>NC_140580.1:287217941-288467941 GCF_964204655.1 Triturus cristatus
TACCCATGTTTGTATAAATAAACGACAAGGGTGTCTACCGGGATTAGGCACGGTAGAGCATCAGACATGTCAGAGCTTCACTAGTGGTGTAAATACATTCCACGTGGATTAATTGCATGGATAGTCGCCTTTTAATGAATATCACGCAAATCGTCATGGTGATAGGTACGTACGGTTTGTCCAGCATGTCCTAGGTGTGTCTATAAATATATATTTTTTAAAAATAATAAAAAACAGTGGCCGGCCCTGGGGATTGGGGTCAAAAAAATATAATTAGGAGACAGGCCCTGGGGGATGGGGTCATCAGGGCCAATAAATTAGAATAAGAAGGGGAACCACACAGCCCCCCTTCTTAAAAAAATAAAATAAATAAAAGACTGGCATCGTCCCGGAGGCCATGCCCCCTCCATGCAGCACTCTGCAAACGCGCCCCCAACAGGCATCTCCAGTATGCGCCAGGGAGCTGCGCTGCAGACAGGTGTTCTGAGGCCAAGCCCCTTTTTACACCTCTCTGCAACGCAGCTCTGTGGCGCTTACTGGAGGTACCTAGTGGTCTAGTGTGACCCTAGGGACCCTTAGGATTCAAGGGGACTTAATCTCTCAACTTAGAACAGCCACAGGGCGCGTTTACACAGTGGTGAAGGGAGGGGACGGGGCCTGAGGTGACGTGTGCAAACACGCACCATGGCACGTTTTAAATTGGGGATTAATTTCCCTTCAATACTGAGGGCCCCTGGGGGCTAACTAGCCCACCAAGTGCTTCCAGTAAGCGCCACTGAGCTGCATTGCAGAGAGGTGGTCCAGGCCGTGCCACGTTTTACACCTCTCTGCAACGCAGCTTTGTGGCACTTACTGGAGGTACCTAGTGGGCTAGTTGGACCCTAGGGACCCTCAGGACTCAAATGAACTTAATCTCCCAACTAAAAACGGACACAGGGCGTGTTTACACAATGGTGAAAGGAGGGGACGGGGCCTGAGTTAACGTGTGCAAAAACGCCCTGTGGCCTGTTTTAAGAGGTAGTTTTAATCCCCATGCCCTATTATATACTAGGGGCTTATAGAGGAGGTAAGGCTAATCACAGGGGGACCCCAACGCATAATGTTCCCTAGTGTATGTAGGTGTTTTCACTGTATTCTAAGTGTCTTTGAACATAGCACTGGCTCTAGGACTGGTTAGTCAGACTCAGTTACCACCAGTATCCGTCAGAAAAAGTTGAGGGTACAGGATGATTTTGCAACAAGGCTTCTTTCTGCTCTTCTTTTTGTTCTTTCTGCACGTTATCCTTCTTCCTGCACTTATCTTCGTATTTGAGGACTTCTGTTGCTTCTTTCTGCACTTCTTTTGTTTCTTTCTGTGCATTTTTTCTTCTTTCTTCACATGTCCTATCTCTGTAGGCATAGTTAGAAATTAGCATTTAAAAAACCTTTGAAATTAACAGAAAAAACCATAGGTTTCAGGCACGTTATAGTTAGGAATTAGCATTTAAAAAACCTCAGAAATTCACTGAAAAAACCATAGGTTTCAGGGGTGTTATAGTTAGCTGGACTTTTCACTTGTACAAAACCATTGAAATTCCCCCGTTATAGTTAGTTCAGCTAACTATAACTCGCGCGCCCGCAATGCACTGCTGATGACGTCACATATTACATCACTCATGACATGGTCAGTGACATCACTCATGACATCACTGATGACATCTCAAATGACATCACTGATGACATCACTGATGACATCATCCTTGTGATAGAGTGGCAGACCTCCTCTCTCCCTAATATAACCTTTGATACACACATTCAAAAATAGAGACTAAAATTTTCAAAACAATGGACATACCAATACCAGTTACAACAACCTCTTCAGTAATTCTAAGATCCACATACACATCCACTCATTCACCAACAGTCCAATACAGTCACTCATACATGTACTCACTCATCATATGTACTCATACACCTATACATCCTGTTACACAATGCCACTCATCCATAGAGTTACTCACACACATAGTCACTCATGCTAATAAAGAATCAAACATACATTTACTTGCATATACAGTTATACACACACCACCACACTTGCTTCTACGGAAACTTACACATACTTAGTCTTTTAAACAATCACTTATAGAAACACATACTTATTCATACAGGAACTCTTTCAATCTCTCACTCTCACACATACTCACATATATACACCAATGGTCACATATACTAGTTTAAAACATATGTAGTTACTCATAAAGACACTATTGAGACAGTCATTCACTCACTAACATACCCATACACACACTCATCCACCCATACAATCCTGCACACATACTGTGTTCAACACATACAAACAGTGAGTCACTCATTCATGCACCTATGCACTACGTAATACCCCCCACCGAACCATGCAGACACTCAGACTGATACTCAAAAAACCAACTAATAACCTATATAGACACCCATGTAGCTACTCACCAACCCATGCAGCCACTTATACACAAAGTGAGAGACTGATACAGATATTTACATATTTAAACATTACTCACTAAGCCATGTATTCACTATGATACACTTAATCAGTCAGTTACACAATCAATTTTTCAAAAACAAATCATCCATTTAGACACTTATATACCCATTTATTCTTCCATCGACCTTGAGATATACATATATAAAACATATTTAATTTTCAGAATAACACACATTCACTGGATGATGTCATCAGTGATGTCATCAGTGATGTCATTTGAGATGTCATCAGTGATGTCATGAGTGATGTCACTGACCATGTCATGAGTGATGTAATATGTGACGTCATCAGCAGTGCATTGCGGGCGCGCGAGTTATAGTTAGCTGAACTAACTATAACGGGGGAATTTCAATGGTTTTGTACAAGTGAAAAGTCCAGCTAACTATAACACCCCTGAAACCTATGGTTTTTTCAGTGAATATATATATATATATATATACATTCACTGAAAAAACCATAGGTTTCACACATGTTATAGTTAGCTGGACATTTCACTCGTACAAAACCATTGAAATTCCCCCGTTATAGTTAGTTCAGCTAACTATAACTCGCGCGACCGCAATCCACTGCTGATGACGTCATATATTACATCACTCATGACATGGTCAGTGACATCACTCATGACATCACTGATGACATCTCAAATGACATCACTGATGACTTCACTGATGACATCATCCAGTGAATATGTGTCTTTCTGAAAACATTTTTTTTTTATATATGTATATCTAAAGGTTAATGGAAGAATAAATGGGTAAATAAGTGTCTAAATGGATGTTTTTTTTTGTAAAATTAATTGTATAACTGACTTATTAACAGTATCCTAGTGAATACAAGTATTAGTGAGTAATGTTTACATATTTAAATATCTGTATCAGTGTCTCACTTTGTGTATGGGTTGGTGAGTAGCTACATGAGTGTGTATATGGGTTATTAGTTCGTTTTTAGAGTATCAGTATGAGTGTCTGTATGGTTCAGTGGGGGATGTTACTTAGCGTATGGATGCATGAATGAGTGACTCACTGTTTGTATGTATTTTGAAGACAGTATGTGAGCAGGACAGTATGGGTGGATGAGTGTGTGTATGGGTGAGTAAGAGAGTGAATGACTGTCTCAATAGTGTCTTTATGAGTAAGTCCATATGTTTTGAACTAGTATATGTGAGTATTGATGTCAATCAAATATTCTTTATTCGGCTGTATACCAGCCATAAAAGAGAACATCTTAAAAATACATTTCATACGGTAAAGTACAAGTAAGTCAATAACAATGACATTTACGAATAGCCCGTTGACAGTCTCTTCTAGCGAACTAGTCACTGATGAGTTTAAAAAAAAAAAAACTTAGCAGCAATTTAGTCTGATCACAACCGGGCACATGGGTTAACATCTATGTACAACGACCATACGTGTGATGAATAAGATTCCCAAAAATTAAAAATTTTCATCATAAAAAAAATATACTATACACTGCAGATGAAATAAATCAAAAACCCGCCGGGCATAATATATATACATCATCTTGTAAACACAGTATCCTTGTTAATGAAGTGTGCATGGAGCGGCTATCAATACCGTGGGTGCTTCCTAACAGGAGCCCTCTAACCATTAGATTAAATAAGGGACGACTTGATTCTCCTCATGCGTATCAGCCAAGCACTACCAAGAAATTTTGCTACCCCACAGACCATGACTAAGGAGGACGTATCGGTACAAAGGACCCGCAAGGCCATTTTGTGACATCTTAGGCCCATTCCCTTACATAGAGGTTTTAACCATATCCTCCTAGCTACCCTATAGGCGGGGCAGGCAAAAAAGAGGTGCGCCACGGACTCTATAGGGGCTGCACAACCCGGGCAAGCCTTGGAAGTGCCACTTTGGATGTTCCACCCGGAGGTGAAATCATTCACTGGAAGAATCCCAAATCTGACTTTTAAGTAGAGTGATCTATCCAGGGGTTTCTCTATAAAGTCAAGGAGAGGTTCGAATTTCCTAAACCATTTGAACTCCAAGAACCTCTCTGTGAGTGAACCCCCTGCACCTCTACATATGGCCTCCTTCTGAACCCAATCCCAATACAGCTTCTTAATGACTAGCTTGGGTGGCGGAGATTGGCTCTTCCAGGAATCACTCAAGCCCAATTGCACAACCAACTGCCTCAAATTATTCAGCCATTTGATCTTATTACCCGTGTTGAGCAAAATAAGTTCATCTAGAGCGGCTGCATAATTTTTGAGCTCCTCCGTCCTTCTCAAGCGAACCCAAAAAAGTAATGGACGGAGGCGCACTAAGTCTTTGAGGGGACGCCTACCCAAATCAAAACGTAATGGGAGTAACGGAGTGGAAACAGGTAAAGCTACCAAATCTCTCAAAAACTTATTTTCTGTTCTCGAACCCCCATAGTTCGGATCCATATAGGGCGGATGGTAGTACTTGGCCCTCGTAAATTGCGAGGGTTGGTGCCACAGGTTTACTAATTGATTCCCGATGTTCTCTCATGACTATCCCTGACACTCTTTTAAAATTCAGTGACATTTTGGCCAGATGGTCTTTCCAGCTCATCCGACTGTTTACCCTAACCCCCAGATAATCAAAGGAGTCTACTATCTCCAATGACTCGCCATTGAGCGAGAAATTATTCTTAAATCTCTTAGAGGGTGAAAGGGCCACATGCTTTGTTATAGAGGTATTGATGGTAAGACCTCTGTCGGAGCAAAACTCACTAAAACGGTGCAAAAGCTTTTGGAGGCCAGCTGGGGATTTGGAGATCAAAATCGTGTCATCCGCAAAGAGGAGGGTTGGGGTTTTTTCCCCTGCCAGGGAGGGTGCATCGGCCGGTTCCGCTCTTAGATGGTCCACCACACCATTCACAAAGAGAGAGAACAAGGTTGGTGCCATAACACAGCCCTGGCGAACTCCCCTCCTCGCCGGCACCTTCTCAGTCAGTTGTCCCTGCGTGCCCCATCTGATCCTCGCATAATTTCCCTCGTGGAGCTTCACTATGAAGTCCAAGAGTGGTCCAGGGAAGCCCATCTTCTCTAAAATATCCCAAAGCCTTGCACGGGGACCAAGTCGAACGCCATCCTGAGATCTATGAAGGCCAAGTAAAGACTACCATTGTTGATAGTCACAGACTTCCAATAGATCGCAAAAAAGCGGAAGACCTGGTCCATCGTGCCCACCCTTTGACGAAAACCGGCTTGGAAATGAGAAAGAACGTGCTCCTCTTCCATCCAGGCGCCCACCCTCGAAATAATGACCCTGCCAACCACTTTCTGGATCACGTCAATCAGACTGATCAGTCTGTAATTGGCAGGGTCATCTCTGGCACCTTTTTTATACACGGTTATCACCTCTGCTCCCTTCCACGAATCAGGGACTGGGTGTCCCTTAGAGATCATGTTCATTATTAGGGCAATAAGTTTAGCCCAGGCTACAGGTTCTTCCAGGAGGAGGTCCCCCGGGATTCCGTCAGGGCCAGCAGCTTTCTTCGGGGTCAAATATCTAATGGCCAGCACTACCTCAGAAGTCAAAAATGGCTCTTCAAACATCAGTGAGGGAGGGGCCTTACTGACTGTGACAGGAAGAGAAGGACACGTCGCATCCAATCCACCATACAGAGCAGAAAAATGGTAATACCATTGTTGACTAGTTATATGATTAACTAATTGTGGCTTGCTAGGCTGCCTGGCCTTATTAATCAGATCCCAAAAAAGCGATGCATTCTTCCTATTGGCTGCACATTTGAGATCCTGCCAGTATTGTTCCTCCCACTCCCTTTTAGCTTGCCTCATTTCCTTCACATACTCCTTCCTGGCTACTCTGACTAGAGATTGATTCTTTTTGCGCAAGGCAATGGTTAACTCCTTCCTTTTTGCCTTGCACTGGGCAGAGTACCAGGGATTACTGGTTTTTGGCGATTTGTTATTCGATCTATCACTTTTGCCCTGGATTGAAAAGTATTTACCAACTTCCTCAATTGCATTTTTGTAAACCAGGGTAAAAAGCGGCTCCTGGGCACTACCTATTTCCGAATCAAGTCCCGCCAGCTCTACAGTCAGCTCTTCTATGTACACCTTAATCCTTGCCAGATTGTCAGTCTGTAGGTGGACCTTATCCCATTTCAACCTACGGTTACCATTATAAGGGACCACCTCATTAGTTGACCTCAAGGGGGCACTCTTCAAACCTCCTTTTAGATTGCTCCACCTTATCTTCATACATAGGGGGTTGTGATCACTGTCCTGCGTAGGGACCACCTCCATGTCTATTAGATCACGCCACAGTGTGACATCCAATAAGATATAGTCAATTCTGGAAGGGCCGCTAAGCCTATTAAAAGTCATTGCTCCCTCCCGGTCAGAGAGTGACCTGCCATTTAGAGCTCTTAGATTGTATTCCACAGTGAGGGCATTGATCTGTATTGCCTTAGCTGACCATTTTTTAATCGGAGCTAGTGTCAAAGCAGGAATAGACCAGCTGGAGTCCTCCTCCTCTATACCCAGGGGATCATCTCCGCTAAGGGGTTCAAATGTACAATTAAAATCCCCACCCACGAGGATTTTGGAGGTTGGGGGGCAATTAGCCAATGCCTGTTCTAAAATCGTAAGGGTACATGAGATTTTATCTCCCGGGGACCCTCTGGAGTAGATGTTAAATAAGTCTATCCTGCTGTCCTTCTTTTGGCCAGCAAATGAAAGGTGTTGAATATCCCTACTTGCTAAATCATGGGTAGAGACATCCCAATTCAGATCAATTTTTACCCAAACGTGTAAACCACCTGCAGGTCTACCCTTCCCACAGCTGTAAGCGGGTAGCCAAAAGGTTGCATAGACAGATTTATATAATGGGGACAGGCTCCACGTTTCCTGGAACAGACATACGTCGAACTTTTCGATAAAGTTGTTCCATTCAGGAAGAGCCATCTTTTTTAGCAACCCGGCCACATTCCAAGAAATCAAATGTATGACCTCCTTGCCTCTATTAAGCTTAGCAGGGATAACCCCCTTAATACCACCCAGCGTACATGGGATAGACTCGATAGTAGTTTCAAGTTGATCTAATGGAGTTAAAGGTTGACAACCAACACCTCTACAACCCAGGGACAGAGGGTGAGTGATTATTGGGGACCTGCTGATAACAAAACTATTGGGAGCCGGTAGAACCCTATTCCTAGTAACGGGACCAGTGGCCTCTCGATGAACCTCACGATCGCTACCCACTTGACTTACAGCACCTAAACCACCCCGAGTTCCCAGTGTGGACTGTAAGCTTTAATCGCAATCATCCATGCCGGTAAACACATTAAACCTGTTCCCTGTCTCTAGGGGGGTAAAGGGTCTCATGTGATCCAATCTCCGATAGGTATTTCTATTGGATCTGGGGGGGACAAGGTTCCATCCTTGGGGAACAAGTAATGGATGCCAAGTGATAGGTGCTGAGGGGGTATTTATGTTAGATGATATCTGTTCACTGGTATAAGTTGGAGGGAACACCTGGGATCTGGGATAAAAATAAGTCAAAGCACAGGGGCTAATGCAGTTATTACCATTTCCCGAGGGCCAGTTCAGTATGTGGTCAACTGCACCCGGATCTCTAAAATTAATCACAACTATATCACCCTCGATATCTTTGCGTCTACCTCCAAGCCAAGAGAGTCGCCTAACGTGAAGTATCTCGCCATTAATATTCTTATTAATCGGTCTATGTATACTTAGCCAGTGCATGATTTTATTTTTCAACTGGATAAAGCCTTTCCTCTTATTGTCTGCCAATGGGGGCACCCCCGTCAGAACAACCACCAAGGGCACGGCTTCTGGGGGTAGCTCTACCTGAGGCCCCTGATTCACTAAAAGCCTGTTGAGACTGGTATTTTCCCGCTCTTCCCACTGATTCCCTGAGGGTGCAGTTGGAATCCCCCTTATTGGATCACTAACCGATTTACCAACCAGATTATTAACATTCGTAGGTGGCACTAGCCTGTGATGAATAGATGCTGTCTGATTGGTTGACTGTGGAATGGCTTTACTGAATAGGGGGTTATCTTTGGATACATTATTGGTGGGTAGTGTAGCAAGAGGGGTGGGTGGGACGGCCATATACACCTGAGCCTTAGCTGTATCTAGCTTACAACTTAATGCGGATTCGATGTCCGCCAACCTTTGCTCCACCCTCTTCAAGCTCTAAATAATGGGCGAAATGAGAGATCTAATCAAGTCACCTAGATTGGGTTGTGGTACGGTGGGGGTTGATGTCAACTGCGGCGGTTCTGCTGAGGTAGAGGGAGCCACAGAACAGTTGGCAGCTATTTCAAGGCCTACAAAAGGAGAAGAAGAAACCGTTTTAAGCAAAGTTCCTGGTACAACCCCCAGCCCCGATTCAGTTCTATCAGTTGACTTTGTGTACTTCCCAAAAGCAGAGTGACTAAGCTTAGATTTAATCATGCCCACCCCCTCCTTGCGTCTTATTTTCCTCGGTGGAGGGCCATGAACCTTGCCCCTTTCTAGAATCTTTTGCTTCTTCCTAGTCGCTTTACCGCGGCTGGAGAACTGTGATTTGGAGTCAGCAGGTTTACTAATAGAACTGGGGGAAGGGGTATCACTATTGCTCTGCACGGGCAGGGTACAATTTGTGGTGGAGCAATCCTGCAACAAAAGTGAGGCACTCTCCTGAAAAGAAGACTCATCATTACCACTAGAACTACCTTTATCACTGGTAGGGGCCTGTGGGGTAGAATCTTTGAGAGCCCTCTGTTTAAGATTTTCAACAGAGCGCCGACGCTCTGTCCTACGCTCGGCCATTAAAATGTCCCTATCGTCAGCCACCTGGACCCTCTTAAAATAGTTATCCAGGGGCCCGTTCGACAAGCCCCCCCGGTTTACCCACACTAGCTTTATCAGAACTCTGGGCCATGGCAGCACAGATCTCCTAGGGAGCGGGTACAATCGTGACGGTGTGGCGGCTCAATAACCGGGCCCAGCCCGGCCTCCCTCAGCCTCTGAGGGCCTAAGAGGGCCCGCCCTTTGCCCGGGCTTCGCCCCGGATTGCGCCCCGTTCGCGTCCCGCTACCGCGAGACCAAGCGTGACTAAAATAGACAGAAAGGGAGGGGTCAGGAAGAGGAACCAGGTGCAACTAGTGAAGAATGCGCAAAGCGCTCTGGTCCTCGCAGTCCCAGGGATAAAATGTTCGTTTTAAAAAGGCGAATCCTCAGCAACAGCCGGTCAGCTCCTCCGTGGCAACCCCTGCAGATGAAGGATTAGAATGAGAAGAGTCACAGCCTGCGAGCGGCTCCCGCGAAGCGGGGGCCGCGAGGCGTAAAGTAGCTGAGATGGGAGGGGTCGGGAAGAGGAACCAGGTGCAACTAGTGAAGAATGCGCAAAGCGCTCTGGTCCTCGCAGTCCCAGGGATAAAATGTTCGTTTTAAAAAGGCGAATCCTCAGCAACAGCCGGTCAGCTCCTCCGTGGCAACCCCGATTCCACAAGTTTGGATCGATGCCATGGACATAATGTTGGAGGGTTAACCTGAGTATCGGTCGGCCCTTGTAATGTTTTCAGCTCGTTTCGGTTGCTTGTGAATAAATGGCAACCCACGCTCTTGTATATTCATGGGGACTGGCTCCTCTTTTGAGTCCAGTCGGCAGGATCCCGTGCTCAGTATTGATGTATATAAGTGAGGATATATGAGAGTGAGAGATTGGAAGAGTTCCTGTAAAAATAAGTATGTGTTTCTATAAGTGATTGTTTAAGAGAGTAAGTATGTGTACGTTTCTGTAGAAGTAAGTGTAGTGGTGTGTGTATAGCTGTAATGCAAGTAAATGGATGTTTATTTGCATGTGTGAGTATGTGTATGAGTAACTCTATGTATGAGTGTAGGTGTGTAACAGGATGTATAGGTGTATGAGTACATATGATGACTGAGTACATGTATGAGTGACTATATAGAAGTGTTGATGAATGAGTGGATGCATATGTAGATTTTGGAATTACTGAATAGGTTGTTCTAACTGGTATTGGTATCTCTATAGTTTTCAAAACTTTAGTTTGTATTTTTCAATGTGTGTGTCAAAGTTTATATTCAGATAAGAGGAGGTCTGCCACTCATACACAAGGATGATGTCATCAGTGATGTCATCAGTGATGTCATTTGAGATGTCATCAGTGATGTCATGAGTGATGTCACTGACCATGTCATGAGTGATATAATATGTGACGTCATCAGCAGTGGATTGCGGTTGCGCGAGTTATAGTTAGCTGAACTAACTATAACGGGGGAATTTCAATGGTTTTGTACGAGTGAAATGCCCAGCTAACTATAACATGTGTGAAACCTATGGTTTTTTCAGTGAATTTGCAAGGTTTCTTAAATGCTTATCTCTAACTATAATGTGTGTGAAACCTATGGTTTTTTAGTGTGTAAGGTTTTTTAAATGCTAATTTATCTATGTATTATTATATTTTTAATATATTTATTTTACAATAAACTACCTATGTATATAGTTATAGATTGACTGTATCCTGTAATATGGAATGGCTCAGCTCTTTTTTTTTAATTTGGATAAAGTTGAAAAGCATAGTTAATATCTTCTATAAACTTATAAACAGTTTAAAATGGTTTTTTTTTTTTAAGGGGTTTTCAATGCAATTTTTTTATTAAAGGAAATGTTTTTTTTTTATTTACGAGGTCCTTTAGGGACCCCTTGAGAAGGTCTAGGGGGTCAGGGAGTGTCTTCCCTGCCTCCTTTTCATGTTTTAGAAATCGGGTTAAAAGTAATTCATTTCTGATGCCGGCGTGCACCGTGCGCGCATGCGTGCGAGCACCGTGCGCGCACGGTGCACGCATACGTGCGAGCACCGTGCGCGCACGGCAAGTCATGTGATTACGAAACAACACTTTTCATTGGTTCATAGTAGTTTCTGTTCCAGAATCTTCAAACACCACACCCACTCCCCTCACTATTTCTTCTTATTTCCTGGGAGAAGGAGCTGAACAGCTACTCGAGTTAAATCTTACTTGAAAATAGCAGAACAGCAGTCAACTTCAGGGAGTGAGGAGGAGACCTTTGTGGAACCACCAAGGAAGAGCAAACAAAAACACTCTTTCATCTGGAATTACTTCACCTTTCCAGAGGGCCAAAAGAAGGTGAATGCGCCGAAGGTGACATGCACTATTTGCGGAAGTGTCTTATCTAGAGGAGATCCCAGCAAGAAATACTCCTTTAGTATTTATTCAATGCTGAGACACTTCAAAACAGTGCATCCAGTACGCTATGCTCGAGAAACAACTAGAGCCCTAAGTGACAACCCTCCACCTGCTCAGCCGAGCACATCATCTGCGGCCGCAGATTCACCATGTACCGGGCCACTGGACATCCGCCCCCTTTTCCAGAAGGTGCACATACATTGCAATGTGTGCAATGCTGTTATTTGCTACGGTGAGAGCAGTATAAACATGATTGAAAACAGAATACAGCAGCACACATGCTCCAGCCCATAATTTTTTTTTTTTTTTTTTTCATTACCAGTTTTTTTTGGTGCTCTAAAAAAATAAAATAAAAATACAAAATTGTTAAAAAACTAAAAAAAAATACAAAGCAAAAAAGACAAAACACCCAGTTGTTTTCAGAACTCACTTCACTTCTCCAAGAAGAGCTATATTCCTAATATACTGTGTTGTAATTTTATTGAATGAATGTGTAGTGTATACATGAGTGATTGAAATGATTGAAATGACTGAGTGAAGAGGAGGAAAGGACAGACAGAATGAGTGAGAAAAGGAAAGTATGATCAGTCATGAAAGGGAAGTGAAAGACTGACTGCAACAAAAGGACTAAGGGTAGAGGATACAGGTAAGAAGAGTGAATGAGTAAGGGAATGGCAGTGAGTAATGGAGGGTGATGGAGGAGGAGTGAGAAAAGGGGAGTAAGGGACGGAGATAGGAAAAGTGAGTAACAGATGAAGCGGATGAAGTACAGCAGGGTAAAGGGATTGAAAGTAAGAGAAGTGGAGTGATGGTGAGATAAGGGGTATGAGGATTAGAAAAGGGGGTAAGGGAAAGTGAGAGATGGGGAGTGAGGGGATGGAGGGATTTAGGAAACTGGAGTGAGAGAAAGGGAGTCAGGATTTCAATGAGCAAAGGAGAGTGAGGAGAGTGAAGGAAAGAATGTGAAAAGATGAAGGGGTGTGAGATACAGACAGGAGGAAGTGAAGTAGGAGAATAGGAGTGACTATGAGTACAGGATAGTGACAGCTAGGGAAGGTGAGGGAAGGAGAATGACGGAGAAGGTTAAAAAATTAACATAGATGGAAAATGAGTGATGGAGAGAGGAGGAGTGGTAGAAACAGAGATGTTAAGGAAATTAAGGGTAAGACAGACAAAGACAGAGAGCAAGGAACTGCGAAGGAGTACGGCAGTTAGAATGACTGAGACATATGGAGACAGGGAGAGAAACATGGTTGAAAAAATAGTGATGGAGGCAGTAAACCTAGGGGAGTAGTAGAGAAGGAGTGAGGGAGTTACGAAAGAGCAGTAAAGGAAGAAGAGAGAGGGAAGGGGAATGAGAAAAGCAGAGTGAGGAGAAGTGAAGAAAGGGGAGCATGAAAGTGAAGGGGTGAGAAATACAGATATTCTAAACTTACATGACCAACAAAATAACTTAATTCGAAATAAATGTTTTTTTTTAATTACAAGAAAAATTGATTCAATTTCCTAAATTTTCTTTCTCGATCTGAAAAAAAAGAAAAAAAGTAGTAATATTTAACAATACATTTTAGAATACAGTACACATATTTTCATATTTAACAAAATAATTTTTTGCCCTTTTTTTGCTGTTTTCAGAATATATTGAATTTCACTGAAAATAGTGATATCAATTGCATTCATCACTTAACAGCGGGCAAAAAAATAAACAATCTGAAAGATTGTTTAAAAAAGCCCTGAATCTATCCTCAGTAAAACATACCTTCATAGAAATGTAACATATATATTAAAAATATCTTCTAAGAACAATAACTATTTGCAATAAATAACGTCTGTAAATCTTGTTGCTTAAGCACATGCACCAAAATAATATCTGTCAAAGAAGTCCACAATTTCTATTTACCTTTTACCTATTTACATTTACCTTTCCATGAGGCCAAATGGTAATTTTTAAATCCTTTTTAGGTGAAATATCCAATGGTAATCCTATAAAATCGAAATAATGGTTTCTTCAGATGCTGCAATTTGTATCTAAAATTTTGGTTTTAGAAAAATTAAGTAGGAATTTGGTAATTCTGCAGGCAAACGTTGCCTGAAAATCAATTGAGAATCATTACACAGTGTCCAGCCTTTTTTCACATTTTAGATAAACTGTGTAATGACCAGAAGTTATATAAGGTCCATCATGGAAAATTATTGCAACTGCAACAAAAGTCTTTCCTGATATTGATAATTGATTTCCTACAAACTTCTTTATTAAAGTGTCCAATTTTGTTCCATCAGCTCTACAACGTTGCATCATTAAAATTATATACTGTCGATCTTTCTTCAAAAATAACGTTGATAACATTTCTGATTCACATTGAGAACATTCCATGTTGTGATTTGCACCTTTAACTAATTTACTAAAAGTCACTGATTTACTCTCTGGTAATGTTAAATGTATGAACCTTTTAGAATCAACATTAGTGCTGCATGTGTTCATACAGTTTTCACAACAATGGTCCCATTTATAAGAGAGACCAAACATATTTTCTATTTCTACCCCTACATCTTCCAGTACCATAAGCACATACATTAAGAATTCCTGTGCATCTTGCTGGACATTTTGTGTAAACTGTGTACATCCAGAACATACATCTAAAAGATTTCTAACATCAGAAGCACTTTCTATTTTAGTTTTATCATTACTCAACTTCTCATAAAGGAAACTCAGCAGAGAACAAAATCTTTTTTCATGATTTAGTATTATCTGCTCTTGCAAACTTTCAAGATAAAATACAACATTAGCGTAGCAGTTGACACCAGAGCTATTTGCAAAATGACAACCAGCAACCCCTTCAACATTGTCCTTTTGCTTTTTGCTTGCAATCACATCACTCTCCTTTTGCTTTCTCTTCTGTACATCCTCATTACAGATATTCTCAATTCTCCTTTTCTGACAAACAACACGTTTTTCAAACACAGGATACTGACCTAAATGAGGAGCATAGCTTCTTATTAATCTATTATACTCCTTTACACAATTTGCATCAGCACTAACTTTTGAGTCATCAAAGTGTATCAGGAATAAACCAGATAATTTTTTCACTCATGACAAGGCAACATATGCCATACCTTCTTTAAACACACTAGATCCAATGTTTACAAAAGCACTATCTACAGTTAATCCTTGAGATTTGTGAATAGTTACAGCATATGCTAGAGAAAACGGAAACTGCTTCCTACGTACATATAAGTCTTTCACAAGCAAAAAACGAATTGAACAACGACTAATGTCTTTAACCTCTTCAATCTGATCAAATTTACTCGACAGTTCGTACATACATAAAGATTCTTTTCTAAACCAGCTGTTTTCGAAATCTTTTTCTCTAGAGAATCCAATTTAGTTTTCAATTTGCCTGTCAATATAATAGTTATTCCTTCATGCTGTATTTTATCCACGGCTTCCATTTTCATAATTTCTTCATTTTCCAATTCAAAAGTTCTTCATTGAATATAGATCATTCATGTAGTGTTGGCATTAAGCAGATTACAGTATTTTTTTTGCAATTTCCTTGTATATTTTCTCTGGAACTATTTGTTCTGCTGGAAACAAATTACATAGCAATCGACTCTGTAAAGCTTTTCTGCCATGTTCTGTGAGTAGTCCAATTCTTATATCTTTGAGAATACTTGCATAATCATCATCATTTGCTTGCCGCATATTGGTAATGAGTTCTTTGTACTCAAAGTATGACCAAATATTCACATTACCTATACTTCCTAATGACTTTTTCGTGTCTTCATGTGCAAGAGTATTAAATACTGGTTGTCCTTTAACTGGAGTGAGCTGCAGTAGATCCCCAAAACTATAACATGTTTTCCTCCAAATAACACGTCATAGTCTGTCTTTAGAATTTGCTGCATTCTTAAATGCACAAAGGCAAGCATTAAGTTTGATACCATGCTTACCTCATCAATAATGAGAACTTTCATTTTCTTGAACACTCTTGAAACTTCAAAACATGCTTCTCCTGTTAGCTTGTGGTATTCTATTTTGTTCTCATGCTCCACTGGTAACATTAGCAAACGATGTAAGGTAATTCCTTTTATGTTATATGCTGCTAACCCAGTTGGAGCGGTAACAACACAAGACAAAGTTGAATCAGTTTTTTCAGTAGGTAGCTTCTAATTACTTTAATTAAGAAACTTTTTCCAGTTCCAGCTTGTCCACTCACATACATTCTGATTGGTTCAAATGATGTGCATGAGCACTCTTTATTTTCATGTAGTAATCCATGATCAATTTGTTTTGTGACTTCTTCATAAATTTGTTGTTGTTCATCTTCCGGTTGTTGTTCCAAATTTGGTAAATCTATTACATCTTCCTGAGCTTGATTCATAGCTGTTTCCACTTCAGTCATGGCTATTGCAGCTTCATTTTCTACGATTGGTTGTCCTAGGGGATCTTGACTGAGTGTACCAGAACTTTGACTGTCTTGAGAACTGTCTCTAACTACTTCAGCTGCAATTGTAGCTTCTTGTTCAATTTTTTCATTTAACATGTGTACATAATTTGTGAAAGTACTGCATTCTATGCTATCTTTACATGCATTAAAGGAATCTTCATAGCTCTGAAAATCTCCAAGTAATTCATCCTCTGAACGCCATGGTTTAAACAGCTGTAAAAGTGCTAAGTAGTAAAATTCCTTTTTGTCAGTAGTGTCGCAACTCAGCTTCCTGTGATTAATCAAACTTCCTTTTGTTTGTTTCACCAAACATCCTTCCTCACCAATGACTTTATATTTTCCATTGTTAATGACTTCTGTGGCATTCATTGTAAAAATGTAGTTCTGCAGCACTTCATAGAGACACATGTTCTCAAGATGATGACTTCTGTTTGGGTAATATGTGTCCAACATATTTGTTTTCAAAATGTCTTTACTTTCTGGTTCGTTCTCTGCTAAATATTCAATTTCTCGAATAGATTTCAGTACCCGATTTCGCATTCCTGCAAGGCCTAAACTTACCCAAATTATTCTTCTGGATTTGGAGTACAGACTTGCAGATGATAACCTATCTGAGCATTCGTATGACCCAATTTCTCGATGCGATAACATCTTTAAACTGAAACTGTATAGCTTTTTACTGACAGTCTTCTCGTGAGAAATCTCTTCCCACATTTCTTACAATTCCGTTTTCTCAGATTTAGTGATGTAAGATGTGACATACCGAGCAACAGCAATAGAATTGTCAGCTACATACTGAATATCCATGTTAGCATTCCACATGGATAAAATGACTGGGTTGTAGTCATTTATATATTTTGACTCTTCTTTTCTTCTTAGGTTGTAGGTATTTTTCGGAGATTTTCTTGAAATGGTATGTCACACAGCTGACATAAAACTGTTTACTCTTCCTTTTGAAAGAACAGGTCGTGGAAATCCAAATCGACATTTTGTCTGGAATTTATCTTTACTCTTGTACTTTCGACGACAGTATTTTCCACACTCTCCTGCTCTTTTAAGTTTTTTTCTTCTGTGCTTTTAGGTATAGCACATGTTGCATATTCTTCAATGAAAGATAAAACTGCATCATCAGAATCTGTTCCCAATTTTGGGGCATCCTTGATCCACAACAGCATATGAATATGAGGAGCACCTCTTGCTTGGTACTCTTTTCTCCAAAAGAAATCCACAACTTCTCCAAGAGGTGGATTTCTTTTATTGCAGATGAAGGACATCATAGCCTCAAATCTATGATTGAAATATCTGCAAACATTAACCGGATCCAATGAGCACAGTTCTCCTGCTGTCTTGTATTGGATGTTTTCAATATTTGAATTTGCCTCTCGAAGAAAATCCAGTAAATCATCCCAAGCGTATTCAGCACAGCTTAGGGTAAGGAACCATGTAGGAGTTCCTAAATTCCGTAACATACATTTCAATTCTCCATGGCGTCAGTACCAATATTCATTAGTTCCACGCTGACAAGCCATCAGATTAATCAATTGAGATTCCAAATGATCATCTCGCTGTTGCACTTTGTTCATAAAATCCTTTGCAGACACATTACGTAGATGCACTCCAGTTTTTAAAATGTGATTTACTGCATAAGATAGTGCAGACAAGTCCCTTTCAAATAAAAGATGGAACAAATAAGGAATACTTTGATGAAATCTTGGATCTTCTGCATATAATCTTGTAGTCCGATACTCATATCGTCCACCTTTTCCTGTAGGAAACAGCAGGGGAAAACAACGAGCTTCCAAGCTCTCCTCCCATACACTCACGGGAGTTCCTTTTGCTTTTTTCATCTGAAACAGATCAATAGTGTTTCCCATAACTTCTTTAGAATGAAGAGGATGTATGCTGAAATGTTCATAAATTTCTTCTTCTTTTGACTTATCCACTTTTTCAATTTGCCCAGTTGGTATTCCTGTGTCTGCTAGTAAAACTTCTTCATCTTCATCCATATAAATTGATTCATAGTACTTATTATTTCTGTTCAAATATAAATTTGCTCCTTGTACTTTTCGTACATCTACTAGCTCCTGCCAAATTTTCTTATTCTTTGTAGGTACACCATTAACCAGAATAACTAGTGGTTCAGTTTCCAAACTATCTGCATCAATTGTTTCAATATTTTTTTTCAAATCTAATGGCAAATAGACAACTCTTCCTTTTAAACCTCTTTGTAAATCTGAAGGAGTTAATTTACCTGTTTTGGGCTCCATACAAACTATTGTCTGAAATGGATGGACACATTGAATGAGTATAGACTCATACGTATTTAAATCACTAAGTTCTGCAGGAATATCAACCAATTCTAAATTATTATGTACAGCTCTAGCTGGCATTTTATTTTCATCTAACTTGTTATAACAGTATTTACAAATACGCTGATCTTCACCCAAATCAAAACAATTTTCCTGAAACAAATATGTAGCAAAATCCTTCCACTCATAATTATTTTCTTTTTCACTTTTTTATAGAGATCAACATTCCTTGTTTGAGTTTTATAATGTCTTCTCCGGCAACAAATAAAAGTTATATTTGGTCTTTCATTATAGATGATAGTAAATTTTGTCATTTGATCTTCAAAATTTTTAATAACAGTGGGTTCTACATTCTTTTACACATTTTCTTCAATAACTGTGTCATTTCCTGCACTTTCTTGTTCTGGACCAAAGTAACAAAACTGAATATCATCAGTAACCTTGTCTACATCTGATACAGATCCACACAACAGAGCACTATTCAACTCATTTAACTTTAGTGCTGGACTTTTAGCAAAATACAATCTTCTCACAAACTTTCTCATTTCAGTATGATGTACTGCCAGCATCCTAAAATGGTAATGGTGAAAAACACTTTGACAAACTTTCCTAGAAATACAAGCCAGAGAATGTCCTTGCAAACCAGTAGTCATTCTCACTCTGCATGGATATAGTCTTTGAAGCACCTTAATCTTCTGTTTAACACTTTTTTTACTATATTCTCTTAGAAAGTCACGTAATTTATCAATAGATTCTTGTCGTACAGTACAAATACTACTACAATACCAAGTGTACACTGGGGCTTTAGAAGGTTTCCCCATAACCTCATCAGCTAACACTTCTTCCTCATTTCTTTGAACCATTTTCTCCTTTTCCATTACACAACCATCTTTAACTTCATAACTTCGACCACTGGTGTCAACAGCATGCAGCAAACTATTACTTTGAAGATAACTCTCTTCATTAAAAAATGGCTCAGTACTTGAACTATGCTTCCATTCTCCTAAGAACACATTACAAAAGTTATTTTTTTTCACTACTCTTTTCCTTTTGCTTTTTGACTTCATTACATTGACTATTTTATCTAATGTACGTATCCTTTTCAAAATTAAAATGAATAGTTTTCTTTTTAATTCCAAAGCCTTTGCAACAATTGATTCAATATGATTCTTTTTCTTATAAAATATTGCTTTCTTCCTATATTTTTTCACATCCTTTAGCAAATTGAACACCACTCTTCTCTGAAACATTTTTTTACAAATGTTTAGAAATTCTGTTTTTCTTTTTAAGTCGTTCTTTCTTGCTTCTGATTGTACATTAGCATTTAGTAATTTCTTTCTATTGTCGTGTTGTTTTCCTCTTGAAACACTATTTGCAGTGGATATAGTTTGTACATTTTTTCCATGTTTGAGGATATTTTAAAAAAAATCCTTAGTCTGCTTACCAGAAGACTTTTTCTTTTTTCCAACATGAGGTTCTTCAACTAATTTCTGTTGTCCAGTTGTCTTCAAATATAGATGTTTTTGCTGTTCTTTTCTCTTTCTTGATTTTATAGGCATGTTTAATTTATTTCAGTGTTGTTCAGCAATACCTAAAGGAAACTAAAAAAAAATACCTTTATGTAATTTAAATATATTACAAATTTTTTTTGAGCTTTTCAAATCCTATCATATGAGCGGCCCCTTTCCTACGAGTGCAAGTCTTACAGAACAAGAGCAACACGAATTAAATCTCTGACAACAATTCCTGTGTGCAGACAGACTCATGGTGTGATTCTAGGCAGAAAACGATATTTGATTGGCAATTCCAAAGCACATTTACTACTGTGGTAGAGCAAGTCATAATTACTGTAACAGCCTGACACATTTTCCTTTTATTAATTAATTGGAGTTTTGAACTACCTCACCCATTGCAGGAGTGGAAGGAAAATCTACCCTGTTGTTTTCAAATGTGTTACCATTTGCCTCTCATCTGTGAGATAGTGATTTGTGCTGAATGCTAACCATCACAATTCGGAATCGGCAGAGACTGCTCCAGGCCTTTTGAAACTAACGGCTGTGACGTATACCTATTCCCTCCTTTCGGCCTCCGTCTGTGAAGATTGGGGAGAGCTCCCGCCACCTGTAAGTGACTCGTTAATGACAGGAGATCCGCATCGTCAGAGAACGTAAGTCTGTTCCATTTTGACTACAAATTCAGAACTTTGCTGCTTGAGCACTGCGTGCATATTTTCTTTTATTATTTCTGGAGATCTGAACCCGGACGTCTTTGGGACCTTGCCTCTAATATATCCAGTTCTGGGTAATCTGGTATACAACTAAAGAGACTCTGGAACTTGAGAACGAAGAAACTCTGTCCTACTCCCTTGTTGGAACTAGTATAAAGCAAGACTCCCATGCTGGTCTCTGAGTAAGTGTGTGGGGGTACACAAGGGGTGCCGCTCGCTGTATTTTCGTGATTGCTGAGACTCACGGAGGTCAAACCTGCCCACATTGTGTTCCTACGGACCTGTGGACTCTTTGCTGCTGAATCTATTTGGCGGCGGGACTGCGAGGACCAGCCTGCACAGCGCTCCCATCACCGCTGCAGCTGGGGCCTCTTCCCGCCCACTCCTCCTCCTGGCCTTTTTTTCATTAACAAGGCCCCGCCTATACGCGCTAGCGGAACGCGCACGGGGTGAAGACCGGGCAAAGAGCGGGCCGTTTGAGGCCGTTCGAGAACGGGCGAGCTAGGGCCTGGGCCACCTTTCTTGACTCCGGACTCCCCAATGAACTGTGATTCCGAGCCTGGGAAGATGACCTCAAGAGAAACGAGGAGCAAAACATCGATGGCCTTTGGGATGCCTAAAGGTACTTTGGACACGTACTTTGCCAAGGCGGGTTCACTTCTCATTGAGGAAATCACCACATTAGAAAGGCGTATCTCGCAAGAAATCGATTGGGTTAGGAGGTCCTCCTTGGGACCCCTTAGTCATGCTACTACCCCAGAACCTACGCTTGGTTGTACAACAATAGATGATGGGGGAACAAATGTTATGCCTGATCATTCTGTCCAATGTAATCTCAGCACTCCCGTTATTGATTGTGATATTTCTGCTCCTGTAGATTTTAGCATCCTACCTCTTCCACCATCTAAGCCTTCACTACCCGCTAATATTGTTAAACCTAGTGTGCCTAATAGGGATGTAACCATCACAAGGGCCCGCCAGTCTGTCCAGTTACCACAGTGTGAGCGGGAAGGAGCTATCCCGAAAAGGAAAAGAAGGGCCCAAATTACAGGAGGGCGAAAGCATAAGATTCCAAAACATAATCCCACGTTTGAGGGCAATTCATATGGT
Organism: Triturus cristatus; assembly: GCF_964204655.1. Taxonomy (NCBI): domain Eukaryota; kingdom Metazoa; phylum Chordata; class Amphibia; order Caudata; family Salamandridae; genus Triturus; species Triturus cristatus. The sequence continues at coordinate 287,239,753 of NC_140580.1, forward strand.
ACGGCCAAAAAGGGCTCAAATCGATCACCACAATTAGGGGCACTACCCTCTAACACTCTGCCCCAGATAACCCCCAGCTCAAACGTTACAGTGAGGGAGGAGGCCTTTACTCTCTCGGATATTGGCACTCTTTTGAAAGAAATGCTTATTCCCCTAGAAAACCGGTTAGTAAAGATGGAAACATCTCTAGTGCACCTTCATAAGGGAATCACACAATTAGTTGAAGCTTCAAATAAAGTTACCCAACTCCCAAGTGGAAGATTGACTCGCAGTGGCAAGACCTTTCAATCTGTGCCTCCCATGGAGGAAGGTTACCCGCCATCCAAGTCTATACAAATACAACAGCCCACGCCACCAACCCCAGAAGCTACAAACTCCGAACCCCCAATGACCGTATTAAGTACAATTCTGCAAGAGAACTTAGTTGCACCTGTATCGGGGGCCCATGGCAATGTTCCAAACTTTAGATCAATGGACTTGCCACCGGAGGCCATACCATACACAGTCATATTAACTGGCATTCCTGGATGAAATCCTTCTACTCGAGAACCAGTGGAGGCCTTGAAGAACAAGGTAATCCACTGGCTCTCTACTCATAGGCCTCTTCCGGCAGGAATCCACAGTGAGGTGCTTATGGTGAGGAGAGTCCCATGGATAGGCAATACCAGGAAATCAATCCACGGTGACTGCGTCGTGATTAATTTCAGAGACCCCCTCACTGTTTCTCATATATGCAGTTGGTCACATCATGTACAGGGACGTCCATACAATCGCTTCCTCTATCCTTTTTTTATCCACTTCCTAGATGTGAGCAGGCAGAGGAGGGGTGGGAAATAGTACCCAGGCGGGGAGGTAATTGGGCCCCAATTGATAGAAGCGCCTACCCTTACCCTAGACTACCACGACACAACTACTTTCCCACCCACAACAGGTTTAGCAGCCTTGATATGGTGGATTGACCAAGCAAGATGGTGGGGGGGAGGATACCGCCCAAAATAGGATTCTTATAACCACTGCACGACAAATAATTGCCATAGAGAAGGTTAAATCCGGCCAGGAACATCCAAATGGAGCGTCAGGTTCCATGAGCCTTTCCCCCCTGCGTATCACAAATGAGGCGACTGCTGACCAAGCTGACAGTTTAGTCAACATCTCATCTGAAGGGATGGACCCTGAAATGGTTGCGCTTCCAAATCCAGCAACAGAGAGAACTAACTGTTCCTCTATCAAGATTTTATCTTGAAACGTGGTGGGCCTGGGCAATAATGTGAATTGCCCGGATTGGAGTTCCTTCATCCAGGACCAGCATATTTGCCTGTTCCAAGAAACCTGGGTGAGGGAAGAACTCGCCCATACAGGTTTTGCCACATTTTTCACACAAGCGAAATGGGGGGTAGAGGGCGCCCCTCGGGAGGTCTCGCAATCTGGGTGGCTAGTGATTTGGGATGTAGAGCTGCCATCCTCCAATTAAAAATGGAGGACATTCTAGCTGTACTGTTGGAGTGGCCAAACGCAAACAGCCTTCTGCTGATTAATGTATATTCTAGGCCAACCAACATCTCACAGGAGTCCCGAACGATCGAGGAGCTGGCACTTGCCCTAGATGAAATTCCCCAGGGCATCCCCCTTCTAATTGGGGGAGATTTAAATTGTCATTTTGAGCCCCTTTCGGGCTTTTTGGAGGGCTTGCTCCTCGAGGAGGACCTGGTGTGGTCTGTGCCTCCCTCACAAGCCCCGGCCCCAAGAGCATGGACACCTCTGGCTTTACAAATTACATCCCTAACACTGAAACATGGGCTTCGGGCCTGTAATGGGAGGATTAATTCTGACATCCCCCCAAGATGCACCTGCAATAGAGTGGGCAGGGAGTCAAGACTTGACTACATTCTCGTCCCATTAGCCCTGTGGCCGCATATTAAAGACTTCCGGGTTACATCTAGGGAAGATAGCGACCATAATGCATTGGAACTGGAATATGATCATCCTGGTCTTGCGCCCACCGCGAAACAGAGAGGGACAGTTGAGGTGGGGCTTTGTCTTACGAATAACAGACGCAGAGTGAAATGGGAGAAATTAGTTTCTCATCCAGAGAAGATACCCAAGCTGTATGCTCGGGTAATTCCCACACTCGAAAACGTACAAACACTCATGGTGCATAGCACAACCTAGAGTGTACAAAAACAATTAGGGCAGCTTCACAAAGACCTTACCAAATCGGTGTCCGGAATCCTTACTAGCACACCAAAAAGGGCCAACGGATGCGCCGCTGGTCCCACCTGGTATAATACGGCATGCCGCAAGGCAAAAACAGATCTATTGACATCTATTAAGGCAGGCAAGGGAAGCGCGGAAATTAGGTCTATGAGAACTGCTTACAAGTCCCTAATTACTAACGCCAAAAGCGAATGGGAATACCAAAAATGGGAATCACTCACCATTTCACTTGCACGGGGTGATTCACGCAAATTTTGGCGTTGTGTGAACACAGGCTCCGAGGAGCTGGCCCCAGCATTGGAGCCTAATATTTCAGCTAGGGTATGGTCAGACCATTTCCAATCCTTATATAAATCACCAGAGGGGGAAACACCTACTCCCACCCAGATCGCCAACAATACTTTGGAAATGGTGCAGTTCACAATAAAGGAGGTTCGAGTAGCTATTGCCGGGCTGGCATCAGGCAAGGCACCAGGCCTGGATGGCCTGCCGGGTGATCTCTTCAAGCAAGAACCAGATGTCTGGGCACCCTATTTAACACTTTTATTCAACTCCATTTTAGGGGGCATGGAGATGCCTGATACTTGGCTGGGCGCAGAGATCGTCCCTATATATAAGAAGGGCTCGCCTCTGCTCCCGGCCAATTATAGACCCATCAGTCTTATCGACGTTTCACAAAAACTTTTCGGTAGACTGATGCTCAACCGTCTCCAGGATTGGATTGATGATTGCGAAATCATGAGCCCCTACCAAGCAGGGTTTAGGAGAGGAGTCTCAACCATCGATCAGATTTTTCGCCTGAATCTCCTATACTGGAAGTCTGTCCTAATCGAGGGTGGCAGCCTGTACACGGTGTTCGTGGACCTGCGAGCGGCCTTCAACCTAGTGCCCAGGGACAAACTATGGGCCGTGCTCACGGACCTAGGGGCTCCCGCTGATATTATGATAATCCTGAAGAAACTACATCAGGGAAATTTTGCAAGGGTAAGGTGTGGCAGAGGAGGAAATCTTTCGGATGGCTTCCCCATTGACAGGGGGGTCAGACAGGGCTGTGTGCTTGCACCGACCCTTTTCTGCCTCTTTGTCAACGGGGTCATTAGCCATCTTAATGGGCTAAGCAACATCGATGCCCCTAGGTTGGCCGGCAGCAGGGTCCCAGCCATCATGTTTGCAGATGACACCCTGCTGCTTTCCAAATCTCCTATGGGCATACAAAAGGTGCTGGACGGATTCGCGGATTTCTGTATGAGCCGCGGACTGGAGATTAATGCCTCAAAAACCAAGTATATGATCTTCAACCTGCCCTCCCCAACACGACCGAGTCCCTTGATAGGGTCCTCCAGACTAGAGAGGGTATATACGTTCGAGTATTTGGGGGTCACATGCAATCAGTTCATGACTTGGGATTCCCACCAAATAAAGGCAAATTTGAAACTGACCCAGATGACGGGCGGCATCTGTAGGATGGCAAAAGGACTGTCCTATAAACCACTTGGCCCACGCCTACACATTTATAAAACCCAGGCTAGGGCGGCTGTGTTATACGGGGGTGAAATTTGGGGGTACACAGCTACCCAGAAATTGCAGGTCACGGAGAATAACTTCCTAAGGCAGTTGACAGCCTTACCAGCTAGCACTCCGCCATTAGCATTAAGACTTGATTTGGGCTTAAGACCTATTGCAGAGGAGCTTGGACTCAAACCCATAACTTTCTGGCGCAAAATTTGGAACACACCAGAGCTCCTCAACTACAGAATGGAGCTCCAAGAGATTCTGCGCCTTGTAAAAGTTGCCCAAGTTCCATGGTTAAGGTATGTCAAACAATTATGTGAGTCATTAGGAAGACCAGATCTGTGGTCAGACCCAGTAAATGCATGCTGCAGGATCTCCCGCAAATCCATCTCCAAGACCTACTATGAGCACAATTTAAGCGTCTTAATTAAGAACGTTCGGGCAGGGTCTTTATCTGATCATTTCCTGGGGTTTAAAGATTCATACCATCTGGAGCTCGCTCTTGATGATATTGCCCCAACATTAACAAGGAAACTGTACATGCAATGGCACTATAGCACTCTCCCCCTTAGGGCATACACGGGCTGTTGGACACATGCACAGCCCGCAACACAATGCCCAGCCTGTGCTCATTGGTGTGAGACTGACTTGCACATTATATTCTTCTGTCCAGCCTACAAAAGAGCTAGGAAATACTGGCTCGTCCCATTGCTTAAAAATTTGGGTTTCAGGCAGCATCTCCCCGCTTTTAGAATTTTAAAAACAGATTTATCGGCTCCCATAGTATTTGCTGTTGCAAAATTTTTAACAGCAATGTGGTTCAGTCGCAATCGCTGCATAAAGTCAAACATTGGTAACTGAATTTTTTTTTTGTCAATTATGGACTATTGTACATGATGGATTCTAATTTGTTTTTGATTGTACCATATTTTTCTCTTTTTCTCTTTTGCATATTTGTTTTATTCTTTTATGGTCCTAGTGACCGAAATAAAGCTCATCAATGAATTCTAGAAAGCAAGCTGCCCCTTTCCTACGAGTGCAAGTCTTACAGAACAAGAGCAACACAAATTAAATCTCTGACAACAATTCCTGTGTGCACACAGACTCATGGTGTGATTCTAGGCAGAAAACAATATTTGATTGGCAATTTCAAAGCACATTTACTACTGTGGTAGAGCAAGTGATAATTACTGTAACAGCCTGACACATTTTCCTTATAGTTTAGAGAGGCAGAAAAGACCACATGTCCTAACAGCTACTTGAGGCCATGAGCATGTGGAACCTGGGTGAGTGATTAGACTAGAGCAAAGGAAATGAGCCTTGGTGATGTTGAATGTGTTAGCGTTACACACTGCTATCTGAAATACCACACAGTGCTGAATAGTAAACATGGGAGTGCAGGAGAAGCAGCTGCCTGTGTGCTAAGAGTGTGTTTCTGGAGACTGTGTATTGTCAGGTGCAAGAGATATCTGCATGGACGCTTGCACAACTACATGAAGACTGCAGAGATGGATGTAAGAGCACATGTGGTAAGGGTTAATTGGGCTTATGAACATGTAGGAACTACCTCACTCATTACAGTACTGCAAGGAAAATCTACCCTGTTGTTTTCAAATGTGTTAGCATTTGTCTCTCAACTGTGAGATGGTGATGTGTGCTGTATGCTAACCATCACAGTTCAAGAAAACAAGCTGCCCCTTTCCTACGAGTGCAAGTCTTACAGAACAAGAGCAACACAAATTAAATCTCTGACAACAATTCCTGTGTGCACACAGACTCATGGTGCGATTCTAGGCAGAAAACGATATTTAATTGGCAATTTCAAAGCACACTTACTACTGTGGTAGAGCAAGTGATAATTACTGTAACAGCCTGACACATTTTCCTTATAGTTTAAAGAGGCAGAAAAGAGCACATGTCCTAACAGCTACTTGAGACCATGAGCATGTGGAACCTGGGTGAGTGATTAAACTAGAGCAAAGGAAATGAGCCTTGGTGATGTTGAATGTGTTAGCGTTACACACTGCTATCTGAAATACCACACAGTGCTGAATAGTAAGCATGGGAGTGCAGGAGAAGCAGCTGCCTGTGTGCTAAGAGTGTGTTTCTGGAGACTGTGTATTGTCAGATGCAAGAGAGATCTGCATGGACGCTTGCACAACTGCATGAAGACTGCAGAGATGTATGTAAGATCACCTGTGGTAAGGGTTAATTGGGCTTATGAACATGTAGGAACTACCTCACCCATTGCAGGAGTGGAAGGAAAATCTACCCTGTTGTTTTCAAATGTGTTAGCATTTGCCTCTCATCTGTGAGATGGTGATGTGTGCTGTATGCTAACCATCACAGTTCAATAAAACAAGCTGCCCCTTTCCTACGAGTGCAAGTCTTACAGAACAAGAGCAACACAAATTAAATCTCTGACAACAATTCCTGTGTGCACACAGACTCATGGTGTGATTCTAGGCAGAAAACGATATTTGATTGGCAATTTCAAAGCACATTTACTACTGTGGTAGAGCAAGTGATAATTACAGTAACAGCCTGACACATTTTACCTATACTTTAGAGAGGCAGAAAAGAGCACATGTCCTAACAGCTACTTGAGACCATGAGCATGTGGAACCTGGGTGAGTGATTAGACTAGAGCAAAGGAAATGAGCCTTGGTGATGTTGAATGTGTTAGCGTTACACACTGCTATCTGAAATACCACACAGTGCTGAATAGTAAGCATGGTAGTGCAGGAGGAGCAGCTGCCTGTGTGCTAAGAGTGTGTTTCTGGAGACTGTGTATTGTCAGGTGCAAGAGAGATCTGCATAGACGCTTGCACAACTGCATGAAGACTGCACAGATGTATGTAAGATCACCTGTTGTAAGGGTTAATTGGAGTTTTGAACATGTAGGAACTACCTCACCCATTGCAGGAGTGGAAGGAAAATCTACCCTGTTCTTTTCAAATGTGTTAGCATTTGCCTCTCATCTGTGAGATGGTGATGTGTGCTGTATGCTAACCATCACAGTTCAAGAAAACAAGCTGCCCCTTTCCTATGAGCGCAAGTCTTACAGAACAAGAGCAACACAAATTAAATCTCTGACAACAATTCCTGTGTGCTCACCGACTCATGGTGTGATTCTAGGCAGAAAACGATATTTGATTGGCAATTTCAAAGCACATTTACTACTGTGGTAGAGCAAGTGATAATTACTGTAACAGCCTGACACATTTTCCTTATAGTTTAGAGAGGCAGAAAAGAGCACATGTCCTAACAGCTACTTGAGACCATGAGCATGTGGAACCTGGGTGAGTGATTAGACTAGAGCAAAGGAAATGAGCCTTGGTGATGTTGAATGTGTTAGCGTTACACACTGCTATCTGAAATACCACACAGTGCTGAATAGTAAGCATGGGAGTGCAGGAGAAGTAGCTGCCTGTGTGCTAAGAGTGTGTTTCTGGAGACTGTGTATTGTCAGGTGCAAGAGAGCTCTGCATGGACGCTTACACAATTGCATGAAGACTGCAGAGATGTATGTAAGATCACCTGTGGTAAGGGTTAATTGGAGTTTTGAACATGTAGGAACTACCTCACCCGTTGCAGGAGTGGAAGGAAAATCTACCCTGTTGTTTTCAAATGTGTTAGCATTTGTCTCTCATCTGTGAGATAGTGATTTGTGCTGAATTCTAACCATCACAGTTCATGAAAACAAGCTGCCCCTTTCCTACGAGTGCAAGTCTTACAGAACAAGAGCAACACGAATTAAATCTCTGACAACAATTCCTGTGTGCACACAGACTCATGGTGTGATTCTAGGCACAAAACAGTATTCCTGGGTGATACCAGTAGACCTTAACTTATGGTGAAGACATACTCCATAATATCTTACTAGTTCAAGGCAGTTAAATATCTTCCAAAACATAAAATGTAAAACACAACTTTAAAAGAAGAAACAAATTTCTATTATTTATATCAAAATACACCACATACATCCCCTCTCAAATTCATAACTCACCTTTAAAAGTAGTTAGTTGAGAAATAAATGTGCCACTCACACAGCAGATTATCAGAGCCAGAATCTCTGAGCTGTACTCCTCTCACCAAAACCACTAAATGGCAAAATTTCCCTCTCTTTTTTCACACATATACATGTTAACTTCAAATCACATTGCTTCCCACATTTTTTTAAATGGAAACACACATTTCTATTGGTTGCAAATTTCAACCCTTTCCAAATGATTCCTACCCCCAACATGACTTCTGCCTGCTACCATAGCAACAGATCATGGAACACTGGTGTTAGCAGAGAGGTCAGAAGTTCAGCACACAATGTTTCTAATCCAAAGAGCAAGAGTGCTTGACTTTTCAAACCTAACAGCATATCCAAGTCATCTTCTGTGGGAACACATTTTTCTGAACCAATACAAAACATGCTTTTAAAAATTTAAACATAAAGCCTAGCTTTTAGTGTTGAATGGTCTGAAACAGCCAATGAGCTCTTTTTATTAAAAAAAGTATGTAAGCCTCCATTTTACAACTATCTTTCTTTTCATATTGCCATTCTACTGAAAGACACCTTCTGAGTGCATCCAGATCTCCTTGAAAGATGTTCACAGTGTGGATTGTAGGTCTTAGCTATGTCTACTGGAGTGAAAAGTATGCAGAAAAAAGAGGCATTGTGAAAGACCTTGCTTTGCCAAATGTAGACATTAAGGGGCCGATTCCGATCCTGGAAAAATGTTCTCCGTACGAATCGTATCCGGATTTTTTTCCGTCCGAATCGTACAAGTACCATACAAACTGGCAAGTACGATTCACATGGGAAAAAATACATACGAATCGCATTGGGAAAATTCCCCCACACGTCCTCGGATCGGAAAAAGTGTCCGACACGTCCCCGGACGATTTTACGTACGAATCGGAAAAATGAAGTCCGAGCGCGCAAGTACGATCCATCCCGTCCGTCTGATTGTACAACCGTATGGAAAAAACACTGCACGGAGCGAACCTCAATAGCAACCATGGAGACATGTGCCCGCATACGCGCTGTCCCCCCCCAGCCCCCCTCCGTGTATGTCCGGTGCGGACCCCCACCCCCCGAATGTCCGGTGCGGACCCCCACCCCACCCCCGTATGTACGGAGCGTACCCCCACCCCCGAATGTACGGTGCGGACCCCCACCCCACCCCCGTATGTACGGAGCATACCCCCACCCCCGAATGTACGGTGCGGACCCCCACCCCACCCCCGTATGTCCGGAGCATACCCCACCCCCGAATGTACGGAGCATACCCTCACCCCCGTATGTATGGAGCGTACCCCTACCCCACCCCCGAATGTACGGAGCGTACCCCCACCCCCGTATGTACGACGCGGACCCCCAACGCTCCGACCGACGGTTCGTACCCGGTTTTTCCAGGATCGGAATCGGCACCAAAATGGATTGGTCAGAGAGGGTTAAAGTGGCACCAATTAATGCCTTTGGTGAAAACCTTTCTACATCTCCCACAGCCTGACCTTATAATTGTGCACTGTGGTGGAAATGACCTAGGCACTTTAACTGGGGTAGGTCTGGAAATGCTTGTTAAGGACACCTTTGTGCAATTGATGTCACTTTTTCCACAAACTACCTTTGTATATTCTAATATGGTATGGGTTCTATATACCATAACAACTGCGTTACAACATGCAAGGCATTTATAGAGGAGACGGTGTTCATTTCACAGATGAAGGGAACAGAGTCTTCCTCTTGAACTTTAGACTCTGCATCGGTACTTACTTGTAGGTACAAAAAAACACTCAATGAACACAACAGCTCTTTTTAGAGACAACCAACATCTAAACACTTAAACTTGATTTTTGATTCTATTTTTTTAATGAATTTTTTGCGCCGTGCGCGCACCGCGCAATATTTATAAATTGTTTTTTTTTTGGGGGGGGACCTTAGGGGTCTTTCATGGTCCCCCTGAGAAGGCCTAGGGGGTCAGGGACTCTCTACCCTGCCCCCTTTTCACGTTCTCCACTTGTGTTTTTAGCTCTCTTCTGCCTCTAAAACCCAAAATGGCGGCTGGGGGGTGCGCGCACCCCGCGATTTTTTGAAAAAAAATAAAATGTTTTTTTCACCCTTCGGGGTCCTTCAGGGACCCCCTGACAAAGGCTAGGGGGTCAGGAACTCTCTACCCTGCCCAGTTCTCTACCTTTCTTTTTCACTGCCACACACAAAATGGCGTCCGACACTTCCTGATTTCGACCGATTCGAATGTTGACTGACATCTAACCACCAATCAGAATTAGGCTCGCGCACGGCACCGTAGCTATTTATGTACTTTTAACCGCAATTTTCTCAGGAACTACTGAACAGATTGACTCCATATATGCAAAAGGCACATCCCTGACCTGAGGACTACCTCTTTGCCAAATTTCAAGTAATTCTGTTCAGCCGTTTGGGCTGTACCTTTGACTAAAGGGAAAATGCATGGGGAAAACGCGTTTTGGGACCCCCCTTTTTTCTCAGCCCCCGCTTGACAAATCACCCTGAGACTTTCAGGGTAGGAGCTGAGCGGAGCGCCCCATTAGTTTGGAAAATTTCACGAAGATAAGTCAACCGGCGCCAAAGTTATTCAAAATAGAATTTTCAGATTTCCCATGGGAACTCGGTCCTAACTATAACTATCTACTGGCGACTGCCAGTAGATAATATATATATGGATATGACTAACACATATGACCCACCAACACTAGCCTTGGAAGAAAAAATAAAAAAATTGGAAAAAATCAAGAGAGCGGAAATATCTAAATGGTGGGAGGCCATATCCCTTCAGAACTATGTAGACCAAAACATGGCACCTAGAGGATTACGGATCTTTGTTACTCCCACCTATGAAGCCCCGAACCCCAAAATGTTGGAGGAATGGTCACAACATTCAGCGCTGAGTTCGAAGGGAATGATGGAAATATTGATAAAATATGCGTGGCAAGATAGAGACGATTTACTCAAACAGATCAAATTACTCATGGCAGAATTACAACAACTAATGGAAAGTAATGTCCTCAACAAAATCCTTGAATCTATGAAAGAACGTCTTGGAAGACATGAGGAAGAAATAAAAGCGAGGAAAGCCAGAAAGATGAATCGGGATTACGCAGATTATGAAAGCGGAAGAATTCTTACTTTTAGTAAGAAATATGATCATCTCTATAAAGCACAGGAAACAACCATGGTATCTAATATACCTATGACCAGCAATCCCACCAATCCTACGAATTCAACTAATGACAACATTCTGATAAGTGACACTGAATCAGACATTTCTGGAGGAAATACATCGGGAGAGGAACGCAACTTAAAACAAGTCAATTTTTTAGATGAATTTCGGGTCCTGCAGAAGGATCGTCAAACAACACGGGAGAACCAACCACCGAGAACACGAGGACGTGGACGAGGAAGAGGCAGGGGAAACGCAGGAACAGAAAAAAGAGACTCGCACAACGCTGGTTCAACAGACAGAGGAAGGGGTACCATGGGAAACCGCAGAACCCGCTCAAACAGGAACTTTTAATGGATATGAAAACGGTAAATTTGACAGTAGTTAACCTTTCAAAAAGACCCATGAGTGATATAGAAAAAAGAACTTTATGTCTGGGTTTGTCCTTTTGTCCCTCTTCTTCTTTTAAGTATACTGAAACCAGGATAGACCTATTCAAATATGTGAGAAAATTGAAACTCAAAAAATGGCATATATTGAAGAGACAAAGCTTTAATAATAACAATAGAGCTAATACAGTGTTCAATAATGAAAATCTGATTATTGGGGACAGAGATACTCTGATTACCATGACTGAATTAGCCTGTAACGATATTGATGAACAAACAGAGATTAATGTGACACAGGCATTAGATGATATGGAAATTATCACAGGAGCCATAGCTAAAACTCCTTTTAAAACCAAGTCTACGTTTGTACCTACCCTGCCACATGACAACATTGATACTTTTCAAGAGTGTATCATCAAATCACTGACGGAACTCAGATTTAGCAAAAACAAAAATTACTCTACCAATGCTAATAACTTATCTTGGGCGCAAAGACAGGCACTTAAATCCTTAGCTTCAGACACTGAAATAATTATACGCCCTGCGGATAAAGGTGGGAACGTAGTGATTATGGATAGAGAGCAATACATCCATGAGGGGTTACGTCAACTTGAAGACACCAATTTCTACATACATGTAAACTGGAACACCTATCACCAATGTATAACCACCATTTGGGATAAACTGGTCACCTGGAAAGATAAGGGGCTCTTAGAGTGGGAAGAGTTCTGTTACCTGAAAAAAGATCATCCTAGGGTACCCATTTTATACCTCTTACCCAAATTGCACAAAAATAGCATCAAACCTCCGTGACGCCCCATTGTGTCTTCCATTGGGTGCATTACTGAAAACATCTCTAAATACGTTGACCATTTCCTGAGGGAATTTGTGGTATCACTGCCCAGTTACCTAAGATATACCAAAGACTTTTTAGGTAAAATTGATGATTTGACATGGCAATCCAGCTATCTTTTTATTGTCTTAGATGTACAATCACTCTACACAATAATTGACCATGTCCAAGGTCTCAATGCTTGCGAATTCTTTCTTAAACAGAGACCTTTAAAATATCGTGACCATAGTCTCATGATTTTGGAGATGATTAAATACTGTCTCCAAAATAATATTTTTTCATTCAATGGCGCCCTCCACAGGCAAGTGAACGGTACTGCAATGGGTTCTTGCTTTGCTCCCAGTTTTGCTAATCTCTTCATGGGATACTGGGAGCGTGAGAACCTAAGCAAGATCTCATTGCAGGAACATCTCCCCAAAGTCATCATGTGGCTTCGCTACATAGATGACTTGTTCATTGTCTGGGATGGCAGCAAAGAAGAAGCTGACATCTTTATTGACAAACTCAATGCCAATGATTACAACATCATCCTGTCTGGGAGTATTGATGCCAAGAAGGCAGAGTTTCTTGATGTTAGCCTCAAAATAGAACATGGAAAGGTGGGTACTACCCTGTTTCGTAAGGCCACTGCAGGCAATAGTGTCTTACACGCCCTCAGTAGCCATCCAGAGGCACTCAAGTGGAGTATACCCTATGGAGAGCTACTGAGGGCCAAACGTAATTGCAATAGCCCTGAGTCTTACTATGAGGAAAGAGATAACATCACTGCCAGGTTTCTTAATCGGGGTTACCCACGTTGGGTCCTCAATAAAGCAAGAGATCGGGCAGACAAAGTTGAACGCAATGAGACTCTACGGGATACCACCGTGGAAGATGTGAAACAAGGAGAGACGGGGACCCGCCTCATCCTTACTTACAACAATGATTCACAAAAAATAAAACGCATAGGTGCCGATCACGATCCGGTAAAAAAATTCCCCGTACGACTCGTATCCGGTCTTTTTACCGTACGAATCGTACAAGTGCCGTACAAACTGCCAATTACGATTCGCATGGGAAAAAGACCATACGAATCGCATTGGGAATTATTCCCTACACGTCCTCGGGTCGGAAAATGTGTCCGACACGTCCTCGGACGATTTACCGTACAAATGTGAAAAGTGAAGTCCGACCGAGGAATCACGATCCATCCCGTGCGTCCGATGTTACAACTGTATGGAAAAAACACCGTCCGCACCGAACTCCCATAGCAACCATGGAGACATGTGCCCGCATACGCGCCGTACACTCCCCCCAGCACCCGTACGTTCGAGTCGTACCCCCCGTGTATGTACACCCCTGTACGTGTCGTACCCCCCGCGTATGTACACCCCTGTACGTGTCGTACCCCCACCCGTGTATGTGCACCCCTGTATGTGTCGTACCCCCCGTGTATGTACACCCCTGTATGTGTCGTACCCCCGTGTATGTACACCCCTGTACGTGTCATACCCCCCGTGTATGTCCACCCCTGTACGTGTCGTACCCCCCGTGTATGTACACCCCTGTACGTGTCGTACCCCCGTGTATGTACACCCCTGTACGTGTCGTACCCCCGTGTATGTACACCCCTGTACGTGTCGTACCCCCGTGTAGTCGTACCCCCGTGTATGTACACCCCTGTACGTGTCGTACCCCCGTGTATGTGCACCCCTGTACGTGTCGTACCCCCCGTGTATGTACACCCGTGTACGTGTCGTACCCCCCGTGTATGTACACCCCTGTACGTGTCGTACCCCCGTGTACGTGTCGTACCCCCCGTGTATGTACACCCCTGTACGTGTCGTACCCCCGTGTATGTACACCCCTGTACGTGTCGTACCCCCACCTGTGTATGTGCACCCGTGTACATTAGAGTCGTACCCCCGTGTATGTACACCCCTGTACGTGTCGTACCCCCGTGTATGTACACCCCTGTACGTGTCGTACCCCCCGTGTATGTACACCCCTGTACGTGTCGTACCCCCCGTGTATGTACACCCCTGTACGTGTCGTACCCCCGTGTATGTACACCCCTGTACGTGTCGTACCCCCGTGTATGTACACCCCTGTACGTGTCGTACCCCCACCCGTGTATGTGCACCCCTGTACGTGTCGTACCCCCCGTGTATGTACACCCGTGTACGTGTCGTACCCCCGTGTATGTACACCCCTGTACGTGTCGTACCCCCGTGTATGTACACCCCTGTACGTGTCGTACCCCCACCCGTGTATGTGCACCCGTGTACATTAGAGTCGTACCCCCACCCGTGTATGTACACCCGTGTACGTCAGAGTCGCACCCCCACCACAAACTCCTAAGTACGGAGCGCACCCCAGGCCCCAACCTCACAACCGCATGTAAGAGTCGTACCAAGCCACACACAAGGACAGCACTGTACAACAAAATGGCCCATGTACACCCCGTACACACGCTAACAACGCACTTACACAACCAGGACAAAACAAAACAACACAAGAATACACCATTCGAATGGCACAAAGCCACTAAACATGTCCAACAACCACTAAAACAACACATTCACTGACCTGCAACTGCCAAAAACAAACAGAGGGCCCAAACACCACCACTCCTTATAACACACCCACCCAAACTTCAAACACAGCCACACCCACCAATGGACCAATAAAAAGGGCCCACACACACAAACCATGAGCCTTTGCAACAGACTCACTGCTGCCAGACCCCACAGACAACCTACAGCACCAAACTAGAAGCTTTACCACACCTTACACTTGCACACCTTCACACAACCACCTTCACAAACACCCCCTCATCACATTCACACACACACCTGCACAACCACACCCACACACCCACAACCATCCACACCCCCCCACCATCCACACCCACGCCCCTCACCATGCCCTCTAACAAGAATCCAAAGTTCAGTAACCGAGAGTTGGAGGTCCTTGTCGATGAAATCCTCAGAGTCGAGCCACACCTCTTTGGAACATTGGTCAGACAGACCAGCATGTCAGAAAAAACAGCCATGTGGCAGACCATCGTCGATGCTGTGAATGCTGTTGCGGACACCAGAAGGAACAAGCAGGAATGCCAAGCCAGGTGGTACGATCAGCGGAGGAGGGTCCGAGCCAAGATGACGGATGAACACAACCAGGCCAACGTCACTGGAGGAGGGCCGTCCCGCAGACCCGTACACTACCATCCCTGGGAGGAGAGGGTGATGGCCATACTGCCGGTGGAGACAGTGGAGGGATTAGGAGGACTCCGAGACCCGGGTGAGTACACAACCAACGCACCTCACATGGGGGGAACGTCATCCACAACCAAACTCACAAACAGGCACGCAACCACCCCAAGCTATCGCATGACTCAACCACACTCCATGAACACGCACATGCCACTGGTGCCACCATGCCCCATGCACCCAGCTGGACAATGTCAAGTCACAGGCCACAGAAGACACCAACACATGACACGGTAACCCGGATGGCGGGAGGGTGGGCCCCAAAAATCACATAGTGCAACTCAGAAGCAGACAACAATGCCCTCTGCCCATATGGCCTAGGTCACAGCCAGACAAACACTGTGTCCCCACACAGGAAAGACTTGCCAGCAAATGGCGGACGCCTTGCATTAACACATGGGGGTGAAGGCACGTTTTTGCACATGACAGCAGCTAATGAACAGCCAACACTGTGAAAGAGTGGCAGCACACACCACCACAGCAGCAGCGCAGACACAGACACTACACCCAATGGGTGCCTGCAGATCAGAAACAAACTCACAGCAACAATCCAAGGGCCATTCAAAGAACTGCTAACAGTGTGTGCCCAGGAAGCTGGGCTGAGGTGACAGAGGGTGACACACAGAGGGAGGGAGAGGTGGACAGAGAGGGAGGGAGACACAGGGAGACGGACAGAGGGAGGAGGCTGACACACAGAGGGAGGGAGAGGGGGACAGAGAGGGAGGGAGACACAGGAAGACGGACAGAGGGAGGAGGCCGACACACAGAGGGAGGGAGAGGGGGACAGAGAGGGAGGGAGACACAGGAAGACGGACAGAGGGAGGAGGCCGACACACAGAGGGAGGGAGAGGGGGACAGAGAGGGAGGGAGACACAGGAAGACGGACAGAGGGAGGAGGCCGACACACAGAGGGAGGGAGAGGGGAACAGAGAGGGAGGGAGACACAGGAAGACGGACAGAGGGAGGAGGCTGACACACAGAAGGAGGGAGAGGGGGACAGAGAGGGAGGGAGAGGGGGACACAGAGGGAGGGAGACACAGGGAGACGGACAGAGGGAGGAGGCTGACACACAGAGGGAGGGAGAGGGGGACACAGAGGGAGGGAGAGGGGGACACAGAGGGAGGGAGACACAGGGAGACGGACAGAGGGAGGAGGCTGACACACAGAGGGAGGGAGAGGGGGACACAGAGGGAGGGAGAGGGGGACACAGAGGGAGGGAGACACAGGAAGACGGACAGAGGGAGGAGGCCGACACACAGAGGGATGGAGAGGGGGACACAGAAGGAGGGAGACACAGGAAGACGGACAGAGGGAGGAGGCCGACACACAGAGGGAGGGAGAGGGGGACAGAGAGGGAGGGAGACACAGGAAGACGGACAGAGGGAGGAGGCTGACACACAGAGGGAGGGGGACAGAGAGGGAGGGAGAGGGGGACACAGAGGGAGGGAGACACAGGGAGACGGACAGAGGGAGGAGGCTGACACACAGAGGGAGGGAGAGGGGGACACAGAGGGAGGGAGAGGGGGACACAGAGGGAGGGAGACACAGGGAGACGGACAGAGGGAGGAGGCTGACACACAGAGGGAGGGAGAGGGGGACACAGAGGGAGGGAGAGGGGGACACAGAGGGAGGGAGACACAGGAAGACGGACAGAGGGAGGAGGCTGACACACAGAGGGAGGGAGAGGGGGACACAGAGGGAGGGAGAGGGGGACACAGAGGGAGGGAGACACAGGGAGAGCAAATCAGCCTTATGGTGTGTGGGAATGTCTGCTCGTCAGCAGGTGGACTGCGTGCATGTTGACAAGGGTGGCCAGTGCCAGCACCCCCCCTCTCCTCCATGGCAAAACACAGGGCCATGTCACAACCTGTGCACGAGCACAACGACAGCTACCTGCATTATCTAAGTGTGTGGAACCACTCCATGTGCCCACGTACAGTGCAACACGGAAGGCGCCAATGCATGGCTCGCCACACCTGCCCACTCCACTGCTGACTGCAGTCACACTTGATGCAGCAAGTAAGACTGTGCCACACATAGTTAAAGGCGCCAAAGTGGTGCCCAAGGGACACACCCATGCACAAGTGCACTGTGAGTGGAATGCAAGACAGATCCTAATTCCCAGAGGAAATGTTCCAACTTTGAAACTGATGAAACATGGATGTTGCATGGACCAAAATTAACATTGTCTCTCTCACACACAGGTCAACCTCGTGGTTCACCCCCCAACACTGGGGGGGAAGACTCACAGGACCCGGCTCTGCGGGAGGCCGATCCCACCGGCAGCGACGACTCACACCACTCTGTGGACGACCCCGACCAACCTGGCCCCTCTGGTGTCCAACGACCTGCAGCACCTGCGTCAGGTACAACGGGGCCAACCACCACCCCCACTCCTGCCACATCCCAGGAGACACCCTGGATCCCTGCCCCACCACCACAACGCAGCCAGGCTGGCCAGGAGGGACACGGTGTCCTGGGCACCCAGGAGGAGGCAGGCGACAACGCCAATGCCACCCCTCAGGGGTCCCGGAGACCCGATGTGCTCACAAGGGCAGGCCAGGTGCAAGTGGGCAGGGGTGGTGGGAGTGGAGGACGGCGGAGGCGCCAGCCTGACCAGTTGGCTGGGGAACCGGTATATTCCCATGTCCGAAACATCCTGGACACATACCGGCAGGACACCACGGGCATGGCCCAGGTTGTGTCCACCCTCAATGAGATGAAGGGGACCCTCGATGAGATCAAGACCCAGCAGGCCCAGCAACATGCCTGTCTACTGCAACACCAACGGAGGATGGAGGACAGACAGGCTGAGCTCGTGACGGTGTTCACGGGAATTCACAATACACTCCGTCGGATGGCCGACAACATGGGCAACCCTCCCTGTGCCAGAAGGCGTAGAACATCACCACCCACAGGGAGGGATCAGGAGGAGGAGGAAACATCCGATGGAGCATCCCAAACATCGTCACGGCCTGCTTCTGAGGGTCCCCGCAGGAGGCCGGGTCGTCCACGGAAAGGACCGTGAGTGTCGGCGCTACAGCACCATCTCCCAGGACACCTGGCCTGGCACCTGGCCCACTGGAGCAACAGCAGCACAGCATCAAAAGACATTCTCTGCCACATGGCCTTGCTGGTCACTGTCTGACCAATGTTGACAAAGACTGTGGCATGGACTCTGAGGATTTCCAATGGCAAAGACACCAACTCCCCTACTGAACTTTGGATTCCAAACACCCGGAAAGCCCCTCATGTCATACCCCCCCCCCCACTAAAATAAAAAGTCACACCATGAAGAGAAGATGCCTGCTGGTTGCATTATTACCTTACATGTGTCTTGTAAAGTCTAAACATGCCTGAGTTCTCTTTTGACTTCAACCATCCACACCCTGGGGCCTGAGTCTGGCACAGGACACACGGGTCACAGTGTATTAGGCAAGACAGCCATGGAGCACCATACACACCTGTGATGGGCCCAACCAGCTGAGGGGGTGGCCGCACAACCGTGCTGACAGACACATTGAGTACAGCAACAGTCATGCGCAGAGGTCAGAGATCCTGTCCAGTGTCCTGGGGGGTACCCAGGTATGTGTAGACAGGTGGCAGAACCATGTCCTGCAAGCTTGAGTCCGGTGGATGCAGATAATGGGGTCCTGGCCAACGTTGGATGCATGGGGATGGCACATGTCACAATACCCACACAGTCATGGACATCATGCACAATACACACTCTCATCCCACACACACAGCTTGCATCTTGCTACTCGACACATAGACACATAGCCACTATCAGGGAAAACCATGCCAGACATGCTGGATGCACCGTGGCAACACACCAGCATTGACTGAGAAGAGGCACCTTGGAGGCATAGGGACACCTTTATTAGTCATGTTTTCGGGATTGCAGAGGCAACTTGAAGTACACATGAACACTTCATGTGGAGTAACGTGTGGGTCCAACACTGGCACCCCCCTTCTGCAGCACAAATGCGTGATAGCCATGGAAGTGGCACACAAGTGTCGGCTAACAGCTAAACACCCACAGCTGCTCACGGAGAGACTGCCATACACCATTGATCCGCTGATGTTGAAGTCCCACACCATGTCAAGCCAATGCAAACCGTATGTGTCCGAGGGCAGTGTTACACACATTGATGCCATCATCACAATCCACTATCCCATCACTGATGACTGTCAACAAGTCTGACCATCTATTCAGGTGTACACAGCTGCATGTCATGTGTACCATGGTGATGCAACATGGCTGCAGAGGAACCAAACATCGACAGGGGCAGTGTGCATACATCGTGAACAACTGCCACACCCAAGACACCCCTGATGTATCCCTTACCCCAAGGAGACTTCCAAACGTGTCCGTGCCTGTAACGCTGAGTCAGCACACGATGACGTGTCCATGAGGAATAGCAGTGCCACAACAATGCAAGCAGCAGACGGCATGCGCAAGTACCTGGGGAAGAGAGACACACAAGAAGTCAGCCACAAAAAGCACAGCCACTTGCATGTGCATGTACTCGACACATGTATGGATGACAACATGCTAGGTCACAATTATGACTGGGGAAATACAACCATCACTGGCACCATCACTCCAGTGACACACCCACACACACCTCTGACTCACGTGCCATACATGCAGGTGGAGACACACATCACAACACATGCCACACAGGGACCAATGCGTGCACACTCAGACACTGGTACTCACCACTAAGCAAAGAAGTCGCGTATGAGCCGAGTCTGGATGTCCTCTTGCGGCTCCACATCCTCCACATCACTAGCCCCATTGCCAAGCCCTTCGTCCTCCACGGGTGGATGGTCCTCGTCATCTTGATCCAGGATGAGTGGCACAGCTTTCTCAACTGCCATGTTGTGCAGCATGCAGCAGACCATGAAGATTTTGCAGACCTTCGCCGGGGCATATGGGAGCGCGCCGCCGGTCTTGTGTAGGCACCTGAATCGGCTCTTCAGCAGGCCAAACGTCCTCTCTATCACTCGCCTTGTCCGGCCATGGGCGGTGTTGTAGCGGAGCTGGGCCGGCGTGATGGGGTTGCGGAGTGGTGTGATCAGCCATGGCATGTTGGGATAGCCAGCGTCCCCTACATAGGAAGCATATGGACATCGTTAGAACAGGAGAAGCGGTCGTGCTGGTAGTCTACGCAAAATACAGGACAGACAGAGTGTACCCACCAACAACACATGCTCGTTCGTTGCGCAGCTGCGTCATCATTTCAGGCACCCTGCTACGCCTCATGATGTAGGCATCGTGTGCTGATCCTGGAAAACGAGCACAGACATGTGAAATCACCATGTTGGACAGACACACCACAAGGGCATTGATGGAGTGGTAGTGCTTGCGATTGCGGTACGCTACCTCCTGTGCCTGTGGTGGTACCAAAGCAACATGTGTCCCATCTATGGACCCAATGACATGGGGCATCCCTCCCAGGGCATAGAATCCACGCTTGACCCCAGTCAACATTTCTGGGGTAGGAAAATGTATGAAGTCATCCAGGTGAATCAACATGGCCTCTAAGAAATCATGCAGCACATGGCAGAACATGCTCTGGGACATGCCACCAACATGAGCTATGGTATTTTGAAAGGTACCCGTGGCTAGAAAATGTAGGGCTGCCATTACCTTCAGCTTGGGTGTCAGTGCCGTAGGATACCTGTGCAGCGGTTGCAGGTGTGGTGCCAGTCTCGCCGTCAACTCCAGAATCAACCGTTGGGGGAAGCGGTAGCACCGGATACGATCATTCTCCCGCATGGCAGCCAAGTCCGGAATTGCCCGGGGAAGAGGCGGCGCTCTGCAGTAATTTGGAAGTGACAAGGAAGAGTGAATGCACCACAACAACAAATAATTTGTACTGAGCACATGTTAATCTGTCTATACACATATGCTACATACGGAGTCAGGTATGTGCCACATGCCCTGGACACGTATGGCTGGCAGGTGACACTCCTACCAAGACCCAGCTACACACGGAGATTGAGAACCTCCACATGCCATGGCATGGGATTAGCTGTGTCCCAGTGCAAGTGAACAGCCAGACGCAAGACAGGAGTGACATACACCCACACATCAGCAGAAGTAGGATGTCGATTGCAGAGACTGGTAGCGGAACACTAGAGCCACAGGTCACATGACATTACACTAGGACAGCCCACACACCTTGCCATGAAGGTGCACATGTCATGACTCACCACACATTCATAGAGAGGATGCAGACATGTCCTTGTTACGCTACTCCATGTACCATGCATACATACGCACCTCACATCCGATACCACATGTGGCACGGTGTGCGGAACAGTGTGCAATGTCAATCTACACACAGACACATGTTGGTTGCTGCAACAGCTGCAGCTTTTGAGGGTGCTCCAACATCAACCTAATGGGAAACCCCCACACATACATGACATAGTCACATCGTGCACCGTGGGTAGTGACAAGTCAGGTATGGTAACCCCTGTACCGGGCATCAGGGGACACTTCCGTGTGTTGGTGTCCGTGCCATGCCAGTGTCGCTCATCCCAAGTGTGCAGTACGACATGCACACATGTCAAAGGAGTCAAGGGCATGCCTTGCACACATTGCACTGTCACACATTACATCTGTACACATCTCATCATACATCTGGTGCCTTCTCGACTCTGGAGTAATGTGCCACATCACAGCCTGTCACACCTGTGCCCCACACATGTAGTACTGCCCAGACAATGCCTTGATGTCCATCCATGGACAAGTATGTCCGCCCTATTCCTTCCTGTGTGCTGCCTGTCACCACTGTGATGTGTGAAAACCACCGTACTGCTGCTAAGAGGGCCTGTGTACGTTCCCATATCACTATGGGAGTGCTGCCGTATGTGTACCCATAGTGATGGTGAGCGTACAGGCATGTGTACGGTCAGTGAGTACGCATACGCGAGAACACCCATAGTGATAGTGCACGTACAGGCGTGTGTACGGTCAGTAAGTACGCATACGCGAGTACACCCATAGTGGTACGGCCCGTACACACGCCTGTACGTGCACTATCACCATGGGTGTCCTCGCGTATGCGTACTCGTAGTGATAGTGAGCGTACAGGCGTGTGTACGGTCAGTAAGTACGCATACGCGAGTACACCCATAGTGGTACGGCCCGTACACATGCCTGTACGTGCACTATCACCATGGGTGTCCTCGCGTATGCGTACTCGTAGTGATAGTGAGCGTACAGGCGTGTGTACGGGCCGTACCACTATGGGTGTACTCGCGTATGCGTACTCGTACTGGTACGGCCCGTACACACGCCGGTACGCTCACTATCACTACGAGTACGCATACGCGAGGACACCCATAGTGATAGTGCGCGTACAGGCGTGTGTACGGGCCGTACCACTATGGGTGTACTCGCGTATGCGTACTTACTGACCGTACACACGCCTGTACGCTCACTATCACTACGAGTACGCATATGCGAGGACACCCATGGTGATAGTGCACGTACAGGCGTGTGTACGGGCCGTACCACTATGGGTGTACTCGCGTATGCGTACTTACTGACCGTACACGCGCCTGTACGTGCACTATCACTATGGGTGTTCTCGCGTATGCGTACTCGTACTGGTACGGCCCATACACACGCCTGTACGTTCACTATCACTATGGGTGTCCTCGCGTATGCGTACTGTAGTGATAGTGAGCGTACAGGCGTATGTACGGGCCGTACCAGTACGAGTATGCATATGCGAGGACACCCATGGTGATAGTGAACGTACGCACGCGTGTACGGGCCGTTGCTATGCATTTGGGGTGCCCTAGGGGCCCGGAACGCACCGTACCTGTGGGTGAAGCTCAATTTTACATAGGGGCCACATGAGGGACAAGTATTAAGGCCTACTTGCATGCTGGTTGTCATGTAGACCAAGTTTTAACTTTGAATTTGTTCCGGAAGGTGCACAGCAGAAGTCAGATGGAATGAATCTACTTTGTTGCAATGTGTCTGTGGGTTTGACATCATGCTGAAGAAAAAAACACAATAAGAAACCACTGACTGTGCTAGGTTTGAAGGGATTGGAGGAAACATAGGATGCAAATGTGAGTGACCAATCACTCTGTACTCCTGTGCATGAAACAGGACAGCAAGGCAGATATAAGGCAGCCAGGTCCCATGAGGGAGCACTTGCCTGCACATATTTCCAATCTACCACACTGCTGCTGCTCGTGATTCCCTGGAACCATGTCAAGGTCTGTGGAGAGGTCACAGCCATTCACCCTGGAGGAGAACCTGGCATTGCTGGATGTGATCCTCCCACAGTACCCCCTGCTGTATGGGCGACCAGGGTATCAGGTGAGTGCAGAGCTACTAGCACAGACTGTGTCCCTTTTTTGGTGACTCTGACTTCTGCCATTGTGTCCAGGTGTGACACACATGCTATGTACTGTAGGGGGGGTCCCAGGGGGGGGGATGCCTAATGTCTCCCAGCAGTGCCCAGAGACAGGAGGGGTGGGTGCCTATCACTCCCAGCAGTGCCCAGAGACAGGAGGGGTGGGTGCCTATCACTCCCAGCAGTGCCCAGAGACAGGAGGGGTGGGTGCCTATCACTCCCAGCAGTGCCCAGAGACAGGAGGGGTGTGTGCCTATCACTCCCAGCAGTGCCCAGAGGCAGGAGGGGTGTGTGCCTATCACTCCCAGCAGTGCCCAGAGTCAGGAGGGGTGTGTGCAGAGTCCTCCCAGCAGTGCCCAGAGTCAGGAGGGGTGTGTGCAGAGTCCTCCCAGCAGTGCCCAGAGTCAGGAGGGGTGGGTGCCTATCACTCCCAGCAGTGCCCAGAGACAGGAGGGGTGGGTGCCTATCACTCCCAGCAGTGCCCAGAGTCAGGAGGGGTGGGTGCAGAGTCCTCCCAGCAGTGCCCAGAGACAGGAGGGGTGGGTGTGATGCACAGTGCGAGCCTTGATAATTGATTGTGTCTTTGCCCTCATTCCACCTGTGTACTTTCACTGGCACCTACTGCTTTTGCCCTTCCCCAGAGGAGTATGTCCCTATGGCAAAGGTGCAATGCGTTGGCTGCATGACATGCCTTGTTGTAACCAGCTAATTTGTTCCCATATGTGTCTCTGTGACATGTTGCAGGTGTATTGATGTAGTGTCACTTGTTCATCCTCACAGGTAGGCGCCTCTGCCAAGGAGCAGATCTGGCTGACCGCCGTCAGTGCCGTGAGGAGTGCGGATGGTCGAAGGCGGAGCCTGTCCCAGGTGAGGAAACGCTGGCAGGATATCCGGTGCTGGACGCGGAGGATCGCACGGGTCCTGCTGGGGGACTCACCTGAGAGCCATAAAAACCGCGGGCGCCGCCGTCTCTCCCACATCCACAAGCGTGTGTTGGCGGTGGTATTTCCAGACTTGGACAGGCGCTTACAGGAGATGCAGCAGCAGGAAGGGGGTAGGTACATGTGTGTTTGTGGTGTTTCACCAGCATTTGTAAGTGCACTGTTCCATGGATGCACTGCCAGGGTTTTATGGTGCTGTGCAGATCCTGTTACCCACAGTATTGCAGTGCTCTCCTGCCTCCCTTCCCCTCCTTGCAATGTGTTCCCTGGTCTGTGTGAAGTCACTCCGTCACAAGGTTATGTAGCCTGGCACCTTCTCCACGTGTACAATGCCTGCAGCATCATGTGTGGGGGTGGTGTGTAACATGTTTTGGGACCTTGCCTGTGCCCTGTCCAGTTCTGGTCTTGTGGGTTCCATGTCAGTTGGCACTAATGCTGAGTCCAGACATGGGAGTTAGTCTCTCAAGTGTGAGGCCTTACAGCACGCATGTCCTATGTGGTGGCCTGTGACATGATGTGCATGAGTGTGCGGTACGCATAGTGCGGGATGGTAGCGTGTGTTGCAGTCATTCCCATTCAGGAGCATGGAGTTGTGTGGCCACCACTGTCCCCAGGGGCATATTTTCCTAGGTATCATGTGTGTAATCTGAATATGTTGACAATCTCTGTATCTACAGCATAGGTTGTGCTCTGTGCCATTGTCCCCTGGCCAAATGTATATTGACGTGAAATGTAGTACAAGTGTCCACTGTACAGACTGACCTGATTTTCCTTGTTAATACTCACGGTGGACATTGCCTGTGTGTCTTGTTACAATCATCTGATGATGCCCATTTGTACATGATTATTTGGACAGGCGCACCTTGGGTATTTTGTGTGCAACCTTGATTTGTTGCATCCCATGTGTATTTCACCCAGACTAAGGGATGTAAGTGCTTCCTGTGTCTCCAAATAATAGTCTCATGTAGGGGGTGGGTGGTGCGGCCATGGCCTTCATGTCACAACCTGATATCTCCTTGCTAGGACTGGCCAGTGTGTGATGTTTGTCTGGACATGCACTCAAGGTGCAGTGGGCCAGTCATGGTGGGCATGTTTTCAGTTTAACCTATGCTGCATGTGCCTCTTGTTCCTGGATATGGTCCCTGCTCATCCCTATTTCCTGCCACGCTGTGTGGTGCAGATGCAGTGCTGGATTGTCCCCAGGGCCTTGCTCCTCAGTCAAAATTCCATTCCATCTCATTTGCTATTGTGTCATGCTCTCCATAGTGTTTCGGTGGCATGGTGGGTCAAACAACTGTGTCTTGCATGCCCTACATATGTACCTTGTTTTGTAGATGTAACTCTTCTTTTGTTTCAGGCTATGCACTGTGACCTATGTAGATTGGACTCATGTGACATATGTATACAGGTGTATGATTAATTTCTGTCTCTTCACCCTGCCCACAGCATCGTCGGGGGACACGGAGGGAGACATGGGCACTGACGGAGCAGAGGGACCGAGCACCAGTGCCAGCGGTGACATCGGGGCTGGCACTTCAAGTGGGACTGAGGCGGAGGAGAGTGAAGCCGGGGACCTGTCGACTGGCACAACAGAGTATGAAGCTGACGGGTCCGAGGATGATCTCTCTGAGTGGGCGGCGGCTGCACCAGCAGCTGACAGCGGCACTACATCTCGCCCCGCCCCCTCGATTGCCATCAGCCGCCTCCCACTTGCTCGTGTCCCTTCCCAACATGCCCGGTCACCACATGTCTCCTTCCTGCCAGGCACCGCACCCCCTGCCCCTGTCTCCACTGCTGCCGCCAATGCCGAGTCTGTGGACATCCAGCGGCAGTTGCAGGTTGGTCAGGCTGCGATCCTTAATGTCCTCCATGGCCACAGCCAGGTTCTCAACAACATGGAGGCATACTTGGAGGGCATTCATTCATCGCAGGCTGACCAACGCAGCTTGCTGTGGTCGATAGACTCAACACTGTCTGCAGCAGTGGGTCTCCTGCAGTGCTACGTCCACACTTCCCACTCCCATGCCTGTCCCACGTACACCCAGACGTCAGCATGCGCCCACCACAACACACACAGGCACCACACCAGCAGGGAAGGTCCACCGCACACCTCCTGACACGCACACACAGGGTGAAGTAGGCACACCCACTGGGTCGGGGGGCAAACGTGTGACACACAGCCAGAGTGGGAGTCCGCATTCCACCCAATCCACTCCCTCCAAATCCCCTCCCCTCAGCTCTCCTGGCCACATCTCCCCCAAAGACTCCTTCATGGCCGCTCTGTCCCTGAGCCCCACAGGGACGCCACCACGCAAGCGGTCAAGGAAGTCCTCGGTCAGGGAGGTTGCTTCCCCCCCCCCCTGTCTACACCCTCCCCCAGTGGCGCTGTGACCCATCACTCTGACCACCCCCCTCCTTGGGGCCTGTGGTTCGTTCGGGTGCAGGGGATTCCCTGGCGGACCTGGCTGAGGTGTGCAGCGAGCTCCTGGCCTCCACCTTTGGCCCTGCCCCACCCCCTGTGGTGGAGTCCTCCATCCCTGCACCCACGACGCCTACCCTTCACCCTCCTGTCCCTGCGGTGCCTGTTTCTTCCCCCCCACATGATGCCCTCACCCCTGTGGAAGACAACGGAATGTAACTGTGCAGGCAAGCTAGGGGACACGCATCCCACTGTGTCCCCCATCCAGCTGTGACTTCTGGACTGCCCTATGGGCTTTGTAAATATTGAACTTTCAACGAACATACAATTTTTATCTTGCTGATTAAAGCCATTTTTGTTTCCTTTGAACACTACTGCTTTTCTGATATTGGTGTTGGTGGGGCTGCTACATGATTTTGGGTGGTGATCATGTGTTGGTTGTGTGGGAAATGTAGTAGTGTGCTGGTCATAGGGGGGACCCTGGGATCTATGTGCCATCACACGGTGTTAGCTAGGTTTCTGTGTTCATGTAAGCAGTTGCTGCATGGTGAAATTGTCCAAAGGTGTATTCCTTCCTCTGTGTACCCTGACATCTTCCCTGCAGGGTGTTCCCAATATTTAGCGCAGAGCTGTGTGTACATTAGCTGGGTGTGTGACGGACTCCTTCTACTTTGCACATGCATGCTGAGCGATGTCTCCACCTGCATCATTCGTGGCATTCTTGGTAGTCATTGTACTTGTGTATGTGGACTATTGACATGACTTCATGTGTACATGTTTTCTTTTCTGCGCTATGCATGCGTATACTCCCAGCCTCACACACATGTGGTACATGTACTGCAGGGTCTTTGTGCACCTGACTGAAATGTGTGGGCATGGTATCTGTGGCTACTCCACCCTTTGCGTTTCATGGGCACTGCTGTGAGTGTTCGGCACCCACCCCTCCTGACTCTGGGCACTGCTGGGAGTGATAGGCACACACCCCTCCTGTCTCTGGGCACTGCTGGGAGGACTCTGCACCCACCCCTCCTGTGTCTGGGCACTGCTGGGAGGACTCTGCACCCACCCCTCCTGTCGCTGGGCACTGCTGGGAGGACTCTGCACACACCCCTCCTGCCTCTGGGCACTGCTGGGAGTGATAGGCACACACCCCTCCTGTCTCTGGGCACTGCTGGGAGGACTCTGCACACACCCCTCCTGACTCTGGGCACTGCTGGGAGTGATAGGCACACACCCCTCCTGTCTCTGGGCACTGCTGGGAGGACTCTGCACCCACCCCTCCTGTCTCTGGGCACTGCTGGGAGGACTCTGCACCCACCCCCCCTGTCTCTGGGCACTGCTGGGAGGACTCTGCACCCACCCCTCCTGCCTCTGGGCACTGCTGGGAGGACTCTGCACCCACCCCTCCTGCCTCTGGGCACTGCTGGGAGGACTCTGCACCCACCCCTCCTGCCTCTGGGCACTGCTGGGAGGACTCTGCACCCACCCCTCCTGTCTCTGTGCACTGCTGGGAGGACTCTGCACCCACCCCTCCTGTCTCTGGGCACTGCTGGGAGGACTCTGCACCCACCCCTCCTGACTCTGGGCACTGCTGGGAGTGATAGGCACACACCCCTCCTGACTCTGGGCACTGCTGGGAGGCCTCTGCACACTTCCCTCCTGACTCTGGGCACTGCTGGGAGTGATAGGCACACACCCCTCCTGCCTCTGGGCACTGCTGGGAGTGATAGGCACACACCCCTCCTGTCTCTGGGCACTGCTGGGAGGCCTCTGCACACACCCCTCCTGCCTCTGGGCACTGCTGGGAGTGATAGGCACACACCCCTCCTGCCTCTGGGCACTGCTGGGAGTGATAGGCACACACCCCTCCTGTCTCTGGGCACTGCTGGGAGGACTCTGCACACACCACTCCTATTTCAGGATATGTACGCTTAGAACATACACGGGTGTGGGTTCGCTCCATGCATACGAGGTGGGGGTACGGTCCGTACATACACGGTTGGGGTGGGGGTACGCTCCATACGTACGCGGGTGAGGGTACGGGTCGTACTTACACTGTTGGGGTGGGGGTACGCTCCATACGTGCGCGGGTGAGGGTACGGGTCATACTTACACTGTTGGGGTGGGGGGTACGCTCCATACGTCCGCGGGTGAGGGTACGGGTCGTACATACACGGTTGGGGTGGGGGTACGGTCCGTACATACACTGTTGCGGTGGGGGTATGCTCCATACGTACGCGGGTGAGGGTACGGGTCGTACATACAAGGTTGGGGTGGGGGTACGGGTCGTACTTACACTGTTGGGGTGGGGGGTACGCTCCATATGTCTGCGGGTGAGGGTACGGGTCGTACATACACGGTTGGGGTGGGGGTACGGTCCGTACATACACTGTTGGGGTGGGGGTACGCTCCATACGTACGCCGGTGAGGGTATGGGTCATACTTACACTGTTGGGGTGGGGGGTACGCTCCATACGTACGCGGGTGGAGGTGCGTGTCATACTTACACTGTTGGCATGGGGGTACGCTCCTTGCATACGCGGGTGGGGGTACGTGTCATACTTACACTGTTGGGGTGGGGGGTACGCTCCATACGTACGTGGGTGAGGGTACGGGTCGTACATACACGGTTGGGGTGGGGGTACGGTCCGTACATACACTGTTGGGGTGGGGGTACGCTCCATACGTACGCGGGTGAGGGTACGGGTCATACTTACACTGTTGGGGTGGGGGGTACGCTCCATACGTACGCGGGTGGGTGTACGTGTCGTACTTACACTGTTGGCATGGGGGTACGCTCCTTGCATACGCGGGTGGGGGTACGTGTCATACTTACACTGTTGGGGTGGGGGGTACGCTCCATACGTATGCGGGTGAGGGTACGGGTCGTACATACACGGTTGGGGTGGGGGTACGGTCCGTACATACACTGTTGGGGTGGGGGTACGCTCCATACGTATGCGGGTGAGGGTACGGGTCATACTTACACTGTTGGGGTGGGGGGTATGCTCCATACATACGCGGGTGGGGGTACGTGTCATACTTACACTGTTGGCATGGGGGTACGCTCCTTGCATACGCGGGTGGGGGTACGTGTCGTACTTACACTGTTGGGGTGGGGGGTACGCTCCTTGCATACGCGGGTGGGGGTACGTGTCGTACTTACACTGTTGGGGTTGGGGGTACGCTCCATGCATACGGGGTGGGGGTACGGTCCGTACATATCCGTCCCCACGCTATGTGATGCTTGTGCGGCCCATACCCAGGCCTTTGCCACGTGGGTACGAGCCGTCCCGCCATTGTTGGGGTGACGTAGGTGTGGGCGTGGTACGACTCGTACCCACGCTCTTAAGGCGTGGGTACGGGACGTACCTGTCTGGTTGTGTTGCCGGTTCGCGTCGGCAAGAACTTCCGTTGTGGCGGTCGCTGGCTTAGCTGGACACGCCCCCACCCCCTCGTAGTGACCAGGGCCTGAGGGTCAGGTATGTCCAGGGCATGTGTGCTGTGTGACTTTGGTGGGGGTTTTGTGGCCTGCCCTGGTCCTGCCACCCCCCCCCCCTTTCCCCCCTCCCTTTGTTGTTCTGACCTTCTGCGGCGTCTGCGTCGGAACCTGTAGAGGAGGTCGACTGCTATGAGGGCAGGGATGACACGTAGGTTCGGGTCCATGTCTGTCCGTCGCGTACAGGTACTCCTTGTTCGCGTCGTCCTGATTTCCCGGCAGTTTTTGGCAGCCGGAAAATATTCACCGTGCGGGATGACGTTGGTGCGAATCGTAATTCCTGGTTCGTGAATGGCAGGCTGCGTGCGTCCCGACGTCACGTCGGCGCTTTCCCGGATCGCATTTGTAGGTTTATTTTCGTCGGTCGGGGTTTTGTACGATTCGTACGGAAATGGTGTTTCCGTGCGAATCGTAATTCCATGTTGGTATATTTTGATGACCGGGTACGCGTCGGACGGAGAATATGCTCCGTCTGACGGTTCGTACCCGGTTTTTACAGGATCGTGATCGGCACCTTAGTGTCAAGACACTGGAGTATTCTAAAAGCAGATAACACATTGGGGGATCTTATCACCGATAGGCCCACTATCACCTACAGAAGAGATAAGAACATACGCGACTGGGTTGTGAGAAATGACATCATGAATTATCCCACCACTACTGACCATGGCCTCGTGGGATTCTTCCCATGCGGCCATTGTAAAGCATGCAAGTACAGCAAATACAAAATATCATTGGATTACAGAGGGGTGACCAAAAAGATTTTTCAATTCCTGACATGCAGTACCAACTTTGTAATTTATGCTACTGTATGTACATGTAATCTGTGGTATATTGGCAGCACCACATGTGCAGCCAAGAAGAGGATATTAGAACATCAGAGAGCCATTACTAACAATGATCCCAAATATCCTGTCGCTCGTCATTTCTTTGATCAACATTATTCCAATGTAGCAGAAATGAGTTACTTGATTTTGGAACATATTCCAAAAAAACCACGTGGTGGGGATGGAGTACTGGCCCTAAGACAAAGAGAATCTAGATACATCATAGAGTTCCAAACCAAGATCCCTGGAGGGCTCAACATGGATGAGGAAATGTCAATTCACCTCAAAACTGAACCTTAGTCTCCTACTCAGAATATGTGTGATGATGAATCTGTAAATGGGATGATAGTAACTATGCAAACCTTTTAGATACCACTAACCCTTAGCTGCAGACACATCTGTTAACATGTTCAGCCTCCTATTCAGAATGTATACTGTTAATTCTGTATTTCACGGTTTTAATCAAGTTTTTTATCATTTTTTGTATTCTTTACAGGAGAGAAGGAAGGGGCCCCACCACTTGACAGCACCTGCACGGGCATCCTACCCTTTTCCTCTGATTTTATATGCACTTTCCATACGTTTCACTGTTTGCATTTTCGCTCAGCAGTTCTCTTAACAGTCCTATGTGTGACACCCAAATATTATCTCCTTGACAGTGATTTCATTATATAATTACCTAACTGTTTACATTGATAGCATTATTCTGCTGACAGTAGTGACACACATCAGAGGATACAATTTGTGTTCTATGCCCACTAGGGCATAAGATTAGTAAATAGATTACCCTACGTTGCATTTGCCACAATCAAGCCTTACTAGTGTATTGAATCGAGTTGCAGTATTTACACGCGCACTATGCTTTTAGTAATTGCACTTTAGTCTTCACTTTGGCTACAATCATGACTACACGGACCTACTGGCTATGCTGGAACTATGATCACTGCCAGATACACGCTCGCACTACTAGGAGCTTTAATACCTTGAAATTGCTTCACACCCTGGACTTTTACGTTGTCTTAAGCGGTCCACTTTATTAAAACTATATGCAGCATGCTAGATTTATTTGGTGCAGAGACTTCTATCCATTATGGTTTTTACATGACTTCGTGCAACTTCATTTATTTCTGCTTTGCGCATGATGAATTTTAAGTATTGCCTTAACCCATATACAGATAATGTCTGTTTTATTTCCGATTAGACATTGACTTTGCACAGTCTAAGATGGCCACCGATTGCAGTTCGTTTTGTTTGTCCTGTTGAATTAGTCCTATGTTGATTTCATCTGCATGACCGCAAAAGATATGTATACTGCTGTTTGCATTCCCTTTCACACGTGAACAAGGCTGCGTGCCGAAACGCGTTGTGTGAAATAAATCACTAGACCATTCATTACTTTTGGGATTCTGTCTCACTTTACTGAGAGCATACTGGACTTTTGCTTTAATTGGATATATATATATATATATATATATATTCACTGAAAAAACCATAGGTTTCACACATGTTATAGTTAGCGGAAATTTTACTGATAAAAAACCAATGAAATTCCCCCGTTATAGTTAGTGCAGGCAACTATAACTCACGCGACCGCAATCCTCTGCTGATGCTAATACTGTATTTAGACACTTATTTGCCCATGTCTTCTTCCATAAATTTTTAGCTATACATATATTACAAATATTTTTTTTTCATAAAGACACATATGTCATCAGCAGAAGATTGCGGTCGCGTGAGTTATAGTTGCCTGCACTAACTATAACGGGGGAATTTCATTGGTTTTTTATCAGTAAAATTTCCGCTAACCATAACATGTGTGAAACCTATGGTTTTTTCAGTGAATTTGCAAGGTTTTTTAAATGCTAATTCCTAACTATAACGTGTGTGAAACCTATGGTTTTTTCAGTGAATTTGTACGGTTTTTTAAATGCTAAGTTACTTTACGCCATTCGTGGCGTGTGCGCCCACTTAACGCAGTTCGTTCCGTGCGCGCACGGTGCGCTTCGCGCACCGTGCGCGCACAGTGAGCACGCGTACGCTTCGCGCACCGCGCACCCACTTTACGCAGTTAGTGCAATCTTCTGCTGATGACATATGTGTCTTTATAAAAAAAAATATTTGTAATATATGTATAGCTAAAAATGTATGGAAGAAGACATGGGCAAATAAGTGTCTAAATACAGTATTAGCATCAGCAGAGGATTGCGGTCGCGTGAGTTATAGTTGCCAGCACTAACTATAACGGGGCAATTTCATTGGTTTTTTATCAGTAAAATTTCCGCTAACTATAACATGTGTGAAACCTATGGTTTTTTCAGTGAATATGTATATATGTATATGTATTACAGTTGCCAGTAGGTACTTATAGTTAGGACCTCGTTTCTATTTAAAAAGAGTTTGTTCTTTTGTCAATATCTTTGGTGGCGGTTTTTTTGTCTTCAAATTTTCAAAACTAATGGCTCACTCACTTCAGCTGCTGTGTTGAAAGTTTCGGGGTGATTCTTCAAGCGGGGGGCAAGAAAAAGATGGGGTCCTAAAATGTGTTTTTTGCATGTTAATTTCCATAGGAAAATTTAGACACGGCTACAGGCTGCTAAACGAAATGCACCAAATTTGGCAAAAAGGTAGCTCTTGGTTCAGAAAGCACTCTTTCTGTTAAATGATAGAAATCCGTTCAGTGGTTCCTGAGAAATGTAAACATTTCTCACATATTCAAATATCGCCCTCCTTATCTCGAGCTTGCAATCTGATTGGCTGCCAACAGTTCCAACCAAGAAAAAAGGCAAAAAAAATTTTTTAAAACAAGAAAAGGGGGCAGGGTAGAAACACTCTGACCCCCGAGGCCTGCTCAGGGGCTCCCATAGGGAGACCCAGGGCTGAATGTTTTTGTTTTTAAAGTGCGGGCTCTTGTGCTTCATTTCCTTTAAGTCCCCGGGTGGGCCATGTCCCAGGGGCAATTACAAATAATGATGCGGGGGCCCGCAGTCTCAGGGACCGCCATGTCCCTGGGTGATATTCTTTAAATGCAGCCGTAGACCCCACCACATCCCCGGGACTTTATTTCTCAAAAATAATTGTGGGGGGCTCCTGCACACCCCCACGCAGCCCCAGGGACCACCACAGCCCTGGGCACATATTAAGTAAATGCAGGGGTCTGTTGCAGACCCCCGGCATGGGGGACCTCAACCTCCTAGGGGCTACAAAGAAGATGGCCCTCCAGGAGCCCTCAATGGTCCTGGGGACCGCCAACCCCCAGGGCCCGGCTCCAGCAATGTCCCTGGGTGCCCACCCCGGGACATTGCAGTTTGTATAGGCATGGTGGGAGAACGGCTCCCATCATGCAATAGCAAACACTGCTTCGCTTCATGTAAGCGAGAGCATGGAAAATGGTCTTGCTTCCATGAAGCGAAGCAGAATTGCTATTGGGCAGAGGGAGCTGCATGTTAGCAGCTCCCTCTGCCCAAAAGCAATGCCTGCTCCAGCAGGAAGCGGGGAGCTGGCAGGGACAACAGGGGCCTTGAGGCTCCCCCTGCAGTCCCCCACGAGAGGCTATGCCACGGGGAATGGGGTACCCGGTGCGGAATATGGCCTGGAGGAGGGGGCCGCTCGCCCCCCCCCTCCATTGAAAAAAATATTTTTTTAAACAGCTCTGGGAGATGGGGTCCCTGGGGCTGAAATCGGCCTGGGGAGGGGGGTCGAATGGCCCCCTTCCCTTTCCCCCCAAAAAAAATTGAAGCTAGGCCTAGCCCCAGAGGATGGGGTCCCTTGGCCAAAATAGGCCTCAGGAGGGGGGCCCATGGCCTCCCTCCCTTTTAATGTTTTTAAAAAACAAATAAAACATGGGTCATGACCCGGGGGATGGGGTTCCCGGGGCCCAAAAAGATGAAGGGAAGGGAGAGCACACAGCCCCTCTTCTTAAAATAAAAAAAATCAGAAGCTGACAACTCGCTGGAGGCCCTGCCTCCTTTTTTCCAACTACTCTGCAAACACATCTCCTGGCAAGCTCTTGGTTTGGGGGTGAAGTCCCCTTCACTGCTGAGGGTCCTTAGGGGCCAACTAGCCCAGCTATTACCTTCAGTGATCCCCACACAGTGGGAATGCTGAGAGATGGTACGAGGCCATGCCCCCTTTTACACCACTCTGCAAATGCGCCTCTTGGCACACTGCTAGTGGGGCGATGAGGTCCCTTTGTGTCCTTAGGACCTCAGGACGAAAGTGGACTACATCTGCCAAACAGCAATGCGCGAAGAAGCACGTGTGCAGAGTGGTGTAAAAGGGAGTGTGGCCTGTGACCACCTCTCAGCAAACCCACTGTGTGGGGGGCTTAATGGAGGTAACAGGTAGGCTAATTGGCCTCTAAGGATCCCCAGCAGCGAAGGGGACTTCATCCCCTAACCAAGAGGACGCCAGGAGGCGTGTTTACAGAGTGGTGGACAAAGGGGGCGTGGCCTGGTACCAGCACTCAGCAAACCTGTTGTGTGGGACTTTCTGGAGGTAATTGGAGGAGTAGTTGGCCCCCCAGGACATCCTTGGGGGTCAACTACCCCTCCTATTGCTAAGAGGTTTTTGGAAGCCATGCCCCCTTTCTCCACTACTCTGCAAACGCACCCCGTGGAGCACTACTGGTTGGGGGATGAAGTCCACTTTACTCCTGAGGGACCTTGGGGGCCAAGAAGCCCTCCTGGTACCTCCTGTAAGTCCTATGCAGCGGAATACTTGAGCGTTGGTTCTGGTGACTGTGAGTGTTTTTTAAAAGTTTATATGGGGTAAATATTTACACCAAGGTGTATTGGTGAATCAGTGGGTTTATGAGTGACTGTATGGATGACTCAGTGTGTGTGTGACTGGCTGTATAAGTGAGTGATTAGGTTTCTCAGTGAATGTATGGGTGAGTGACTGGATGTATGAATGTGTGTATCTGTCTGTCAGTTAATGTATAAGTGGGTGTATGAGTGTGTTAGTGGGTAAGTGAATGGCCATATCATTGATTGATTGGTTGTCTGACTAAGTCTATGGTTGTTTGGCTGTGTGGGTGAGGAGGTGTGTGACTGCCTGTATGGATCAGTGAGTGGGTGAGTCAGTGGCTATATGGGATACTGTTGCGTGTGTGAAAAGTTGTATGAGTGAGTGAGTATCTGTATGGCTGTGTCGGTGATTGAGTGCATGTGTCAGTATGGGTGGGTATCTGAGTATGTGAAAGGCAGTATGCATGAGTGACTGGGTATATGAGTGACTGTATGCGTGAGTGAGTGAATGTGAGAGTGGCTATATAGATGAGTGCATGCTTCTGTCAGTGACCATATAGCTGAGTGAGTATGTGTTCCTTTTTCTATGAGTAAGTAAGTGGGTAGGTGTGTAACTGTTTGGGTGAGTAAGTGGCTGTATGATTGACTGTATAGGTGAGTGTCTAGGTGTGTGAGTAGTTTTATGGGTGACTCACTCATTGTGTCAGCACCTGTATGCCTGTATGAGTGGATATGTCATTGGTTGTATTAGTGAGTGAGTGGGTCTATGAGTGGCAGTATAGCTGAGCGAGTGGATGTGTGCATAGATCAATGAATCAGTTTGTGGGTGTGTAAGTACTGGTATGGCTTTGTAACTGGGTTTGTGAATGGCTGTTTGGGATAGGCAGTAGGTGTATAAAAGATTCTACAGTGGTGTGAGTGGGTGCATCTTTGGAAACATGGTGAGACTTACAGCAGTGACATGGGAAAGGTTGCGATTTTATATTTGGCTAGGTCCAACATTCTGAGCAGTCGAAGAATAGTAAAGCTACCAGAGAAAAGTGAGGTTTAAGATATGTTGTTAGAGATTAGGCTACTTGTTATGAGTCTCTGGAAAGGTACACTCGAAGTAGGCCGTATAAATGAAGGTGTCTGCTTGCAATGGGTAGTGCACTCTGTCAAGTTTAAAGGTCTGCATGCCCACGTGACTCAGGTATGTGTCTACTTGTACATGTATTCCAACACGTGCTGTGCATCTGAAGGTGCTAGCTTAAAAACCTGGTAGCTTCTCATACAGGTGCGCAAATCTTCTCAGTTCTGCTCCATCATTCGGTCGCAGAGGGAGACATGACTTACTTATGTAGGTGTTACAGAACCCATCAAATAGACTGTTGAATACCCACATGCCCTGTATTATAAAAAACCTCTCAGCAATCAAGCTGTGCGGGACATACTGAAGGTAACAGAAGGGCTTGTTGGTCCTTAAAGACCCTTAGCATTCAAGGGGACTTCATCTCCCAACCAGTAGTGCCCCAGGAGGTGTGTTTGCAGAGTGGTGGTGAAAGGGGGCAGGGCTTTGGTGACTCCCCTGGAAGTTTAAAAAAAAACCAATTACATTTACTTTTAGGGAAAGGGGGCCGTGTGTCCCCCCTTTCCCGAGCCAATTTTGTCCCTGGGGAACCCATCCTCTGGAGCCAGGCCTCTAAGCAATGAGAGATGGAACTTGCGG
Organism: Triturus cristatus; assembly: GCF_964204655.1. Classification (NCBI taxonomy): domain Eukaryota; kingdom Metazoa; phylum Chordata; class Amphibia; order Caudata; family Salamandridae; genus Triturus; species Triturus cristatus. Next base: position 287,277,703 of record NC_140580.1, read on the forward strand.
CCCCCCTCCCTGGACCAATTTTGGTGCCAGCGACTCCCAGCCCTGGGGCTCAGCCTGTTTATTTTTTAATATTGGGGAAGGGGGCTCCGTGGCCCCCCTCCCCAGACCAATTTTGCCCCCGGTGACCCCATCCTCCGGGGCCTGACCTTTTTATTATGAAGGAGGTGGGCTGTGTGGCCCCACTCCATGGGCCAATTTTGGCCCCGGGGAGCCATCCCTCAGGGCCCGACCTCTATTATGGGTGCCCTGGTCCCACCCAAGGTGCCCACTCTGTTGGAGACAGGGGCGAGCCTCAAGGCCACCCGCAGTCCCTGCTGGCTCTCTGCCCCCTGCAGGAACCAACATTGCTTTGATGGAGATGGAGCTGCATGTTCGGCAGCTCCTTCTCTGTCAAAGCAAATCTGCTACGCTTTCAACAAACAATAACCTTTTCATGGCTCTCGCTAGCTGAAAGTGGAGCACAGTTTGCTATGGCTTGACAGAAACGGTAAATCTCCTGCCAAGCCATAGCAAACAGCTATATCCTGAGGTTGGGCACCCTGAGACATAGCAGAAGCAGGCCCTGGGTTGTGGTGGTCCCCAGGGCCATGTATGGTTCAAGGAGGGGGGCATGTGGCCGCCTCCTTTTTTATTCTAGGGCCTGAAGGTGGTGATTCCCGTGGTCGAGAACAGCCCCCTTCCCATTTAAAGAAACAATACGTATGGCCCTGGGGGTGGTGGTTCCCGGGGCCTGGAGAGGTCACTTAGGGTCCCCCATTACAAAATAAACAGACCTGGGAAGGTGGTGGTACCCGGGGCATTGGGGTCTGTGAGGCCCCCCAATTTCTTTTACTTTAGCCCCGGGAATGTGGCGATCCCTGGACTGCAGTGGAGGCCTTATGGCAATACACTGCTTATGACCTCACATATTGCATTACTCATGACATCTCTGATGACATCTCAAATGACATCACTGATGACATCATCCACAAAATCACCACCACACCCACTCATAACCCATAGAACCTTTTATACACCCACTCTCACACAACCATTCACAAACCCATTCACAGACCCAGACCTGCACTTACACACCCACTCACTCACTAATACAGCCAATGATATATCTACTCATACACCCATACAGCCACTCACACAGAGCCAATCACCTATAGAGCTACTCACATACCTACTCATTCACCCATACAGTCAATCACACAGCCACTTACTCACCCATATAGTTACACACACACCCACTTACTTACTCATACAGATACCAACACATACTTGCTCACCTATATAGTCACTGACACAAGCACACACTCACCCATTCAGCCATTCTCCCATTGACTCACTTACCCATACAGTCACTCATACACTCCATCACTCACCTTTACTGTCTTTCACACACCCAGTTACTCACCCATATACTACTAACACATTCACTCACCCACACAGTCATACACACACTTGAACATCCATATAGCTCCTCACACATACACTCACTAACCCATACAACCACTGACTCACCCTCTCACTCATCAATAAAGACACTCAGACACCCATATAGGTACTCAGACAACCAATTAATCACCCATATAGCCACTCCTGTACCCACTCACACTCCCATGTAGCCCCTTAGACACCAACTGACAGAGTGATACAAACATTCACCCAACCAGTCACTCACCCATAGATTCACTGAGATACCTTATCACTCACTTATACAGTCAGTCACACACCCACTGAATCATCCATACTGGAACTCATACACCCACTGATTCACCAAACACCTTGGTATATATATTTAAGACTCATAAACGTTTTTAAAACACTCACCGTCACCAGATGATGTCATCAGTGATGTCATCAGCAATCTAATTTGAGATGGCATCAGTGATATCACTGACCATGTCATGAGTGATGTAATATGTGCAATCACAAGTAGGGCATTGTGTATATATATTGCCTACTAGCTGTCACAAGTGGTAGTTATATTTAGGACCTAGTTTCCATAGGAAAAGTATTTATTGACTTGCCTATCACTTTGGTGTCGTTTGAACAATCTTCATGATATTTTCCAAAAAAGTGTCAAAATAGGTTCTGGTTGTCATGGAAAGTTTGGGGTGATCTGACTGCAGTGGGGACTGAGAAATAGGGGCGCGAAAAATATTTTGTGGTGAATCACGGATGCATTAACCAACAGGAATGCTCTGATTGGCTGGACGCAACCTGAACAGTTATTTGCAGATGCCATTTTATCATCCAGCAATGGTTTCTGGGGCTGAGCATTTGTGTGAAATTCCACATAAGGTGTCAGGGTGGCGATACTCTGACCCCATGTTCCAGAAGTGGGTGTGTTAGTGACGGTGAGCAGTCTACATATCGACTTTTTAATATCGAGGGACCTAAATAACGAGTTAAAAATATCTAAAGTAAAAAATATCGAAATAGATAATATCGATGTGAAAAATATAGTTTTTTTTTTTTAATTATATGTCGATGTAAGTGATATCGTTAGTAATAATATCGACATGTTAAAATATCGTTATTGTATGTTTAGTAAATATTTTGAAGTTGTTTGTATAAATTGTTAAAATGTATATAATATGAGAAATATTTATATTGTTTTAGGGGCGGGATGTTGGGTTATAGGGGATAAGGGTGGGGAGTGTTTTAAAAATATTTATTAATTTTGTAATATTTTTTTAAATTTAATTAGAAAATTTGAAATAAATTTTGCATTTTATGCTTAATTTTAGGAGCGGGATGTTGGGTTATAGGGGATAAGGGTGGGGAGTGTTTTTAAAATGTTAAAATGTTTTGTAATATATTGTAAAATTTATTTAGAAAATTTGATTTCAAATTTGAAATTTATATTTGATTTTAGGAGCGGGATGTTGGGTTACAGGGGAAGTGTTTTAAAAATGTTTATATATTTTGGAATTCTTTTTTTAAATGTATTTATAAATTTTAAATGTAATTTTGAATTTTATATTTAATTTTAGGAGCGGGATGTTGGGTTACAGGGGATAAGGGTGGGAAGTGTTGTAAAAGTTTGTTTTTAATTCGGAATATTAAATAAAATGTATTTAGAAATTTGGAATTCAAATTTGTTTTTTATATTTTATTTTAGGAGTGGGATGTTGGGTTATAGGGGATGAGGGTGGGGAGTGTTTTAAAAATGTTGATTAATTTAGGAATAATTTTTAAAAATTATTTAGAAATTTAGAATAAAATTTAGAATGTTATATTTAATTTTAGGAGCGGGATGTTGGGTTATGGGGCTAAGGGTGTGGAGTTTTTTAAATTTGTGTAAAATGTTGGCAATATTGTATAAAAATTATGTATGAATTTGGATTTAGATTGTAAAATTTAAAATTAATTTTAGGAGTGGGATGTTGGGTTATAGGGGATAAGAGTGGGGAGTGTTTTAATTTTTTTTAATAAAATTGGAATGTTTTTAAAAATTTATTTTGAAAAATAGAAATAAATTTGGTATATTATATTTAAATTTAGGAGTTGTATGTTGGGTTATTGGAGATAAGGATGGGGAGTGTTTTAAACATGTTTATTTGTTTTGGAGTATTTAATAAAATTCAGTTAGAAATAAAAATGAAATTTCGAAAGTAATATTTAAATTTATGAGTGGGATATTGGGTTATAGTGGATAAGGGTGGGGTGTGTTAAAACATTTTTATTTTGTTGTAATATGTTATACAATTTATTTACAAATATTTAAATTAATTATGATTTGTATATTTAATTTTATGAGGTGGATGTTGGGTTATAGGGTCTAAGGGTGGAGAGTGTTTTAAAAAAGTATTTTAAATTTGTAATATTGAGTAATTTATAATTTAAAAAAATATATTATAATATAATTTTTTTGGATACATTTCAGATTGGGGAGCTGGATTTGTAGAGGATAAGTGTGGGTATTGTTTTATGTAAAATTTTGAATGATTAAAACTAACCTTTTTTTATATATTTATATTTATATGTTTTTATTGCACCTACTGTAATTAAATACATATTGGAGTGGGAATATAAAATTAATTAAGATCAGTATACATGATCTAGTGTAATTAAATATATTTAGGAGTGGGAATACTAAATTAATTAAGTTCAGTGTCTTGCACCTACTCTAATTAAATATAGATTGGAGTGAGAATAGTAAATTTATTCAGTTCAGTGTCCAGCACCTACCCTAATTAAATATATTTTGGAGTGGGAATAGTAAATTAATTAAGTTCAGTGTCCAGCAGCTACTCTAATTCAATATAGACTGGAGTGGAAATAGTAAATTAATTAAGTTCAGTGTACAGCACCTACTCTAATTAAATATAGATTGGAGTGAGAATAGTAAATTAATTAAGTTCAGTGTCCAGCACTTATCTTAATTAAATATAGACTGGCGTGGGAATAGAAAATTAATTAAGTTCAGTGTCTAGCATCTATCCTAATTAAATATAGATTGGAGTGAGAATAGTAAATTTATTCAGTTCAGTGTCCAGCACCTACCCTAATTAAATATATTTTGGAGTGGGAATAGTAAATTAATTAAGTTCAGTGTCCAGCACCTACTCTAATTCAATATATATTGGAGTGAGAATAGTAAATTAATTAAGTTCCGTGTCCAGCACTTATCTTAATTAAATATAGACTGGAGTGGTAATAGTAAATTAATTAAGTTCAGTGTCCAGCACCTACTCTAATTAAATATAGATTGGAGTGAGAATAGTAAATTAATTAAGTTCAGTGTCCAGCACTTATCTTAATTAAATATAGACTGGAGTGGGAATAGTAAATTAATTAAGTTCAGTGTCCAGCACCTACCCTAATTAAATATGGATTGGAGTGAGAATAGTCAATTTATTAAGTTCAGTGTCCAGCACTTATGTTAATTAAATATAGACTGGAGTGGGAATAGTAAATTAATTAAGTTCAGTGTCCAGCACCTACCCTAATTAAATATAGATTGGAGTGAGAATATTAAATTTATTAAGTTCAGTGTTCAGCACTTATCTTAATTAAATATAGACTGGAGTGGGAATAGTAAATTAATTAAGTTCAGTGTTCATCACCTACTCTAATTAAATATAGATTGGAGTGAGAATAGTAAATTAATTAAGTTCAGTGTCCAGCACTTATCTTAATTAAATATAGACTGGAGTGGGAATAGTAAATTAATTAAGTTCAGTGTCTAGCATCTATCCTAATTAAATATAGATTGGAGTGAGAATAGTAAATTTATTCAGTTCAGTGTCCAGCACCTACCCTAATTAAATATATTTTGGAGTGGGAATAGTAAATTAATTAAGTTCAGTGTCCAGCACCTACTCTAATTCAATATAGATTGGAGTGAGAATAGTAAATTAATTAAGTTCAGTGTCCAGCACTTATCTTAATTAAATATAGACTGGAGTGGGAATAGTAAATTAATTAAGTTCAGTGTCCAGCACCTACTCTAATTAAATATAGATTGGAGTGAGAATAGTAAATTAATTAAGTTCAGTATCCAGCACTTATCTTAATTAAATATAGACTGGAGTGGGAATAGTAAATTAATTAAGTTCAGTGTCCAGCACCTACCCTAATTAAATATAGATTGGAGTGAGAATAGTAAATGTATTAAGTTCAGTGTCCAGCACTTATGTTAATTAAATATAGACTGGAGTGAGAATAGTAAATGTATTAAGTTCAGTGTCCAGCACTTATCTTAATTAAATATAGACTGGAGTGGGAATAGTAAATCAATTAAGTTCAGTGTTCAGCACCTACCCTAATTAAATATAGATTGGAGTGAGAATAGTAAATTTATTAAGTTCAGTGTCCAGCACTTATCTTAATTAAATATAGACTGCAGTGGGAATAGTAAATTAATTAAGTTCAGTGTCCAGCACCTACCCTAATTAAATATAGATCGGAGTGAGAATAGTAAATTAATTAAGTTGAGTGTCCAGCACTTATCTTAATTAAATATAGACTGGAGTGGGAATAGTAAATTAATTAAGTTCAGTGTCCAGCACCTACCCTTATTCAATATAGATTGGAGTGGGAATAGTAAATTAATTAAGTTCAGTGTCCAGCACCTACCCTAATTAAATATATTTTGGAGTGAGAATAGTAAATTAATTAAGTTAAGTCTGTAGTGGGAGTAGTAAATTAATTAAGTTTGTTAAATAGCAATTATTATCATTAAATATAGAGTTGAATAGGAACAGTTAAATTACTTTGTTTTAATTTACAATAATTCTGTAGATTTTAGTTTTTGTTGGATAAAACATAGAAGTTATATCAGAATGCAAATTGCAATTTTTTGTATTAAATAGTACAAAGGAAAATATGATTTTTTTATAGTTGTTGGAACGTATATTAATTACAGAGAAAATATTGTTTATTATTAGGCATATTATAACAATTAAATCATTGAAATAAACACGTAATAAAATAATTACTATTTTACATTTGTATTATTGTAATAAATTTTTATAATGGATATCTATTTTTGTTATGTATATTTTGGATATTAATATATGAACAGAAAAAATAAATAAAAGATTTTTTTTTCTGATTTTCATAGCTGTTTAATATTTTTTAATTTATATTGTATACTGTAAATATTTGTACAGTTTATTTGAATGTATAAGAAATTGTATGTTTTGAAATATATGATTCATATATTTTAATTATTAATATTAATATTAGTAATTAATATTGAAAATGTTTACATTTTATAATAGTTCTTCTTTTTATTTTTAGTTCTGGTATGTTGTAGATACAATATATTAATTATATCATGTTCATACATTTTTTTTAATATATACATTTTTATTATTATATTAGTAAATATATTTATTTTATTATATTTATTATTATAAGTTAAATAATTTTCACATATATAAAATAAATAGGTATTATTTTTGAGTATTTTATTCTAATGTTTTACTAATTTTTAAAGTAATGTGTAATGTTAAATAAATAGTTAGGACATTTATTGGTATTTTTTTAGTTGTTATGTTTGTTTGGGTCTTTTATTTAGTAACCGCTCGCTGTTGTTTTGGGTTATTTTGGTAGAATCCAGGTCGCGGTTGGGAGCTGTTTCGCGTATGAGAAGGTAAGAGTTATTTTCTTTATTATTAAATAGTTTTAAGTGTTTTCTGGAAGTAGTAATGTTGTAATAAGTGTGTATGGAGTGATGTTTTAGAAGTTAGGGTGTTAGTAATAGTTTGTATACGGTTTTATAATTTACGTTGTGTTCCGTGTTTGCGGCTTTGTTAGTGTTTTGTTATTTAGGTGTGTTAAAGTTTTATAGTGTTTGAATAATGTTTGTAGTGATGTTTTTAGGTGCATTATGTATGTTTGGGTGTGGGTGGGAATGTTTGTTTCTCTTTTGTAGGTTTTACGGAGAAGATATTTTCGTCTCTTTCAAACACCGTTTTTTTTTTAAAGGAAGTGTGTATTAGTTGTGTTTACTAATATTTATTTTACACTTCCTTTATTGTTCGGGTTTCCAGGAGCGGTTATTTATATTTTTCGGGATTTTTATGGTTATTGGATTGTCGTTTTTTGGCCTAGACGATTTTTTCCAAAAACAGTTGTATTTTTCCAATTTATTTGGGTTCATTTTTGATATCTATGGATTTTGAACTACCTGGATTTATTTGGAAGGAATGTCATTATCCTATTGGAGTAACTAGACAGGTAAGTTGATTTAAATATTTTAATTGTGGGTGGGAAAATATTCTAATTTTATTATTGTTGTTGTGTACTTGTTTTGTTTAATTATGTTGTCTAAATATATGTAGATATAAATTATTTATATATTTTAGACCACATAATTAAATATTTGATATAATAAAGTGGTTTCTTTATGTTGTGATAGTTGTTTTAGTAGAATTGTGGGTTAATATTTTGGAAATGGTTTAGGAGAGAGTTTGAGCTATTATATTTAAGTACTCAAATCCTCTTGTGGATGGGTATAGCTGTACCTGTTGTTGTAGGTAATTATACATTTGAGTAGTTTGTCTAGATTGTTTTGGTTTTAATTGTAGAACAGATTGTTGCATTCTTAATTCTTGGAAACTTTGTTCCTTTTGTATGGCAATTAGTAGTTTTTGTAGTGTTGGAGTTGTTCTCCCAGTAGAAGTTAGGAATGCATTATGCCAGCCCTCGACTGCGTTGTTAGTTTTGGATTGTTGGTTGAGTGTACTTACATATACATTCCACCAAGGTATTTGGAACTTTGGCTGACGTCTATGGCCTGATCTGTGTAGTCTCCCCACCCAGGTATCCTCAAAATAATCTAAGAGGGGAGATAACTTTAGTTCATTTTGCTTGTAGAATTGACTTTCTAATAAAAGATTGTAATGTTCTGCAACATCTGTGGTTGGTACATAAGCTAGGGCTGTTAGAAGTTTAATTTGATGTGCAAAAGTTATGTTTGTGGCATATTCTACACATTGGTGCCGATCACGATCCGGTAAAAAATTCCCCCGTGCGACTCGTATCGGGTCTTTTTACCGTACGAATCGTACAAGTGCCGTACGAACTGGCAATCACGATTCGCATGGTAAAAAGTCCATACGAACCGCACTGGGAATCATTCCCCACACGTCCTCGGGTCGGAAAATGTGTCCGACACGTCCTCGGACGATTTACCTTACAAACGTAAAAATCCAAGTCCGACCGAGGAATCACGATCCATCCCGTGCGTCCGAGCGTACAACCGTATGGAAAAAACACCGTCCGCATACGCGCCCAACACTCCCCCCAGCCCCCGTACGTCCGACACGTACCCCCCGTATATGTATACCCCCACCCGTCTAGGTACACCCCAATACGTTCCAGTCGTACCCCCACCCCAGTACGTGTCGTACCACCGTCAATGTACACCCCCCCACCCCTGTACGTGTCGTACCACCGTCTATGTACACCCCAGTACGTTCCAGTCGCACCCCCACCCCAGTACGTGTCGTACCCCCCGTGTACCTACACCCCAGTACGTTCGAGCCACACCCCCACCCCAGTACGTGTCATAGCCCCGTCTACCCACACCCCAGTACGTTCCAGTCGTACCCCCACCCCAGTACGTGTCGTACCCCCGTGTACCTACACCCCAGTACGTTCGAGCCACACCCCCACCCCAGTACGTGTCATAGCCCCGTCTACCCACACCCCAGTACGTTCCAGTCGTACCCCCACCCCAGTACGTGTCGTACCCCCCGTGTACCTACACCCCAGTACGTTCGAGCCACACCCCCACCCCAGTACGTGTCATAGCCCCGTCTACCCACACCCCAGTACGTTCCAGTCGTACCCCCACCACAGTACGTGTCGTACCACCGTGTACCTACACCCCAGTACGTTCCAGTACGTTCCAGTCGTACCCCCACCCCAGTACGTGTCGTACCACCGTCAATGTACACCCCCCACCCCTGTACGTGTCGTACCACCGTCAATGTACACCCCCCCACCCCTGTACGTGTCGTACCACCGTCTATGTACACCCCAGTACGTTCCAGTCGTACCCCCACCCCAGTACGTGTCGTACCACCGTCAATGTACACCCCCCACCCCTGTACGTGTCGTACCACCGTCAATGTACACCCCCCCACCCCTGTACGTGTCGTACCACCGTCTATGTACACCCCAGTACGTTCCAGTCGTACCCCCACCCCAGTACGTGTCGTACCACCGTCAATGTACACCCCCCCACCCCTGTACGTGTCGTACCACCGTCAATGTACACCCCCCCACCCCTGTACGTGTCGTACCACCGTCTATGTACACCCCAGTACGTTCCAGTCGTACCCCCACCCCAGTACGTGTCGTACCACCGTCAATGTACACCCCCCCACCCCTGTACGTGTCGTAACACCGTCAATGTACACCCCCCCACCCCTGTACGTGTCGTACCACCGTCTATGTACACCCCAGTACGTTCCAGTCGTACCCCCACCCCAGTACGTGTCGTACCACCGTCAATGTACACCCCCCACCCCTGTACGTGTCGTACCACCGTCAATGTACACCCCCCCACCCCTGTACGTGTCGTACCACCGTCTATGTATACCCCAGTACGTTCCAGTCGTACCCCCACCCCAGTACGTGTCGTACCACCGTCAATGTACACCCCCCCACCCCAGTACGTGTCGTACCACCGTCAATGTACACCCCCCCACCCCTGTACGTGTCGTACCACCGTCTATATACACCCCAGTACGTTCCAGTCGTACCCCCACCCCAGTACGTGTCGTACCACCGTCAATGTACACCCCCCACCCCTGTACGTGTCGTACCACCGTCAATGTACACCCCCCCACCCCTGTACGTGTCGTACCACCGTCTATGTACACCCCAGTACGTTCCAGTCGTACCCCCACCCCAGTACGTGTCGTACCACCGTCAATGTACACCCCCCCACCCCAGTACGTGTCGTACCACCGTCAATGTACACCCCCCCACCCCAGTACGTGTCGTACCACCGTCTATGTACACCCCAGTACGTTCGAGCCCCACCCCCACCCCAGTACGTGTCATACCCCCATGTACCTACACCCCAGTACGTTCCTGGCGCACCCCCAACACAACCTCCTAAGTACGGAGCGCACCCCATGCCCCAACATCACAACCGCATGTACGAGTCGTACAAAGCCACACACAAGGACATAATCGTACAACCAAATGGCCCATGTACACACCGTACACACGCTCAAAACGCACGTACACAACAAGGACAAAACAAAACAACACAAGAATACACCATTCGAAAGGCACACAGCCACTAAACATGGCCAACAACCACTAAAAGAACACAATCACTGACCTGCAACTGTCAAAAACAAACAGAGGCCCAATACACCACCACTCCTTATAACACACCCACCCAAAATTCAAACACTGCCACACCCACCCATGGACCAATGAAAAGGGCCCACACACACAAACCATGAGCCTTTGCAACAGACTCACTGCTGCCAGACACCACAGAACCAGACTACAAGCAACACCACATCTTACACTTGCACACCTTCACACGACCACCCTCACAAACACCCTCTCATCACATTCACACACACACACAACCATCCACACCCCCCCAACATCCACACACCCCCCACACCCACACCATCCCCACCCACATCCCTCACCATGCCCACTACCAAGAATCCAAAGTTCAGTCACCGAGAGTTGGAGGTCCTTGTTGATCAAATCCTCAGAGTCGAGCCACAGATCTTTGGAACATTGGTCAGAAGCACCAGCCAGGCAGCCAAAACAGCCATGTGGCAGACCATCGTCGATGCTGTGAATGCTGTTGCGGACACCAGGAGGACCAAGCAGGATTGCCAGAACAGGTGGTACGATCTGCGGAGGAGGGTCAGAGCCAAGAGGCAGGAGGAACACGACCAGGCCAACGCCACCGGAGGAGGGCCCTCCCGCAGAGCCGTACAGTACCATCCCTGGGAGGAGAGGGTGATGGCCATACTGCCGGTGGAGGCAGTTGAAGGAGTAGAAGGACTCCGAGACCCGGGTGAGTACACAAACAACGCACCTCACATGGGGGGAACTGCAACCACAACCAAAATTAATAACAGGCACGCAACCACCACAAGCCATCGCATGACTCAACCACACTCCATGAGCAGGCACATGCCACTGCTGCCACCATGCCCCATGCACCCAGTTGGACAATGTCAAGTCACAGGCCACAGAAGACAACAACACATGACACGGTAACCCGGATGGCGGGAGGCTGGGCACCAAGAATCACATAGTGCGACTCCAAAGCAGACAACAATGCCCTCTGCCCATATGGCCTAGGTCACAGCCAGACAAACACTGTGTCCCAACACAGGAATGACTTGCCAGCAAATGGCGGACGCCTTGCATCAACACATGGGGGTGAAGGCACTGTTTTGCACATGACAGCAGCTAATGAACAGCCAACATTGTGAAAGAGTGGCAGCACACACCACCACAGCAGCAGCGCACAGACACACAGCAGACAAAATGGGTGCCTGGAGATCAGAAACAAACTCACATCAACAGGACAAGGGCCACTCAAAGATCTGCTAACAGTGTGTGCCCAGGAAGCTGGGCCAAGGTGACAGAGGGTGACACACGGAGGGAGGGAGAGGGGGACACAGAGGGAGGGAGAGGGGGACTGAGAGGGAGGGAGACGGACAGAGGGAGGAGGCTGACACACAGAGGGAGGGAGAGGGGGACAGAGAGGGAGGGAGAGGGGGACAGAGAGGGAGGGAGAGGGGGACAGAGAGGGAGGGAGACACAGGAAGATGGACAGAGGGAGGAGGCTGACACACAGAGGGAGGGAGAGGGGGACAGAGAGGGAGGGAGAGGGGGACAGAGAAGGAGGGAGACACAGGGAGAGCAAATCAGTCCTTTGGTGTGTGGGAATGTCTGCTCGTCAGCAGGTGGACTGCGTGCATGTAGACAAGGGTGGCCAGTGCCAGAACCCCCCCTCTTCATCATGGCAAAACGCAGGGCCATGTCACAACCTGTACACGAGCACAAGGACAGCCACCTGCATCATATAAGTGTGTGGATCCACTCCATGTGCACATGTACAGTGCTACAAGGAAGGCGCAAATGCATGGCTCGCCACACATGCACACTCCACTGCTGACTGCAGTCACACTTGACGCAGCAAGTAAGACTGTGCCACACATAGTTAAAGGGGCCAAATTGGTGGCCAAGGGACACACCCATGCACAAGTGCACTGTGAGTGGAATGCAAGACAGATCCTAATTCCAAGAGGAAATGTGCCAACTTTGTAACGGATGAAACATGGATGTTGCATGGATCAAAATTAAAATTTTCTCTCTCACACACAGGTCAACGTCGTGCTGCACCCCCCAACACTGGGGGGGAACACTCACAGGACCCGGATCTGCAGGAGACCGATCCCACCGGCAGCGACCACTCTCACCACTCTGCGGACGACCCCGACCGACCTGGCCCCTCTGGTGTCCAACCACCTGCAGCACCTGCGTCAGGTACAACCGTGCCAACCACCACCCCCACTCCTGCCACATCCCAGGAGACACCCAGGATCCCTGCCCCAACACCACAATGCAGCCAGGCTCGCCAGGAGGGACACGGTGTCCCGGGCACCCAGGAGGAGGCAGGCGACAACGCCAATGCCACCCCTCAGGGGTCCCGGAGACCCGATGTTCCCACAAGTGCAGGCCAGACGCAAGTGGGCAGGGGTGGTGGGAGTGGAGGACGGCGGAGGCGCGAGCCTGACCAGTTGGCTGGGGATCCGGTATTTTCCCATGTCCGTAACATCCTGGACTCATACCGGCAGGACACCACGGGCATGGCCCAGGTTGTGTCCGTCCTCGAGGGGATCAAGGTCCAGCAGGCCCAGCAACATGCGGAGCTAATAGCCTGTCTACAGCTACACCAACGGAGGATGGAGGACAGACAGGCTGAGCAAGTGACGGCGTCCCAGGGGATTCACGCTGAACTCCGTCGGATGGCCGACACCATGGCCGACCCTCCCTGTGCCAGAAGGCGGAGAACATCACCACCCACAGGGAGGGATCATGAGGAGGAGGAGGAAACATCCGACGGAGCATCCCAGACGTCGTCACGGCCTGCTGCTGAGGTTCCCCGCAGGAAGCCGGGTCGTCCACGGAAAGGACCGTGAGGGTGGCTGCTACATCACCATCTCCCAGGACACCTGGCCTGGCACCTGGCCCACTGGAGCAACAGCATCACAGCATCAAGAGACATTCTCTGCCACATGGCCCTGCTGGTCACTGGCTGACCAATGTTGACAAAGACTGTGGCATGGACTCTGAGGATTTCCAATGGCAAGGACACCAACTCCCCTACTGAACTTTGGATTCCCTAATCCCGGAAAGCCCCTCACTTTGTCCCCCCCCCCAATAATAAATCACACTATTAAGAGTAGATGCCTGCTGGTAGCATTATTACCTAACATGTGTCTTGTACAGTCTAAACATGCCTGAGTCATCTGTTCACTTCAACCATCCACACCCTGGGGCCTGAGTCTGGCACAGGACACATGGGTCACAGTTTATTAGGCAAGACAGACATGGAGCACCATACACACCCGTGATGGTCAGAACCAGCTGAGGGGGTGGCCGAACAACCGTGCTGACAGACACATTGAGTACAGCAACAGTCATGCGCAGAGGTCAGGGATCCTGGCCCGTGTCCTGGGGGGCACCCAGGTATGTGTAGACAGGTGGCAGAACCATGTCCTGCAAGCTTGAGTCCGGTGGATGCAGAGAATGGGGTCATGGACAACGTTGGATGCATGGGGATGGCACATGTCACAATACCCACACAGTCATGGACATCATGCCCAATACACAGTCTCAGCACACACACACAGCTTGCATCTTGCCACTCGACACATTGACACATAGCCACAATCAGGGAATACCATGCCAGACATGCAGGATGCACCGTGCCAACACACCAGCACTGACTGAGAAGAGGCACCTTGGAGGCATAGGGACACCTTTATTAGTCATGTTATTGGTATTGCAGAGGCAACTTGAAGTACACATGAACACATCATGTGGAGTAACATGTGGCTCCAACACTGGCACCCCCCTTCTGCAGCACAAATGCGTGATAGCCAGGGAACTGGCACACAAGCGTCGGCTAACAGCTAAACACCCACAGCTGCTCACGGAGAGCCTGCCATACACCATACATCCGCTGATGTGGAAGTCCCACGCCATGTCAAGACAATGTTAACCGTATGTGTCCGAGGGCAGTGTCACACACATTGATGCCATCATCACAATCCACTATCCCATCACTGATGACTGACAACCAGGCAGCCCATCTATTCAGGTGTACCCAGCTGCATGTCGTGTCCCATGGAGATGCCACATGTCTGCAGAGGAACCAAACCCCGACCGGGGCAGTGTGCACACATCGTGAACAACTGCCACACCCAATACACCCCAGATGCATCCCTTACCCCATGGAGACTTCCAAACGTGTCCGTGCCTGTAACGCTGAGTCAGCCCACGATGTCATGTCCATGAGGAATAGCAGTGCCACAACAATGCAACCAGCAAACGGCATGCGCAGGTACCTGGGGAAGAGAGACACACAAGAAGTCAGCCACAAAAAGCACAGCCACTTGCATGTGCAGTTAATCGACACATGTATGGATGACAACATGCTAGGTCACAATTATGACTGGGGAAATACTACCATCACTGCCACCATCACTCCAGTGACACACCCACACACACCTCTGACCCACGTGCCATACATGCAGGTGGAGACACACATCACAACGCATGCCACACGGGGACCTATGCGTGCACACTCAGACCCTGGTACTCACCACTAAGCAAAGAAGTCGCGTATGAGCCGAGTCCGGATGTCCTCTTGCGGCTCCACATCCTCCACATCACTAGCCCCATTGCCAAGCCCTTCGTCCTCCACGGGTGGATGGTCCTCGTCATGTTGATTCAGGATGAGTGGCACAGCTCTTTCAACTGCCATGTTGTGCAGCATGCAGCAGACCATGAAGATCTTGCAGACCTTCGCCGGGGCATAAGGGAGTGCACCGCCGGTCTTGTGGAGGCACCGGAATCGGCTCTTCAGCATGCCAAACGTCCTCTCTATCACTCGCCTTGTCCGGCCATGGGCGGTGTTATAGCGGAGCTGGGCCGGCGTGATGGGGTTGCGGAGAGGTGTCAGCAGCCAAGGCATGTTGGGATAGCCAGCGTCCCCTACATGGGAAGCACATGGACATCGTTAGAACTGGTGTAGCGGTCGTGCTGGTCGGCTATACAGAATACAGGACAGACAGACTGTACCCACCAACAACACATGCCCGTTCGTTGCGCAGCTGCATCATCATATCAGGCATCCCGCTACGCCTCATGATGTAGGCATCGTGTGCTGATCCTGGGAAACGAGCACAGACATGTGAAATCACCATATTGGACAGACACACCACAAGGGCATTGATGGAGTGGTAGTGCTTCCGATTGCGGTACGCCACCTCCCGTGCGTGTGGTGGTACCAAACCTACATGTGTCCCATCTATGGACCCAATGACATGGGGCATCCCTCCCAGGGCATAGAATCCACGCTTGACCTCAGTCATCTGTTCAGGGGTTGGGAACTTGATGAAGTCATCCAGGTGAATCAACATGGCCTCCAAGAAATCATGCAGCACACCGCTGAACATGCTCTGGGACATGCCACCAACATGAGCTATGGTATTTTGGAAGGTACCCGTGGCCAGAAAATGTAGGGCAGCCATTACCTTCAGCTGGGGTGTCAGTGCCGTCGGATACCTGTGCTGCGGTTGCAGGTGTGGTGCCAGTCTCGCCGTCAGCTCCAGAATCAACGGTTGGGTGAAGCGGTAGAGCCGGATCCTGTCATTCTCCTGCATGGTAGCCAAGTCTGGAATTCTTCGGGCAACAGGAGGCGCTCTGCAGTAATTTGGAAGTGACAAGGAAGAGTGAGTGCACTACGAGAACAACTCATGTCTACTGAGCACATGTAAATCTGGCAATACACACATGCCACATAGGGAGTCAGGCATGTGCTACATGCCCAGGACACGTATGGATGCAAGGTGACACTACTTCCAAGACCCAGCTACACACGGTGATTGAGAACCTCCCCATGCCACGCCATGGAAATAGCTGTGTCCCAGTGCAAGTGCACTGCCCGACGCCAGACAGGAGTGACATACACCCACACATCAGCAGAAGTGTGATGCCGATTGCAGAGACTGGTAGCGGAACACTGGAGCCACAGGTCACATGACATTACACTAGTCCAGCCCACACACCTTGCCATGAAGGTGCACATGTCATGACTCACCACACATTCCTTGTGAGTTTGCTGACATGGCCTTGTCACGCTACTCCGTGTCCCATGCATACATGTGCACCTCACATCCGATAACACATGTGGCATGGTGTGCGGAACAGTGTGCAATGACAATCTACACACAGCCACATGTTGGTTGCTGCAACGGCTGCAGCTTTTGAGGGTGCTACAACATCAACCTGATGTAAATCCCGGACACATATATGACATAGTCACATTGTGCACTGTGGGTAGTGACAAGTCATGTGTCATGACCCCTGTACCGGGCATCATGGGACACTTCCGTGTGTTGGTGTCCGTGCCATGCCAGTGACGCTCACCCCAAGTGCGCAGTCCCACATGCACACATGTCAAAGGAGTCAAGGGCATGCCTGGCACACATTGCACCCTCACACAGTACACATGTACACATCTCATCATACATCTGGTGCCTTCTCCACTCAGGAGGCATGTTCCACATCACAGCCTGTGACACCTGTGCCCCACACATGTAGTAATGCACAGACGATGCCTTGATGTCCATTCCTGGACAAGTATGTCCATCCATGGACAAGTATGTCCGCCCTATTCCTACATGTGTGTCGCCTATCACCACAGTGATGTGTAAAAACCGCCGTACTGCTGCTGAGAGGGCCTGTGCATGTTTCCAAATCACTGTGGGAGTGCTGCCGTATGTGTACCCATCGTGATGGCGAGCGTACATGCGTGTGTACGGTCCGTACCACTACGGGTACGCATACGCGTGCAGACCCATAGTGATAGTGAGCGTAGATGCGTGTGTACGGCCCTATCACTATGGGTCTGCACGCGTATGCGTACCCGTAGTGTTACGGACCGTACACACGCATGTACGCTCTCTATCACTATGGGTCTGCACGCGTATGCGTACCCGTAGTGGTACGGACCGTACACTCGCATGTACGCTCACTATCACTAGGAGTACGCATACGCGTGCAGACCCATAGTGATATAGAGCGTACATGCGTGTGTACGGTCCGTAACACTACGGGTACGCATACGCGTGCAGACCCATAGTGATAGAGAGCGTACATGCGTGTGTACGGTCCGTAACACTACGGGTACGCATACGCGTGCAGACCCATAGTGATAGAGAGCGTACATGCGTGTGTACGGTCCGTAACACTATGGGTACGCATACGCGTGCAGACCCATAGTGATAGAGAGCGTACATGCGTGTGTACGGTCCGTAACACTACGGGTACGCATACGCGTGCAGACCCATAGTGATGGAGAGCGTAGGCATGCATGTACGGGCCGTTGCCATGCATTTGGGGTGCCCTAGGGCCCCGAAACGCATCATACCTGTGTGTGATGCTCCAAATTACATAGGGGACAAGTATTAAGGCCTACATGCATGCTGGTTGTCATGGAGACCAAGTTCAAAATTCGAAATTGTTCTGGAAGGTGCACAGCAGAAGTCAGTTGGAATTCTTCTACTTTGTTGCAATGTGTTTGTGGGGCTGACATCATGCAGGAGAATGAAACCGATAGAGAACCCACAGACTGCTAGGTTTGAAGGGATTGGTGGAAACATAGGATGCAAATGTGAGTGACCAATCACTCTGTACTCCTGTGCATGAGACTGGGCAGAAGGGCACATATAAGGCAGCCAGGTCCCATGAGGGAGCACTTGCCTGCACATCTTTGCATTCGTCGACCCAGCTGCTGCTACTGATTCCCTGGAACCATGTCAAGGGCTGTGGAGAGGACACAGCCATTCACCCTGGAGGAGAACATGGCTCTGCTGGATGTGATCCTCCCACAGTACTCCATGCTGTATGGGCGACCAGGGTATCAGGTGAGTGCATAGGCCACTGCCACAGACTGTCCCTATGTTGTGACTGTGACTTCTGCCATTGCGTCCAGGTGTAACACACATGCCATGTACTGTCGGGGGGGTCCCAGGGGGGGGTGCCTGATGTCTCCCAGCAGTGCCCTGAGACAGGAGGGGTGGGGGCCTATCACTCCCAGCAGTGCCCTGAGACAGGAGGGGTGGGGGCCTATCACTCCCAGCAGTGCCCTGAGACAGGAGGGGTGGGGGCCTATCACTCACAGCAGTGCCCTGACACAGGAGGGGTGGGGGCCTATCACTCCCAGCAGTGCCCTGAGACAGGAGGGGTGGGGGCCTATCACTCACAGCAGTGCCCTGAGACAGGAGGGGTGGGTGTGATGCACAGTGTGAGCCTTGATCATTGATTGTGACATTGCCATCATTCCACCTGTGTACCCACTGTGGCACGTACTGCTTTTTCCCTCACCAGGGGATGATGTCCCTATGACAAAGGTGCAATGCGTTGGCTGCATGACATGCCTTGTTGTAACCAGCTAATTTGTACCCATATGTCTCTCTGTGACATGTGGCTGGTGTATTGATGCGGTGTCACTTGTTCCTCCTCACAGGTAGGCGCCACTGCCAAGGAGCAGATCTGGCTGACCGCCGTCAGTGCCGTGAGGGGTGTGGATGGTCGGAGGCGGAGCCTGCCCCAGGTGAGGAAACGCTGGCAGGATATCCGGTGCTGGACGCAGAGGATTGCACGGCTCCTGCTGGGGGACTCACCTGAGAGCCACAAGAACCGCGGCCGCCGCCGTCTGAGCCACCTCCACAGGCGTGTGCTGCCGGTGGTCTTTCCAGACCTGGAGAGGCGCTTACAGGCGATGCAGCAGCCGGAAGGGGGTAGGTACATGTGTGTTTGTTGTGTGTCACCGGCATTTGTAAGGGCACAGTAGCATGAATTCACTGGCAGGGTTTAAAGGTGCTGTGCAGATCCTGTTTGCCCCCGTATAGCGCTGTGCCCCTGCCACCCTTCCCCTCCTTGCAATGTGTTCCCTGGTCTGTGTGTAGTCACTCCTTCACAAGGTAATGTAGGCTGGCGCTTTGTCCACGAGAACAATGACTGTAGCATCATGTGTGGGGGTGGTGTGTAACAGGTTGTGGGACCTTGCCTGTGCACTGTCAAGTTCACTGCATGTGGGTTCCATGTCAGTTGGCACTGATGCTGACTCCAGACATGGGAGTTGGTCTCTCATGTGTCATGCCTTACAGCGCGCATGTCCTATGTAGTGGCCTGTGACATGATGTGCATGAGTGTGCGATACACATAGTGCAGGGATGGTGACGTGTGTTGCAGTCATTACCATTCAGTAGCATGTAGTTGCGTGCCCACTACTGTCCCCTGGGGCACCTTTTCCTCAGTGGTGTATGTGTCATCATAAACGTGGCCAATCTCAGTGTCTACAGCGTAGGTTGTGCTCTGTGCCATTGTCCCCTGTCACCATGTATATAGACGTGCTATTTTGTACAGGTGTCCACTGTGCAGCCTGACCTGATTGTCCTTCTTCATACTCACAGTTGCCAGTGCCTGTGTGTCTTGTTATACTCATCTGAGGATGGGCACTGGTACCTCATTATTTGTACAGGCGCACCTTGGCTGTTTGGCGTCCAATCTTGCTTTTTGCCTGCCCCTGTGTGTATCACCCAGACTATGAGATGTTGGTGCCACCTGTGTCTCAACAATTTGCCTCGTGTAGGGTCTTGTTGGGGCGGGCAATGCCTATGTGTCAAATCCTGATTTCCACTTGCCGGGTCTGGGCAGTGTGTGATGTGTCTGGACACACACGCAATGTGCAGTGACCGAGTCATGTTGGGCATGTTTTCAGCATTACCTATGCAGCATGTGTCTCAAGTTCATGGATATGGTCCCTGGTCATCGGTATTTTCGCCAACGCTGTGTGGTGCAGATGCAGTGCTGGACTGTCCCCAGGGCCTGGGTGCTATGTCAGACTCCGTTTCCTGTCTTTAGCTATTGTCTCATGCTCTCCATGGTATTTCAGTGGCATGGTGGCTCAACCAACTGTGTGTTTCATGCCCTACATCGGTACCCTGTTCAGTAGATGTTAGGGATCTTCCTTTTCAGGCTATGCAATGTTACCTATGTAGATTGGACTCATGTGACAGATGTGTACAGGTGTCTGATTAATTTCTGTCTCTCCACCCTGCCCACAGCATCGTCGGGGGACACAGAGGGAGACATGCACACAGACCAGGCGGAGGGACCGAGCACCAGTGCCAGCCGTGACATCGGGTCTGGCACATCGAGTGGGACAGAGGCGGAGGAGAGTGTGGCCGAGGACCTGTCGACTGGCACATCAGACTACGAAGCTGACAGGTCCGAGGACGATGTCTCCGAGTGGGCGGAGGCTGCACCAGCAGCTGACAGTGGAACAACACCTCGCACCGCCCCCTCAGTTTCCATCAGCCGCCTCCCACTTGCTCGTGTCCCTTCCCAGCGTGCCCGGTCACAGCATGTCTCCTTCCTGCCAGGCACCGCACCCCCTGCCCCTGTCTCCACTGCTGCCGCCAATGCAGAGTCTGTGGACATCCAGCGGCAACTGCAGGTTGGTCAGGCTGCGATCCTTAATGTCCTCCATGCCTACGGCAAAACCCTCACCAACATCGAGGCTTTCTTGGAGGGCATTCATTCATCGCAGGCTGACCAACGCAACTTGCTGAGGTCCATCGACTCCACACTGACTGCAGCAGTGGGTCTCCTGCAGCGCGACCTCCCCCCACCTACCCCTGCCCCATCCACACTTCCCACTCCCATGCCTGTCCCACGTACACCCAGACGTCGGCATGCACCCACATCAACGGACACGGGCACCACACCAGCAGGGAAGGTCCACCGCACTCCTCCTGACACGCACACACAGGGTGAGGTAGGCACACCCACTGGGTCGGGGGGCAAACGTGTGACACGCAGCCATAGTGGGAGTCCGCATTCCACCCAGTCCACTCCCTCCAAATCCCCTCCCCTCAGCTCTCCTGGCCACATCTCCCCCAAGGACTCCTTCATGGCCGCTCTGTCCCTGAGCCCCACGGTTACACCACCACGCAAGCGGTCAAGGAGGTCCCCGGTCAGGGTGGTTGAGTCTCCCCCCCTGTCTCCACCCTCCCCCAGTGGCGCTGCGACCCATCCCTCTGACCCCCCCCCCTCCTTGGGGCCTGAGGTCCCTTCGGGTGCAGGGGACTCCCTGGAGGACCTTGCAAAGGTGTGTAGTGCCATCCTGGCCTCCGCCTTTGGCCCTGCCCCACCCCCTGTGGTGGAGTCCTCCATCCCTGCACCCACAACGCCGCCCCTTTGCCCTGATGTCCCTGCGGTGCCTGTTGCTTCCCCCCCCCCCTGATGCCCTCACCAGTGTGGAAGACGATGCCATTTGACTGTGCAGGCAAGGTAGGGGACACGCATCCCACTGTGTCCCCCATCCAGCTGAGAATCATTGACTGCCCTATGGGCTTTGTGAAGATTGAACTGCCTGCGATCCACGGACATTGTGCTCATGCTGAATAAAGCTTAATTTTGTTTTCATTATCACACTACTGCTATGCTGGTATTGGTGTTGGTGGGGCTGCTACATGGTTTTGGGTGGTGTGTAAGGGTTTGGGTGTGTGGGATGTGTAGTAGTGTACTGCTCATTGGTGGGACCCTGGGATCTGTGTGCCATCACAAGGTGTTGGCTAACTTTCTTTGTTCATGTAAGCAGTTACTGCATGGTGCACTTGTCCCAGGGTGTATTCCTTCCTCTGTGTACCCAGCTTTCTTCCCTGCAGGGTGTTCCCAATGTTTAGCGCAGAGCTGTGTCTACATGAGCTGTGTGTGTGACGGAGCCCTTCTACTTTGGCCATGCATGCAGGGCCATGTGTCCACCTGCAACAATCGTGGCATCCTTGGTGATCACTGTACTTGTGTGTGGAGTCTGTTGACATGAGTTCATGGGGACATGTTCCCTTGTAGCCAGTATGCATGTGGATAATTCTGGCCTCACACACATGTGTTACACCCCTCCTGTCTCAGGGCACTGCTGGGAGGACTCCACACCCACCCCTCCTGTCTCAGGGCACTGCTGGGAGGACTCTGCACACACCCCTCCTGTCTCAGGGCACTGCTGGGAGGACTCTGCACACACCCCTCCTGTCTCAGGGCACTGCTGGGAGGACTCCACACCCACCCCTCCTGTCTCAGGGCACTGCTGGGAGGACTCTGCACACACCCCTCCTGTCTCAGGGCACTGCTGGGAGTGATAGGCACCCACCCCTCCTGTCTCAGGGCACTGCTGGGAGGACTCCACACCCACCCCTCCTGTCTCAGGGCACTGCTGGGAGGACTCTGCACACACCCCTCCTGTCTCAGGGCACTGCTGGGAGGACTCCACACCCACCCCTCCTGTCTCAGGGCACTGCTGGGAGGACTCTGCACACACCCCTCCTGTCTCAGGGCACTGCTGGGAGTGATAGGCACCCACCCCTCCTGTCTCAGGGCACTGCTGGGAGGACTCCACACCCACCCCTCCTGTCTCAGGGCACTGCTGGGAGGACTCTGCACACACCCCTCCTGTCTCAGGGCACTGCTGGGAGGACTCTGCACACACCCCTCCTGTCTCAGGGCACTGCTGGGAGTGATAGGCACCCACCCCTCCTGTCTCAGGGCACTGCTGGGAGGACTCCACACCCACCCCTCCTGTCTCAGGGCACTGCTGGGAGGACTCTGCACACACCCCTCCTGTCTCAGGGCACTGCTGGGAGGACTCTGCACACACCCCTCCTGTCTCAGGGCACTGCTGGGAGGACTCCACACCCACCCCTCCTGTCTCAGGGCACTGCTGGGAGGACTCTGCACACACCCCTCCTGTCTCAGGGCACTGCTGGGAGTGATAGGCACCCACCCCTCCTGTCTCAGGGCACTGCTGGGAGGACTCCACACCCACCCCTCCTGTCTCAGGGCACTGCTGGGAGGACTCTGCACACACCCCTCCTGTCTCAGGGCACTGCTGGGAGGACTCTGCACACACCCCTCCTGTCTCAGGGCACTGCTGGGAGTGATAGGCACCCACCCCTCCTGTCTCAGGGCACTGCTGGGAGGACTCCACACCCACCCCTCCTGTCTCAGGGCACTGCTGGGAGGACTCTGCACACACCCCTCCTGTCTCAGGGCACTGCTGGGAGGACTCCACACCCACCCCTCCTGTCTCAGGGCACTGCTGGGAGGACTCTGCACACACCCCTCCTGTCTCAGGGCACTGCTGGGAGGACTCCACACCCACCCCTCCTGTCTCAGGGCACTGCTGGGAGGACTCTGCACACACCCCTCCTGTCTCAGGGCACTGCTGGGAGGACTCTGCACACACCCCTCCTGTCTCAGGGCACTGCTGGGAGGACTCTGCACACACCCCTCCTGTCTCAGGGCACTGTTGGGAGGACTCTGCACACACCCCTCCTGTCTCAGGGCACTGCTGGGAGGACTCCACACCCACCCCTCCTGTCTCAGGGCACTGCTGGGAGGACTCTGCACACACCCCTCCTGTCTCAGGGCACTGCTGGGAGTGATAGGCACCCACCCCTCCTGTCTCAGGGCACTGCTGAGAGGACTCCACACCCACCCCTCCTGTCTCAGGGCACTGCTGGGAGGACTCTGCACACACCCCTCCTGTCTCAGGGCACTGCTGGGAGGACTCTGCACACACCCCTCCTGTCTCAGGGCACTGCTGGGAGTGATAGGCACCCACCCCTCCTGTCTCAGGGCACTGCTGGGAGGACTCCACACCCACCCCTCCTGTCTCAGGGCACTGCTGGGAGGACTCTGCACACACCCCTCCTGTCTCAGGGCACTGCTGGGAGGACTCTGCACACACCCCTCCTGTCTCAGGGCACTGCTGGGAGGACTCTGCACACACCCCTCCTGTCTCAGGGCACTGCTGGGAGGACTCTGCACACACCCCTCCTGTCTCAGGGCACTGCTGGGAGGACTCCACACCCACCCCTCCTGTCTCAGGGCACTGCTGGGAGGACTCTGCACACACCCCTCCTGTCTCAGGGCACTGCTGGGTGGACTCTGCACACACACCTCCGATTTCAGGATATGTACGCTTGGAACATACACGGTGGGGGTACGCTCAATGCATTCGAGGTGAGGGTACGAGTCTACTTACACTGGTGTGGTGGGGGTACGCTCCATGCATACGCGGGTGGGGGTACGGGTCGTACTTACACTGTTGGGCTGGGGGGTACGCTCCATGCATACGCGGGTGGGGGTACGGGTCGTACTTACACTGTTGGGCTGGGGGGTACGCTCCTTGCATACGCGAGTGAGGGTTCGAGTCGTACTTACACTGTTGGGCTGGGGGGTACGCTCCTTGCATACGCGGGTGAGGGTTCGAGTCGTACTTACACTGTTGGCATGGGGGGTACGCTCCATGCATACGCGGGTGGGGGTACGGGTCGTACTTACACTGTTGGGCTGGGGGGTACGCTCCTTGCATACGCGGGTGAGGGTTCGAGTCGTACTTACACTGTTGGCATGGGGGGTACGCTCCATGCATACGCGGGTGGGGGTTCGAGTCGTACTTACACTGTTGGCATGGGGGGTACGCTCCATGCATACGCGGGTGGGGGTACGGGTCGTACTTACACTGTTGGGCTGGGGGGTACGCTCCATGCATACGCGGGTGGGGGTACGGGTCGTACTTACACTGTTGGGCTGGGGGGTACGCTCCTTGCATACGCGGGTGAGGGTTCGAGTCGTACTTACACTGTTGGCATGGGGGGTACGCTCCATGCATACGCGGGTGGGGGTACGGGTCGTACTTACACTGTTGGGCTGGGGGTACGCTCCATGCATACGTGGGTGGGGGTACGGGTCGTACTTACACTGTTGGGCTGGGGGGTACGCTCCTTGCATACGCGGGTGAGGGTTCGAGTCGTACTTACACTGTTGGCATGGGGGGTACGCTCCATGCATACGCGGGTGGGGGTACGGGTCGTACTTACACTGTTGGGCTGGGGGGTACGCTCCTTGCATACGGGGTGGGGGTAGGGTCCGTACATATCCGTCCCCACGCTATGTGATGTTTGTGCGGCCCGTACCCAGGCCTTTGCCACGTGGGTGCGATCCGTCCCGCCATTGTTGAGGTGACGTGTGTGGGCGTGGTCCGACTCGTACCCACGCTCTTCAGGCGTGGGTACGGGACGTACCTGTCTGGTTGTGTTGCCGGTTCGCGTGGTGACGGACTTCCGTTGTGGCGGTCGCTGGCTTATCAGGACACGCCCCCACCCCCTCGTGGTGACCAGGGCATGGGAGTCAGGTATGTCCAGGCCATGTGTGGTGTGTGACTTATGTGGTTGTTTTGTGGCCTGCCCTGGTCGTGCCACCCCCACCCCACCCCACTTTCCCCCCTCCCTTAGTTATTCTGACCTTCTGCGGCGTCTGCGTCGGAACCTGTAGAGGAGGTGTACTGCTATGAGGGCAGGGATGACTCGTAGGTTCGGGTCCATGTCTGTCCGTCGCGTACTGGTACTCCTTGCTCGCGTCGTCCTGTCGCGTACGGGTCCTCCTTGATCGCGTCGTCCTGTCGCGAACGGGTCCTCCTTGGTGGCGTCGTCCTGTGTGTCCGTCACGTACTGGTCCTCCTTGTTCGCGTCGTCCTGTCTGTCCATCGCGTACTGGTGGTCCTTGTTCGCGTCGTCCTGATTTCCCGGCAGTTTTTGGCTGCCGCAAAATATTCACCGTGCGGGGTGACGTCGGTGCGAATCGTGATTCCTGGGTCGTGAATGGCTGGCTACGAGCGTCCCGACGTCAGGTCGGCGCTTTCCCGGATCGCATTGGTAGGTGTTTTTTGGTTCGGTCGGGCTTTTTTACGATTCGTACGGTGATGGTGTACCCGTGCGAATCGTAATTCCTTGTTTGTGAAAATTGACGACCGGGTACGCGTCGGGCGGAGATTGTGCTCCGTCCGACGGTTCGTACCCGGTTTTTGCAGGATCGTGATCGGCACCTTAGTGAAGATTTTTGTAAATGTCTCCATATACATTGGTTTAGATGGAAGTAACATCCTTGGATAGATGTATGGGGGTACAGTTTTAGAATGGAATTTATCATGGCTTGCTCAAAGTCTATGATCATTCTTTGAGGGGAAAAATCATTTGATTCTTGTTTTATTTTTCCTAGCATTTCATTATATGTTGTGTTTTGTTTGTTAGGTAATAGTGCATAGATTAAAGGTATGGAAGTGTTGTGATATTGACCGTGTATTGTGTAAAGCTGGTAGAATGGTTTTGGGCATATTGTAAAGGTGCCATCCATCATCCATGTTTGGCATTGTTGGAGTTTAGTTATATTGTTTGCAGTAGCAAACATTATGATTCTTTTTTCTGTACTTTTGTTATAAAAAAAAATAAAAGGTTCATTATTGTGGGTGATAGTTAATTCTGGTGGAATGATGATATCTTGAAAAGCTTTAGGTGATGGTATTGTTGTTGTGGTAGATTTTTTGGTCCTAGCAATTGTTCTTTTTATAGAAGCAATTGATGGTAATTGGCCTCTTGCTTCTTTGGGCACTCTAGGTAATAGTTCTTTTAGGATAACACTTGTAGCAGTTTGTGAACCAGTGCTTAATTCTTTTATATTTTCAAGAGTTGATCTGACTTCTATTTCAGAGAGATTGGGTGGATGGTTATGCTCTCTAGTATATAGTACAGTTGTTTCTCTTGTTGTTGCTCATCCATAGCATTTGTTTGAATAATATTTAGAACACTTCCAGTTCACTTTTTGTTCAGTTTGCTTTTCTTGGGTGTATGTGTAACCCATGTAACACAATAGGAATTTTCCTTTCTGCGATGTTATAAATTGGGCTTCTTCTGTCATTGTGATGTGTTAGAAATCTGGAAAAAATGTATATCAAAATATATGCAATAGTACTTTATATATTTAAATGAAAATAGCAAAAAAAAAAATTTTTTATATATACTTACCAAGTGTTTTTGGTTGTATTTGAATGAAGATGTTCTTTGTAGACAAAATGCTGTTTAGTTGATGTCGTCTCTGAAAGTTAAAGAACATATATTGTTTTGGTTGGTTTAGTTTTTTTAAGTGGGGTGGTATTGCTGTTTGGTATAGACTATAGGTGTTAATTTATACAGGTTTTTAAAAACTTAAAAAAGAGAACATGGATTTGTTTTGGGGTTTAGGATGTTTTGGGGTTTGAGTAGGATTTAATTAATATTTTAGAAAGTATTTTGATAGTATACTTACTTTTTTAGTGAGTCCTTTCTGGCAATGTTCAATCTTTTCTTTAGCTGTTTAGAGTAATATCTGTAGTGGAAACATAAAGAGATGGAATATATAAGTTAGTTATTTTTTTGAGTAAAGATAAATTAGTGTTTTAGTTTAATTTGGCAGTTTAGTTAGAAAAGGTAATTTACTTACGTTTTTAGAATAGTAGTAGGATGTAGGTTTCTTCTGTTTAGCAGAGTTTCTTCTTCGTTCAATGCTTTGGTTTAAGACACAGTAGAAGATTGGTTGCTTTTTGTATGTGGCCTTTCTATTGGATGTTTTGAATTTTTTTTATTTAATTGGTTTCCTTTTATGGAAAATGCTAAGTAAGAGTATATTTAGTTTTAAATGAGGAGAGTTTTAAATAATTATATAGAAAAAGATTGTTTATAATGTGTCTTAATTTTTTTGAATGTGTTCGAAATGCCTATTTGATAATTATTTCTGTGTTTTTTTATTATGTTGTTAAATATTTATATAGTTATAAATGTTATGTTTATGTTTAAGTTGAATATAATTGGAAAATGTATGTTTTAGGGAAATATTGTATTTATGTTGTTTAAAGTATTGGTTTTATTAGTATTAGAATTGTCGATATATGTAAAAAAAACGATATTCTTGATGTCTATATTTTGGTTATCGATATTTGTTACATGTGTTATATTTATTTATTTATGTCGATATTTAGTATTGCGATATTGATGTGTGCGATTTTTGTGTGATCGATATAATTGTATTACGATATTGTAGTGTCGATATTAGTGTAGTTTTTTAATTAAGTATACAATCTCGATAATTTTGATGTCGATATTTTTGTTGCGAAATTTGTGTAGTTCGATAATGTGTCTTTCGATAATATGTCAGAGATCCGTTAGTGACACAAGTTATGTGTACAAAACTGATTTTTTTAATCACGCACGATATTCGCGATGACGTTGTGATTGCCAGTGTGGCCCTTCATGTACCCATGGAGACATCGCGAATATCGTGGCGTCATCATGAATGTGGGTGAAAATATTTAAAAAATATATATACTTGCACATACTTGCCGGTCACTGTCACACACTCATGTATGCACTCAGACACTTATACACCTATTCACATACCCATTCACACTCTTATACATTCAGGCACATACCAACTCAGGTACTCATGTACCCATTCACATACCTATTCAGGTACTCATGCACCCACCTACAGACTCACTCTAAGAGTCACAAACCCATGTAAGGCCTACTCAGAGACTCATGCACCCACTTACAGACCCACTCACACACTTACATATTTCCTCACAGATGTACTGAGACACTCATACACCCACTCATAGATACACCCATATACTCATACACCCATTCACACACCCATACAGTCACTCACACACTCTGTCACAGACCCTCTCAGAGACTTATGGACTTAGTCACTAACTCACTCATACACTCAGATACTCACAAATCCACTCACTCAGATATACATGCACCCACTCACTCACACAGTCAAGGCTTATGTATCTACTCACAGAGCCACCCAGACACTCGCCCTCCCAGTCACAGACCCACTCACTCATGCATGCACCCATGTACTCACCCACTCAGAGAGTTATGCTTTCACTCACAGACCAATTGAGACACTCACACACCCACTCACAGATTCACTCAGACACTCATACATCTATACATGGGCCCACTCAGACACTCAAATACCCATACAGTCACTCACACAACCACTCATAGACCCACTCAGAGACATATGCACCTAGTCAGTTATACACTCCGAGACTCATGTACCCACTCACAGTTGCACTATGCATCCACTGACAAAACCACTCAGGCACTCACGCTGCCAGTCATAGACCCACCGAGAGACTCAAGCACTCACAGACCCACTCAGACACTCATGCACCCACTCAGACACCCACTTAGACACTCATGTATTCACTCACAGATCCAGTCAGACAGTCATATACTTATTTACAGATGTAAAAAGGCACTCAGGCACCTACTCACAGATTGAGTGAGAGACTTATGTAACCAATCACAGACCCATTGTGACACTGATGCACCCACTCATAGCTGTACTGAGGCAGTCATGCATTTACTTACAGAAGGATTGAAGCACTGTCTCACAGATCCCCTAAATACTTATACAGTGAAAGACAGATTTAGTGATAGTGAGACATGCAGTCATAGACTCTGTCTATATGTATGTTTTACACTTTGTACAAAGCACGTGCTCTTCGCGACTATCGACGGAACCCCGATTACATCGGTAGCCATCAATATAATTAGTGTTTTTGTAAAGGTGGTTTTCTCCTATATTGATAACAGAAAGAAAAGTTAAACAATATCTTACTAAATATGTAGACTTAAACTTTATTTAAAAAATGTCTTTAAGTGTATTTCTCAGTATGTGTAATAGATATACTGATAATGGATTCTCCACATTAAATGCTACAATGTTGTGGCTCAAAAAATTCTTAAAAATAAAACCTGATATAAATTTAATAATCAATATCCAATATTAAACAGAAAATACGAAGAATCTTGGAGGCTCACTTTAAAATTTGGGCATTACAATTAAGAAATAGAATTTAAAAAAACCCTAGAAATTGACTTAGCATTTAAAAACCTTTAAAAATTAACTGAAAAAATCTAAAGGTTACAGGGGCGTTATACTTAGCTAAAATAATTTTTTTTAAACCTTAGAAATTCACTGAAAAAAACTAAGGTTACAGGGACGTTCTAGTTAGGCTGACATTTCACTCGTACAAAACCAGAGAAATTCAGCAATTATGGTTATCTGAACTAACTATAACTCGCGCCCCACCAAGTACTGCTTATCACCTCACATATTACATCACTCATGACATGGTCAGTAATGTCACTGATGACATCACTGATGACATCACTGAAGGCATCATCCACAAAATCTCTAATGCACCCTCTCACACCCCAATATAACCTTTCATACAAAGATAAGTGATGTCATCAGGGATGCCGCTGCCCGTGTCATGAGTGATATATTTTATGAGGTGATAAGTAGTGCATTGTGATGCGCGAGTTATAGTTAGCTCAGCTAACTATAACTGCTGAATTTATCTGGTTTTGTATGAGTGAAATGTCTTCGCAACTATAATGTACCTGTAATCTTTGCTTTTTTCAGTGAATTTCTAAGTTTTTTTATTCTATTTCCTAACTATAACACCCCTGTAACTTTGTTTTTTTAGTGAATGTATATATATATATATATATATATATATATATATACATACACATACACACATATATGTCCATAGATAGATAAATAGATAGCTAGATAGGTAGATAGATAGATTTCACTCCTTCTTTCTTATAATTAAAACTATGAATAGAGCAAGGAAAGTGTATTTAGTTATGTGGCTGGAACCATTGCATCTGAACTTGGTTTAACAGCCACCAAGGCTCATTTCAGACTTCAAAGCTGTAATTAATTTTTCCCAGTCACATAATTAAAATTAAAGTATTCACTTTGCACCAGAGTGTCCATGTCCACCGTCTTTGTTCCAAAGGAGTGATGAAATGAATAAAAAGATATTATTATTGCTATATATAATATATGATGCCCCCTGCAAAGTAATAAAATTAAAAATATCATTAACAATTTTTAAACATCATTTACTTGATGGCTTTGCCAACTCAATCATTAGCAGGTCCTGCTGGCAGTCGATGACATCACCCCAGCAGTGCTCCTTCTTCTTCATCTTCACAAAGAGCAACTCTTGCCGGGCTGGCCTTCCACCAACATGAGAAAGACTTGGCACTGCACTAAAAAACAAGTGCTGCAACCTGATCCTCCCAAAAAATATTGTGTGGGGTAATACCATAATGCTTAGCATTTCTGGACTTCTTACCCGTGGGGGCAGTTAGTACTAAAAAACAAAAAAACAGATGGTAAAATATTTTAAATATAATAACATGTAGTTTGGAAAGGAGAAAAGAGACTACAAATTGGGAAAGATGGGAAAAATAGGGAGGGATAGGGTAAGATAGGGAATACAGCTAGAGAAGATACAGAATCAGGATAGAGTGAGTGGCGAAATGGCTCCTGCATATTTTGAAAACATTTGTATAGGATGTTTGGTTCATAAATTATTGGTTGTTAGATAATAAGCTGGTTACCTAACTGAGGCAAGTGGAATATATTCTTGCTACTTCTTTCGCACCATGAACCAGTCTGTTTAGAAATCATGTTTAAAGTAGGAACAAGCCCATAGCGGTATTGGTGAACAATTGCGAGAAACTTCTTTGCACACCAGGATTTTATACATTATCCTAGGACTCTTACCAAGGAGTTACCATCCATAAAGTGGGGAAGTTGTGGAGATAGAATAGTTTGGGATGTCCATAAAGCGTATCTAAGAGGAGCAGTCTCTATATGGGTGAGGATTTGGCAAAGGAAGGAAAAAGAATAGCGGACTCCCCACAAAAAGAACTGTATTACTTGAATAATATGCTGTGTGACCCTGTATTGGTGGAACAGCATGAACAGATCTACGCACAAATACAAGTCATTAGACAGAAATATAGGTCTAAACTAGTAGGAAGACAGCAAGAGATTTAGGAAACAAGTAGACAGGAGCATTTATAATCTGGTGAGGTGTCTGGTAAAATATTTACATGGAGAGTTAAAACTCAGGCTACTTATAATAAAATCATCGGTATTATAAGAAATAGAGTGGAAGAAGGACTAAAGTTTTTTTTAAAACTTTATTAACATTTATTTGCAGTTCAAGATAGGCATACATTGTCAGGGAGCATTCCAGTTTCATATATTGGCGACGTCATATTAACGACAAGCTTTGTCACATACAAAAATCGTGATAGCGTACTGCGTTGCACACAACATAGTTACGTTTGAGTAGAGTGTGTTATTGGGGGGCTCAACCTGCTTAGTTGTCTCAGACATTATGCTTCCGAGGGGGTGTCGGGTGTCGTAATCCTGCCAGCGTGTGGTGTCTGATGGTTAATCGAACTGTAGGTGTAAGTGGGATCCAGTGCGTTAAGCTCAGCACCATTGCACTGGCAAAGATATGTCATAAATGGGTCCCAGATGTTGTGGGGTCGGGTTGCTGGGGGCATAAGATCCCAATAAGTAGTGAGCTGTGTTTGGCAGTGTGAAACATCGGCGAGCAACACCTTTGCTGTTGGCGCCGATCAGTGACCAAAATGAATCACCACCCTGTGCTTTGCCAATAGCAAAAGCATCACTACTAATCATTGGCGTGTGTCTGAAATCTCTTTGATGTATACCAGCAGTCACAGCATGGGGTCTGGCATTCGAGGGTCTTCCGTAATGGCGCTGATTATTACACATACCGATCGCCAGTAGTCCACCACCCTCTGCCAAGTCCAGGCCAGGTGTCCGAATGTGGCCTCCAGCACAGAATATCGCAAGCATCTCGCATCCCCATGCAGACCTATCTTACATAGGTACTCCGGGGTGTGATAGATTCTATGTAGGTATTTAAAGTGTATCATTAGTAATCTATAGTAAGGGGAGAGACGCTCTGTTTGGCCGCAGCAGTAATTTCATAGCTCAGCCAATATTTTCAGACCTGTGTCCAGTTCCCAATCCTGGAGGGCCCTCGAGGTGTCCAGCAAGGAGGTGTTCAGCCCCAGGGAGTAGAGTCAGATGATAAGTTTTTGCAGCAATGTGGTTGTGTGGACATATTCGAATGCAGTTGTCACTGGAGGGGGGTCAGGGAATGTAGTGTTTGTGTTCCTACAAGTCGCCCTGATAATATAGTAATGTGTCTAGTGGTGTAACTTTGTGTTCAACGTAGTTGATTAATGGGGAAAGGAATTTGCAATCTGGTTATAAGTCAGTGAATGTTTTGACGCCCAATGTCCCAGCACGTGGCGCCGCTGTCTTGTCTTGTTGATGGCGCATATAGTTTGGCAGTGCCTGTTCATCTGTGGATACCCTCCTATACCCTGCTCACACACTCACCCGTGTTGATTTCATCTTTGGGTGCTTTGTGTGGCTGAAACAGTGCAGTTTTTAGCGGCCATGGGGATGTTCTGTTGCCCTCTACTGTCAAGTGCGTTTGAAATGGTGTAGGGTGCAACCAGAAGTGTGGGAAACTTGCTTGGGCACAAAGGGCATAAAGCTTTAGGTCCGGGGCACCCAGTCCAATGGGCGCCTGAGGTAGCGTAAGGGGTTCAGAGGCTACTCTCAGCTGTCTACCTGCCCACGTTAGTGTGATCATGTTAGAGTGCAGCCTTTTAAAGAACTGTGCTGTAAGGGGGTGTGGGACATTTAGGAAGAGGAATAAATAAATTGGGAGGACCACCATCTTAGCTATCGCTGTGCACCCAGCCAGTGAGAGCGGCAGTTTGTTCCATATCTGGATACGAGTCTCCAGCAAAACAACTGCACATCCATAATTCACTCTCCATAGCTCCTCTGAGTCTCTGAATAGCCATATGCCCAAATATTTACTCTGCGCAATTGCCCATTCTAGTGGGTATTCTGTTTGGTATGGACGTGTGACTTTGGTAAGTGGAAAGAGTATTGATTTGCTCCGGTTGACTGTGATGCACAAGTGGCCTCCAAAGCGGAGCACCTCCCTTGTAGTTGTAGTTGTGGTTGTATGTTCTTGCGGGGTTCAAGAATGTATAGGGTAATGTCATCGGCCTACTTAGACACCACTAGTCCCCAGCAGTGAAACCAATACCCTGCTCCGAGTGATGTTGGCGTAGCCTAGCCTCTTGAGGCTCCATTGCCACCACAAACAGGAGCGGGGAGAGGGGGCAGCCTCTTTAGTTCCCCGTGTGATTGCAATGGGGTCAGAGATTTGGCAGTTTAGTTCAATACGCGCTGAGGGGAGGGTGTATAATAAACAGATTTTTTAGATAAAGCTTGAGCTAAAGCCCAAGCGTCCCAGCAGGGGGAAGATAATGGACCATTCGAGTGAGTCGAATGCTTTTGTTGTATCCAGGAGTGCTGTTACTGCTGGCTGACGCAACGCCCAAATTCATGCGTCAGCGTCGGCCTCAGAGACTCCGGAAATTTGCCAACACAGTTTTATAATACGCAGCGCTTGAATGACGCGCTCGCGTTTCATATTACCAAGAATACCATTTAGTTCAGGAAGATGTTCAGGAGATTATTTCAGACGCTGCGCTCGAGGTTATGCGCCCGCGTCTAAAACCTTCCTCTAACACAGTGAAAGCTGAAAGGCAACCTCTTCAGCTCGCTGCAATTAAAACAATTCTGTCACAAATACTTTGGTTATTTCCTATTTACTGAGAGATTTAACTTTTTAGATTGACACCTTGACTAACAGTTTTTTGTGCTCTATGGAAATGAACGTTGAAAGTCTTGAAACACACTAACCTGAATCTGAAGGGAATGCTACATACCGGCGAAACTAACCCCGCACATTCGCAAACTACCCTAACTGACTAACACAACGCTGGGAATTCAGATGCTCTTCTCTCAGCTTCTTCAGTGAAGTGCGCAGTAGAATGTTGGAACACACTTCACCAGGTGTCCTGACTTCTAAGAGACTAGACTGCTAACAGCAGAGTGCTGTAGCAGTATGTGCATGTTGGCAGCCATCTTTGAGTTCCATCGATGCCAACATGCACCCCAGCTTAATGGATTGGATGGCTTTTGATAATCTTGTGAAAGGGAGATAGTAGCCAGAAAAGTGTTACCGGGAGGAAACCTCTTGCGGGTCCTGACAGTACCCCCTCCCAACGGGGTTTCCTCCAGACGCGGTTTGGTGGGAAATTTTGTATGAAAAGCTTTGATTGAATGGGGAGCATGGACATCAATACTCTTAACCCAAGAACGTTCATCAGGTCCATAACCCTGCCAATCAATGAGGTAGAAAAGTTCATCACGTGTGATTTTTGAATCCAAAATTCGTTTAACTACATACTCTGCCTCACCATTAACACTCAATGGATCAGGAGGGGAGGTCCTGCGCAACCCTGGGTGAATTGGTTTGAGGAGAGAAACATGAAAGACTGGATGAATTTTGGTAGTGTTAGGAAGAGATAATTGGTATGTAACTGGATTTACAACTTTTGCGATTGGATAGGGGCCCATAAAACGAGGCTGAAATTTACGGGGACCTTTTAGTCGAAGATTTTTGGTACTGAGCCAGACCAAATCTCCTACATGAAGCTCAGATTCTTGTTTGCGTTTATGGTCAGCGAAGTGTTTGTAACGATCCTTCGCGATCGGCAGATTCTGAGTTACAGAGTGATGAATCTTGGTTAATTGACGTGCGATATCTTGAGCAGCAGGAACCTCAACTTCATCAAAATTAGCATGAGAATTAGGATGTCTGCCGGAGTTTATGAAGAAAGGGGAATGACCAGTGGATACATTTATAGCATTATTGTGAGCATACTCGGCAGTCCACAAATGGTCAGGCCAGTAACCCTCCTCGTCTAACAAATAAAGTCTGAGGTGTTGTTCTAAGTCTTGGGTAATGCGTTTAGTTTGGCCATCAGTTTCTGGATGAAAACTGGTGGAAAACCGATGGTCAATATTAAGGCCCTTGATGTAAGCCTGCCAGAATCGAGATAGGAACTGGGAACCCCTGTCTGAAATGAGAACCCTAGGAATTCCATGAAGGCGGATAACATGTTGGTTGAAGAGTTGGGACAATTGTTTAGCAGTAGGAGTGCCTTTGGAGGGTATATAATGGGCCATCTTACTAAAAGTGTCGACAACCACAAGAATGGTATCATACCCATGGGAAGAAGGTAGATCAACAATCAAGTCTAAAGAGACCGTGTGCCAGGGATATGAGGGAGTTGGCAGAGGCTGCAAGAGACCTTTGGGAGCCTGCCTGTCAGATTTTCCCCGTGCACAACTGTCACAACTTAACACATATTGACGGATGTCACGACACATATGTGGCCACCAGAAACGTTGTTTGAGTAATTCTTCAGTTTTTAGGATACCCTTGTGTCCGGCCAACAGGTTGTCGTGACATTCCTGCATAGCCTTACGTTGAAGTTCGTTAGTAGGTAAATACAAGGTGGTGCCCACATAAGGAAGGCCATTGTGAATAAGACGTTGTGGGTCTTCCGCAGCCCAGGTCGCCAGTTCAAAGTCAGTCAAAGATCGTCAAACATGCTGCTCAAAGGGGGCTAAAGAAATAGTGCCAATGAATTTTCCATCCGGGATGATTTGATGGTTTTCCACGACTGCAGTTTGATTGTCAGTATCAAGTCGAGAGAGGACATCAGCTTTTCCATTCTTTGATCCGGGACGAAAGGTAATGACAAAATCGAAATCTGCGAAGTAGAGAGACCAACGGAGTTGACGTGGTGTAAGTGTTCGAGCAGACCGTAGAGATTTTAAGTTACGATTGTCTGTAAACACCGTAACGGTGTGTTTCGCCCCCATTAGATAATGTCTCCAGTCCTTGAATGCATCTTTGATCGCAAGGAGTTCTTTCTCCGTGATGGTATAGTTGCATTCCGCAGGATTAAGTTTGCGGGACCAATAGGCCACCGGGTGCAGTTGTCCCGTGTCCTTGTGCCTCTGAGAGAGTATTCCGCCAATGGCGAGATCAGATGCATCTGTCTCGAGATAGAAGGGTTCGGAGGGATCTGCATGCAACAACACCGGAGCTGAGGTGAAACTATTCTTCAGTAACTGAAAAGCTACTTCTGCTTCTTCGGACCAGTGGAAGGGAACTCCTTTCTTTAGAAGACGCGTCAGGGGAAGTATCTTATGGGAAAATCCATGAATGAAACGTCTGTAAAAATTAGAGAAGCCAATGAAGCTTTGGACTTCTTTGATACAGGTAGGGGACTTCCAGTCCATGATTGCTTTTACTTTGTGCTCATCCATTCAAACTCCCACAGGTGATAACACAAAGCCCAGGAATTCCACGGTATCCGTGTTAAAAAGGCATTTCTCCAATTTTACATATAAAAAGTTCTCCCGTAAACGTTGTAAAACAGCTCTGACCTGATTGCGATGTTCTTCTACCGTGTTGGAATAAATCAAGATGTCATCAATGTAGACGATAGCACAGCGGTCAATAAAATCACTTAAGACATCGTTGATGAAATACTGGGAGGCCGCTGGTGCGTTGCAGAGACCATAGGGCATCACCAAATACTCGTAGAGACCAAATTTGGTCCTGAACGCGGTCTTCCACTCGTCGCCTTCCCGAAGTCTGATCAAATGGTACGCTCCTCGTAAATCAAGGCGAGTGTATATCTTGGCTTCCTTTACTTGATCAATTAATACTGAAATAAGGGGCAATGGATAACGATTCTTGATAGTTATCCTATTGATTGCTCTAAAGTCGATGCAGGACCAGAGGTCACCATCTTTTTTGGGCACGAAAAAAAGTGGGGAAGAGACGGGGGACTGGGACGGTCGGATAAATCCATTTTCCAAATTTTTCGCTAGGTATTTTTTCAGATGAACATTCTCCTTCTCGGTCAGGGCGTAAACTCTGCTGCATGTTAGATTGGCCCCTGGTTCTAAATCAATTTTGCAGTCATAGGGCCTGTGGGGGGGTAAGGTTTCTGCCTTGACTTCATCAAAAACATCTGCAAAATCCCTGTATTCTTCTGGTACTGTGGTAGTTTGAATCACACACACTGAAACTCCACTATCACATAATGAAGTAGCTGCACCAGGTATTGATGAATGTATGGAACCATCGAATCAGTGTCTTGTGCAATATTCTGAATTCAATTGAATGGTTCGAGTTCCCCAATTAATTAAAGGATTATGTTCCGTAAGCCATGGTAACCCTAAGATCAATTGGAATTGAGGGGCGTCAATTAAATTAAAATGCAAAGTCTCTTGGTGTCCTTCAACAGTGGTCATGTGTACTAATTCTGTATGACTGGTTATTGGCCCAGAAGTTAGGTCTGTCCCATCCACTGCTCTGACTCTCTCGCTTTTCTCCTTCTTAATGGCTTGCAGACCAATCAGATTAGCAAACTTGTGGTCACAAAAATTACCCGTTGCCCCTGAATCCACCATTACGTTACTCCAGTCAAAATTTGAATTCTAAACCTTAAGGTCACGGTCATGATTAAATGGGGAGAGGACACTTGTAACGTATTTGCCAATTGATGATGTGTTGGAGTCATTTTTCCATTCGCATCCTCAGGTCCAACTCCACTAACCTGTGGTGCCTCTAGTTTCCCTTCTCCTTAGCTGGTAATTTAGGTCTTTTTAAACAATTTTTGACAAAATGACCGCTTCCTCCGCAATAGAGGCACAATTTGTTCAGCCGTCTCTTCTTGTTTTCCTCTTTAGAAAGTGGACCTCTAACCACCCCAATCTGCATAGGTTCAATTCCAGAAGAAGTCTCAGCTGCTCATGTGGATTCAGTCCTGACTCGGTCAAAACGAGGAACACTTGGTTTAAACTCCCTCCTCCGTTCTCCTTTACGTTCGCTCAGACGATAATCAATCTCTAAGGTTAAATCCACTAAGGCCGAGATGTCCGTGGGACGATTTGGGATCTGAGAGAGCGTGTCCTTTAGGTCCTCTCGTAACCCTCTGTAAAAAACTGCCGCTCTTTTGTCTTCGGGCCAATTGGTCCAACCACCAACTTGTTAAATTGGGCTAGATAAGCCACAAGGTCTCTGTTCCCCTGTTTCAATTCCAACAATTCGTTATCGGAGGCCTGAGAAGCTGTTCTCCTGTCAAAAATGCGGAGGAATTGTTTCTTGAAGTCATCTAGACTGTATAAGATCGGATCATCCTTGGTTACCAACGTCATAGACCAGGAGGCGGCATCACCACTAAGATATGACAGGATGAATGCCACCGGGGATTGTGCATCAGGGAAAATCGTTGGGCAGCACATGAAGTGTAAAGAGCATTGTGTTATAAAAAATTGTGCCTTTTGAGGGTCTCCATTAAATCGCTCAGGAGGGGCTAAGGGTATCACAGGGGATAGTGAATGGATTACTTGTGTTGGTGTAAAGGGCGAAGAACTGGAGTTTTGACTCTGAGTTCCGAAGGACTCAGTTGATTGGTTGGACCCCAATGTTGATGTCCCTGTTTTAAAGGTAATTATTTCTTGCCTCAGAATTGTATTTTCCTCTCTGACTGCCTCCAAGTCCCTCTGTATACTACTCAGAATCTCGCCTAAATTTTTTAAATCAAAACGTTCCGCCATTCTTGTGCTTGTACCAACGTGGGCACGTCACTCTGTCAGGGCCCTACAACTTGCACCTTTCTAACTGCACAGGAGCAGAACGGCGATAGGTCCCAATGCCCTCCTCAGAACACTTCCTGTTTGGTTCTTAGTTCCGTTACAGGTAAGTTCCAAAAGGGGGAAAGGGGATGAGACAAGAAGAGACTGCTCGAAGGTCTGCCTGTAGCTTCGTTTACTTCTTCACTTTCTTCTTACAGATCTGCCAACAATAACATCAAATTAAACTTACTTCAAACTTGTTTACTTTCTTACTCCTTCCCTCTTACCAGGATGTCTTGGATGCTTGCAACTCTTCTTACTTCTCTAATTCCATCAAGCTTGGATGAGAAGTCTTCACTCAATTCTCTTCTTAGTTTTTGGGTCGTACTGCTCAAGATTAATTCTTCAACCCCTTCACAAGAAAGAAATTAATACAGTGAGTGTAAGCGTGCCTTTAATTATTTACTGCTGGTATGCCTTCCCTTTCTCCCTATTACTTACTGGGTAGAGACGTGAGTGAGGAGATGTATTGGGATTTCTGGTTGTGCCTTATATGGCCAGGATACCTTTTATTCCAAAAAGAATTGTAGAGGTACGAATTCTTATTAGGGATTTGGCTGCTCAACCCTCTCTAGTTTTTCCCTAGTTTAGCAATGAAATCTATTCCTCCTTAAAGGTTATTTATTTAGCTCGAACTGAACCTTTTAGCCTCTGAGGTATTTAGTTATTTGATTTAACCTAGCTTTCCTATCTAAACAATAGCATGAGCTGGATGAGCCTTACGCTAGGAAAGAAAACTCTCTCGCGTATAATCCCTTTTACAGCTTGTCACGGAGAATGCTTCTTCCGGACTCGACGCAAAGGAATTTCCTGTACCCCTGTGAAGAGCCTACGAGAGCTCCGACAATCCCCTCAGGCAGACTTGGAATCGCGGCACGGAAGGAGTTTGCTCACACACCGCTCTTCCACAAGTGCCCCAGGAGAAGATTTACGTCTCAAAAGGCTGACGCGACGCCCGAATTCATGCGTCAGCGTCGGCCTCAGAGACTCCGGAAATTTGCCAACACAGTTTTATAATACGCAGCGCTTGAATGACGCGCTCGCGTTTCATATTACCAAGAATACCATTTAGTTCAGGAAGATGTTCAGGAGATTATTTCAGACGCTGCGCTCGAGGTTATGCGCCCGCGTCTAAAACCTTCCTCTAACACAGTGAAAGCTGAAAGGCAACCTCTTCAGCTCGCTGCAATTAAAAACAATTCTGTCACAAATACTTTGGTTATTTCCTATTTACTGAGAGATTGAACTTTTTAGATTGACACCTTGACTAACAGTTTTTTGTGCTCTATGGAAATTAACGTTGAAAGTCTTGAAACACACTAACCTGAACCTGAAGGGAATGCTACATACCGGCGAAACTAACCCCGCACATTTGCAAACTACCCTAACTGACTAACACAACGCTGGGAATTCAAATGCTCTTCTCTCAGCTTCTTCAGTGAAGTGCGCAGTAGAATGTTGGAGCACACTTCACCAGGTGTCCTGACTTCTAAGAGACTAGACTGCTAACAGCAGTATGTGCATGTTGGCAGCCATCTTTGAGTTCCATCGATGCCAACATGAACCCCAGCTTAATGGATTGGATGGCTTTTGATAATCTTGCGAAAGGGAGATAGTAGCCAGAAAAGCGTTACCGGGAGGAAACCTCTTGCGGGTCCTGACAGAAGGGTGGGGGAGCCGGCCTACTAATAGCGTCTCATGATACATCTCCATAAGGTGTGGGATGAGTATAGTGGCATATTCTTTGTAGAAGGCAGGAGTTAGCCCATTCGAGCCGGTTGCTTTGTCCTGAGGGAGACTAGCTATGACCTGTGCAATTCCCTCCAATGTAAAAGGTGCGTCTAGGTATTCCCTGTGTCCCGGGTCTAACCATACCTGGTCACCCGTCATTCCGGGTGAGTAGAGCTGGAAAAAGAAGGATGACATAACTGCAGTCAGCTTTACGGGGGATGTGACCCTATGACCATTACTGTCCAACAGTTCAGACACATATGTCAAGGCGTGTGTTTTTCGCAGCAGCCCGCAAGTGTCTTGCCAGGGTGGTCTTCTTCCCCATATCATCGCTCGGGCCTGTGTTTCACATCCTAGGTAGTGTTCCTCTCTCTCCACTTCAACTTGATAGTCAGAGAGTTTGGTTCTGATATCAGCCAGGATGCTTGGTGTGGGATTGCAATTGAAGGCCTGTTCCAGCTGTTTAATTTCAGCTTCCAAGCACTTCCCCTGATCACCCTAAGAACTCCCGACTACTTGTCGATGCATGCCCTGCGAATCACCGCCTTGAACGAGGAGTGTGAGCTAACCGAACCAACGTTTAAGGCAAAATGTTCTACAATGGCACTGCGGATCTCCTCTCTAAATGCCGTGTTCCGTAGCGCATGTGAGGGAAGTCGCCACCAAAACATTTTTGGTAAAGACTTTGGGATCTGAAAAACCAATGGCACAAGAGAGTGGTCAGAGAAAGTGCATGAATCGGTGTTTAACTGACGTAGACCAAGTGGATACGTCCCTGGATACTAACCAAAAGTCAATTAGAGACCAAGAACTATGGGGGTCATTAGGATGGTGGAAGGACCACCACCACTAGTCCGGCATTGGCGGTCCTTCCCACATCTGACCGAGATTTTCCCACCACCAGATTACGATGGCGGTGGGATCGAGACTGCGACCGCGGCGGATGCAAAGACCGTCTGCTACGGAACCGCCACAGGCAATCATTGCGATCGCCTGGCGGAGCGGTTTGCAGCAATCAAATGGCAGCGGTGCCTAGCAGGCACCGTCTGCCAGATCACAATGCTGTCTCCAGCCAGCCTTTCCATGGTGGATAAACTGCCATTGAAAGGCTGGTGGAGATTGGTTTCGGGTGCCCGTTGCGGGCCCACCTTGTGTTGGGAGTAGGGGTGGGTGCACTGGAGGGTACCAATGCTACCCCCCAACATTTCACTGTACGAAGTGGCAGGCACTGTGTGGTGCCTGCCACGTAGTGCAGTGAAATGCGCTACATGCCATTTTGACTTTGCGGCAGGTGCTGCTGTCAGCAGCACCCACCGGAATGTTAAAATGCAAGATGCATGGTGGCGGTGGTATCTTGATTTGGTGTGCGGGACTGCCGCATGTATTGTGGACAGTCCCGGTCTCCAACACAATGGCGGACAGACTCCAGTCCGTCTGCCATCGTAATCGGCCCCTATGTGAGGAGGACCAGCAGGTGCCCTCGCATCTGGCAGGGTGAGCCTGCCTCCAAATATCCACTAATGCATTGTCGATGATGAGCGAGTTTAGAATCTCTGCAGCATGCATGTGTTGCAATTTGGTGCTCATGTGATCCAGGCGCCCCTGCAGTGCAACATTTAAGTTGCCACCCCATATTGTTGGGCAAGGGCCATAATTTGCTATCTGTCTCCAAGTGTGAAGGAAGAAGTCAGTATAATCCGAGTTGGGTCCGTAGATAGCTACCATAATCATTGGTTGTGCGTACTGTGTGCCCACTAGAATGACA
The DNA here is from genome assembly GCF_964204655.1 of Triturus cristatus. Taxonomy (NCBI): domain Eukaryota; kingdom Metazoa; phylum Chordata; class Amphibia; order Caudata; family Salamandridae; genus Triturus; species Triturus cristatus. Next base: position 287,321,411 of record NC_140580.1, read on the forward strand.
TGCCTTTCTTGTCAAGAAGGGAGTTTGTGGTGCGCCATGGCAGCCCCTTCTTGAGTAGAATAGTGAAACCCCTAGTATAATTAGAGTAGACTGATGAATAGGGTTCCCCTCACCAGCAGGCTCGGAGGCGAGCTGTGTTGTTAGTGGGTAAGTGCGTTTCCTGTAGGAAAGACACGTCTACGTTGTGTCGTATGATGTATGTGTGCATGAGGTGGGATTTGCGATGGTCATTAAGGCCCGAATATTCCATGTTAAAAAAGTCACGTTTGCCATGTTTTAGTTAGTGAGCGCGCACGTCGCACGTATCTTCATTTTTGCCACATGTGATTTTTGGGATGGTGCACCATTTTTTAGTGTTAATGTGGCTTTCTATCATAAGTGTTAGCACTGAATTTAAACTGCGGAAACAACGCAAGAACATCCCACATGCACAGCATCCCCCCTCCCACCCGCCAATTAGTACCACCCAGCTGCTCCTGATGAGGGGAAGCTATAATCTCTTAGCATTCCCTCACCCTCCCACTCCATCCCCCCAAACAGGTTGAGACATTATTCCTTCCCAGCTCAAAAACCCCAAATCACCTACAGGATACATTAATACCCTGTGAATTGTGATATGTTTGTGTGTGTCTCTCTTGCCTTCAATTTATCCTGTGTTCCAATTGCACACTATTTAAATTACCCATGTAATATTGCTATCTTTCTGAACCTTAATAGGGACATGATAGATATATTGAAGAAGCTATGTCATTTTTTTGTGCAACTTGGAGATCTGTCCTTAACTTTTGATATTTCTCCTTTTCCCTTGGCCTTTCTAAGTTTTACCCCATTTCCTGTCCTCACTGTTTGACACACATCTCCCTCACTTATCTCTTTTATCTTATTTGGAATTTCACTATCCTCTGTTTTATTATGCTCTTTTGTAAACTCTTGACAATCTTATTTCCTTCTTGCATTACTTATTTTTGTGGCCCGTGTACATATCAGTCTTGATAAAGCTCACGGCCAATCAGCCATTAGGCGAAACACGTGTCGGCTGTTGTTGTTTTTCTGTGTGAAATCTATGTTGGAAAGAAACAATTAAAATATGGCAAACTTTGCTGACTGAGCACTACTCTACACAACGCTTGGAAATTATTATTCTGTGAACTTTATCCGATTGAGGGGCACAGACCTCGAAACCACAACTCAAAGTATCTTTTTCCCAATGGCTCTTGGGTTTAGCCATTTGTGAGGCATGTTCCATTCCTACTTTTGGGTCTCTACAACGGTAGCATGAATCCTAGATTTACCCACCCATCCTAACAACCTCATTAAACATAACAGATGCACAGGGGAATTATCCCATAGGGACATGGACACTCAAGGGAATTTCAGGGTGCATTGCACCCTGTTTGTAATCTTTCACCCCATCTGGGCGTGTCAAGTATAGCAATTGGTTTACATCTCAGCAGACAGTTCCATATAGTATTTGGGTTTTCAGTAACACTGCAGGCATCATGGACAAAATGGATCTTAGTCATTGTCAATGGTGCCGGCGTCTATTGATGATCTTGGTGAACTTGACGAGTGGTTTGCACTTCTGCCAAGCTGCTTCGCGTAGGACAGTTTGGCGTTTGAATCCGTAAAGTACTGCAGTTTACTGCCATTGTCTATGTGTAGCTTTGCCGGGTCCAGAAGGGCATAGGGGACCTTCAGATGCATAAGGATGCTTTTTGCCGGGAGGAAACCATGCCTCAACGCCTGCATAGCCAGAGTAAAATCCAGGTAGGAGAGGATGTTTTCTTGATGTCTGATCTCTCCTATTTCTCTGGCTTTCCGTAGGATCGAATGGCAGTCCTGATAGTTCAGCAAGCGTGTCAATATTGGGCGTGCAGGCACACCAGTCGGTGATCTCGGTCTCAGTGTGCGGTGAGCCCGCTCCAGGGTGGAGACCTCTGATAATTCTGAGCTAAATAGCTCACAAAACAGAGATTCCAGGTAATCTTCTATCCTGGAGACTGCCGTGGAGTCAGGGATTCCTATGATCTGTAATTTATTTCTTCTAGAGCAGGATTCCAGGTCCTGGTTCTTGGCGAGGAGGAGCTCAAGCACTTTTTCCATTGATAGCAAGTGCTGCCGGTCCTCAGTGAGTGCATCATCTGCGTCAGATACTCTGGTCTCCAGTTGTATAATCTGAGTGTCATGTGAGTCCACCGCTGTTTTACCTGATCCAGCCGGGTTATGAGTTGGTCTAGCTTAGAGTCTATTGTTCTCTTTATGGTGCATACGTTTTTTAGATCTCTAGTGAGTCTCCCAGTGTCTACTCCACTGAGTCCCCTTTACTTGGATTTTGGTCAGAAGAGGGTGTCACATAAAATTGGTTTGCGGGTACTTATGTTCTGGTACCGGCTGTGGACTACTGAAGCACTTGCCCCTTATAGAGTGGGGCTCGGGAGCTAATGATAGTATCTGGTGTGAACAAGATCCCTTGGATGTTGACAGTTAAGAACCTGCTGGGTAAACTGGGGTTGGCTGTACATTGGAGGGAACCAGAAACCCTGAGTCAGATAAACAAATCCAGCCTTAAAGCGAAGTATTGGGGTATTATTGAAAATGACCTGATATTGAATTGTAAGGGGTCACTTTCAATTGATTTTATGAATTTTAAACAATCTGTTCATTTTGAGCCCACATTGGATGAAATGTAGCCCCCTCTAGCGAGGAAACTGTACTTACAGCTTAGATATGGTTGTCTTCCTCTAAATCACTTTGAAAGAAATTGGAGTAGAGAAGGGGAGCGTGGTGAAGAAGAGTGTTGCCCCTGTTGTTTAGGGACTGCTGAGACTCTTGATCATGTTTTATTTTTTTGCCCCCTTTAGTCCGGATCTCGACTTAAATGGATAGCTCCCCTTTGTAGAAATTTGGGAGTAAGGAGATACAAGGAGGCACGCAGAATAATGAAGACTGCCACGCCACGCATGATTGTTTTTTGTGTAGCAAAGTTTGTAATGGCCCTATGGATAATGCGTGCCAAGTATTCTTCTTCTGAAAGTGACAATGCAATGGTACCAATGATGTAACACATACTTTAAAAATGTTTAACATTTTGAATTCCTTTTTAAAAGAAGTTGCAGCATATGTAATTGATTTTATGTTTTAAGGAATATTTATGAAGTTTGTTTTTATAACCAATAATGTAAATTGTATAATTAGGTTGCTACTATGGACCAACTTCCCTCTTGCACAAATATTAGCGCACTTTGATTAATTGAGAACATTAAGATTGTAGACAGATTGTGATTGTTTATTTAGGGTGACATATTTTATTTGTATTGTATTGTGTGTTTGTCATTGTCTTTTTTATGGTGTACTTTTATTATCCGCAGAGATCGAAATAAAGTCTTTGAATTGAATTGGATTTAACTGCCAGTAGGAGGGAGCAAATATGCTCGTCTTGCATTCTGGTGTCTTCTGTCTGTGTGACTTGTTCCTCCGCATCTTGTGGTGTTTCCATGATGCCCCATCTGCCTGTTGTCAAATGAGAGCTTGGTCTGTTTTGTATCTGTTTTCCCCATCATGTCAGGAGTTGGGGTGTAGTGGCACCACGGATATAGGTGGCATCATCAGAGTCTGTTGTGAGTTGCCAAGTGTTACCTGGATCCAGTGTTAGCCCTCTGGCTCAGGGCACAATGTAGTGTCCATGTGGCTTGTGGCGGCAGTATAAGGCTGCTCATGTCGATAGTGGCTTAACATTCCTGGTTTAGTAGCCGTTTTATTCTGCAGCGTGCAGGGTAGCTAGTTGGTAGGCTTAAGTATCTAGGTGCGCCCCTGGGCTGTCTGTCGCTGCATTTAACTTGGTATTCCTCGTGCAGGGGGGGCCACTACGCTAGGTGTGCCGACTGCCGTGGTCCGGCTGGGAGTACAAGTAGGCCTTACCTGCTGTCACACTGGGCCAGTATGTCTCTTGGGATCGGTATCTCATGCAGGGTCTGATGACTGATGGTACGGGGGTCTCGGGTGGTGAGATCTTTCCACTTCCTTTGACCTCCTTCCCCGCTGCACATCCCGTCTCCTTACATCTCAAATTTGGGTGTTGGCCTCCACTGTGCTGTCTTTACAGGTTGCGGTCTTCTCGCCCAGTGTTGCTATGGACAGGGGGGCCTCCCATTCGGGAGGATGACAGCCCTGCGCACCACCACACCCAGATCAGGTCGGCGGCAGGCACAGGGTATCGAGGAGCATCTCTAGGTGGCCAATCTGTTCAGTTGGATTAGTATCACCTGTTCAGCAGGGGGCCCTGTTGTGGTGCTCGTGGTCCAGTCCTAGTCCCATATAAGTTATTTGTGCTGCGGTAGACCTCTGAGTCTTGTGGGTACAGTTCTTCATGTAGGCTACAATGGTCTAAAACGGGGGGAGTAACCATGTATGATAGTGAAGTCTCTCAATTGCTATTGCTCTCTTCTCCCGCCCGTCCGTCCCCTCTCCTTACTTGACGATTCTGGGTGGCAGCTCCTGCATGGAGCATGGAACCCGGTGCCATCCAGGGCCAGACAACCCGCAATTCCTCTCTCCCTGATAGGGCACCGGACCCGGCCCTGCGCACCACAATACACACATCAGGTCCCTCTTTGTCAGGGGCAGCTCGTCTTCTGCAGCGGCCTGGTCTCATCAGTCTGCCATCATTGGGGCCCACCGTCAGCTGCGTCACCACCGGGCATGTTCCTGGGTCCTCGCCGGCGTCGGAGCTGTATCCTGGCAAGGCCAGCATGCCAGCATCACAGAGCGGGCAACAGATCCTGCGCGCAGTCTACCAACCCAGACACTACATCTCAGGTGGTGCCACACAGCCTTGGCAGATTCTCTCTCGGCCTTCGGCCCACCGCAGCTCTTCCACTGGTGTCAGGCAGGCACTCGTTTCTATCACCGGACTTGTGGTGCACAGCCCCCTCTGGGATCTAGGTGCGCCCAGTGGTGTAGCTGATACGGCCACGCTTGGTGGCTCTACAGGAGGTTGTCTTTCCCTTAGATAATGGCGGATAGGTCGCTTGGCCGGCAGGGCCCACTCAATGCACGGCCATATTGTTGCCATCGAGACTACAGGAAGGACTTAAGTTGCTGGATGAGATAAGGTGTGCCTTTAAAGAGTTCTATAAAGACTTGTATAAAAATAGGTTTTCAGGTAATGTGCCTTACATGGAGAACTGATTAAATTCTGTTCAGCTTCCGGGTCTGTCAGAGGAGAAAGGGGAGGAATTAGTACAGGAAATATCGGAGGGAGAAAACTGTGAGGTGATTGGGAGAATTCAGAAGGGGAAGGCTGCAGGCCTGATGGGATCCCTGGAGAAGTGTATTTATATACCATTGAAGAGATTTGCCCCTAATTAAAACGTAAAGTTTTTATTTAATGTTATACTGCTGAGGGGACAAGAACCTCCTTTATCTTGGGGCGAAGCCACAATTATGGTAATTGAACCAGAACAAGAGCCCTAAGGTATTATGAGATCTTTGTGAGTATTCTGGCAAGAAGTAAGTTGGGCAGAGTGATAGGTGAGCTCTCCACCAGGATCAGAAGAGCCTTTTTGAGGCTGTCAAATGGAGGCAAATTCACCATGCAACAGCTTGTGCAGTTGTTGACTGGCTCTATAGGTTTGGCAGACGTCCATAAAGTGCCTTTGGCAAAAATGACTTTTGTAGCTGCAAAATATTTTGATCCGGTGCAGTGGGATCACTTATGAGCTTATTTAACTAAATTTCAAGATCTGAATGCATTTATACAGGCAGTTAAGGCTCTCTATGCTTATAGGTCAGCCAAGGTGCTGGTCAATGGGGCCTTATCAGGGAATTTTAAGATTGGAAGGGGTGCGCAGTATGATTGCCCGTTCTCCCTGCTTCTTTTTGATATATATATATTGAACCTTTTGCACAGAGGCTAAGAGAAGAACTGGACATTAAATCTTTTAGGGTGCAGGTTTTTTTTTTTTTACTTGTGTTATATGCTGACAATCTGGTTGTGTAGGCTGCTAATGCAAAGGAATCTCTCTGCAGCTTTAACAAACTAGCTAAATAGTTTGGGGAATTTACAGGATATATTATTAATCAGGACAAGATGGAGAGCATGCTTTGGAATTAGGTATTGCAAAGTAGTCGGTTTGAAAAAGAAGTAAGGTATTTGGGAATTAGGAGATACCCCTAGTTACTTCCGGATGAAATTAATTTTTTACCAAGAGCTTCCTTCATGTTTAATTACATGCCTCTTTTGTTTGACAAAAAACGTTTCCATAATTTATAGGGTGATAACAATTTAATATGGATTTCCAAGGAGGGCAGAATATCTTGGAAGAAATTAAGATGCACATTAAGGAAAAGAGATCTGCAACTCCCAGATGCCCAACTGTACTGTATGGCTTTTCAGTTCAGGTACCTGAGGTTTTCTAACCTTCCCAGAGGGGGGGACAGAATCTGTCAAAGCACAGATCTTTAGGGCTATGTTAGATGCCCAGGGGGCTGCAAAAGGATTGCTTTATAAGTTTAGGATTCCAAGGTAAAATTTGTGGCTGGGTCATGGCACAACCTGCTGACAAGATGGGAAGTACATTATTAATCCACTTGTTTTCCAATATGGGCTCTTTGTGCACTTCAGATTGTTTGAAGATGGTCTTTGCTCCCCCTCCGCGTGGCAGGGATTGAAGATGGGGTGATTTACTTGCTGGAAAAGTACTAAATCCTTGGGAGGAGTTAAAGAAAGCAATGGCCGTCAAGGTAACTGAACTTAAGTACCTCTAAATTGTTTATGGGCATTGGCTCACAGAGAGGTTTTGGAAGAGACTCTGGATATTGAGTGTACTCTGTTTCCCAAAAAGATAACCAGAGACATTGCTAAATGGTATGGTCTCGTGTCAAGCAGTGGACAAGGATATTTCACCATCCTACACGGTCTGGAGAGGAAGGCTGCCTGATCTAGATCTAAAGGAAACCTGGCAGGCAACTTTTATTATGCTGCATTATGGGGCCGATTCCAATCATGGAAAAATGCTGTACGAATAGTCGTACGGAGCGTTTTCTCCGAACTACTCGTACCAGGTAAACTCATTCTACAACCTAGGAAGTACGATTCGTACAGAAAGCCTTTTTCTGTACGAATCGTACAAAAGACCATACAGCAAAAAATACCCACGATTCCGATCCGGAACTGCTTATACGCGATGTCCGCACGGATTTCAGCAGCGTTTTCCGGCCCAGCAAGTACGATTCGTACCGACATCACTACGTACCTCGCTGTGACTACGGGAGCGAAAAACTGCCGGGAAAGCAGAACCCTATGCCACGGAGTCCCGGTAAGTGACGTACAGCCATGAACCCCATCGTACGTGTCATCCCGGTCCTCTTGGCCCATGACCTGGTGCACCGCACCCGACGCACACGCCGCAGAAGGTGAGAACAACACACAGGGCCCGGGGGGGGATGAGGGCCAGGAAACATACCCCATATGCACACACAAACCTATAATATGGAGGCCATACATTACCACCAGGGTCTGGTCACTTGGGGGGGCGTGGCCAGCAACCCCTGCGTACCGCTACAACGGAAGTGGACGTGTACGGTGCGTACCACACGTACCCCTACGGCACCATGACAACAGTGGTACGGACCGTACCCACGCATGAATGCATGGGTACGGTGCGTATCACACGTACCCCTACGGCGCCATGACAACAGTGGTACGGACCGTACCCACGCATAAATGCGTGGGTACGGTGCGTACCACACGTACCCCTACGGCACCATGACAACAGTGGTACGGACCGTACCCACGCATGAATGCGTGGGTACGGTGCGTACCACACGAACCCCTACGGCACCATGACAACGGCGGTACGGACCTTACCCACGCATGAATACGTGGGTACGGTGCGTACCCCCTACGGCCCCATGAGTACTCAGGTACGGACCGTACCCATGCATACATGCGTGGGTACAGTCCGTACCACACGTACCCCGTTACAGCAGCAGGAAAATTTGGATACGAGGCGTACACACGCCAGGAATGTGGGCATAGAGGACTGCCCAACATGTTCCCTTCATATTGTTGTGTGTGTAGGTCCTGGCCAGCAGTGTACAGCTCCAAGGGGGTGCGTGGGTGGGTGCAGAGGCCTCACAGCAGTGGACAGACATATGAGGGGTGGGTGCATATCAATACCAGCAGTGGACAGACATATGAGGGGTGGGTGCATATCACTACCAGCACTGGACAGACATATGGGGGTGGGTGCAGAGGACTCCCAGCAGTGGACAGACATATGAGGGGTGGGTGCATATCACTACCAGCAGTGTCCAGACATATGAGGGGTGGGTGCAGAGGACTCCCAGCAGTAGACAGACATATGAGGGGTGGGTGCATATCACTACCAGCAGTGTCCAGACATATGAGGGGTGGGTGCAGAGGACTCCCAGCAGTGGCCAAACATATGAGGGGTGGGTGCATATCACTACCAGCAGTGGACAGACATATGAGGGGTGGGTGCAGAGAACTCCCAGCAGTGTCCAGATATATGAGGGGTGGGTGCATATCACTACCAGCAATGGACAGAGATATGGGGGTGGGTGCAGAGGACTCCCAGCAGTGCCCAGACATATGAGGGTGGGTGCAGATCACTACCAGCAGTGGACAGACATATGAGGGGTGGGTGCAGAGGACTCCCAGCAGTGGACAGACATATGAGGGGTGGGTGCAGAGGACTCCCAGCAGTGGACAGACATATGAGGGATGGGTGCAGAGGACTCCCAGCAGTGGACAGACATATGAGGGGTGGGTGCTTATCACTACCAGCAGTGGACAGAGATATGGGGGTGGGTGCAGAGGACTCCCAGCAGTGCCCAGACATATGAGGGGTGGGTGCATATCACTACCAGCAGTGGACAGAGATATGAGGGGTGGGTGCAGAGGACTCCGAACTGTGGACAGACATATGGGGGCAGGTGCAGAGGACTCCCAACATTGGACAGACATATGAGGGGTGGGTGCATATCACTACCAGCAGTGGACAGAGATATGGGGGTGGGTGCAGAGGACTCCCAGCAGTGCCCAGACATATTAGGGGTGGGTGCAGAAGACTCCCAGCAGTGAACAGACATATGAGGGGTGGGTGCAGAGGACTCCCAGCAGTGTCCAGACATATGAGGGGTGGGTGCATATCACTACCAGCAGTGGACAGACATATGAGGGGTTGGTGCATATCACTACCAGCAGTGGACAGACATATGAGGGGTGGGTGCAGAGGACTCCCAGCAGTGGACAGACATATGAGGGGTGGGTGCAGAGGACTCCCAGCAGTGGACAGAGATATGGGGTTGGGTGCATATCACTACCAGCAGTAGACAGAGATATGAGGGGTGGGTGCAGAGGACTCCCAGCAGTGGACAGACATATGGGGGTGGGTGCAGAGGACTCCCAGCAGTGGACAGACATATGAGGGGTGGGTGCAGAGGACTCCCAGCAGTGTCCAGACATATGAGGGGTGGGTGCATATCACTACCAGCAGTGGACAGAGATATGGGGGTGGGTGCAGAGGACTCCCAGCAGTTGACAGACATATGAGGGGTGGGTGCATATCACTAACAGCAGTGGACAGACATATTTTGGTGGGTGCAGAGGACTTCCCAGCAATGGACAGACATATGAGGGGTGGGTGCATATCACTACCAGCAGTGTCCAGACATATGAGGGGTGGGTGCAGAGGACTCCCGGCAGTGGACAGACATATGAGGGGTGGATGCAGAGGACTCCCAGCAGTGCCCCACTCCCAAGAGGATGGATGTCATTCACACACTGCATGACACACCACATGTGGGTGTGAGGACATACAACACATGCATACCCACCCATGGCGGATGCCCCACAATACACACCCTGATTTCATGCCAACGGACTGTATAGTCATGGAAATGCATACTAAAATAAGTTAGCCAAAGGAAACACACACAGTCACGCACATCACAGGAGTGATGGGAATGTCCAGGTGCTGGTCCAGCCACCCAGATATTGTCTCTCATGTAAGGAATAGGGTTCACTGCGCCTAGATACAATGCCCAAAATTGTGAGTTAGGTGCCCCAATACCCTGCATTACATGTGCGATTTGTGTGTTAGGCCGTGATTACACACATGCATAGTGCTGAAAAGGGGCAATTGATCCCTGATGCCATTCCTACATACACAAAACACAAGTACAGTGACTGGCAAGGATGGCACAGACCATTCAGCAGGAGACATCGGTGAGCATGCATGGCCATTGTTGAAGGGATCCGTCACCAACAAAGGATATGTTGACACAGGTCAGCACAACAATTGTGCAACTGTTTGCAGGGAACATGTCAGGTGCCACAGAGGAAGGAACACTCCTTGGGACAATGTCTCACAATCCAAAGGAACAAACACTACCAATTAATATTTTCACAGACATTGTGATGGCACACAGATACCATGGTCCACCTCATGACCATCATACTTAAACATTTCTCAGAACCTTAACACATTACCAGAACACCAACTTCATGGGCCTCATCACCAACATCAAGTACCTGAAATGCAATAGTGTGGAAACTAAATGAAAAGGCTTTATTTAGCACACCAACAAAAAATTGTAAGAAGACACTATTTACAAAGGCCAATGGCCAGTCCATAGTTCGATTCCAAGGGTGGACGTATGCGACTGTGTCCACCCCTACCTTGCCTGCACTAAGTCACCTCAAGGTTTGTCGACCGGGGGGGGGCATCATCAGTGGGAGTACCAGGCACCACAGGGACAGGAGTGGGTTGGGTAGGTGTGGTGGGTGCAGGGCTGAACGTATCCACCACAGGGGGTGGGGCAGCGCCAAAGGTGGTGGTGAGCGGCTCGCTGCACACTGCTGCCAGGGCATCCAGGGGAACCCCTGCACCGGAAGAAACACCAGGGCCAACGGAGGGGGGGGTCCGAGGGAGGTGGTGGACATGGGGGGGACTCAACTCCCCTGGCCGGAGACTTCCTCAACCGCTTGCGGGGTGGTGTCACAGTGGGGCTGAGGGACAGACTAGCCATGTAGGTCTCTTTGGGTGACAGTTTGGCAGGGGAGCTAAGGGGAGTGGATTTGGAGGAAGTGGGTCGTGAGGACTGCGGACTCTGACTGTGGCTGCGTGTCTGCTGTTTGCCCCCAGACCCTGTGGGTGTGAGTAAATCCCCCTGAGTGTGCGTACCAGGAGGTGTGCACTGTGCCTTAGTTGGGGGTGCGCTGGATGTGTTTGTTGGGATGTGTGCCTGTGACAGTCTATGTGTGCTTTGGTCAGGCATGGGAGAGGGCAGTGTGGATGAGTCCGGGGTAGGGGGGGGACGGAGCGCCGCAGGAGAGATACTTCTTCCGTCAGTGAAGAGTCCATGGACCACAGAAACCTGCGTTGCTCAGTCATCGTTGATGACATGCCCTCCACGAACGACACCAACTGTGTGAGCAGTCTAGTGTGTTCATGGAGGACATGCAGCATCGATGTCTGACCAACCTGCAACTGCCGTAGTGTGTCCACAGTCTCTTCACTGAGGGCAGCAGGGGTGATAGGGGCAGGGGCTGCGGTGCCTGGTCCGAAGAAGACACGGTGGGACCCTGCACGGACATAAGAGACGGGAGCAACTGGGAGAGCGGAGATGGCAATGGAGGAGGCGGGAACAGATGGTGGGATGCTGCCAGATGTTGTTGCATTCTCCGCCTCCTCAAGGATGTCAGCCTGGGACCCGTCGGTGTCGTACATGCTCTCGCCTCCGGACAGGGCCTCCGACTTACTCCCCTCGCCCTCTGTGCCACTGTCTCCTGCTGACTCCACAGCACTGGTGGCACTGTCGCTGGGTCCCTCCTCAAGGTCCATGCAGGTGTCTCCCTCGCTTGTGGATGATGATGCTGTGGGCAAGGAGAAGAAACCAGAAAGCATCAGTCACCTGTATACATCTGACACATGAGCACAAGAACAATTGGTCACAGTGCATATCAGGCAATGCATCATGAGTAACAGCTAGATTACTCCGCACACATGTAAGCCCTGTACTGCCCAGTTGGTAGACCCACCATGCCACTTTGACACCAGGAAACTAAATACACAAAAGGCCACAACTTGAATGAGCAATACACTGAGAAGCTAGTGTCTGTGAACCGGTGAGCACAGCAATACAATGAAGTCATGGCACCTCTTGTTTACCCTGAAATAAACATGAGTGGTGAACTCAAGGTAAACTAACACACCTCAATACTCAAGGTGTCACCACACTCAGAGACCTGTAAGTCCCTTGGAACACAAAACGAACAAATGTTGGTACCTTGGGACTCACAATACTTTAACCAATCTACATGTTTGGAATGTGCCAATTGGCCATTTCGTGAAAAGAACACTGATGTGCCTGCATGCAATATGCTGCACAAGGCAGTGCACACAAAAGTACATTGACAGTGTAATTGAAGAAGCTGGCACCTTTTCGGAGGAGCCACTGTTAGAAATAGATGGTGTTGCAGAAAGTACATATACATGGGCCCACAGAGGTCTTGACGTCTTGACACTCGTTAGTTTGTATCACCGACAACTAATGAGTCTCACAAAATCAAGACCACCGTGGGAACATGTATATTGAGAATCTGCAACACCATTTATTTATAACAGTGGCTTCTTTGAAAAGGTGCCAGCTTATTCAATGACAGTGTCAATGTACTTTTGTGTGCACTGCCTTGTGCGACATATTGCATGCAGGCACATCAGTGTTCTTAACACAAATCATCAAATTTCCACATGTTAAACATGAACAACTGTTGACAAGTGCTGTGAGTGCCAAGGTACAATTCATGAAGAGTAACAACTTGAATCATGTCAGTTGTCACCAGGCCATCCGTCACCTGATTACACAGTTGGCTACACATATGACCTACTGCCTGTCATCTGGAGTGGCACACATGTCCACACCCAGGACAATGCATAAGCTAATGGGCCTTCAATTGGTTGGTAAAAAAGACCAGCTGTACTGTGGGGACACCCTCATGGCAAGCCAGAATGTACACACAGATGTCAGCACATAACGTCCAAGCTGCGTTGTATCTGAACCACACACGTGCCAAAAATGAATGAGCAGGATTCTTGTTGGTAAAAAAATGACACAGGCTGCAAAGCACGTACATTAAGCACTGGCCAGCATCACAGGGGCACTGCCCAGTGTATTTTAGTCCAGGCAATTCTCACACACAAGTCAGACCTGGCAATGAAAAATCAGGGTTGCACATGTATGCCTCTCCCGCACCCCCTCCCCCCCCAATACCTGAGTCAATGTGATTTATACAGATCAAGAAGTGACACCTCTTATTCAGGGTTACAACAACTGTGCTAGAAAAATTGCTTCATTTACACCACATCACCTCGTGGGGCTGACAACACATATTTGTGACAAACAACCATCAACAGATTGTTGTGAATAGCCACACAGGCACTGCCCAGTGTGAGTATGCACAAGCAAAATGGTGTATCCCTGTCTAGTGGATACATGTAGCACACATTAACAAAATCCAAACTAGGCCAGTGAACAATGCCACAGAGCCAGACCTATGCAGCACACACAGAGAATGTGCACAGTGTTGGATGACACACATGATTAGGAGGCCAGGGTGTCTCAGGGGACTGTAGTGGGCACACTGCTCCATGGTCCTGGAATGAGCTGACTCTACCATGTTCAACCGTCATGGCACTATGCATATCTCACACTCATGCACATCATGTCTGAGGCCACAACATTGCTCATGCATGCTGCAAGGGTGTCCAGTTGAAAGCTCACACTCCTATGTTGAGAATCAGCATCAGTGACAACAACTATGGACCCCCAACATAGTGAACAGGTCATGGCACAGGCAAGGTACCGACACAAGTCACAGACCACCCTCCCACATGATGCAGAAAGCAATGTGCACATAGATGTACTGGCACCCTAGATGACCATGTGCACATGTGATTACACACACACCAGGGGGCACATGTCAAGGAGAGGAAGGGATGAAAAAGATCCCCAGGTGACATTTGGGAACGGAAAATGCACTGCACATATGAACTCTGGGAGTGTATTCATGCAAAATAGCACTTCCTAAAGCTGGCGACACATAACATGACAAAAAGCCATGTACCTACCCCCTCCTTGCTGCGGTCTCTCCTGTAACTGCCTATCGAGGTCAGGGAAGACCACCGCCAGGACACGTTTCATGTGGTGGGTCAGGTGTCGGCGGCCGCCGTGGGGGCGAGGAGGAGAGAGCTTGAGCTGGACCCGGGCGATCCGCCGGGTCCAGCACCGGATGTCCTGCCACCTCTTGCGGACCTGGGCCAGCTGCCGATCACGCCCCCCCACAGTCCTCGCAACCCTGACGACGTTGGACCAGATCACCCCCTTCTTGTAGGCAGTTACCTGTCAGGATGACAAAATGACACAACATCAATACACCTGCTCCATGTCCCAGAGACACACATAAGAACATCTTTGAAATGTTGAACAGGGCATAGGATGCTGACATGAATAGCCTCATTCACAACATGAAATTGGCCTGTGTGCAAGCGCCAATGCAGTACATGGCATTGAAAGTCTACAGGTGGCATGAGGGGTGCAAAACACTCAATGAACATGCCACACACTGTGCAGCACATGCAACAGCAGGCTGATGGGCAGCACGTGCCATGCAGTCACATGTCCCACTCCACTGACGCACCCTCAGCAGACTAGACAGACACACCCAGCCACAGATCACTGGCCTGTCATTGACAACAGCGGATACAACCCTCACTCTGCACATGTGCCAGGGGGGAGTCACAGGTGTCGTGCTAGCTCTGCAAGTCAGACACAAAGCACGGCTCACTTGTCACATCAGATGGTTAGATCAGTAGCCTCCAACATGCAGCTGTGGTGCAACACTTTACATAGACACTCACCCACATGACAAGGAACATTCACACAGATCAATGTCCATGAGGTCGTACACGTAATTTGGACACTCTCAACACAGGTCCACTCAACTCATACACATCTGTGGGTACAGTCACCTGTCATACCGGGGGGACCACTGAATCACCTCAGGACAACAGGAATAAAAGCCCCCAAGGATTAGCCAGGCTGAATGTCTCATGCACTATGCAGTGAAAGTCACTGCAAGCACCATGCAAGTGAGGAGTGTACACAGGAACTACATGATGCTCTGCATGAGAGACATAAGCATGACCCCCCCCCCCCAGGACACACTCTAAACAACATTGCATGTCAGTCCCACCTGGACACAATATTGACAGTCACACAACAGGTGCATAGACTCAGCACTCCTGGTCTCCCATACAGGCTGGTGTACTGTGGGAGGAGGACGTCCAGCAAGGCCTGATGCTCCTCCTGGGTGAATGGCTGGGCCCTCTCCACAGCACGAGACATGGTCCAGGGAAGCAGAGACAGCAGCAATGTTGTTGACAGGAAAGTTGTGCAGGCAAGTGCCCTCTCATGGCTTCTGGCTGCCTTATATCTGTCTTGCTGAGGGGCATTCATGTTGAGGAGTACATAGTGATTGGTCAGAATCATTCGCATCTTACGTTTACTCCAATCCCTTTAAACATACACTCGTGACAGCATTTGCATCGTTCAAATTTAGAGCATCATGTCAAGTCAACAACCACTTTGCAACATTGTATTTTGTGGCCAACTGACTTTTCCAGGACACCTGATGGAAAAATTTGAAGAGAAAACTCGGTATCCATGACAACCAGCATGCATTTAGGGCCTAATACTTGTCCCTTATGTGTCCCCTATGTAATTTTGAAAGCCACACACAGGTACGGTGCGTTTCAAACGTACCCCTATGGCACCAGCTGCACAGTGCGTTTGACACGTACGTGTAGGCACTGGTAGTACACGTACATGTACAACTAGTGCGTACATGTACTTGTACACGTATGTGTAGGCACTGGTAGTACACATATGTGTACTACCAGTGCCTACACGTACGTGTACAACTAGTGCGTACACGTACGTGTACATGTACGTGTAGGCACTGGTAGTACCTTTACGTGTACTACCAGTGCCTACACGTACGTGTACAACTAGTGCGTACACGTCTTGTACACGTACGTGTAGGCACTGGTAGTACACGTACATGTACTACGTGTACTACCAGTGCCAACACGTACGTGTACAACTAGTGCGTACACGTACTTGTACACGTACGTGTAGAGACTGGTAGTACACGTACGTGTACTACCTTAGTACATGTACGTGTACAAGTACGTGTACACACTAGTTGTACACGTACATGTACAAGTACGTGTAGGGACTAGTTGTACACGTACGTGTACTAAGGTAGTACAACTAAGGTGTACTACCTTAGTACACGTGCGTGTACAAGTACGTGTACTACCAGTGCGTACATATACAGGTACGCATTTCACACGCTTACAATGGTAATACAGCCGTACACATGCCAGGAATGGAGGGCTACGAGTCGCACATGGATGTCCATCAAGTATTTATCATTGCATACTGTCATGTGCAGGCCCTAGGTGTGTTAGCCAGTGATATTGCACAGGTCATCTCATCTAGTTGCACAATTGATGTGTTCTGACCTGTGGACACATGTCATGTGTGATAGGGCACGATGTGGCACACATCACCTTGACACTTGCCACATGTGTGTCTGTAGTCCAACTGTGTCATGCATAGCAGCAGTGGGTGGCACAGTCATCAATACCTGCACCTGTCTCCTGATGCAAGGGACAGGGACACTTTATCAACTCACCTGTCACGATCAGCGTGCCCTTTTGGGACTATGTCAGGTGTGTGTCATGTGTTCCCATGAGCTTGATGTCAGTGTCCCGTCAATGGCATCTGCTGTTGGTGTATCCAACAGGGGTCTGTGTGGAGATGGGCATGTAACACATCTACGCACACCATGCCACATGTGGATTCCCAAGGCTGTAGGGTCTGTGGGCATTGGACATCATATATTTTCTGTCATTCATGTGTTTGTTGTCTCAATGGCTGTGTCTTTGGGTTGTCACGTGTACCCCTTCATCGCACTGAGTTTGATATGTACATTTGACATTCCATGTGCCCTGTGCGTGTGCCTTGCAGTCAGCTGTCTGGATGAGATGACATGCTTCAAATGCAGCTATGTGGTTGTGTGTCACTCCGGTGATATCTATTCACTCAGACTGGCCCCCAAATCATTTCAGGGCATGTCATGTAGACCTGACAATCAACAGGTGTATCAGGCTTTTTGTAGGAGTGCCAGCAAGCTGGCATCTGTGTCCTGGATGTATTGCACGCACCCGACTCCATAGTTACCTGATGTGTATTAGCAGTGTAGCATGTGCTATGTTCATTGACATTGATGTTGGCCGACTCTCAATCTTCATTCTTCAAAACTATGTTTTGCAGGGCACCACCTGTCCCAAGACTAATGCCAGACTTGGCTGCCATGAGGGAACGTGCCTGCATCCGCCGTTACAGATTCACTCAACAGTTGATTGAAGACCTGACAAACAAGCTGGCACCACACCTCCAACCGCAACACAGGTATCCTGCTGCGCTGACCCCCAAGATGAAGGTGATGGGCGCCTTAAAATTTTTTGCCACAGGTACGTTTCAATTGACAATAGCTGATGTGGGTGGGATGTCCCAGACTATGTTCAGCCGTGTCCTGCGTGATGTTTTAGCAGCCATATTGGAGCACCTTGAAATTTCCGACTCCAGAGGGGTTGAGGGATGTCAAGGGGGATTTCTATGCCCTGGGTGGGATGCCCCATGTAATTGGGTCCATTGATGGTACACATGTGGCTTTTGTACCACCACAGGCACAGGAACAAGCCTATCGCAACCGCAAAAATTACCACTCGATAAATGCCCTTGTGGTGTGTCTTGCTAACATGCTGATTTCCCATTTCTGTGCACGTTTTCCAGGATCAGCACACAATGCCTACATCATGAGGCATAGTAGGGTGCCACAAATGATGCAGCGGCTGCACAACAAACGAGAATGTCTTGTTGGTGCATACAGTCTTTTTGTCCTATGTGTTACGGCATCTCCTGACCCACTTATTTACATGATGTTTCCATGTAGGGGACTCTGGCTATCCCAACATGCCATGGCTGATGAAACCTCTCCGCAACCCAAGAACAGCTGCAGATCACCGGTACAACGATGCACACGGGCAGACCAGGCGAGTGATTGAGAGGACGTTTGGACTCCTGAAGAGCCAATTCCGGTGCCTGGACAAGACAGGCAGGTCCCTCCCTTATGCTCCGGAGAAGGTCTGCAAAATCTTCATCGTGTGCTGCATGCTGCACAACATGGCAGTTGAGAAGGCAGTGCCACTCATCCTGGATCCAGATGATCAGGAGCATCCACCCATGGAAGATCAAGGGCTTGGTCAAGAGGCTAGTGATGGGGAGGAGGAGGGGGTGATATCCGGAGTCAGCTCATACGCAACTTCTTCTCATAATGGTGAGTCACCGGGTATGAGTGTGCAAGCTTGTAGCATTGATTGGCATGTGTTGAAATGTGTGTGTCCAGCTGACTGAATGCAAAGTGACTTGGATGTGTGTTCTGATGTGTCACTCGAGTGATGATGTCATGCAACACAGTTTTGCGGAGAGACTTGATTTGCAATTTACATGTGTCCAACATTGTTCATTGTTAGACGGACCGGGAGGGTCGGCCGAGGACAAGGGGAGAGGTCTCCGGGGAGAGCCGTCTCCAGCGATCGTACAGACAAATAACTTCCCTCCCCCACAGACAGATACCACACAAGGATAAGATTTAGCGTTCTTTATATGCACTTCTTAAGGTACGATGAAATGGTACAAGGAGGTCTGGACTCAGGGGTCCCCTCGATTAAGTCTCTCAAGATAGGAAAAGGGGTAGCGGGACAGTCTGGTTACCGGTCTGGTAGTTCGGATGATATGGTGATTAGCTCACAATCCTCGAGCTTGGTGGTTTAGCTGGTACGGGCCGCGGCAGCGCCAGCAGGTCCCGGTGGAGATGGTCGATACACGGTCCGCGGCAGCGCCAGCAGTCCCGGTGAAGATGGTCGAGGTACGGTCCGCGGCAGCGCCAGCAGGTCCCGGTGAAGGTGGTCGTTACAATGGTCCGCGGCAGCGCCAGCAGGTCCCGACGAGGATGGATGTTGCAGAAGGCCGCAGCAGCGCCAGCAGGCAGGATGATAGTTCGCAAGGTAGGGCTACGGCAGCGCCAGTAGTCCGTCAAGGCTGAGTTCTCTTGGTGTCTCTCGACTCCCGGATACAACTGCTCCCTGCTCCGGAGCTGCCCCAGTTATAGGGCAGGCGCCCTTTGATGTCCAGACCCTCGCACTTGGAGGTCGGAGGGTCCGGGATGAAGGTGTCCAGACACCCAGCAGGGGGTGGAGCCAGCGCCTGGGGGAGCTGGAGGCGATCGGCACCTGGCGGGGGAGAGTCCTTGGCGCTTCATTCTCCCATTGACCTGCCAAGTGGTCCGCTCACCTCCTGGGTGGATGGTGGTGCCGGGATGTCGGGGCCGGCCAGGCCCAGGGTTAGGGTCGGATGGAGGCCACGCGGCCTCGTGGCGCAGGGCCCAAGATGGCGGCTTGACCCGGCCGGGGGAGCCGGTGGTGGCTTGGGTCCGTGATACACGGAGGTCTGAGGGCAGGGATTCCGTCGGGAGACGGGGTGCGGGTGATTCTCGTGGGTCACGCCTGGTGGGCCTGGGCTGGGGCCCTGTCATGCGGGGAGGGAGCCAGCCCTTCGTGAGGCCTGTCCAACATGCGTCCCCCCCCAGCTGAAGGCGGGGAGAGTCACCCATCTCCTTGGGGACTCTCCTCGTCGAGGCGGAAAAATCGTGACAGGCCATCCGCGTTGGCGTGGTCTTGGCCCGGTCGGTGCTCCACGGTGAAGTCCATTTCCTGCAGGGAGATGGACCAGCGCAATAGTTTTGGGTTCTCCCCCCGCATCTGCATCAGCCACTGCAGGGGTCGATGGTCGGTTTGTACCCGGAAGTGGGTACCGAAGAGATAGGGCTGGAGCTTTTTGAGGGCCCACACCACTACGAAGGCCTCCCTCTCAATTGTGCTCCAGCGCTGTTCTCGGGCCAGGAGACGTCGGCTGATGAAGGCCACCGGCTGGTCATGACCTTCGGGGTTCACTTGGGAAAGAACCGCCCCGATGCCGTGGTCGGAGGCGTCTGTCTGTACCACGAATTCCCGACTGTAATCGGGGGCCTGGAGTACAGGGGCGGCGCACAGGGCGGCCTTCAGCTTTTCGAAGGCCGCTTGACAGTCGGTGGTCCAGTTAATCCGCTTCGGCTGGTTTTTGGACGTGAGACCCGTGAGGGGCCCCACAATGCTGCCGTAGTCCCTCACGAACCGCCGGTAGTAGCCGGTGAGCCCCAAGAAGGCTCGGACCTCGGGCTGGGTGGCGGGGGGCTGCCAGGACTGGATGGCAGTAATTTTAAATTGCAGCGGGGCCACCAGCCCGCTTCCCACCTGGTGCCCAAGGTAGGTCACGGACCCTTGACCAATTTGGCATTTGCTGGCCTTAATCGTGAGGCCGGCCCGCTGGAGGGCTTGTAGGACCTCTTGGAGGTGGAGGAGGTGGTCGGACCAGTGGCGGCTGTATACAGCGATATCGTCCAGGTAGGCCGCGCTGAACTCTTCGAGCCCCGCCAAGACCTGGTTCACAAGACGTTGAAACGTGGCGGGGGCGTTCTTCATGCCGAAGGGCATGACCTTGAAGTGGTAGTGGCCATCGGGGGTAGAGAAGGCAGATCGTTCCTGAGCCCGAGGTGTGAGGCCGATCTGCCAGTAGCCTGCTGTTAGGTCGAAGATACTGAGGTAGCGGGCGGCCCCCAGCCGGTCGATCAGTTCGTCCGCCCGGGGGATAGGGTGAGCGTCGGTCCGGGTGACAGCGTTCAAGCCCCGGTAGTCGACGCAGAATCTCAGTTCAGGTGTGGTGCCGGGGGCAGCGGCTTTGGGTACCAATACAACCGGGCTGGCCCAGGGACTGTCCGAGGGCTCGATGACCCCGAGCGTGAGCATTCTGGCTACTTCTTCTTGTATGCAAGCCCGTACCCGATCTGGTACGCGATAGGCCCGGTGTCGGATAGGGGGACTGTCCCCGGTGTCCACGTCGTGCAAGCACCAAGGGGTGACCCCGGGGGTGAGGGAGAACAGTGCAGCGAACCGCAGCAGGAGGTCCCGGCAGCCCTGGCGTTGCTCTGGGCTGAGGGCATCGGAGAGCCGGACCCCGTCCACGGAACCGTCGCTCTCCTGAGCCTTCAGTAGATCCGGGAGGGGTTCGGAGTCTTCCTCTGCCCCACTGTCCGTAGCCATCAGGAGGCTAAGTTCTGAGCGCACAAAGTGTGGTTTGAGTCTGTTGGTGTGGAGGACCCGAAGGGGGTTCCGGGGGGTCCCCATGTCGATGAGGTAAGTGACGGGGCTTTTGCGCTCGACCACTTTGAAGGGCCCCGTCCACTTATCTTGCAAGGCACATGGTTCGGTGGGGGACATCACCCACACTTGCTGACCAGGTTCGAACTCGACGGAGGAGGCATTGTGATCATACCACCTCTTCATGTCTTCCTGGCTGGCCTCGAGGTTCGCCTTGGCCATCTCCCTGAAGCGCCGAGTCTGGTTGCGTAGGGCCAGGAGGTACCTGAAGACGTCTGGAGGGGTCTTTAGGGGGGCCATCTCCCAACCTTCTTTGACTAGGCTGAGGGGCCCTCGCACAGGGTGCCCGTACAGGAGTTCGAAAGGGCTAAAACCGAGGGATTTCTGGGGAACTTCCCGGTAGGCGAAGAGGAGGCACGGGAGTAGTACATCCCACTGGCGTCGGAGGGGCTCTTCCAATCCCCCAATCATCCCCTTGAGAGTGCGGTTGAATCGTTCCACTAGTCCATTCCCTTGGGGGTGATAGGGGGTCGTGAATCTGTAGGTGACCCCGCACTGTTGCCAGAGGGACTTCATGTATTTGGAGATGAAGTTCGTCCCTCGGTCGCTGACGACTTCTCGGGGGAAGCCCACCCGGGAGAAGATCCCCATTAGGGCCCGGCCAACCACCGGAGCGGTCACAGTTCGTAGGGGCACCGCCTCGGGGTAGCGGGTGGCGTGGTCCACCAGTACGAGGATGAACCTGTGTCCTTGCGCCGTGCGGGGGTCCAGGGGCCCCACAATGTCTATCCCTACCCTCTCGAACGGGGTAGTGACCACTGGGAAGGGTTGTAGAGGGGCTTTCAGCTTACGGCCACTCTTCCCGCTGGCTTGGCACGTGGGGCAGGACCGGCAGTGGTTCAGGACGTCGTTCCTCATCTTCGGCCAGAAAAAGTGGGTTACTAGGCGACTGTAAGTTTTGTCCTGGCCCAGGTGTCCAGCCAGGGGTACATCGTGGGCCAGGTTGAGCAGAAAGTCTCTGAAGCGTAGAGGTACCACTAGTACTCGACCGGCCCCTAGCTCCGCGATTCTTTGCTCGCTGTATAGCAGGTCGTTATCCCAGTAGACCCAGTGAGTTCCGGTGGAGTCCCCTGCGCTCTGGGCGCTGGCTTGTTGGCGGAGTCCCTCGAGGGAGGGGCAGGTCTTTTGCTCCTGGCGGAACTGTTCCTGGGTGGGCCCCCCTTCTTGACGCCATTGAGCTAGGCCGGGTAGGTCCTGGGGTTGCGTGTCCCCTTCGATCGTTGGTTCCGGGGGGTTGGCCTCGTCGTTGTCTTCTACTGGGGTGACCGGGGGCGGAGGTGCTGGCCATTCCGGTTCTTCGGATCGGGGGACGGCACGGGCGGCCATGGACCGGGTGGTTACGCAGGCCCAGTCCGGGAGGGCCAGCATCCCCAGGTGCTCTCTTCTCTCGACGGTGGCCCACGGGGAACTCTCAAGGTCATTCCCCAGGAGGCAGTCCACGGGGGCATCATCCCGGACCGTCACCTTCAACAGGCCGGAGACCCCTCCCCATTCGAAGGGGACGCAGGCCATTTGACACAGACTTTCGGAGTTGTCGGCTGAGCGGACGGGGCAGAGAATGTTCGGCAGGATCTGCTCGGGCTTCACCAGGTGACAGCGGACGGCCGTCACACTGGCGCCTGTGTCACGTAAGGCCTCGGCCCGATGCCCATTAATGGTCACCCACTGACCGTATTTCCTGGTGTTGGCGAGTAGGGGAGCCCGCGGGACCATGTCTTTTCCCCCTAGACACGCTAGAACCATGGCGGCCGGTTCCCACTCTTGCTGGGCCGGCTCATACTCTCTCTGTTCCTCTGATAGTCGTTCTTCCCCCAGGGCGGCGGCAGCCACCTGGCGGGGCTTGGGCGTTTGGTTCTGCGGGCAGCTCGGGTCATTGGCGTAGTGGCCGACTCGCTGGCATCGGTGGCACGTGACGTTGGCTCGGAACCCAGGACGCATCGGGGGGGTTGCCCCGGCCGGTCGGGGGCGGGGTGCTGGTCACGGTTGTTGCCGGGGAGCTGTCTCTCCCTCGCCCCTGGCCTCCTCCTCCTCCCCGGGGACGGTGCTGGCCTTGGTTGCTTCCGTTTTGCTCGTGTGGTCCTCTCCGGCCCACTCGGGTGCTTTCCCATCGATCAGCCTCAGCGGCGAGCTGCCGGGGGTCAGTCAGTTTACTGTCGAGGAGGTGCTGCCTGAGCTCGACGAAACAGTTGTTCGACAGGTGTTCCCATACCATAAGGTTAAAGAGTTGTTCGTAGGTTGTTACCTGGCTCCCCTTGATCCAACCCTCGAAGGCTCGGCTGAAATAGTTGACGTACTCCACCCAAGTTGTACCTGGGATCCGGGTGCAATCTCTGAACCTCTGGCGGTACATCTCGGGTGTGAGGCCGTAGCGGGTGAGGAGGGCAGCCTTCATGTGGTCGTAGGACGACATTTGGTGATCTGGGAGTTGCAGCAGGGCATCGCGGCCTTCGTTGACGAACCTCCCCCATAGTCCGGCTCCCCAATCACTCCGGTCGATCCGGTGGGAGGTCATGGCGATCTCGTAGGCTTTGAACCACTGTTGTATGTCGTCTTCTCGAACATACTCTCGGACAACATCCTTGGGGATGTGGACTTTTTTCTCGGTTGCCCCCGGGGTGTGCGGTCGCTCAGGCATCCCCGGTTCTTTATTCTGTTTCCGAAGTTCTATTTCCGCCAGTTTGCGCTCGTGTTCGAGTGTTATTCTTTTTTCCTCAAGCTCTCTCTGTCTTTGCTTTTCTTCTCGCTCTTCTCGGAGCCGCAGATGCTCTAGATTTATTTTCTGCTCGGCTAACTTGAGTTCACCGTCCATCTTGAGTCGTGCCATTTCCAATTCGTGTAGTCTGGTTCTTTCTCTTTCCTGGATCTCCTCCTGCGAGAGGCCCGTTCCCCGCTCCTCGGGAGCCGTGGCGTTCCCCTCTGGTGCGACACTGTTTTGGTCGGAGGGTCCGGTGATCCCAGTTTCTGTCCACGACTCAAGGGCGTGCTTCAAATCATCTTTGGTACTCAGGCCGGTGGTAGCAATGCCTAGTTCCATGCAGAATTGTTTAAGTTCGCGGTGGCTAGATTCTTCCAACTTATCCATTTGGAACTTTTCAGTGGAACCGCTATCTTTGGCTGACATCGTGGTTTTGTCGTGGGGTGAGCTACTTTCTGTACGATTACGCGTTGATTCGGATCGCGCCGCTGGCCACCAATGTTAGACGGACCGGGAGGGTCGGCCGAGGACAAGGGGAGAGGTCTCCGGGGAGAGCCGTCTCCAGCGATCGTACAGACAAATAACTTCCCTCCCCCACAGACAGATACCACACAAGGATAAGATTTAGCGTTCTTTATATGCACTTCTTAAGGTACGATGAAATGGTACAAGGAGGTCTGGACTCAGGGGTCCCCTCGATTAAGTCTCTCAAGATAGGAAAAGGGGTAGCGGGACAGTCTGGTTACCGGTCTGGTAGTTCGGATGATATGGTGATTAGCTCACAATCCTCGAGCTTGGTGGTTTAGCTGGTACGGGCCGCGGCAGCGCCAGCAGGTCCCGGTGGAGATGGTCGATACACGGTCCGCGGCAGCGCCAGCAGGTCCCGGTGAAGATGGTCGAGGTACGGTCCGCGGCAGCGCCAGCAGGTCCCGGTGAAGGTGGTCGTTACAATGGTCCGCGGCAGCGCCAGCAGGTCCCGACGAGGATGGATGTTGCAGAAGGCCGCGGCAGCGCCAGCAGGCAGGACGATAGTTCGCAAGGTAGGGCTACGGCAGCGCCAGTAGTCCGTCAAGGCTGAGTTCTCTTGGTGTCTCTCGACTCCCGGATACAACTGCTCCCTGCTCCGGAGCTGCCCCAGTTATAGGGCAGGCGCCCTTTGATGTCCGGACCCTCGCACTTGGAGGTCGGAGGGTCCGGGATGAAGGTGTCCAGACACCCAGCAGGGGGTGGAGCCAGCGCCTGGGGGAGCTGGAGGCGATCGGCACCTGGCGGGGGAGAGTCCTTGGCGCTTCATTCTCCCATTGACCTGCCAAGTGGTCCGCTCACCTCCTGGGTGGATGGTGGTGCCGGGATGTCGGGGCCGGCCAGGCCCAGGGTTAGGGTCGGATGGAGGCCACGCGGCCTCGTGGCGCAGGGCCCAAGATGGCGGCTTGACCCGGCCGGAGGAGCCGGTGGTGGCTTGGGTCCGTGATACATGGAGGTCCGAGGGCAGGGATTCCGTCGGGAGACGGGGTGCGGGTGATTCTCGTGGGTCACGCCTGGTGGGCCTGGGCTGGGGCCCTGTCATGCGGGGACGGAGCCAGCCCTTCGTGAGGCCTGTCCAACATTCATGTTCTGTACACTTCCATGTGTGTGTTGAGAATTGTTTTAGGTGACTTCTCGTGTGTCTGTCATTCCCAGTTTTTTTTAACCTGTTGTCTGCTTGTGTCATCGTTGTCCTCCTGCTATTCCTCGTGAGGATTGCAACGTGTTCTGAATCAGCGTTCCATGCACGGACATGTGGAAATGTCAGTTTGGGTAAGGATTGCAGCAAGGCTTTTTGGTGGTGGTACAGGTTGGGAATGTGTGATGACTGCTTCTGTGCATGTTGTGGTACCATTCATACATGTCTTCTCACCATGGAGCATATAACATGTAGCATCACTCCCATGACATGATAGTCAGCCTTCTTGACAGTCATCTGTAGTGGAATATGGCGTATGATGAAGGCATCAATGTGTGTAAACCTTGCCTCTGAAACATTCCAGATGCTACGGGTGGACATAGTGGGGGACATCACAACAACATGCTCTATGGGGAATTGCAGCCTCTCCGTGTGCAGCAGGATGTGTTTTGCTCATCCCCTTACCTTGTGTGCCAGTTCATTGGGATTGACATCATCCGTGTTGTGAAGGGGGTGTCCAGCGTATGTCCCACATGTTCTGTTAACTGACCTGTGAGTCTGTTAATATGGATGCATATCCCTTTGTGTGTGTATGTGGAATAAAGGTGTTCAGCACAATCCAAAGTGCCTCATCTCGGTCACTGCAGATCTCTTACCAGTTTGCATGCGTCATCTATGGCATAATTGACAACGATTGAGCATATGAGTGTATGTGTACGTTGGCAACATGCATGCAGTGCTTTATGGCTAATGATCTCTACTGTGCATGAAGTACCTGGTTGGGTATATATTTGTGCAGGTTGCTCCCCACAACGGGACGTGAATGCCTGCTGAGGGTGTGTCTCCTTTGCGCATCTCCGCATTTTTTTGCCTGATACAGTGGCTGTAATTTATGGTGATTGATCATACACTTTCTGGGAGTGACCCATGAGTGACCTGACACTCCTTCCTCGACATACACCTGTTGCACTGTGCCTTGCAGACCACCTTGTCTTTGTGTGTTGATTTTTGCATAATTTCTAACCCCTTCCGCCTGCTGCTGCCTCACCTGCGGCCCCGCCACTCCGAGTGCCCTTATTGTGCAACCCCCACGCCTGAAAAATGCTCAGCCCTTCCCCCTCCACCCATTTGAAATGCAGCCAGCAGCTTTTCTGTGTCACTGGGGCCCCAGCGCTGTGCCAAAGGCAGGACCGTCTGTGCCTGCAACATGCACAGTGCACGACCCTCTAGTCTTTGCCTGACCCACGTCACACAACAGGCTCATGCTGCAGCCACTCTCCAAGCAATGTCCTCGTGACAATCATCCGCCTGCCATCAGGCAACCCCTAAGCACACACACAACACCTTTGCATGCTGAGTGTGCTACTCCAACTGCCTACACAGCGCTGCCCAGCCTACCAGACCCTGTCAGAACAACCAGGTAATGTGCCTCCTACTCCACACCCGCTCCATCCACCAGCACGCCAATGGACTCTGTTACCTCCTCAACACTACAGCCCCACACATCACCTTCATGACAGTAACCTGGACAAAAGCATCCTCAGCTCATGATGTCTTCATTGCCATCTCAGACGGATCCAAGATCACCTGCAGGGACGCCCACACCAATCCCGGGGGCTGAATTGCTATTTCTTCACAAGTACACCCTCAGAGTCCCAAATCCGGGTTCACAGCAACTCCCTGGCAACCCTCGGAGTAACACTCATCTCCAGATCTGCAGGCCTACATCCACAATTCTGCTAAGCCATCAACACGTACATCTGCACGCAAGCCCTCACCTCCACAGGCTACATGTGGCTGGGGGCTTGTAACTTCTTGCTGGAGGGGAAACATACCACCATCCATCATTGGTCCATCAACATTTGAATCCACGTCTCCAACAAGCAACGCAGTGTCACACACCCCGCTACAGATCCCCCAAAGATGCTTGATGTAAGTCGCCACAGACAAGCTGTGTGGGACACTCAAAACAACACCACCGCCACACCCTGCAGACTCACGCACTGGATCAGCAACTGATCCAACAATCTTGGCACATTGACGGACTTTCCCGTGAAGCACAACAACAGTTAAGGCACCTGGGACAAGGCAGACCTACTGGACTCCTACAGACCTAGTCGGACTCTTGTGCAAACCCTGCAACACAAAGAGACATCATTTTCCTTACAGCCCTGGAACACACCACACACAGCCATCACCATATCATCAGCAAGGACAAGTGGAGATCCTTCAGATAGTGCGGAGACACCCAAACACACGATATCAAGGAGCTCATCAGCATTGTGAGTGAACTAACAGCAGATCTTCATCCAAGACACCCCACCCTTGCAAGGCAGATCCCATCCCTTGCAACTTTGTACCACTGCAAGCTCATGGCCATACACAACAGCCTTGGCACACAGAGGCAGACAGCACTATTATCTGCTGGACAAACCCCCCTCAGGTCCTGGACTCCCGTCAGGGGCAAGTACACAACCAGGATCATGTGCACCATCCATTCTGGCTCTCCATCAGGCCCCTTCCCACACAACATCTCAACCACATCATTCCCCATCCTTGAAGCCCACGTCCAGCGCGTCATGAATGTCTCCTTTGAGTTAGCCACATTCCATGGGTGCAGGAGGCATGCAGAGCCCCAGGCCCTTCTTAAACAACGGACGGCACTACCGCAGGATCTCCTGGTACATCGCCCTGCTTCCCTACCCAGCAAATGTCATCAGGAAGACACTCAACAAGCAACTGACCAATTTCCTCCATGCAACCAGCTGCAGCCAACCGGCACCAGACCGTTTTCAACAGTAATCACACCACTGTAACCGTCATCATTGCCACCACCAACAACGACTTTTCCCTGCTCACCAATGGTGAGGCCACCACCCTTGACCTCTCAATGGCATTCTACACCATGTGCTACCACACTGTCAGCTCACACATCTCCAACACTGATATCCAGAGGAGGGCCCAGGATTAAATCAGAAAGTAGCTCACCAGCAAGGCCCAGGGAGTCTGCCTCCACCCTGCAACAAGTAGTACACTGGGGTCATCTGGCCCATGCCACAGCGTGACGATCTTCAATGTCTCCATGACCCCCCTCTCCACCATCACATGCACACACAACCTCATCATCATCTGGAATGCCATTGACACCCAGCTGCTCCTCAAACTCACCAAAGAGCCAGCCATTGCCAGATCCAAACTTCAAGAAGGCATGAGATCCGTTGATGAATGGCTGAACATCAGCCATCTGAGGCTGGACTTGTACAGGACAGAGGTCATCATCTGAGGATTGTCCCCTTATGGCTGGGTCAACTCCCTGCGTCCCACTGGTCTGTGCACCGCACCAGCACCCAGTGGCCACGCACGCAAGCTGGTGTTCATCATGGACCCATCGCTCACAATTACCATGCAACTCACCAACATCTGTACCTCATGCTGCATCACCCTCCACATGCTGCTAATGACCCCCAGATAGATCCACTTCAAGGCAAGACAGACCGTCCCCCTGGTCCAGGACACCAGCCGGCTCAACTGCAGGACCGGCCTCTACGGAGGACAACAGCAAAAATGCAGGAGAACTTATCCACATCCAGGGTGCATCCGCACACCTCATCTGCAACATCCCCCGCCCCAGCCACATCACCGTCCACCTGAGAGAGGTACAATGGCTCACTGTGTGCTGCAGGATCACCTTCAGACTCCTCAACCACACTCAGGAGGCAGTCCACAACCCCAGACCCAAACCAACCTTGGACGTGTGTCATCCAACACCCCGTTGGCCCAACTCCATGCAGCCCACCTTGCCCTGGCCACCATTCATCACATCCACATAAAATCTGCATGCAGGAGATAGTTCTCCCACCCCGCAAAACAGATCTGGTACTCTCTCCCCGGGAACATCAACATGACCCATGACCTCTACACCTTCATGTAACTCTTCCAAATTGGTCTGTCAGCAGCTTGAGGCCATTACGGGTGAGTATTGTGCTCCATGTCTGTATTTTGTGATACATTGTGAGCCATGTGTGTCCTCGACCGGACTCAGATCCAAGTGTATGGATGGGTGGAGAAGGCATACTTCAACATATCCCCACACGTATGTTGTGGACTCATGCTAAATGACTGCAACATGAAATTTCAATTATTCATTTTTTAATTTCTAGCTCTGGGGTGTGATTTGTGCACAGAAAAAGGGGAAATGCAGGGACCATAGAATCCAAAGTTCACAGGGGGAGATGGGATCCTTGGCATTTGAAGTCATCAGAGTCCAGCCCACAGTATTTGGCTTCATTGGTCAGACTGTGACCAGCAAGTCCATGTGGCAGATGATGTCAGTCAATGAGGTGATGCTGTCGCACATGAAGGCCAGGTGCCAGGCCAGGTGACCTGGGAGATGTGGATGGCCCGCTGCTTCTCACGGTCTTTTCCGGGGACCCTCAGATGCAGGCCTTGACGATGCTTGGAACGCTCCGTCGGACGAATCCTCCTCCTCCTCCCTCCCTGTGGCTGGTGCTGGTCTGCGCCTGGTGGCACAGGGAGGGTTGCCCATGTTGTGGGCGATCCGACGGAGTGAATGGCTTATGTCCCTTTGCACCGCCAGGAGCTCAGCCAGTTTTGCCTCCATCGGTCCTTGGTGTTGTTGTTGACTGGCGTGTTGCTCGGCATGCTGGTTTTTGATCTCTGTGAGTGTCACCACTACCTGGCTGATCTCCCTGGTGTCACGCCAGTATGCCTCCATGATGGTGTGGATGTGTGCCATACCGGTCGCTACAGCTGGCTGGTCAGGTTCTCGCCTCCGCCTGCCTCCACTCCCACCACCCCTGCCCACACGAGCCTGGCCTGCCGTTGTGGGCACATCGGGTCGATGGGACCCCTGAGGGATGGCAGTGGCGGTGTTGTCTGCCTCCTCCTGGGTGCCCGCCGCACCTTGTCCCTCCTGGTCAGACTGGCTCTGTTGTTCACTGCGGGCAGGGCTCCTGGGTGTCTCCTGGGATGTGGCAAGAATGGGGGTGGTGGTTGGCACAGATGTTCCTGAACCAGGTTCTGCAGGGGCTTGGACACCAAAGGGTCCAGGTCGGTCGGGGTCATCCGCGGAGTGTTGACAGGCGTCGCTGCTGGTGGGATCCGGTTCCTCCCAAGCCTGTGACTGTGATTCTTCACCCCCATTGTTGGGGGGATGTTCATCACGTTGCCCTGTGTGTGAGAGACAGACAATGTTAATGCTGTTTCATGCAACATGCATGTTTCATACACATTCAAGTTGGCACTGTTCCTCCAGGAAGTTGTATGTGCCTAGCATTCTCCTCAATGTTCACTTGTGTATGGGTATGTTGCGGGGGACCTACACCAGGGCCAAGTGTGAGCTATCTTGTCAGTACTTTCCCAATCCCTGTGCATTGCATGCGTTTTGGGGCACCCACCCTCCCAGCATACCGGACATCCATTCTTGGGTTGGTGCTTCGTGTAGCATGGGACATAGCATGGCCTTGCTTTCTCAATGGGGCATACACGTTATTGGCATTCGCATTGTTTTTGACTGTGATTTTGGTGGGTGAGGGCTTGGGGGTAGTTGCGTGCATTTGGTGTAGTTGGGGTGTGGATGCCATTACCCTCATGTTACGTAAGTTGTTTTTGTACTCACCAGGCTCTGGAAGTCCTTGGAGTCCATGTACTCCCACCGGCGGAAGCATGTCCATCACCTTCTCCTCCCAGGGATGGTAATGTACTGGTCTGCGGGGCGCACCACCTACAGTGATGTTGCTCTGGGCGTGTTCTTCATTCATTTTTCTCTTGACCGCCCTCCGCAGATCGTACCACCTGGCTTGGCATTCGGTCCTGGTCCTTCTGATGGGTGCAGCAGCATTCACCCTATCGACGATTCTCTGCCACAGGCGTGATTTTTCAGCTATGCTAGTCTGTCTGACCAATGTTCCAAACAGCTGTGGCTCAACTCTGATGACTTTATTGACAAGGATCTCCAGCTCCTCCCTTGTGAACTTTGGATTCTTGTCGGTGGGCATGGTGTGGGGTGAGGGTGTGGATGGTTGTGGGTGTGTGGGTCTGAATGTGACGGTGTGTGTCTGAATGTGGAGAGGGGGTATGTGTGAAGGGGTGTGTGTGAAGGTGCATATGTTAAGGTGGATGGGTGCAGTGGTTTGTGTGTGCTCTCTAGCAGTAGTGAGTCTGTTGCAAAGGCTCATGGTTTGTGTGTGTGGTCCCTTTTTATTGGTCCATTTGTGGGTGGGGCTCAGTTTGAATTTTTTGTGGGTGTGTTATAAGGGGGGGTTGTGAGTTTGCCCCTCTGTTTGCCTGTTTGGATATGTCCAGGTCAGTCCTTTCCATCTTTTGTGCAGTGTAGACGTGTTTTGTGGTGTTGTGCGAGTCGAATAGGCCCTCCATGTGCTGTTTTACAGTGTCCGTGGTTCAGTACGGTACAGGGGTACGAGTCATACAGCCACACACTCCCATGCGTAGTGGATGTAAGGTACGTACACGGACATTGCTATCTACGGTGCGTACACCCCATTGCTTATGTACGGTGCGGGTGCGTAGTCCGCCATCACGTATGTATGGTGCGTACCCGCAACGTTGCGTCCCCGCAACATCCGCCGTACATACGCGATGTTGGGGGTACGGTGCGTACATTCGCAATGGTGGTACGGTGTGTACATATGCGCTGGGGGTACGCACCGTACATACGCGCTGGAGGTACGCACTGTACATTCGCACTGGGGGTACGGTGCGTACCTATGCGCTGGGGGTAGGGTGCGTACCTACGCACTGGTGATACTGTGCGTACTTACGCGCGGGGGGGTACAGTGCATACCTATGCGCTGGGGGTACGGTGCATACCTACGCACTGGGGGTACGGTGCATACCTACATGCTGGGAGTACGCACCATACATTCGCGCTGGGGGTACGGTGCATACACACTTTGCTTCATAGTGGGCAAAGTCATTCTCTGTGTACGGGGCGTTTTCCGTATGAATCGTAAATTGTAAAGCCGGTCCGGATCATACTAGTACAGTCGGACTTCATTTTTACGATTTGTACGGAGAAGTGTCCGGGTCCGTCTCGTACTAATTTTCCAGCTACGATTCGTACGGATCGGGCAGATCCGTATGTACTTTTTCCCGTACGGATCGTACTTCACGGATCGGACATGACTTGTACGATTCGTACGGAAAAAAATACGGATACGAGTCGAACGGGAAAATAAATACAGGTTCGGAATCGGCCCCTTAATTGTGAAACCGGCCGTATTTAAATGGAATAATCTGTTTCATTACACAGAGTTTATTGGACTCCACATAAACTATCTAAGCTTCCGGAGAGGGTAAGACTCCAGATGTAAGAAGTCTAACTGCTTACTGGCAGATGATTTTCATATGTTTGTGGAGTACCCAATATTGCAGGGTTTTTAGAATTATGTTCGATAGATTCTTGCTGAAGTTTTAAGGCAAACTTTTTTAATTTCACCTGTCTTGGTTTTTGATGGAACACAACCAGGTGATTTGGTGGAGGGGGATAGTTTAAGAAAACGGAGGCTTAGGTTCTATTTAGAGCTCTAAGCCAGAACTATGATTTATCAAAAATGGGTTGAATCATTGCCCCTGAACCTCAGAGAACGGATAGTGAAAGTGCGAATGACTCCAACTTTACTCTCCAGTACCAATTCAACCTGTGACTTACAAGAATGTGCTCCAACTCCACGCCATCTTCCTTTCTTTGAGGCGACAGATTTTAGCCATCATTTTTGTATGGATGCATAAATCAAATCAAGTCAACCATCATCATAATTTACATTTTTAAGTTCAGTCAATCATAAGAGTTTTAGTAGTAAGTTTAAAATGTTTATTTCTAGAGATTAGTAAATTCTTTTTTATTTCTCTTTATTCATATTAGTAATTCAGTTGAATCTGTTTACATAAATTATCAAGAAAATATGGTTAGAGTAATCAAAAATGCAACTTAGAAAGCGTATTCCATAAAGGAATATTCTCTATTCTATCTAGAGGACCTAACCTTAACAAAAACCATAAAGAGTATTTAGAAAAGAGCGAGATCAAGGAGCATTAAGTCAAATCATAATCTCAGTAGTTTAACTTATAATAAAGAGTAGTTCATAAACCTCAGCTGAGATTCTTCTGTCAATTTAGTTCTAGCATACAGTTGCTGTAGCAAACTGTACAACAATAAGTCTCATCAGGAAAAGGTAAGTAATAACAGGTCCACAGTGGCGGGTAACTACATCACTGTTAGCAGTACCTTACAGCAATAAAAAAATCTCTGAGAATGAAGAAGAAATGGGTCTGGAGAGGTGTGTGAAATGGCGTCTATCTAACTAGAAACGCGCACTAATATAAAAAGACGAAAAACTTTGTTGTTAATTTTTTCAAGCGGGATTCCTCTAGTCCACTGAGTAGACATCCTCTGATGGCAAAATGTTACTCCTTCTTTTCCCACAGCAAAACGCACAAAGTTTCACAATGTGCTGCTTAAATGGATTAAACATTTTTAATCACTCACATAGCTGGGAACAAACTTGGTTCCCAAGGAAATTTTCTACCGTTTCTATCCAACCATTCTTTCAATGTTTCACTGAAGAACAATGAACTACTCTAAGGACAGAAAAATGTGCTTACACATTACTAGTCAAGCAATAGCATTCGAAATTCTCCTATGTATGCGTTTATTGTTAAAAGATGTTTTTCTCTATTCAGTATTGTGTGAATATGTGTCATCTAAATGGTTTGATTCTAGTTAAGCAGAATATGTAACTTAAGAAAAAAATACATTTTATAAAATCAGCAAATTCTACAGTTATGACAAATCTAACCAAGTCACATTGAGGTTAACTTTAGCAAGTTAATTTGTGTATAGTTAAGTATTTCCAAAAGTCATCTATTTTAACAAAAAGAGAGAAAAAAATGAGGCAAGTGAGGCCTAGCTGAGCCTTGACAAATGGAATGAAAGCGTAGTGCATTTTCACTAAGTGGTATTTTGAAATACATTTAAATGTTAAAGCTAAGGCAATTTTTCTTTTTTTGGGTGCATATTTTTAAGCGATATTTTCTACTCCCACAATCCCCCCGGCTATATTAACCATCACACTAAAGTTGTTTCACATGTGAATTCATTCAGAGAGCCCTCTCATCATCTGTTTAATTCTGTCTTTTTCTCTTTTGGCATCAATCGCAAATCTCTTTTGGGATTCTTTTTCTCTTCTTTTATGCAATGTATCTACAGCTAAAGAATATTGATACACAAAGAGCAAGCAAAGCCCTGTTATTATTATTGGTATTAAAACAGCTCTCCCACTGAGAAGAACCAATTCCCAATGGTTCAAATTCCCGTTCCAAAATGTTCAGAAACACTAGGGAGCCTACTACGATGTCAGATGTCGTGGCGGAAATGGGACTGACCAACCTCCGATGGCGGTCCCGACTGCCTAATTATAATGTGACCGCACATGGTGCAGTCGCATTCTTCCATTTCTCTATGGGAGCTTGTGTTACGGCCGTAAATTGGCGGCAACACAAGCTCCCATAGAGAAATGGGAGCTTGTGTAAATCCCTGCACCGGCCGGCACCTCAAGGTACCTGCCACGGGGTGCTGGTATTAACAGGGGGACACAATATCGTTTGCAAAAATATAGTTGTTAAAAATATAAATTTTTTAATAATGTTATGTATTTTAGTATGTATTTTATATGTGTGTGATGTATTTTTTTTTTAATAAGAATTGTTTGTATTTTTATCATATGTGTTAAAATTTTAGAAGTTCTTACTTTTTTTGTTGAATTTTGCGCTTGTAAGTTCGTATCAGGTTGTGGGTTTAAAGGGAAAATAGGGTGGGAAGTAATTTAATTACATTTTGGTGCCGATTACGATCCGGTAAAAACCGGGTACGAACCGTCGGTCGGAGCGTTTTCTCCGCCCGACTCGTACCCGGTAGTAAAACTTTACAAACATGGAATTACGATTCGCACGGAAACACCATTTCCGTACGAATCGTAAAAAACACCGACCGATGCAAACATACATACGAATGTGATCCGGGAATGCTGCGACGTGACGTCGGGACGCTGTCAGGCAGCGTTTCACGACCCAGGAAGTACGATTCGAACCGACAGCAGTCCGGACGGCAATATTTTCACGGCACCCAAAAAAGTGCCGGAAAAGCAAAGTACGGCGCGAAACGACCAGAGTAGGTGGCCCGGTACGTGCCGTACCCCCCCCAGCCCCCGTACGTTCGAGCTGACCCCCCCCAGCCCCGTACGTTCGAGTCGTCCCCCCCAGCCCCCGTACGTTCGAGTCGTCCCCCTGTGTATGTACACCCATGTACGTGTCGAACCCCCCGTGTATGTACACCCGTGTACGTTCGAGTCGTACCCCCACCCGTGTATGTACACCCGTGTACGTGTCGAACCCCCTGTGTATGTACACCAGTGTACGTGTCGAACCCCCCGTGTATGTACACCCGTGTACGTGTCGAACCCCCCCATGTATGTACACCCGTGTACGTGTCGAACCCCCCCGTGTATGTACACCCGTGTACGTTCGAGTCGTACCCTCACCCGTGTATGTACGCGCTGGGGGTACGCACCGTACATACACGGGTGGGGTACGACTCGAACGTACACGGGTGTACATACACGGGGGGGTTCGACACGTACATGAGTGTACATACACGGGGGTATGACTCGAACGTACACGGGTGTACATACACGGGGGTACGACTCGAACGTACGGGGCTGTGGGGGGGGGGTCGACTCGTACATAGGAGGGCTGGGGGAGTGTTGGGCGCGTATGCGGGCACATGTCTCCATGGTTGCTATGGGAGTTCGGTGTGGACGGTGTTTTTTCCATACGGTTGCACGGGATGGATCGTAATTCCGCGGTCGGACTTCACTTTTCACACTTGTACGGTAAATCGTCCGAGGACGTGTCGGACACATTTTCCGACCCGAGGACGTGTGGGTAATAATTCCCAATGCGATTCGTATGGACTTTTTCCCATGCGAATCGTAATTGGCTGTTTGTACGGCACTTGTACGATTCGTACGGTAAAAAGACCGGATACGAGTCGTATGGGGAATTTTTTTACCGGATCGTAATCGGCACCAAAATGTATTGATTGTTTTTAGTAGTTATTATTATTTTATTTTTTTTATTTTGCGTTTTTAGTTCCGTAGCAGGTTGTGGGTTTATAGGTGAATAGGGTGGGAAGTAATGTAATCATATTACATTCATTGAATCATTTGTATGTATTAATATTTGTTTAATTGAAATGTTATTGTGTTATTTGTTAATCAATTTTAATTAATTAATTTGTAAAGAATGATGGTAATTGTGTAATTAATTTTAGGTGTGTGTTGTGGTGTTTATTGGTGTAAATGGTGGGAAGGGTGGGAAGTAATTTGTTTTTTCTTGATTATATATTTATGAGTTGTTAATTAATTTAAAATAATTAATTCGTAATTAATTATGGTAATTGTGTAATTAATTTTAGGTGTGTGTTGTGGATAGTATAGTGTTAAAGAATGTGTAGACAACGAATGTTTATTATTTTTTTATTAATAATATTTTTTTAATTCATTATTAATTATGTTAATTATGGGAATACATTTAAATAAAAATGTTGACTTTTTTTATTGGTGTGGTGTTATAGGGTAGGAAATAAAATAAATACATTTATGTTTTAAATAATTTGTGTGTTTGTTAATATTTGCTCCTTTTAAATAAATATTTATTTTAAATTTATTTATTCATATATATTTTATATATTTGTAATTTTTTGTTATATGTAATTATTATATGTATTCTTTTATATATTTTTTAAATTGTTTATTTTTTTTAAATTTTATTTAATGTTTTCCAATTGTTTAAATGTTATTGGTAATTTTAGTTTCACTGCTATCCAACACTTTCCCTACTTTTGCACTCTCTGGAGTGGGAATAGTATTTTGTACCCCTCTGCTATCCAGCACTTTCCCTACTGCTGCACTCACTGGAGTGGGAATAGTAATTTTTACCCCTCCGCTATCTAGCATTTTCCCTACTGTTGCACTAATTGGAGTGGGAATAGTCATTTTTACCCCTCCGCTATCTAGCACTTTCACTACTGTTGCACTCACTGGAGTGGGAATAGCAATTTCTATCCCTCCGCTATCCAATACTTTCCCCACTGTTGCACTCACTGAAGTGGGAATAGTAATTTTTACCCCATCGCTATCCAGCACTTTCGCTACTGTTGCGCTCACTGGAGCTGGAATAGTCATTTTTACACCTCCACTATCCAGCACTTTCCCTACTGTTGCACTCATTAGAGTGGGAATAGTAATTTTTACCCCTCCGCTATCTAGCACTTTCCCTACTGTTGCACTCACTGGAGTGGGAATAGTAATTTTTACCCCTCCGCTATCCAGCACTTTTCCTACTGTTGCACTAATTGGAGTGGGAATAGTCATTATTACCCCTCCGCTATCTAGCACTTTGCCTAGTGTTGTACTCTTTGGAGTTGGGATAGTAATTTTTGCACCTCCGCTATCCAACACTTTCCCTACTGTTGCACTCACTGGAGTGGGACTAGTAATTTTTACCCCTCTGCTATCCAACATTTTCCCTACTGTTGCAGTATTTGGAGTTGGAATAGTAAATGTAATGATTCCACTATCCAACATTTTCCCTACTGTTCTATTTATCGTATTGAAAAATGTACGTTTTTTTTTTTTAATAGTTTCATATTTTAATTAATTATCACGTTTTAAAT
The DNA here is from genome assembly GCF_964204655.1 of Triturus cristatus. Lineage (NCBI taxonomy): Eukaryota > Metazoa > Chordata > Amphibia > Caudata > Salamandridae > Triturus > Triturus cristatus. The sequence goes on from NC_140580.1 coordinate 287,360,011, forward strand.
TTTTTTTAATATATGCATATATTTTATTTTTATATCATTTAAAAGTTTAAAAATTAAACAAAGATAATAGTTAATAAATTATTTTTAAGTAAATATATGTATACATTCTTATGTTTTTGAGTTTATATTTTCTTACATTAAGTTTATTTTTTATATTTAGTTAAGAGGTATATTACATGTTATTTATTCTGTTAAAGATAATATTAATATTTTATATATTTAATATATATAATTTTACTATATTTATATTTTTAAATCAATATTTTTTAAATCTACATTTGGAACTTTGATATTTTTGATTCAATATTTTTGTACTTACCTGTTTAAATAAAGGGAGTCGATATATTTTTTCATTCTATATTTTTGACATCTATATTTTTGCTATCGATATTTTGTCAGTAAACTGTAACTACATGTCTAGTTTGTTAGGTGTTCTTGTTCTGTAAATTCAAATTCTACCTTTATGTTGACTATGTAATCGTAATTTAGGATAAATCATTTTCTTTCTAAATTCATCTTCATCTTTCTTCCAAACATTTTTCAAAACATCACTATGCTTATCTTGTGTGCATCTTATGTTCATGTATCTTTCTTCTAGTGCCAATATGTGAGCTTTCTCAAAAGGTTTCATCAAACAGGTTAAATTATTTTTGTAATCTTCAATACTATCCATATGCCTATGGGGCAAAAAGTACTACCAAGCTGTCCATTCCTTTTGTTTGCGGGTGTAAGTTCATGCTTTCTATCAGACGTACTTGTGAAAGAATCAGATCATAATTAGAGTCGAAGTATTCAAAATGTGCTCACCTATATACTAGTGAAAGCAAAATGCTACATGAAATAGCATATGACAGCGGCATGTAAGAAAAAGTTAACTCTTCTGATGCAGATGTATGTAAATGAGCACAAACACAGCAATAGTGAACAGAGTAAGGAGATAATGCCCTTAGTGCCTTGTGTCTTTTTTCACAAAGGCTTCAAGCGGTGTAAGGTCCCTCATGCTAGCCTCCCTCATTCTTGGCTGAAGAGCCCAGTGCCTTAGTTGTTGATAGTGGAAGAATTGTTCTTTTGTGAGATTAAAGTTTTGTTGGCAATGTGAGAATGTGAGAATGTCGTGGTTGTGGAATAAGTGTGAAAGAATCAGGCATCCCCCCTCCCGACAGGCATCCATGGGCCCTGGCATTAATCCTGGTGGAAAGGCTGGGTTAGAATGTATCATGGTGAAATGCTGTCCATGGCGACTTCCTATGTACCTCGTCCCAAATCCTCAAAACTGTTCTCATGGAAGTGCTAATATATGCATTGGCAGATCGGTCTGCTTTAGTTTTCCACAGTAAATCCCAGATGGCTCTGCCTGTTATTGCCCTGTCCATGTGTAGCCATTACTTGTCTGATGCCTTTTGTGACCACTCAATGATAACACGCAGCTGTGCTGCCTTGTAATACATGTTAAAATCTGGAAGACCTAGACCACCTTCCGTCCTGAGTCTCCGAAGTAGTTTAAAGTGTAGTCTTGCCTGTTTGTTCTGCCATATAAATTTGTTAAGAACAGTTTTAAGTTTATCCAGAAATCCTGTTTCTAGTTTGATGGGTAAGCTTTGGAACAAATGGAGGAATCGTGGAAGTACCACCATTTTTATTGTGTGTACTCTCCCCAGCAAGGAGAGATATAGCGTGCCCATCTTTTTAAATCTGAAGGTAATGTTTGTAATAAAGGTGGAACATTGGCTTGGAATAGTTGTGTGAGTTTTGGAGTTAATTTTATTCCCAAGTATATGAGATTTTTCTGGGCCCATTGAAAAGATGAGGCTCTACTGAGTATCTCCATCTCTCCTTCTGATAGAGTCAGATTCAAAAGGAAGGATTTTGATAAATTGATGCAACATCCCTTCACTTGCTCAAATATGCTTAGCTCTCTTTGGAGGGCTGTCAGTGATTCCTTGAGGTTGGCAAGGGGAATTAGGATATCATCCGTGAACAATAAGATTTTATGTTCTTCTCCCCCAAAGGGAATTCCTCTGATCTCCTGATTGTCTATAATTGCTGTGGCTAGTGGCTCTATACTCAGGGCCGAGAGGAGGGGTGAAAGCAGACAGCCCTGCCTTGTCCCTCTCTCCAAACGGAATGGATTTGCGCTATTGCCATTCACGAGAACTCTAGATGTAGGGGCAGTGTAGTTTGCTCATATCAGGGTTATAAATTCCTCCCCAAAGCCAAAGCGTTTGAGTGTTGCAAATAGGAAAGCCCAGTCCATGCGGTCAAACGCTTTTTCTGTGTCTAAACCTAACAATACTGCTGGGATTGCGTTTGTATTCCTCTTTTCGATGAGGTGGATGACTCGTCTCACATTGTTGTGTGTATGCCGCCCCTTTATAACCCCAATTGATCGGGATGTATGAGTTTGGGCATAAGGTCTTCCAGACATGTGGCCAGTATTTTCCAATAGATTTTAGCATCAAGATTGAGGAGTGCTATAGGTCAATAGGAGCCACATTATTTGTGGATCCTTCCCCCTCATTGGGGAGTACTATCATTAGCGCTTCTCTCATTGAGGGAGTGACTATCCCCTCCTTGGCTATGTAGGTATATAGTTCTGTCAGGTGAGGAATTAGTTCTGCCCCATATGCTTTACAAAAACGGGCTGTGAACAATGTTCCCTCTAATTTCTTCTCTCTGTGAGCTGCACTATAAGGTCTCTGTGCGCTGCAGCCAAGGCTATGTACACCAGTAACCCGACCGCGTGTGTGGTTGCAGCGACAAATATCAGTGCAGATTGTGTGTGTATTCATGTTAATCGCAGCGCCAGTCATGTGCTTCAATTACCATGCATACTTCCTCCGAGGCACACAATATGCCCCACACACAGCCGCCCTTAGCGCTGGTGGCGCCCTGTCTGACAACGTTTGTTGGCGCACCCCAATGACCATCTCTACCAGTGATTCCCACAATATTACCCTTTAACAGTGCCACTCAAGGTCTCCATTACCACTCTCTCTGAGAAGTATTTAATTTGTTTTATATTGTCCCTCATACCAGTGTGGGGTGTACTTTACATTGCACACATATTAAACAGAGAAAATCAATCATAGGTATGTAAATCAGTGTATAAGAAATGTTACATATAACAGAGGACTGCAAGGTATAGGAGTGACATGTCATTCATAATGATAGGCAGTATAGTTTAAGAGTGCTTTGTCTGGAGAAGCACAAACTCAGAATTTAAAAAGTTACACCATGGTTAGGATTTCTATTCAATAAGAATCACCTTGTACCCAAATAAACCCTATTTGTAACATTAGGATAATGAATGGCAGGGGGAAAAAATCATAATGCTCTAATCTATACCTTGCAGCATGAAGTAGTTTAGTGTTCTATATTAGGATTTTAACTTATAAACTGCAAGTAACAAAATGACCTCTCTGATATAAGTAGTAACCAGCTAACCAATTTTCATTCTATGCACTTTGTGCTCTGCATGGTACACATTCTTTGCAGCAGGCATATAACTCTCTGCGCTACCTTAAAACTTCAACTAGAGAAAATTTCAATCCCTCTAATACAACAAGTAACATTACACCTACAACAAGCCAGGACTGTTGGCTTTGTCATTGGTTCTTATTTGCACATGATAAATAAGGTGGCTGTTTATTTTTGTACCGTCTGAGACATCAAAATAATGAGCTGGCAACCCTAATCATAAGAGTGAAAGTTTATTGCAGGATCCGCACATTATTTGCTCCACCCTCGATCCCTGATTAATGCTATAATAGCAATAGTTCAACTTGTATTTAAAACCCTAGGCTGCCGTCAATAACATGCTGAGTTACTTCAAGTGTCTGGTAATCCACCCTGCATTCAGACAACTCACTCCTCATTCTCACCCTTCACTTTCACGCTCACTCTGCACTCACAGCGATCACAATTCACTTACACTGATCACCATGCACTCACACCATTCACCTGCTCACCCTGCACTCACAGTGATCGCTTTGCACTCACAATGCACGTGTGCTGTTCACCCTGTACCTCACCCTGCAGTCACAGAGCACACTACTCACCCTGCACTCATGTGACACTTACCTCACTTGTCCCCCTCACTGATCAATCTGCAATCTCACTCAAACGAGCCCATCACTAACCATGCATTAATTCGTCCTACTCTGCACTTACAGTCGCACCCAAATTCATGTGGTAACCTTACTCAACCTGCAGTCACTCCTCTAACCGTACTCACACTGTTGCCTCACTCACCCGCCCCTTGTTCAAACCTCCTGGAACAACAGTTTTGAAGTGTGTGTTCTTGATCTTCGATGTACTTTGAAATGGCAGGTCCATCATCGCTGCCTTGGCTTCCTTGTTTCTCCCATGAATCAGATCAGGACCATGTTGTCCTCTCAGTCTTAGCCCATTAGCGAGTCTGCCAGTCTACTGTTCGTACCATTCTCTGAAGTTCCTTGCGCCCCGGAAGATGGTGTTCCCTGCTTGACTTAGGAAATAAGGCGCACTCCCAGGGGGCCTTGAATCATTGGTACTCTGGTCCCTGCTCAGCACCTCTTACTGTGTTCCTTTGTGGATGAAGGTGCATCTTCCACCTTTTTTCATTTCCTCCTTTGCTGTTTAGGTGGTCGCTGTATGAGCCAGGGACTTGTCTCTGTGTTTTCTCCTACACCCGATCTCGTTGATCCCGATCCCTCCACAGCTTGTTCCTTCTGATTTGGCTCAGGACAAAGTACAGTCATGGTCTCTTCTAGATTTGTGCAGTGGTCTTGTCTGTTGTGATACTAAAATGCCAGACCAAAAGGGAAAGTCCATCTGTATCTCACCTTGTCCTGTCGCAGTTTATCGGTCACTCGGCCAAACTGTTGTCGCCGTGCCAAAGTGGCTGGAAAGATGTCTTGGCAGAGCGAACATGAGAATCCCTGAAAAGACACCTTTTCGGTCTTCCAAGACTCTTGCAAAACGGCCTCATTTACTTTAAAAGAGTGTAGCTTGACTAGTACATCCCTTGGTCGCTGGCTCGCTCCTGTGTGAGGTGTTCCCACCCTGTGCACTCTTTCTATTTTGGTTTGAAGGTGTTGGGGCCTAGGATTTCATTAAAAAGTCCTGTTACAAATGCTTCCAAGTCCGGGCCCTCCGCTGCTTTCTCCAAATGTCTAATTCCGATATTATCCTTGCGGGATATGTTTTCCACCTCCTTCGTTTTCAGTATTGCCATTTGTAGTTGCGTTTTCAAGGTTTGCATTACACTTTTTCACTGTTCAGCATCCTGCTCTAGTGCTTGGATTTTATTTTCCATATCTAGGGTCCTGCTGCTGACTGAGTCAGTGTCCTGTCGCAAGGTGAGTCATTTATCATTCAGGTCTGTTTTGAGATTGTCGATAGATGTCAGTTGTTATCTCTGCACATAGTTTCCCTTTAAAGTCACACAGCAAAGCTAAGAAGGCCTCTTCTTTTTAGGGATGAGCAGCGAAACACTCTAGTAGTGAACCTCAGCCAACGTGTGCTCACTGAGGTGGAAAAAACTGCCCTAGAAAAATGACTAGGCTTTGTTCCTACAATCAAAGGGGACTCTTTTACCATCATGCAAGAATTGGCTGGATTCTTCAGGAAAATAAGACTACAAGCTTTTTACAGTGACAAATCTTCAATGACAACTGACTCAAGGACTACCAACACTGGGTTAAAAGCAAAGTCTACGTTTAACCCTCCAATACACTTGGTCCCCCCCTGAGATTGCCGCCTTTGAAAAAGCGGTTCTCTACGATGTGGAAACCATCATCAACACGGATACCAATCAATATCAGAATCTTCCGAAAGCCGAACGACTGGCTTTACAACTTTTGGCAAAGGATGAATCATTCGTCATAAAGCCAGCAGACAAGGGGGTGCCACTGTCATCCTTGATACAGAAGTTTACAGAACTGAATGTAGACGTCAACTGGAAGACAGGAGATACTACCGATCCCTGAAAATGGACCCCACAAAGAGGTTAACCAATACCATCAAAGACCTTGTGGATGAGGCCAAATGTGAAGGATGGCTAACTGACAATGAGGTGAATTTCTTGACCACCCAACATCCTGTAACACCATACTTCTATGTGTTACCGAAGATCCACAAAGGAAAGATACCACCTCCGGGCAGACCCATCATTTCGGGGATAGGGTCCCTGCTTGAGCCCCTGTCGACCTTTGTGGATTTCTTCTTGAAACCCATTGTAGCGAAGATGCCAACATATATACAGGATACTAAAGACCTGTTACGCCTGTTACAAGACTTAACTTTTGACCAAGAAGAAGACCTCTTGGTCTTGTTCGACTTAGAGTCACTATACACATGTATCCCTCAGGACGAGACTTTCGTCACTATTCAATCTCTGTTGGAGGAAGAAGACCTTGACTCTATCACTCCTTTGAGTTTCATCATGGCCTGTGCCACCTTGGCGATGAAAGAAAACGTTTTCAAGTTTGAGGAAGAACTCTTCCTACAGACATCGGGGACTTCCATCGGCAGTGTTTTTGCCCCCAGCCTGGCAAATCTCTACGTGCATACTTTTGAACAGACTGAGGTTCTCCAGCAATCCAATCCCTTCAGACACCACATACTGACCTGAGAGAGGTACATAGATGACTTCTTTGTGATCTGGAAAGGGACATCGGCATCAGTCAGCCTTCCACAGCTGGCTCAACACAAGAAATGAGTACCTACGATTCACATATGAACTCTCTCAATCCAGCCTTCCTTTTCTTGATGTCAGGATCTATCCGGTGAACGGTTTGCTTGCAACTGAACTCTATCGCTAGCCGATGGCACGCAATTCGTTGTTATCCTACAATAGCTTCCACCCAAAAGCCCTGCGGGACAATCTTCCATTTGGGCAATTTCTACGTCTCCATCGGAACTGTTCCAGTATGGAGAAATACACAGAACATGCTAGATCCCTTTCTGCACAGCTTAAAGAAAGGCAATATCCTGTTAACATCATTCGTAGGTGCAGGAAGAGGGCTTCGAATAACCATTTTGAAGCCCTCATTGTGTGGTAAATAATTTTCCTTTACCTGGACTGAATTTGATACAGAAACATAATAAAATAGCTCAGTAAAATGAGAGGCAGAATCCGTGGTATTAGAGGTTCGGAATGGGCTTTATTCCAATAATCGATTATAATCGGATGCTCCAAGTTCCATCACCACGGGGGTTCAGGAAGTGAAGTACATACATTATTGACATGAAATGGCTTTTATAGTACATACATTACAATGAGGCGAATGCAGTAGGCGTAACAATTGATAAGGAAAATGACGACATATCTGCGTAACCAAAAAATGGGTGTAATAAGGAGTAAAAAGGAACGTAATTGGTTATGATGTCACCTATAGGTGGATCCATAAGATAATACTTGGCATAGATGCGCGCGCAGCAGCATGACGTGTAATTGACGTGTAACTAGGGGGTGAAGGGGACTTGACATTTAGCTCTACATGTGGAGACAAGAAGTCTGAGGGGTCAAGTCAACCTAATCCCAAATCATATCTAACATCCTATGTTTAAAGAACTATGTTATCCATAGAGAAGGACTCACGAACAGAATCTATTCTATACTGACTGTGCGTGCGTGTACAAGCGTCTAAGTGTCTACACTAAATGCGAGGGCAGGAATATTCCATAGTAACAGGACTATGAATTACTTGCATAAGGGCAGAGAAACCTAACCTTTTCCTCGGTGGCTGGAAGAATGTTTACTTAAACTACTAGGCAGGAATGCATCGGCTGAGGGGGAAGCAGATAACTCGAAGGTGAAATACAGTTCTTGGCAGAGAATAGGCTGATGTCAGGCTTCGTGAGCCGCGCAGAGAATGAAACAAAGTTCATGGTCACAGATGCAGGCTCAGACTGGAGCTTTCAGAGGCAGAAGGCAAGAAGAGTTTTGATGACAGAATCAGGGCCTACTTGCCTGGACTGTAAAATGGCATAAGTGAGCCATATAAAGCCGGTGGCCTTTTGTACTTAGGAATGGAATATCCGACCTATTCATGGCGGATCTGACAGAGGACATGTTGACGGTGGACGCACATGTATTTGCGTCTTCATAACTGGAACTGGAGGGAACATACATGTACTTGTGACATGCACATAGAACCGTTGGGGTCCAAGATAGGGGACATAACTGACCAGAAAAATCCATATTTCCACATTCCCTCCTTGTCCCCTACTTGCCCGTTAAGAGATATCAATCTTCATTAATCCATTGATCTGTTCATATAGCATCATTTGTTCTTCTTTCTTCTTCCGGGATCTTGAATGAAATCTTGGTGGTGGAATACACGATGTGGCACACAGACCACAAATCGCTGGTCCACATTGTAGACATAGACAGCAACTGAATAGTATGAGAAGGCCAATACCTAGGAAAGATAGAACTCTCCATCCCCAGGCCGATATCACACTCCAAAACCAACTGGACCAAGTCCAAGTGCCTGGGTTCTGGTGTATCTGATTTACAATCTCATGAAGGCGAGTGATGGCTTTATATACAGATGGCGAATTTTCTGGTATGAATACGCAGCAGCTTGATCCGATGACCCTACAAGCTCCGCCCCTATCAGCCAGGATGACGTCAAGGACAAGACGATTTTGAAGCACAACAATCCGCATAGCAGACTGCTCTTCTGTTAAATTGCCTAAGGCGGAAATAGTTTCATTCACTACTGCTTCAAGGGTTCTAGTTAATCTACGTATTAGTTTACTATTAGTAACAGTACCTATATAGGGAAAGATGCCTTTATTGAAATCTGTGTATTTTTCCCATGCTGTTTCAGTGTAATCGACAATCGGGAGATCTCTCCGCTCTCTGTTGTGTACTAAATGAATATTTCTATAATAATCAGGAGGAGCTAGGAAAACAGGTGGCAAAAGGAATGCAATGTAGCAGGTACCATCCCAATCTAGAGGTAGACGCATATATGCAGTCTGACCACATATAAAGTAGGAGTGGCGATAAGCTCTGAATGAGGATTTGCCTTGATCACTGAATTCTACTGTAGTAGTGCATTTACTATGGCCCATATGTATGGAACCAACCTTTCTTACACACAATTCACCCTTCGCTGGGAATACTGACATGGTGGGTAAGACTAGTTCAACTTCGGATACGACATTTAGAATCATGAGATTAGGTGTAAAATTACCTAATCCATATACTTCATTTTCTAGATCAGTTCCTGTTCTTTTGGGGCGACCCTCCTTGTCAGGGTAGCAGACCTTGAGTAAAACTAGGTTCAGGTTTCCCCATACCCACTGATCTTGGTAAACTGCTGTGTCTGAGTCTATGGAATTGATTAAACTAAACCATGCTCCACAGGAGCCATTATGTGTAAATGGGTGCGGAAAGAATGGCAAGACTCCTTCATAATTCTGATAGGGAGGGAGCCGGCCACACACCCAACAATTAGTGGCATTACTAGTCTGATGGGAATGATGTAACATACTAATGAAAGTGTTATTGCGCAGCGCAAGTCTATAAGACAATTCATGCGGGGGTAAGTCACTAAAAGAATGTTCAGCAGTAACATTATAAACATGTTTAGAAATAGGGTAATATATGTGCAACAATATGCTTGCAGTAATTATTAAAAGACTCAAGAAAAACAATATTAATAATGTCACCATACAGTGGCTACGCAGTGATTTACAATACGCCTGTCGTTTCATCATTTTTCGCGACTGTCCATGATTCAGGTCTAGAGGATACATGTCAGAGACAGATTCAACCGCTTCACCTAGGAGAGGACTTAAACAATCAAATCGTCTGACGTTCTAGGCCTCAACTTTACTTTGTAGAGTTCTGTTTCAGTCTTTTCAACCAAAGGAAGTTTTGAATCAGTCTGTGAGGGAGTGCAGGGCACAATGTCTATATCCGAGGATTGTCCATGGAATTTCTTGATATGACTTGAATGAATCCAGCCCTTGCGGCCCTCGATCTTCACGGCTGTTCTTGTGGTCAGCAGAACCAACTTGGGTGTCTTCCACCTGGGCTCCAGCTGAGTCTTTCGGTCGAAATTTTTCACAAACACGAAATCACCCGGAACTACGTCATGGGGTTTCACCTCAGTGTTGTCGGGAAATGCTGCAGCTACCTGTGAACGACAAGATTGTAGTGCAGACATCAAGGAAGCCAAGTAATCTGTCAGCATATTACAGTCAACATCAGTTATTTTGCGTGGAATAGGCGTCCCCCACATATTTGGTGGTCTGCCGAAGATCACCTCATACGGGGATAGCCCTGTTCGAGAGTGTGCTACCATTCTCATGTAAAAGAGTGCAACTGGTAATGCTACTATCCAGTCGACACCTTTCTCTCTGCATATTTTGGACAGTCTGATTTTCAGTATCTGATTATGTCTTTCTACGAGACCTGCTGCCTCGGGGTGTCGAACACAGTGGAATTTCCACTGATATCCTAGCAGGAGTGAAACATGTTTCATTAATTCGGATGAGAACGGCTGGCCGTTATCTGAGTAGACAACACGTGGTAAACCGTATCGTGGGAAGAATTCTCGAACTAACTGTTTGGCAGTAGTCGGGGCAGTGTAATCTGAAACCGGGTATGCCTCCGTCCAACGGGACAGAGCGCAGACAACTACGAGAACATATTTGAATCCTCGACATCGTTCCATCTGGATATAATCCATCTGGAGGGCTTCAAAAGGGTGATCAGGAGGATGAAATCCACCCTGTTCTACGGGAACGCTTTTTCCTGGGTTGAACTGGCAACAGATCATACAGGTACGGACTTTTTGTTTGGCTGCTGCTCGTAAATGTTTATTGAACCAAATGTGTTGAATGCTGTCTAGCATAGCTTTTTCTCCTAGATGTGCTGGACTATGTATAGTGTTAACTATAACTTGGACCATTGAATCAGGAAGGAACCATACAGACCTTTCCTTCATCATCCATCCTTGGTCCGTTTGGATCCCTCCTAATTCAGTCCATTTCTTTATTTCGTCTGGTGTAGCATGTGTCTGTATGTCAATTACGTCAAGAGTAGGATCTTTAACTGTCATACAATGTGTCGGCATCGGGACTATTGTCTTTGTCATGTCGGGGGTTTGAGTTTGAGCAGTCTGTTTAGCTGTTCTGTCGGCTAAATCATTGCCTTGGGAAATGATATCAGTAACCTTTGTATGAGCCTTACATTTCATAATTGATATTGCAGTAGGTAGATGTATTGCATCTAATAAGGCATGAATGAGGGGTCCGTGCTGAATGTGGGCACCGTGGGAAGTTAAATAACCTCTCTCTCGCCACAGCACGCCGAAGTCATGTACGACTCCGAATGCATAACGTGAATCAGTGTATATGTTGACTTTTTTTCTTGTGGCTTGAATACAGGCTTGTGTCAGAGCGATGAGCTCTGCGGCTTGAGCTGACAAAGTATTAATACGATTAGTTTCAATGACTTCTGTATCTGTTGTGACTGCGTAAGCAGCCACTAACTCTCCTGTACTTGTTCTCATACATGAACCATCTACATACAACGTCAGGTCTGGATCTGACAATGGGACATCTGCCAAGTCTTGTCTGGGTTTTGTCGTTATAGTAATAACTTCAATACAGTCATGAGCTAGTGGGTCTGTTCCGGTTACTGGCAAAAGTGTGGCAGGATTCAATGTGTTACAGCGTCTGATTTCTATATGTGGCTGAAACAATGTAAGTTCATACCCTGTAAGTCGTGCTATAGTCAAGTGTTGTGTTTGCGTTCTATTTACAAGGACTTCTACTGTGTGTGGTACTTGAACTGTCAATGGATGTCCTAACACTATGGCATCGCTTTGTCTGATTGCTAAAGCTGTCGCTGCTACTGATTTCAGGCATGCAGGCAAAGCCTGAGCTACGGGATCTAATGTACTAGAAAAATAAGCACATGGTTTGTGTGCTCCTGCTTGTTCCTGTGTGAGTACTGACAAAGCAGTACCTTCGCGTTCTGTAACAAAGAGTGTAAACTGTTTTCTGTAACATGGCGTTGCTAAAACAGGTGCTTGACACAAAGCTTTCTTTAGGCTTTCAAAAGCTTGTGTATGTTCTTGAGTCCAAGGGAGAACAGTCAATGTGGCTGCCTCCTGTGTGGTTAACTGAATGAGTGGTTTTGCTAGAAATGCGTACTGAGGGATCCACTGTCTACAGTATGAAGTGAGGCCTATGAAAGCCCGCACCTCCTTTTGTGTCTTGGGTATTGGCATGTTAGCTATTAACTGAATGCGGTCTGGTGTAAGCTGCCTTCCCTCCTTGGACAGCGAGTGTCCAAGATAAATAACTCGCTGGACACAGAATTGCAGCTTAGAAGGGGACACCTTGTGCCCTTTTTCAGCTAGAAATTGTAAAACTGTCAGTGATGCATTTTCACATTCGGGTTCGCTTCGGGCGGTGATCAGCAGATCATCGACGTATTGAAGCAGAGCAGTGTTAACTGGCATGTGGATACTGTCTAGTTCTCGTTTCAGTGCTTGGCTATAGATGCTGGGGCTTTCTGTAAATCCTTGAGGTGCGCGTGAGAATTTAAAGCTACGTCCATTTAAACTAAATCCGAATAAATATTGGCTTTCCGGATCTATTGGGACGCTGAAAAAGGCATTCTTGAGATCGATTACAGTAAAGAATGTCGCTTCGGAATCAATAGCTGTCAGTAATGACGAGATATCTGGGACCACAGGGAATTGTGGCACAATGCATTTGTTTAACTCGCGCAGATCAATAACCAATCGATAGACGGGCGGGGCCTTTGGATCTGTTCGTTTAAGAATCGGAATTATTGGTGAATTACATACATTGGAGTCTGTTTCCACAACTACTCCTTGGGTAATGAGCTCGTCAATGATTTGTAGTAAAGCCACTACAGCATCTGGGGGTAACTTGTATTGTCGCATTCGTGGTAGCACCACTCCTGCCTTTAATGTGACTCGATATGGTGTAATATTCATGCAACCAACATCAGTAGGGCCTTGTGCCCATAGACGTGTAGGTAAAGTCTGCAGTCGGGGATCCATGTCTCTAGATACATAGTGACCTTTAAAATCACGTAAAAACAATCTTACTCCTTCCGGAGAACAACATATTATAGCTCCTAGAGCTTTTAATGTTTTTATTCCTAACAGGTTTTCTGGACATGATTTAGTAAGCAATAAATCTGTAGTTCGGGTCAGAGGTCCTATCGTAAGTGGCAGAGGTTGTGACACTTCATTAACAATAGGTTTTCCTGAAAAACCAAGGGAAATATTTTGTGAGCCTGAGAGGGGTGCCCCTGGAACTTCACTACGTTTTATAGTTGTTCGACTTGCCCCTGTATCGAGTAAAAATTTCCTATCTTGACCTAATAATTCACTGTGTACATAAGGTCCTTCTTGATCTACAGGTATCTCGATAAGGGGTAAGTCAACTTCCCTCTCTAGGCTAGTTCATGCGTAACGCTGGTACTCAGGGTATTCATACTGTGCGGTCTGATACATTTGTCGTGTTGTTGTCTGTGTGGCAGCAACAGGCAACGGTGGTGCAGCTGGCACAAACTGTATTGGCTGTTGTGCGGCTGGCATGGCCTGGGCATGCTGCAGAGCTCCTTGTTCATTCTGATCTTGTCTAAGTGGCCGTGATCTTTCTTGTGTTTTACCTATGGCGATATTATGTTTTAAAACTGGACAATCGTGTACATAATGACCTGGCTTTTTACAATAATTGCATGTCCCTTTTACAGGTCCTGCTGAATCGGAATGTGTCATACCCTTTTTATGTCCTTCAGCTGGAACTGTCTGGGAAACTAACATTTTCATTTTCGTGTCTTTCATGCGTCTGTGTTCATGTTCTTGTTCCTCTCTAATTCTATTATGATGGTACTGTAACATTTGTAACATTTGTGATGGAGTGTTACCTTGCCAGGTACTCTCGAATTTTAATACTCTATTCTTTACTGGTGGCAGGGCATTTTCTACTAATTTTGTTACAAACAGATGTGGGTATGATTCGCTACTTGCTTTTATGCCACTATTTATACCAAAACATTTTTCAAATCGGGCATAGTAATCACTAGTGTCTTCATCTTGCTTCTGTTTACAGGCTGAAATTGTACCCCAATCTTCCTTCATCGTAGTTAATAAGCGTGGCAGTACCTGTACTAATAAACCTGGCAGTGCTTTAGTTTTATCCCCAAGTCCTGCTCCTGCAGTTCGGGCCTTTTCTTCCGCTTCTAACACTGACCATTCTATCTTTTGGTCTCCTACCTCCCACTCTTTTTCCTTGAGTTTCTCATAAATGCCAGCAGGCATCAATACCTTTAATATTGTCATAATGTCGGGATAGGTGTACTCTCCCATGAGTAACATGTCTTTAATTTCTCGGTGAAAACCCGCTGGGTCTTTGTCATGACTGGGTACCACTTTCTTCATTTGTAACAATTCTATTTTTGATATGGGCGTATATACAAATACGCGTTTAAACTCATTGTCCTCGCCCTTTATTGGGTGCACTTCTCGTAAGGGATTCTGTCTATCCATGTGATACGTGGTTCTTTCCTTGACGGGCAATGAGACATGTTCTGAACATACAAAAAGAATATACTGCTTTCTTGATTCTAGAATTTCTTTAATTAATTTAGTACCTGCACCTCTCCATTTATTCATAAGCAATTCAGTCAGTATGTCAGGTAAGGGACCAGGGTCCGAATGCTGACTTCGATATAGTATAATGAGTTGTTGAATCATATAAATCCCAGCTAACCTCTGTTCATCTGGGGTAAGATTCAAGAATGTGCGTACTACTGTATCATCACTATATTTTCCGGGACTGTCCACCCAATGGACAGCTGCCCTGGCTAAATCTTGTTCATCCATAGAATCGAGAAAATGATAACCCCTTCGTTCTCGGAGTAATTTGTCGGCGGTTTGGAACGAATGCTCGTTAGACCTTATATTAATTATAGGTATTTGGAAATTCCTGTTATTGTCTGGACATATCGGGCGTATTGAGTCAGTAAGACGTCTATTATTATTACAAGATCTTCTTTTACCTACATAGGCTATAGTTTCTGACTGTCCTGTGGGCGGTCCTGACCCTTCTTCCTCGCTTTGTTCGAACTCGTCTACCTCTAATCTCTCTTCGTGTAGGCGTTCTATTTCTTTACGGATCTTTCGGCACATGGCTATTATACAATTTTGTTTATCATGTCTCCCTTCTGATATATTCTGGCTCCATCTTGTAAGAATTTGCATTGCTTCCGGGTCTACCCCCGGTCGGTCTTGATTTCTGATCACACAGTTTATGAGGAAACGTAACAGTTCCCCCTGTATCTCTACTTTCTGGTATTCCATAGCTCTGTTAATACATTCTGGATCTCGCCCTGTTTGGACAAAATGGTATATATTATCTAAATGCGCAGTCATTCCTGGTAACTTCCCTAAATACACTGCGGCTCGTCTGATACGCAATGATGCCAGGGTCATTTCGTCCTCTTTACCGGGCACAGGGTCATATCTGCAATCTATAAGAAGTTCCTTCAGCGTACGGGCACTTATGAGTTTGGGTGTACGTGAATGTGCTGACTCTTGAAAAGTAAGTTTATTGATTCTGGGTGGCGTAGAAAAGATATTGGTAGCACCTCCCGTGGCCCCATCTGGGGTGTCGGGTGTGAAAGGATTCGTCGAACGTGACACAGCTACTACAGGTGTGGACACAGCTATAGAAGTAGCTGTAGGAGCGGATGCAGAAACAGATGTGCTTGCCAGAACTTGTGACTCGATTTGTTGCTGTAGGGATACGGGTGCTGGATCTTGGCGTTGGACCTCCCTGGTATGCTGTCTATGCGGGGCGGAATTAGCATATTCGGGAGCAGCGTCATCTAAATATGAGGAAAGAAAAACGTCTTCTGCGGTTCTAGGATGCCCCTTAGGATGTACCTTTATTGGGAACAATGGGGGTGGCAAGTCTTTCGGTATTTCTGGGGTAGCTTTAGGTAATCCTTCGGCCAGAAGGGGATACATACCATTCATAAGGGCATTTCTTTGTCTGTCTACTTGTTCTGATTTCACTCGGATACCTTCCTCAATTAATAGATTTTCGCGAACTTTATTGGAATTCTCTTTACTCTTCTCTTCCTGTCTACGTGCTTTTTCTGTTCGTCTATGTGATTCTTTACGCCATAATTCAATGGCATCTTTCTGTGACTGTCTGACTTTCCTTTTCCATAACTCTTCTTCTACTTTCATGATGCACTCTGCATCCCAGGTTCCCGCTGTGGGCCACCTCTGACTTTCTGGTAATCCCTTGGTGTAGTCTACCCATAAATCAAGAAATAATATGGCGTCTAAGCCATGTTTATGATACATGAAGTACCCTGGAGTGTCCCTAGGAGGAATGGGAACGGCTTCCTCGAGTACCCCTTTTCTTGTAGTGATCTGTCTTAGTTTCGAAAAGAGCGGCATATTGAGAACTGACCTTATACTTGATTTTGACCAAGTGACCTGATACTTGATTTTTGAACAGACTTAATACAATAAACACGATAATGAACAGTCATTCATACCACAATATACAGAACATACTTAAACACATTAAACATTAAACATTAAACCTTTAACTGAAACAACAATGATGATCGTCTGCATAACTAATCACCAAGCTTAATTCTTGACAATAACTAGATACTTCGGAATACTTGATATACTGCTAAACAGTACAGATACACTGCTAAAACAGTGCAGACCGGATTTGTGTACCCAAACCCGTCTTGACCGGCACAACCTATGTGCACGTCAGAAATGCCTCCCCAGCAATGGTACTCACCGGGTAGCTTCGGAAACGGAAGGCCTCGGTAACTTGAACTTGAACCGGACTGGACTCGACTCGACTCGTCGGACACTGGGCTTGACTTCGAACTGGTGGGTCTCTGTATACCTCGGATCTTGCTCTCTCAGCTAGGCTCTGGTCGGGATACTTCGCACTTCTCACCGCCTCGTCTGGGTGTTGATCGCAGTCTCAGTCGCCCCCGCTTGACCGGAGGGAGATACAGGAAATCCTGCTGGTACGCGTTATTGTCCGTCCAGCTGTGGCAGGAGACCGGGCCTGCAACGCACCGCCGGCGCGTGAGATGAGAAAGTGTCCCTGTTCGGGCGCCATTCATGTGGTAAATAATTTTCCTTTACCTGGACTGAACATAATAAAATAGCTCAGTAAAATGAGAGGCAGAATCCGTGGTATTAGAGGTTCGGAATGGGCTTTATTCCAATAATCGATTATAATCGGATGCTCCAAGTTCCATCACCACGGGGGTTCAGGAAGTGAAGTACATACATTATTGACATGAAATGGCTTTTATAGTACATACATTACAATGAGGCGAATGCAGTAGGCGTAACAATTGATAAGGAAAATGACGACATATCTGCGTAACCAAAAAATGGGTGTAATAAGGAGTAAAAAGGAACGTAATTGGTTATGATGTCACCTATAGGTGGATCCATAAGATAATACTTGGCATAGATGCGCGCGCAGCAGCATGACGTGTAATTGACGTGTAACTAGGGGGTGAAGGGGACTTGACATTTAGCTCTACATGTGGAGACAAGAAGTCTGAGGGGTCAAGTCAACCTAATCCCAAATCATATCTAACATCCTATGTTTAAAGAACTATGTTATCCATAGAGAAGGACTCACGAACAGAATCTATTCTATACTGACTGTGCGTGCGTGTACAAGCGTCTAAGTGTCTACACTAAATGCGAGGGCAGGAATATTCCATAGTAACAGGACTATGAATTACTTGCATAAGGGCAGAGAAACCGGACCTTTTGCTCGGTGGCTGGAAGAATGTTTACTTAAACTACTAGGCAGGAATGCATCGGCTGAGGGGGAAGCAGATAACTCGAAGGTGAAATACAGTTCTTGGCAGAGAATAGGCTGATGTCAGGCTTCGTGAGCCGCGCAGAGAATGAAACAAAGTTCATGGTCACAGATGCAGGCTCAGACTGGAGCTTTCAGAGGCAGAAGGCAAGAAGAGTTTTGATGACAGAATCAGGGCCTACTTGCCTGGACTGTAAAATGGCATAAGTGAGCCATATAAAGCCGGTGGCCTTTTGTACTTAGGAATGGAATATCCGACCTATTCATGGCGGATCTGACAGAGGACATGTTGACGGTGGACGCACATGTATTTGCGTCTTCATAACTGGAACTGGAGGGAACATACATGTACTTGTGACATGCACATAGAACCGTTGGGGTCCAAGATAGGGGACATAACTGACCAGAAAAATCCATATTTCCACAATTGAAAAAGCACCAGCCAAAGAAGAATTACAGAGACTTACCTGTGTTAACACGTTCTGTGGTTATTGTAATAAAATCAAGAATACCATTCTGAAACATTGGCGTATTCTCAATGTTGGAGCCACATCTTTACCATCTCCCCTGTTTGCTTTTAAGCGTAGCAGCAATATAAAATACATGTTGGTGCACACTCGCCCTCACTCCAAAAAACCACTCAACCAAGTATCCCTTTGGGGTTTGCCCCCCGTTAAGGGACACTTTCCGCGCGGATCGTGTGCGGTCTGTCCACAAACTGCGAACACTACTGAGATTGATATAGGCAAGGATAGACCATGGTGTCTCTCTAAACACACTAACTGCAATAGTGAGAAACTGATCTATATGATCACGTGCCCCTGCAATATGCGATATGTTGGGATGACTTCAAGGAAAATAAAGACACGAATCCTTGAACACAAAAGCATTGTCAGGTGTATTAAGAGTTCCACTAAAATGACTAACCATTTCATTAATTATGATCATACGGAGCGGGATATTAAATGGGTAGTGTTGGAGCAACCCTTTATTCCCCCACACGTGACAGATATTCATAAGTTTCTCTTCATTCGAGAACAGCGTTGGGTGCACAAATTGCATACTGACACCATGGGGTTAAACGACGATATACCATGGCTATCGCTTTAGAACTAGCCATGAGTAAAGATCAGTAGTCTGCTTTCCTGATACAAGTTCATGATTGTGACATATTGCTCAGTTCACATTAATGGCCCTTCTCATCATGTATTGCATCCTTTAATGTGAGTTTCTCACAAGCTTTCTTAGTTAGGTAAATACCATCGGTACTGGCATCCTTCTTGACCTAGTCACCAGCTAGGACTCTTGATGGTACTATTGGGTGTTTACTTTGTTAAACAAATGTGATGAACCATTTACATGTTGCACTTCCTGCGCGTGTGTCATAAACACGGATAATATTTTGCTTCTCTAATATTTGGTGTTATGCTTAAACAGTTCATCAAGTTTACAAATAACCTACTGTATTCATTCTTTTGTTAAAAACATTAATTTAATTAACATTTTGTGCATAGAGTTTCATTTAAACACTGTGGAATATTCCAATAAATTCTTTGTATGTGTTCCCTTTCAATTGCGCATGCTTGATTGATGGGACACTACATTATGTTAGCGGTTGCCCCTCTGAGCATGCTCAGTACGTAGAACCACCACCTCTCTACTGGGCATGCTTGGTTCATGGGACACTGCATTAGGTTAGTAGCTGCCTCTTTGAACATGCTCAGTACGTGGAACTACCGTTTTTCCAATCAGGCACACTCGGAGGCACCTTCTGGGTCCACCACAGCTGCCGGCAGTCAACCTGATCACAGGCACTATTTAACAGAGTGGGTTAGCCTCCAGTCGGTACCTCCGGTTCCAGCTCAACGACCGTCCGGGGTACCGACGGAGAGGTAAGGGCTTGCATGAGCAGAATAGGAACTATTTTGTTACCCTCTGATTCTCTTTGAAACTAGCATTACAAAGAGAGTGTGTTGGGAGAATGAGCTCCATCAGATATATTTTCACATACTGTCTGATTGGCATTCCCAAACCCTTTTTTTGCTCAATCGTTGTATGTCACCAGACAACCTTACTTAAATTCCATCATTTATTCCTCTTTTGACTGAAGGCCAGTCTACCTAATATTCATACATAGTCTTAAAGTTGGTTTGTTTGCTGATGTGTCTCTCTGTGACACTTAAGAATATTTTGAGGAATAGACCAATTTGTCAGCAAGTAGGTTTCTCCACGGTCTGACAGAGGGATTTTTTATTCTTCTTAGAGCGGGCCCCCCTTCCCTGAGTTGTTACCAGGTTGAGGTGAGAGTGGATATCCAACTATTTGGGTAAGTGCCTTGCCCACAGCACGGGCTTCCAATTATTTCTAATTGGTTTATTATTAGTAAATATATACTACAATAGTGTTGTATGAACTTTTGACACTTTTCTGACAGAGATTTTGTTTACGTTATTCTTTTAGATATACCCAGTAATACCGAAGACATATGAACTGATTACTGGTGTAGTATCAAAATGTATTGTTCGTTTGTCTAAGCACCAAATAGCAGCAGCTTATTGTTTACACACTGTCCTGAAGAAAGCCCGGATACTTCTCTACAGATCAATAGGGCTGAAACATGTTGACCCTTTACATCGAGCAGTTTAAAGCTCTATACTGCTCTATTTGCACTGCTTTTTTAGCCTGATGGTGAAACCTACATAAAAATAAATATATTTTGGTTCTCACTACTCAGTTTTAACTTCACCACACTCTTTTTTCCTAAATTAGCTTATTGTTTGCGCTGCTATTTTCTCACTCCACTCACCGCATAAGGGACTAAAAAGGATCTCCTTTGTATACAGCCTCATCTTTACATATAACATCCCTGGACTCCTCTCTCACAGTGAGGGGGTTGTAGCCCTTGGTGGAACTAGGTTTTTCCATCGGGAGAAAGAACTCAATGATGAAGCATGTCACCTAGGGTGAGTGAGGGTTCCAGTCCTATAAAGGGATTTTTCCTAGTGGGAGTTTACCGTAACTAACCACTGTCACTTGTGATCATTGTTCATTCTTAGACCCAAGATAGTTCTTTGTGTTTCGTAGTAAACTTGATTGGGGTATTACTATCTTGGAGGTCTATAAACGTTTCTCCCTTGGACCCTCCCCCATTGTTGTGTTTTCTCTTCTTTATAGTGCCATGATCTAGTCTGCTCCTGCTGGTTGTCGGGTAGTGGGCGCTTCGGTGGAGCCAAAGTAGTTGGAGACCCTATTAGTTTGGGTTTCATTTCGTGGTTTAGGGATGATCTTTGCGACCAGCGCCTGAATCTGGTGAGCTCCACTGCCAAGGTTGTTTCTTGAACTGCCTCCCAAACCTCCCAGGCTGCTGGGTTCTCACTGCAATCTCCCCTTCGCGTGCTAGGTACCAGATAGCTCCGTCTGTTTTACTTTTGTCTCCCTGAAAAGTTCAGACTGCAGACTGCCCGGAGTCTCCCCTTTAGCGCCCTAGACGACCGAGATCTGGAGCATGGATTATGGTCTCTGATGCCTTACTTAGTCTCTCCTATGGTTCCCAACACTGCGATATATTCGTTTCTATTGTACTCTTCGTTAGGAGTTCAGATTGCTTTTATTTTCCTACTTGCATCAATGCCTTTAGTTACTCTGTCCCTGCAGCTACTCTTCTGTTTTGCCTCAACGCCACATGCACTCATGGGTGCCCTGCTTATGTCCCGACTGCTGCCATTTTGAAGTCAGGCAGACCAAGTGGGGGATCCAAATAGGTTGATCGCTGCGGGACGGGGCCCCAGACCTGCATTCCCCTGTTCTGTCAATGGCAATGCTTACTGCAGTGTTTCGGGTCCCCCATTGGACCCAGCGACATCGCGGCTCCTCTCCATTGTGATACGCTCCTCAGGGCTTCACAGGTACTTCACTCCGTTCTTCTAGTGTCAGCTTTCCCGTCCTTGTGGGCTCCTCGGATTGGTGGCCCCTGGAAGTGAATTTGGCTGTTACTGTTTGTCTTTTCCGATTTCTGGGCTGCCTCCTCACTGTTTATCGCTGCTTCAATTGGTTCTCAGCTGTTGGCCTATCCCCCATTGGCTCACCATTACTCCCCTCGTGGGCCGTGACTGCTTTCAGGCAGTGAATCTTCTCCGAAGCACCTTCTCGGGGAGGCAACTGTGCCCCCAGTGCCAACATCACCCTTTAGCTTGTCGTTAGTGGGCTTTATTGATGTCCTTTTACCGATATCACATCTTGTGGCAGCGGAGCTGAGATGGACTACGTCCTCTCCACCATCTTGGTTGGCCACACCCCCCACATTTTTTTCTTTTGTAGTAAATATCAACAGATCCGCTATAGGTGTATACGACCAATCTGCTTAAACCTTGGCATTAGACAATAGTGGGTTGCTTACGTAATCTTGAAGACAGACACGTCTTACCCAATAGTTTTTGCAGTAAACCGTTTTTTATTTTATTTTTGGATTAAGCGCCAGAAGTTTGTAATTTAGGCTGCACTGGATTGCCGTACAATGGAATCGAATGTGATTGTGGAAGTTATGACCATAGAAACTGATGAACTGTGTACTGTATATGGATTTTACTCTTTACATTCTTACATGGTGTGCATTTTTAACTGGAAGTTCAACTGTTTTATTGTTGAGGCTATGATGTCCTTCATCTGCAATAAAGAAAATCCACCTCTTGGAGAAGTTGTGGATTTCTTTTGGAGAAAAGAGTACCAAGCAAGAGGTGCTCCTCATATTCATATGCTGTTGTGGATCAAGGATGCCCCAAAATTTGGAACAGATTCTGATGGTGCAGTTTTATCTTTCATTGAAGAATATGCAACATGTGCTATACCTAAAAGCACAGAAGAAAAAAACTTAAAAGAGCAAGTTTTACGTTTCCAAAGTCATCGGTGTGGAAAATACTGTCGACGAAAGTACAAGAGTAAAGATAAATTCTACACAAAATGTCGATTTGGATTTCCACGACCTGTTCTTTCAAAAGGAAGAGTAAACAGTTTTATGTCAGCTGTGCGACATACCATTACAAGAAAATCTCCGAAAAATACCTAGAACCTAAGAAGAAAAGAAGTGTCAAAATATATAAATGACTACAACCCAGTTTTTTCCATGTGGAATGCTAACATGGATATTCAGTATGTAGCTGACAATTCTATTGCTGTTGCTCGGTATGTCACATCTTACATCACTAAATCTGAGAAAACGGAATTGAAAGAAATGTGGGAAGAGATTTCTCACGAGAAAAAAGCTATACAGTTTCAGTTTAAAGATGTTATCACATCAAGAAATTGGGTCAGACGAATGCTCAGATAGGTTATCATCTGCAAGTCTGTACTCCAAATCCAGAAGAATAATTTGGGTAAGTTTAGGCCTTGCAGGAATGCGAAATCGGGTACTGAAATCTATTCGAGAAATTGAATATTTAGCAGAGAACGAACCAGAAAGTACAGACATTTTGAAAACAAATACGTTGGACACATATTACCCAACCAGAAGTCATCATCTTGAGAACATGTGTCTCTATGAAGTGCTGCAGAACTAAATTTTTACACGGAATGCCACAGAAGACATCAACAATGGAAAATATAACGTCATTGGTGAGGAAGGATGTTTGGTGAAACAAACTAAAGGAAGTTTGATTAATCACAGGAAGCTGAGTTGCGACACTACTGACAAAAAGGAATTTTACTACTTAGCACTTTTACAGCTGTTTAAACCATGTCGTTCAGAGGATGAATTACTTGGAGATTTTCAGAGCTATGAAGATTCCTTTAATGCATATAAAGATAGCATAGAATGCAGTACTTTCAAAAAATATGTACAATTGTTAAATGAAGAAATTGAACAAGAAGATACAATTGCAGCTGAAGTAGCTTGAGACAGTTCTCAAGACAGTCAAAGTTCTGGTACGCTCAGTCAAGATCCCCTAGGACAACCAATCGTAGAAAATGAAGCTGCAATAGCCATGACTGAAGTGGAAACAGCTATGAATCAAGCTCAGGAAGTGTTGGAAGGCGGACCCCGAGGAGTCGGTGCGACCACCAAGGGGGGGCCCTCACACTGCACGAAGTAGCCGAGCGCTGCCGAGAAGTCTCCTGAGAGATCCTTCTCCTATCACGTACTAGCACAGTAACACCACCACACAGGACTCAAGGAGGTTGTCTTGTGACAAGCAATTCTTTATCAGCAATAAAAGGGTTACGAGGGCAATATTTACACGAAGGGATCGAGGGATCCACCAAAAGTCTCAGTGTCTCTTTGGAAGGGTCGGGGTAGCGGGACAGTCTTTGGCAGGAATGCGGTACGAGGGTACCTGGGGCCCAGTTCTTATCCTCAAGCTGGAGGACCTCCGGATCTCGGAGGGGTCGAGCCGCAACGGCGTCAGCAGGGCTCTGGCGTACAGTTCGTGGAGAGCCGCGATCTAATCAGCAGGGCTCTCAAGATGGTTTCTGCTCAGCTCGAGCCGCGACGTCGTCAGCAGGGCTCCGAGGGAGGCTTCAGCGAGGTTGGGCCGCGACAGCGTCAGCAGGGCTCCGATGTTCCAGGTGGTTCAGAAAGGGTTCACAGGAAGGAGCCGCGACGCAGTCAGCAGGGCTCGTGATGGTTCCGACAAGAGTTCTTCTCCGTAGGGTCAGCCGCGATTCAATCAGCAGGGCTCTCGACTCCGGGATACAACTGCCGAGCTGTGGTGGGGTCGCCCCAGATATAGGTCTGGAGCCCTTTGATGTCCGGACCTATGCGCCCGAGGGGGCGGAGTGGCCATGTGGAGGTGGCCAGACGCCCAGCAGGAGAGGCGCCAGGCCCATGGGAGTTGCCGGGCGATCACACCTCGAGAGGGGAGGACAGTTGGGGGTCCCATCGATACTGTCCTCCGCCGGGGGCGATGAATGGTTCCTGCGGCACCCCCTGGCTAGTTCGTGGTGCCTCGATGGCGGGGCTTCGCTGGGGTCGAGGCTGGGTTGAGCGGGGTCGCGCCGGCTGGGGCACGGTGTGACGTGGATGCCAACAAGATGGCGGAGCCACGAGGAGTATGCGACCACGTGCAGCTCCGGGTGAAGGGTCTTGGTGCAGTTCAGACGGGTGGCCCGCGAAGGCCGGGGCGGGGAACGGGCACAATCCAGGGGGTTAAGGACCACGCCACGAGGCCGGGTCCAACAGGCGTCCCCCCCAGCCGAAGGCATGGAGAGTCACCCATCTCCTTGGGGATTCTCCTCGTCAAGGCGGAAGAAGCGGGACAGGCCGTCGGCGTTGGCGTGGTCATTGCCGGGCCGGTGTTCGACGTCAAAGTCCATTCCTTGTAGCGAGATGGACCACCGCAGCAGCTTGGGGTTCTCGCCCCGCATTTGCATTAGCCATTGCAAGGGCCGGTGGTCGGTCTGGACCCGGAAGTGGGTGCCAAAGAGGTAGGGCCGGAGCTTCTTGAGGGCCCACACCACAGCGAAGGCCTCACGCTCAATAGTGCTCCAGCGTTGCTCTCGGGGCAGTAGTCGTCGGCTGAGGAAGGCCACTGGTCGGTCGAGCCCCTTTTCGTCGGCTTGGGATAGGACGGCCCCGATCCCATACTCGGAGGCGTCCGTCTGTACCACGAACTCCTTCTGGTAGTCCGGGGCCTGCAGCACCGGAGCAGTACACATGGCTGTTTTTAGGGTGTCGAAGGCTGTCTGGCAGCGGGGTGTCCAGTGTACCTTCTTGGGCTGCTTTTTGGACGTTAACTCTGTGAGGGGGCCAACAATGCTCCCATAGTCCCTGATAAACTGCCGGTAGTATCCGGTGAGGCCCAGGAAGGCCCGGACAGCGGTCTGGGTAGTGGGGGGTTCCCAGGTCTGGATGGCATCTATCTTTGCTTGGAGGGGGGCCACCTGCCCGCTCCCCACTTGATGGCCCAGGTAGGTCACGGATCCGTGGCCGATTTGGCATTTGCTGGCCTTGATTGTGAGCCCGGCCCGCTGAAGGGCGGCCAGGACGGCCTTCAGGTGGAGAAGGTGCTCGGCCCAGTGGTTGCTGTACACGGCAATGTCATCTAAGTAGGCCGCGCTGAAGGCCTCAAGCCCGGCCAAAACCTTGTTCACTAGTCTTTGGAAGGTGGCCGGGGCGTTCTTCATTCCGAAGGGCATCACCCGAAAGTGGTAATGCCCATCCGGGGTCGAAAAGGCGGATATTTTTTGGGCGCCGGGGGTGAGCTGGATCTGCCAGTACCCGGCGGTGAGGTCCAGCGTGCTCAAGTAGCGAGCGGCCCCTAGGCGGTCGATGAGTTCGTCGGCCCGGGGTATCGGGTGTGCGTCTGTCTTAGTTACTGCATTCAGGGCTCGGTAGTCCACGCAGAATCGCAACTCCGGGGGGTGACCGGGAGCTGCGGCCTTGGGCACCAGGACGACAGGGCTGGCCCACGGGCTGTCGGAAGGCTCGATGACTCCCAGGGCCAGCATCTTTGCTACTTCAGCCTGGATGCAGGCCCGCACTCGGTCAGGCACCCGGTAGGCTCTGTGCCGTATGGGGGGGCTCTCCCCGGTGTCGACAGCGTGGACGCACCAGTGGGTCACCCCCGGGGTGAGAGAGAAGAGGGCTGCGTAGTCCCGCAGTAATTGCTGGCAGTCGTTGCGCTGTTCCGGGGTCAGGGACGAGGCGAGTTGGACCCCTTCGATCGATCCATCGTGAATGTCGGATTGCAAGAGGTCGGGCAAGGGCTCGGAGTCGACCTCGCCCCCTTCGTCAGTCGCCAGCAGCAGGCTCAGTTCGGTCCGGGCGAAGTGGGGTTTTAGCCTGTTAGCATGTAGGACCCGGAGGGGGTTCCGGGGGGACTCCAGATCGACCAGGTAGGTGACGGGACTTTTCTTCTCCACCACCTTGAAGGGCCCGGTCCACTTGTCCTGGAGGGCGCCGGGTTCGACCGGGGCCATGACCCATACTTTCTGTCCTGGCTCGAATTCTATAGTAGAGGTGTTGCGATCGTACCACCGCTTCATGTCCTCCTGGCTGGCCTCGAGGTTGGCTTCGGCCATGGCTCGGAACTTGCGGGTCTGGTTTCGGAGGGTCAGGAGGTATCGGTAGACGTCAGGAGGGGCGCCTCGGGGTTTCATCTCCCAGCCCTCCTTGACCAGGCTGAGCGGTCCGCGGACCGGGTGCCCATACAATAGTTCAAACGGGCTGAACCCCAGGGACTTCTGCGGGACCTCCCGATAGGCAAACAGGAGGCAGGGCAGCAGGACATCCCATTTCCGCCTGAGGGGTTCTTCCAGGCCCTGGATCATCCCTTTTAATGTTCGGTTGAACCGCTCAACCAGGCCGTTCCCCTGAGGGTGATAGGGGGTCGTGAACTTGTATGTGACCCCGCACTGTTGCCACAGAGACCGCATGTACCTGGAGATAAAGTTCGTGCCGCGGTCGCTCACCACTTCGCTGGGGAATCCCACTCGGGAGAAGATCCCCATCAAGGCCCGGCCTACCACAGGGGCCGTTATAGTTCTTAGCGGGACCGCCTCCGGGTATCTGGTGGCGTGGTCCACGAGGACCAGGATGAAGCGGTGGCCCAGGGCGGTTTGGGGGTCCAGGGGTCCCACAATATCGATTCCGACCCGTTCGAACGGGGTGCTGACGGCGGGAAAGGGCTGGAGGGGGGCCTTGACCCGACCCCCCGTCTTTCCGCTGGCTTGGCAGGTCTGGCAGGACCGGCAGTGGTTGTCCACATCTCTCCGCA
The DNA here is from genome assembly GCF_964204655.1 of Triturus cristatus. Taxonomy (NCBI): domain Eukaryota; kingdom Metazoa; phylum Chordata; class Amphibia; order Caudata; family Salamandridae; genus Triturus; species Triturus cristatus. The sequence continues at coordinate 287,387,595 of NC_140580.1, forward strand.
TCCGGGGCCAGTAGAAGTGGGTCACCAGACGACTGTACGTTTTGTCTTGCCCCAAGTGTCCGGCGAGGGGTACATCATGGGCCAGGTGGAGAAGGAACTCCCGGAAGCGGAGGGGGACCACCAACACGCGGCTGGCCCCGAGTTCTGCTACTTTCTGTTCACTGTACAACAGGCCCTCGGTCCAGTAGATCCAGTGGGTGCCGGTCTGGTCACCGTTGGCTTGCGCGGTCGCCTGTTGTCGGACCCCTTCGAGAGAGGGACAGGACTGTTGTTCTTGCTGGAACTGCTCTCGGGTGGGGCCCCCTTCGTGTCGCCATTGTGTCAGCTCTGGGAGGGCGCTCGGAGAAGCCATCTCTTCGGGGGAGGATTCGCTGGGTCCAGGGTCGGTGTCCGCCTCCTCCTCGCTGCTGGCGGGAGGGGGTGTGAGCCCCTCGGGCTGGGCGGTCCCGGAGGTCGAGGATGAGCGGGGGGCCTGGGCGGTCATGGACCGGGTGATGGCGCAGGCCCAATCAGCCAGTCCCAACATTCGGAGGTGTTCTCGTCGCTCTACTTGAGCCCAGGGGGAACTTTCCAAGTCGTTCCCCAGGAGGCAGTCGACCGGGGCGTCGTCGCGCACTGTCACCTTTAGCAGGCCCGTCACCCCTCCCCACTCGAAGGGGACCAGGGCCATCTGGCATAGGCTTTCACTGTTGTCGGCCGTCCGTACAGGGCACAGCACATTCGGTAGAATCTGCCCAGGGGTCACCAGGTGGCAGCGGACAGCGGTGATACTGGCGCCTGTGTCACGAAGGGCTTCGGCCCGTTGTCCATTGACCGTGACCTGCTGCCGGTACTTCTGGGTGTTGGTTGGGATGGGGGTGCAGGGTACCATCTCTCGGCTACCCAGGCAGACCAGGGACATGGCTGCCGGCTCCCACTCAGTGTTCTCTCGGTCGAGGGCCTCCTCTTCCTCTTCTTCTCCCCCCAAGGCGGCGGCTGTCAGCTGCCGGGGCGGGTGCCCGCCGGCCCCGTTTCTTCGGTTCAGAGGGCAGGCCGGATCGCTGGCAAAGTGTCCGGTTTGTTGGCAGCCGTAGCAGGTCACTGGCGGCCGTGGTCCGGGTCGGGCCGGGCCCACCTTTCGGGCTAGGCTCGGGGAGAGATGTGGCTGCGGTGGCCCTCGAGGGGGGCTCCTGGGGGCCCCGGCGGAGGGGTCTCGGTTCCTGTTCGGCCCTCCCCCCCCACCGCGCTGGCGGGGTGGCCCGTTGGGGTTCCTCTGGTACTCCCCCATTGAGTTCCGGGGGACCCGGGAGTTGACCCATCGATCGGCTTCGACGGCAAGTTTTCGCGGGTCGGTCATTTTGCTGTCGAGGAGGTGCTGCCTCAGTTCCACGAAGCAATTGTTGGAAAGGTGTTCCCATACGATGAGGTCGACCAGCTGCCCGTAGGTGGTTGCTTTGCTCCCTTTGATCCACCCTTCTAGGGCCCGACTGAAAAAGTCCACATATTCCACCCATGTGGTACCCGGGATTTTCTTGCAGTCTCTGAACCGCTGGCGGTACATTTCCGCTGTTAGCCCGTAGCGGGTGAGCAGGGCCTCCTTCATGTGATCGTAGGAGGTCATCACCTCCTCCGGTAGCTGGAGCAGCGTGTCCCGCCCCTCACTCAGGAACCGCCCCCACAGGCCCGCGCCCCAGTCCTTTCGGGGCACCCGATGAGAGGACATGGCCACCTCGTAGGCCTTGAACCATTGTTGGATGTCGTCATTCTTGTAATACTCCTTGACGACTTCTTTCGGGATATGCACCTTGGCCTCGGAAGGCGGTAGAGTGTCTCTGGGGGTGTCAGTCCCTACGTTCTTGGCCTTGATTTCGAGCTCCTTGAGACTGCGCTCGTGCTCAAGAGTTAGTTTCTTTTCCTCCAACTCCCGGTGTCGTCTCTTCTCCTCTATCTCTTCTTGAAGGCGCAGCTGCTCTAGGGCCAGTTTCTTCTCTGCCAGCTGGAGTTCACCGTCCAGCCGCAGTCGGGCGAGCTCTAGCTCGTGGCTCCGGACTTTTTCCCGCTCTCGTATTTCTTCTTCGGAGAGGCCGGTTTCTAGGCTCTTTCTTCCTCCGGTTGCCGGAGTCCGTGCGGTTGCTGCGGTCTCAGTCAGGGGCAAGGGCCCTTCCTCCTGGGAGGGGCCTGCCCCGGCCTCCAGCCATGCCCTCAGAGCTTTCTGCATCTCCTCTTTGGTACCCAGGCTGGTGGTTGCAATGCCTTTGTCTTTGCAGAACTGTTTCAATTCTTTGTGTGTATATTCTTCCAGCCGTTCGGGCTGGAACTCCATTGTCGCGTTGTTTTCCTGGCTGCTCATGATGCTGTTCGTTTGGATGGGTAGCTAGTGGGTACTGGCTGGTACGTACTGCGTTCGGCTCGGATCCCGTCGCTGGCCACCAAATGTTGGAAGGCGGACCCCGAGGAGTCGGTGCGACCACCAAGGGGGGGCCCTCACACTGCACGAAGTAGCCGAGCGCTGCCGAGAAGTCTCCTGAGAGATCCTTCTCCTATCACGTACTAGCACAGTAACACCACCACACAGGACTCAAGGAGGTTGTCTTGTGACAAGCAATTCTTTATCAGCAATAAAAGGGTTACGAGGGCAATATTTACACGAAGGGATCGAGGGATCCACCAAAAGTCTCAGTGTCTCTTTGGAAGGGTCGGGGTAGCGGGACAGTCTTTGGCAGGAATGCGGTACGAGGGTACCTGGGGCCCAGTTCTTATCCTCAAGCTGGAGGACCTCCGGATCTCGGAGGGGTCGAGCCGCGACAGCGTCAGCAGGGCTCTGGCGTACAGTTCGTGGAGAGCCGCGATCTAATCAGCAGGGCTCTCAAGATGGTTTCTGCTCAGCTCGAGCCGCGACGTCGTCAGCAGGGCTCCGAGGGAGGCTTCAGCGAGGTTGGGCCGCGACAGCGTCAGCAGGGCTCCGATGTTCCAGGTGGTTCAGAAAGGGTTCACAGGAAGGAGCCGCGACGCAGTCAGCAGGGCTCGTGATGGTTCCGACAAGAGTTCTTCTCCGTAGGGTCAGCCGCGATTCAATCAGCAGGGCTCTCGACTCCGGGATACAACTGCCGAGCTGTGGTGGGGTCGCCCCAGATATAGGTCTGGAGCCCTTTGATGTCCGGACCTATGCGCCCGAGGGGGCGGAGTGGCCGGGTGGAGGTGGCCAGACGCCCAGCAGGAGAGGCGCCAGGCCCATGGGAGTTGCCGGGCGATCACACCTCGAGAGGGAAGGACAGTTGGGGGTCCCATCGATACTGTCCTCCGCCGGGGGCGATGAATGGTTCCTGCGGCACCCCCTGGCTAGTTCGTGGTGCCTCGATGGAGGGGCTTCGCTGGGGTCGAGGCTGGGTTGAGCGGGGTCGCGCCGGCTGGGGCACGGTGTGACGTGGATGCCAACAAGATGGCGGAGCCACGAGGAGTATGCGACCACGTGCAGCTCCGGGTGAAGGGTCTTGGTGCAGTTCAGACGGGTGGCCCGCGAAGGCCGGGGCGGGGAACGGGCACAATCCAGGGGGTTAAGGACCACGCCACGAGGCCGGGTCCAACAGGAAGATTTAATAGACTTACCAAATTTGGAACTACAACTGAATGATGAACAACAACAAATTTATGAAGAAGTCACCAAACAAATTGATCATGGATTACTACATGAAAATAAAGAGTGCTCATACACATCATTTGAACCAATCAGAATGTATGTGAGTGGACAAGCTGGAACTGGAAAAAGTTTCTTAATTAAAGTAATTAGAAGCTACCTACAGAAAAAAACTGATTAAACTTTGTCTTGTGTTGTTACTGCTCCAACTGGGTTAGCAGCATATAACATAAAAGGAATTACCTTACATCGTTTGCTAATGTTACCAGTAGAGCATAAGAACAAAATAGAATACCACAAGCTGACAGGAGAAGCATGTTTTGAAGTTTCAAGAGTGTTGAAGAAAATGAAAGTTCTCATTATTGATGAGGTAAGCATGGTATCAAACTTAATGCTTGCCTTTGTGCATTTAAGAATGCAGCAAATTCTAAAGACAGACTATGACGTGTTATTTGGAGGAAAACATGTTATAGTTTTTGGGGATCTACTGCAGCTCACTCCAGTTAAAGGACAACCAGTATTTAATACTCTTGCACATGAAGACACGAAAAATTCATTAGGAAGTATAGGTAATGTGAATATTTGGTCATACTTTGAGTACAAAGAACTCATTACCAATATGCGGCAAGCAAATGATGATGATTATGCAAGTATTCTCAAAGATATCAGAATTGGACTACTCACAGACCATGGCAGAAAAGCTTTACAGAGTCGAATGCTATGTAATTTGTTTCCAACAGAACAAATAGTTCCAGAGAAAATATACAAGGAAATTGCAGAAAAAAATACTGTAATCTGCTTAATGCCAACACTACATGAATGCTCTATATTCAATGAAGAACGTTTGAAATTGGAAAATGAAGAGATTATGAAAATGGAAGCCGTGGATAAAATACAGCATGAAGGAATAACTATTATATTGACAGGCAAATTGAAAACTAAATTGGATTCTCTAGAGAAAAACATATCAAACAGCTGGTTTAGAAAAGAATTTTTATGTATGTATGAACTGTCGAGTAATTTTAAGACGTAATTTGAATGTAGGAAAAGGTTTAGTGAATGGAGCTATGGGTAAAGTTGTGGGTTTTGTTAACTACCAGAAAAAAGATGGAATTGAATTTTTAAAAATAAAATTTGATCAGATTGAAGAGGTTAAAGACATTAGTCGTTGTTCAGTTCGTTTTTTGCTTGTGAAAGACTTATATGTACGTAGGAAGCAGTTTCTGTTTTCTCTAGCATATGCTGTAACTATTCACAAATCTCAAGGATTAACTGTAGATAGTGCTTTTGTAAACATTGGAACTAGTGTGTTTAAAGAAGGTATGGCATATGTTGCTTTGTCACGAGTGAAAAAAATTTCTGGTTTATTCATGATAGACTTTGATGACTCAAAAGTTAGTGCTGATGCAAATTGTGTAAAGGAGTATAATAGATTAAGAAGAAGCTATGCTCCTCATTTAGGTCAGTATCCTGTGTTTGAAAAATGTGTTGTTTGTCGGAAAAGGAGAATTGAGAATATCTGTAATGAGGATGTACAGAAGAGAAAACAAAAGGAGAGTGATGTGATTGCAAGCAAAAAGAAAAAGGACAATGTTGAAGAGGTTGTTGGTTGTCATTTTGTAAATAGCTCTGGTGTCAACTGCTACGCTAATGTAGTGCTGAATGTTGTATTTTATCTTGAAAGTTTGCAAGAGAAGATAATACTAAATCATGAAAAAAGATTTTGTTCTCTGCTGAGTTTCCTTTATGAGAAGTTGAGTAATGATAAAACTAAAATAGAAAGTGCTTCTGATGTTAGAAATCTTTTAGATGTATGTTCTGGATGTACACAGTTTACTCAAAATGTCCAGCAAGATGCACAGGAATTCTTAATGTATATGCTTATGGTACTGGAAGATGAAGGGGTAGAAATAGAAAATATGTTTGGTCTCTCTTATAAATGGGAACATTGTTGTGAAAACTGTATGAACACATGCAGCACTAATATTGATTCTGAAAGGTTCATACATTTAACATTACCAGAGAGTAAATCAGTGACTTTTAGTAAATTAGTTAAAGATGCAAATCACAACATGGAATGTTCTCAATGTAAATCAGAAATGTTATCAACGTTATTTTTAAAGAAATATGGACAGTATATAATTTTAATGATGCAACGTTGTAGAGCTGATGGAACAAAATTGGACACTTTAATAAAGAAGTTTGTAGGAAATCAATTATCAATATCAGGAAAGACTTTTGTTGCAGTTGCAATAATTTTCCATGATGGACCTTCTATAACTTCTGGTCATTACACAGTTTATCTAAAATGTGAAAAAGGCTGGACACTGTGTAATGATTCTCAATTGATTTTCAAGCAACGTTTGCCTGCACAATTACCAAATTCCTACTTAATTTTTCTAAAACCAAAATTTTAGATACAAATTGCAGCATCTGAAGAAACCATTATTTCGATTTTATAGGATTATCATTGGATATTTCACCAAAAAAGGGTTTAAAAATTACCATTTGGCCTCATGGAAAGGTAAATGTTTCCATTGTGGACTTCTTTGACAGATATAATTTTGGTGTATGTGCTTAAGCAACAAGATTTACAGACATTATTTATTGCAAATAGTTATTGTTCTTAGAAGATATTTTTAATATATATGTTATATTTCTATCAAGGTATGTTTTACTGAGGATAGATTCAGGGCTTTTTTAAACAATCTTTCAGATTGTTTATTTTTTTGCCCGCTGTTAAGTGATGAATGCAATTGATATCACTATTTTCAGTGAAATTCAATATATTCTGAAAACAGCAAAAAAAGCGCAAAAAATTATTATTTGTTAAATATGAAAATATGTGTACTGTATTCTAAAATGTATTGTTAAATATTACTCCTTTTTTTCTTTTTTTTCAGATCGAGAAAGAAAATTTAGGAAATTGAATCCATTTTTCTTGTAATTAAAAAAAAACATTTATTTCTAATTAAGTTATTTTGTTGGTCAGGTAAGTTTAAAATATCTGTATTTCTCACCCCTTCACTTTCATGCTACCTTTTCTTCACTTCTCCTCACTCTGCTTTTCTCATTCCCCTTCCCTCTCTCTTCTTCCTTTACTGCTCTTTCGTAACTCCCTCACTCCTTCTCTACTACTCCCCTAGGTTTACTGCCTCCATCACTATTTTTTCAACCATGTTTCTCTCCCTGTCTCCATATGTCTCAGTCATTCTAACTGCCTTACTCCTTCTCAGTTCCTTGCTCTCTGTCTCTGTTTCTGTCTCTCTCCCTTTGTCTGTCTTACCCTTAATTTCCTTAACATCTCTGGGGCAGATTTATGTTTCCTGGCGCATCCCTGTAAATCAGCAGGGATGCGCCAGGAAAGATGCGTCAGGCAAGTTTACCCTTGCGCCACCACAGATGCGCCGCATTTACAATGCAGCGCATCGTGGCGCAAGGATAAACAGATGCGTGACGCATCTGATGGCGTTAGGGCGGCTCATTGCTGGAGTCGTGTCGCAAGCATGACGCAACTCCAGCAATGTTTAGGGGCTGCCCATACCTAACATGCTGCGTCATGCCTTACGCCTGCTTCAAGCAGGCGCAAGGTTTTGACGCAGCAGCGTTGGAAAAGTGACTGAGTGAAATCTTGTAGATTTCACTACGTCACTTTTCCGAGGCTTTTTCCGCTGGAACGCCCACCCTGCATACATTAAACCTGACGCAGGTTTAATGTGGCGCAGGGCTTTACACCGTGACGCATCTCCATAGATGCGTCACGATGTAAATAGGGCGCAACGTGACGCAGGGTTTACGCTGCCGCTGCGTCACAAAAGTGACGCAACGGCGGCGTAAAAGTGGCGCAAGTCTAACATAAATCTGCCCCTTTGTTTCTACCACTCCTCCTCTCTCCATCACTCATTTTCCATCTATGTTAATTTTTTAACCTTCTCCGTCATTCTCCTTCCCTCACCTTCCCTAACTGTCACTATCCTTTACTCATAGTCACTCCTATTCTCCTACTCCACTTCCTCCTGTCTGTATCTCACACCCCTTCACCTTTTCGCATTCTTTCCTTCACTCTCCCTCACTCTGCTTTGCTCATTGAAATCCTGACTCCCTTTCTCTCACTCCAGTTTCCTAAATCCCTCCATCCCCTCACTCCCCATCTCTCACTTTCCCTTACCCCCTTTTCTAATCCTCATACCCCTTATCTCACCATCACTCCACTTCTCTTACTTTCAATCCCTTTATGCTGCTGTACTTCATCCGCTTCATTTATTACTCCCTTTTCCTATCTCCGTCCCTTACTCCCCTTTTCTCACTCCCTCTCCCTCACTCTCCATTACTCACTGCCATTCCCTTACTCATTCACTCTTCTTACCTGTATCCTCTACCCTTAGTCCTTTTGTTGCAGTCAGTCTTTCACTTCCCTTTCATGACTGATCATACTTTCCTTTCCTCCTCTTCACTCAGTCATTTCAATCATTCATGTATACACTACACATTCATTCAATAAAATTACAACACAGTATATTAGGAATATAGCTTTTCTTGGAGAAGTGAAGTGTGTTCTGAAAAGAACGGATTTTTTGTCTTTTTTGTTTTGTATTTTTTTTTTAGTTTTTTAACAATTTTGTATTTGTTTTGATTTTTTAGAGTACCAAATAAAAACTGGGAATGAAAAACTGTTCAACAGGAACAAAAAAAAAAAAAAGAAAAATATTATGGGGTGGAGCATGTGTGCTGCTCTATTCTGTTTTCAATCAAGTTGATACTGCTCTCACTGTAGCAGAGAACAGCATCGCACACATTGCAATGTATGTGCACCTTCTTGAAAAGTGGGCGGATGTCCAGTGCCCTGGTGCATGGAGAATCTGCGGCCGCAGATGATGTGCTCGGCTGAGCAGGTGGAGGGTTGTCCCTTAGGGCTCTAGTTGTCTCCCGAGCATAAGGAACAGGATGCACTGTTTTAAAGTGCCTCAGCATTGAATAAATACTGAAGGAGTATTTTTTGCTGGGATCTCCTCTTGACAAGACAGTGCCACAAATAGTGCATGTCACCTTCGGTGCATTCACCTTCTTTTGGCCCTCCGGAAAGGTGAAAAATTTCCATATGAATGAGTCTTTTTGTTTGCTGTGCCTTGGTGGCACCACAAAGGTCTCCTCCTCACTCCCTGAAGTTGACTGCTGTTCGGCCATTTTCTAGTAAAATTTTACTGGAAAAGCTGTTCAGCTCCTTCTCCAAGGAAATAAGAAGAAATATTGAGGGGAGTGGGTGTGGTGTTTGAAGATTCTGAAACAGAAACTACTATGAACCAATGAAGTGTTGTTTGGTAATCACATGACTTGCCGTGCGCGCACCACGCGCGCATCGTGCACGCACGCATGCGCACACAAAGAACGCACGGTGCACGCACGCGCACACAAAGCACGCACGGATCACGCACGCATGCGCGCATGGAGCACGCACCCCCGCGGCAGAAGATAGCCAAAGAGAAAAGTTAAGAACGTGAAAACGATTGCGGGCGCGCGAGTTATAGTTAGCTGAACTAACTATAACGGGGGAATTTCAATGGTTTTTTATGAGTGAAATGTCCAGCTAACTATAACATGTGTGAAACCAATGGTTTTTAAGTGAATATATATATATATATATATATATATATATATATATATAGATAGATAGATATATGAAGAAACACACACACACACATATATAAACACACACACACATATATATATATATATATATATATATATATTCTCTACTGGCGGACGCCAGTAGATAGTTATAGTTTGGACCTATTTTCCATAGGAAATCCGCAACATTATATTGGGAATATCTTTGGCGCCGGTTGACGAATCCTCGCGAAATTCTCCAAACTTTTGGCCAGCTCCGCTTCGCTCCTACCCTGAAAGTTTCGTGGTGATTCGTCAAGCAGGGGCCGAGAAAAAAGGGGGGTCCCAAAACGCGTTTTCCCTATGCAATTTCCCATAGGATCTGTTGTCGCAGCTACAGCCCGAACCGCTGAACGGAATGACACCAAATTTGGCAAAGATGTAGTCCTCAGTTCGGACTCGTTCCTTTTGCATATTTGGTGTGAATCTGTTCAGTAGTTACTGAGAAAATTAGGGTAAAAAAGTTAGTGATATCTATGGCCGCGGAGGATCTGCGGACCCTACCCGCACTGTACGCGAACCCTCCCCGAACCGAGCGCGCACCCTCCCGATCGCACGCTGAATGCTAATTGGCTGTCGAGCGTCTCTCTACATTCGAAACCAGGAACTGTTGGCGGCCATTTTCTGCCTCGAGTTCAGCAGCTGGGTGTTACTGGGAGCGTGATGTTTATTCTGCTTGAACCGCCAAGACTGAAAGAAATGAAATTCATCCTGACAGCTGGAAGATGCTGTTAATTATATAATTAAAGGACTAAAGTAATCCATACTTTACCTGCAGGAGTGTTAAATATTTTCTGAAGCCATGGCACGGCGAGGGATGGTTACAAGGCACAAACAATTGAAAAGGAGGCACAGAGGCTGACTTCAGGAAGGACGGCATCAATCATGCTGCGTGTAAGTGACATTTGCCAAACATGACTTTCCTTTTATGTAAAATGAAATGCAGCCATTTAAACATCATTCGGTATCTACCACCAGACTGCAAATTACACGCAGACATGGCAGCCATGAAGTTTAGCATCACATCATGAAATTCGAACAGTCCTTCGTCATTGACCATGACAAAGTGTTTCCCCAATGAAATCATTTGTGGTTTTACTTAAACGTGCCTTGTGTTTAGAACTGCGTTGATGAGCACTGAGGAAGGCTAAACGCCGAAATGCATCTGCTCTGTGAATAATGCTTGAATAAAGAACTTTGAACACCACCCGTGAGTGCTCCGCATTTTGGAAGCTGTGGTATTTTACGTGATTTCACCCTCATGTTGGCGGAGAATAGCACCCGTCGAATAAGAGTTCAGCAGCTGGGTGTTACTGGGAGCGTGATGTTTATTCTGCTTGAACCGCCAAGACTGAAAGAAATGAAATTCATCCTGCCAGCTGGAAGATGCTGTTAATTATATAATTAAAGGACTAAAGTAATCCATACTTTACCTGCAGGAGTGTTAAATATTTTCTGAAGCCATGGCACGGCGAGGGATGGTTACAAGGCACAAACAATTGAAAAGGAGGCACAGAGGCTGACTTCAGGAAGGACGGCATCAATCATGCTGCGTGTAAGTGACATTTGCCAAACATGACTTTCCTTTTATCTAAAATGAAATGCAGCCATTTAAACATCATTCGGTATCTACCACCAGACTGCAAATTACACGCAGACATGGCAGCCATGAAGTTTAGCATCACATCATGAAATTCGAACAGTCCTTCGTCATTGACCATGACAAAGTGTTTCCCCAATGAAATCATTTGTGGTTTTACTTAAACGTGCCTTGTGTTTAGAACTGCGTTGATGAGCACTGAGGAAGGCTAAACGCCGAAATGCATCTGCTCTGTGAATAATGCTTGAATAAAGAACTTTGAACACCACCCGTGAGTGCTCCGCATTTTGGAAGCTGTGATATATATATATAGATAGATATATGAAGAAACACACACACACACATATATAAACACACACACACATATATATATATATATATATATATATATTCTCTACTGGCGGACGCCAGTAGATAGTTATAGTTTGGACCTATTTTCCATAGGAAATCCGCAACATTATATTGGGAATATCTTTGGCGCCGGTTGACGAATCCTCGCGAAATTCTCCAAACTTTTGGCCAGCTCCGCTTCGCTCCTACCCTGAAAGTTTCGTGGTGATTCGTCAAGCAGGGGCCGAGAAAAAAGGGGGGTCCCAAAACGCGTTTTCCCTATGCAATTTCCCATAGGATCTGTTGTCGCAGCTACAGCCCGAACCGCTGAACGGAATGACACCAAATTTGGCAAAGATGTAGTCCTCAGTTCGGACTCGTTCCTTTTGCATATTTGGTGTGAATCTGTTCAGTAGTTACTGAGAAAATTAGGGTAAAAAAGTTAGTGATATCTATGGCCGCGGAGGATCCGCGGACCCTACCCGCACTGTACGCGAACCCTCCCCGAACCGAGCGCGCACCCTCCCGATCGCACGCTGAATGCTAATTGGCTGTCGAGCGTCTCTCTACATTCGAAACCAAGAACTGTTGGCGGCCATTTTCTGCCTCGGTAGAAGCGAGGCTGAAGAAGCAAGGGGAATAAGTGCGTAAAACATATAAAGGGGGCAGAGTGGAAATACTCTGACCCTCTAGAGGTGCTTAGGGGGTCCCAGAAGGACCCCCTGGGGCCCCACTTTTAAAAAAAATAAAAGCAGCGAAATGCGCGCACGGTGCGCGCATCCTATCGCGTTGGATGCACGGATCCTCTCGCGGTGGGTTTGCGGATCCAAGGGAAAAAAAATGAAATTGTTGGGAGATAAAGATTAAGCTTAAGTGTTTTGTTCTTGAGTGGCTCTAAAAAGAGCTGTTGTGTTCATTGAGAGTTTTTGGTACTTATAAGTAAGTACCTATACAGAGTCTAAAGTTGTTGAGGAAGACTCTGTTTCCTTCATCAGTAAAGTGTACTCCATCTCTCCTATACATCTCTTGCATATGAAAGCGCAGATTGTTATTGTAAATGGACCCCATTCTGTAGTCTCGGAGAAAAGCAGAAACAGATTTATTCACATGTTTCCTAGCTTTCTCAATCTGTGGACAAAACTTATCGGACCAGTTCCATTTCTGCCTTTGGCATATGTTAGAATACACAAAGGCAGTTTTAGGGAAAAGTGAAATCAGTTGTGCAAAGGTGTCCTTCATAAGCATTTCCAGACCTACCCCAGTCAAAGTGCCTAGGTCATTGCCACCACAGTGCACTATTATGAGGTCAGGGTGTTGGATTTGCATGAAGGATTTCACCAATGGCATCAATTGGTGCCACTTTAACCCTCTCTGTCCAATCCATTTAATGTCTACATTTGGCAAACCTAGGTCTTTGTGAATGCCTTTGTTTTCTGCATACCTTTGGCTCCAGAAAATGTAGCTGTGTCCCACAATCCACACTGTAAGCATCTTGTAAGGAGGTCTGGATGCACTCAGATGGTCTCTGTAAATGAAATGGCAGTTTGGAAAGTAAGATGTTTCTAAAATGGTGGCTAAGATGCAATTTTGAAAAAAGACAAGAAATCATTGGTTGTTTGACAACCTTCTACACTGAAAGGTAGGGTGCATATTTCTGTTTTTTAAACGCTTGATTCTTATTGGTTAACAAAAACAGATTGTAAGGAACATTATATATGATAAGCTGATATGTTGAGAAGTCAAGCACACTTGGTGTTTTGATTAGCAACATTGTGTGTGCTGAACTTGTGACCTGTGTGCTCAGTACAGTGTTCCATGACCTGTTTCTATGGTAACGGGCAGAAGGCAGATTGGGGGAAGGGTTGAAGTTTATGTCATTTGGAAAGGGTTGAAATGTTTAACCAATAGAAATGTGTGTTTGCTTTTGAATTTATGTGGGAAGGAATGTGATTTGATGTTTACATGTATATGTGTGGAAAATGAGTGGGAAACTTTGCCATTCTTTGGTTTTGCTGATAGGTGCACAGTGCAGAGATTCTGTATAAGAAAATCTGGTGTGTGACTGATATACTTCTTAATCTACAAAACATGTTGAAAGGTGAGTTATTTAATTGTGAGGGGATGTATGTAGACTATTTTTTATTTTAATAAGACTAATGTATTTTTTCTGCTAAAGTGTAGGGAGTATTTCTTTTTCTCTACAATCTTATTGACAGTGTGTGTGCATGTAGAAACCATTTTGTGATAAGGATTTGTGTTTTTTCATATGTTTGTAGACAGATAACTATGCAGTTCTTATATTTTGGTAGATTTAGAAACCACTTATTGTTTATGAATTTGTGAAATGAGTTATGTTTCTGGAGTAAAATGTAGTACTTCTTGTAGATGAAGAAATGTGTTTTGGTATAGTGTAAGGGATAGTGTTGTTTGTCTAGAATCACACAGAGAGCCTGTGTGCATTGGGGAACCACTGTGGAGAAGCGTTTGGTAACATTGTGCATTTGTTGACAGATAACTGTTTTGAAACCTGTCATGTTGTCAAGTTTTAGTAGCATTAGAAGACAGTTATGGCTTATGCTTTCATTAAATGAGTTAGGTATTGACAGTAAAGTGTAGTCGTGAAATATGTAGATTGTGTGCAGTTCCCTTACCACTTCCATTGTAGTGAATGAGTTTTGGTAAACTCCTAGGAATACTGGTGCTTGTCTAGAATCACACTGTGAGTCTGTGTACATTTGGGAACCACTGTCAGAGAAGCGTTTGGTAACATCATGAATTTGCTGACAGAAAACTGTTTTGAAACCTGTCATGTTGTCAAGTTTTAGTAGCATTAGAAGCCAGTCTTTGCTTATGTGTTGATTAAATGAGTCAGGCATTGACACTAAAGAGCAGTCGTGAAATATGTAGATTGTATACAGTTCCCTTATCACTTTCAGTGTAGTGAATGAGTTTTGGTAAACTCCTAGGAATACTGGTGCTTGTCTAGAATCACACTGTGAGTCTTTGTGCATTTGGGAACCACTGTGAAAGAAGCGTTTGGTAACATCGTGTATTTGCTGACAGAAAACTGTTTTAAAACTTGTCATGTTGTCAAGTGTTAGTAGCATTAGAAGCCAGTCTTTGCTTATGTGCTGATTAAATGAGTGAGGCATTGACACTAAAGTGCAGTCGTGAAATATGTAGATTGTGTGCAGTTCCCTTACCTCTTCCACTGTAGTGAATGAGTTTTGGTAAACTCCTAGGGATAGTGGTGCTTGTCTAGAATCACACTGTGAGTCTGTGTGCATTTGGGATCACTGTCAGAGAAGCGTTTGGTAACATCATGTATTTGCTGACAGATAACTGTTTTAAAACCTGTCATGTTGTCAAGTTTTAGTAGCATTAGAATCTAGTCTTTGCTTATGCGTTGATTAAATGAGTCATGCTTTGACACTGATGTGGTGTACTTAAATATGTAGATTGTGTGCAGTACCATTAACTCTTCCAGAGTAGTGAATGAGTTTTGGTAAACTCCTAGGATAGTGTTGCTTGTCTAAAATCACACTGTGAGTCTGTGTGCATTTGGGTAAGGATTGTGAGAGAAGCATTTTGTAACATCGTGTATTTGCTGACATATACCTGTTTTAAAACCGGTCATGTTGTGAAGTTTTAGTAGTATTAGAAGCCAGTCTTTGCTTATGCTTTGATTATATGAGTCAGGCTTTGACATAAAAGTGCAGTGGGAGGAATCTCATTGGCAAGCTTTAACAACTGCTACTCTCAAAATATACTCTATACAATATACTCTCAAAAGAGTATATTGGGCCTGGATGGAACCACATTTTGGAACCTGTGCAGGTATTCAAGAGGTTCTGACCCTGATGTAATTTCCAACCACATTACAAACCAAGAATGGTTTGTTCATTTTTCAAATCTCTACTCAGGCGAAGACAACCAAACTTTGAGTATACCTTTCCTTATTGCTCCTACAAATTCCATTTTGGCTAACTATGATTTGTTTACAGAGGCAGAAGTTGTGACTGCCATTAATAGATTGGTCCCAGCTAAATCTCCAGGCCCTGATGGCCTACCTGGTGACCTGTTCCGCTCTGATCCTAAATCTTGGGCTGCTTACTTTACCATCTTACTTAACGCTCTTCTCAAGGGGTCTTCTATCCCTGAGTCATGGAAAGGAGCGGAAGTAGTACCAGTATATAAGAAGGGCTCCCGAGAAGACCCTGCCAACTACCGACCAATAAGTCTTATTGATGTTGGCCAGAAAGTGGTTGGCAGGGTACTTTTGGAGCGTATATTGTCTTGGGCTACTGAGCATAGTGTCCTGTCGCACTTCCAGGCTGGGTTCAGACCGAATACGAGCATGATCGACCAGGTCTTTAGGCTGCTTTTGCTATATTGGAAGGTTGTCTCGATTGGTAAGGGCAGCCTTCATCTGGCCTTTATAGATCTGAGGTCCGCCTTTGATCTGGTCCCTCGTGACCGTCTTTGGTCTGTCCTCCAGGAAATGGGTCTCCCGCCTCCTCTTTTGGACCTTCTGGTCCGTCTGCATGAGGGCAATTTCGCAAGGGTGCGGTGCGGAACCCAAGGACAGAAAACTGAAAAGATCCCAGTCAAGAGAGGTGTCCGCCAGGGTTGAGTATTGGCGCCCACCCTCTTCTACTTGTTTGTGAATGGAGTGGTGAAATTTTTGCAAGATGTTCCAGCTGACGCCCCCGCCCTGGCGGGCGAAAAAGTTCCCACCATACTTTTTGCGGACGACACCCTCTTGATTTCTAAGACACCAGCAGGCCTACAGAAGCTCTTAGATAGGTTTCATTTGTTCTGTTCATTGAGAGGTTTAGCTATTAACACATCAAAAACCCCCCTAGAATATGTCAAATTTTTTGACTATCTAGGAATTAGAGTTTCCGACACCTTAAGCTGGAGACCCCATATTGCCAAGATGCTGCTAAATTTTAAACGAGCCACGGGAGTGATTGCTAAAGAACATCGCTCCTCGAGGAGCAAGCCAATCACTCCCGCACTAATGATTTATCAGGCCAAAGCAGTTGGTTCGACCCTTTATGGTGCCGAACTATGGGGTTTTGATAATCTTGAAGATATCACTCTGTCCGAGAACAAATTTATGAGAGACTTAGTCTCAATGCCCAGGGGTACTCCTCTGAAACCACTTTTCAGCGATTTGGGTAGGCGCTCGATCAAAGATATTGCAAGGTTGCGTCCTTTGTTATTCTGGGCCCGCCTATGGCGTACCCCGGAGCTAGAAAAATATACTGAGGGCTTGAGAGAAATCATGAACACCGCAGGCTCCCATAAAATAAGCTGGCTCCGCAACATCAAAAAATCCCTAAAACAACTTGATTTAAACGATGCCTGGGATCATGGAGCTCCCGTGAGCAAGGCAGATCTCAAAAGAGTATATTGGGCCTGGATTGACAACGAGGACCTTAGCAACTCCAATGCAGGCAGGCTGACGGAAGCCTTTTACATTCATAAGCAGTCTATTAGCTTCGAGCCTTATCTTGAGTTCGTACAAAAACCTAGGGATAGATCTTTGTATCTCCAGTTCAGACTCGAGATTCTTCCAACTCGAGAGTTTACCAGCAAATGGAAGCCTCCCCACCAGACACCTGATACTTGTCTGATTTGTGTGGAGAAGGTCGAAAGCATTGCTCATATTATGTTTGAATGCCCAGTGTACAGTAATCCAAGAAGGAGATGGTTAGGCCCCGCCTGTCGCCTTCTGGGCATTTCAAACTATCGTGCTGCATTACGCATTCTACAATCTGATACAAGCTTGGTGTTAGTCTGTGCCGTGGCGAAATTTCTGGGCTGGTCCTGGAACATTAGAAGTAAACTTACTAGCCCCAGCAGATGATTTTGTCTATAGTATTTTTATTCTTGTTTTTTAACCTTTTAACAAATTCTAATATTTGTTTTTTTATCCAATTTATTTAATTAGTCAATAAGCTATTAGATTGAGAGCATTTCTACAATTATTGTGACCTTTTGTAAATACTGCTCTCCCGATGAACCGTTTGTTTTTATATGTTTGTATGTATATGCTTTTATGATAATTTTTATCGAAATAAAGCTTTTTGACTTGACTTGATAAAAGTGCAGTCCTGAAATATGAAGATTGTGTGCAGTTCACTTACCACTTCCACAGTAGTGAATGAGTTTTGGTAAACACCTAGTTATAGTGGTTGTTGTCTAGAATTACACTGTGAGTCTGTGTGCATTTGAAAACCACTGTGAGAGAAGCATTTGGTAAGATCGTGTATTTGCTGAGAGATAACTAATTTAAAACTTATCATGTTGT
The DNA here is from genome assembly GCF_964204655.1 of Triturus cristatus. Taxonomy (NCBI): domain Eukaryota; kingdom Metazoa; phylum Chordata; class Amphibia; order Caudata; family Salamandridae; genus Triturus; species Triturus cristatus. The sequence goes on from NC_140580.1 coordinate 287,405,121, forward strand.
CAAGTTTTAGTAGCATTAGAAGCTAGTCTTTGCTTGTGCAATGATAAAATGAGTCAGGGTTTGACACTAAGGTGCAGTACCATGTACTATTCTGTTCACTGTGGCACTGTCCTAGAAGTAGTCTGATTATTTAGTCAGTTTCTAAGTACCAAATAGACTGCTTCAAATGTCTATGCAGTATGCATGTAATGTTCTAACATACTATACACTTGTCTTTTACACCTTCAATTCCCTAGTCAGTATCCATACACTTCCAGGAAACATCCTGTCACTTCCTTTGCAGTCCTCTAGAGACCCATCCAACAGCATCTACTAATCCATTCACTGTGCCAAAACCCAAACACTTATAAATTCACCAAGACACTCTATTTCCAGTACTCTAATGATTCAGTCACTGCCTAAGCATTCATGCACTGAGCCAGGTCTTAGCACATGGACTTCTTCAAACCCCTAACCACTATTCATGCAGTCCTCTAAGCACCTACACACTTGTCTTTCACACCTTCAATTCCCCAGTCAGTATCCGTTAACTTCCAGCAAACACCCCGTCACTCCATTTGCACTCCTCTAGTGACCCATTCAGCATCATGTACTAATCCATTCACTGCGCCAAACCCTAATAAATTCACCCAGGCACTCTCCTTGCAGTACTCTAATCATTCAGTCAGTACCCAAGTACTCATTGTAGGAGAGTAGGGTCTGCAATCCTATGATCACCCAGATTTTTTTGCTTTTGCTTCATTGGTTTACGACTTTCCCCGGCTGTGGGCCTGCCAATCAGACCCACAGCCTAGCTGTTCTCTCTCGAAATTATCACACATGTACATTAGGTGCATCCACTAATTGGAACTGGGCCGCCTTGTCAGTCCCTGTCTCAGCATACCACAGGTATCCAGGGCATCGGTGTACCCAGGGCCTACCAGGGGCTGAAGCATGTATTATGCCACCCCTGGAATGGCCGCCCAAATCTGACACAACTGGCTGCACGACAGCTGGGGCCACGTGGTGTAATCACCCGTTGCTGTAGGTGTAGTATTCCTACACCTAAACCCTAAAATGGACACATGGATTCCTATCAGTCACTCCTATAGCAGGCCTTATCAATCCTGAAGGCAGAGTGCAGGGAATCATGTGGGACGGTGCTCTGGCGCGAGCTGAGCCCGTCGACGGCTTGCGGAACCAAGTCCTAATAGCCGTTCCATGGTGACGCGGGCCAACTACTTTTAATGCATTATAATCCTGGCGGTTATTTGCTAACTTTGGCCTCACATCACCTACCCATGTCGAGTAAGGTGTCATACGAATGGGAATACAAACCCCTCGCCAGTCCTGGTGACGGGGTTAGCATTCCCCCCTTTTAGAGGGACACGACATGGAAGTAACCTTGAACCCCGGTTAAAGTTGACTCAAGCCTCAGCATCACAAAATGGATGCTGCCACCAGACACAAGTCTGACCTCCTGCTGCTGGGGGACCTTCCAGCAAGGGGAGCTTGGACAAAGGGTTTCCTGTCGAGGGCGGTGTTAGCACCGTCCCAGACAGGGTTTGTGTATCCCAGGTAGGCAGGGCTGAAAGGAAGGTGATTGCAAGTGGCACCCCGGTGCTCACTGTGCATAGCCCGGCTCAAACCAGTTTCGGGGGCACACCGGCCCCTGAGCTGGCGCGAAGCCGGACAAAGGATAGGGGTGTAACCACCCCCCTCCTGGCTCCACCCATAGGTAGAACCTAGTCACGGGCCAGCCCCTTTTCTTAGAATAAAGGTAGGAGCGAGTCCCCTTCCCAAATTGGATAATCAGATAATCGGATAACTCCGAATCACGAACCACTTTCCACGAAAGGAACTCTTGACTATTTCTGAAGACTCTCCCTTGTGGCTAAGGAGTAGCCACCCTGCACCAGCAGGCACCACCTAAGCGCTTGCGGTTTGCTGTAAGTCTCTCCTACGGATCAAGACTGCCCAGCTCGACGAGACCCGAGTCCCTGCCATCTCTGACCTTTTACCTGCCTCATCAGCCCAGCTGAGAGTCGTAGGTGTGACGAGACCTGCGGGACCGGCCATCTTCAGAACCTGCACGACGCTTATCTAGCACACCCACCGAGGGACCCTCGAGTGAGTGCACCTAGGGTTTGAGAAGCCCTAACCCTGAGCAGCTCCAGCATCGAAGTCTGCCTCCCCAGCATCCCCGAGATCTGCGTGGGGGCCCTTCCGCTCCTTGCTGTTCACCGCGTTGTTCGACCACTTGCCGACCGGCTTGTGGCCCTCTTCACGACGCACCACGATTGTTTCATCACTAGTCTGGTTGCTCCAGACTGGCTCTTGCTCCCCTTCAACAGAGGAGTACCACGGACCCTCCTGGTCCACTCCCGACGCCATCTTGACTCCCCCGCTTGGGTTGCCACTGCCAAGATCCGCTGCCCCTGCCTGGGCCCAGCATCATCGACAGCAGACACCTTCGCGGGACAGCTCGCCCTCCATCCTGGTCGCCGCCGCGCCTCCTGGCCCGAGGAACAGCCGAGTCCGACGTCACCCACTCACCTGGTCGAGGTGACTTCAGCCGGTACCCTCCTGGTACCCACACGATCGCTGGCTAGCGGGTGAGAACTGAGTCCCCTCTGCTTTCAGGTTTTCTTTATCACCGATCCAGGCTTGGATCTCGCTGAATATCGACACTGGTCGCCTGCCAGCAACTCTTCTTTCAGGCTCCTGAGACTACAACGAGGACTTCCGACATCTTGCCGAACCTTCTACAGCCGCAGCCTATGGGCTAGGTAACCCGAGCATTTCGGAGCTCCATCGCAGGTTCGCTCTACAAGTGTCCAGTTCCTTTTTCGTTTAAGTCCCACTGATCGGATCACTCCGGAATCAGTACCTCCAGACTCTAACCATTCGCATTCCACTGTTAGTGTAGATGGTTTCTCGTGCCCCTCGGGCATTTGTGTAAATTGTGCAACTGAAGTATTTTCCTAAGAGTTTTGTAGTGTGCTTAGCTCCCTGACTCATAAAGAGCCAGGGTAGTCTTGTTATAAATAAATATCCTTTATTTTCATAACAACTTGTGTGGTGTCCTTTCGCTTGGTGTTCAAGGGGTATATGTGATGGTAAACAGCTGGCTTAACACGCCCTCTAGAGTTTAGCCTAAGACTGCTCGTATCCACGCTACTAGGATAGCTGGTCTAAAAGGTTGACTTACAACCAATCATCAATAAGGGTCGTTTGGAATGATACACAGTGATCACTAGAATAGTGAGCACTACATATCAGGCCAACTTCTCACATTGGTGAGCAGCGGTTGGGATTTGAGCTTGCTGTTGTTTTACCACACACGTATCCTAAGAATATCGCAGTGAAAGATCACATAAGTACCCAGGTACATATAACTTAACTTAGAATACTCCGAGTTCTACTGAACCGGCTGTTGTAGTGTAACAGGGCTTAGCACACCCTGACTACAACTCTTAGCAAGGGATCAGTAAGTAAACCCATAGTGTAGGTAGGTGCAACACTTACACCTCACTAGAAAAGCATGTCGATCCACGGAGAGTCTTCGCAGACTCCCTTAGTGGTCAGTGACCCTCCACAGGTCGTGTCACGATATGCAACTCTTAGCTTCAAGGAGATGCGACAACTGTGTGCCTCCAGGAAGCTAAACCAGGGTTCTAACCCTACCATCGCAACTCTGATAGGTCTCTTAGAGGCGTACGATGCTAGGAGGTCCTCTAACACAGGTCCCCCCGGTGCAGATGGGAACATGCCGCCCTTAGAGGGAACCCTCGGTGACCCAGACCTCGACCTCCACACAGAGGAGGAGGACGAGGACGAGTTATCGGGAGACGAGGCAGACAAAGGTCCAGTGGTAGTCGGCAGGCTTACAAGGACCAACTTAAGCAGGCATGAGAATGGAGCTGGGGGAGCCCCGGGCCCACGCTCAAGCAGGCTTAACCTTGGGAACGGACGAGCTAGGTCTCTCTCCAGAGGCTCTGGCAGATCGGTTCATACACATGTCTCTCAGGCATCTTCTCAGAGAGGGATGACTTCCCCTCAGAGGAGGGAGCATGAAGCGAAGATGCGGGAGGTCAATCTGAGGATCGAGCGGGAAGAACTTGCCCTCGCCAAAGAAAGACTTGCCTTGGCCCGAGAGCAGAAATTAAGTGGGTTAGATCCCACTGGTGGCAGCATTCTCAATAGAGAGAAAGACAGGGGTATAGACACTAGACACCTGAGTAAAATAGTGCCCCCCTTTAAACAAGGGGACGACATCCACAAGTGGATAACTGCCTTGGAGAGGGCCTGCACTGTCCAGTGCGTCCCCCCAAGTCAGTGGGCAGCTATACTGTGGCTTTCCTTTGAAGGTAAAGGAAGGGACAAGCTCCTCACTACAAGAGCTGAGGATGCTAACAACTACCAAGTCCTGAAGAACACACTGATTGATGGGTTCGGCTTAACCACGGAACAGTACCGAGTGCTGTTCCGGGACACCCAGAAAATTCAGTCTCAGGATTGGGCTGACTTTGTCGATTGTGCCACTAAGGCTTTGGAAGGCTGGTTACTGGGTAGCAAGGTTACTGATTACACAGGATTGTACAATCTTATCATGCGAGAACAGATTTTAAACAACTGTCAGAACCAATTGTTGCATCAGCACCTTGTCGACTCGGATCTGACCTCTCCCCAAGAATTGGGAAAGAAGGCGGACAGACGGGTCAGAACAAGGGTCAAGCAGAACCAGAATCAGAACCAGGGTGGTCAGAAGAAAGCAGACCAAAAGGGTAACAAGAACGAACAAAATGACCAGAAGTCTTCGACAGGTCCCCAACAAACCAAAGAGGGTGGGGGTCAGGCTTCACAGAAGAAGAAGACTCAAGAAGGCCAGTCAAAAAGGTGGTGCCAATACTGTAAAAGTAAGACTCACTGGTTTAGTGAGTGCACCAAGAAAGGAGGGCAAACTCCTACCACTGCAGCCCCTAAGGCACCTGCGCCCCCTAGTACAGTCAGCAGTGGTAGTGCGCCTCCCAAGGCATTAGTTGGGTTAACCTTGGGAACCGAGGGGAGTGACGACTTAGTCGGCACGCTCACTCAGGCCGTCCTTGTCTGTACCGGGGATATGGATATGTCCCCTGATGCCAGTCCCAATACTTTGGGCAAATACAGACAGACACCTTTGATAAATGGAAGAGTGGCTCAGGCCTACAGGGACACGTGTGCCAGTGTCACCATGGTGACGCCTAACTTCGTGGACCCTGGACAGATCATGCTAGGTACCAGTTACCTAGTGACCAATGCCAGCAACGTCACTACCAATCACAGTATGGCAGTTGTTGATTTCTCCTGGGGAGGGGTAAGTGGCCCGAAAAAGGTTGTGGTTAGTTCAGACCTCCCCGTAGAATGTCTGTTGGGCAATGATTTGGAAACGTCACAATGGTCAGAAGTGGAGCAGAGGACTCACATGGAGATGTTAGGCTTGCCAGCACATGTCCTTGCTGTGACCAGGTCACAGGCCAAAAGATGCCCCACTGAACAGGTGCTGGATCCTGGAAGAACGGACCAGACACCTTCCAAGAAAAGGAGCAGTAAGGGTAAGGCTTCGCCTTCCCCCTTGCCCCAGGTCGTGGATCAAGTCTCCGAGGAGGCTGACCTTAGAGAACTGAGGGAAACTGAGCCGCAAGAGCTTGAACCTGGTCAGGTTGAGTTTCTGGGCTCAGGGGGACCCTCCAGGGAAGACCTGGGGAAGGCACAGTTAGACTGCCCCTCACTTGAACCCCTCAGACAGCAGGCCGCTGCTGAGGCTGCAGGGAACGCCACAGGTACCCACAAAGTGTACTGGGACGATGGACTCCTGTACTCCGAGGCAAGAGACCCCAAACCTGGTGCGACCAGGAGGCTGGTCATCCCCTTGTCTCTGAGAGGTTTCCTTCTCACCTTGGCCCACGAGATTCCCCTTGCAGGTCACTTAGGCCAGAATAAGACTTGGGACAGAATTGTTCCACACTTTCACTGGCCCCACATGTCCGAAGATACGAAGGAGTTTTGCCGCTCCTGTGTCACTTGCCAAGCCAGTGGTAAGTCAGGTGGCACGACAAAGGCCCCCCTCATACCACTACCAGTGGTGGGGGTACCCTTTGAACGAGTGGGGATCGACATTGTCGGACCAATGGAACCCCAGACAGCATCAGGGCACAAGTTTATACTGGTGGTGGTGGACCACGCCACCAGGTATCCTGAAGCTATTCCCCTTAGGACCACTACAGCACCTGTGGTGGCACGGGCCCTACTTGGAGTGTTCTCCAGAGTGGGCTTCCCTAAGGAGGTCGTCTCAGACAGAGGTGCAAACTTCATGTCGGGATATGTGACTGCTATGTGGAAGGAATGTGGTGTCAACTACAAGTTCACCACACCCTATCACCCACAATGCAATGGGCTTGTTGAGAGATTCAATAGGACCCTAAAAGGGATGATTCACGGACTACCTGAAAAGCTTCGGCGGAGATGGGATGTCCTGATACCCTGCCTCTTGTTCGCCTACAGAGAGGTCCCGCAGAAGGGGGTTGGCTACAGCCCTTTTGAGCTTCTGTTCGGACATCCTGTAAGGGGACCCCTTTGTTTGGTAAAGGAAGGATGGGAGAGACCTCTCAGAAAGCCGGCATCAAACATTGTGGACTATGTGCTCGGTCTCCGCTCGCGGATGGCGGAGTACATGGAAAAGGCGTCTAAAAACCTTGAGGCGAGCCAAGAATTACAGAAAGCTTGGCACGACCAAAAGGCTGTCCTGACTGTGTACCAGCCTGGACAGAAGGTGTGGGTGCTGGAGCCAGTGGCCCCAGCAGCACTCAAAGACAAATGGTCTGGGCCCCACACGATCATTGAGCAAAAGGGAGAGGTCACCTACCTGGTAGACCTGGGAACTCCCCGGAGCCCCCACAGGGTGCTCCATGTAAACAGGCTCAAGGCATATGTCGACAGGGAGGGCATGGGCTTGCTCATGGCCACAGATGAGGGACAGGAGGAGGAGAGTGACCCTCTCCCGGACCTGCTCTCTCAGAACCCTGACGATGGATCAGTAGATGGTGTTGTCTTTTGCGGCAGCCTCTCTGGACATCAACAAGAGGATTGTAAACAGGTTCTTCAATCCTTTCGACATATGTTCTCTCTGACACCCAGTCAGACCAAGTGGTGTACCCATGAGGTCGACACTGGGGACAGTCTGGCCGTAAAGAGTAAAATCTATCGGCAACCTGATCATGTCAGAGACTGCATCAAGACAGAGGTGCAGAAAATGTTGGAGCTGGGAGTCATTGAACCCTCGGACAGCCCCTGGGCTAGTCCCGTAGTGCTCGTGCCGAAACCTCACACCCAGGGCGGTAAGAAAGAGATGAGGTTTTGCGTGGACTACAGAGGTCTCAATGCAGTCACTAAGACTGACGCCCACCCGATACCAAGAGCAGACGAACTTATCGACCGGTTGGCCTCGGCCAACTACTTAAGTACGTTTGACCTGACAGCTGGGTATTGGCAAATCAGGTTAGCTGAGGAGGCCAAGCCCAAAACCGCATTTTCTACCCCGGGTGGGCATTATCAGTTCGTGGTAATGCCCTTTGGTTTGAAAAATGCACCTGCCACCTTCCAAAGGCTGGTGAATCGAGTTCTCACTGGGTTGGACGACTTCTGTGCGGCGTATCTGGACGATATCGCTGTCTTTAGCTCCACCTGGGAGGATCACCTGGTCCACCTGAGGAAAGTGTTAGAGGCCCTGCAGAAGGCAGGCCTCACTATCAAGGCCACCAAGTGCCAGATAGGGCAGACACAGGTTGTATACCTGGGCCACCTTGTAGGTGGAGGCCAGGTTCAACCATTGGAGAGCAAAATACAGGCCATCCAGGACTGGGCTCCTCCAACCACCCAGACTCAGGTTCGAGCTTTCTTGGGCCTGACTGGTTATTACCGGAAATTTGTCAGAAATTATGGATCCATTGTGACCCCGCTAAACGACCTGACAAGTAAAAAGATGCCAAAAAAAGTTCAGTGGACAGCAAGCTGTCAGAAGGCATTCGATGACCTGAAGCAGGCCATGTGCACAGCACCTATCCTAAAGAGTCCAGACTACTCCAAACCATTCATTGTCCAAACAGACGCTTCGGAGCTGGGTGTGGGAGCTGTTCTATCGCAACTGAATTTTGATGGTCATGACCAGCCCATAGCTTTTATTAGCAGGAGGCTGACCCCCAGAGAGAAGAATTGGTCAGCTATTGAGAGGGAGGCCTTTGCTGTGGTTTGGGCCCTGAAGAAGTTGAGGCCATACTTGTTTGGCACTCACTTCAAGATTCAGACCGACCATAAGCCCCTCTTGTGGCTAAATCACATGAAGGGTGAAAACCCCAAACTACTTAGGTGGTCCATTTCCCTACAGGGGATGGACTTCACAGTGGAGCATAGACCTGGCACTGATCATGGCAATGCAGATGGGCTCTCCAGGTATTTCCACTTAGAGCAAGAACACTCACCTGGTCAAGGTTAGCATATTGTCCCAAAGTTTGGGGGGGGGGTCATGTAGGAGAGTAGGGTCTGCAATCCTATGATCCCCCAGATTTTTTTGCTTTTGCTTCATTGGTTTACGACTTTCCCCGGCTGTGGGCCTGCCAATCAGACCCACAGCCTAGCTGTTCTCTCTCGAAATTATCACACATGTACATTAGGTGCATCCACTAATTGGAACTGGGCCGACTTGTCAGTCCCTGTATCAGCATACCACAGGTATCCAGGGCATCGGTGTACCCAGGGCCTACCAGGGGCTGAAGCATGTATTATGCCACCCCTGGAATGGCCGCCCAAATCTGACACAACTGGCTGCACGACAGCTGGGGCCACGTGGTGTAATCACCCGTTGCTGTAGGTGTAGTATTCCTACACCTAAACCCTAAAATGGACACATGGATTCCTATCAGTCACTCCTATAGCAGGCCTTATCAATCCTGAAGGCAGAGTGCAGGGAATCATGTGGGACGGTGCTCTGGCGCGAGCTGAGCCCGTCGACGGCTTGCGGAACCAAGTCCTAATAGCCGTTCCATGGTGACGCGGGCCAACTACTTTTAATGCATTATAATCCTGGCGGTTATTTGCTAACTTTGGCCTCACATCACCTACCCATGTCGAGTAAGGTGTCATACGAATGGGAATACAAACCCCTCGCCAGTCCTGGTGACGGGGTTAGCATTCCCCCCTTTTAGAGGGACACGACATGGAAGTAACCTTGAACCCCGGTTAAAGTTGACTCAAGCCTCAGCATCACAAAATGGATGCTGCCACCAGACACAAGTCTGACCTCCTGCTGCTGGGGGACCTTCCAGCAAGGGGAGCTTGGACAAAGGGTTTCCTGTCGAGGGCGGTGTTAGCACCGTCCCAGACAGGGTTTGTGTATCCCAGGTAGGCAGGGCTGAAAGGAAGGTGATTGCAAGTGGCACCCCGGTGCTCACTGTGCATAGCCCGGCTCAAACCAGTTTCGGGGGCACACCAGCCCCTGAGCTGGCGCGAAGCCGGACAAAGGATAGGGGTGTAACCACCCCCCTCCTGGCTCCACCCATAGGTAGAACCTAGTCACGGACCAGCCCCTTTTCTTAGAATAAAGGTAGGAGCGAGTCCCCTTCCCAAATTGGATAATCAGATAATCGGATAACTCCGAATCACGAACCACTTTACACGAAAGGAACTCTTGACTATTTCTGAAGACTCTCCCTTGTGGCTAAGGAGTAGCCACCCTGCACCAGCAGGCACCACCTAAGCGCTTGCGGTTTGCTGTAAGTCTCTCCTACGGATCAAGACTGCCCAGCTCGACGAGACCCGAGTCCCTGCCATCTCTGACCTTTTACCTGCCTCATCAGCCCAGCTGAGAGTCGTAGGTGTGACGAGACCTGCGGGACCGGCCATCTTCAGAACCTGCACGACGCTTATCTAGCACGCCCACCGAGGGACCCTCGAGTGAGTGCACCTAGGGTTTGAGAAGCCCTAACCCTGAGCAGCTCCAGCATCGAAGTCTGCCTCCCCAGCATCCCCGAGATCTGCGTGGGGGCCCTTCCGCTCCTTGCTGTTCACCGCGTTGTTCGACCACTTGCCGACCGGCTTGTGGCCCTCTTCACGACGCACCACGATTGTTTCATCACTAGTCTGGTTGCTCCAGACTGGCTCTTGCTCCCCTTCAACAGAGGAGTACCACGGACCCTCCTGGTCCACTCCCGACGCCATCTTGACTCCCCCGCTTGGGTTGCCACTGCCAAGATCCGCTGCCCCTGCATGGGCCCAGCATCATCGACAGCAGACACCTTCGCGGGACAGCTCGCCCTCCATCCTGGTCGCCGCCGCGCCTCCTGGCCCGAGGAACAGCCGAGTCCGACGTCACCCACTCACCTGGTCGAGGTGACTTCAGCCGGTACCCTCCTGGTACCCACACGATCGCTGGCTAGCGGTTGAGAACTGAGTCCCCTCTGCTTTCAGGTTTTCTTTATCACCGATCCAGGCTTGGATCTCGCTGAATATCGACACTGGTCGCCTGCCAGCAACTCTTCTTTCAGGCTCCTGAGACTACAACGAGGACTTCCGACATCTTGCCGAACCTTCTACAGCCGCAGCCTATGGGCTAGGTAACCCGAGCATTTCGGAGCTCCATCGCAGGTTCGCTCTACAAGTGTCCAGTTCCTTTTTCGTTTAAGTCCCACTGATCGGATCACTCCGGAATCAGTACCTCCAGACTCTAACCATTCGCATTCCACTGTTAGTGTAGATGGTTTCTCGTGCCCCTCGGGCATTTGTGTAAATTGTGCAACTGAAGTATTTTCCTAAGAGTTTTGTAGTGTGCTTAGCTCCCTGACTCATAAAGAGCCAGGGTAGTCTTGTTATAAATAAATATCCTTTATTTTCATAACAACTTGTGTGGTGTCCTTTCGCTTGGTGTTCAAGGGGTATATGTGATGGTAAACAGCTGGCTTAACACGCCCTCTAGAGTTTAGCCTAAGACTGCTCGTATCCACGCTACTAGGATAGCTGGTCTAAAAGGTTGACTTACAACCAATCATCAATAAGGGTCGTTTGGAATGATACACAGTGATCACTAGAATAGTGAGCACTACATATCAGGCCAACTTCTCACACTCATCCAGTGATCCAGGCCTTAGTATATGGACTGCTTCAAAACCTTGTCCACTATGCATGCAGTCCTCTAACCACCTACACAATTGTCTTTCTCACCTTCAATTCCCTAGTCAGTATCCATACACTTCCGGGAAATACCCTGTCACTCCCTTTGCAGTCCTCTAGTGACCCATTCAGCACCATGTACTAATCCATTCACTGTGCTAAAACCCAAACACTTATAAATTCACCGAGATACTATCTTTGCAGTACTCTAATCATTCAGTCAGTGCCTAAGTATTCATACACTGAGCCAGGACTTTACACATGGACTGCTTCAAACCCCTATGCACTATGCATGCAGTCTTCTAACCACCTAGACACTTGTCTTTCACACTTTCAATTTCCTAGTCAGTATCCATACAGTCCAGCACTTGTGACTGCCTTTGCACTCCTCTAGTGACCCATTCAGTACCAAGTACTAATCCATTCCCTGTGCGAAAAGCCTAGCAGTTATAAATTCACCTAGGCACTCTCCTTGCTGTACTCTAATCATTCAGTCAGTACCCAAGTAGTCATGCAGTGAGCCAGGCCTTAGCACATGGACTGCTTTAAATGCCTATGCAGTATGGATGCAGTTCTCTAATCACCTACACAGTTGTGTTTCACACCTTCAATTCCCTAGTTAGTATTCATACTCTTCTAGCAAACACCCTGTCACTCACCCAGTGTTTCTCCTCATAGTACTGTAATCATTTAGTCAGTTAGCATGTAGTCTTTTAGTGAGGTAGGCTTTAGGGCATGAACTGCTTCAAAGTAGTATGCACTATGCATGTAGTGTTTTAACGATCGTCACACTTGTGGTTCAGGGCTATAGTTTCTTAGTCAGTTTTTATATAAAATGTGTTTGTACAGTAATGGAATAGTATAAATTTGAAAGTTATTAATATACATTTATTTGTGATTCTTTTTTACAGATACAGAACAGGAGTGTTTCTCATCTGTTTGCACTCTTCTTGTGCAAGATTGTTTGGATGAAGGGTCCTTAGGTGTTTCATCATACTTGCTGTGCCGCACAAGTATTTTTTGTTAGGATCCCCTCGTAACAGAACTCTTTGGCAAATATTGCGAATGAAGAAGGTGGCATTGGTCTTTGTTTGCCCCTTGGAAAAAGTTAAACATTTCTTCACCACTGAAGAAAAACGTTGTGGGCGTGGTGCCTTCTGCAAAAAAAATTCCTCAGATTCTGTAAATATTTTAAAGCGGCAACATTTACAGTTTTTGTAAGTTAAACTTATAAAATTTTGTTAGCTCTATACATTTTATATATCTGTGATTTGTTTCTTGTGGTATTTAGTTGAGAATACCATGTTGTTTTTTTTTTAACAATCTTTCTGATTTTCCAGGTCTGTCGTCGACATCCGTGTTTCCCACAGGAGTGTTCCGCCTTGTTGTTTTGTATTATTGTTGTTACATTTTGTTTATTAGTTTATTGTTTATATTTATGTTAATAAAAAAATAAAGTTTGAAAATAGTTTATCGTTTATATATTTATTATTATAAAAATAAAGTTTGAAAAAAAAAGTAATAATGTTTTTGGTTGTTCTCTTAACTGCTGTGTGACTCTTTCTTGTACTTATTACTGTTATTTGATGGAGTCCACCATGGTGTTACATTTTGGGGCACTTATCACTGGAATACTGGTGATATCTGCAGTTTGCACCAACTTCTGAATAGTGTGTTATATTTATCTCAACTTTACTTCCGTTAAAGTGCTGATAATGAAATGGAGAGTAGCCGTTCCCGTGCAAAAAGACACGAGGTGCACCTTTGTGATTTATTCTAAATACTAAAATCCTGTATTGTATTGTCTGCACTTACAGTGTACACACAAAATCTATTAAGAAATCTCATTGTATTTATATTGATTGGGAATAGTGCGTCAGGTGCTGGATCTTGACGAGATACACTGCTCAGTTCATATATTGTTGTGCACATGAAAAAAATCACATTACAACTTTCACACCAATTGCAATGTGATACAAATTCCGGCGATAAGACACGTTAGCACCAGGGATTTTACACCTGCTTTCTGCTGGTGTTAAGCAGGACAACTACCTGCACCATGAAGTCAATGAGCATGATACAGGGATACACATGAGGGCCAGAAGACTAATCTCAACAACTCCAGGACCGCCAATGCCCCCCAAACCCACATCTTAGTAGGTGTGTCCCTGTGGGCATTGTCTTAGCATGATAGGCTTGAGCCCTGCAACATCACAGTGTGCTGTCACCTCAGCGTTGGCAGTGAGCCTGGATGTGTAGATACGTACGCATCCTCCTGCATGCACAACTGGCGTGTGCTGGTCTGTCGTTCACAGGTCAGTGCAGGGGTGTGCCTATCCGTCAAGGGGAACGGGGTGTCTCAGACATGTCCGTGTACAGGAAGTGCGGTAGGTGTGTCTCTGTGTTCTGGTGTGGCCTGTTACAAGAGCCGCAGCAGTCGATGTTGTAAAGTGGCATGCACCACCTCCAAACGGCACTGTGATGTTGTAGTTGGAATGTAGCAGGACATGCGCAAATAGGCATTACAATGGCGTGCCGTACGAGTGAACGAGTTACAACAGCTCACCGTACAAAAGTGTGGGGGCTTGTGGGAGGGAGGAGCAGCCATTTGGCAACATAACACACAGTGAACTCGACCATGTGCCACATGCTGGGCATCTCATCCATGATGACCACGATCGCAGACATCCCACAACACCAACGACTGGCCTTTGTACACATCCTGTATGAATGCATCTTGGTTTTCACTTCTATGCTCGTTCAGTGGTGTGATGTTGGCAGGTTGTGTGACTTGTGTGACTTGTTGGTGTGTTTCATTTTGGCCATTGTTAGTCTATATGTGTGTTGTACTTAATTGTGCATGTGTGCCATTCTGCCCATCTCCCCCCTGCCCCCACTCCCTGTTTCTTCCTTTTCCTAGTGCTATTGTGTCTATAATTTTGTTGCTGCACACATAAATACATGTAAAGAATAAATTAGAATAGTCCCTTGATTCTTTTAGGTTTCAAAACTTCTCTATTGGTTTCTTTTTAATTTTCTATATGAACCGTTTTTTTAAATATTCAATAACACATAGAAGTCAGAAGTGCAACGTATTCTATCAACACACTTTCTAGAACATTCTACAATTAATTTTTTCACATTTATAAAGCGCACTGTTACCCAGAGGTGTCCTGGCGCTGATTGACAGTGAGTGTATGAAACAAGTGATTAGTGTGAAAAGAGCCACGCCTTTAAGGCCCTCCTGAAGGAAAAGAGGTCCGGCAGTTGTCTAAGGTGCAGTGGCAGAGAATTCCATGCCTTAGCTGCACCTAGGGAGAAACTCCTCCCACCCCAGCGAGCTTTCCTGACTCTGGGGATGACTACCAGACCCTGCTCTGCTGACCTCAGCAGTCTTTTAGGTCTGTGCCATTGAAAAAGTTGAGAAATGCAGTGGGGTCCCTGGCCATGCAGGGCCTTGAATGCTATGCAAAGAGATTTGAAGATAATTCTCTTGCGAACTGGTAGCCAGTGTAGTTTTACCAGATCCTGTGACACTGAGGCAAATTTAGGTGTGCCTGTAATCAGTCGGGCTGCCGCATTCTGCAAAGTTTGGAGTTTGTTGAGAAGCCCCTGTTGGGCATTCAACAATAAGCTGTTGCAGTAGTCTAGTCGCGACATCACTAGACCTATGACCACCGTCTTCTTGTATTCGTCAGCAAGAAAAGGCAAAACTTTCCGAATAGTTTTTAGGACGAAGTGAGTAGCTGAGGAGAGTGCATTGATTTGAGGTCTGAAGGACAACAAATCGTCCATCAGAACACCCAGATTTTTAACCTTCCAGACCGGAGCTGGGGGGGTGCCCATTTCCTCCGGCCACCAGCACGGGGACCAGAAATTATCTCTGGACCCAAAAAGCAACACTTCGGTTTTAGCTGAATTAAGTTTAAGGCAGTTTTGCGCCATCCAATTACTGACTTCCCGCATACAGCCTCTGAACCTTTCCGCGGTGCTGTCTGTTTCCCCCGGTAGTACTGAAACTACTATCTGAGTGTCATCCGCGTATGATGTTAACTTGAAGCCAAAAGATCTGATGACCGGTGCCAAGGTGGAGACGTATACATTAAAAAGGGTAGGGCTCAAGGAGGCCCCCTGAGGGACTCCGCAGGGAAGCACGAAAGGGGTAGAGTCATAGTCCCCCAGCGCCATCTTTTGAGTCCTGCTGGACAAAAAGGCATTCAAGATTTTGAGCGCATTTCCTTGAATGCCACTAGCCCTGAGCCGATCCACAAGTATCTTGTGGTGGACCGTATCAAAGGCTGCGGACAGGTCCAGCAGGATCAGGGCGGCTCTGCCTCCTGCATCCATCACTGTTCTTACGTCCTCTGCTGATTTGATCAATGCAGATTCGGTGCTATGGCCCGCCCGAAATCCATGTTGAGATGGATCCAGGCTCTGACCTGTCTTCAAGAAGGCGCTCAGCTGCGAGTTTAGAATACCCTCTAGGATTTTTGCTGGAAGTGGCAACCTGGCAATAGGCCGGTAGTTGTTCAAGTCGATCAGCTCCAGATTCGGTTTCTTCAACAAGGGAAGGATGGAAGCTTGTTTCCAACGTGAAGGGAACTCCCCCGTGTCCAGCATAGCATTGAACAGTGGAGTGAGACCTGCGGCCACAGTCGATGAGGCAAGTTTGGCCACACTGGCTGGGCAGGGGTCATTAGGGGAGCCAGATTTTATCCGTTGAAGACGGTTTTTCACCTCCTCCTCCCTAATGGGGGAGAAGTTCAATAGCCTAGGCGAGTTGCTATCTGCCTCTAAGTTGGTTTCTGGAGCGGCCATCTTGGCACGAGTGTCTAATGGAAGGAAGATGTTTTCTACCTTATTCTGAAAGAATTTCGCCAAGTCTTCACATAGTTTGCGACTGGGAGGTATCTCCACTGGTTTGGGGGCCGCCAGGGACGTTACTGTGCGGAACAGTTCCATGGAGGAATTACCGGCCTCCCTAATGCGTTTTGAAAAAAACTCATGTTTAGCTTCTTGAATCGCAAGTTTATACCTTTTCAACTCTGCGTTGAGAAGCTTCCTATCCTCCTCTTTATAGTTCTTCCGCCAGAGTCTTTCCTGTTTTTTGCAAAGCATTTTATGGTCCCTGATATGTTCAGAGTACCACGGTGCCGAGGGGTTAGAGCGTGTGGAGTGATACGTTTTAGGAGGGGCTAGGTTAAGGCAGGCAGCCTCCAACCAGCTCGTATAGGCAGTGGCAGCATCTTCCAGGTTGACTGGGGGGGGCTCCATGGAGATTTTAAGCAAGTTTTATAAGGCCTCTCCATCTATGTTTTTTTCCACCTCCTGATCACTCTAGGGGGGTTCAGGACTTTACTACATCTGGGAGGCGTGGCTAAGGTAATTTCAAATTGCACCACCGAATGATCAGACCAGGAAACCGGTTGAACTGCAATGAGTTCTAGGTTCTAGGTTGGGAAGATTAGAAAAAATCCCATCTAAGGTGTGTCCTGCCCTGTGGGTCGAGCCGGTGACCCTTTGGTTCAGCTCCATACCGTGCATCAGTTCTGTTAGGTCTCTCGTGTCCGAGTCAGAATCACACTCCAGATGAAAGTTAAAGTCTCCTAGCAGAGTAAAGGTCTTAGCGCAAAGCGCTTCTTCTAACAGACCACTGAGTGCAGGGAGGAATGGGGCTTTGGGTCCTGGGGGCCTGTAGATCAAGCCACCCTTGAGAGTTTGATGGTTGGACAGAGTAAAGTTGTAAATAAGTGATTCGAATAAATCCGTAGTGGCCGACTGGAAGGATCCTCTGATCGAGTTGTGATAGATAATAACAAGACCTCCTCCCCTTTTACTTTCTCTGTTTTGGACAAAGCACTGGTACTCAGGGGGGGTGGCCTTAACAACATCTGGGCCTGAGGCTGCGTCAGTCCAGGACTCAGTGATAAATGCTATCAGAGATTTGGTTTTGATAATAAGCTCCGCTAACTCTGAACTATGTTTCACCAGGGATCTGGCATTCAATAGCATGCATTTAATTGCTGCGTGTTCTTTCCTCATCCTAGGAATAGGTAGGGCAGTGAGAGAGTTACTAGATTGCCAACCTAACAAGGGGAGAGCCTGTCCACAATTGATGCAGCACTGAGGGGGAAGTATCTCCTCCTGCAGTTCCAGGATCACGCAACCCGGGCTCCTGCATTTGCGCCACAGAGCCAGGAGAGTGTCACGGCTGTAAATGTGACCGCTCGAGTTGTTCCTTGACCCAGGACCAGGGGTTCCGGCACTAGGCGCGGGACCGGCGCGGACAGGCGCAGACGGGCTTGCCTTTGGCGAGCCTTCGGCGCGCCGCCGGCGCGCCCGCTGCACTCGTCCGCTGCGCTTCCTGAAAAAGGTGGCCATTTAATCCTAATCAGGTGGGGAGGGGCGGAGCACTGGTCTGAACGCCCAGCTCGTCTGGAGGAGGGCGGGACAAGGGCTACAGGACAGGGGTTCGAGCCCCAAAAGTGCAAATCAAAGAGCAGTAAAAACGATAATTTTAAAACAAAGCAATCAGCAATGTAAAAAGCACGATCACAAACAGGTAATTTACGGAGCATAAAGTCCCGGCTTCCGCCTCAGGACCGTAACATACCCACACTGACAATCACCGAGAATGCGAAAAGCAAAGAGTTTATCCTAATCAATACGTGCAGGTTAAAAGTTCATACATTTTTTAAAACTTTACGATATTTTTTTCTAACATTTTCTTGAACATTTAACGACACGTGCAGGTTAAAAGTTGACGATTGTTTTAAGTTCGAACAGTGCCTTCCAAATGCAAGTAGCAGATGTGGTTGAGCTGAGCAAATTTTATCCTATGATATGTACTCCACATTGAAACTGCTTTTTCTTAACCAATCACAAAGATGCTTTTCCACAAAACTAATGTGCACCCTACTTTTAAAAAAGAATGCTTTTAATGATATCTTCAGAGATAAGTTATAGATAGGAATTAGCATTTAAAAAACATTGAAATTCACTGAAAAAACCATAGGTTTCATGCACGTTATAGTTAGGAATTGGCATTTAAAAAACCTTTGAAATTCACAGAAAAAACCATAGGTTTCAGGGGCATTATAGTTAGGAATTGGCATTTAAAAAAACCTTAGAAATTCACTGAAAAAACCATAGGTTTCAGGGGTGTTATAGTTAGCTGGACATTTCCCTCGTACAAAACCCTAGAAATTCCCCTGTTATAGTTAGTTCAGCTAACTATAACTCACGCCCCCGCAATGCACTGCTGATGACGTCACATATTACATCACTCATGACATGGTCAGTGACATCACTGATGACATCTCAAATCCTCTAGCCCTGAGTGGTGAGATTAAGCTGTATCTTGCACAGGGGGCCTCCCATTAGGAAAGGAAAGGAGTGTAATTAGAAAATTCCACCCTTACCGCCAATGAGCTCCCAGACACCTACCTGCCTGCCAGCAAGGAAGGAGGGAAACACGATTAGTTCTTTTGGACGTGATATTTTATGTCTAAAGTTGTGAAATGAGAAAAAAAATTGGTTTTAGGGGTCATAGGGTGGAGGTGGTACACCTCATGTGCTTAGTCAAAGATGAGGAAGAGGGCAAAGTGGTAACAGATATTCCCACTTGGTGATGGTGGATGTCACTTGAACAGTTAACACTTTAGGTCTGCAACAATAGACTGAGGAAGACTCTTTACCTAAGTTAAAAATTACTCATTTTGCCGACAAGTGCATCCCTTTATTATGCTCCAGGCCTACTATGCATCTTTCTGCCATCATTAGGAAGCAAGACCGAAAGCATGCACGTTAACTAGAGTCTACTGTGGGAAGTGGTCACTTTAAAGACTGGGGATAATCTGAAATCTCATGCAAGCCTCTAGAAAGGAGATCAAATCAAATCAAACCCATTTTTGTAGCACTAAAGTTCCAAACAGAAACCAGCGCTCTGGCCCAAGGAAACAAGCAATTTAAGCAGAAGGGGTTTCAGCTCCTTCTGATATGAGAACTTTATGAATCTGATGACAATTCTATAAACTGCTGGCAACCATTGGCAAGATTTCGCCTCTCCCTGCCTATTTCCTAACGCTCTCTAACCACATACCTTCTGGTCTCAGGTTTCTCCTGGGCCATCAAAGAGGGAAACAGTGCTTCTAAAGTCAGGTTTTTGATAATTATTGATTTATGGCTCATGCTTAGTGTGTTAAATTTCTATGTGTACATGTTTAGTGTATTTGTAGTGAATTCAATTTGTTCACATTTAGCGACAGCTAGAAAAATATAATACAACATTGCAGTTTAGGACAATGACCTGTTGGTTTACTTAATGTAGATAACTGTCATTTTACACCATTGATCCCCCCTTTCCGTAACTCAACAGAGTGCAGAAAAGAAAACAATTATTTTCCTGCTTTATCTGTGCACGGCATAGGTGAGAGGATTTTGCCAAATGTAATCCATTAGCTTAAACTCCTTGTCGCTGTCGCCCACAAATGTCTTTTTTATTAAAATATCTGCTGAGGATATACGTGTTCTGGGTAAGTGATGCACAGGTTCTGTAAATCATCTTTTAGATGACCAATAGACAAGGAGAATGACTCAATTAGAAAAAAGAAAATCTGCAATGCATTTTGTGTTAAAGCTATCCTGCCAGAGACATTTTCAGTTCTAAGCAGTTCCCACAGCCAAACATTTAGTGATATTTCATACTTGCGTAATTCCAAATTACCATGCATTTCGTGCAAAGCAAAATTCTGAAAAATTCCCAAATTATGTGAATGCAACACAACACATTTCGCACACATCTTCAATATATTTATTGTTCAACATTTCTCAATGTAGCGACTTCCTGAAATATAACCCCTTCTACGCCAGGATCTACATGTTTGAATTAATATGACCATACGGAACACCAGAGGACCTCTTCTTTATGAAGGCTCTCCACGCAACACACAGACTTCCCATCACATCAGCCAAAGCAAAGTACTACATCTTCTCCATCAATGAAGCCACCAACAGAAGCAGATTGCTGTTCAAGGCAATCAAGCACTGCATCAGCCCCCTACCAGATCTACCTATTCCTCCATCCACAGAAAAGTGAAATGCAATTCAGCTCTCCTTCAGTGAACAAATACCTTAAGATTCAACAGCAGATCGATCGTACCAAGACTCCTTCCTCTCTCACGCATCCCTTATTGTAGAATTCCGAAATGGTCACTCTTCATAGCCCTATATCTCCAAGATCTGGCTGGTATACTCAAAACCTTCAAAGCCACTTCTTATGAAGATGATGTATTACCACCATCCTTCATCAAAGTTCTCTCAGGGAATGCTATCTTACCCATGCTTAACATTGTCAACGCCTCCATCAATAAAGGCATCTTCCCAAATGCTCTCAAGACTGGCCAGCTCCTCCCATGCCTAAAAGAAACTTATACTAGACCCTGGTGACCTCGCCAACTACCAACCAATCACTTACCTATATTCATCGTCAAGAGTATTGAAAAAGCAGTCTATGAACAATAAGGAAAGCAGCCAGGGAATTTAAAGTTGCACCACCTGATGTAGTCACAACAATAGATAGACACCCGTTGCCCACCTCAATGGTCAGATGCACATTGACCAAATGTAAGGCACGTATTAGTACAAAAAATAGAGAGGCAACGGAAACACTTATTGAAGAACACATTCAACAATAGACATTGAACACTGGATAAATGCTTGTGATTCTTGATACAACTGTTTCACTTTATTATGTATTTCCAAAAGAGCGCAGCCAACACGTTTCACCTTACAAAGGCTTCATCAGGGCTGCACATATGAAAAGACATGTGTACATCAACCTCACATTAAACACATATAAAAGCTATTAATAAGTGAACATACACACATTTGTAAATTACATACAAGACAGTTACAGTTAAAGTTATCTGCATGATTGAATTCTAATCTGTTACGCCCAATCACCCACAATAATGTATGGCTGCATTTAACAACCAATCTAGTAAAATACTCTCACCTGTGAAAGAGGTTCGGTCTCGGGTCGATGTGACTTAATCCATGGGAATTGTAATCCTGCCAAAACATTAGGTCAACACGCTGTGAGACTTGGCATGTTTGAACTGATAGCTAACCCGTATTCCAGACAGTTAACGGTCTAGCGTTTGGGATGAGCATAGCACACAATACGTCAAGGTCAGTATTATGTGGAGAATGAACATTACTTCCAGGTAGACCTGCCCTCATAGTGTTAGTAGGCGGGGGTGGGGCTGTATTTAAAATGCCGAATTGAGCGTGTCTGGTTTGACTGGCTACATCTCTGAAAGCAGGATGAAGACTGGCGGTGCCGTACACGGGTAAGAAATAAGAGAATTTGCAATGCGCTAATGGCATAGGAATCTTTGGTATTGGCAGGTTACCTATTTATTTATTGGGGAAACAGTTTGTTAGGGAATGAAGGATTACCTAAACATTTCTGCGTGGAGTATGACAACTACAAACGTTTGGTCGGAGCCACCGGTCCGCCTGTACTACGGCGTTTACTTTTGCTCTGGTAACAGTATCACACTTTAGTTACTGTGAATGTGCATCAGTGGTACACACACTGATTTTGGTTTTGTGTTTTAGGTTTGTATAATCAACTGCAGCTATGCGATCATCTTGCATGTTTTTAAATTAATAGGGCATTTAGATTACCCTACTCGCAGCTGTCGAGGAGTGGGGACACGTGTCCCGCTCATGAGGTGTAAAAGTTAATGTGTTGTCTTCTTGTTTACACCATCATCATAATAACTTTATTTCGTCAATAAAATAATGACATCAAAGTATGCTACAATAAAAACATTAGTGATACAAAGTCATATATTAACACTCAAAGTGACTATACAATATTAAAAGAGTAAAAAGTCATAGAAAATACAAAGAATTCAACAATTAATAGAAAAAGGAATAAAGCAGGAGTTAGTCATATTGAGCCTTCTCAATTGATGCAACATATCCAACCAAAATGAACCAAAACATGGGAATGACGATTCACCCTCCTTTTCAGTAATTTTATGCCAATTTCGAAGACAAATTATAGTATGGAGCTCTACTTTTGTTGCAATGTAATGTGCTGGAGTATCCTCAGGTGGTGCCTCTTTGCCCACTTGAGCAACAAACCCTTGGCCACCCACGAAAAGATTCCGTAACATCCCTAAAACATCGAATGATTAAATGTCTAGTTGTTCAAAATGGCCAATTTCTTCAACCACAACTTTCGATGACTACCAACCAATCCCAGTGCTGCGTTACACCAACCAACCTATCACAGCGCAGCACACTCTGACATCACTAACACTCCTCACTGCGGCTCACCCTCCTTGCCAATTTCTCCGTACACCTCCACTCACACAATCATCTTAAAATGCATAATTGGCTGCCATCTAAAATATCGATAGAATTCAATCATTCAAGAACATTCACACACAGTGACCCTCGACCTGCGCTGGTCACCTGAATCAGAATAGCTCACCTCTGTACACAAGGTTTACTAAACAATTCTCATACGTCCCATTCACACAAGATTCCCTGTCTCTGCACCTTTAATATATATCCCAGGATCTTAGGCCACTTCGGGACCTGAAACTCAAATTTCAATCCTTGGACCACGTTCGGCCCAAAACTACATTTACCTAACTCTCACACCAACTTCGCCAGACATCACACAATCAATTAATGCCCACAAACTAACAAACAACATGCATCTTATTAATACTCACTCCTCTGCTCGCCGCAGATCTCGCCACACATCAGACTCATTAAGTCTCTTCCGAATTCCATTGTTCTCCCTTCTCATTCTTTGGGCTCTATTTTGGGCTTTGGGGTTCTAAGTCTCACTTTTTTAGATTAATTTCTGGATTCTCCCCTCGCTTCATGTGTTACCATCCTCTGTTACTAACTGAAAGGGCAGGGCCCGGAAGTTCTGGACCTACTCTAGATTCACAATCGGAAGGTTCTTTTTAGCACATGTAAGTGTAGAGGGGAGAAAGTTTGTTATAATTGCCAATAAGTTAAACAGGAAATTCTTCAGACACATAATAACTATATCATTTATTACAAAGCCAAAAAAAACCTGGACATAAAGACACCTCAAAATGAGAGTGTAAATATACATCGGAATTAACATGAAGCCAAATCTATGCATCCAGTTGAGTTGATGCAGCATAAACAAAACAATTAACTCACGAAATAGAATACTGAGGATCAGAAAGCATGAGTCCAAATTTCCCTGCATCGAGGGTTGATGATTATAAAGCATCAATCTTTCCCTAAACTATCCCTACTTGAGCATCTTCAGGAAAAAGATAAAAAGTGTCAGCATGTGGAGTCTTCCTAAAAAGTCTCTACACCATTGATGGGTCTGACAGCATAAGCTATTGTGACAGAGCTCGTTCTAAGGTGCTCTCTCTCAGAAGGCATGAAGAGAAGTGGGCACTTTCCCTACTCCAAACAGTCCAATATTGAAGGAGAAATTGCCCAGAATACTTTTCAGATCACGCCATCCGCTCGGGGTACTGTCCTAAAGGTAGTTTTCCGTGGGACAATGGTGTTCTTTTCCTTCGATTCATTCGTCCTTGGTTCCCAAGCAAATTCCTGTGTGAAATGCAACGTACTTCCTTTATCAATTCAACCCATACAATGTAATTGTTTCTCTCCTTGCCTGACTAGTAAAACAAAGACATTATTCTAGCTAACAAGAATGCTTCTTTCACCTGCAACACAAGCGTGAGAAAGCAGAACTTATGAAACTCAAACCGTTAATTCTAAAGCGAGAGCTTCTAGGAAAAATGCATTTCAGGCCTACCAAGTTCGGCCAACATAGGAAAATCTAATATGTGAGATTCTCGAAATTACATAGGAAATAAGGCACTTTCAGTTAATGTTTCTATCTACATGTAAACAACTAATTAATAAACACATTTAACAAATGAATAATTGACAGTTACGCCATGTTATTGTTTTCTGCTAGATACATTCACCTTTTACTTTTATTCCCCATGTATTTCCTAAATAGCCTAAACACTTTTGTTTTGATGTTATTATATTTCAAGATTCTAACACTTCATGTTAATATAACAAAGGATTAAATGCGGGTGCGCTCTGCAGGTGTGATTATAATGCACCCCTACAAATAAAATGTGATTTACGCTACATCAAAGTCAATAATTTTACAATGAGTTGGGGCCGGAATTCCTGTTGGGAATCACTGATACATCTAGTACAGAATTGTAATTAGAAGGGCCCACAAAAAGTCCCGTTTAATTGCGATTCAGTAAGCAGAATCTGCCTAGAGGCTGGATTGGAGTCGCATCATTGTTATACATTTTATAACTACTTTCATTACAAATACGTGCTGTAATTGGGCCAGTCTCTTTGGCTTTTTTTTTACTTCTTTTTCATGTTTACATTAAGATTACCAAAACTGGTAAAGTGTTCAGTTTCACAATCCACTACTAAAACCCCTTAGTGAAATCACAACGTTTTAGTAGTTGCATGTGTCAGACGTGTACGTTTTTTTTCAATAGGTAAGAGGTAAGTTGCAAATATTTGCAGAGGTTCTACTTTAATGTCCAACTATGATGAGGGCAGGACATCAGCTACTCATGAGGTATTTAACACTATAAATAAATTGGGATTTGAAAGGAATTGATAAGCAAATGAGGGATAGATGGTAGTGCCTGGCTTTAATGGCTGTGACCAGAGTGTTGACTAACAGTGTTTACGCTTGACAATTGGGTATTGTTAGACTTGGGGGTCTCTAGTTGGCACAGGTATGCACTTGTGACAAATAGGGACCCTCTCCTCTAGTCAGGGTAAGGGGGTACACTCCCAAAATAACCCCTGCTCACCCCCTTGGTAGCTTGGCACGAGCAGACAGGCTTATCTCAGAGGCAGTGTGTAAAGCATTTGTGAACACATACAGTAACCAAGTGACAACACTACAAATGGACACCACACAAGCTTTATATCAAAAATAAGTATTCTTTATATAGATTTACCACAAGACCATTAAACGACATAAACACACAATACTGTTACTTTATCTTTTCCCCAAGACAAATTCAGCATAGTATGTCCCTGGCCCTAGTGCTCACCCTCTGTGAGCTAAGCTGAAGAGATGTTGGTAGGATTGTCAGCGCGGGGACGCACTGTTCTCTGTGCAACCAAGCGCTTAACAAATGTCATTAACTAACTTAACTAACTAACTAGATAGTAGAATTTTGCTTAGTTCTCTTAAGTTCTTAAATGCGACACTTTAAGTCAATGTACCTTTTAGATGCGACACGCAAGGCAACTAAAGTGTTGCAACAATGTTGATGCGATGAAGTTTTTGGTGCAAAGAAATAAAGACGTGAACATCTTCCAGATGCGGCACGCTTCTCCGATGTTGCGAGACGACTCGACTCGATGCTTCAGCTGCAGCGGCGACACCCTTTACGCGATGCGACGACAGCGGCCTTGGCAGCGGCACTCTTCTCCGACGTTTGCGAGACGCTTCCGCTCGATGCGATGTTGCAGCAGCAACACCCCTTTACGTGATGCGACGACAGGAACTCCGACGGCGGCACGCTTCTCCGTGGATGCGAGGCGCTTTTCTTGATGCGGTGCAATGAGACAACTACGATGGCTGCGATGGCGACACGCTTCTTCCTCGATGCGAGACTCTTCTCTTGATGCGGTGCAATGCGTCAGCTATGATGGCTGCGATGGCGACACGCTTCTTCGGCGTTGCGAAACACTTCCTGGATGATGCAAGACGCTTCCGCTCGATGCGATGCTGCAGCGGCAACACACTTTACGAGATGCGACGACAACAGCTCCGACGGCGGTACGCTTCTCCTTCTTGAGTCGCGCTTCCAGCTCCTTGCGACACGCAGTCCCTAAGAAGGCCCAACACAGCAGCAGGCACTTCCAAAGAACTCTGGGGAGTTGGGGCGTGAAGTCTGTTGTTCCTGAGACTTCAGCAGGAGGCAAGTTCTTTTCCAAGCCCTTGAAGATCCTTCACAAGTTGAGCAAAAGTACACACAAAGTTTCTTTCTCCTCTCTTTGGCAGTAAGACAACCACTGCAGGCCAATCCCCCAGTTTCAGGGATAGTTTCCTCCTCAGCTTCTTCTAGTTCCTCCCTCAGCAGAGGTTCTTCTTGTTTTCCCAAAGTGATCTAAATTCTTGGGATCAGGGTCCCAATATTTATACCCAGAAATCCTTTGTCCTCTGAAGGCAGAGGGACCTTTGCCCAGTCCAAACCAGTTCCTGAGCACTCTGTTTACCAGACTTCTCCTTTCCTTTCACAGTGCAGGGCAGACACATTAGACGCCCCACAGGAGGTTGAGCCAGCATTGTGGAATGCAAGTACAGCACTGGAGCACTTTGTTGACAGGATTCCTTCTCTTCATTCACTGCGCAGGGCAGAGACATCAGCCGCTCCCCAGGAGGTGGAGCCAGCATTGTGGAAGGCAGGCACAGCCCTATTCAGGTCCCAGGTGCAACTCCTCCCACCCATCTGGATGCAGCTCTCTCTATTCACCACTGGGACACCTCACACTGTCTCCTGGAATTCCCCAGCCCTGTCACTCAAACTCCAGACAAAGGAATGCACACAGCCTAGTAGAGGCAGGTTTGAATGGTTAGACAAGAAAATGGCTACTTTCTAAAAGTGTCATTTTCAAACACAGAATGTTAAAACCAACTTCACTAAAATATGTATGTTATCATCCTGAGTTCAGGCATACTAAATTCGAATTTCTACCATGTTCTCTGAGTCAGTTAAGATTATAAGATGTAATAACTAACTGCCCATTCTGGCCTATGGAGAACAGGTAGCCTTGCAATAGTTAAAAACGAAAATGGCTGTAATTCACTATTAGAACATGCCACACACACCAGGGCATGTCCTACCTTATCCTTACAATGCACCCTGCCCTTGGGCCTACCATAGGGGTGTCGGATATGAAGAAAAGGGAAGGTTTAGGGAGTGGCAAGTGGGTGCACTTGCCCAGTCAGCATGACAGTACCAGACTGCAAGCAGGCTTTGCAATGGCAGACCTTAGACACATGTTTCCAGGCTGCTTCTGTGGGTGGCACAACCAGTGCTGCAAGCCCACCCGCAGTATTTGGATTACAAGCCCTGGGCACTCCTGGTGCACTGTACTAGGGTCTGAAAAGTAAACCAAACCAACCAATCATGGAATCACAAATTATACATTAATTTACAATAGGGAGCACTTGCACTGTGGCACTGGACAGCAGTGGCACAGTGCCTTGAGCAACTAACACCAGCAAAAAATACATGAGGCACAGCGAAAAATGGAAGGGAGACTCACGCCAATGTGCCAGGTCTAACAGGTATCTTGAAAACTCAGATACTTTGTTTCAAATCATGCCCTTGGATATCATTCTTTGCATCCGTATAAATGTGACCAGCAGTTGTTACAATCCTTCCCTGATCAGATTTGAAGTTGCTGGATAAGGAAGTTCTTACAGAAATATTAGACAGATGAACTAAAAACTGGTCACTGGGTAAGCAGACTACCATGCCTGTGAGCTACTTTAAATAAAGTAAACTTAATGCAGCCTGTTTTCATTAAAGGAAATGTTTCTCTGTTTAAAAATAAAAGTTTACCTTTTTTTTTTAAAGTTTGGGGAGTAGGCTCTGGTCACCAGGACCACTGCCTACTGCCTAATAAACGTTTATTACTTTCACACTTTCACAAAAGGAGAGAGGTTCCCAAATTACAAATCTGTGTTTTGCCGCCAGATTTCGGTCACATAACATTGATATATCTCACACTGATGCGCCCATAGCATGCCCTTTCCAAATAGCAATTCAGTATGAGTTGCAAACCACTTTCAGAAGTCAGTAATAATTTACCAACTACTAAAATGGCATTGTTAAATGGCAAAATATTTTTAGGGGGTCGGAAACAATGATTCAGATTATTTGTGACAGTAAAAATGTTTGTTATATCTAGATTATAAATTAGTATCTTTTCCTAGCATTTCTTGATTGAAGATTTCTTCTCTTTTAAAAAGGTACTAATAACTTGTTGCACAACATTAGTGCTTTTATCCATTATTTTATTAGTAGCTAACCCAATAGGCTGAATTGCCACCCCTGCCATTTTTAACTGTTGCAAGGTTGGTGTGAACTCCCTTTGCTGAGGCTTTGGCACTCTCATGTTACCTCATACAATTTGGTCTGGATTCTATATTAACTAATTTAACTTTAAAAATGTGTTTGTTAAGCAATCTCAAGTGACGAGTAGATGAAAAAATAAAGATTTCTATCCGTTTTCTTTTTACCTGCTGGTCTGTCAGCAGTACACTTTTCTTGAATTGCCCTAATGTGTGCTACTGACGCATCACTTCGACATGAACAAGGCAATTCCATCTCAGTGGGTGATGGCAGCAGTGAGTGGGTTTTATGCTGCATTATGCTGGTTTATTTGGTACACAAGCATAGCACTGTTTGGTGTCTGCACGAGTAATTGCTTAAATAAATGCTTTAATGCACAGATTAATGTCGCTACAACTGTTTTTAAGGGGAAATCATTAATTAAAAAGAGGGAGGGTGCGCCTAAAGTTCATCTTGATTCCCTGAACCACCAGCAAAAAGCATCAAGACCCCAAGTGATTGTTGACCATTGTGCTACACAGATACAGAGTACGTACCATAACGAAACATATCTAGGTAAGAGGACGCTATTGATACATTGATACAATTGCAAACTCCCTAAGCATTGCAATAAAAAAACACATTTTCAACGCCTTCCTAAATATACCAAGAAACATTCGTTCCTCAGAACAAGGTGGTGCAATTTGCAGGTCCTTAAATGTTATGCACCCAACCTATGCCTGAATGTATTTGCTCTGGAATGATTTGTTTGGTGATAAAAAGTGTATTCATTAAATAGAAGATGAGTTGGTAGGCTTTGTTAATGTTCACCTGATTGAAAATACGTTCATTGAGTTTGTGAGAGCCAATATCTTTACTAGTGTATGTATCATAATGTGAGTAGTAAATATAGGAAAGGCAGATTGGCATGTGTTCTGCTCGATTTTCCTGGCCTTCTTGTGTTAACAAGTGATTGAATGTGACTTCAGTCTCTTACCATTCAAGCCTAAGGGTTAGAGTAGTGAATGGAGCCTATTTACTAGGCACTTCGACATGATTCTGTGCTCTTCCCCATAGATCAGGGCTTGCACACATAGCCTAGGGGATAGATTCGTTAGTATTAGGGATAACCTGTCCTGTAGTGAGGGTATTTCATGGAGCTGTGCTGAATTCAGGCCTGGTAGGCCTCAAACGGGAGAGACTCCATCTTTCTTTCTGCTCCGGCAGCTTGGGATTCTTCTAGGTCAAGAGTAATGTTTTAGTTATGAGGTGTTATTCGCTTGGAGAGAACCGGTTCAGGCCGGCCCTTATCGAAGGATTGTATTTTTCTTCATGCCGAAGACACTACATCAGGCCGGCCGGCTGGGAACGTGTCCTTGGTACGGGGAGGTACAAGAATTTGGTGGGCGGCAGGTTACGGGCCGGAATTTTCCATGAGGAAATGTACCTCTATATTAGTGAAAGTCTGAGGCAGTTACATGTTCAGTCCGTAGGCGGCATCTAGCCGTTAGCAGTAAAGCTACTACTTATTCCAGGGAAGACAGACGCCATCTTGAAGGCGGAGAAGAACTGAGAGACAGATGCTTTCCTAACAGAATAGCCAGAGAGGAGAGAGTAGCCGATAAGGAAGAGGTCCCAGTGACTCGGAGAAGGGTGATTCCAGGCGAGCCGAGGCACAGACGAGAAGGGAGCCTAGATGACCACTGAGTGCAGGCTACATACTACTAAGGTGATGTCGACCCTTTCTTATTAGAGTGTACAACTTAATCTTTCACTTTTCTTTGCAGGTTATGTGTTATATCGTAATGTTATGTGATTGTATAATAAAGTATCCAGTTTGTAGTGAACCAACATGTGCTGTGTGTTCTTGTATAAGAGGGTAGCCTATTCTTCTAGTCAGCTGCGGCTACATGAACAGATGTTAACCCTGATCAGGTAAGTGGTAACTGAATAAGGGAAAGAGGAGCCCCTCAAACCTGAGAACAGGCTATGCCCGAACTGGCAATCCTTGTGTGATCTGATGAATAGTGAGACTGATTCCCTTTTTGTATGTTATGGTGATCATAGGATGAACTGTCGTATGAGACTGCCGTCTAGGTAGAGAGGTCTGGATTCGTAGGGGATCGCGAGGCCGCCAATTGTGCTGAGACTGCCGTCTGGGTAGAGAGGTCTGGGTTCGTATGGGACCGCGAGGCCGCCACTTGTGATACTGTCGTATGGGCAGAGAGGTCTGGGTTCGTATGGGACCGAGAGGCCGCCACTTGTGATACTGTCGTATGGGCAGAGAGGTCTGGATTCGTAGGGGATCGCGAGGCCGCCAATTGTGCTGATACTGTCGTATGGGCAGAGAGGTCTGGGTTCGTATGGGACCGCGAGGCCGCCACTTGTGATACTGTCGTATGGGCAGAGAGGTCTGGATTCGTAGGGGATCGCGAGGCCGCCGATTGTGCTGATACTGTCGTATGGGCAGAGAGGTCTGGGTTCGTATGGGATCGCGAGGCCGCCGATTGTGCTGATACTGTCGTATGGGCAGAGAGGTCTGGGTTCGTATGGGACCGCGAGGCCGCCATTTGTGATACTGTCGTATGGGCAGAGAGGTCTGGGTTCGTATGGGACCGCGAGGCCGCCACTTGTGATACTGTCGTATGGGCAGAAAGGTCTGGATCCGTATGGGATCGCGAGGCCGCCGATTGTGAGATCTTGGTATGCATAGTAGGAATCCCCTGTCCTTAGGTGATAGATTTATGTGGTTGTAGGATTGTAAATAGGTTCTAGGGAGGGGGGTAACGTTCTTGCTGGGTTAGTGAGGCTCTGATGAGCGAGTTCTATCTGATCCGAAGACCCAAGCAGAACATTTGGCGTCACGAACCGTTTACGAAACCTGTGTGCGTTGTGGTTGTATTGTGTTTGCCTTCGGCGCGTGCGTGGTTTCTTTTTTTTTGTATATTATTTGTATCTACCTGCGTGTAGTTTTCTTTTCTCTTTCTTCTTTTTCTTTTTCTCTTTTTCTTTCTTTTCAAAAATGTTTTCTAGAAAGTCGAAATCTACTTTTAAGTTGCCCGTTGATATTCCCGGCTGGGATTCAACGCCTTATGAAGCCTTAGCCCGTGAGTGGGCTGATTCTACTGGTTTGAGTGAGAATTGGAATTCTTTTTTGGAGCTGGCGGAGCCGGCTAATGTGATTACTTGTTTACAGAAGGCGCAGGTATCTAAGGGTGATGAGCTTCCCGTTTTAGGGCGCAGAGGTTGGATTGTTCTGTCTGCGTACAGGATTCTCCATGAGAGGTTGTTGAAGTTGCAGAACTTGCATAAGGATTTGGAATCGAACTTTGTTGAGATTCAGAATGCTCATACTTTGTTGCGGTGTCAAAATAAGTTGCTTGCTGACAAACTTGAGACGTACCAAACTATTGCCGAGAGGGCGGCTGTGCGAATTGCTCGTTATAAATACAAGAATCGGCGTGGTCGGGTTTCGACACGGAAGGTGCGTCTGGTCGTGGCGAAAGCCGGACTGGATTGGAATCCTGATGAATGGGATGGTAATATCTGGAACTCAAGTGATTCTCCTTCCTCGGGTGAGGAGTCTGCCAAGCGCGAGTCCTCTCGCTCCGGCCGTGCTTGTAAATCTGCTTCTTGCGCCTCTGATGGTGCACCCCGTGATTGCGCTCGTCCTTCGAGCGGGGTCGTTGCTTCTTCCACTGATTGTTCCTCTGCGTGTACTGGTCGAGCTCCTTGTGATGCTCATCCCGCGGTCTCGGCGCATCCAGTTTTTCGACGGAAGGTACAGCAGGCTCCCGGTGCTCCGAATGGTATTGCTTTAGACTCTTTGGAGGATTTTACTCAACAAGAAATTAGTGATATTTTGCAGCGATTTCGACAGCGAGTTGGTGAGCCCTTGCTCACATGGATGGTGCGCCTTTATGAACTGGGCGCTGCTGGCATTATGCTGGATGCTGGCGATTGTTTGAAGTTTTGTTCCTTGAGTTCGGATTCTACTGTACAGGATCATTTTCGTAACTTTAATGGTGGTGGTCAAATTTCTTTGCTTCAATTGGCGACTGAGGGTTGTAATCAAAAATATCCTACTGAGTCTGACTGGCCTCTGAATGACAAACCGTGGTATACTTTGCGCGATGCTGCGCAACGTCTCAAAGAGGAGGTGATGAAAACGGCAATTTTTCTGAATACTGCTGACCGGTTGCTTGATGGTTTCTTAACATCTTCTGTGCGGATTCATATTATTCGTTCTTCCCCTGTTGCTTATAAGCAGGTCATGATGACTTTATTGATTAATCAGACTGGTAACATGTTATCTGTGGTGCTGGAATCGGTACACCAACTCGGTGAGTTGGGTGAGTGGTTTAAACCTGAACGGCAGTCCCGGCCTGACACTCGTACTCCTGGTGACAATAAACTTACTAGACGTGATATGTTTTTTGGTCTTATGGCCGATGGTGTGCGGAAGGAGGACATTGATGGTGAGACTACTTCTCGTTTGTGGGAAATGTTTCGCAAACGTGGCTTGGATCGAAAGGAGGGTGCCCGGCGTGTTCGGACAACTGAGTATGATCGTGGTTTTTCTGATGGTAGCGGTGATGACGACCGCCGTGGGCGCTCTGATCGTCGTGATGATCGATGTTATGCGCGTGATTTGTCCCCCCGTCGTGAGAGAGACAGGGAGAGAGAGGGGGAAAGAGAGAGGGGGAGAGATGATTATGTTAACAGCAGACGTAGAAATGATAGGGATCAATCCCCTGAGTTGAGAAGGAGAGAGGATCGACACATATTGGCCGATCGAAACCCGCAGTACAATGCAGGGAACAGTAATCCATTTCGTAATGGAGATGGATATGAACAGGAGGTATCGATACCTAGGAACCGTGAGAGTCTTTATCCTGATTTATCCTGGTACACAGAACACAATAAAAAGGACTAGGAAATAGGTCAAGCTCCAGTACACAGATGGGCTCACAGAGATAATAGACCCTATGTAGATATTGATATTTATTGGAGACATCGTAATAACCAAAGGGCCCGAGCATTGGTAGATACCGGAGCGGAGGCCACTCTTATTCATGGAAAATCAAAGAAGTTTAAAGGTCAGCCTTTTACAGTTACCGGATTAGGTGGAAAGGAAACTCCTGCAGTTCAAACCTTACTTGAAATGAGAATAGGTAGAATTCATAGAAAAGAATACTCTGTATTAGTGGTGCCACTCTTAGAATTCATAATTGGAATTGATATTTTGAAAGGAATGACTTTGCACTTAGATGATGGATGTTATCAATTTGGAACTAAACATTATATATCGTCCAGGCCTGTACGGGTTGGTCGTTTAAGAATGCCCCCCATAAAAGTCCCCCAGGCGACAAAAGTGGTTCGTCAGAAGCAGTATCGTATTCCAGGTGGTCATGAAGAGATTAGTACCACTATTCAGGAGTTGGTGGATGCAGGAGTTATAACCCCAGTTACTTCTGCTTGGAATAATCCTGTTTGGCCTGTTCGTAAGAGTGATAATTCTTGGCGCATGACTGTTGATTATCGAGAATTGAATAGACACACACCCCCTTTGACTGTTGCAGTACCGGATGTTATTACCCTAATTGAAAGAATCCAGAAACATCCAGGTACATGGTATGCGTCCATTGATATTGCTAATGCTTTCTTTTCGATTCCGATTGCCCCTGAGTGTCAGGAACAATTCAGTTTTACGTGGAACGGGCGTCAGATGACGTTTAGAAGTCTTCCTCAGGGCTATGTGCATAGTCCTACGATATGTCACCGGCTGGTGGCAGAGCATCTGGCTGAGGTACCAGTTCATCCACAAATTCAGATATGTCACTATATTGATGATATTTTGATACAAGGTGAATCACAAGAGGAAGTTCAGACCCAATTGGATAGAGTCATTGAGTGCTTGCGTGAGAAAGGTTGGGAAATCAACCCGGATAAATTACAAGGTCCGTCCCAGGCTGTGAAATTTTTGGGTATTAATTGGCATGAAGGGCACCGAGAAGTGATCCCTCAGGTTAAACAGAAAATTCTTGATTTTGCAGTTCCGAGAAATAGGAAAGAAGCCCAAAGCTTCATTGGTTTGTTTGGATTTTGGCGCCAGCATATTCCTCATTTGAGTCAAATATTGGCCCCTTTGTACCAGGTCACTCGTAAAAAGAATGCATTTGAATGGGGTAAACCACAGCAAGATGCGTTCAGTCTGGCAAAAGAAGCAATTCAGCATGCTCTGGATTTATGGCCTGTATGTGATGGTGATGTGGATTTGAATGTGTCTGTACAAGGCCTTTATGTGAATTGGAGTTTGTGGCAGAAACAAGGCAAGAGTAGAGTACCGTTAGGTTTCTGGACCAAAAAGTTACCTGATGCTGGTGAGCGTTATACACCTTTTGAGAAACAGTTACTTGCATGTTATTGGGCTCTGGTGGATACCGAGCAATTGACTTTGGGACATGATATAGTTTTGCGACCTGAAATTCCTATCATGCAGTGGGTTATGAGTTCGCCGAAAACTCACCGGATTGGACACGCTCAAGAGGCAAGTGTGATTAAATGGAAATGGTATATACAAGACAGGGCACGTGTGGGACAAAAAGGAGTTGCATCTTTGCATGAGCAGGTGGCACGGGCGCCATCAACTGAAACTGAGAGTGAATGTTCCGTACCTTTAGTACAGGAATCTCCTGTTAAGTGGGGTAAACCTTTTGATGATCTGTCCGCAGAGGACAGAAACCATGTCTGGTTTACGGATGGTTCAGCAAGGTTCATAGGGACGAAACGGCATTGGAAGGCAGTGTCCTATAATCCGATCACACAAAAATTGCTGAGTACAACTGGTGAGGGTAAGAGCAGTCAATTTGCTGAACTCTATGCTGTTTATCAAGTTCTGAAACAAGAGTTACCTGGCACATGTCATATTTTTACCGATTCTTGGTCTACTGCCAATGGACTGGCAGTTTGGTTACCGACTTGGCATTCCCATAGTTGGAAAATCCATTCCAAAGAATTGTGGGGAAAAGAATTATGGCAGGAGATTTGGGAAATGCTCCCACAGAGTACTGTTACAATCTTCCATGTGGATGCTCATACCCCGATAGACTCTCTTGACAAATTCTTTCATAACATTGCAGATGAGAAATCTAAAATTGCTGATATTGCGGGATTGGCGAAATGGGCCCACCAGAAAGCAGGACACTTTGGAGAAAAAGCCACTAGCAGGTGGGCTGCTGATCGAGGAATTTATATTCCCCTAGATTTAATTAAAAATGTTATTCTACATTGTCCCATTTGTCAGCATATCAGGCAGCGCAAAGTGCCCCAAATTGTTAAAGGTCATTTACATCGCGGGAAATTGCCCGCTCAAATTTGGCAGATTGATTACATTGGTCCACTTCCTATGAGTAGGAATTGTCAATATGTTTGCACTATTGTTGATACATACAGTGGCCTGTTGGTGGCCCTTCCCTGTAAGCAAGCTACCCAATTGAATACTATTAAAACATTGGAATTGATTATGATGTATTATGGTGTGCCATTCCAAATTCAATCTGATAATGCATCCCATTTTCGTGGAAGATTGGTACAGGAATTCTGTGTGGAAAACAATATTGAATGGGTATTTCATATACCATATTATCCACAGGCCTCGGGTCTTGTGGAGAGGTTGAATGGCCTGCTAAAAGACCAACTTCGCAAATTAACAGATGACAAGTATAAGAATTGGCGAGATTTTTTGCCTCAAGCGCTATTGATTTTGAATAACCGTCCTTTTCTAAATGCTGAATCCCCACTTATGCGTTTGTTTCCTCCGAATGTTGATGCTAAACCTAATGAGATCAGAGAGACTGTGATGTACTGGGAGATTACTCCCGGAGCTTTGGCTCCATGCAGAGCGACCCCAGGGTCGGCAGGTTTAGACTTGCATGCCATGGATGACACCATTATAAAAAGTAAAGACCGAGTCATCATTGAAACAGGTGTTGGTGTTCAGATACCACCTGGAAATTTCGGATTAATTGCCCCTAGATCGGGGCTGGCTGTAAAAGGTATTCAGGTGCTTGGAGGAATCATTGATAGTGATTATCAGGGAGAGATTAAGGTGCTCCTGCTGAATAGCAGTGAGGTTGACTTACTGATACATAAAACTGACCGAGTGGCTCAATTGCTAATAATGCCTGTCTTCAGTGGTGAGATGGCAAAAGGCACTGCCCCAACGTTGCTAACTGTACGAGGCCAGAAAGGTTTTGGCTCCACAGATAATCCTGGGGCCAGAGTTTGGGTGCAGTCGCCTAAGAATCCCCCTGAACAAGCAGAGGTCATTGCAACCGGTCAAGATAATACCATTTTAGTTATGAGACCAGGGAAAGATAGCTGGGAAGCAGTCCCGGCTGACAAATGTTACTTACGAGAATGAATAATGCCTGTATTTGATTCTCTTTCAGATCATTCTTTGGACTGTTGCTGCAGGATGTGTCGGTGTTGGACTGTTTTTGGGCTGGTACGACGAGAGAGGAGGGATCCCATCAATCCGGGATGAGTTGAGAACCCGAGTGTCGCGTTCCTTCGCTGCGTGGGATTCGTCGTCGAACTTTTGGATTTCACTAGCAAAACGGGTGACTAACGCCCCTCATTTCTGCTTGACACCGATGAGATCAGTGAATGACATTTTGGCAACTTGTTTGGTTGCTGTCCCTGCTTCGTTGGAAACTCTGACTCATATTTTCAATATATCAACTGCTCGCCCCAATGTTCTTCTGGGCGATTTCGCTACCCACGAGTATTGCCCCTTGTGTACTGAACTGTCAGACCTGATTCCCCCCATCCAGTCCCAAATAGTTACCTATAATATCACACAAGGTGATTTGTGTTTTTTCCTTACGTGTAATCCTAGTGCAATTTCGGAATGTATGCGTTTAAAATTGAAAGGGGCCACCTCATTCACCGCTCATGAACGAACTTTGTGCCTGCAAAGGACGCCGAACATATGTACTTCTGTTCAGAATAACATGACTTGCAAGAGTATGGTAGTTGCCCCCAGTCATTATCGCACGATGTTACTACCTGCCGGATGGCTTTTCTCATGTGGTAATACTTCCTGGCCATATGTCCCCGCAAATATTTCTGGAGGCCCTTGTGCCATTACTAGGTTGAGTTTATTGATGTTTTCCTCACATCCGAATGCCAACTCTCGTGTGATTCGAGATACAGTGAGGTTACAGGAGGATTGTGACTCATCTTTGCATTTATATTCTAAGTCCGAATACCTTAGCCTGGCTATTTCAATTATTGGTGTTCCTGCTTTGGCAGTTTATAATGCCAAATCTATTGAGAAAATGGCCTGCTGGATGGTGAAATCCATTAATAATACTTCTACAGTCCTGTCGGACATGCTATTAGACGCCCAGGGTGAACGAAGGGCTATCTTGCAAAATCGAGCGGCCATTGATTATCTTTTGCTTAAACATGGACACGATTGTTCTGATTTTGAGGGTCTTTGTTGTTTTAACTTGTCTGATCATACACAATCCATTCGAGCTCACATTAATAAGCTACATGACTTGACAGAAGAAGTTAGAAAACACATTGATCAGGGCTGGTTTGACTGGCTCTTTAATTGGTTACCTGATTTGCATTTGTTACGTCAAATATTAGGAGGCATTCTGATCACTATCGCCATTTTTATTTCCATCTGTTGCTTTATTCAGTGTATTCCTTCACTACTTCAATTCTGCACACCTGGTACTAGACATAGATCAGTTAGTTTTGTTTCATATTATTCTTCCACAGATGTTAGTTCTGTTTAATGAATGTATAATAGACTGAAGTCAAGGGTGAAATGTTCTGCTCGATTTTCCTGGCCTTCTTGTGTTAACAAGTGATTGAATGTGACTTCAGTCTCTTACCATTCAAGCCTAAGGGTTAGAGTAGTGAATGGAGCCTATTTACTAGGCACTTCGACATGATTCTGTGCTCTTCCCCATAGATCAGGGCTTGCACACATAGCCTAGGGGATAGATTCGTTAGTATTAGGGATAACCTGTCCTGTAGTGAGGGTATTTCATGGAGCTGTGCTGAATTCAGGCCTGGTAGGCCTCAAACGGGAGAGACTCCATCTTTCTTTCTGCTCCGGCAGCTTGGGATTCTTCTAGGTCAAGAGTAATGTTTTAGTTATGAGGTGTTATTCGCTTGGAGAGAACCGGTTCAGGCCGGCCCTTATCGAAGGATTGTATTTTTCTTCATGCCGAAGACACTACATCAGGCCGGCCGGCTGGGAACGTGTCCTTGGTACGGGGAGGTACAAGAATTTGGTGGGCGGCAGGTTACGGGCCGGAATTTTCCATGAGGAAATGTACCTCTATATTAGTGAAAGTCTGAGGCAGTTACATGTTCAGTCCGTAGGCGGCATCTAGCCGTTAGCAGTAAAGCTACTACTTATTCCAGGGAAGACAGACGCCATCTTGAAGGCGGAGAAGAACTGAGAGACAGATGCTTTCCTAACAGAATAGCCAGAGAGGAGAGAGTAGCCGATAAGGAAGAGGTCCCAGTGACTCGGAGAAGGGTGATTCCAGGCGAGCCGAGGCACAGACGAGAAGGGAGCCTAGATGACCACTGAGTGCAGGCTACATACTACTAAGGTGATGTCGACCCTTTCTTATTAGAGTGTACAACTTAATCTTTCACTTTTCTTTGCAGGTTATGTGTTATATCGTAATGTTATGTGATTGTATAATAAAGTATCCAGTTTGTAGTGAACCAACATGTGCTGTGTGTTCTTGTATAAGAGGGTAGCCTATTCTTCTAGTCAGCTGCGGCTACATGAACAGATGTTAACCCTGATCAGGTAAGTGGTAACTGAATAAGGGAAAGAGGAGCCCCTCAAACCTGAGAACAGGCTATGCCCGAACTGGCAATCCTTGTGTGATCTGATGAATAGTGAGACTGATTCCCTTTTTGTATGTTATGGTGATCATAGGATGAACTGTCGTATGAGACTGCCGTCTAGGTAGAGAGGTCTGGATTCGTAGGGGATCGCGAGGCCGCCAATTGTGCTGAGACTGCCGTCTGGGTAGAGAGGTCTGGGTTCGTATGGGACCGCGAGGCCGCCACTTGTGATACTGTCGTATGGGCAGAGAGGTCTGGGTTCGTATGGGACCGCGAGGCCGCCACTTGTGATACTGTCGTATGGGCAGAGAGGTCTGGATTCGTAGGGGATCGCGAGGCCGCCGATTGTGCTGATACTGTCGTATGGGCAGAGAGGTCTGGGTTCGTATGGGACCGCGAGGCCGCCACTTGTGATACTGTCGTATGGGCAGAGAGGTCTGGATTCGTAGGGGATCGCGAGGCCGCCGATTGTGCTGATACTGTCGTATGGGCAGAGAGGTCTGGGTTCGTATGGGACCGCGAGGCCGCCACTTGTGATACTGTCGTATGGGCAGAGAGGTCTGGATTCGTAGGGGATCGCGAGGCCGCCGATTGTGCTGATACTGTCGTATGGGCAGAGAGGTCTGGGTTCGTATGGGATCGCGAGGCCGCCGATTGTGCTGATACTGTCGTATGGGCAGAGAGGTCTGGGTTCGTATGGGACCGCGAGGCCGCCATTTGTGATACTGTCGTATGGGCAGAGAGGTCTGGGTTCGTATGGGACCGCGAGGCCGCCACTTGTGATACTGTCGTATGGGCAGAAAGGTCTGGATCCGTATGGGATCGCGAGGCTGCCGATTGTGAGATCTTGGTATGCATAGTAGGAATCCCCTGTCCTTAGGTGATAGATTTATGTGGTTGTAGGATTGTAAATAGGTTCTAGGGAGGGGGGTAACGTTCTTGCTGGGTTAGTGAGGCTCTGATGAGCGAGTTCTATCTGATCCGAAGACCCAAGCAGAACAGCATGTACAGAAGGTCAGCAATTCTCTGATGCCTATGATTTAGATGCCTTAAATGAGCGTGTATCACATAAGCTAAAATCAGGTATAGCAGATTTATGATGGTTTTTTAGTCTACTACATTATCAGATGGCAGACTATTCTCTGGCTCACTATTAGCAATTTTAACTATGGCATACACTCAGTTGTTCACTAGGCCCATGAGCCATCTGGAGTGAGTGGCACGAGTGGATATTCAAGTCACTAGTAAAACTACACTGAGCCTAGCAGGTGGACTGGATCTGTGCAATAACACAATTTAGGTCCTTATAATCATATGCACCCTTATGCATCAAGCCAAAATCCAGTCGGTAAAATACCGATTCGGTAATAGCTCCCGGTATTGTGTGAAAAACACCCAATCCCAATGCATCAACCCAAAACCCGAGCAAATAACGAATCGCTAAATAAATAACCTCGGACATACCGAATCGCTAATACCCAAAATGCTAATTTACCGAATCGCTAAATACCGAATTCGCAATTACCGAAATCACTATTAGCTCCCGGAAATTGCCAATAGCAAATAACGAATCGCACCCCAATGCAACAAAACTCGCTAATAACGAAAATCCCAAAAATCGCTATTTTGCCAGAGCTAAATAAGGGGAATCAAAACCTGGAGGTAAAGTCACAAAAAAAAAAAAAAAAAATTAAAATTTTTTTTTCCTACATGTGCAAATGATTGAGGCAATCACTAAACCCTTAAATTTGGCCCAGGAGACCCTGTTGGCTCCCACAAAATGGCTGCCCTCTACGTGCTTGCAAGGAGGATGCGGATCAATGCAGCAGGACAGCGCAGGAGAAGGGTCCAGGAGCGAGTGTTCAGACTGCGCATAACCCTGCTCGGCCATAATGAGGACGAGGTGTACCAGAAATATCGCCTCAATCGCGCTATGATCATGCGCCTGATTGCAGACCTGGAACCAATACTGCAGCACCAGACCCACCGGACAAATGCAATCCCTGCGCACGTTCAGGTACTATGCAGCCTGCACCTACTGGCCTCAGGGAGTTTCCAGGGGGTAATTGCGGTTGCCGGAGGTGTCTCGCAAAGCGCACTGTCACGCTTCTTCCAAAAACTCCTAGATGCCATGCTGACAATGCTCCACAGACACATCAGCTTCCCCACAACCCCACAGCAGTTGGACCGCACCAAACAGGCATTCTACCAGGTGGCACAATTTCCACATGTGATTGGATGCATCGACTGCACGCATATCCCCATATGCCCTCCGTCAGCAAATGAGTACCTTTTCAGGAACCGCAAGTCATACCACTCGATCAACGTGCAGGTTGTGTGTGATGCCAACAACATCATAACGGACCTAGTGGCACAATTCCCAGGGAGCACACACGACTCATACATCTTCCGCAACAGTGGAATGCACAGGCGACTACTCAATGGCGAATTTGGAGAGGGACTCCTGTTAGGTAAGTAGAACTACGCTTCCCCACACCAACACCACACATGTATGTACATCACCAATGCTAAGTCTATGCTTCTATCTTCTAGGTGACAGTGCTTACGCCCTGCGGGAATACATACTAACCCCATACCTAAATCCAGCAACCCCGCAGGAACATCGCTACAACGCTGCACACATCAGCACGAGGAATGTGATAGAGCGGACTTTTGGGATTCTCAAGAGCCGCTTCCGTATCCTCCACAAGACTGGCGGCGCAATGCTATACCAACCAGACACATGCTGTCGAATAATTGCTGTATGTGCAATGCTGCACAACATTGCCACCAGAAGGGGGATACCCATGGAGGTGGACAGGGATGACGACCCCCAGGCTGACCAACCACCCGCCCAACGACGACCGGCACACATCCCTAACACAGCAGAGGGCCATAGGAGGCGGACAGACATAACGCAAAATCATTTTTGACCCTGGGTAAAATGAGACATTACAAGTTGGTGTTGGGTGCAACTGTTTAATGCACAGTAGCACAGAGGATTGTGCAACAGAACTAGCATTGTGAATCATGCTCCGATTGCATACATGTAAATAAAAGGTTCCTTAAAGTCAGGCCTGTGCAAACAGAATAATTGGATGGCCATGGTTGCTCCACCATGGACCTGCAGCATGTCCAAATTTCTAGTGCCGCTTGCCACGTACACCAAGCCTCCGCTCCGGTGCATCCAAACCCTCACCACGGCCTGTCCCCGTGGAGGCACGCGAACTTCGGCGCCTGGTGCTGGCCTCTGCCAGTGACACGCTGCTGACACTGGAGGCAGCCTCACTGGTGTCATCCCCTCCCAATGCTGCAGCACTGCATGTGCTGCTCTGCAGTTGTTCCACAGCAGTGGTGATGTATCCCAGTGACTTGGCAACATCACCGCAGAAGTGCCCAAGGTCCACCTGCAGGGAGACTGTGCGGCGTGCCAACACAGCGGTGCAGTTGCTGTGCCGTTGTATGGCCTTGGTAGCGGCGGCAGAACGCAACATTAGCTGCTGGTTACTCCTCCTCTGGGACTCATGGCCCTCCCTGATGGCACGGGTGAGCTCACGTACCTCCTCCCTGAGCTGAGCATTGCCATCAGCAACCGCAGTGGTCTGGTCCCTGACCGCCGTGCCCATGTCCCTGACCGCGGAGCCCATGTCGGTGACTGCTGCAGTCATGGCGCGCATCTCCCTCGCTAGGCGCACGATGTTGCAGCTGATGCTAGCCACATGTCTTCCCTGCAGGTTCTGTGTGCGCAGCATCCTCTCCTCAATTGCAGAGGTTGTTGGGACATCCTGGTCAGCCGAGGAGACGGAACTGCGACGGGCCCTGTGACGCCGTGCGTGTCTTGAGCCTCCATGTGGTGCAGCAGGTGGTGTGGATGTGCGCTGCGTGGGTGCCAATTGCGGGGGGGGGTTGCCATCTCCTGCAAGGGCGCAACTTGGTGCCTGTGCCTCTGCGTTATTGTGGCTGCACTGGCTGCAGGCTGGCTTGCTGGTGCCGTTGCTTGTGGCGCAGGTGGTGGTGCCTTGGCTTGTGGCACTGGTGCTGGTGCCGATGATTGTGGCGCTGGTGGAGGTCGTGCTGGTGGGGTGGCAGGTGTTGGCGGTGCGTGCGCATCCTGCACAGTCTCCTGGTCTGACTCCACGGGTGTCTCAGATATGATCAGCTGGTCGCTGTCGTCAGAGTCCCCAGGTGATGCATCTGTGTGTGAAACAGTGCATGATTAGTGGGATGATTACACCTACATAGTGTTGTACCCATCAATGTCCCTCTGTGGTCCAACAAATGAACAGTCTACAGCCATGTACAAAATATGTGTTGTGTGAGGATTTACGCCTGTGCCTGCACTCTGGGCTGACTAGACTACAACTCCCAAGATGCAGTAGTGTCATGTGTGGAACTGTCTGTGCCAGAGCTGCAGACACAGTGAGATTGGGCTGGGGGCATGGGTATGGATTTACGCTATGCTGGGTGTGGCACAGGCATGCATCTTACCTTGGGCACTTGTGGCTGCGCCGGACGTGTCCATCTGGATCACCCCCACGACGGCTTCCCGCTCTATCGTCCCTTCCACAAGGTCCTCCAGGGCTGTGTTGGATGGTGCAGTGCTTGTTCCGCCTCCAGTCCTTCTTGCCTCCCGGAGCCTCTCAGCAATCCTCTCTTTTGCGCGCTTC
Source organism: Triturus cristatus (assembly GCF_964204655.1). Classification (NCBI taxonomy): domain Eukaryota; kingdom Metazoa; phylum Chordata; class Amphibia; order Caudata; family Salamandridae; genus Triturus; species Triturus cristatus. Next base: position 287,449,009 of record NC_140580.1, read on the forward strand.
CGGAGGTCATACCACCGTTTTTTGAGATCGTCGATGCTGCGGCTAGTGACGCCAACCGCATTGACCCTCTCACGGATGCGCTGCCAGATGCGCCGCTTCTCGGTCTCAGGCACCTTGAGGGACAGCTTGCCAAAGAGGCGGTCGTGTTTGCTGGCCACTCCCTCGATGAGGTACTCCAGCTCCCTGTCAGAAAACTTCTTCTTGCGCTTGCGTGCAGATTCAGCGCTGGATGGCACTTCCTGCGACATGATGGATGTGTGCTGTGACTGGCAGAATCTGTGTGGCCTCACTCTGCACAGCCTGTCCTTCTTTCCAGCTCCTGTCTGCTCCTCTGTCGAGGCTATGTGGGTGGGGCAGCAGTATTTCCTGGTTGGTGATGTCATCAGCCTGTTCCCGGTGCGACGCGGCAATTTGCGATTTCGCTATTACCGATTTGGTAATTGCTAATTCGGTATTACCGAAGTCGCTATTAGCCAAATCGGTATTACCGAACTCGCTATTTGCTAGTGGGGCCGTTTGCGTGCCCCGCTATTAAGGAATCGGTAAATTTAGCGATTTTTAAGGAATCGCTAAATTTTACCGAATCTGTTGATGCATGCCAATTACCGATTCCTTAATGGCGATTCCTTATTTTTCGCTATTAAGGAATCGGTATTACTTTGGTTGATGCATATGCCCCATGGTTGTTTACATCAAATACTCACTAGACATTGATTTTGCTTCCTTCAGGTCTTGTTTTAATTAACACAATCAAGACGTAACTTGTGTATGCTAACCTGTCTTTACAGCGCACATTCATTTGCAAACTCTTTGGCCATTGCTGTTGTCGCTGCCCTGCCAAAAGTGACCCCGGACGAGGAGTCACCAAAGCCACGTCATCGGGCTGCGCTAGAAGAGCACAGGACTGTGCCCCGCGGTACAGGATGCGAGTGGGCCACGCACGGGTCAAGGGCAGGCCCCTCCCTGCCATTCATAGCCCAGAGGAGGCTGAACAGGACTACCTCCCTAAGACTTGCGCTCTGATCTGGAAAGGTACTTGTCTGACAGGTGTCCCGAAATTGTGTTCTTGCCTTTAACCTAATAGAATTTCTGGACATTCCATCTAACTGGGCATGGGAGAGAGGAAAGCGGTCAATAGCAGCACAGTGAAGGGTATGAAGCACGCCGGGGGGAACTGTGTTCTAGACAGAATTGATAATCTTGCAACCGAAGGTGTGGCAATCTTGGATCCTCTTGTGCCCTCAATAAGCTCTAACCCTAGGATCTCTAAGATCTCCACCAACACCAGCAAACCCTAGAATGCTTAAACACATTCCCCACATCTTTAAGAAGTGCACTACATGCAGCTTAAGGCCTGACTCCCCAATACCCAACAATACCAAGGTGATCAGTCAAGAAAGTCCTGCTACTGTACAGCCACCTGATCTGCTTGGCCCAGGTGTTTCTGTAGTAACAGATTTGCACCACTTACAGCAATTGTAGAAAACCTACAAGATAGTGAGGCTGGCAAGAATGGCGAGGGTGAGAGTGTAGGAGCAGGGGACAAACATGTACCACACAAGGAGCGGGCTATGCCCGACGTTGATGTCTTAACAATTATTAATGATTTAAGAGCAAAAGTAATGGCCCTGAATTTGTTAATACATGAGCTCAAAGGACAGATTAACCTCCTCCAGGCTAAAAATGGGAGTCACAATGCTCATTTGACTGCCCAAGTTTCCCAGATTGACAATTCCTGTGATAAGGATCTTGCTTTGCTCCCTGTAGGTACCCCACCAGCGACTGGCAAGTGTTAATATTGAAGGTCCCATGCACAACTTTTCTCTGGAAAAGTGGGAGCACCCATTGAGCACAGCTAAAGGTTCTTATGAACATGGTGAAAGACCTTATAGTAGTGAAACCCAGCCTAGGAGCAATGGTAGTAACTATCTAGCGAGAGAGAATAAAGTCCTTCTAACTTCCAATAGGATTTATATGACAAATGTCACGAAAAAGATCTTCAACCACATGTTGAAAGGCAAAGACTCGCTTAAGAATAAAGATATTCATTGGATTAGGCATTCCAGAGGCTGCAGGTCAGTAATTAAGGAGATCATACTGTGAGTAAGAAGGTTATCCCCTCCCCATAGTCTTACCGATTATATTGAACTGACCTTGGCAGATGGTAGGTTGGTACACAGTATAGTCGTTTTGCAAGCAAGAACCAGCCCTTTTGAGAGAACTTGCATTCAATTTACGTACCAGCCCCCCTAAAACACTTAAGACTTGTCTCTTTACCTCAGCTTAGGCTCTTCTCTTTTCCTGCATGCAGACAGCTCCATCGCTCTAAAGCCAGGACACTCCTCGGAGTAACAGCTGTGCTTTATAAATCCCCTACATAAACATAAACATAAACATAACCTGATAACTAATATCCCCCCTTCCACTCCATATACTTGCCAAGATTTGACTCTGGCCACAAATGATTTACTGAATCGGTGTGCTTTAAGCCCAGCCCCGAAGAGTCATATAGCCCCCATATTTTTACTAAAGGAGAGCTGTGCTACTACTACGGGTCCAAAGGCTTCAGAGTTTTGGGGACCAACTAGATCTAGGGAAGAGTTCATGGAGGCCACCACACTCTCTACTCCTTGTCATTGCCAGGCCTGTGTAGAACTGTTGACCTTGAGATCTAGTCCTCCTAAGATCCCCATGCCGAAGGACATGCACTATCTACAGATGGTGTCATGGAATGTGGCAGGGGTGAGGTTGATATCTGCATACGCCAAGAATTCTGGAGCACTACTCCATCTTACTATGCAGAGTAAAATAGGTCATTCTGCGGTGGGATTGTTAGTTTGGGTGAAGATGGAGCTCAATTGTCAGGTCTGAGATCTTTCCTGTAATAACCCTGACATTTTGGGTATTCAACTAAAGGGCAAATTAGGTAACACCCTCAATATCTATAATGTCTACACGAGAAGAACCAGGGGGATGGTAGATTCTCTACTTTCCAGGGTCTTGAGGAGCTCTTGGGGGCAAGGTATTTGTCGCACCCCTTGATTTTAGTGGGCGATTTTAATGTGACGTTTGAACCATTGAGAAGGAAGGCTGTTTGCGAGGAAAGAGAAGAGGACGACCTTTGGCTAGTCCCCCAATTTGACCTGCCACCAATTCGTTAACGGTCTCAAGTGGCTCTACAGCTAACTGCCATCACTTTGGGGCATGGACTGAGGGCTACAAATGGGCGAAGCAAGTCAGACAAATTGGATTCTAATACTTTTAATAGATCCAAGGGAATAAGCCATATTGATTATTTTTACTTGACCTGAGGCTATGGCCGTTGCTAATACATATGATTGTAGGTTTAAGTGTAGACAGTGACCACAACCCCCTGTGCATGAGCCTCACGTCACCTTGGGATGAGACATTCAATAGGTCTAGAGCCTCCATAGCAACTAGAGAACTCCTCCCAATGAATGACAAATGCCGCCTTCAGTGCCGAAAGGTGATCCTGGAAAAGGCCAAGCTTCAGTCCCTTAACCAAGAACTGACTGCATGCCTGGCAGACTTTAGAGTCCTTCTTGAGAAACCAGGAAGAATGGAAGATGTAATACACAGACACTCCTTCCTCTCTAAAGAGATGGCTGCCCACTTTAGTGATCTTTCGTCCCATTTGAAGCATAGCTTTTGGCACCACTGCAGACCGCATGGCTTAACCTCGAGTCTAGGCAGCTTAAACGGCAACTAGCGTCTGCCCTTAAATCCCACACAACCAACTTGGTAAGAGACTTGAGAAGGTCCTACAAAAAGCACAAATAGAGCAAAAAGGGAGTGGGCCGATAATAGATGGAGGCAGATTTGGAGAGGCATGGGTCTGTAAAGATTCCACATTGTTCTGGCTCCTAGTACCACAGGGGGATGCCAAGAGGTCCCCCTAACCAGTTAGTAACATCACAATCTCTGCTTGGCACGATCACTTCAAGCTCCTGTTTGTGGGTCCTCTGAATACAGATCTGGAAACTTCTCAGCCCCATCTTCCCCTGATTTATTCTAAGGAGCTCTTCACCAGCAGTGAAATACATTAATTCAATTGCCCAAGCAAATGCCCCTGGACCCGATGGTATTCCTAATGATCTATTTTTATATAAGGAAAATTGGTCGGCCTATATTTTGATTTTTGGCAATTCAGTACCCAAGTCATGGAGGGGCGCAGAAATGATCCCCAATTTTAAAAAAGGCGATAGATCTTCCCCTAACATCTAGAGACCGATTATCCTTCTCGATTCAATCTAAAAAGTGGTCAGCTGAGTGCTTTCGACTAAGATACAGAATTGGATCAGTGAGAATAATATATTTTTTTTACTTTTCTTAGTGAAAATAATATTTTAACTCAATTTCAAGCATGCTTTAAAGCCAAGATGGGAACAATAGATCAGGTGTTCCACATCCTTTTACTCTTGTGGAAGACCGAGGTTATTGGCCGGGGAAGTTTATACGTGGCCTTTATCGATCTTAAGACCGCGTTTGACCTTTTCCGTAGACAAAAATTGTGGCAATGCCTATCAGATATGGAGATGCCGCTGGAGACTCTGTCCCTAGTAATTCGCCTTCATGCTGCGAACTTTGCTAAAGTCCGCTGGGGTGATCAAGGAAAGTATACTGATCCAAGAGACGTTAGCAGTGGCATCTGCCTAGGGTGTTTTTTGTCTCCCACACTTTTTTCCCTTTATATGAATAACATTGTGCACTATTTTCAACAAAATCCTTCTGATGCACCAATGTTGGGGGACAAAAGGATTGTGATTCTCCTGTTTGCAGACGACACCCTGCTGGTGTCAAAAATCTCAGAGGGGTCTACAGAAATCCCTTACTCATTTTAAAGATTTCTCTAACATGTGTGGTCTCAAGATTAACACCTCTGAAACTAAATTTTTGATGATCAATCCCCACAAGTCCTACAAGGGTAGACCAACTCTGGGCGATACTCCGCTGGAGAGAGTCACCACCTTTAAATATCTGGGAGTTACTCTAGCTGAAAGCATGTCGAGGAAGCCCCAAGTGGCTCAATCTACTCTAAAGCGCTCTTAAATAGCTGGGGCTTTGAGTAAAGAACAAACATCTTCTGATAGCAAACCAGTGGCGGCACCTTTACAGTTATACGAATCCACAGTGGAGTAAGACCTCCGACACTCGGTCTATGTCATCTCTCTCCCTGCAGCTGTGCTCTGCCATCTCTTGCCTCCAGACCCCGACCTCCTCCTTGGGAGGTTCGAGGCTGCTGTCCGCTCCTGCGCCTGTTGCCTAGTCCAACTGGGTCCAGACTGCCTGCAACCACCGTAACCTTTCTCAGCCGTTTTTTTTCTTAATTTTCCCTGTTGTGCCACTGTTATTGTGCCCATCTGTGTCTTGCTCTAATTCCACCACTGTTTTTATTTTCTCATGCCTGTCTGTTCCTTTCGCCGTTGCTGCCCCTGCGGCCCCCCCCCTCAGAATTCCCCCAGGAATTCCCCCCTTGGCATTCATGCTCGGAATTCCCCCGCTCCCGCCTCCCAGCCTCTCCTCCCCTACTTAATGGCAGCCACTGCCAAAGGCAAGCCCGTCTGTGCCCGTCCGCGACCCACTGTGGCCAGCGCCAGGAACCCTGGACCTCCCACAACCCATCGCTACGACACCACCACCCTCCTTGCACTCAACCCTGGAAGACATAGAGAATGCCAACATGCCTCGCCAAACATGACCCACGGCCAGTTCTCCTGCCTCCACTTCCGGCAGACCCTCACCGCCACCCCGGCCTCCAACACCGCCGAAACCAGCACTGGAGACACCCTAAAATGCATCCTCCTCAACGTACGCACCGTACACAAACACACCATGAAATCTGCAACCTACTCAACTCTCTATCGTCTGACATCCCCTTCTTCACAGAGACCTGGAACCTCGCCATCGCCCACAAAAGCACCCTCCGCCTCACCACCTCCAGCGAAACCTTCCCCTCTGCCAAACATCTGCACTTCCAGATCCAGACCACCCCTAAAGCCACACTGCGAGGAACCCTCATCTACAGACCCCCCGGCCCCCGAACACCCTTCGCCACCACCATCCCCGACTTCATCGCACCCCACGCCATCGCCTCAACAAACTACATACTCATTGGAGACCTGAACTTCCATCTCGAGAACCCCAGCGACCCCAACTCCACTATCCTTCGTGACAACCTCGCCAGCATCGTACTTAAACAACTCGTCAACACACCAACCCACAGAGCAGGACTCAACCTCGACCCCATCTTCGCGGCAGGAAACAGCATCCAATTCAGCCACACAACGCCTCCACTGCGTACACTTCGCCATCAACAAACCCAAGGCACCCAAAGCAGCCCCATGCCCACCACGAAGAAACTGGAGCAAGGTTACAGACCAGCAACTTAACTCCACCCTCACCCAAGACAACCACACCTGGGCACCCGATGCAAACGACGCAGCCAGAGAACTCCACACCTGGATCTCCGACTGCGCAGACGAGCTCGCCCAGCTACGCAACCCTGACAGACAACACCCCAGGAAAGCCGCCTGGTTCACCACTACTCTCCAAGAAGCCAGACACACCTGCAGACGCCTAGAGAAGAACTGGAGAAACACCAAGACAATCGAAAACCAAACCACCTACAAGGACGCCATGATGGACTACCACAACCAGATCAGAGCCACCAAGAGGAGCTTCATCCACAACAAAATCCTGACCAACTCCAAGGAACTTTTCAGTGTCATTCAAGAATTCACCAACCCATGCAGCGAAGCCACAGACATCACCCCATCCCAAGACCTCTGCGACAAGCTTGGAACCTATTTCCACCTCAAGATCAAAAACCTCTACGACAACTTCATCGACCATCCACCAGGCGCCACAGATGGCCCCTTGCCCCCCAGAAACACCAGCCAGCCCACCATCTCCACCTGGACACTGATCACGGCCGAAGACACTGCCTCGACCATGAAAAGCATCCACTCGGGGGCCCCCACCGACCCCTGCCCCCTCACATCTACCACAGAGCCGCGGCTGCCATTGCACCTGAACTACAACACACCATCAACACCACCTTCAAAACAGGCACCTTCCTAGATGACTGGAAGCGCACAGAAGTCAGACCTCTGCTCAAAAAGCCCACAGCTGCCCCCACCGACCTCAAGAACTATCGGCCCGTCTCGCTCCTCCCCTTCCCAGCCAAAGTTGCAGAGAAAACAGTCAACAGGAAACTGACACGATTCATTGAAGAGAACGCCGTCCTCGACCCGTCCTAATCCGGATTCCGAAGCAACCAGAGCAAAGAGACCGCCCTACTCGCCGCCACAGATGACATCCGCACCCTCCTGGACCAAGGCCACTCCGCAGCCCTCATCCTACTCGACCTATCAGTGGCCTTCGACACCGTCTCCCAACGCACACTAGTCGCCAGACTACATGACGCAGGCATACAAGGAACAGCCCTGGACTGGATCCGATCATTCCTCACCGGAAGAAGCCAAAGGATCAGACTCCCACCCTTCCTCTCCGACCCCACGAAAATCACCTGCGGAGTCCCACAGAGTTCATCCCTGAGCCCCACCCTCTTCAACATCTACATGGCCCCCCTCGCAGCCATCATCCGACAACACGGCCTCAACATCGTATCCTACGCACGACGACACCCAGCTCATCCTCTCCCTCACCAAAGACCCCACCACAGCCAAACTCAACTTCCAGAAAGGAATGCAAGACGTCGCAGTCTGGATGACCAAGAGCTGCCTGAAACTCAACGCCGAGAAGACAGAAGTCCTCGTCCTCAATACCACCCGTTCTGCATGGGACAGCCCCTGGTGGCCAACCGCCTTCGGAAGCCCATCTACCCCCTCAGACCACGCCAAGAACCTCGGCATCGTACTCGACTCATCACTCACCATGAACCGACAGGTCAACGCTGTCACCTCCGGCTGCTTCAACAACCTCCGCATCCTCTGCAAGACTTTCAAGTGGATCCCCCTGAGTCAAGGACGACAGTCACCCACGCACTCATCACCAGCAGACTGGACTATGGAAACGCACTCTACACCGGCATCAACAAGTACCTACTCCGCAAACTCCAGACAATACAGAACACCGCCGCCAGACTCGTCCTCAGCATCCCCCGACACAAACACATTAGTCAACACCCACAAAGTCTCCACTAGCTCCCCGTGAAGAAAAGAGTCACTTTCAAAATCCTCACTCACGCCTACAAATGCTTACACAACAACGGACCCAAATACCTCAACGACAGAATCAACTTCCACGTACCCAAAAGAAACCTCTGATCTTCCAACCTCGCACTGGCCGAAAGCCCGTGCATCCACAGAGTCAGAGCAGGCGGAAGATCCTTCTTTCACATTGCAGCCAGGAACTGGAATGAGCTACCGGCAGACATCAGACGTGCCCCCTCCCTGAACACCTTCAGAAGACCCTCAAGACCTGGCTCTTCGGCTAAACAGATCTGCGGACCCCCCCCCCCCCCCCCCCCCCCCAGTGCCTTGAGAACCTAAAGGGTGAGTAGCGTGCTTACAATTCCCTGATTGAAACTGGTGACCTGGGTAGGAACATGATTGCTGATAAGGCTATGCTCCGGCCATTTTTATTTTGGCCGAGGATTTGGTCCACCCCTGAGTTAAGCTCCTATGCCAAAGCCCCAGATGAAATTATTTCCTTAGACAAGCCGAACAAGCTAGTGTGGCTAAAGATCAGCCAATATAAGGCTAGAGGATCATTGGGAAAATTGGGATTCTGCCTCATTCCCCACTAAAGATCAAATTAAATTGCAGTACTGGGTTTGGGTCACCCAGCTAGCTGCTGTCAAGTCCAATGAGGGCCTGTGGTACTTTAGAATTTGGGACCGCGTGGGAGGCAGGGCCCTACCCTACCTATTCCGGTATCAGCGAACCGCGAATGGCCAATGCGGTATGTACAAGTGCTTTGTATAACGTTTTAACGATAAATGCACTTTGTATACGATATTTTACATTGACTTCGGGGTTCCATCTTGGAGCGGTGGCCATCTTATGGTTGCCCTCACATAGGCTACACATTACGAACAAGTACAGGCCTTCAGATTATGTGTGCTTTCTATTTGACTTCTCTGTGACCTGTGCAGCTTGGCTCCGCTGCCCCAGGTCAGTCCGGTCCCACGAGCTCCCTGTCCTACGGCCACCTGTGATTAGCATCAGGGTTTGACACACCATAAAGCCTTTTCATCCCACACAAGCCTCCGGCTAATCTCTTTCACACCTGACTCTTCCTGCTTTATGGCTTGTTTTACAAACAGGAGGTGCCCGTGTTTATTGGGGTCTGTTGATATCCGATGTGGGATCTGAGCCTCGCTGGGTAAATACTTGTGGGCTGGCTTAACTGGAATGTGGGATGGTCATCATGACTCTGCCTTTTCGTTTGTAATGAATACATGTGAATGATCATATCGTAAAACAAGGAGTGTGTGCCTGAAGCATGATATTTTGTATATAAGGAGAAGGCCGTTTCTGTAAGTTTAAGCAGTCTCCTGAGAACATACATTGTGTTGTACTTCTCGGATACCTGTAATTGGTCTGCAGCCAATAAACTGATCTTTGACTTCACCTAGAAGACTCTGTGTTTCTGTGGGTCTGAAACAGGAAGAACCCGAAGTCTTAGGGTGTGTTCCCCTGCACCGCTGGGCTTTAAAATCCCAGTACTTCAGGCCAGCTAAGTTCAGAGTTTCCTGATTTTAAATCATTTCCCTTACTAGAACCCTACTTAGACATAATCCAGTCACCATTGGATAGGAAATTATATATGCAGTTCAGTTCGGTACACTTCCCCTTAATGCACACACTAGTTCATGGTGCAATTCTTCAGTAATATCACAGTTCTGCCCTCTTTGTACTGCAATATTAGAAACACCAGCGCACATCTTATTCACCTGTCTTGCTTACTCTCTCCCTAGAGCAAAGTGTCTCACACCCCTATGTAAACAGCTGGGGACGCTGGATCACGCTGAAGCTTTGTGCATACTTAGAACTGATCCTTGTCAATTGATAGCTGGCGCAGTCGCAAATTTCTTGGGCCACATGTGGGGCATAAAGAGGAAGCAGATTGTTAAGTATGTACTTTAACTGCTTTAAACTAATACAAAGAATCAGCTGTATAGTACTTTATGATGAACATGCTCAGGTTTGAGTTGCTCATATTCCAAATGCCTTTTGGCAACATACTGGTCCCCGGCAGAAGTTCATGTACCACGTAGGTTCTTGTGGGTTTGGGTGTACTTGATAGTGGGCTGTCCAGTATGCGAACAATGAACTAAACTTTTACCTTCTGGCTTGATGCTTAGGATATGTTTTTTATTATTTTATTCTCTTTAACTTTTTAACTTTTGATGGATGGAATGAATTGTACATTATATTTCCATGAATCTGGTATGTAGTCTATGCTTGAATTTAATCCCTTCCAAACTGAAGTGTATGAGTAAAATTGTACATTGCACTTTTATGGTCATACGACCGAATAAAGTTTGATTGACTGACATTTGCAAACTTTATTATAATTGCATTAATGATTTTTTTTAAAACAGTTTACAAGTCCTTGTAATATGTCCTAAGACAATCATTTGACTCAGTTTCTTGACTGAAATGGCTCAACATGGCAATATGAGGATGATCCCATCTGAATAAGCTTTAATAGAAAGAGTCTGGCTAAATAAAAAGAGAGGCACAAAGTTATATTCTCCTTTAATCGCTAACATTAAAGAGCCTCTTTGCGCTATGAAGGACACCTTAACTCAGGTGCAATGCTCTAGAATTGTAAACAAGGTATTTAAACAAAGAGACAAAATGGAAAAGATTCAACAAATGGTTTTTGCGATAATTTTTGGAATGTTTTGTACAAACTAACCAAAATAAATGTTGTAACATATTCAACATGAAATTGAAAGGTAATGTGTTTTATTGAAAAAAGTACATCAATCAAAGTTATTAAAATACGATTTAAGTTGCAATAAATTAAGCAACGCAGTAGTAGTAACACCATTAATTTGTTATTACTATTAGAAAAAACTAATAGATTTATCCCCAAGGACAATTGCAGCGCTGTTGATTTCCAGGTTTCATAGGTCTTACTCATACATTACTTATTGAGTCCCTTGTCCTCGATCCAATACCATACCTATGAGGTTCAGTTGCCCAATCTCAGAATAGGAAACAAAACAAGAAATGTTATTTGACTCCCCTTACCCTCAGCTGGGTATTACAAGACAGTAGACCTCTCCCAGCACTTCCTGTTTTGTTTCTTGTCCTTCGTACAGACAGGGAATGCTGGAGTTCTTACCGGGCATTGACTTCCTTCATTGTGGGGTTTGTCAAGTCTTTCTGCCGGCCTCAGAGATATTTTCCCAACTTCTGTGGGAGCTACGCCAGAGGGGATGTTGGTAAGGATCCCCAGGAACTTTCGGATTATATATAGAACAAAGCATGGCGGTTTCCACAAAAGGAATCATTCATAATGTTTGATTAGATCTTGTCAACAGGAGTGTTACTCGTTCAAAGTTATTGAACTAGTATTTATATTCAGCGATCCTTGAATACATTCTTACCGGGGCTCAGACTGTTCTATTGCTGTGCAATCGGAACGCAGATGCGCACTTTGTTGATGTGCCTCTTTTCAGCACATGCAGGTATGGTGTAAGAACGCTTTGTTAATTTGTTACCGGGGGCACGCATCTGATTACTGCATATTCGGCAGTAAGATGTACGCGGCTGTGTTGCAAAGGGAGCAAGATACACCCGCTGATCCATTGAGGATGCGCATTATCCATTCATATTGGCAGGGTTAACATGCTAATGTTTGGCACTTGTTGGCTAGCACTCAAGCATTCGTATTTTAGTACCTCCTCAGAAGTCCCTATTTAGTTTGAACGAATTCGAGAGTTGAGTTCACCAGACCACTGGAATTAGTTCTGTGATTCTTGCTTTGTTTGTGTCTCATGATGGGAAGATGTTTACTAAAGAGGAGGCACTTGTCTCCTTCTACAAGATCTTCCCCTAGTGAGTCATCTTCTGCTTCTCCACCAAAGTAAAAGCGTACGTCCTTGCCAGATGAAGCACTGATCAAAGAGCTGGTGGTGGAGACTCTGATATCCTTAAAGAACCATAAGAAAGATGGGGTAACCAGAGGGACCAGGAAAGTCTTTACTCTGACCTCTCAGATTCTGATTTGTCTGGTGCTTCGTCCCCTCCTCCACCTGAACACAAAGGAAAATATATTTCTAGAGACATGCTGCCAAACTTGATTACCCATATTAAGAAAAAGATGGGTTTTCCAAATGAAGAGATAGCTGAATCGTCTAAGGATGCAACAGTTTAAAAAGCTTGTTAATATGGGTGTGCCTATCCATTAGCATGTTCTTGATGTGGCCTTAAATTAGTGGAGAGACCCCCAACAAGATTAATGTTCCACGCTTTATGTCCAGGTGGTATCCTTTAGAGGGTATGGAAAAGAAACTGACAGATTCAGGACATGTGAACTGTGTTGTGGCTAGTATTGTTGGTCGTTCCTCTGTGGCTGAGGACAGCATTTTAAAGGATCCAGCAACAAAGAAATTTGATGGAGCTCTTATGAAGGTTTATGCTTGCTCCCATTTGGCCCTTCATAATGGAATATATGGGGCTTACACTGCTCGGTCTTTGTTATCTGATTTTTAAGGAACTGTTTAAATCTATGCAAGAGTGTACGCAGTACCCAGAATAGCTGGGAAACATGAAAAAGCAAGTTGAACTGCTGCCAGATATTTCCTTTGATGCTGTACGGGCAGCCGCTTTTCCATGTGAGGAGTCCGTAGCCGCAAGGCAGAATCGTTTATTGAAAGACTGGAACACAGACTCCACTCAGAAGACTGCTGTTTTCAGAATGTCATTTAAAGGTGACAGACTTTTGGGCCAGAACTAGAGGAGAAACTGCACAAAATATTTAAATAGTGAAAACATTCCTTTTCCTTTTGTAAACAGATCCTACCCAAAAATTCATACCAATATAAATTAAAGTCCTTCAGACAGCCATCTAGAAGACAGCAGAACATGGAACTGGGAGAAAGATTCCAAGCCAGATCCTCTGTCAGGAAATTCCAAAGGAAAAGCAAACAAGATCCAAAGAACTTCAATCAGCGCTCCTGACTATTTCCAAATAGTTGAAGCAGATGGTTTCAGGTACGAGGTTGGTGGCAGTATTTGTTACTTTCAAACAAGCATGGCAGTCAGCAAACTCAGACAGATGGGTTCTAAAGATTATCCAAAGAGGTGACGGGATCGAATTTGCCTTTCGACCAGTGCTTTCATGAACCTTCATCACTCCATTAACCAGATCTTATGAAAAGCAGATTGCATTTAAGAAAGAAATTATTTTATTGATTCAAAAGAAGGCCATTGTTCCTGTCCCAAAGGGAGAGGAGTGAAAAGAGATATATTCAATTGTGTTTCTGGTTCCCAAGCTTCAAGGGAGTTTGCTGTCTATCATAGATCTGACATCCCTGAACAAGTTTGTGGAAAAGATACCATTCAAGATGGAGACACTGCAGAGGATCATTTCCCTGATAGAACTGAATACCTGTCTGGCCTCTCTAGACTTAATGGACTCATATCTGTATGTTCCAATGTGCAAGTCATATCAGAAGATCCTACGGTTTTGTGTTTGGGGCAAACATTGGCAGCAAAGAGTGCTCCCTTTTGGGGTCTGGTCCTCTCCAAGAGTCTTAACGAAGATGGTGGCACAGCTGGTAGCCCACCTTCATCTCAGAGAGGTGTTGATATTCCTATACCTAGACTACTGGCTGGTTCAAATCCCATCAAGGTCAATTCTAAGGCAACATATCTCCTTACCCATTGCTACTCTAAACCTTCATGTGTTCCTGTTGAATCTGCCAGAGTGCCATCTTCTTCCTTCCAGGAATATGTAGTTCATTGGAGCACGATTAAAAACTCAGCTGGGTAAGGTGTTTCACCCCATGGAGAGGATTGTCCATTTCCAGAGTCTGCTGAAGGATATTCTTATGAGCAAAGAAGCCTTCTTGTTCAAATGGATGGAGGAGCAGGGCCATATGGCGGGAGCAGTTTTCACAGTTCCATGGGTGGGATTACATATGAGACCACTGCTGTATCATCTGCAATAACATGGTGTTTTATCAGTCAGGTACATGAACTCTGTGGATCTTGTCTCCCAAGACATGAAGCACACTCTGCTGTGGTGGATGAACATGGACAACCTCTGCAAGGGAATAGTGATGCCTCTAGACCCTCCAATAACATTGACAACAGATACAAGTGCATTGGGCTGGGGAGCTTCACCAGGGATCTTGACAGCCCAAGCAAATGTAGTCTGGAACAGAGGGATGGAGGTCAACACATTGGAGAAAATTGATGGCAGTCTTCCATGTCCTACAGCACTTCAGCAAACATTTGTCCCACCACAATGTGTTGATAAGATCAGTCAACACAATGACAGGGGTACACATAAATCATCAGGGAAGTACCCGGTGACAAAACTTGAATGATTGGCTTGCAGTTTGGGTCGGAGGGCAGAAACGTATATCCTATACTTTTCAGCAGTGCACATCAAAGATCTGGACAATGTGGTAGCAGACAGCTTGAGTCATAAGTTTCCCACATTTCAGGACTTGAGACTGACAAAGTCAATATTCAAGACCATTTGCAGGAGGTTCGGCTTCCCCTTTCTGGATTTCTTTGCCTGCAGGAACAGTGTTCTTCTTTCAAGGCTTTGATCCAGGTTTCCAGAACAGGGAGGTTGGGATGTGGATGCTTTGACTGCGGAATTACCTCAGAGACTCCTTTTTTGCCTTTCCTCCAATCCATATGATTCAGAGACTCCTGTGTAAGATTCAGCAGGGTAATGCCCAAGTAATGGTGGTGGTCCCTTACTGGCCCAGACAGAGTTGGTTTCCTCCCCTGAAGCACATGGCATTTTGTCCCCTGTGAACCTCCCTCGTTCTCTTGCACCATTGAGGTTTTGCACTCAGCAGCAACTTCTTAGTCTTTCCTTCTCAGTCTGAAGGTTGAAATGATTAGTTTGAGGAACAAGGTGTACCTCCACATATTATAGATGTAGTACAAAAATCTAGGAGATCATCTACTCTTGCTGCCTATTCCAAGCACTGGAAAGTCTTTGATTTTTAGTGTTCTGAATGGGGATTTTCTTCAGTGGAATGTTCTGTATTTTCTATTCTGCAATTTCTCGTAGATGGTTTTCACAAAAATATTTTTCTTTCTACTTTGAGGTCACAATGGTATGCAATTAAGGCATTCTATGTGAGAGGTGGCGTAGTCCATTATGACATTTTCTGGAAGTCTACATTGTTTAAAAGCTTTGTTGTTACTAAACCTTTGGTTAAGTCTATGCCCCCCTCTTCGGATCTTTCCTTGATGTTATAGGCATTGCAGAATGCCCCCTTTGAGCCTTTGACCACAGTGGATCTCAAATGTATTTCCTTTAGGGTTTTTTTCTTCGTGGCTATCACTTCTGCACATTGGTTGTGGGAAGATTATGCTCTCCTGTTTCATCCTCCTTTTATCACTTTTCTGGATGACTCAGGAGTGCTTCGACCAGACCCTTCTTTTCTTCGTAAAGTTACATTTTTCTCAAGAGTTTATTCTTCCTACTTTCTTTCCTGATCACTCTTCTGAAGAGGAATGTAGATTTCATTTGTCGGACATTTACAGTGCTCTCTCAGTTTACCTTGACAGATCCAAGGAATACAGAACATCAAATTCTCTGTTTGTCACTTTTGGCATCGCAGGGAAAAGGAAGAAAGCACCCAAGATCATGCTGAGCCGCTGGATCAAAGAGACTATTTCCTTTGCCTATGCCAGCTCTAATCTTCCAAGAACTTCTGGCCTGCATGGTTGCTCCACAAGAGGTGTGGCTGCCTCTTGGGTGGAATTTAAAGGTGTGACATTAGAGGAGATTTGTAGAGCGGGAACCTGGGTCTTTACATACATTTATTGGTTGTATAAATGTTCAGGGGAATTTGGCATTAAATCACTTAATGTTGCTTTATTTCTTGCTCTCCTGGGAATTATCTTATCAAAGACTGATACCCAGCTTTGGTATAGGCTGGGTCGAGGAAGTAGGACGTAGACGTAATGCCCCGAGTAGTGACCCAAACAGTCTTTCCTGCCCCCCCTCCCTGGTATCTCAGCCTTCAATACGAGGCTTGGTATTACAGGAAGTGGTGGCCGAGGTCTACTCTCTTGTAGTACCAAGCTGAGGGTAGGTGGGGTTAGATAGAATTTCCTGTTTTGTTTGCTGTCCTGGGATTGAGCGACTGAACCTGCCTGATAGGTAAGGACTAGGTCAAGGATGAGTAGGACTAAGAGTAATGAAGATTACTGGTAAGTAATTGTGCAGTACCTACCTACCGGGCATGCCAGTAAGTTCCAGCTAGAAACCAGTTTTTTATTGCCCCACCTGATAAAACAACGCCCTTTCAAGACAACAGGTAGAAGAACCTTGAGGGTCCAGAGCCCGAAATTATTTAACATCATTTATCCCCAATCTACGAACGATGCTGGTCACCTCCTTTTCATGAACTCCCTATAACCAAACTTTTCAAACAAGCTTCCAAATAAGTCCAATGGCTACATGGCAGGGACTGGAAAATGTAGAACGCCAGATCTAAGTTCTTTGAAGACATCTGGATGGGCTCTAACTCTAATGTACTTTGTTCCTCCCCCTGCCTGTTTTTTTACTGTTAACAATGCAGTGCTCTGAAGTGGCCTTGGTGACGTATAGTGTAAATTGTAAATGTAAATTGATACTTGTATAGCGCACTACTCACCCGCAAGGGTCTTAAGGCGCTTGTACGAATACCGCTGTGGAACCCATCCTGGCTTTCCCTGTGAGGCGTCCACTCCTGGACACCCCCAAGGTGGAGGCCAGGCAGCCTTAGCGTTGTGGGGGCCGTTGTGGAGATTAAGCAAGCTATTTCCCAGAGTTGCAGAGTGGGACTCCATGATTGGAATAGGCACCGAGGCGAGAATTATCAGGTCCGTGGAATTTTTGATCCCAAGACCCGCCGAGACGGGGAATTGAACCCTGGTCCCGGACTAGACCTCTGCATCAGGGTCTGCCGCTCTAATCATTGAGCCACACTTCTCCATAGTGCAAACACAAACGCCCCAAATAAATAAATGTACTGTACTTGTGCAACACAATATGTGTCGTAATTTATAAAAACACACACTGTAAACATGCAGCATAATGTGATTACAGATCTTTGTGAACAAGTCAGACATTTAAATATTGCATATATTACCTTAACTGTATTGTCGATTCGACTTTCCTTGCATATTGTTTATTTCTCAGATATGTGTAAACCTAAGGTATTATATGATACCTGTGAGATCCCTATCCAGTACCCAGATTAAACTTTATCAATTTGAGAGAAAATAACTCTTGATCTCTCACCCATGGCTATCTTTGTCATCTGGCCCCTCAGTAGTATGATACCAAGACACCATAATCAGTTCCTGCAAAAAGAACTTGTTGGAGATGGTACTAATAGTAAAAGAACTACAAAGAGGTGCAGCTATATTTTATTTCACAAACGTGTAGATATTATTGCAAAAAGACAGATTTAACAATTATTCATTTTAATCTGTCAACATTATTATTTTTTATTATTTTTGAAATGCATATATTTTATCTGCCGACTGCAGCAAAGACTGGGCACTCAACAGTAGCGTTATTTTTTCTGACAACTCTGGTTACACATGCCTTGGAGTCCAAGAAAACCTTACAGTTCTTCTTATCGTATTCCACAGGTGTGATATATCTACAATAAAAGAAGAAATATGAGGGTACCATCAGATAGTGGGAAAAAAACATCTTCATCACATGTCTTAAGTACGGCAAGTTACCTCGTCATTCTGGTTTGCATGTACAATCCTGGCATATCGCTAAAAGTTATAAAGAAAGTGCTATACAAATTGTATAAGAAAAAGCACTATGATACCGGGAGGTAAAAAGAAAAATGCTTATTGAGCTATATATTTTTTTTACTTTTAACCATGCTGTGCAGTAGCCATGCTGCTCTACAACATGGCTAAACGAAATTGGTAAGGCCAATAGCTCTCAAATAAGCGTGACCTTCTGGCTTTGCCAATGCTTGTTAGACCTTAGCTCTTGGTTAGGTTGGATATGCTTTTAGCCCTTCATAGTCGGTGCCATGTAAAGAGGGGTGGGGCAAAATTCTACCTGTCAGATTGGTTGACGGATCCCTTTTCAGTCAGGGGCAGGGCCAGTGGCGACTGGTGACATTTGAAAGTGGTGTGGAGTAAAAGCTCAGGATGAGTGTCATGTGGAGAGCAAAGCGATCTGATTATCATAAGGAGGGTTTGGGGGGAAACGTTTGGGAAAAGAGTGGGCAAATGGTGCATTTTCAAGCAAATTTGAGAAATCAAGAAGGCTAATAAAGCAATTGTTGTTAGGTCATCATAAGGATGCAAAGGAATTTAAGCCTGTAACACGTGACACAGGCTGATACTACTTTGCATATTATAAAACCTCTGGTTGTATTTAATATTTTTATGTTTCGAGAGTTGCCACAGTCCTATCATAAAACAGAATACAAAAGCCATGTAACAGAGGGACCAATGGCAGCCGGCGTGTGCCGGTGGGACCATGGGGAGAAAATACTTACAAGGCTGCACTGTGAGCAAACGAAAATGGCCTGCTCACACTGTTTCCCTCAGAAAAGAGTTGAAAATACTTCTCTTCACCCAGTGGGGGTGTGCTTTTCGAGCCGAATGTTTCGTTCTGTTAGTACTACTCAAGGCGGATCGTATGGGTCTAGGAACTTGTCCAAGGACGCCCACATTCCCCTGCAGGGTTGTCTCCATGTCAAGACAGTGGCAAGGAAAATAGTAAACTTCTGGTATGCTATCTCTTTTTCTCTCTACCTCAATTCGCATCCATTCCCCTTTCCCTTACTGTGACAGTGGATAGGGGGCAGTCAAGCATATATTACCTGTAACTGTACTACAACTAACACAGCCAGTTCAGGCTGCCACCCTGTAACGACAAAGGGTTGACGATTACATGTTATATGTTATATGTTGTATAAAAACAATACAAAATATATTGAAATAAGAAAATACTTCTGTTCAAGCAGGGGTGCAACAAAGGTACCATGTATATTCTAACTTGAAGGAGTGGGGGTAAGGGGAGGAAGCATGTGAGAGAAAGAGAGGGAGGGAGGGAGTCTGAGAGGGTGGTAGGCATATAGAAAGTAAGAGCAGTGTATGTGTATGAGAGGGAGATAAAAGAAAAAGCGAGATAATGATAAGAGGTGAGAGACATGAGAGAGCAGAGGGAGAGCAGAGGAGGGGGAGAATTGGTGGGAGAGAGAGAGGGTCTGGAATCAGAAGTAGAGAGTGACACAGAGAAAGAGAACGTCTGAGCGAGGGAGGGAGAGTAGAAGAGAGTGTGAGAAAGGGAGAGAGTTGAAGAGAGAGTGAACGAAAAGTAAACTTTGTTTTCCTAGTGGAAGACTGGTGTACTCAGCAACCCAACTGTTCATGTAGGAGCACTATTTCTCTCTATGCTACACTATCAATTTACCCCATGTTTTCTCCTGAAATGTTGGCTGGTTTGCTTTATTTTACATTGTATTCATTTATTGTGATAAAGCGAAAAGCACTGCAGTAGATCAGTTTACCGTGGATTATTCATTATCCCTCCCTCTAAATCAACCCCTTGATACCTAAACAATGACTACTGTATTGTGATTTTATGTGGCACAGACATGGCCAAGAGGCATGTAAGCACCTAACAAGAGTTCAGTTACCAACAGCCAACAAAAGAGTACATTGCAGATACAAAAGAGGGGAAAAACTAAAAGCAGACATTCGGGCACACACACACATAGACACTCAGCTCTGCTTCATGCTCGGGCACATACCCACACATACAGACAGACACTCTGCACTGCCTCATATTTAGAGAACAAGAGCACTGCGGCCAGGGGCGACCGGTATGGCTTGCGGGTGGTGGGGCGGGCACGCGGGGTTGGGGCTTAGGAGGGAGGGAGATGGGGGCAGCGGGCTGCAATGAAAAAAAATAATAATAACACTGACATTGCCGCCGCCGGGTCCCGCGTCTCAGGTCCTGCTCTCCTGTGTCCGATTTTAGGTCAGAACAGGAAGCAGGTAGCCAAGCTCCTACCCCTAAGCCAATCACAATGCTACAATGCAGCGCTGTGATGGGTCTGAGCGCTGTGACACAGCGCTCAGCCAGGGCTGTAGGGGTAGGAATGTTCTCCATGCAGCCTGTAATGCAGCCAGCATGGAGAGCAAGGAAGTGTGCATGAGTGTTTTGGGCGGCCCGAGAGGGCCGCCCAAACATTCATTGTGCACTTACAAGGGTTGTACACTCCCCCTGCTCTTCAGCCCCGCCCCCTCATGCAAACTGGCACAGAAGGAAAAAATTAAAATGATAATAACATTAAGTTATTATCATTTAATTTTTTCCTTTCTTTTCCTGCTTGTAGGCAGTGAGGCGAAGCTCCTCCACCTTAGCGGAGGAGCCACCGCTGAATGCGGCGTGTGCACACACCTAGACACTCTGCATTGCCTAATATCTAGAGCACAAGAGCACTGCAGCGTGTGCACATAAACACACACAAACACAGACACACCTAGACACTCTGCATAGCCTCACATCTAGAGCAAAGGGCACTACAGTGTGTGCGTGCACACACACACACATGTAGTCCTTCCTCCAGCCAGTGTGACAGAGATGGAGGAGAATCCGAAGGGCTCACTTATTTAATAAAACCTTGTCACCAAGAAAGTGCTAAACAAGTGACCAACTGCATGTCAGTAGCCATGTGTAGTGCACATTGTGTAACCTGAAATGTTTCCAGGCGCTTCTTGCAGAAGTAGCAAATACCCCTATGCAAATAAACTCTATGAGAACACCACTTTTTAAAATATGCCACATTTAATGAGCAATCTTGGACACCAGTGGGGTTGTGATTGCTTGTACGTTCTCACAGAGCTCACTTCTTAACCCTTGGTATCCCCAGCCGCACTCATCGCACCGCAGCATAAGAGCAGAACAACCCCTCGCTCTATGCTCTGCTCTCCAGGCTCTGCTCAGCCTACTGTCCTAAGGTATGGGGGTCCTTGCTCCTCTTGTGCTGGGGAGGGGGGCAGGCTGTATTTTATGATACACTTCCCATTAGCCCAGGATCACAGAGATGAACACTCATGACTTGCTGCCTCTGGGTGTGCAGCTCATCACCCTGAGGTCCGGTACCAACCCCGCAACTCCAGCAGCGGAGGAATTTGCTGATCTTTGGCAGCCCCTTACACAGCCATTGGCTTGATCAGGGGCTGCCAACGTTCATTTGGAGCCTTGGTGGCTGCTGCAGCAATCCACTGGGCTCCTACATTGCAGAGTCTGTCGAGGGCTCATGTGTGCATGTCGCGCTGGTCGGAGCAAGGCTCCTTTCCAACCCGACATACACACTTCACCCAAAGTAGGCCAGACTCCGGGAAATCATCATGAAGGCTCGGAAGGGAGGCTTCACCCTCGTCTCCCCCTCCATGTAACGTCTTTGCTCGGGTGATGGTTATGTTGGGCACTGCGGTAAAAAAAATCTTTAGTGATTAAACATAAACATTTTTAATATGGCAAAGAAACAAGGGGAAAAAAGCCCCCACTTCCATATAGACATACCGCCCCTGGGCAGGACTAGGCTTGATTAGCTTATGTTTAGTCAATGGAACAGAAAGCTAAACTAGAATAGGTCGGAATGGACCTCAAATAATTTTCAGGGCATAAGGCACACCCATAGGTGGTTTGTATAGCTGGTTTTGCATTGAGACTTAGGCTTGAGTGGGGCGAGTGCTAGGCATGGTCATATGCTGACTTGAGTGCCCTCAAAATATCCTACAATTTTTGGTTGCTACTGCAAAAGACAACAGTTGATTAGCGACGACAGGATACTTATATGGTACTTGCCTATTGGCCTATGTTTGCCACCACACCTGAAGTGTTAGTGAAAAACTTAGTATCCTGAGTACAGTGTCAGGCTAATGATTAGAAGCAAGACCAGGCACTCTTTCAAAATTAGCCAGATTCTCTAGTGCAATTGATTTAGGCACTTCTCCATCACTTTTTTGCTATTGTTGGTAATTTTGTAATATGTTTATATTGTACTTTATCCATTCTAGTGGAAATAACCAAGTCATAATACCCTCCATTCATTCTCATATCTTCTGGCAAGCAAAACAAAAAAATAAGCATCCGTAATCTCAGTTGTTTTCCTATTGTATAGTGATATGGCTTTTACCAAGCTGCTTCAATTCACACACAAAAAGAAGGGGAATGAGGTACTACTCTGTGACAGAGCAGCAGCGGGGGGGGGCCCAAGGCACCCCGGGGGCACATCCGAGGACAAACTTCCACTGACCGGAAGGCCAGCCCCCGACCCAGACGGAAGAAGAAAAGCGGAAGAGGCAGAACAAGCGTTGGGTTTCGACGAGGCGGAAGGAGGCCGGAGAACGGACCCTGGGGATGAGTACAGCGACGAGGAAGAAGGGAGCACCGTAACGGAAGGAGGATCCGGACTGGGCGAGAACAGAGGAGCGGAAAGCGGAGGAGTGGAGAACCAAGGACCGGGCAAGAGGAGCGGAGGAGACAGCGTCGGAGCGAGTCCAGAGGCAACGGCCAGCGAGAGTGGGGAACTCCAGGGCAACATCCCTCGGGAAGGCGTGGAGGACGAGGCAGCGGTATAAGGCAAGTGGCGAGTGGGGCAAGGAGGGTCTGGCAGAGCTGGGCGATGTACCGGGTGGCATTTCTGGGATACTGAGGTGCGGAATAAAGAAGTCCAGCTAAGCGGCGTTTGCGCAACTGGGGCACAGATAGGCCTCCTGTGGAACTAGAACTCCTGGCCTTTCCTCCCTTCCTGCACGGGCGGGTTCCCTTTATTTCTGTAGGTATTCTTTGGTGCATAGCCTCTTGTTTGTTTGTGTCCCTTAGAGCAACCGGGTGAGGTAACACGGTGCTACGGGCTAGAGGCCCCTTTTCTGTTGTCATCAAACGGGTGGGAGCAATAATAGAAAATACAGGGTCTCTAACTGCCTGTTCCACTCTCCATTTCCCCGAGGCGGAGACCCCAGGAGGAAGAGCCCTCCCAAGAAAGACCAGAAGACCCCTTGGAGGGACGACAAGAATCCAGACCCGTGACCCCAAAAGACACAGGACACAAATAAAAACCCAAAGTCACTGAGCTTTACTTAATAAACACGATGTTATACGGAATCCCTGGCCTTGCGTCCCTTCTGGTGTGTGACATACTCCTTTTCCATCCTTCCTATAATCTTTATACTGTAACCACAAAACTAGAAAAAGTAGGAAGAGATAGGTTGGCAAGAGATATCACCTGTCTCTTTTGTGATCTTGGGAAAACATGAGGTTTTAAAAGTATGTCCTCACCCACTAGATAGTGGCATGCCTCATCATAGGGCTGCTACAACATCCCTGCGCAGACCAACGCCTGGGATGGAGCATAGGAAGGGGAGGACATTACAAACATAAATGTGTTGGGATCCATGCAGTTGACAAACAGAAGGTGAATTCCCTCTCCAAATTTAATCTTTTAACCCTATCAAGGCGAACCCAGGAATAAAGAATTGAGAAAGGGTATCTCTGAGTTAGTTTTTAACAGCTTTTATCTTCTTTTTGTTAACTGCATGGATCCCAGCACATTTATGTTTGTAATGTCCTCCCCTCCCTTTGCTCCATCCCAGGCGTTGGTCTGTTCAGGGATGTTGTAGCAGCCCTATGTTGAAGCATGCCACTATCTAGTGGACAGAGTGTTATTGCTGTGGTGTGATGATGCAGTGAAAATAAAGTAGTTACTTGCCTGTAATAATTGTTTTGCAGATAAGATCTTTTCTCAAGTCACATGCTCTACATTTATACTACAACAAACAAAAGGAGGAAATATCTTGAATATCATAAAGTGCATGTATATGGTCTATCTGAGACCGGTAAGTAATAGCACCCAGAGAAATCGGTGCTCACCTTACATTTGTCTTGGACTTGTGTGAGATTAAAGAAGAGTTTTTATGGTATATATCTATATATATATATATATATCCAACAAACACGATCGCGTCTGCTCCAGCCTCTTTGGTGTGAGGAGTGTTCAGAGAGGTAGCGAGCCTCATATATCCAACGCACAACTGGAACAAGCCACCGGAACCAATATCCCAGGTCAAAAATCACAGAGCCATCACTCAGTTTAATATCAGTGTAAGTTTACTTCACACACGGCAACATTCGACAACCCAACACGTTTTGGAGCTCACGCACTCCTTGGTGACGGGTTAGGCATATGCATACTATCTTCCTTATTTAAAGAGACAAGTTGGGTGTTTCTGCAAACAACATTCAAAAAATACTTTGCATTGTTTTTGTATTTTAACATGAGCATCAAGAGCAGTTTCTGTGAGCGTTATTTAACATAGATTCCGCTTAATCCACAAATCATGCTCATCCTCTTCTGTTGGGGAGGATGGAGTCAATAAAAAAGTATTTCAGGTCTTTAGGGTCTGCATTATGGAATTCACTGAAATGTCTGGCCACCGGGTAGGCTGGATCCCTGTTTTTTATTGCCTTTATGTGCTGGAGTAACCTCTTGTGTCCTTGCAGTATAGTACTGCCTATATATCGTAGGCCACATGGGCACCAGCACATAAACCACAAAATCAGATTTGCAGGTAAGGGCCTTGTTGATAGGTTTTTCTTGTTCCCCAAAGGGAGTTTCATAAGTAGTTCGGCTGGTTCCAAACAGACATGCCTTGCACGTCTTCCATTTGAAGAACCCTTTTCTTTGGGAAAGCCAAGTCCCACTGGTTTGGCCATCAGGGCCATTTTGGACTAGGACATCCCTCATAGAGGGTGCCCTACTGTAGGTGATGGCTGGCCTCTTCGGAAGTAGGTGACCTATTGTGGGATCTCCTAATACTAGGGGCCAATTTCTTTCGATGATGTTTCTGATCTGTTTTTCTTGTTTGCAGTACCCTAAAATAAACCTGAAAGTGTCTGCATCTTGTTTCTTTTCATTTTCTCTCTGTGTTTTTCTTGAGGAGGGTTTCCCTGGGGACTGTGTTACTGTGTTTGATGGCCACAAAATATATATATATATATATATATATATATATATATATATATATATATATATATATATATATATATATATATATATATATATAACCTACTGGCCGTCGCCAGTAGGTAGTTATAGTTAGGACCATGTTTCCATAGGAAGTCTCAAAATTCTATTTTGAATAACTTTGGCGCCGGTAGACAAATCCACGTGAAATTTTCAAAACTAATGGGGCGCTCCGCTCAACTCCTACCCTGAAAGTTTTGGGATGGTTCGTCAAGCGGGGGCCGAGAAAAAAAGGGGGTCCCAAAACGCGTTTTCCCCATGCATTTTTCCATAGGGACTTTAGTCGCAGCTACAGCCCGAACGGCTGAACAGAATTATGTGAAATTTGGCAGAGAGGTAGCCATAAGGTCCATGAAGTGCCTTTTGCAGGTTTGGTGTAAATCTGTTCAGTATTTCCTGAGAAATTAGCATTTAAATCAATATATATATCTGTACGCACGCAGCGTGCGCGCACTGAGCAAGACCTGTGCGCGCACCCTGCCGTGCGCGAGCGCACTTCTGATTGGTTGTTAGATGTCAGTAAACATTCGAATCGGTGGAAATCAGGAAGCGGCGGCGCCATTTTGTCTCTCGCATAAAGAGGGGGTGATAAACAAAGGGGGAGAACGTGAAAAGGGGGCAGAGTGGGGAGATATTGACCCACTAGGCATTGTAAGGGGGTCACAGTAGGGCCTTGTAGGGCACCCGAAAAATGTTTAAAAACAAAAAAATTATAAAAATTCGCAATTAAGTGAAAAGATATAAGGTGGCTCTAAAAAGAGCCCTTGTGTTTATTGTGTGTTTTTGGTACCTACAAGTAAGTACCGATGCAGAGTCTAAAGTTCAAGAGGAAGACTCTGTTGCCTTCATCAGTGAAGTGTACACCATCTCCTCTATAAATGTCTTGCATGTTGTAACGCAAGTTGTTGTGGTATATAGAACCCATACCATAGTCTCTGAGGAAAGCAGAAATAGATTTGTTGACGTGCTTCCTTGCTTTGTCAATCTGTGGACAAAATTGGTTGGACCAGTTCCACTTTTGCCTTTGGCATATGTTAGAATATACAAAGGCAGTTTGTGGAAAAAGCGACATCAATTGCACAAAGGTGTCCTTAATAAGCATTTCCAGACCTACGCCAGTTAAAGTGCCTAGGTCATTACCACCACAGTGCACAATAATAAGGTTAGGCTGTGGGAGATGTAGAAAGGTTTTCACCAAAGGCATTAATTGGTGCCACTTTAACCCTCTCTGACCAATCCATTTAATGTCTACATTTGGCAAAGCAAGGTCTCTCACCATACCTCTTTTTTCTGCAAATTTTTCACTCCAGAAGACATAGCTGTGACCTACAATCCACACTGTGAACATCTTCCAAGGAGATCTGGATGCACTCAGGAGGTGTCTTTCAGTAGAAAGGCAATATGAAATGAAAGACAGTTGAAAAATGGGGGCACACATAGTTTTTTTTATAAAAAGAACTCATTGGCTGTTTCAAACCATTCTACACTAAAAACTAGGCTGTATGTTTAAATTTTAAAAAGCATGTTTTGTATTGATCAGAAAAATGTGTTACCAAAGAACATTACTATGGATTTGCTGTTAGGTTTGAAAAGTCAAGCACTCTTGCTCTTTGGATATGAAACATTGTCTGCTGAACTTCTGACCTCTCTCCTCACAGCAGTGTTCCATGACCTGTTGCTATGGTAGCAGGCAGGAGACAAGTTGGGGGAAGGGTACATTTGGAAAGGGGTTGAAGTTTTCAACTAATAGAAATGTGTGATTTCATTTGAAAAAAGTGGGAAGCACTGAGATTTGAAATTAACATGTATATGTGTGAAAAAAGAGAGGGAAACATTGCCATTTACTGGTTCTGGAGAGAGGAGAGAGGTGTGGAGCTCTGATATTCTGACTCTGATAGTCTGCTGTTTGAGTGGCACATTTCTTTCTCAACTAACTATTTTAAAAGGTGAGTTATGAGTTTGAGAGGGGATGTATGTGGTGATTTTTGAGATCAATATTAGAATTGTGAATCTCCTTCAAAAGTTATGTTTTACATTTTGAGGTTTGCGAGATATTTAACTGTTTTGAACTTGTAAGATATTATGGAGTATGTTTTCACAATAAGTTTATGTGTACTGGTAAGAATGAGGAATACTGTTTTGTGCCTACCATCAAACCATGAGTCTGTGTGCAGAGAAGAATTGTTGACAGAGATTTAATTTGCGTTGCTGTTGAAAAGTAAGACTTGCAGTTGAAAGGAAAGGACAGCTTGTTTTTAATTGTGATGGTTAGGATTTAGCAGAAATCACTTTGAAAGAAAAGAGAGGAAAATGGCAGCACATTTGAAATTAGCATTAGTTCTGTAAGAATTGCTGACCCAGGAAAGGGGCAGCCTGTGTTTTGTGCCTACCAACACAGCATGAGTCTGTGTGCATATAGGAATTGTTGTCTGAGATTTAATTTGTGAAGTTGCTGTTCTGTAAGGATTGCAGACCCAGGAAAGGGGCAGCCTGTGTTTTGTGCCTACCAACACAGCATGAGTCTGTGTGAATATAGGAATTGTGGCCAGAGATGTATTTTGTGTTGCAGTTGTTTTGTAAAACATGCAGTTGCAGGAAAGGGACAGCTTGTTTTCTTCAAATGTGGTGGTTAGCAGTCAGCAGAAATCACTTAATCGCAAATGAGAGGCAAAAGCTAAAACATTTGAAACCAACAGGGTAGATTTCCCTTTCAAAATAGCAAAGGCACAGGTAGTTGCCATATGTTCAAAACTGAAACTAACCTTTCGCACACATGCACTGTTACATACATCCCAGCAGTCTTCATGCAGTTTTGAAGTCTCTTTGCTCATCTGTCTTGCACCAGACGATACACAGTCTCCAGAAACACACTCTTGGCACACACGCAGCACCTTCTCCAACACTCTCATGCGTAGTACTCAGCTCTGTGTGATGTTTCAGATAGCACTGTGTAATGCAAACACATTCAACGTCACCAAGGCCTCATTTTTATTGATCTAGTCTAATCACTCACCCTGTAACACATGGTCATGGTCTCAAGGAGCTGTTAGGACATGTGCTGTTTTCTGCCTCTGTAGATTGTTTTTTTTTTTGCCCGCTGTTAAATGATGAATACAATTGTTTTCACTATTTTAAGTGAAAATTAAAAAATTCTGAAAACAGCAAAAAAAGGGCAAAAAATTGCTTTGTAAAATATGTAAAAACATGTAATGCTTTTTGTAATGTATGATTGAATATTAATACTTTTTTTCTTTTTTTGCAGAACTAGAAATAAAAAATAAAAAAATAAATTCTGTTCCCTTGGAAAATACTAAAACAAATTTTTTTCAAAAGAATTTATTTTTTTTAAAAAATAAGTGAAAAATATTTGTATTTCTCAATCCTCCCTTTTCATGCTTCCATTTCTTCACCTCTTTTTGTACATTAATTTTTTTTTTTTTTTTTTAAATTTTTAAAAAACATCCAAATAATAAATAAATAAATCCCCCCAAAAATTTTGGGGGTTTAGTTTTTAAGTGGCTCTTAAAAGAGCCCTTGAGTTAATGGAGGGAAACAGGAAGAGAAAAACGAAAAAAAAAAAAAAACATCTATGGCCTACTGCACTCATGCGCATCAAATTTTCTCTGAATGAGATCAAGACTGGTCTCACACACAGAAATAAGTCGACCGCAATCAGTGCAGCGTGTGGACAACCTCGCAAAACAAGGTGGTCCAAAAAGAGGTGTGGAAGAAGGCAAAGGCACCACTGCAGAAGAAGTGCTCGCCTGAGCTGCCGAAGATGTGCTCGGCTGAGCTGCTGCAGATGTCGTCGGTGGAGCAGGTGGAGGGTTTGCTCCAGAAGCTCGACGAAAAGTCACTGGATGCATTTTGTCAACATGCCTCAACATAGTGTGAATGCTAAAAGAATACTTCTTGTTAGGATTCCCACGAGACAAGACTTTTTGACAAAGTACACAAGTAACTTTAGGTGCATTTACCTTTTTTTGTCCCTCTGGAAAAGTGAAAAACTGCCATATAAAGCTGTCTTTCTGCTTCCTGCTCCTCTGCCTCTCAAGAGTGTCCTGGTCACTGTCTGAAGATGGTTGCTGTTCAGCCATTGTCTCTCAACAACAGAATAGCTCCTTCTCCAAAGGAATCAGAACTAATAATGAGGGGAGTAGGTGTGGTTTGGGAAGAATCTGGAACTGAAAGTACTTCAAACCAATCAAAAGTGATGATTCATGATCACATGACTTGCCATGAGGGGATTGGGTGTGGTGTTGAAACAATCAGAAACTGAAAGTAATGATAACCAATAAGAAGTGTTGTTTTATTAAGCATACAACCCGAGGTGCGCGCACTGCGCAAGCTCCGAGCGCGCACCTTGTGATTACGCATGCGCGAACGCGTAGGAGCGCATGTGCATACGTCATATGCGCGTACGTAACGCGCATACGTTGAACACGTTTTGCGCGTAATTTAAGCGTATGCGGAAGTGAACCGCGTGGAGCGTGTACGACGCACGCACGCATGCGTACGTACGTACGCATACGTACTGGGTGCGCGCTCCCAGCGCGCACTATAACGTATATGTGCGTACGTAAATTACGTACGACGGTATTCATAAAAAACTTACGAAAACGTACTAGGAGCGCGCTCAGAGCGCGCACCCCAAGAATTTATATAAAAAAAAAAAAGTGGAGAAAAATTAATTGCAAAAATTAAATAAACTGTTCAACTTTATCCTAATTGAAATTTTAAAAAAAGAGCAAAAACAAATAAAAGGATACAGAAATTATATAAATGAATACATAGGAATTTTATTTTTATTATTAAAAAAAATATATTTAATTTAATAATTCAAAAATTAGCATTTAAAAAACCGTACAAATTCACAGAAAAAACCAAAGGTTTCACACACGTTATAGTTAGGAATTAGCATTTAAAAAACCTTGCAAATTCACTGAAAAAACCATAGGTTTCACACATGTTATAGTTAGCTGGACATTTCTCTCATACAAAACCAATGAAATTCCCCCGTTATAGTTAGTTCAGCTAACTATAACTCGCGCGCCCGCAATGCACTGCTGATGACGTCACATATTACATCACTCATGACATGGTCAGTGACATCACTCATGACATCACTGATGACATCTCAAATGACATCACTGATGACATCACTGATGACATCATCATTGTGGTAGAGTGGCAGACCTCCTCTCCCCCTAATATAACCTTTGATACACACATTCAAAAATAGAGACTAAAATTTTCAAAACAATCGACATACCAATACCAGTTACAACAACCTCTTCAGTAATTCTAAGATCCACATACACATCCACTCATTCACCAACAGTCATATACAGTCACTCATACATGTAATCACTCATCATATGTACTTATACACCTATACATCCTGTTACACAATGCCACTCATCCATAGAGTTACTCACACACATAGTCACTCATGCTAATAAAGAATCAAACATACATTTACTTGCATATACAGTTATACACACACCACCACACTTACTTCTATGGAAACTTACACATACTTAGTCTTTTAAACAATCACTTATAGAAATACATACTTATTCATACAGGAACTCTTTCAATCTCTCACTCTCACATATACTCACTTATATACACCGATATTCACATATACTAGTTTAAAACATATGTAGTTACTCATAAAGACACTATTGAAACAGTCATTCACTCACTAACACAACCATACACACACTCATCCACCTATACAGTCCTGCACACATGCTGTGTTCAACACATACAAACAGTGAGTCAGTCATTCATGCACCTATGTACTACGTAATACCCCCCACCGAACCATGCAGACACTCAGACTGATACTCAAAAAAACAACTAATAACCTATATAGACACCCATGTAGCTACTCACCAACCCATGCAGCCACTTATACACAAAGTTAGAGACTGATACAGATATTTACATATTTAAACATTACTCACTAAGCCATGTATTCACTATGATACACTTAATCAGTCAGTTACACAATCAATTTTTCAAAAACAAATCATCCATTTAGACACTTATATACCCATTTATTCTTCCATCAACCTTGAGATATACATATATAAAACATATTTAATTTTCAGAAAAACACACATTCACTGGATGATGTCATCAGTGATGTCATTTGAGATGTCATCAGTGATGTCATGAGTGATGTCACTGACCATGTCATGAGTGATGTAATATGTGACGTCATCAGCAGTGCATTGCGGGCGCGCGAGTTATAGTTAGCTGAACTAACTATAACGGGGGAATTTCATTGGTTTTGTATGAGAGAAATGTCCAGCTAACTATAACATGTGTGAAACCTATGGTTTTTTCAGTGAATTTGCAAGGTTTTTCACATGCTAATTCCTAACTATAACGTGTGTGAAACCTTTGGTTTTTTCAGTGAATATATATATATATATTACCTACTGGCAGTCGCCAGTAGGTAGTTATAGTTAGGACCTATTTTCCATAGGAAATCCGCAACATTCTATTCCCAATAAGTCTGGTGCCGGTTGACGAATCCTCGCGAAATTTTCTAAACTTTTGGCCAGCTCCGCTCCGCTCCGCTCCGACCCTGAAAGTTTTGTGGTGATTCGTCAAGCGGGGACCGAGAAAAAAGGGGGGTCCCAAAACGCCTTTTCCCCATGCAATTTCCCATAGGATCTGTTGTCGCAGCTACAGCCCGAACCGCTGAACGGAATGACACTAAATTTGGCAAAGAGGTAGTCCTCAGTTCAGACTCGTGCCTTTTGCATAAATGGTGTGAATCCGTTCAGTAGTTCCTGAGAAAATTAGAATTAAAAGTACATAAATATCTATGGCCGGGGAGGATCCGCGGACCCTACCCGCACCGCAAGCGCACCCTCCCCGAACCGAGCGCGCACCCTCCCGATCGTGTGCTGAATGCTAATTGGCTGTCGAGTGTCTGTCTACATTCGAAATCAGGAACTGTTCGTGGCCATTTTCTACCTCGGTAGAAGCGAGGCTCAAGAAGCAAGGGGAATAAGTGTGTAAAACACATAAAGGGGGCAGAGTGGAAATACTCTGACTCTCTAGAGGTGCTTAGGGGGTCGTAGAAGGACCCCCTGGGGTCCCATTTCTTTTTTTAAACGGCGGAATGCGCGCACGGTGCGCGCATCCTATCACGTTGGGTGCACGGATTCTCTCGCGTTGGGTGCGCGGATCCACGGAATATTTTTTTGAAAAAAGACAAGAAATCATTGGTTGTATGACTACTTTCTACACTGAAAGGTAGGGTGTATATTTCTGTTTTTTAAAGGTATGATTCTTATTGGTTGACAAAAACAGATTGTTAGGAACATCATATATGATAAGCTGATATGTTGAAAAGTCAAGCACACTTCCTGTCTTGTTTAGCAACATTGTGTGCTGAACTTGTGACCTGTGTACTCAGTGCAGTGTTTCATGAGCTGTTTCTATGGTAACAGGTAGAAGGCAGATTGGGGGAAGGGTTGAAATGTATTTCAGGTGGAAAGGGTTGAAATGTTTAACCAATAGAAATGTGTGTTTGCTTTTGAGTTTATGTGTGAAGGATTGTGATTTGATGTTTACATGTATTTGTGTGGAAAATGAAAGGGAAACTTTTCCATTCTTTGTTTTTGCTGAGAGGTGCACAGTGCAGAGATTCTGTAAAATAAAATATGGTGAGTGACTGAAAGGTGAGTTATTTAATTGTGAGGGGATGTATGTAGACTATTTTCATTTTAATCAGACTAATGTATTTCTCCTGCTAAAGTGTAGGGAGTACTTTTTTTCTCTACAATTTTATTGACAGTGTGTGTGCATGTAGAAACCATTCTGTGATAAGCATTTGTGTTTTTGATGTGTTTGTAGACAGATAACTGTGCTGTTTTTATATTTCGGTAGAATTACAAACCAGTCATTGTTTATGAATTCGTGAAATTAGTTATATTATGTATCTATACTAAAATATAGTACTTCTTCTAGATGAAGAAATGTGTTTTGGTATAGTGCAAGGGATAGTGTTGTTTGTCTAGAATCACACAGTGAGTATGTGTGCATTCAGGAACCACTGTGAGAGAAGCATTTGGTAACATCGTGTATTTGCTGACAGATAACTGTTTTAAAACATGTCATGTTGTCAAGTTTTAGTAGCATTAGAAGCCAGTCATTGCTTATGCGTTGATTAAATGAGTTAGGCTTTGACACAAAAGTGAGTCCTGAAATATGTAGATTGTGTGCAGTTCCCTTACCACTTCCACAGTAGTGAATGATTTTTGGTAAACTCCTAGGGATAGTGTTGCTTGTCTAGAATCACACTGTGAGTCTGTGTGCATTTGGGAACCACTGTGAGAGAAGTATGTGGTAATATCGTGTATTTGCTGACAGATAACTGTTTTAAAACCTGTCTTGTTGGGGGCGTGGCCAAGCGAGCCGTAATGGCGGACGCGAGTTAGAAGAGCTCCGTCCAGCCTGTGGCGATATCCTTCAGTATCCTGGTTTCCCTGGCCACATCTTGAGCTGGAAAGGGGTGTGGGGACGTTTCCCCCCCCACGCAGCCAACCGACGGAACTCCGGGAGCCCCGGGGGTGCTATCGGCGGTGGAGTCGCGCCGCGCGTGGCCCGGGCCCGGAGACGCGGCTGAAGCCAGGGAGTCGAGTGCTGTATCCAGACGGCCCCAAGCGGTGGCGGATCGAGCCACGCCCGGCCCCAGTTGACAACGAGAGGTGGGGGCAACACTGGGGGCAGGCGGTCTGTGGGCCACAGTGGAGGCCTTACCAGAATCTGTCGCTCCCATGGGGGCCCGGAGAGGAGCTCCGTGGGACCGGCCCAGCGCACATCAGAGTGGCGGTAGAAGCGGAGGGCCCGCCGGAGGGGATAGATCCTGCACCTACGCACTGCAGCGCGGAGAACTGGCGCCGGGAGCGCTGAGAGCCAGCGCAGCCACCAGAGAAGTGGAGGGACGATCCGGAGTGAAGGCGGTGAGGGCCCCCTGGGCATGTTGGGCCTTGGCGGGGCTGTTTGACGGGGCTCCGATCCTCGTCTGCGCGCCAGAGGCTGCCCACACACGAGCTGCCTCCTGCTGAGGGTCGGGGGAGCGGACCTACTTCAGGACGCAAGCAGGGGCCTAAACGGGGCGGCGATTGAGGCTGCGACGGCCGGATCGGGCCATAGAGGCACGCAGGGAAGAGGAGTGATATTCGTGACGGCTCGGAGAGCGGTCCAGCACAGAGGAGCGGAGTGTGGTGATTTTTTCGACGGCCAACACACGCGCAGGGCAGCACATGGGACTCGGCGGACCATCCTAGCGGTGAGCAGATGGAGGTGTAATTGGCCGAGGTGCAACATAATCGTGGCCGTGGGCCCAGTGGACAGCTACACTGAGGGAGGCAGGGCAGGTGGCTCCTGGTCGGTCGGCATCCGAGGCGCTTGGAGAGGGCCCCCGTATCTGGCAGGACTGGTTTGACTTTGTGGGCCTCCTTCTGCGTGAGACCGCGGGGTTCAGCCCCCAGAAGGGGATTCCTGGGACCTGGGGCAACTGCTCCTGCGTTTGGCCCTGCGACGACTGATCCTGTGAGGGGTCTCTGGAGGAAGGTATGATGAGAGACAAAGGCGGTAGCTCCGCTCGCCATGGCCCAATCGATAAATTTACTGGTCCCGGAGCGGTGGCTGGGGGGACCACCAGAGACTATTCCGGATAATGCGGCCCTGATGGCGGCCATAACTCAATCCAGAGACATGTTGGATGCTAAGATCGGGGCGGTTGGGTCAGATGTTACATTACTGTGCCAGGATCTGCGCAACGCAGTGTCTCGCATCACGGAGGCGAAGTCCTGGATCTCAGGGGTGGAGGACGATGTTACCACGCTGAAGCAAAAAAATGGCCTCCATGGAAAAGGCCCAGCGGGGTCTGGCGCTTCGGGTGGAAGATGCAGAAGGACGGGCCCGGCGGAACAACCTGAGATTTGTGGGATTTCCGGAGGGCTGCGAGGCGGGTAACATGGAGCGCTTCCTCACACAATGGCTGGAGGGTTGGCTCCCGCTGGACGCTCTGTCACGCTGCTTCGTGGTGGAGCGGGCTCATCGGGCGCTGATGCAGAAGCCGGCGCCGGGGGCACGATCACAGCCTGTGATAGCAAGATTTCTGAACTATATGGACAGAGACGCGGTTCTGAAACAGGCCCGGGCCCGAGAACCGCTGCAATATGAAAATGTACGCATCTCCATATTTCCCGACTATACCCACCTGGTGCAGCAGCAGCGTCAGTCCATCATGGCCGCAAAAGCCCGCCTAAGAGACCCTAAGCTACCATATGCACTTTTATTCCCGACTCACCTACGGGTGGTGTATCAGTCCCGTACTCACTTCTTTGATACTCCAGAAGAGGTTTTCAAGTGGACTGACGAGACTGTGCGGCTGAGAGTGCCTACGCCGCCTGGCAGGGAATCGGACTCTTCCTCCGGAGAGGTCGCCCGGAAGGAGTCGAAGAGACGGCAGCGGATGGGAGACAGGCTGTCGCGCTCCAGGAGGAGCTCGGTGTCGGGTGGGGCTGCGGCAGGGGATGGTCTGGGGCATGGGCATTGACTTATGATCTCCTGTTGCTTGGGTTTGGTTGGGGGGGGTGGGGGGGTCTCTCGGGGCCCCACTGTGCTCATTATAGTCCTTGAGATGTATTGGTCGGGGAAACGCAGAAGTGGGCTGGTTTTCCGCCGGACTTGTCTGGGTCGGGACCTGGCCTGAGGTTCATGGGCTACGAGTTTGGGATCCATTGGATGGGGCAGTACCATCTCCCCGGTTGGGAGCTGGGCACTCGCCCGCCGCAACAGATGCTTCAGTGTTTTTGAGGTATGGGGTGGGGGGTTTGTTGGGGGGAGTTGGTATGGGTTCTGTGTCGCACTTTCTTGGGGGTTTCCGATATTGGTTTTACACCTAGCTGCAGTCCTCTATGGGGGAGGGGGATGAGGTTTCTCCCCAATGGCTAGTGAACAGATAGGGGACACAGGAGTCCCAGGTACCCTCCGAATTCTAAGCTGGAACGTCAGGGGGGCACTTGATAAAATTAAGCGAGGGGCGATATTGCATCAGGCTAAGAGGGCTCGGACGGATGTTCTTATGCTACAGGAGACACACCTCATGGGTACGAAGACCCCGTGTTTGCAACGATATGGGTATCATCAGATATTTCATGCAGGGTTTGCCCGGGGGTCCAGAGGGGTGGCGATCCTGGTTCATCGGAGGGTCCCATATGTGCATATACAGCAGTGGATAGACCCGCAGGAATACACGTATCTTTCAGCAGTTCATGCCACCCTCTCAAGACTGGACTATATATTTCTTCCCCGGGCGCGCGCAAGTGGAGTGATCTGCGCGGAGATTCGGCCTATCGGATCATTCTCCAGTGTCCCATGAGCTGGCTATGGGCAGAGGGCGACAGGCATTTCGATGGCGCTTGGCGCCGTGGCACCTACAGACTGCAGCCTATAGTACTCATATGAGGGAAGCCATTGCCCATTTTTTTGCTTCCAATGAAGGGTCGGTGTCGAGTGTGGGATCTCTGTGGGAGGCCTTGAAGCCAACTTTACGCGGGGTGGACATCTCCTGGTGCTCGGCGGCTCGCTGCAAGCGTAGGGAAGAACTGATGCGAGCGGAGGCCACCGTTGAGGCACTCGAGTGACAGGCTAGAGAGGAGGGAGGACGACGGTGGGTGAGGCAGCTGCTCCAGGCTCAACAGTCATGCACAGCCCTCCTTATGGATGAAGCCCACCAGACTTGGCTGGCGACACGTAGCAGGATTTATCAGTGGGGTACAAGTCCGGGAAGATGCTATACCGGCTCTACCAGGGCGCCTTTCACATGCAGCCCCTTCCGGGCTTACTAGACGATACAGGAGCCCCGATCACTGATCAGCTCCATATAGCTGAAAACTTTGCTGCCTATTATTCGGAGCTTTATGCCCCCCGGGAGTGCCTGCCGGCGGCCACCATAGAACAATTTTTAGTCGACCTACCCCCTAAACAGATATCAGATGACGTGCGGGATCGTCTGGAGCTTCCGCTGACGGAGGAAGAGCTTAGCACGGCCTTGGGGGAGCTTAATTTGGGGAAGGTGCCTGGGCCCAATGGGTTTCCGAGTGAATTTTTCAAACGCTATAACGTACAATTGGCCCCTTACTATCGAGCTGTAGTGGAGGAGGCCAGGGAGAAGGGCATGCTTCCCCCGGACTGGAGACATGTGGAGGTGGTGGTATTTCTCAAACCCGGCCGGCCCTCGGAGCAGCAGGCCTCGTATCGACCTATCTCCCTCCTCAATGTGGAGGCAAAGGTCCTGGCCAAAGCATTGGCCAATCGCCTTCTGCCCCACATTTCGATTCTTATACATCCAGATCAGGCGGGATTCATGCCCAAGAGGGCCACCAGACACAACATAAGGCTGGCGCACGTAGATGTGATTGTGTGCAGTTCCCTTACCACTTGCACTGTAGTGAATGAGAGAAGTATGTGGTAATATCATGTATTTGCTGACAGATAACTGTTTTAAAACCTGTCTTGTCAAGTTTTAGTAGCATTAGAAGACAGGTTTTGCTTATGCTTTGATTAAATGAGTCAGGCTTTGACACAAAAGTGCAGTCCTGAAATATGTAGATTGTGTGCAGTTCCCTTACCACTTGCACTGTAGTGAATGAGTTTTGGTAAACTCCTAGGGATAGTGGTGCTTGTCTAGACTCACACTGTGAGTTAGTGTGTATTTGGGAACCACTGTGAGAGAAGCATTTGGTAACATCGTGTATTTTCTGACAGATAACTTTTTTAAAACCTGTCATGTTGTCAAGTTTTAGTAGCATTAGAAGCCAGTCTTTGCTTATGCGTTGATTAAATGAGTCATGCTTTGACACTAATGTGCTGTACTTAAATATGTAGATTGTGTGCAGTACCATTACCTCTTCTAGACTAGTGAATGAGTTTTGGTAAACTGCTAGGGATAGTGTTGCTTGTCTAAAATCACACTGAGTCTGCTTACATTTGGGTAAGGATTGTGAGAGAAGCATTTGGTAACATAGTGTATTTGATGACAGATAACTGTTTTAAAATCGGTCATGTTGTAAAGTTTTAGTAGCTTAAGAAGGTATTCTTTGCGTATGCATTGATAAAATGAGTCAGGGTTTGACACTAAAGTGCAGTACCATGTACTATTCTCTTCACTGTGCCAGAACTGAAAATTTCAAAGTTTTACCCAGGCACTAAGCTAGCAGTAGTCTGATGTTTTAGTCAGTTTCCAAGTACTCATGTTGTGAACCATACATTACCACATAGATTGTTTCAAATGTCTATGTAGTATGCATGCAGTCTTCTAACATACTATACACTTGCCTTTCACATTTTCAATTCGCTAGTCAGTATCCATACACTTCCAGGAAACACCCTGTAACTCCCTTTGCAGACCTCTAGTGACCCATTCAGCATCATGTACTAATCCATTCACTCTGCCAAACCCCAAACACTTATAAATTCACCAAGATACTATCTTTGGAGTACTCTAATCATTCAGTCAGTGCCTAAGTATTCATGCACTGAGCCAGGCCTTAGCATATGGACTGCTTCAAACCCCTATCCACTATGTATGCAGTCTTCTAACCACCTAGACACTTGTCTTTCACACTTTCAATTCCCTAGTCAGTATCCATACAGTCCAGCAAACATCCTGTCACTCCCTTTGCACTCCTCTAGTGACCCATTCAGTACCAAGTACTAATCCATTCCCTGTGCGAAAAGCCTACCACTTATAAATTCACCTCGGCACTCTCCTTGCTGTACTCTAATTATTCAGTCAGTACCCAAGTAGTCATGCAGTGAGCCAGGCCTTAGCACATGGACTGCTTTAAATGCCTATGCAGTATGGATGCAGTCCTCTAATCACCTACACAGTTGTCTTTCACACCTTCAATTCCCTAGTTAGTATTCATACACTTCTAGCTAACACCCTGTCACTCACCCAGTGTGTCTCCTTATAGTACTGTAATCATTTAGTCAGTTAGCATGCAGTCTTTTAGTGAGGTAGGCTTTAGGGCATGAACTGCTTCAAAGTATTATGCACTATGCATGTAGTGTTTTAATCATCGTCACACTTGTGGTTCAGGGCTATAGTTTCTTAGTCAGTTTTTATATAAAATGTGTTTGTACAGTAATGGAATAGTATACATTTGAAAGTTATTAATATACATTTATTTGTGATTCTTTTTTACAGATACTGTTTTTCAACATAAAAATAGAGAAATCATGCCAGAAAAAGAAAGAAACTCAGAAAGGCGCAGGAGAGTTTCTCATCCATTTGCACTCTTCACGTGCAAGAATGTTATGATGAAGGGTCCCCTGGTGTTTCATCATACTTGCCGTGCCGTACGAGTATTTCTTGTTAGGATCCCCTCACTAAAGAACTCTTTTGCAAATCTTGCACGTGACCAAGGTGGCATTGGTCTTTGTTTGCCCATCGGGAAAAGTAAAACATTTCCACACCACTGAAGAAAAACGTTGTGGGCGTGGTGCCTTCTCCAAAAATGTATCCTCAGATTCGGTGAATATTTTAAAGCGGCAACATTTACAGTTTCTGTAAGTTAAACTTATAAAATTTTGTTAGCCGTAAGCATTTTATATATCTGTGATTTGTATCTTGTGGTATTTTGCTGAGAATAACATGTTGTTTTTTTTTTAACAATCTTTCTGATTGTTTTTTTTTTGCCCGCTGTTAAGTGATGAGTACGATTGAAATCACTATTTTTAGTGAAATTCAATATATTCTGAGAACAGCAAAAAAGGCAAACAAATTACTTTGTGGAAATTATGCTGTGTTGTAAAAAATGTATTATTACATGTTATATTTTTTTTTTCCTTTTCTTTCACAGATCCAAATTTTAAAATAAGCAATTTATATGAATTTAGATTGCAATAAAAATCTGGAAAAAATGTATACCATTTTTTATTCCTATTACTGTGAAGGTAAGTTTAACTAAGTCTCAATATGCAGAATGAGGAGGTCTGCAAGAAGCTA
Organism: Triturus cristatus; assembly: GCF_964204655.1. Lineage (NCBI taxonomy): Eukaryota > Metazoa > Chordata > Amphibia > Caudata > Salamandridae > Triturus > Triturus cristatus. The sequence continues at coordinate 287,489,328 of NC_140580.1, forward strand.
CAAAGTTGAAACACGTTTCTAAAAACACTCTGTTTATACCTATGTAGTTTTGAAATCTGACCATAATCAGATATCATGTGAGCTGCAAAAAAAGAGATTTGAGGGGTTCATAATATTTCCCATTGTATCTATTGAAGGACCACAATCATTTAAATCATTCTTCTTTGAACATCTTTGCAGACAAAACTCTGTGCTTACCTTCTATCATTCGCAAGGAATTTTAAAACCGGAAATATGTCACTTTTTGTAACATAGTTATTGTGCAAGACACTCTTTCATATTAACAACTTTTTATACTCCATGTAAATACAACCTCATTATGCACACCACTTTGCGTTGAAAGGGTGTTCTATAAGTATTGTTGTGCATGATTGCACTGAATACTCATAGAACAAGACACATGTCTAGATTTATCAGAAATCATAAATCTCGATATGTGTGTGAATGCTGCACCATTCTAAAATTAGTGTAGGAAAGCACAACAAGGAGAATTGTTTTCATTTCTCCACATTTTTATATCTTCAATGCATGCTACAATGTTCAGCATACATTGACAGAGAAAAATGCCTTTACTGATTGTTTTTGTGCAGGAAGGTGTGTCTTCCTGCACAAAAACAAACAGCACATGACACAAATATCCCTGCACTACAGTGCAAGGGTGCCTGTGTCACCACATGGCTGCAGTTTAAGCAGCCGTGCAGAGAGAAGCATAGATTTGCAACACATTTATGTACATATGTTGCATCCCTGTGCTTTGGAAGTGCTACAGCACACTGCAGTTAAAGAGGTTACTGTGTGATGCTGCAGCACTTCCTCATAGTTCTGCACTTATACATTCACCATACGCTACTAATGCATTCATTCAGTCAATTACATACTACACATACATTCATCTAAACTTTCACACACTAACAAAGAAATTTAGTCTTTTTTTAAACCAGGAAAGTTAGCTCTTACAAGAACTTTTTTTTTCTTTTTTTTGGGGGGGGGGGGGTTCCAACAATTTTAAACATTGAAATTGAGGACGGATGTCCAAGTTTTGGGCTGATGGATGCACTCTTGAAGTGCTCGGCTGCGATGAGGTGGAAGGCGCAGGAGCAGGAGTGTTTCTCATCTGTTTACACTCTTCTCGTGCAAGATTGTTTGGATGAAGGGTCCTTAGGTGCTTCATCATACTAGCCGTGCCGCACGAGTATTTCTTGTTAGGCTCCCCTCGCGCAGGCACTCTTTTGTAAATCTTGCATGTGACCAAGGTGGCATTGGTCTTATTCTGCCCATCGGGAAAAGTAAAAAAAATTCCACACCACTGAAGAAAAACGTTCTTTGCGTGGTGCCTCCTCCAAAAATTCATCCTCCGATGTATGAGGAGATGCAGGTGATACCTGCTGCCCTGAAGCCATTTTTAGTTGAAAAAAGTTAGAGCTAAGTGTAAACTTAGTCTAAAAAATCTTCTTCTCTGCCAAGAGATGCTCCTCCAAAGAAGGTCAAAAAAGAATGATTGACTTGGGTGGGGTCTTTCAATAGTTAGAACAGGAAGTGTAATGAACCAATCAAATCTCTTTTTTTCAGGTCACATGTCATTTGAGATGTCATCAGTGATGTCATCAGTGATGTCACTGACCATGTCATGAGTGATGTAATATGTGACATCATCAGCAGTGCATTGCGGGGGCACAAGTTATAGTTAGCTGAACTAACTATAATAGGGGAATTTCTAGGGTTTTGTACGGGGGAAATGTCCAGCTAACTATAACGCCCCTGAAACCTATGTTTTTTTAGTGAATATATATATATATAAAACATATAAACTTTATAGAAACACATAGTCACTGGATGATGTCATCAGTGATGTCATTTGAGATGTCATCAATGATGTCTTCAGTGATGTCACTGATAATGTCATGAATGATGTAATATGTGACGTCATCCGCAGTGCATTGCGGGGGTGGGAGTTATAGTTAGTTCAACTAACTATAACGGGCGAATTTCTATGGTTCTGTACTAGTAAAATGTCCAACTAACTATAACGTCCCTGAAACCTATGTTTTTTAGTGAATATATATATATATATATATATATATATATTCACTGAAAAAAACGTAGGTTTCAGGGCTCTTATAGTTAGCTGGACATTTCACTCATACAAAACCATTGAAATTCCTCCGTTATAGTTAGTTCTGCTAACTGTAACTCGCGCGCCGGCTATCCACTGCTGATGATGTCGGATCACTGACGAAATATCGAGAAGAAGAATATTGAATTGCCAAAATGTCGAAGGAAAAATATAGAATGCCAAAATATCGAAGCCCTATCTCCAAACAGGTAAGTACAAAAATATAGAATCCTAAATATCGTTGTAAAAAATATAGTTAGTCACAATATCGATTTTTTTTAAATGTCTTAAAATTAATGTAAAATTAATGAAATAAAACATATAATTAACTGAAACATACTTAAAAATACTTAAATTACTTTAAAATTAATAAATAATTAATGTAAGTAAAAAAAAAAAATATTACATATATTAATGTAATATTTACTAAAAAAATGCAATATTTTTTGCGTAGGATAGGGAGGGTAAAAATTACTATTCCCACTCCAAAGAGTGCAACAGTAGGGGAAGCATTGGATCGCATAGGGGTAAAAATTACTATTCCCACTCCAAAGAGTGCAACAGTAGGGAAAGCGTTGGATAGCGTAGGGGTAAAAATTACTATTCCCACTCCAGAGAGTGCAACAGTAGGGAAAGCGTTGGATAGTGGGTGGATAAAATTTACTATTCCCACTCCAGTGAGTGCAACTCTAGGGTAAGCGTTGCATACCGTAGGGGTACAAATTATTATTCCCACTGCAGTGAGTGCAATAGTAGGGAAAGCGTTGGATAGCGTAGGGGTAAAAATTACTATTCCCACTCCAGTGAGTGCAATAGTAGGGAAAATAATAAGTTAATATTTTATTAAAAATAAATAAATTATTAATACCAAATACAAATATTAAAATTAATTACCAATCACACAATATTTAAGAATTAATTTATTTTAAATACCATATTTTTTTTTATTAATAACCTATTAATAATTAATGACGAACCAATTAATTTTCAATACCAAAAATTAATAAATAAAATTAATACCAATTAATAATTAATTAAGAAAAAATTAATTAGCAATATACAAAAATTATTTCAATAATTAATTCTTTACAATGAAATTAATTCCCGCCATATTCCCCTATAAACCCACAACCCACTACAAATAATAAATTAATACAATTAACATAATTATCAATTAAACAATTAATACTAATTAATTGCCAATTAATACAAATTATTTACCAATTAATAATTAATCAACAGCCAATTAATTTTCAATACCAATTAATAATTACCTAATAACAATTAAATTACTTCCCACCCTATTCCCCTATAAACCCACAACCCGCTACAGAAGTAAAACGCAAAATTAAATTTAAAATAATTAATAATTGTTATTATTTAATGTACTATAATTAAATTACTTCCCACCCTAATCCCCTATAAACCCACAACCCGCTACGGAATTAAATTACACAAAAATTAAATAACATAAAATTCATTACTTTAAAAATATTCAAACATACATTCCAAAATGTATACATACTTTTAACACATATACTAACACTTAAAACACTATAAAAAAATTCGAAATTTTTAACAACTATATTATGACTGTCGATATTACTTACTTCTATATTATTTAAATCAATATTTTATTTCTTACCTGATTTTCGATATTCTTCACCACTATATTTTGGCAATTCGATATTCTGTCCATTCTATATTAAAAACTCGATATTCTGTCCTGTCGATATTTTGAATTCGATATTATGCCTGTTTACCGATGATGTCACATATTACATCATTCATGAGATGGTCAGTGACATCACTGACGACATCACTGATGATATCTCAAATGACATCACTGATGACATCATCCAGTGAATGTGGTTTGGTTCGTTATTTAAATATGTATTATATATATAGCAATCTGCATTGAAGAATGAGTGGATATATAAATATAAATATCTAGATGGAGGATTTAGTAGCAGTGTGATTGACTGTTTACTTGACTAATTTATAGTGTCTCGCTAAATATATTGGATAGTGACTAAACTGTGTGAATATCTGGAACACTTTTTCAGTTGTTGTGTAAACTGCTGCACCAGTTGGTTACTAGCTATGTGAAAATCTATATTAGTTATTGATTAGTTAACTGAGCATTTGTATGGGAGAGTGAATGTGTGTGTGGTTCGGTGGGAGGTGTGTGACTGCCCAAAGATGTGTGAATAGTTGATTCAGTAGGTATATGAGGTTAAGACTACATGTTATAACTGTTTTTTGGGTGAGTGAATATCTTTATGGGTGTGGTGATGAGCAAATATATCTCTCAATGGTACATGTCCAACAAACTAGATAAATAAAATGCAGTGTATGTGACAGTTGTTGTATATAAATAAGTATACATAAGACTCAGTGATTGTATGAGTGACTGTATGGATAACTGTATACTTGTAATAGTGATTTTATAACACACTAAGGCGCCGATCACGATCCGGTAAAAAAATAGCCCGTACGACTCGTATCCGGTCTTTTTACCGTACGAATCGTACAAGTGCCGTACAAACTGCCAATTACGATTTGCATGGGAAAAAGACCATACGAATCGCATTGGGAACAATTCCCCACACGTCCTCGGGTCGGAAATTGTGTCCGACACGTCCCCGGATGATTTCCCGTACAAATGTGAAAAGTCTAGTCCGACCGCGGAATCATGATCCATCCCATGCGTCCGATGTTACAACCGTATGCAAAAAACACCGTCCGCACCGAAGACCCATAGCAACAATGGAGACATGTGCCCGCATACGCGCCGAACACCCCCCCAGCCCCCGTACGTTCGAGTCGTACCCCCACCCATGCATGTACACCCGTGTACGTTCGAGTCGTACTCCCTCCCGTGTATGTACACCCGTGTACGTGTCCTACCCCCATGTATGTACACCCGTGTACGAGTCGTACCCCCTGTGTATGTGCACCCGTGTACGTTCGAGTCGTACCCCCACCCGTGTATGTACACCCGTGTACGTGTCCTACCCCCGTGTATGTACACCCGTGTACGTTCGAGTCGTACCCCCCGTGTATGTACACCCGTGTACGTGTCCTACCACCCGTGCATGTACACCCGTGTACGTTCGAGTCGTACCCCTGTGTATGTACACCCGTGTACGTGTCGTACCCCCGTGTATGTACACCCGTGTACGAGTCGTACCCCCGTGTATGTACACCCGTGTACGTGTCGTACCCCCGTGTATGTACACCCGTGTACGTTCGAGTCGTACCCCCACCTGTGTATGTACACCCGTGTACGTGTCCTACCCCCCGTGTATGTACACCCGTGTACGTTCGAGTCGTACCCCCGTGTATGTACACCCGTGTACGTGTCGTACCCCCGTGTATGTACACCCGTGTACGAGTCGTACCCCCCGTGTATGTACACCCGTGTACGTGTCCTACCCCCCGTGTAGGTACACCCGTGTACGATCAAGTCGTACCCCCCGTGTATGTACACCTGTGTACGTGTCGTACCCCCCGTGTATGTACACCCGTGTACGAGTCGTACCCCCTGTGTATGTACACCCGTGTACGTGTCTTACCCCCGTGTATGTACACCCGTGTACGTTCGAGTCATACCCCCACCCGTGTATGTACACCCGTGTACGTGTCCTACCCCCGTGTATGTACACCCGTGTACGTTCGAGTCGTACCCCCCGTGTATGTACACCCGTGTACGTGTCGTACCCCCAACCGTGTATGTACGACCCGTACCCTCACCCGCGGACGTATGGAGCGTACCCCAGGCCCCAACACCAGCACCTCCACACAACATCGCGCATGTACGAGTCGTACCAAGCCAGACACAAGGACAGCACTGTACAACAAAATGCCCGAAGTACATACCGTACACACGCTAAAAACGCACGTACACAACCAGGACAAAGCAAAACAACACAAGAATACACCATTCGAATGGCACAAAGCCACTAAACATGTCCAACAAGCTCAAAAACAACACAAACACTGACCTGCAACTGCCAAAATCCAAAACAGAGGCCCAAAACACAACCACTCCTTATAACACACCCACCCAAACTTCATCACAGCCACACCCACCAATGGACCAATAAAAAGAGCCCACACACACAAACCATGAGCCTTTGCAACAGACTCACTGCTGCCAGACCCCACAGACAACCTACAGCACCATACTAGAAGCTTTACCACACCTTACACTTGCACACCTTCACACACACACCTTCACAAACACCCCCACATCACATTCATACACACACCTGCACAACCACACCCACACACCCACAACCATCCACACCCCCCCCACCATCCACACCCACACCCCTCACCATGCCCACTAACAAGAATCCAAAGTTCACTAGCCGAGAGTTGGAGGTCCTTGTCGATAAAATCCTCAGAGTTGAGCCACACCTCTTTGGAACATTGGTCAGACAGACCCCCATTTCAGAAAAAACATCCATGTGGCAGACCATCGTCGATGCTGTGAATGCTGTTGCGGACACCAGAAGGACCAGGCATGAATGCCAAGCCAGGTGGTACGATCTGCGGAGGAGGGTCCGAGCCAAAATGACGGACGAACACAACCAGGCCAACGTCACTGGAGGAGGGCCGCCCCGCAGACGCGTAGAATACCATCCCTGGGAGGAGAGGGTGATGGCCATACTGCCGGCGGTGGCAGTGGACGGATTAGAAGGACTCCGAGACCTGGGTGAGTACACAAACAACTCACCTCACATGAGGGGAACGTCATCCACAACCAAACTCACAAACAGGCACGCAACCACCCCAAGCTATCGCATGACTCAACCACACTCCATGAACACGCACATGCCACTAGCGCCACCATGCCCCATGCACCCAGCTGGACAATGTCAAGTCACAGGCCACAGAAAACACCAACACAAGACACGGTAACCCGGATGGCGGGAGTGTGGGCCCCAAAAATCACATAGTGCAACTCAGAAGCAGACAACAATGCTCTCTGCCCATATGGCCTAGGTCACAGCCAGACAAACACTGTGTCCCCACACAGGAAAGACTCGCCAGCAAATGGCGGACGCCTTGCATCAACACATAGGGGTGACGGCACGTTCTTGCACATGACAGCAGCTAATGAACAGCCAACACTGTGAAAGAGTGGCAGCACACACCACCACAGCAGCAGTGCAGACACACACACTACACCCAATGGGTGCCTGGAGATCAGAAACAAACTCACATCAACAATCCAAGGGCCATTCAAAGATCTGCTAACAGTCTGTGCCCAGGAAGCTGGGCTGAGGTGACAGAGGGTGACACACAGAGGGAGGGAGAGGGGGACAGAGAGGGAGGGAGACACAGGGAGATGGACAGAGGGAGGAGGCTGACACACAGAGGGAGGGAGAGGGGGACAGAGAGGGAGTGAGACACAGGGAGACGGACAGAGGGAGGAGGCTGACACACAGAGGGAGGGAGAGGGGGACAGAGAGGGAGGGTGACACAGGGAGACGGACAGAGGGAGGAGGCTGACACACAGAGGGAGGGAGAGGGGGACAGAGAGGGAGTGTGACACAGGGAGACGGAGAGAGGGAGGAGGCTGACACACGGAGGAGGGAGAGGGGGACAGAGAGGGAGGGAGACACAGGGAGACGGACAGAGGGAGGAGGCTGACACACGGAGGGAGGGAGAGGGGGACAGAGAGGGAGGGAGACACAGGGAGACGGACAGAGGGAGGAGGCTGACACACGGAGGGAGGGAGAGGGGGACAGAGAGGGAGGGAGACGGACAGAGGGAGGAGGCTGACACACGGAGGGAGGGAGAGGGGGACAGAGAGGGAGGGAGACACAGGGAGACGGACAGAGGGAGGAGGCTGACACACAGAGGGAGGGAGAGGGGGACAGAGAGGGAGCGAGAAAGGGACACACAGGGAGAGCAAATCAGCCTTGTGGGGTGTGGGGATATCTACTCGTCAGCAGGTGGACTGCGTGCATGTAGACAAGGGTGGCCAGTGCCAGAACCCCCCCTCTTCTCCATGGCAAAACACAGGGCCATGTCACAACCTGTGCACGAGCACAACGACAGCTACCTGCATCATATAAGTGTGTGGAACCACTCCATGTGCACACGTACAGTGCTACACGGAAGGCGCCAATGCATGGCTCTCCACACCTGCCCACTCCACTGCTGACTGCTGTCACAATTGACGCAGCAAGTAAGACTGTGCCACACATAGGTAAAGTCGCAAAAGCTGTGGCCAAGGGACATACCCATGCACAAGTGCACTGTCAGTGGAATGCAAGACACATACAAATTCCCAGAGGAAATGTGCCAACTTTCAAAACAATGAAACATGGATGTTGCATGGAACAAAATTAACATTGTCTCTCTCACACACAGGTCAACGTTGTCGATCACCCCCCAACACTGGGGGGGAAGACACACAGGATCCGGCTCGGCGGGATGACGGAGCCACTGGCAGCGACGACTCTCACCACTCTGTGGACGAACCCGACCCCGACCAACCTGGCCCCTCTGGTGTCCAACGACCTGCAGCACCTGCGTCAGGTACAACTGGGCCAACCACCACCCCCACTCCTGCCACATCCCAGGAGACACCCAGGATCCCTGCCCCACCACCACAATGCAGCCAGGCTGGCCAGGAGGGACACGGTGTCCCGGGCACCCAGGAGGATTTGGCGACAAAGCCAATGCCACCCCTCAGGGGTCCCGGAGCCCCGATGTGCCCACAAGGGCAGGCCAGGTGCAAGTGAGCAGGGGTGGTGGGAGTGGAGGACGGCGGAGGCGCGAGCCTGACCAGTTGGCTGGGGAACCGGTATATTCCCAGGTCCAAAACATCCTGGACACATACCGGCAGGACACCACGGGCATGGCCCAGGTTGTGTCCATCCTCGAGGGGATCAAGACCCAGCAGGCCCAGCAACATGCGGAGCAACATGCCTGTCTACTGCAACACCAACGGAGGATGGAGGACAGACAGGCTGAGCTCGTGACGGTGTTCACGGGAATTCACAGTACACTCCGTCGGATGGCCGACAACATGGGCAACCCTCCCTGTGCCATCAGGCGTAGAACATCACCACCCACAGGGAGGGATGAGGAGGAGGAGGAGACATCCGACGGAGCATCCCAAACATCGTCACGGCCTGCTTCTGAGGGTCCCCGCAGGAGGGCGGGTCGTCCACGGAAAAGACCGTGAGGGTCGGCGCAACAGCACCATCTCCCAGGACACCTGGCCTGGCACCTGGCCCACTGGAGCAACAGCAGCACAGCAGCAAAAGACAATCTCTGCCACATGGACTTGCCGGTCACTGTCTGACCAATGTTGACAAAGACTGTGGTATGGACTCTGAGGATTTCAAATGGCAAGGACACCAACTCCCCAAGTGAACTTTGGATTCCACACACCCGGAATGCCCCTCATGTCAAACCTCCCCCCCCACCCGAATCAAAATAAAAAGTCACACCATAAAGATGCCTACTGATTGCATTATTACCTTACATGTGTCTTGTAAAGTCTAACTATGCCAGAGTTCTCATTTGACTTCAACCATCCACACCCTGGGGCCTGAGTCTGGCACAGGACACACATGGGTCACATTGTATTAGGCAAGACAGACATGGAGCACCATACACACCCGTGATGGGCCCAACCAGCTGAGGGGGTGGCCGCACAACCGTGCCGACAGACATATTGAGTACAGCGACAGCCATGCGCAGAGGTCAGGGATCATGTGGAGTGTCCTGGGGGGCACCCAGGTATGTGTGGACAGGTGGCAGAACCATGTCCTGCAAGCTTGAGTCAGGTGGATGCAGTGAATGGTGGCGTGGCCAACGTTGGATGCATGGGGATGGTACATGTCACAATACCCACACAGTCATGGACTACATGCACAATACAGAGTCTAATCCCACACAAACAGCTTGCATCTTGCTACTCTACACATAGACACATAGCCACTATCACGGAAAACCACGCCAGACATTCCGGATGCACTGTGGCAACACACCAGCATTGACTGAGAAGAGGCACCTTGGAGGCATAGGGACACCTTTATTAGTCATGTATTCGGGATTGCAGAGGCAACTCGGAGTACACATGAACGGGTCATGTGGAGTAACATGTGGGTCCAACACTGGAACCCCCCTTCTGCAGCCCAAATGCGTGATAGCCATGGAACTGGCACACAAGTGTCGGCTAACAGCTAAACACCCCCTGCTGCTCACGGAGAGACTGCCATACACCATTGATCCGCTGATGTGGAAGTCCCACAGCATGTCAAGCCAAGGCAAACCGTATGTGTCCGAGGGCAGTGTAACACACATTGATGCCATCATCACATTCCACAATCCCATCACTGATGACTGTCAACAAGTCTGACCATCTATTCGGGTGTACCCAGCTGCATGTAATGTGTACCATGGTGATGCAACATGTCTGCAGAGGAACCAAACATCGACAGGGGCAGTGTGCATACATCGTGAACAACTGCCACACCCAATACACCCCTGAGGCATCCCTTACCCTAAGGAGACTTCCAAACGTGTCCGTGCCTGTAACGCTGAGTCAGCACACGATGACGTGTCCATGAGGAATAGCAGTGCCACAACAATGCAACCAGCAGACGGCATGCGCAAGTACCTGGGGATGAGAGACACACCAGAAGTCAGCCACAAAAAGCACAGCCACTTGCATGTGCATGTACTCGACACATGTAAGGATGACAACATGCCAGGTCACAATTATGACTGGGGAAATACACATCACTGCCACCATCACTCCAGTGACACATCCACACACTCCTCTGACTCACGTGGCATACATGCAGATGGACACACACATCACAACACATGCCACACAGGCACCAATGCGTGCACACACAGACACTGGTACTCACCACTAAGCAAAGAAGTCGCGTATGAGCCGAGTCCGGATGTCCTCTTGCGGAACCACGTCCTCCACATCACTAGCCCCATTGCCAAGACCTTCGTCCTCCACGGGTGGATGGTCCTGATCATCTTGATCCAGGATGAGTGGCACAGCTTTCTCAACTGCCATGTTGTGCAGCATGCAGCACACCATGAAGATCTTGCAGACCTTCGCCGGGGCATATGGGAGGGCGCCGCCGGTCTTGTGGAGGCATCGGAATCGGCTCTTCAGGAGGCCAAACGTCCTCTCTATCACTCGCCTTGTCCGGCCATGGGCGGTGTTGTAGCGGAGCTGGGCCGGCGTGATGGGGTTGCGGAGAGGTGTGATCAGCCATGGCATGTTGGGATAGCTAGAGTCCCCTACATGGAAAGCACATGGACATAAGTAGGACAGGAGAAGCGGTCGTGCTGGAAGTCTACACAAAATACAGGACAGACAGACTGTACCCACCAACAACACATGCTCGTTCGTTGCGCAGCTGCGTCATCATTTCAGGCATCCTGCTGCGCCTCATGATGTAGGCATTGTGTGCTGATCCTGGAAAACGAGCACAGACATGTGAAATCACCATGTTGGACAGACACACCACAAGGGCATTGATGGAGTGGTAGTGCTTGCGATTCCTGTACGCTACCTCCTGTGCCTGTGGTGGTACCAAAGCCACATGTGTCCCATCTATGGACCCAATGACATGGGGCATCCCTCCCAGGGCATAGAATCCACGCTTGACCCCAGTCAACATTTCAGGGGTTGGGAAATGGATGAAGTCATCCAGGTGAATCAACATGGCCTCTAAGAAATCATGCAGCACACGGCAGAACATGCTCTGGGACATGCCACCAACATGAGCTATGGTATTTTGAAAGGTACCCGTGGCAAGAAAATTTAGGGCTGCCATTACCTTCAGCTTGGGTGTCAGAGCCGTAGGATACCTGTGCAGCGGTTGCAGGTGTGGTGCCAGTCTCGCCGTCAACTCCAGAATCAACGGTTGGGGGAAGCGGTAGCACCAGATACAGTCATTCTCCCGCATGGCAGCCAAGTCCGGAATTGGTCGGGGAAGAGGCGGCGCTCTGCAGTAATTTGGAAGTGACAAGGAAGAGTGAGTGCACCACAACAACAATTTATTTGTACTGAGCACATGTTAATCTGTCAATATACATATGCTACATACGGAGTCAGGTATGTGCCACATGCCCTGGACACGTATGGCTGCCAGGTGACACTCCTACCAAGACCCAGCTACACACGGAGATTGTGAACCTCCACATGCCATGGCATGGGATTGGCTGTGTCCCAGTGTAAGTGAACAGCCAGACGCAAGACAGGAGTGACATACATCCACACATCAGCAGAAGTAGGATGTCGATTGCAGAGACTGGTAGCGGAACACTAGGGCCACAGGTCACATGACATTACACTAGGGCAGCCCACACAACTTGCCATGAAGGTGTACATGTGAAGACTCGCCACACATTCATAGAGAGGATGCAGACATGTCCTTGTTACGCTACTCCGTGTCCCATGCATACATACGCACCTCACATCCGATACCATTTGTGGCCTGGTGTGCGGAACAGTATGCCATGTCAATCTACACACACACACATGTTGGTTGCTGCAACAGCTGCTGCTTTTGAGGGAGCTCCAACATCAAGCTAATGGGAACCCCCCACACATACATGACATAGTCACATCGTGCGCTGTGGGTAGTGACATGTCAGGTGTGGTAACCCCTGTACCGGGCCTCAGGGGACACTCCCGTGTGTTGTTGTCCGTGCTATGCCAGTGACGCTCATCCCAAGTGTGCAGTACGACATGCACACATGTCAAAGGAGTCAAGGGCATGCCTGGAACACATTGCACCGTCACACATTACATGTGTACACATCTCATCATACATCTGGTGCCGTCTCGACTCAGGAGTAATGTGCCACATCACAGCCTTTCACACCTGTGCCCCACACATGTATTTGTATTTGTATTTGTGGGGGTATTTGTAAAGCGCGGCGTTCGCTCCGGAGGGAGCATCTTGGCGCTAAGTGTTCTTGATGGCCGGTCTGGGAACAGAGCGGGATTAGATGGCTGCTTTAGTGAGATCGTCGGGAAGGCTGAAGATCCAGGTCTTCAGAGCCTTTCTAAATGGTCTTTCTTGTGTTATTTGCCTGAGGTGTTTGGGCAAATTGTTCCATGCCTTGGTGGCTAGGTGGCTAACGGTTTTTCCTCCTTTCGTCTTCAGATTGTATTTTGCGGGCAGGATGAGGTTGTCCTGTGCCGAGCGGAGAGATCGCCTGGGGATGTAGTGGGGAAAACGTTTGTGGAGGTATTTTGGCCCGGATTTGTTGAAGGATCTGAAGGCGATGATTAGAATCTTAAATAGAATTCTCTTGTGGAGAGGTAGCCAGTGTAAGGAAAGAAGGGCTGCGGAGGTGGAAGCTCTCCGGGGCAGTTTGAGTACAAGTCGAGCAGCTGTATTTAGCACGCTCTGGAGTTTAGCGAGAGTGCTCTTTTTTGTCCCTGCCAGTAGGCCGTTGCAATAATCTAATCGGGAGATTATAAGGGCCACTGTTACGCTCTTTCTGGCGTCGAGAGGGAGGAAGTTAAAGAACTTTCTTAGGGATCTTATTGTCCCGAAGCATTTGCCGGCTACAGTCTTAGCATGGTGGTCGAATGAGAGATCTGAGTCAAAGATGACGCCTAAATTTCTGGCAGTAGTTACAGTTTGGGGGGGGGCGATTGAGTCGTCAGGCCACCAGAGGGCTGGGCAGAAGGGGGAACTCTTGCCGATTGGGAGAATCTCCGTTTTATTTGAGTTACACTTCAAATGATTTGCATTCATCCAATGGAAGACTTTCGTTAGGCAGTTCTTAAGGTTGAGTTCTGCGCTGGTAGAACTACCATCCAGAGGCACGATGAGCTGGGTGTCATCGGCGTAGGAGGTTACAGGAATTCCAAAGGATTCAATCAGGGACAGAAGGGGAATGAGGTAGATGTTGAAAAGGAGAGGGCTTATCATGGACAAGTATGTCAGCCCTATTCCTTCCTGTGTGCTGCCTGTCACCACTGTGATGTGTGAAAACCACCGTACTTTCGCAAAGAGGGCCTGTGTACGTTCCCGTATCACTATGGGAGTGCTGCCGTATGTGTACCCGTAGTGATGGTGAGCGTACGCACATGTCTACGGTCCGTACCACTATGGGTGTGCTCGCGTATGCATACTCATGGTGATAGTGAGCGTACAGGCGTGTGTACGTTCCGTACCACCATAAGTACGCATACGCGAGAACACCCATAGTAATACGGAGCGTACACACGCCTGTACGCTCACTATCACTATGAGTACGCATACGTGAGATCACCCATAGTGATAGTGAGCGTACAGGCGTGTGTACGGTCCGTACCACTATGGGTGTTCTCGCGTATGCGTACCCATAGTGATAGTGAGCGTACAGGCGTGTGTACGTTCCGTACCACCATGAGTACGCATACGCGAGAACACCCATGGTGGTACAGAGCGTACACACGCCTGTACGCTCACTATCACTATGAGTATGCATACGCGAGATCACCCATAGTGATAGTGAGCGTACAGGCATGTGTACGCTCCGAACCACTATGGGTGTTCTTGCGTATGCGTACCCATAGTGATAGTGAGCGTACAGGCGTTTGTACGTTCCGTACCACCATGAGTACGCATACGCGAGAACACCCATAGTGGTACGGAGCGTACACACGCCTGTACGCTCACTATCACTATGAGTACGCATACGCGAGAACACCCATAGTGGTACGGAGTGTACACACGACTGTACTGGCCGTTGATATGCATTTGGGGTGCCCTAGGGCCCCGGAACGCACCATACCTGTGTGTGAAGCTCCAAATTACATAGGGGACACATGAGGGACAAGTATAAAGGCCTACATGCATGCTGGTTGTCATGGAGACCAAGTTCAAAGTTAGAATTTGTTCCGGAAGGTGCACAGCAGAAGTCAGTTTGAATGAATCTACTTTGTTGCAATGTGTTTGTGGAGTTGACATCATGCTGAAGAAAAAAACACAATAAGAACCCACTGACTGTGCTAGGTTTGAAGGGATTGGAGGAAACATAGGATGCAAATGTGAGTGACCAATCACTCTGTACTCCTGTGCATGAAACAGGCCAGCAAGGCAGATATAAGGCAGCCAGGTCCCATGAGGGAGCACTTGCCTGCACATCTTTGTATTATACGACCCAGCTGCTGCTACTGATTACCTGGAACCATGTCAAGGGCTGTGGAGAGGTCACAGCCTTTCACCCTGGAGGAGAACCTGGCTTTGCTGGATGTGATCCTCCCACAGTACCCCATGCTGTATGGGCGACCAGGGAATGCCTGATGTCTCCCAGTCAGAGCATGCTGTGGTGCATGTCTGCCATCCTCACTAGCATGGTGTTTACTGTGACAATCACTGCATGGTGCATGCCACATTCTGCCTGTCTTGTCCTCCTGGGAATGTAGCCTCTACAGTCCTCATGTGATTCTGTGGTCAGCCCAGTGTGACAGGTGACTGTACCCACAGATGTGTGTTAGTTCTGTGTACCTGTGCTGAGAGTGTCCACATGATGTGTTCGTACCCTGGACATCGGTGTGTGTGTAAGTCCCCTGTCATGTGGGTGGGTGCATATGTGGAGTGTAGCACCCCAGCTGCATGAGGGATGGATATACCCTGGCCATGTGATGTGAGCAGGGAGCAGTGCTGTGTGTCTGACGTGCAGAGCCAGCCCCACACCTGTGAGCCCCCCCCCAGTCTAGTGGCACATGTGCAGAGTGAGGTATGTCGCTGCTTTTGGCAATGGCAGGTGAATGTCCTGTGCCTGTGTGTGTCTGTGTACTCTGCTGCGGTAGCGTCAGTGGCCTGTGGCATGTGACTGCTTAGAGGTGCTGCACATTATCCTGGTGTAGCTTGTGATGCACAGTGTGAGCCTGGATCATTGATTGTGTAGTTTCCCTCATTCCACCTGTGAACTTTCAATGGCACGTACTGCTTTTGCCCTTCCCCAGAGGATCATGTCCCTATGACAAAGGTGCAATGCGTTGGATGCATACTATGCCTTGTTTTAAACAGCAAATGTGTTCTAATATGTGTCCCTGTGACATGTGCCAGGTGTATTGATGTAGTGTCACTTGTTAATCCTCACAGGTAGGCGCCTCTGCCAAGGAGCAGATATGGCTGACCGCCGTCAGCGCCGTGAGGAGTGCGGATGGTCGGAAGCGGCGCCTGTCCCAGGTGAGGAAACGCTGGCAGGATATCCGGTGCTGGACGCGGAGGATCGCACGGGTCCTGCTGGGGGACTCACCTGAGAGCCATAAGAACCGCGGGCGCCGCCGACTGACCCACATCCACAAGCGTGTGCTGCCGG
The DNA here is from genome assembly GCF_964204655.1 of Triturus cristatus. Lineage (NCBI taxonomy): Eukaryota > Metazoa > Chordata > Amphibia > Caudata > Salamandridae > Triturus > Triturus cristatus. Next base: position 287,505,778 of record NC_140580.1, read on the forward strand.
TGGTATTTCCAGACTTGGAGAGGCGCTTACAGGAGAAGCAGCAGCAGGAAGGGGGTAGGTACATGTGTGCTTGTTGTGTTTCACCAGCATTTGTAAGTGCACAGTTGCATGGATACACTGCCAGGGTTTACAGGTGCTGTGCAGATCCAGTTACCCACAGTTTAGCTGTGCTCTCCTGCCTCCCTTCCCCTCCTTGCAATGTGTTCCCTGGTCTGTGTGTAGTCACTCCGTCCCAAGGTAATGTAGGCTGGCGCTTTCTCCACGTGAACTATGCCTGTAGCATCATGTGTGGGGGTGGTGTGTAACAGGTTTGGGGACCTTGCCTGTGCCCTGTCCAGTTCAGTACATGTGGGTTCCATGTCAGTTGGCACTGATGCAGAGTCCAGACATGGTAGTTAGTCTCACAAGTGTCATGCCTTACAGCGCGCATGTCCTATGTTGTGGCCTGTGACATGATGTGCATGAGTGTGCGATACGCATAGTGCAGGGATGGTGGCGTGTGTTGCAGTCATTCCCATTCAGGACCATGGAGTTGTGTTGCCACTACTGTCCCCTGGGGCATATTTTCATAGGTGTCATGTGTGTCATCACAAAACGTGGACACTCTCAGTGTCTACAGCATAGGTTGTGCTCTGTGCCATTGTCCCCTGGCACCATGTATATTGACGTGAAATGTAGTACAAGTGTCCACTGTACAGCCTGACCTGATTTTCCTTGTTCATAGTCACAGTGGCCAGTGCCTGTGTGTCTTGTTAAAATCATCTGATGATGGCCATTTGTACATGATTATTTGGACAGGCGCACCTCGGGCATTTGGCGTCCAATCTTGCATTTATGCATCCCCTGTGTATTTCACCCAGACTAAGAGATGTAAGTGCCACCTGTGTCTCAACAAATTGTCTCATGTAGGGGATGGTTGGTGCGGGCCAAGCCTACATGTCAAAACCAGAATTCTCCTTGCTAGGTCTGGCCAGTGTGTGATGTTTGTCTGGACATACACTCAAGGTGCAGCGAGCCAGTCATGTTGGGCATGTTTTCAGTATTACCTATGCAGCATGTGCCTCAAGTTCATGGATTTGGTCCCTCCTCATCCCTATTGTCGGCAACGCTGTGTGGTGCAGATGCAGTGCTGGATTGTCCCCAGGGCCTGGCTCCAATGTCAAACTCCATTTCATGTCATTTGCTCTTGTGTCATGCTCTCCATGGATTTTCATTGGCATGGTGGGTCAACCAACTGTGTGTTGCATGCCCTACATCTGTACCTTGTTTTGTAGATGTTACTGAACTTTCTTTGCAGGCTATGCACTGTAACCTATGTAGATTGGACTCATGTGACATATGTATACAGGTGTGTGATTAATTGCTGTCTCTTCACCTTGCCCACAGCATCGTCGGGGGACACGGAGGGAGACATGAGCACAGACGGAGCGGAGGGACCGAGCACCAGTGCCAGCGTTGACATCGTGGCTGGCACATTGAGTGGTACAGAGGCGGAGGAGAGTGAGGCCGAGGACCTGTCCACTGGCACCACCGAATATGAAGCGGACGGGTCCGAGGATGATCTCTCCGAGTGGGCGGAGGCTGCACCACCAGCTGACAGCGGAACAACATCGCACCCCTCCCCCTCCATTGCCATCAGCCGCCTCCCACTTGCTCATGTCCCTTCCCAACGTCCACGGTCACCACATGTCTCCTTCCTGCCAGGCACCGCACCCCCTGCCCCTGTCTCCACTGCTGCCTCCAATGCCGAGTCTGTGGACATCCAGCGGCAGTTGCAGGTTTGTCAGGCTGCGATCCTTAATGTCCTCCATGGCCACAGCCAAGTGCTGCACAACATGGAGGCATACTTGGAGGGCATTTTTTCGTCGCAGGCTGACCAACGCCAGTTGCTGAGGTCCATAGACTCGACACTGACTGCAGCAGTGGGTCTCCTGCAGCGCTACGTCCCACCCCTACCCCTGCCCCATCCACACTTCCCACTCCCATGCCTGTCCCACGTACACCCAGACGTCAGCATGCACCCACCACAACAGACACAGGCACCACACCAGCAGGGAAGGTCATACGCACACCTCCTGGCACGCACACACAGGGTGAAGTAGGCACACCCACTGGGTCGGGGGGCAAACGTAAACACGCAGCCAGAGTGGGAGACTGCATTCCACCCAATCCACTCCCTCCAAATCACCTCCCCTCAGCTCTCCTGGCCACATATCCGGCAAGGACTCCTTCATGGCTGCTCTGTCCCTGAGCCCCACTGTGACACCACCCCGCAAGCGGTCAAGGGAGTCCCCGGTCAGGGTGGTTGAGTCCCCCCCTGTCCACACCCTCCCCCAGTGGCGCTGCGACCCATCCCTCCGCCCCCCCCTCCTTGGGGCCTGTGGTTCCTTCGGGTGCAGGGGAGACGCTGGAGGACCTTGCTAAGGTGTGCAGCGAGATCCTGGCCTCCGCCTTTGGCCCTGCCCCACCCCCTGTGGCAGAGTCCTCCATCCCTGCACCCACGACGCCTACCCTTCGCCCTCCTGTCCCTGCGGTGCCTGGTCCTTTCCCCCCACATGATGCCCTCCCCGCTGTGGAAGACGAAGGAGTCTGACTGTGCAGGCAAGCTAGGGGACACGCGTCCCACTGTGTCCCCCGTCCAGCTGTGACTCATGGACTGCCCTATGGGCTTTGTAAATATTGCACTTTCTACAAACACACTATTTAAGATCATGCTGATTAAAGCCATTTTTGTTTCCTTTGAACACCACTGCTTTTCTGATGTTGCTGTTGGTGGGGCTGCTACATGATTTTGGGTGGTAATCATGTGTTGGGTGTGTGGGAAATGTAGTAGTGTGCTGGTCATAGGGGGGACCCTGGTATCTGTGTGCCATCACACGGTGTTAGCTAGGTTTCTCTGTTCATGTAAGCAGTTACTGCATGGTGAAATTGTCCCAAGGTGTATTCCTTCCTCTGTGTACCCTGACATCTTCCCTGCAGGGTGTTCCCAATATTTAGCGCTGAGCTGTGTGTACATTAGCTGGGTGTGTGACTGACTCATTCAACTTTGCACATGCATGCTGAGCGATGTCTCCACCTGCATCATTCGTGGCATCCTTGGTAGTCATTGTACTTGTGTATGTGGACTATTGACATGACTTCATGTGGACATGTTTTCTTTTCGGCACTATGCATGCGTATACTCCCAGCCTCACACACATGTGGTACATGTACTGCAGGGTCTTTGTGCACCTGACTGACATTTGTGGGCATGGTATCTGTGGCTACTCCACCCTTTGCATTCCATGGGCACTGCTGGGAGTGTTAGGCACCCACCCCTCCTGTCTCTGGGCACTGCTGGGAGGACTCTGCACACACCCCTCCTGTTTCTGGGCACTGATGGGAGGACTCTGCACACACCCCTCTTATGACTGGGCACTGCTGGGAGTGTTAGGCACCCACCCCTCCTGTCTCTGGGCACTGCTGGGAGGACTCTGCACCCACCCCTCCTGTGTCTGGGCACTGCTGGGAGTGATAGGCACCCACCCCTCCTGTCTCTGGGCACTGCTGGGAGGACTCTGCACACACCCCTCTTATGACTGGGCACTGCTGGGAGTGTTAGGCACACACCCCTCCTGTCTCTGGGCACTGCTGGGAGGACTCTGCACCCACCCCTCCTGTGTCTGGGCACTGCTGGGAGTGATAGGCACCCACCCCTCCTGTGTCTGGGCACTGCTGGGAGGACTCTGCACCCACCCCTCCGGCATCTGGGCACTGCTGGGAGGACTCTGCACACACCCCTCTTATGACTGGGCACTGCTGGGAGTGTTAGGCACACACCCCTCCTGTCTCTGGGCACTGCTGGGAGTGTTAGGCACCCACCCCTCCTGTCTCTGGGCACTGCTGGGAGGACTCTGCACACACCCCTCCTGTGTCTGGGCACTGCTGGGAGGACTCTGCACACACCCCTCCTGTGTCTGGGCACTGCTGGGAGTGTTAGGCACCCACTCCTCCTGTGTCTGGGCACTGCTGGGAGGACTCTACACCCACCCCTCCGGCGTCTGGGCACTGCTGGGAGGACTCTGCACACACCCCTCTTATGACTGGGCACTGCTGGGAGTGTTAGGCACCCACCCCTCCTGTCTCTGGGCACTGCTGGGAGGACTCTGCACACACCCCTCCTGTGTCTGGGCACTGCTGGGAGTGTTAGGCACCCACCCCTCCTGTGTCTGGGCACTGCTGGGAAGACTCTACACCCACCCCTCCGGCGTCTGGGCACTGCTGGGAGGACTCTGCACACACCCCTCTTATGACTGGGCACTGCTGGGAGTGTTAGGCACCCACCCCTCCTGTCTCTGGGCACTGCTGGGAGGACTCTGCACACACCCCTCCGGCGTCTGGGCACTGCTGGGAGGACTCTGCACACACCCCTCCTATTTCACAATATGTACGCTTAGAACATACACGTGTGTGGGTTCGCTCCATGCATACGAGGTGGGGGTATGTGTCGTACATACACGGTTGGGGTGGGGGTATGCTCCATGCATATGCGGGTGGGGTTACGGGTCGTACTTACACTGTTGGGGTGGGGGGTACGCTCCATATGTACGCAGGTGGGGTACGGTTTGTACTTACACTGTTGGGGTGGGGGGTACGCTCCATGCATACGGGGTGGGGGTACGGTCCGTACGTACACTATTGGCATGGGGGTACACTCCATACGTACGCGGGTGAGGGTGCGGGTCGTACTTGCACTATTGGCATGGGGGTATGCTCCATACGTACGCGGGTGGGGTACGGTTCGTACTTACACTGTTGGGGTGGGGGGTACGCTCTATGCATACGGGGTGGGGGTACGGTCCGTATGTACACTATTGGCATGGGGGGTACGCTCCATACATATGCGGGTGAGGGTACGGGTCGTACTTACACTGTTGGGGTGGGGGTACGCTCCATACGTCCGCGGGTGAGGGTACGGGTCGTACTTACACTGTTGGGGTGGGGGGTACGCTCCATGCATATGTGGGTGGGGTTACGCTCTGTACGTACACTGTTGGCATGGGGGTACGCTCCATGCATACGCTGGTGAGGGTACGGGTCGTACTTACACTGTTGGGGTGGGGGGTACGCTCCATGCATACGCGGGTGGGGTTACGGTCCGTACGTACACTGTTGGCATGGGCGGTACGCTCCATGCATACGCGGGTGAGGGTACGGGTCGTACTTACACTGTTGGGGTGGGGGGTACGCTCCATGCATACGCGGGTGGGGTTACGGTCCGTACGTACACTGTTGGCATGGGGGGTACGCTCCATGCATACGCGGGTGAGGGTACGGGCCGTACATACACTGTTGGGGTGGGGGTACGCTCCATACATATGCGGGTGAGGGTACGGGTCGTACATACACGGTTGGGGTGGGGGTACGCTCCATGCATACGCAGGTGAGGGTACGGGTCGTACATACACGGTTGGGGTGGGGGTACGCTCCATGCATACGCGGGTGAGGGTACGGGTCATACTTACACTGTTGGGGTGGGGGGTACGCTCCATGCATACGCGGGTGGGTTACGGGTCATACTTACACTGTTGGGGTGGGGGGTACGCTCCATACGTACGTGGGTGGGGGTACGGTCCGTACATATCCATACCCACGCTGTGGAATGCTTGTACGGGCCGTACTCAGGCCTTTGCCACGTGGGTACGAGCCGTCCCGCCATTGTTGGGGTGACGTAGGTGTGGGCGTGGTACGACTCGTACCCACGCTCTTAAGGCGTGGGTACGGGACGTACCTGTATTGTTGTGTTGCCGGTTCGCGTCGTCAAGCACTTCCATTGTGGCGGTCGCTGGCTTTGCTGGACACGCCCCCACCCCCTCGTAGTGACCAGGGCCTGAGGGTTAGGTATGTCCAGGGCATGTGTGCTGTGTGACTTTGGTGGGTGGTTTGTGGCCTGCCCCTGCCCCCCCCCCTTTGTCCCTGGGTGTTGTTGTGACCTTCTGCGGCGTCTGCGTCGGAACCTGTAGAGGAGGTCGACTGCTATGAGGGCCGGGATGACACGTAGGTTCGGGTCCATGTCTGTCCGTCGCGTACAGGTACTCCTTGTTCACGTCGTCCTGATTTCCCGGCAGTTTTTGGCAGCCGGAAAATATTCACCGTGCGGGATGACGTCGGTGCGAATCGTGATTCCTGGTTCGTGAAGGTCAGGCTGCGTGCATCCCGACGTCGCGTCGGCGCTTTCCCGGATCGCATTTGTACGTTTATTTTCGTTTTGTACGATTCGTACGGAAATGGTGTTTCCGTGCGAATCGTAATTCCATGGTTGTATATTTTGACGACCGGGTACGCGTCGGACGGTGAATATGCTCCGTCCGACGGTTCGTACCCGGTTTTTACAGGATCGTGATCGGCACCTAAGTATGAGTTACTATCTATATGAATAAATGAAGTGGTGTTTGTATACGTGTGTAGCTGAGTAAATGTAAGTATGATCCATTGTTTGCATAAGTGAGTAGGATGACTGCATAAGTGAATAGGATGTGTGCTGGTGTGTAATGTCGATATAGGTGTATAAGTATATTTGATAGTGTTCTATTGATCATTGATAGCTTGTATGAGTGAATCTATAGGTAAGTGATCAGATGTTTGTGTAGATCTAGGAATCACTGAGTGGGTTTTTAGAAATTTGTATTGGTGTGTCAATGGATTCAAATATGGTACTCTGTATTTTACAGTGAGTGATGAAAGGTTATATTACTGTATGATGAGGTGTATCTAATTGTCACGTGGATGATGTCTTCAGTGATGTCATTTGAGATGTCATCAGTGATGTCACTGACCATGTCATGAATGATGTAATATGTGACATCATCAGCAGTGGATTGCAAGTTATAGTTAGCAGAACTGACTATAACGGAGGAATTTCAATGGTTTTGTACACGTGAAATGTCCAGCTAACTATAACAGCCCTGAAACCTATGGTTTTTTTCAGTGAATTTCTAAGGTTTTTTAAATGCTAATTCCTAACTATAACATGTCTGAAACCTATGGTTTTTTCAGTGAATTTCGAAGGTTTTTTAAATGATAATTTTTAAATGTAATAATAGTTATATGTATTTTTTTGATACTGATTTTCTACAGTTTTTTAACTGTTTGTTTTTACATATTTTATTTTTTAAATTACATTATATATTTTTAATATAAATGGAAATGAAAATGTTTTTTAAAATGTTGAAACTGAAATATAGTTTTTTTTGTTGAATGTATAAGTGCAGAACTATAAGTGTGTTGGTTAGTTAGGGGACTGCATGTATAGTGGATAGGGGTTTGAAGCAGTCCATGTGCTAAGGCCTGGCTCAGTGCATGAGTACTTGGGTACTGACTGAATGATTAGAGTACTGCAAAGAGAGTGCCTGGGTGAATTTATAAGTGGTTGGGTTTTGGCGCAGTGTATGGATTAGTACATGGTGCTGAATGGGTCACGAGAGGAGTGCAAGGGGAGTGACAGGGTGTTTGCTGGAAGTGTATGGATACTGACTGGGAAATTGAAGGTGTGAAAGACAAGTGTGTAGGTGGTTAGAGGACTGCATGCATAGTGGATAGGGGTTTGAAGCAGTCCATGTGCTAAGGCCTGGCTCACTGCATGAATACTTGGGTACTGACTGAATGATTAGAGTACTGCAAGGAGAGTGCCTGAGTGAATTTAGAAGTGTTTTTAGTTTTGGTGCAGTGAATGCACGTGATGCTGAATGAGTCACTAGAGGAGTGCAAGGGGAGTGACAGGGTGTTTGCTGGAAGTATATGAATACTGACTGGGAAATTGAAGGTGTGAAAGACAAGTGTGTAGGTGGTTAGAGGACTGCATGCATAGTGGATAGGCATTTGAGGCAGTTCATGTGCTAAGGCCTGGCTCACTGCATGAATACTTACACAGTAGTGAAGGGAGGGGATGGGGCCTGAAGTGACGTGTGAAAACACGTCCTGTGGCGTGTTTTAAGTTGGGGAAATAATTCCCCTTCAATCCAGAGAGCCCCAGGGGGCCAACTAGCCCACCAGGTGCTTCCAGTAAGCGCCACTGCGCTGTGTTTCAGACAGGTGGCCCAGGCCGTGCCCCTTTTTACACCTCTCTGCAACACAGCTCTGTGGCGCTTACTGGAGATACCTAGTGGGCTACTTGGACCCTAGGGACACTCAGGATTCAAGGGGACTTAATCTCCCAAATTAAAACGGACACAGGGCGCGTTTACACAGTGGTGAAGGGAGGGGATGGTGTAGGAAAGTGGCTCTATATATACTGGACCAAAGTAAGTTACAGTGTGTATAGAGTCCCTAGTCCCCAGAGGTTTGACAGAGGTTAAAGTTAGATATAACCTTACTCTCTTAAGTGGTAGCTTGGTCGAGCAGTAAGGCAGTATCAGAGGACAGTATAAAGCATTTGTTGTACACACTCAGTCAGCAAATGGTTTCACACACTAAAGAACTGAACTCTAGGCCAATTGTTTCGTATCAAAAGATATAGTTGTTTTATTTTAGAACCAACAAGGTATCAAAATATACTTTCTTAGGATGAGTTACTTTAGTTAAATACTTTTCAAATAGGCAATAGACTTTTTGAATGCAATAGTTACAGTTTGTTGCAATAGGCAACGCAATTTTAAACACAATGCATAATTGAGCTCAATGGAAATTTCTGGTTAAATGCAATTAGTTACTTTGTAGATTACTTTTCTAACCACAGGACTGGATCCTAGATTCAGTCCCGGGGCATGAGCTGTAAACAATTAAGTAAAAGTGTTTTGGTTACAGTAGTGATTTTTAAGGAATATTATTGTATTTTAAAAGTTGACACTTAGAAACTTTTTCAGTTGGAATTACCAATGTTATCCTATGGAAGGAAATTCAATTTACAGGTAAAGTATGTTCACGTTACTTTTTTAATCCAGTGCTGGACTCCTACGTTCAGCAGTGGGACCTCTATCTAAAACAGGCAAGTAATTACGTTTTTATCGTTGGCACGATTTTTAGAGAATATTTGTAAGTTTCAAAAATCCAAACTTAGAAACTTTTTCAGCAAAAAGCAGGCAATGATATCCTATGGAAGGAAATTCAAGTTACTAGTAAGTACGGATAGAATTACTTTTCAGAATCAGTACTGGGCTCAAAGATGTAGCACTGAGGTCTCTCCTGATAGCAGGTGAGTAAATCGGAATTCATAGTTCGGCTGATTTTAGAGGAATATTTGGAAGTTTCAAAAATCGACACTTAGAAACTTTTTCAGCAAAAAACAGGCAATGATATCCTATGGAAGGAAATTCAAGTTACTGGTAAGTACGGTTAGAATTACTTTTCAGGATCAGTACTAGGCTCAAAGATGCAGCACTGAGGTCTCTCCTGATAACAGGTGAGTACATCGGAATTCGTAGTTCGCTGATTTTAGAGGAATATTTTAAAGTTCCAAAACTCCACACTTAGAAGCATTTCCAAGTGAAACCAGTCAATGTTAGCCTATGGAAGGAAATTCAAGTTACTGGTAAGTACGGTTAGAATTACTTTTCAGGATCAGTACTGGGCTCAAAGATGCAGCCCTGAGGTCTGTCCTGATAACAGATGAGTAAATCGGAATTCATAGTTCGGCTGATTTTAGAGGAATATTTGTAAGTTTCAAAAATCGACACTTAGAAACTTTTTCAGCAAAAAGCAGGCAATGATATCCCATGGAAGCAAATTCAAGTTACTGGTAAGTACGGTTAGAATTACTTTTCAGGATCAGTACTGGGCTCAAAGATGCAGCACTGAAGTCTCTCCTGATAACAGGTGAGTAAATCGGAATTCGTAGTTCAGCCCTGTGTCTGTTTTAATTTGGGAGATTGAGTCCCCTTGAATCCTGAGTGTCCCTAGGGTCCAAGTAGCCCACTAGGTACCTCCAGTAAGCTCCACAGAGCTGCGTTCTAGAGAGGTGTAAAAAGGGGCATGGCCTGGGCCACCTGTCTGAAACACAGCGCAGTGGCGCTTACTGGAAGCACCTGGTGGGCTAGTTAGCCCCCAGGGGCCCTCAGTATTGAAGGGGAATTATTTCCCCAACTTAAAACGTGCCACAGGGCGTGTTTTCACACGTCACCTCGGGCCCCATCCCCTCCCTTCACCACTGTGTAAACGCGCCCTGTGGCCGTTTTAATTTGGGAGATTAAGTCCCCTTGAATCCTGAGTGTCCCTTGGGTCCAACTAGGAAACTAGCCCACTAAGTACCTCCAGTAAGCACCACAGAGCTGCGTTGCAGAGAGGTGTAAAAAGGGGCACGGTCTGGGCCACCTCTCTGAAACACAGCGCAGTGGCGCTTACTGGAAGCACCTGGTAGGCTAGTTGGCCCCCTGGGGCTCTCAGGATTGAAGGGGAATTATTTCCTCTACTTAAAACACTCCACTGGCGTGTTTGCACACGTCACCTCAGGCCCCGTCCCCTCCCTTTCCCACTGTGTAAACACGCCATGTGTCCGTTTTAAGTTGGGAGATTAAATCCCCTTGAATCCTGAAGGTCCCTAGGGTCAAAGTAGCCCACTCGGAACCTCCAATAAGCGCTGTTGCAGAGAGGTGTAAAAAGGGGTACGGCCTAGACCACCTCTCTGCAACTCAGCACAATGGCGCTTATTCGAAGCACCTGGTGGGCTAGTTGGCCCCCAGGGGCTCTCAGGCTTGAAGGGGAATTATTTCCCCAACTTAAAACACACCACAGGGCGTGTTTGCACACGTCACCTCAGGCCCCGTCCCCTCCCTTCGCCCCTGTGTATACGTACCCTGTGTCCGTTTTTAGTTGGGGGATTTAGTGCCCCTGAATCCTGAGGGTCCCTAGGGTCTAACTAGCCCACTAGGTACCTCCAGTAAACGCCACAGAGCTGCGTTGCAGAGAGGTGTAAAAAGGGGCGTGGCCTCTGAACACCTCTCTGCAACGCAGCTCCCTGGCGCATACTGGAGGTACCTGGTAGGCTAGTTGGCCACCAGGGACCCTCAAGATTGAAGAGGAATTAATTCCTCAACTCAAAACGCACCACAGAGCGCGTTTGCACAATGGTGAAGGAAGGGAGCGGGGCCTGATGTGACATGTCTGCAAACACGCCCAGTGGTGCGTTTTAAGTTGGAGAATTAATTCCTCCTCAATCCCGAGGATCCCTAGGGGCCAACTAGCCCACCAGGTACCTCCAGTATGCGCCAGAGATCTGCATTGCAAAGAAGTGTTCAGAGGCCACACCCCTTTTTACAACACTCTGTAACGCAGCTCCGTGGCACTTACTGGAGGTACCTGGTGGGCTAGTTGGCCCCCAGTAACCCTCAGGATTGAAGAGGATTTAATTCCTGAACTTAAAACGCGCCACAGGGTGTGTTTGCACACATATCACCTCAGGCCCCGACCCCTCCCTTTACCACTGTGCAAACGCGTCCGTGGTGTTTTAAGTTGGGGGATTACCTCCCCTGGGATGTAACTAGCCCACCAGCTACCTCCATTAAGCGCCACAGAGCGGCTTTGCAGAGAGGTGTAAAAAGGGGTGTGGCCTCAGAACACCTCTCTGCAACGCAGCCTCCTGGCACATACTGAAGGTTCCTGGTGGGCTAGTTGGCCCCCAGGGACCCCCAGTATTCAAGCGGAATTTGTTCCCCCTCAGCAATCGCGCCAGGGGGTGCGTTTGCAGAGTGCTGCAAGAAGGGGGCGTGGCCTCCGGTGCGATGCAGGTCTTTTTCTTATTTATTTTTTTTAAGAAAGGGGGCTTTATTTCCTGATATTTTGACCCTGGGGACCCCATCCCCCAGGGCCTGAAACCTTTTTTTTCATCTTATTTTTTAAGGGGGCCACCCCCTCGAGGCCATAATTGGCCCCGGGGACCCCATCCCCCGGGGCCTGGCCTTTTTGTTTTTTTACTTTTCATGTTAGGAGGGGGGCTGCTTTGCCCCCCTCCTTAGGCCATTTATGGCCCCGGGGACCCCATCCCCCAGGGCCGGCCTTTGTTTATTTGTATTTTTTTTATTCTATTTTTTTTTTAATTTGAGGATGGGGGCCACGTGGCCCCCCTCCCAGGCCACTAATAGCCCAGGGGACGCCATCCCCCAGGTCTGGCCCTCTGTGTTGGGGGCCGTGGGGGTCCCCAATCCCCCCACGGTCCCGCTGGCTCCCCGCCTCCTGCGGGAGCCGGCATTGCTTTTCCACATGGGGAGCTGCGAAGATGCAGCTCCCCATGTGGAAAAGCAATCATCTTTGGTATTTGGAAGAGAGAGCAGGTTTCCTGCTCTCTCTTCCAAATACCAAAGCAGTTTGCTATGGCAGGGCGGGAGCAACGAGGCTCCCACACTGCCATAGCAAACAGCAGTGTCCAGGGGGTGGGCACCCCGGGACACTGCAGAAGCTGGCCCTGGGGGGTGGTGGTCCCCAGGGCCATGACAAGGCTCCAGGAGGGGGGCCGCGTGGCCCCCCTCCCCACAATTTACAATGCCCCGGGGGTGGTGGTCCCTGGGGCTGGGGGATCCATCACGGACCCCCCAATTTGAATATTTAGAGCACCAGGGAGGTGGCGGTCCCCAAATTGGGTGCGCGAATCTCGCCAATTTGTTTTTAAAAAAAATGCTTTTTTGGGCCCTGGGAGTCCTTGTGGGTCCCCCTGAGCAGGCCTAGGGGGTCAGGGTGTTTCTAACCTGCCCCCTTTTTGCGTTTTGCGCATTTGTTTTAATGTTTTCTTGTGCCTCGGTTCTACCGAGGCACAAGATGGCTGCCAACACTTCCTAGTTTGGAGTGTTGACAGCCAATTAACATACAGCTCGTGCTCAGCAGGGTGCGCTTAGGGTGCGCGGATCCACCGCGCCCATAGATATATCTATGATATTGATTTTGATTTTCTCAGGAACTACTGAATGGATTTACACAATGTAACCAAAAGGCACGACTCTGAATCAAGGTCTACCTTTCTGCCAAATTTGGTGTAATTCCGTTCAGCAGTCCGGTCTGTAGCTGCGATTAAAAAGGTTCCTATGGGAAATTGCATGGAGAAAACACGTTTTGGGACCCCCCTTTTTTCTTGGCCCCCGCTTGACAAATCACCCCGAGACTTTCAGGATAGGAGCGGACCGGAGCGCCCCACCAGTTTTGAAATTTCGACAAAGAGGCGTCAACCGGCACCAAAGTTACTCCAAATAGAATGTTGCGGATTTCCTATGGATAATAGGTCCTAACTATAACTACCTACCTATATATATATATATATCCAGTTCCACAATGCAACAAAGCATTGCATGCACTCCTTCCCAAAGAAAGCACGCTCAAGATCACGGGGCTTCAAAGTGGTTTATTTTCAGCAACCAAGCCGCACATGCCCAACGCGTTTCGGCGTAACCGCCTTGATCACGGGTAGATTGTATTCTTTGCCATTCAAATTTTAAACAATTTGCATGTGCATTAGTTCCCTGTATTTGTCAGGTGATATTTTGGATTGTAGAACTATAAATTATGTCGAGTGTTATGAACTAATGATGCAACCAGATCATATATATCGCTAATTAAGGGCAGCGATGTCTCATATATTTATATCTATAAATGAGACTCTTTGCTGATACTTATATATTTGTATCTGCAATATCAGTTATATCGTGTCTTGTTAGTTAGAAGAGTCCACTCTACAGTTTTGGACTTTTGTTTGCCATATTGTGGCATGTGAAGAATTGCATTTGAGGTATAATGGAGACATTTACCCCTCTTTTTTTTCCCACTTGGGGTCAACAAAACTTTATTATTTATTATGACATAAGAGTTTAGGCACTATTTAATGATGGTAGCCGTACTGGATTGGACTGTTGTTAATAAAGTTTTGTAAGAAAAGTGTATGTCGAAAAACTGCATGTCGAAAAACTACATGTCATAATATTACATGTCCAAGAACTGTAAAATGTTCACAACAGGCACATCGTGTATGACCATTTATTGACAGTATTGTTTACAACCGAACTGTATGTCAAAAGCGCATTTAACAAACTTTTGGTGGAATATTATCTGATGTGACTACTTTTCATATTTTGATAGAAAAGTTATCATAATTTAACGAAAATATGTTAGATAATATGTGGCATGTGTATGACAAGCATGTAAAGTGCTGTAATTCGGTTTTTTAAGTACAAAGGTGATTATTTTCACCATTACAAAATGGCCGATGAATTAGGAAAAATATTATGGCAATGTTTACACGGTTTTGTCCTTGTCCTCTTTCTGTATCACTTTATTTTTTACGTCATGCACAGCAAATTGTTTAAAATTTGAATGGCAATGAATACAATCTACCCGTGATCAAGGCGGTTACGCCGAAACGCGTTGGGCATGTGCGGCTTGGTTGCTGAAAATAAACCACTTTGAAGCCCCGTGATCTTGAGCGTGCTTTCTTTGGGAAGGAGTGCATGCAATGCTTTGTTGCATTGTGGAACTGGATTAAGTAACAGGGAGCCTTGGACCCTGAATTGCACCGCTGTATGAGTGTCCCGGTAACTTCTGAGGATGTGACCCGCTATTTGTTTGTAAGACCGGTTGACCGCAACGTGGGACGTTCATTGAGAGCTTTATCAACAGGTACTGGGAACTTTTGGAAACAACCGAAGTATGTTACGTGGTTTTTTTGAAGACTGATAAGGACGCGGAAGTTGGATTCCAACGAGTGACCTTATGAGAGAGTAATCCCTAGCTATTCAGCAACACAACATCGGGTGAGTTCTCATTAAAGACAAGTACATTGACATTGAGTATAAAGGATGTCCCAGTCTGCTACTTTCCCCTTGTAAGCAATATCCATTCGGACTTGAATGTTTATGGAGGGGCTTCCAAAGATTTGCACTGTCAGTAAGATCGGTTTAAAATCGTAAACAGGGGAGGTCACCATTGTTTGACTTAAATGGTGGAGATCTACCAACGGCAGATCTAAACCAGACACCATGGAAGATGACATGGATGCACGCAGAAGACTGAGAGCAAAGTCCATGTTCACCAAAACAAGTGATCAGTTACCTGCCCGGGAGATGGAGGCTTTACCCACCTCGTTAAATCAGAAATATCAGAAATTGGAGAAATTAATTAAAAAAGAAATTTCTAAATGGTGGGAAGCTATAACTTTAGAAAAATATCAAGAAGAAGGAAGAGTCCCAAGGGGGCTCCGTATTCTTATTGCACCATCATATGAGCATCCGGATCCGGAACTTGCGAATGAATGGGCAAGCAACTTAATGGAATGTTCTAATAGAATGTTGTCAATACTAATAAAGTTTGCTTGGAAAGAACGTGCAACTTTATTCAAATCAATTACTGATCTTAAAGAAGAAATACAAAAAGAGGAGAATTTGGAGAAATTCACAACTAGAATTGAAGAGATCAATAAAAGGATTGAGAAACACGAAGAAGAAATTATCGCTAAAAAGGAAAGAAAATATCTACGTGATAAGAATGATTATCAATCAGTCAGGATTTTTACCTTTGGCCGCAGATTTGACAACATCAAAGGCAAAGATGTATGTGCAACGGAGGGTAAATCAGCAGTTAGTGGAAGAGAAGAAAGTGACAAAAGTGATGTAAGTGAAAGTGATGTATCGGACGACGGAACAACAACAATTGAAAAAACCCTACCCAGACCAGTAAATTTTTGGGAGGAATTCCGCTTAATGAACCAAACCCAGAATCAACAGGGTTGGCAAAAAGATCGTGGTCGGGGAAGAGGAAGGGGTTACAGAGGACGAGGAAGAGGAAAAAACGCAGGAGGACAATCATTAATTGTAAGCAAATCAGGCGTGGTGGATGGAGTAAGAACCACAGCAACCCCCATGGGAATGGAAACAAGGGGTCAGAAAAATCGAAAATGAAGAACTGTCAAAATGTGGTAAATCCCTCTTGTCATCCTTTGAGTTCTGTTGAGTATGATGTATTACAGTATGGTTTATCGTTCTGCCCCACAGCCTTGTTCTCCTATCCTAAAGAAAGGGTTGACTTATATAATTTCACAAGGAAATTACGTTTACACAAGTGGCATAAATTGAAGGTTAAAAGTACTCATCCTCACAATTATTCTACAAGAACTAGTCCTGTTGAGGATACCATCAACGAGGTTAACACTCTGATTGCCTTGAAAGAATTAGAGTGTGAAGATAGTGTTGACCCTATCCCTATTACAGCACAATCGTTGGGTTTCAAAACTGACCTAAGTTGCCCTAATGATTTTTCACCAAAATCGAATTTCAACCCCACTATCCCTCCAAGTGGCATTGATATATTCGAAACTCTTGTAATTGCTGATCTAAAATCTTTGGCTAAAAGAAAGAACAAGTGGCATAATGACAATCTGAGTAAACAACAAAGATTAGCAGTGAAATCCCTACAAATAGATAAGAGCATAGTGATCCGACAATCGGATAAAGGGGGTAATGTTGTTATACTTGATGTACATGATTATCTCCAGGAAGGGCTGCGACAGCTAGGAGTCAAGGAATGTTATGAGGTTGTAGATAGAGGAATGATTGATGAATCTAATACAATGTACCATAACATGATAAAGAATTGGCATACACAAGGAATTTTGGAATGGAATGAATATTCCTTTCTATTGAATCGCACACCCAAAGTGGCTTTATTTTATCTATTGCCTAAATTGCATAAAGATATGTTGAAACCCCCAGGGAGACCTATTGTGTCATCTATAGGTTCCCTGTTGGAGAAAACATCCAAATACATTGATTACTTTCTACGTTCCTACGTAGAAAGTCTTCCATCCTATCTGAAAGACAGTAGGGATTTCCTTAAGAAAATCAAAAAAGTGAATTGGCAAAAAAACTATCTGTTAATCACATTAAATGTTTGCAGTCTCTACACGTCTATCAAACACGAAGACGGAGTGCAGGCTTGCAAACATTTTTTGAAATCACGTTCCATTTCTTTTTTGCAACACACAGACATGCTACTGCAGATGATCAGGTTTTGCTAAGAGAATAAATTTTTTGTCTTCAACGATATCTTTTATAGACAAAAACAGGGAACTGCTATGGGCACCTGTTTTGCTCCCAGTTATGCTAACCTCTTTATGGGGTACTGGGAGCAGCAGGTGCCCAAAATATACAGTCCATATCGTAACCATGTCAAAACATGGTTGCGATATATTGATGATCTCTTTATCATCTGGGAGGGCAGTGAAGAACTTGCCAAAGATTTCATCAAAGTTCTTAACAATAATGAGGTCAATTTGAAATTTGAAGGTACCATCAGCAGTTCTTGCATCGAATTTCTAGATTTACAGATTCCGCCAGTAGATGATACACTAACAACAAAACTGTATCGTAAAAAAATACAGTTGTTACAAGCTGAGAGTGGACACTCTAAGGCCCTCATCAGAAGCATTCCGTTTGGAGAGTTCCTCCGGGCTCGGAGGAACTGTAGCTCTGATCATGATTTTGAACAGGAATGCGATATCATGAATGAAAGATTCTTGGATGGGGGTATGATTTGAATGTCATCAAACAAGCCCGCTTAAAAGCTACTGATTTCAAGCATTATGATTTATTGGTCCCTAAAGATAACCCAGATGATGACAAAGACAAAGTTATCAGATACATAACGATGTACAATTCAGGTTCCTATGATGTAAGAAAATGTCTTAAACGACATTGGGGCATCCTCAAAACAGAACCAACATTGGAGGAGGTCATGAATGACATGCCCAATGTCACATTTAGGAAGGCAGACTCCCTACGCACTAAACTATGCAGGAATGAAATCAGCCATGTGAGACCACCTACTACAGAGGTTCAAGGTTTTTACACCTGTATGTCGTGCAAAGCTTGCAAATTCAGCTCCAATGTAAAAAAAGTCTATTATCCTATCACAGATGAGAACAGAGACATAGACAAACATCTGAGCTGTCTATCTGATCACTGTGTATATGTGCTAATCTGCCCTTGTACTAAGAGATACGTAGCCAGTACTATGTTTGCCGCCAAAAAACGTATCTTGGAGCATATCAGGGCAATACAAAACAGGGACAAGCTTTCCCCCATAGCACGACATTATGAAGAATTCCACAAAAGCAATCGTAGTTTGTTGAAATTCTTTGTGATAGATCGTATACCTTCAACGATTAGGGGAGGAGACAGAATTCGCAAATTATGACAGTTAGAATCCAAGTACATCTTGGAGCTTTATACTAAGATCCCATGTGGTCTGAACTCTGAAGAAGAGTTATCCTGGTTTCTGGGTGATTAGATGTATGAGTTGTCTTTTGTGTTTTTGTGTTTTGGTTATCTGTAATTGGTGAACTTGTTGAAGTTTGACTCTCGATACTTCTGATAAACATCCATGATTTTAACATTTATATTTATTTATATATAATTTTCTTGTTCCATTCACAACAAAAATATCTTTATCTTAGACATATTTTCTGTGCCTATATGATCTATCTATTATTGAGTCATATTTTGTTTACCATTCTTTACAGATGGTGTTGACATGTGGAAGTTATCTGATATGAAGACATACTCTGATTGAGATTTAACAACAGTGATTCTCTATTATTTGTAATATTGTAAGGCACTTATTTCAATGGATGAATGATTACCCACTGGGGTCTAATAATGTATTTTGGTCTCTCTTTCTATATTTGTAATTATGTGAAATTAAATATTCGCGATTAATAACTGGTTCTATAAACAATAGTTCAGCTATTTAGTGTTTACCCACTGGGGTTTTATCTTGTTCGTGACACTCTCTACATATGTGTAATATCATTAGTTCCCTGTATTTGTCAGGTGGTATTTTGGATTGTAGAACTATAAATTATGTCGAGTGTTATGAACTAATGATGCAACCAGATCATATATATCGCTAATTAAGGGCAGGGATGTCTCATATATTTATATCTATAAATGAGACTCTTTGCTGATACTTATATATTTGTATCTGCAATATCAGTTATATCGTGTCTTGTTAGTTAGAAGAGTCCACTCTACAGTTTTGGACTTTTGTTTGCCATATTGTGGCATGTGAAGAATTGCATTAGAGGTATAATGGAGACATTTACCCCTCTTTTCTTTCCCACTTGGGTTCAACAAAACTTTAATATTTATTATAACATAAGAGTTTAGGCACTATTTAATGATGGTAGCCGTACTGGATTGGACCGTTGTTAATAAAGTTTTGTAAGAAAAGTGCATGTCGAAAAACTGCATGTCGAAAAACTACATGTCATAATATTACATGTCCAAGAACTGTAAAATGTTCACAACAGGCACATCGTGTATGACCATTTATTGACAGTATTGTTTACAACCGAACTGTATGTCAAAAGCGCATTTAACAAACTTTTGGTGGAATATTATCTGATGTGACTACTTTTCATATTTTGATAGAAAAGTTATCATAATTTAACGAAAATATGTTAGATAATATGTGGCATGTGTATGACACGCATGTAAAGCGCTGTAATTCGTTTTTTTAAGTACAAAGGTGATTATTTTCACCATTACAAAATGGCCGATGAATTAGGAAGGATATTATGGCAATGTTTACATGGTTTTGTCCTTGTCCTCTTTCTGTATCACTTTATTTTTTACGTCATCCACAGCAAATTGTTTAAAATTTGAATGGCAAAGAATACAATCTACCCGTGATCAAGGCGGTTACGCCGAAACGCGTTGGGCATGTGCGGCTTGGTTGCTGAAAATAAACCACTTTGAAGCCCCGTTATCTTGAGCGTGCTTTCTTTGGGAAGGAGTGCATGCAATGCTTTGTTGCATTGTGGAACTGGATTAAGTAACAGGGAGCCTTGGACCCTGAATTGTACCGCTGTATGAGTGTCCCGGTAACTTCTGAGGATGTGACCCGCTATATATATATATATACATCTTGGAATGGTAAAAGATAATTTAAGTAGATAGGACAAATAAACGTAAATACACTTCAAGTCCATCATTATTCTACTATAAGCATAAGCATCATGTACTCGTTTGTATCATGACCATGTTTCCATAAGAAATTAACGTAATGGTTCTAAATCATATTGTTGAACAATAAACAGTAGATATCCAAAATACTATGCCGACATGTTGGAACATTGAAGGTATGTAAACAAACCCTTGATAGTCATGTGAAATCTTAGCAGTATGCAAGTGTAAAACACGTAGTGTCATCTAAGTACAAAAGATTTTAAACATTTGTTAACTTGGTATTTTATTATACTGAGAGCTGTTTTGTTTCTTCCTTTATTCACAGGAGGGAAGGAAGGGGCCCAACTACCAGCGAGCACTATCACGGGCATCCTACCCTTTCCCCCGCTTATTCACTTAATATGGATGAAGTTTGTATACAGTAGGTGACGCTGATGGGACTATATACATTGTTTGAATGTTTCCAGACGGACAACTTGTATCCATGTGGTCAAATGGGTATCGGCTTGCTGGCACTTGCCATTACGTGTCGTTTTGTTGTATGATGAGTCTCTGCATTTTCAGACTCACAGCTGTTATTTATCACATGTCATGAACACAATGATGAGGTCGGTTTATTGGGCTACTTGCTATTACAGGTATACTATTACGAGCCCACACAGCAGCACAGTCATGTATATACCCCCTTTTGTACTTAGATGACACTACGTGTTTTACACTTGCATACTGCTAAGATTTCACATGACTATCAAGGGTTTGTTTACATACCTTCAATGTTCCAACATGTCGGCATAGTATTTTGGATATCTACTGTTTATTGTTCAACAATATGATTTAGAAGCATTACGTTAATTTCTTATGGAAACATGGTCATGATACAAACGAGTACATGATGCTTATGCTTATAGTAGAATAATGATGGACTTGAAGTGTATTTACGTTTATTTGTCCTATCTACTTAAATTATCTTTTACCATTCCAAGATGTCTGCCATGTTGGCTTCATGATATGTTAATCATTTTATGTTGTCCTTTTTTGATTTTCACCTCAAAAAAACTTTATCTACTTTTCAAGCACATACTATTCTCACGTGATCAAGACTCTGCAACGAGTTGAAACGCGTTGTGAGAAATAAACACCCCTATCGGCACATTTCTGGATTTGGTTTTTCTTGGTGACTGAGAGCGCATGGTATTGGATCTTTGTGGGGACATTTACGAGCCGGCGTGCTCCGCCGGCGTATGCGCCACCTCTCTTGGGTCCAGCTGTCCAGAAGAAGCGAAATTTGGTACATATATATATATATATATATATATATATATCTATATATATATATATATATATTTATATTTATTTATTTGGGTCCTCACCCACAGATACCACTTGTGGCTTGCTACATTATTGGACCCCCACTTACACACATAAAGTGTGTGCATGGACTCGACGCGTTTGTAAGCGGAGCTCTGTGATAACTGAGTGAAGGTAGGGGATCTTGGTGAGTTAAAATAACCTCTGAAACCTAAAAAGTTATTTAATGGCGTAGATTTAGGGGCTAGATTAAAAGTATGAAAAGTGACACTATATTAGGATATAGTGGTCCCAAGTGTCTAATCGGTCGACATGTTTCAGCCACAAACTACCCCGAAAGTTCAATTGGCTTTCTTCAGGACCTTTGGTTTCCATGCTAATTATAATAAGCAGCCTATTGACATGTACAAATCGCATAGTTTTTTAGGTCGAGTCTGAGCCCGCACGCAAGCGCTGCTCTGGCAATCTGTTGTAGGTAGAGTATGGAGAAGAAGCCCCGCCCATATGTTTCATTGGCTTGTGTTTTTGTCCTTTGTAAATGCAGGCATCTGATTGGTTAATAGGCTTGTTAGTCCCTCCTTAGTATGGACGTGTCGCCATTTGTATCCTGCCATAGCTACTGGCCCCTTTACTTGGTTGTTACACACGGTACATGTAATCTGTTTCTTTATTGAGCCCGGACAATGGCAGCCGCTTGTTTTCAATGCCATAGGTCTTGCATTTAAATGCGATACATATGTCATGGCAATAATTTTTTTCTACAACTTTCAATGAACGGAATTCTTGAGCCGTGTGTTCAAGACAGGGGGAAAGAGAGAGACGTCAAGGGCAAGACAGGGTGCAACAGAGGGGCTGCAGCAGGGGATCGGGAGCAGCAGCAGCCTCAGAAGTAGCAGCAGGGGCAGTACAGCTGCATTGAGGCCGAAGCAGCAGGGGGGCAAGGGCAGCCAGGGCATAATGAGTGACAACAATATCTGCATCAGGGCAGAAACAGCAGGACGTATGGTGCATCACAATTGACAGAAGGTGCAGAGGGCACCAGGGCCAGGGCAGCAGAGTCTGGGGTCAGACAGAGCATAGGAAGTGACTGGGGGCAAGAGGTGCACCAGGGGCTTGGAGTTCGGGACCAGCTCAAAGGGGGCAATGAGTAGTGGGCAGATTCTAGGGGGGGCTGCTTTCTGAGCCCCTGGGAGCTGCACAGGGCATCCTGGGTTCATGAAGATGCTGCCCCCACAGCGAGCTGCCATGGACCTCCACGATCGTATACATTCCTCCCGAAGCGCCTGCCTAGACATGATCTGGGGTCTCCTGCTCCTACTGGTGCCCCCCCTGCTCCCGGGCTCAGTACGAGAAATATAGCCTCTGGGGTTTTCCCCGGGAGGACCTAGCGCCCCTGTTGGCCACCTACAGCCTGGCGCTGGAGCATTACAAGGAGGAGAGCTAGAGGGAGATGATGTGGCTGATGGAGCACAGCCTGCGTCTGTACTGCCTCCTGTGGGATAGCGAGGCCACCTGCAGCCGGGAGTGCGGCCTGCAGGGGATGGCAGGCACCCCCGAGCCTGTGGAGGGCTGGCGCTGGGAGGCCACCGAACCCCTGAAGGGCTGGCACCGAGAACTACTGCTCTTCTGCCGCTTGCTGCACACAGCCATCTGCCTGTAGAAGTGCAAGCAGGGCCTGCAGCCTTCCAGGTGCCCTACCCCGGCCGGGACACGCTACAGGACTTACACCACTCTGCAAGCGTGCCTCTTGGTGCACTGCTGGTGGGGCAATGAGGTCCTCTTGTGTCCTGAGGACCTCAGGACACAAGTGAACTTTATCCCCAAGCAGCAGTGCGCCAGGAGGCGCGTTTGCAGAGTGGTGTAAAAAGGGGGCATGGCCTCGGACCACTTTCAGCAATCCAGCTGTATGGGGATTACTGGAGGTAACAGGAGGGCTAGTTGGCCCCTAGGGAACCTCAGGAGGAAAGGGGACTTAATCCCCCAACTTAGAACATGCCAGGAGGCACGTTTGCAGAGTGGTGGAGCAAGGGGGTGTGGCCTGTGTCCACCTCTCTGCAATCCAGCTGTGTGGCGCTTACTGGAGGTACCTGATGGGATAGTTGGCCCCTAGGGACCATCAGTATTCAAGGGGACTTACCCTCCAACTTAGAACGCGCCAGGAGGCGCATTTGCACAGTGGTGGAGAAAGGGGGCATGGCCTGTGTCCACCTCTCAGCAATCCCACTGTGTGGGGCTTACTGGAGGTAAGAGGTAGGCTAGTTGGCCCCTAAAGGACCCCCATAAGCGAAGGGGACTTCAATCCCCATCAAAGAGCGTGCCAGGGAGTGCGTTTGCAGAGTGGTGGGCAGAGGTGGGGTGGCTTGTAATGAGAAGTTAGCAATCCTGCTGTGTGGTACTTACTGGAGGTAATAGGAGGGGTTGTTGGCCCCCAAGGATGTCCCTGGGGGCCAAGTACCCCTCTTGTTTCCTCGAGTCAGTCCCACACAGTAGGATTACTAAGACCTCTTTGGAGGCCATGCCCCCTTTCTCCACCACTCTGCAAACGCGCCTCCTGGCAGACTACGGGATGGGGGATGAATTACACTTTACTCCTGAGGGACTTTGGGGGCCAAGAAGCCCTTCTGGTACCTCCTGTGAATCCTTCGCAGCAGAATTCCTGACCGCTGGTCAGAGGCCCAGCACCCTTTCTCCGCCACTCTGCAAACGCGACTACTAATTAAAGAAGTGTTTGCAATGTAATAGGTTTCGCATTTGAGAGAGTTAGAGCTATTGGCATTGTAAATGTAAACTTTTTTACTAATGTTTTTGGGAGTGGAGTGGATGTATGTTGTGTGTAGTGGAATTATGTGGTATGTTGTGCAGTGAAATGATGTGGATAGAAATGATGTGGTATTTAGTGTTTAGGAATGTATGTAGACTGGGATTATGTGTTATGGAGAGTAATTATGTGGTATGGTAATCTGTGTTGTGGAGTGGTATCCTCAGGTTTAGTCTTCCTCGTTTCCATAGAAGCGTAACTATGAACTCGGAGAGATAAAAAAAGACCGACTTTCAAACAATTATACATTTTCTGCATTAGCCACATAATTCAGCATCTGCTCCCTAATCTGTAGATTTGAACAAAAAAAAGCCTTGTTTCCTGCTCAAACAGCTCAAACGTTACCAAAAATGCTGCGACAAGTGTTACAGCGTGGTGGAAGGCTCTTTGCAAACCTAGAATGGTCACCTGTTACTTATTGCTTAATGTGGGTGTTAAATGGGTACTAATGGTGTGCAAGCCACTCTTGCTTCCTTCTGCCCCTCTCTTGCCTCTTTCTGCATTTCTGTTTCTTCTTTCTGCACATTTCTTTTTCTGCACTTCTCTTGCCTCTTTCTGCAAATCTCTTCTACTTTCTGTACCTCTCTTCCTTCTTTCTGCACGTCTGTTGCCTCTTTCTGCACCTCATTTGCTTCTTTCTGTACCCCTCATGCCTCTTTCTGCACCTCTGTTAATTCTTTCTGCAGTTCTGTTCCTTCTTTCTGCACCTTTCTTGCTTCTTTCTGCACCTCACTTGCCTCTTTCAGCACCTCTGTTGCTTTTTTCTGCAGATCTCTTGCCTCTTTCTGCACCTCACTTGAGTCTTTCAGCACCTCCATTGCTTTTTTTCTGCAGAGCTCTTGCCCCTTTCTGCACCCCTCTTTTCTCTTTCTGTACCCCTCTTGCCTCTTTCTGCACCTCACTTGCCTCTTTCAGCACCTCTGTTGGTTCTTACTGCACTGCTCTTGCTTCTTTCTGCACCTCACTTGCCTCGTTCTGTACTTCTCTTGCTTCTTTCTACACCTCTGTTGCTTCTTCCAGCAATTCTCTTGCCTCTTTCTACACTTTTCTTCCTTCTTTCTGCACCCCTCCTGCCTCTTTCTGTACCTCTCTTGCCTCTTTGTGCACCCCTCCTACCTTTTTCTACACCTCTCTTGCCTCTTTTTGCACTTCCGGTGGTCATTTATGTACTGCTTTGTACCCCTGTTGCCTCTTTCTGCACTTCACTTGCTTCTTTCTGCACCTCTCTTCCCTCTTTCGACACCTCTGTTGTTTCTTTCTGCACCCCTCTTGCCTCTATCTGCACCTCTGTTGCTTCTTTCTGCACTTCTCTTCCTTCTTTCTGCACCCCTCGTACCTCTTTCTGCACCTCTGTTGCTTCTTTCTGCACTTCTTTTGGGTATTTCTACACTGCTCTTGCTTCTTTCTGCATCCCTCTTGCCTCTTTGAGCACCGCTTTAGCTTCTTTCTGCACTTCTCTCTCCTCTTTCTGCACCCCTCTTGCCTCTTTCTGCACCTCTGTTGCTTCTTTCTGCACTTCTATTGCCTCTTTCTGCACCTCTTGCTTTTTTTTTTTTTTTTAATTTTCCAAAACCTTTATTGACAAGTTCACTACAATCAGAATACATTTTGCATCAGATCAGAGCGACATACACAGTGAATGTGAGCCAAGTATCGTAAAGGCAATGACATTACCCACATGCAAGAGACGAATTCTGTGAGGCACTGTCAAGACAACAAAAGTGACACTTTTTTCCCCCCCAAAGGAAGTGGGGGCACAACTGCAGGGGTGGTGGTGAGCAAAGCGAGCAGGGAAAGCAGAGGGATAGAGGGAGGCAGTTACTGACCAGCACCAGTGGTTGCCACGGGTGGTGTGCCGGTGGGAAGTGCGGGGGAGGCAGCACGGCTCAAAGGGAGTCGGGAATGGATATATGTCACTAAGGGACCCCATATGTCGACTGCTCAAGACCTCGCGGGGAGTAAATCCGAGAATTCCGATAACAAGGTCTGACATCTCGAGGCGTCTTCGAGCCAATGAACGAATTGGGGCATCAGTTTGCGACCCCAGCACATGGTGACCCTACGCCTAGCCAGGACAAGCAGCATTGTAATCAGGCAGCAAGAAGCATTCGGGCAGAACTTTACAAAGTCAAGCAGACACAGCGGTGAGTCAGGCTGTATAGGTGCGGAGGTTATATCTTTCTGCACTTCACTTGCCTCTTTCAGCACCTCTGTTGCTTTTACAGATCTCTTGCCTCTTTCTGCACCTCACTTGCGTCTTTCAGCACCTCCGTTGCTTTTTTCTGCAGATCTCTTGCCCTTTTCTGCACCCCTTTTCTGCACCCCTCTTTTCTCTTTCTGCACCTCTCTTGCCTCTTTCTGCACACCTGTTCCGTTTCTACACCTTTCTTGCCTCTTTCTGCACTTCTCTTGCCTCTTTCTGCACCTCTGAGTTAGAGGTAGTTTTAATCTCCCTGCCCTATTATGTACTAGGGCCTTACACGGAAGGTCATGCCAATCACAGGGGTACCCAAACCCATAGTGTACCCTAGTGTATGTATGTGTTTTCACTGTATTCTAGGTGTCTTTCAGCATAGCACTGGCTCTGGGCCTGATTAGTCAGAGTCAGTTACCACCAGTACCAGTCAGTAAAATGTTGGGGGCACAGGATTATTTTGCATCAAGGCCTTTTTCTGCACCTCTGTTGGTTATTTCTGCATATCTCTTGCTTCTTTCTGCACCTTTCTTCGTCATTCTAGACTTCTGTTGCCTTTTTGTGCATTTCTCTTGCTTCTTTCTGTGCCCTTCTTCCTCTATCTTCACATGTCTACCTCTGTAGGCATAGTTAGAAATTAGCATTTAAAAAACTTTTGAAATTCACAAAAAAAAATAGGTTTCAGGGACGTTATAGTTAGAAATTAGCATTAAAACCATAGAAATTCACAGAAAAAAACATAGGTTTCAGGGTCATTTTAGTTAGTTGGACATTTCACTCATACAGAACCAGAGAAATTCTGCCGTTATAGTTAGTTGAGCTAACTATAACTCGCGCCCCCGCAATGCACTTTTGATGACTTCACATATTACATCATTCATGACATTGTCAGTGACATCACTGATGACATCTCAAATGACATCACATGACATCATCCATGTGATAATCTGATGCACCTCCTCACCCCTTAATATAACCTTTGATACACCCACTCTAAAATACAGACTACCATTTTCGAAACCATAGACACACCAATACCAGTTACTACATACCCACTCATGGATTCCTAGGTCTACACAAACATATACTCATTCACCCATACAGTCACTCATACATGCAATCACTCATCAATACAGCACTATCCTTTGCACTCATACACCTATACAGACACTCACACATCGCCACTCATCCATACAGTTACTCACACACCTAGTCAATCATGCAAAGAATCATTCACACTCCCATTTATTCACCTATATAGTTATACACACACCACCTCACTAATTCATACACACTTACTCTCTTATAGAATTACTGATACAAGCACACACTCATCCATACAGCCACTCTCACAATCATTCACTCTCACATATAGTGATTTATATACTCTAACACTCACATAAACTGCCTTTCACATATGTAGTTACTCACACATGTACCACTGAGACATCAATTCACCCACCAACACACCCATACACACACGCTTGAACCCATACAGCCCTTCACAGATGCACTCTTGAACCCATACACCCAGTGAATTACCCACTCACACATCTATGCACAGAATTACACACCCCCACCCACCCACACAGACACTCAGGGACCCATACAGATACTCAGAAAACCAATCAATAGCCCATATAGACACTCATGTAGCTACTCACCATCCCATGCAGCTGCTTACACACCAACTGACAGACTAATACAGACATTCACAGTTATGCATTCAGTAAGACACGTTTAATCACTCACTTATACAGTCAGTCAAGCACCTACTAAATCATCTATTCAGACATTCATACACCCACTCATACTTCAATACACCTTGGCATATATATTTATATAAAACATATTTAAACTTTACAGAAACACACAGTCACTGGATGATGTCATCAGTGATGTAATCAGTGATGTCATTTGAGATGTCATCAGTGATGTCACTGACCATGTCATGAATGATGTAGTATGTGAGGTCATCAGCAGTGCATTGCGGGGGTACGAGTTATAGTTAGCTCAACTAACTATAATGGCCAAATTTCTCTGGTTTAGATGCTTCTGTTGGAATCAGAGATCAGTAAGTATAAGAAATGTCACTGGATACAACACAACAACCATTTAGCACTTATTAGGTACAAAATTAAGGGTGCACATAAAAGATTTAAGGCAACCTAATTTGATTATGAATTTCTCTCGTTTCAGCACTTGACCATACAAGGAAAAGGTCCTCAGTGTATGGTCTGTATGTAAATGTGCATGCTTTCAAAAAAAGGATGCAATTTGTACATGCCAATATGCTGTTTATTATAACTAGCAGGGAAACCAAAAGTTCTGAAGAAAGCCAATTGATCTTTCAGGGCAGTTTGTGGCTGAAACATGTCGACCGATTAGACACTTGGGACCATTATATCCTAATATAGTGTCATTTTTCATATTTTTAATTTAGCCCCTAAACCTAGTCCATTAAATAACTTGTTAGGTTTCGGAGGTTATTTTAACTCACCAAGATCCCCTGCCTTCACAGTTATCACAGAACTCCATTCACACACTTTATGTGTGTGAGTGAGGGTCCAATGATGAAGCAAGCTACAGGTGGTATCTGTGGGTGAGGACCCTAATATATATATCATGTGGTGTAACAGCAAAAAAAGAGTGAAAAAAATGAGTGTATATAACTTTAATGATGTACCGCTATCTCGCTATGTGATCAAGGGCACTTGATGCCCGTAACGCGTCATGTGAGGAGTGAGAAATAAATCTTCCTGTCATTTGCAAGTTTCCCTGGTGGTCGTTGTTTTCCATGTTCGCCGAAAGGAAGTGCTGGAAAGAGTTGCCATTATATATATATATATATATATATATATATATATATATATATATATATATATATAAAGAAATCCAAGGGACACTGCAGGGAAACTTTCGGGGGTTCTTTAATAGCAGACAAAACTGTAAAGCACAATGCATTTCGGCATACTGCCTTCGTCAGGTGCCGCCAGCCTAAATGAAAGTCCCTTCCCAATCCTCCTTTGTACTTCTTAGGCCCTCCCAGTTGTGGGAGGTCAGTAGGCTCCACTACAATTGGTAGCAGCTGCAGTCCGAGGTCCGAGACTACAGCTCCCAACATCCATTGTTCCGGTAAGTACCAAGTGGGGCAGGAATATTCTCGCTTGAATAAGCGCTGTATTTCCAAGCAAAGGGGGATGTTTACATTGCAGAAAGGCTCCATAAATAACAGTCCAGAATCCCCTTGGATCCCCAACGCTCACGCCTCAGTTCACAGATCAAAACCGGGCCGTAGAGAAGGTTACAATTACCTGCTCCTTCGTGAAGTCACGAACTGTCACTGACAGCGGTCGCTTGCTTGGCCTGATCACGGGGCGGTCCTGTAGTTCTGATACCTCGGACAAAAAAGGAAGAAGCCGAAGCCACATTGCTTGCAATCCACAGGACTCTTGTAGAGCGGGTCCCCTACACGCGTTGCAGGCAAACCGCATAAACACATCCACCAAACGATTCCTCCATGAAAGAAATCCAGGGGACACAGCGGGGAAACTTTCGGGGGTTCTTTAATAGCAGACAAAGCTGTAAAGCACAATGCATTTCGGCATACTGCCTTCGTCAGGTGCCGCCAGCCTAAATGAAAGTCCCTTCCCAATCCTCCTTTGTACTTCTTAGGCCCTCCCAGTTGTGGGAGGTCAGTAGGCTCCACTACAATTGGTAGCAGCGGCAGTCCGAGGTCCGAGACTACAGCTCCCAACATCCATTGTTCCGGTAAGTACCAAGTGGGGCAGGAATATTCTCGCTTGAATAAGCGCTGTATTGCCAAGCAAAGGGGGATGTTTACATTGCAGAAAGGCTCCATAAATAACAGTCCAGAATCCCCTCGGATCCCCAACGCTCACGCCTCAGTTCACAGATCAAAACCGGGCCAATATGCTGTTTATTATAACTAGCAGGGAAACCAAAGGTCCTGAAGAAAGCCAATTGACCGTTCAGGGCAGTTTGTGGCTGAAACATGTCGACCGATTAGACACTTGGGACCATTATATCCTAATATAGTGTCATTTTTCATATTTTTAATTTAGCCCCTAAACCTAGTCCATTAAATAACTTGTTAGGTTTTGGAGGTTATTTTAACTCACCAAGATCCCCTGCCTTCACAGTTATCACAGAACTCCGCTTACAAACACGTTGTGTCCACTCACACACTTTATGTGTGTGAGTGAGGGTCCAATGATGAAGCAAGCTACAGGTGGTATCTGTGGGTGAGGACCCTAATATATATATCATGTGGTGTAACAGCAAAAAAAGAGTGAAAAAAATGAGTGTATATAACTTTAATGACGTACCGCTACCTCGCTATGTGATCAAGGGCACTTCATGCCCGAAACGCGTCATGTGAGGAGTGAGAAATAAATCTTCCTGTCATTTGCAAGTTTCCCTGGTGGTCATTGTTTTCCATGTTCGCCGAAAGGAAGTGGTGGAAAGAGTTGCCATTATATATATATATATATATATATATATATATATTAACTCGAACTTCGAAGGCTTGCGCAAACTTGTCTTCAACAACGAAGCACAGACCACAAGGTGTACCAGCAAAGGATTTATTCTTTCTTCCCCTCGACCTCTACAGCCATTTTTGTCTGTTTCCCCCTCTCTTGTTATACGGAATTGAATCAATTAAAAAGTAGGTAAGGCCAGTTGGATCAGCGTTGTGTGTCTCATTGAAGTGTCTGGCTACTGGATATAGCTGGTCCCTGTTTTTAATTGCTCTTATGTGCTGCAGTATCCTCTTGTGCGCTTGTAAGATAGTACTGCCAATATATTTGAGACCGCAAGGACACTGCAACACATAAATCACATATTCTGATTTACAGTTCAGGGCTTTAGTGATTGATTTTTCTTCATCGTTGATATATATATATTCACTTAAAAAACCATAGGTTTCACACATGTTATAGTTAGCTGGACATTTCACTCATAAAAAACCATTGAAATTCCCCCATTATAGTTAGTTCAGGTAAATATAACTCGCGCGCCTGCAATCCACTGCTGATGACGTCACATATTACATCACTCATGACATGGTCAGTGACATCACTCATAACATCACTGATGACATCATCCTTGTGATAGAGTGGCGGTCGCGCGAGTTATAGATATCTGAACTAACTATAACGGGGGAATTTCAATGGTTTTTTACGAGTGAAATGTCCAGCTAACTATAACATGTGTGAAACCTATGGTTTTTTAAGTGAATTTGCAAGGGTTTTTAAATGCTAATTCCTAACTATAACATGTGTGAAACCTATGGTTTTTTAAGTGCATTTGTAAGGTTTTTTAAATGCTAATTTATGTATGTATTATTATATTTTTTATATATTTGTTTTACAATAAACTACCTATGTATATAGTCTTAGATTGACTGTATCCTGTAATATGGAATGGCTCGTTTAAAATGTTTTTTGGTTTTTTTTAAAGGTTTTTCACCGTGCGCGCACGGTGCGCGCACCCTGCGAATTTTTGAAAAAAAAAGTAAAATGTTTTTTTCACCCTTCGGGGTCCTTCAGGGACCCCCTGACAAAGGCTAGGGGGTCAGAAACTCTCTACCCTGCCCCCTTTTCACGTTCTCCACCTTTCTTTTTCACTGTCACACACAAAATGGCGGCCGACACTTCCTAATTTCGACCGATTTGAATGTTGACTGACATGTAACCACCAATCAGAATTACGCTCACGCACGTTATGGTGCGCGCACCGTGCACGCACGGTGCGCGCTTATAGATATTTATGTACTTTTAACTGCAATTTTCTCAGGAACTACTGAACAGATTGACACCATATATGCAAAAGGCACATGCCTGACCTGAGGACTACCTCTTTGCCAAATTTCAAGTAATTCTGTTCAGCCGTTTGGATTGTACCTTCGACTAAAGGTCCTATGGGAAAATGCATGGGGAAAACGCGTTTTGGGACCCCCCTTTTTTCTCAGCCCCCGCTTGACGAATCACCCCGAGACTTTCAGGGTAGGAGCTGAGCGGGGTGCCCCATTAGTTTTGAAACTTTCGCGAGGATTCGTCAACCGGCGCCAAAGTTATTCAAAATAGAATTTTCAGATTTCCTATGGGAACTCGGTCCTAACTATAACTATCTACTGGCGACCGCCAGTAGATAATATATCTATATATATATATATTCACTGAAAAAACCATAGGTTTCACACATGTTATAGTTAGGAATTAGCATTTAAAAAACCTTGCAAATTCACTTAAAAAAACAATAGGTTTCACACATTTTATAGTTAGCTGGACATTTCAGTTTAGCTTATAGATCACCTTCCAAACCTCTGTGGGAAAAGCATGAGAAAATAGTTTTCTCTCAAACATGATTCATGATATCACAGCAGAAGGCTTTTTCACATGGTAAAATCACCTTAGAACACACCACAATTCCTAAACTGAGTATGGTACCATCAACAAATGATTTATAATGTAACTAAAGTCTTAAAACCTTCTATTAACTGCAATGCTTTTTAATGAGGTGCTATTATGTATATTGGTCCCAAGATGGCTGCCAACACTTCTTGGATAAAGTACTGACAGCCAATCAGATCTCACAATGAGATGTGTGGTTAGGCTCCGCCCAGATATATCTATCTTTTTTTTAACTCTAATTTTCTCAGGAACTACTGAACGGATTTACACCATTTAAGCAAAAGGCACGAGTCTGAACTGAGGACTACCTCTTTGCCAAATTTGATGTAATTCCGGTCAGCAGTTCGGGCTGTAGCTGCGTCAACAGGTCCTATGGGAAAATGCATGGGGAAAACGCATTTTGGGACCCCCTTTTTTCTAAGCCCCTGCTTGACAAATCACCGTGAAATTATCAGGATAGGAGCGGACCGGAGCTGGCCAAAAGTTTGGAAATTTTCGCGAAGATTCGTCAATCGGCGCCAACGTTATTCCAAATAGAATGTTGCGGATTTCCAATGGAAAATAGGTCCTAACTGTAACTACCTACTGGCGACTGCCAGTAGGTAATATGTATATATCTATATATCTATATATCTATCTATATATATATATATATTACCTACTGGCGGTCGCCAGTAGGTAGTTATAGTTAGGACCCTGTTTCCATAGGAAATCCGCAACATTCTATTTGGAATAACTTTGGCGCCGGTCGACGAATCTTCGCGAAATTTTCAAAATAGGTGGGGCGCTACGCTCCGCTCCTACCCTGAAAGTCTCGGGGGGATTCGTCAAGCAGGGGCCGAGAAAAAAGGGGGGTCCCAAAACGCGTTTTCCCCATGCATTTTTCCATAGGACCTTTAGACACAGCTACAGCCCGAACGGCTGAACAGAATTACTTGAAATTTGGCAGAGAGGTAGCCATAAGGTCAAGGAAGTGCCTTTTGCAGGTCTGGTGTAAATCTGTTCAGTATTTCCTGAGAAAATAGCATTTAAAAGCATATATATATGTGGGCGGAGCCTAACCACACATCTCATCCTGAGATCTGATTGGCTGTCAGCACTTCATCCAAGAAGTGTTGGCAGCCATCTTGGGACCAATATACATGATAGCACCTCATTAAAAAGCATTGCAGTTAATAGAAGGTTTTAAGACTTTAGTTACATTATAAATCATTTGTTGATGGTACCATACTCATTTTAGGAATTGTGGTATGTTCTAAGGTGATTTCACCATGTGAAAAAGCCTTCTGCTGGGATATCATGATTGAGAGAAAAATATTTTCTCATGCTTTTACCACAGAGGTTTGGAAGGTGATCTATAGGCTAAACTGAGAGCTTATTTTCTGTAAATTCACATTATCTTTCTCAGTCATGTGAGAATGAAGTCTGACATTCTCAGTAAAACATGTACATCCAACAAGGGCAGAGACTGTCAGTTGATTCCTTTGTGTTCTACTGCAGCTTCCCAGAGTGTTCCAAAGAACTACTAGAGCGCTAACAGTCCTACTTATGATAAACGTATGGCACACCTGAAGCCATCTTGCTTGGATTAAAGTGGTAACTCTTAAAACATTTAATTTAAAAAGGAACAAAATGAGGGGGTTCATTTTTCCATAAAAAGTATGATTAGTGCTGCAGAAAGAAAAATTAGGGCACATTTTGAGTGACTTCTCAAATCCTCTTCTATTTCATTAAAAAATTCTGACATGCAGACTGAAACATGCACTTTCAATACCAGCAGCAGTTTTCCCTGGTGAGCAGTAGCTTTACTACAGTAATCTAATGAGCAAAAAGAGTGCTAACATTCTGAATTTATGGCAAATGTGTGACACATCTGAATGCCTTCTTGATGGAATCAAAGTAAAAAACTGAAAGTATTTCCTACTGAGGAGACTGCAGTAAATGAGGAAATTAGGAAACTTCATAACAAATAAGTCTCCCAAGATGGCCACCAGAGACAAAAGAGCCCAAATGTAGCCCAAATATCACCCAGATGTAGCCCAAGTATAGCCCAATGACAGAATGTCCCAGAATGTTCTTAAAAACAACTAGAGCGCTTACTGTCTTCATTATGACAAAAGTATGGCACACCTGAAGCCATCTTGATTGGAATAAACTGGTAACACTTAAAACATTTAATTTAAAAAGGAACACAATGAGGAGGTTCATTTTGCCATAGAAATTATGATTAATGCTGAAGAAAGAAAATGAGGGCACATTTTGAGTGACTTCTCAAATCCTCTTCTATTTCATTAAAAAATTCTGACATGCAGACTGAAACATGCACTTTTAATACCAGGAGCAGACTTCCATGGTGCAGTAGATTTACTACAGTGATCTAATGAGCAACTAGAGTGCTAACATTCAGAATTTATGGCAAATGTGTGACATATCTGAATACCTTCATGATGGAATCAAAGTAAAAAACTGAAAGCATTTCCTACTGAGGAGACTGCAGTACATGAGGAAATTAGGAAACTTCATAACAAATAAATCTCCCAAGATGGCCACCGGAGACAAAAGAGCCCAAATGTAGCCCAAAATCACCCAGATGTAGCCCAAATATAGCCCAATGACAGAAGTGTGCAAAACACTTATTATTTTGTGTTTTTGCAGTGTTATATAGTGCAGACTTGTCAGGTATTGGAGTGCTTTACATGAGCATTGGTTACATCACACAAGAACAAATTCATTTTGGTTGTAGACATGGGGAGACTAAGTGATTTGACCAGAATCACAGAATGTCGAGCTGAAGCAGAAACTGCAACCTGGTTCCCCAGTTGCAAAGTCTGCAGTTCTGGAAGTAACACCACATCCTCTCCCCTAAGTGCAACATTTAATCAAGTGGTCAACTGGATAAAAAAACATAAAAATAACAAATAATTTAAAAGTGCTTTGTCGCTATTTGAAAACTCAGAAAATATGTCCTTATTTTAGTCTTTTAGAGCACTAACCATAATTTTGATGCCAATAAGACCCTCTCATATATGTAATTTCTAAAGGAAATGCTCTAGGTATTACAGTTTTGATTACATCAAGATGATGTCAGGCGTTCCACACTTTTGAAATAAATATAGAATGTTAGCAATCTAGTTGTTCATTAGGATACTGTTGAGAGGCAGAGGCCAGGGGCACGGACTCTGAAAATTGAAGGCAGGTAGGAGGGTGCAAAGGCAACAATTTAACCACACTGAGCAGGCAGGAAGGGCCGTGGAAGCACAACAGACTATGGAGGGCAGTGGAAAGGGGGGCAGGGGCAACAAACCAACAATACAGGACTTGCAAGAGAGGCTGTTGGAGGGAAGATCTATTACGGGTCAAGGAAGCTAGGGGCGGTCCCCAGATCCCCGGGAGCCACCACAGAACTGAGCAGGAGAGTGAGTCAGGGACAAAAGGGGCACCTTAATTTGAGCCGGGGTGCCTAGGAACGCTTGCTCCAAAAATGAAGAAAACAGACATATGAGACATGGAATTGGAGGCAGAATACAATGGCAGTTTAATGAGAAGATGCAACTTCAAAGAAACCGCAGAATAGAGACATAAAGTACAAAATACAGAATCCAGATAATCATACAGCTGTCATAATATTCTCTGTATCTCAATTAATGTACTGACAGAGAGAGAGAGAAAACACATCTATAAATGCATCATGAGAAACAAGTTACACCAAGGAAAATGTTACCTAGGAACACTCACGTTTACTCTTAGAGCAAGCATTCCTGCAATTACAATACAAAATCTTTTAAATGCAAAAGTAAAGAGAACAATGGTTAAACATAACATGACATTTCATATAGGTAAAATAGAATAAGATACTTCAAGCAAAGCAGAGCAAGACATTTTAAGCAAAGGAAGACAAGAGCTCCCAGCTCTTGGGGAAAACCTGCACTGCCTGTTAACCTACATACAGACGGCGAGGTAGTCCGTCGATATCTGTGGGTGCTCCCTTTTTATATCATTTTGTGGGCTCCTTTGCACGCTACATCTACCTACGTATGCTACCCAAAAGCTTCGTCTGCAGATTTTACCAGACATTTCGTCATTTACCCACTTAATGCTGACAATGGACTGGGTGAAAAGGTCAGTCTCTCAGGCCAATCGCTTATCGTAAGTTCCATAGAGCAAGCAGAAAATAATGGGTATTGTACGGGAATTCAATATATTCATGTATAAAATCTCCTCAGTTCTCCTAACTTGACGCTCTGCGGTTGCCACTTCCTTAAAAGCGGGAAACCTGCCCAGGAAGCAAGTACCAGTCCAGGATGCAGCCTACTGTATGTCGACAGCTTCAGGGGGATGTTGAACTTTGATACCGAGCACGGAGCACTCGGGTAGGGTGGGGGCTACTAGTTTGGATCAGAAGGCCTCGCAGACCTGCCTTCAGACTGCTATACACTAAAATTGCAGAGCTATGGTCAATTTAACAAAGAGGCCTACATATTGAACAGAAGAGCCTACACAGGGGTTTTATGCTGGCTGAGTGGTAAGGATGTCTCAGGATAATTATATAGCAACACAGGACCCGCTGGTCAATTTAATACGGCCTACAAATGCAGCTGGCAGGGCAAGGACAAGGGTCTCATACTTCAGGTGTGGACAGAACGGGCCAGGGGCCCCCTGTGATACAAAATCTACCCTCCTTCAAGGCTGTGGCAATGTAATAGACCATTGTGGGCAGAAGGAAGAGGCAATGGTAGTACAACCATACATGCCAACAGACCCGATTCAGCCAGGAAACGTCCAATGTTTTTAAGCTCAAATGGGCTTTATTTGATCTGTCTCCTGTCTACAATATCCTCTTTTTCAATGTAACTCAAAGGGGAAAATCAATACCCCAGTTTTTTTTCAAAATCTCCCTCTTACCAAGTTCAAAATGTTCGCAAGTATGGTACATTGGATCATGGAAGGAAATGGGATAGGGACATGGACTTGGATAACAGAGGACAGGAGGGACATGGAGAGGTGCACCAAACTGACCCTGCAGGACAGGCATCAGGGTTTGCAGCAGCACAATACACCACACAGGGCATGCAGGATGGGAGTGCAGCACAACAATCCATAGAAAGCAAGAGGGAGGGGACAGGACCATGCACATGGACAACAGAGAACAGAGGGGCAAGAGGCAATGGTAGCTAGCTGACCATAATGGACAGACAGGAGAGAAAGCTGCAGCATAACAGACCATAAAGGGCAGGAGGGACGGATCAGGGGCATTACAATGGAACAGACAAGCCAGGAGGGAGGGAGTAGGGCTGGGGGTAATGGGGCAGGGCAGGAGCAGCAAGATAGCCATGGAGGTCAGGCAGGATGGGCACTAGAAGCAAGACACACCATGAAGAGCAACAGTGAGACTGTGATGGCATACACACAGACCATGGAGGGAAGGTGGGAGGGGGTCAGGGGCAGCTAACTGACCACACAGGGAAGGTGGGAGGGGCCATGGCAGCACAGAAGACCATGCATGGCAAGTGGGAGGGTTAGTGGCAGCACAATGGCTATGATGGGCAAGAAGGAGGGTGGAGGGGCATGCACAAAGGACGATGGAGGATAGAAGGGAGGGTCAGGACCTGTGCACAGACAAGAAAGTTCAGGGGAAGGGACCTCACAACAGACCACACGGGGCAGGCAGGAGGAGCAGTTGCAGCACAACAGACCAGGGAGGGCAGAAGGGTGTGGCAGTACAATGGACCATGTAGGACAGGAGGAAGAGGATAGGGGCATGGCATGTGGACAGGCAGGGTGGAGGTGGCAGGGACAGGTTACAGTCATCTGACAATGCTAGGCAGGTGGGAGGGGAGTGGCAGCTCAACAGAACACTCAGAGTAGATAGGAGTGGCAGGTCCATGGGACATGGTGGGCAAAAAGGATGGAGCAGGGGCATGCACAAAGACATCGGAGGGCAGGGGGAAGGAGAATAGGGGCAGCAAGCTAAGCACAGAGTTTAAGCAGGAGGTCAATGATGGGGCATAGAATTGGGCAATGGAGGGCAGGAGGAGTGGACTGGTACATCATACTAAATTGAGGGCAGTGGCAGCACATCAGACCATGCATGGCAGGAGGGAGGAGGCTAGTCCATGGATTCACACAACAGAGGATAGGGAGGAAGGGGATGGGGCAGCAAGCTAACTGTTCAGAGAAGGCGGGTATTAGGAACTTTATTGTTTTTAAAACATTGTGTCTGTGCGAACTACTTAAAATATGAACAAGTAGGCAGCATAATCTCACTTTTATTCAGGAAGAAGAGGACGTTTGTGACTGTGACTCCGGGCTCACTTGGCAGAAACACCCCCTGACCCTCCACCCCCTATCGCAAAATGTAATGCCCGTGAAAAGGGTAGGTGAACACAGTGTTATATAGAACATAGTCCTGAGAGCACGATTGAAAATGAAAACTAGATATTGTGTATGGTATAAACTATGCACCAAAAAGTGTGATATAAGATGAACCGGGCGTGAAATATAATATGCAATACATTGTGCGCAATGACAGATTCATTGGAGAGCGCGAGATAGCACAGGCACTAGCGCGTGCTATGCGATATGCGCCTTGGAGTGTAATATGCACAGGGCAGTGTTGTGTAACCTAACTAGTCTCTAAAGTTGTAATATAAAATATGTGCTGGGGAGTGTAACGTTGCATATGCACTGTGACAAAGATATGGATCCCAGATTGTAATATGTATGGCATAGCACTGTGCGTTATAACATAGGCATCGAGAAAGGCACGTTAGATGGGGCAATATAACCCGTGCGAAGACAAGTGTGGCATGACATATTCACGGGGTGGTGTTACAGTGCACATGGGCTAGAGAGTGTCATAGCATATGCACTAGCTAGTGGAATACAACACAGAGGTGTGTGGCACTCGGCAGGCAATGGTGGGTGTAACACAGCATTGGGCTCTGTCAGGAGCACGCTGTGACTCTCAAGTGATGTTCGTCCCCTTTCTAGAGAGTAAAATAAAAAGTATTACACATCCGGCAGTGGATGTGTGTTTTATTAACCGTGAGGGGGGTTTCTTGCATAGTTTTGGTCGAATTTTTGTCGAATCCCCTTTGAATGGCTTGGTGTGCATGTGTATTAAATGTGCCCGTCAATAGCTACCCATGTTTGTATAAATAAACGACAAGGGTGTCTACCAGGATTAGGCACGGTAGGGCATCAGACATGTCAGAGCTTCACTAGTGGTGTAAATACATTCCACGTGGATTCATTGCATGCATAGTCGCCTTTTAATGAATATCACGCAAATCGTCATGGTGATAGGTACGTACGGTTTGTCCAGCATGTCCTAGGTGTGTCTATGAATATATATTTTTTAAAAATAATAAAAAACAGTGGCCGGCCCTGGGGATTGGGGTCAAAAAAATATAATTAGGAGACTGGCCCTGGGGGATGGGGTCATCAGGGCCAATAAATTAGAATAAGAAGGGGAACCAAACAGCCCCCCTTCTTAAAAAACTAAAATAAATAAAAGACTGGCATCGTGCCGAAGGCCATGCCCCCTCCGTGCAGCACTCTGCAAACGCGCCCCCAACAGGCATCTCCAGTATGCGCCAGGGAGCTGCGCTGCAGCCAGGTGTTCTGAGGCCAAGCCTCTTTTTACACCTCTCTGCAACGCAGCTCTGTGGCGCTTACTGGAGGTACCTAGTGGTCTAGTTTGACCCTAGGGACCCTTAGGATTCAAGGGGACTTAATCTCTCAACTTAGAACAGCCACAGGGCGCGTTTACACAGTGGTGAAGGGAGGGGACGGGGCCTGAGGTGACGTGTGCAAACACGCACTATGGCACGTTTTAAATTGGGGATATAATTTCCCTTCAATACTGAGGGCCCCTGGGGGCTAACTAGCCCACCAAGTGCTTCCAGTAAGCGCCACTGAGCTGCTTTGCAGAGAGGTGGTCCAGGCCGTGCCACTTTTTACACCTCTCTGCAACGCAGCTCTGTGGCACTTACTGGAGGTACCTAGTGGGCTAGTTGGACCCTAGGGACCCTCAGGATTCAAATGAACTTAATCTCCCAACTAAAAATGGACACAGGGCGTGTTTACACAGTGGTGAATGGAGGGGACGGGCCTGAGTTAACGTGTGCAAAAACGCCCTGTGGCCTGTTTTAAGAGGTAGTTTTAATCCCCATGCCCTATTATATACTAGGGGCTTACAGAGGAGGTCATGCTAATCACAGGGGGACCCCAACGCATAATGTTCCCTAGTGTATGTAGGTGTTTTCACTGTATTCTAAGTGTCTTTTAACATAGCACTGGCTCTAGGACTGGTTAGTCAGACTCAGTTACCACCAGTATCCGTCTGAAAAAGTTGAGGGTACAGGATGATTTTGCAACAAGGCTTCTTTCTGCTCTTCTTTTTGTTCTTTCTGCACGTTATCCTTCTTCCTGCACTTATCTTCGTATTTGA
Organism: Triturus cristatus; assembly: GCF_964204655.1. NCBI lineage: Eukaryota > Metazoa > Chordata > Amphibia > Caudata > Salamandridae > Triturus > Triturus cristatus. The sequence goes on from NC_140580.1 coordinate 287,546,894, forward strand.
GGACTTCTGTTGCTTCTGTCTGCACTTCTTTTGTTTCTTTCTGTGCATTTTTTCTTCTTTCTTCACATGTCCTATCTCTGTAGGCATAGTTAGAAATTAGCATTTAAAAAACCTTTGAAATTCACAGAAAAAAACCATAGGTTTCAGGCACGTTATAGTTAGGAATTAGCATTTAAAAAACCTCAGAAATTCACTGAAACAACCATAGGTTTCAGGGGTGTTATAGTTAGCTGGACTTTTCACTTGTACAAAACCATTGAAATTCCCCCGTTATAGTTAGTTCAGCTAACTATAACTCGCGCGCCCGCAATGCACTGCTGATGACGTCACATATTACATCACTCATGACATGGTCAGTGACATCACTCATGACATCACTGATGACATCTCAAATGACATCACTGATGACATCACTGATGACATCATCCTTGTGATAGAGTGGCAGACCTCCTCTCACCCTAATATAACCTTTGATACACACATTCAAAAATAGAGACTAAAATTTTCAAAACAATGGACATACCAATACCAGTTACAACAACCTCTTCAGTAATTCTAAGATCCACATACACATCCACTCATTCACCAACAGTCCTATACAGTCACTCATACATGTACTCACTCATCATATGTACTCATACACCTATACATCCTGTTACACAATGCCACTCATCCATAGAGTTACTCACACACATAGTCACTCATGCTAATAAAGAATCAAACATACATTTACTTGCATATACAGTTATACACACACCACCATACTTACTTCTACGGAAACTTACACATACTTAGTCTTTTAAACAATCACTTATAGAAACACATACTTATTCATACAGGAACTCTTTCAATCTCTCACTCTCACATATACTCACATATATACACCAATAGTCACATATACTAGTTTAAAACATATGTAGTTACTCATAAAGACACTATTGAGACAGTCATTCACTCACTAACACACCCATACACACACTCATCCACCCATACAGTCCTGCACACATGCTGTGTTCAACCCATACAAACAGTGAGTCACTCATTCATGCACCTATGCACTACGTAATACCCCCCACCGAACCATGCAGACACTCAGACTGATACTCAAAAAACCAACTAATAACCTATATAGACACCCATGTAGCTACTCACCAACCCATGCAGCCACTTATACACAAAGTGAGAGACTGATACAGATATTTACATATTTAAACATTACTCACTAAGCCATGTATTCACTATGATACACTTAATCAGTCAGTTACACAATCAATTTTTCAAAAACAAATCATCCATTTAGACACTTATATACCCATTTATTCTTCCATCGACCTTGAGATATACATATATAAAACATATTTAATTTTCAGAAAAACACACATTCACTGGATGATGTCATCAGTGATGTCATCAGTGATGTCATTTGAGATGTCATCAGTGATGTCATGAGTGATGTCACTGACCATGTCATGAGTGATGTAATATGTGACGTCATCAGCAGTGCATTGCGGGCGCGCGAGTTATAGTTAGCTGAACTAACTATAACGGGGGAATTTCAATGGTTTTGTACAAGTGAAAAGTCCAGCTAACTATAACACCCCTGAAACCTATGGTTTTTTCAGTGAATATATATATATATATATATATATATATATATATATATATATAATCTACTGGCGGTCGCGCACGGTGAAAAACCTTAAAAAAAAAAAATACATAACTTAGCATTTAAAAAAAAACTTACAAATTCACTGAAAAAACCATAGGTTTCACACATGTTATAGTTAGGAATTAGCATTTAAAAAACCTTGCAAATTCACTTAAAAAAACCATAGGTTTCACACATTTTATAGTTAGCTGGACATTTCACTCGTGAAAAACCATTGAAATTCCCCCGTTATAGTTAGTGCAGGCAACTATAACTCACGTGACCGCAATCCTCTGCTGATGACGTCAGATATTACATCACTGTATTTGGACACGTATTTACCCATGTCTTCTTCCATTAATTTTTAGCTATACATATATTACAAATATTTTTTTTTCAGAAAGACACATATGTCATCAGTGATGTAATATCTGGCGTCATCAGCAGAGGATTGCGGTCGCGTGAGTTATAGTTGCCTGCACTAACTATAACGGGGGAATTTCAATGGTTTTTCACGAGTGAAATGTCCACCTAACTATAACATGTGTGAAACCTATGGTTTTTTAAGTGAATTTGCAAGGTTTTTTAAATGCTAATTCCTAACTATAACGTGTGTGAAACCTATGGTTTTTTCAGTGAATTTGTAAGTTTTTTTTTAAATGCTAAGTTATGTATTTTTTTTTTTTAAGGTTTTTCACCGTGCGCGACCGCCAGTAGATTATATATATATATATATATATATATATATATATATATATATATATATATATATATATAGATATATAGATATATAGATATATAGATATATACATATTACCTACTGGCAGTCGCCAGTAGGTAGTTACAGTTAGGACCTATTTTCCATTGGAAATCCGCAACATTCTATTTGGAATAACGTTGGCGCCGATTGACGAATCTTCGCGAAAATTTCCAAACTTTTGGCCAGCTCCGGTCCGCTCCTATCCTGATAATTTCACGGTGATTTGTCAAGCGGGGGCTTAGAAAAAAGGGGGTCCCAAAATGCGTTTTCCCCATGCATTTTCCCATAGGACCTGTTGACGCAGCTACAGCCCGAACTGCTGACCGGAATTACATCAAATTTGGCAAAGAGGTAGTCCTCAGTTCAGACTCGTGCCTTTTGCTTAAATGGTGTAAATCCGTTCAGTAGTTCCTGAGAAAATTAGAGTTAAAAAAAAGATAGATATATCTGGGCGGAGCCTAACCACACATCTCATTGTGAGATCTGATTGGCTGTCAGTACTTTATCCAAGAAGTGTTGGCAGCCATCTTGGGACCAATATACATAATAGCACCTCATTAAAAAGCATTGCAGTTAATAGAAGGTTTTAAGACTTTAGTTACATTATAAATCATTTGTTGATGGTACCATACTCAGTTTAGGAATTGTGGTGTGTTCTAAGGTGATTTTACCATGTGAAAAAGCCTTCTGCTGTGATATCATGAATCATGTTTGAGAGAAAACTATTTTCTCATGCTTTTCCCACAGAGGTTTGGAAGGTGATCTATAAGCTAAACTGAGAGCATATTTTCTGTAAATTCACATTATCTTTCTCAGTTATGTGAGAATGAAGTCTGAAATTCTCAGTAAAACATGTACATCCAACAAGGGCAGAGACTGTCAGCTGATTCCTTTGTGTTCTACTGCAGCTTCCCAGAGTATTCTAAAGAACAACTAGAGCGCTAACAGTCCTACTTATGACAAACGTATTGCACACCTGAAGCGATCTTGATTGGAATAAAGTGGTAACTCTTAACACATTTAATTTAAAAAGGAACAAAATGAGGTGGTTCATTTTGCCATAGAAAGTATGATTAGTGCTGCAGAAAGAAAAATTAGGGCACATTTTGAGTGACTTCTCAAATCCTCTTCTATTTCATTAAAAAATTCTGACATGCAGACAGAAACATGCACTTTCAATACCAGCAGCAGACTTCCCTGGTGAGCAGTAGCTTTACTACAGTGATCTAATAAGCAAATAGAGTGCTAACATTCTGAATTTATGGCAAATGTGTGACACATCTGAATGCCTTCTTGATGGAATCAAAGTAAAAAACTGAAAGTATTTCCTACTGAGGAGACTGTAGTAAATGAGGAAATTAGGAAACTTCATAACAAATAAGTCTCCCAAAATGGCCACCAGAGACAAAAGAGCCCAAATGTAGCCCAAATATCACCCAGATGTAGCCCAAGTATAGCCCAATGACAGAATGTCCCAGAGTGTTCTAACAAACAACTAGAGCGCTAACAGTCTTACTTATGAAAAAAGTATGGCACACTTGAAGCCATCTTGATTGGAATAAAGTGGTAACACGTAAAACATTTAATTTACAAAGGAACAAAATGAGAGGGTTCATTTTGCCATAGAAATTATGATTAGTGCTGCAGAAAGAAAAATTAAGGCACATTTTGACTTCTCAAATCCTCTTCTATTTCATAAAAAAATTCTGACATGCAGACTGAAACATGCACTTTGAATACCAGCAGCAGACTTCCCTGGTGAGCAGTAGCTTTACTACAGTGATCTAATGAGCAACTAGAGTGCTAACATTCAGAAGTTATGGCAAATGTGTGACACATCTGAATGTCTTCTTGATGGAACCAAAGTAAAAAACTGAAAGTATTTCCTACAGAGGAGACTGCAGTAAATGAGGAAATTAGGAAACTTCATAACAAATAAATCTCCCAAGATGGCCACCAGAGACAAAAGAGCCCAAATATCACCCAGATGTAGCCCAAGTACAGCCCAATGACAGAATGTCCCAGAGTGTTCTTAAGAACAACTAGAGCGCTTACTGTCTTACTTAGGACAAAAGTATGGCACACCTGAAGCCATCTTGATTAGAATAAACTGGTAACACTTACAACATTTAATTTAAAAAGGAACATAATGAGGGGTTCATTTTCCCATAGAAATTATGATTAGTGCTGAAGAAAGAAAAATTAGGCCACATTTTGAGTGACTTCTCAAATCCTCTTCTATTTCATTAAAAAATTCTAATATGCAGACTGAAACATGCACTTTTAATACCAGCAGCAGACTTCCGTGGTGAGCAGTAGCTTTACTACAGTGATCTAATGAGCAACTAGAGTGCTAACATTCAGAATTTATGGCAAATGTGTGACATATCTGAATACCATCTTGATGGAATCGAAGTAAAAAACTGAAAGCATTTCCTACTGAGCAGACTGCAGTAAATGAGGAAATTAGGAAACGTCATAACAAATAAAGCTCCCAAGATGGCCACCAGAGACAAAAGAGCCCAAAAATCACCCAGATGTAGCCTACATGTAGCCCAATGACAGAAGTGTGCAAAACACATATTTTTTGTGTATTTGCAGTTTTATATAGTGCAGACTTGTCAGGTATAGGAGTGCTTTACATGAGCATTGGTTACATCACACAAGATCAAATTCATTTTGGTTGTAGACATGGGGAGATTAAGTGATTTGACCAGAATCACAGAATGTTGAGCTGAAGCAGAAACTCCAACCTGGTTCCCCAGTTGCAAAGTCTGCAGCTCTGGAAGTAACACCACATCCTCTCCCCTAAGTGCAACATTTAATCAAGTGGTCAACTGGATAAAAAAACATAAAGATTACAAATAATTTAAAAGTTCTTTGTTGCTATTTGAAAACTCAGAAAATATCTCCTCATTTTAGTTTTTTAGAGCCCTAACCATAATTTTGTTGCAAATAAGACCCTCTCATATATGTAATTTCTAAAGGAAATGCTCTAGGTATTACAGTTTTGATTACATCAAGATGACGTCAGGCGTTCCACACTTTTTTAATAAATATATATTGTTAGCAATCTAGTTGTTCATTGGGATACTGTTGAGAGGCAGAGGCCAGGGGCACGGACTCTGAAAATTGAAGGCAGGTAGGAGAGTGCAGAGGCAACAATTTGACCACACTGGGCAGGCAGGAAGGGCAGTGGCAGCACAACAGACTATGGAGGGCAGTGGAAAGGGGGGCAGGGGCAACAAACCAACAATACAGGACTGGCAAGAGAGGCTGTGGCAATATAATAGACCATTGTGGGCAGAAGGAAGAGGCAGTGGTAGTACAACCATACATGCCAACAGGCCCGTTTCAGCCAGGAAACGTCCAATGTTTTTAAGCTCAAATGGGCTTTATTTGATCTGTCTCCTGTCTACAATCTCCTCTGTTTCAATGTAACTCAAAGGGGAAAATCAATACCCCAGTTCTTTTCAAAATCTCCCTCTTACCAAGTTCAAAATGTTCACAAGTATGGTACATTGGATCATGGTAGGCAGGAGGAATTGGGGTAGGGACATGGACTCGGATAACAGAGGTCAGAAGGGACATGGAGAGGTTCACCAAACTGACCATACAGGGCAGGCATCAGGGTTTTGAGCGGCACAATACACCACACAGGGCATGCGGGACGGGAGTGCAGCACAACAATCCATAGAAACCAATAGGGAGGGGACAGGACCATGCACATGGACAACAGAGAACAGAGGGGAAAGAGGCAATGGTAGCTAGCTGACCATAATGGACAGACAGGAGAGAAAGCTGCAGCATAACAGACCATAAAGGGCAGGAGGGACGGATCAGGACCATTACAATGGAACAGACAAGCCAGGAGGGAGGGAATAGGGGTCTGCACATGGAAACAGAGGGCTGAGGCAAGGGGGCAGGGCAGGAGCAGCAAGATGACCATGGAGGTCAGGCAGGATGGGCACTAGAAACAAGACACACCATGGAGAGCAACAGTGAGACTATGATGGCATACACACAGACCTTGGAGGGAAGGTGGGAGGGGGTCAGGGGCAGCTAGCTGACCACACAGGGAAGGTGGGAGGGGCCATGGCAGCACAGAAGACCATGCATGGCAAGCGGGAGGGTTAGTGGCAGCACAATGGCTATGATGGGCAAGAAGGAGGGTGCAGGGGCATGCACAAAGGACCATGGAGAATAGAAGGGAGGGTCAGGACCTGGGCACAGACAAGAGAGTTCAGGGGAAGGGGCCTCACAACAGACCGTGCAGGGCAGGCAGGAGGAGCAGTTGCAGCACAACAGACCAGGGAGGGCAGAAGGGTGTGGCAGTAAAATAGACCATGGAGGACAGGAGGAAGGGGATAGGGGCATGGCATATGGACAGGCAGGATGGAGGTGGCAGGGACAGGTTACAGTCATCTGACAATGCTAGGCAGTTGGGAGGGGAGTGGCAGCTCAACAGAACCCTCAGAGTAGATAGGAGTGGCAGGTCCATGGAACATGGTGGGCAAAGAGGATGGATCAGGGGCATGCACAAACATATTGGAGTGCAGGGGGAAGGAGAATAGGGGCAGCAAGCTAAGCACAGAGGCTAAGCAGGAGGTCAATGATGGGCCATAGAATTGGGCAATGGAGGGCAGGAGGAGTGGACTGGTACATCATGCTAAATGGAGGGCAGTGGCAGCACATCAGACCATGCATGGCAGGAGGGAGGAGGCTAGTCCATGGATTTAGACAACAGAGGATAGGGAGGAGGTGGATGGGGCAGCAAGTTAACTGTTCAGAGAAGGTGGGTATTAGGAACTTTATTGTTTTTAAAATGTGTGTCTGTGCGAACTACTTAAAATATGAACAAGTATGCAGCATAATCTCACTTTTATTCAGGAAGAAGAGGACGTTTGTGACTGTGACTCCTGGCTCACTTTGCAGAAACACCCCCTGACCCTCCACCCCCCCATCGCAAAATGTAATGCCCGTTAAAAGGGTAGGTGGACGCAGTGTTATATAGAACATAGTCCTGAGAGCACGATTGAAAATGAAAACTAAATATAGTATATGGTATAAACTATGCACCAAAAAGTGTGATATAAGATGAACCGGGGCGTGAAATATAATATGCAATACATTGTGCGCAATGACAGATTCATTGGAGAGCGCGAGATAGCACAGGCACTAGCTCGTGCTATGCGATATGCGCCTTGGAGTGTAATATGCAGAGGGCAGTGTTGTGTAACCTAACCAGTCTCTAAAGTTGTAATATAAAATATGTGCTGGGGAGTGTAACGTTGCATATGCACTGTGACAAAGATATGGATCCCAGATTGTTATATGTATGGCATAGCGCTGTGCGTTATAACATAGGCATCGAGGAAGGCATGTTAGATGGGGCAATATAACCCGTGCGAAGGCAAGTGTGGCATGACATATTCACGGGGTGGTGTTACAGTGCACATGGGCTAGAGACTGTCATACGCACTAGCTGGTGGAATACAACACAGAGGTGTGTGGCACTCGGCGGGCACTGGTGGGTGTAACACAGCATTGGGCTCAGCCATGAGCACGCTGTGACTCTCAAGTGAGGTTTGTCTCTTTTCCAGAGAGTAAAATAAAAAGTATTACACATCTGGCGGTGGATGTGTGTTTATTAACCGTGAGGGGGGTTTCTTGTATAGTTTGGTTGCATTTTTGTGGAATCCCCTTTGAATGGCTTGGTGTGCGTGTGTATTAAATGTGCCCGTCAATAGCTACCCATGTTTGTATAAATAAACAACAAGGGTGTCTACTTGGAGAGTAACCACCGGCGGGGGCGCCGGGATTAGGCACGGTAGGGCGTCAGACATGTCAGAGCTTCACTAGCGGTGTAAATACATTCCACGTGGATTCATTGTATGTATAGTCGCCTTCTAATGAATATCACGCAAATCGTCATGGTGATAGGTACATACGGTTTGTCCAGCATGTCCTAGGTGTTTCTATAAATATATTTTTTTTTTAGAAAACAAAGGTCCCTGGGGCCATAAGTGGCCTGAGGAGGGGGCAGCACAGGCCCCCTCCTAAAGATTTTTTTTTAAAAAAGGCCATGACTCGGGGGTTGGGGTCCCCGGGGCTGATTAAGGCCTTGGGAGGAGGGCCACGCGGTCCACTTCCAAATTAATTTTTTTCAACAAAAAAAATTAGGGTGCAGGCCCTGGGGGATGGGGTCCCCAGGGCCAATAAATTAGAAAAAGAAGGGGGCCACACAGCCCTCCTTCTTAAAAAAATAAAATAAATAAAAGACCGGCATCGCGCCGGAGGCCACGCCCCCTCCTTGCAGCACTCTGCAAACGTGCCCCCTGGCCAGTTGTAAGTTGGGGAATTAATTCCCCTTCAATACTGAGGGTCCCTGAGGGCCAACTAGCCCAACAGGTATCTCCAATATGCGCCAGGGAGCTGCGTTGCAGACAGGTGTTCTGAGGCCACGTCCCTTTTTACACCTCTATGCAATGCAGCTCTGTGGCGCTTACTGGAGGTGCCTAGTGGGCTGGTTTGACCCTAGGGACCCTTAGGGTTCAAGGGGACTTAATCTCTCAACTTACACAGTGGTGAAGGGAGGGTACGGGGCCTGAGGTGATGTGTGCAAACACGCCCTGTTTTAAGTTGGGGAAATAATTCCCTTTTAATCCTGAGGGACCCTGGGGGCCAACTAGCCCACCAGGTGCTTCCAGTAAGCGCCACTGCACTGCGTTGCAGAGAGGTGGTGCAGGCTGTGCCCCTTTTTACACCTCTCTGCAATGGCGCTTACTGGACGTACCTAGTGGGCTATTTTGCCCCTAGGGACCATGTCATGAGTGATGTAATATGTGACGTCATCAGCAGTGCATTGCGGGCGCGCGAGTTATAGGTAGCTGAACTAACTATAACAGGGAATTTCACGGGTTTTGTATGAGTGCAATGTCCAGCTAACTATAACACCCCTGAAACCAATGGTTTTTTCAGGGAATTTCAAAGGTTTTTAAACTGCTAATTCCTAACTATAACATGCCTGAAACCTGTTTTTTTCAGTGAAAAAAAAAAAAAAATATATATATATATATATATATATATACACACATAAAAACTCTTCTTTAATCGCACACAAATCTGAGACAAATGTAAGCTGAGCACCGATTTTCCTGGATGCCGTTACTTACATGTGTCGGATAGACCTATACATGCAATCTATGATATTCAAGATATTTCCTCCCTTCGTTTTTTGAAGCATTTTGTTTGGGAAGATGAGGATATAGCTCCTGTAAAGACTTCTCACTCCTTTGTCGGAGGGAGGATTTATTACAGGACAAGGAAGCTAGGGGCGGTACTCAGAGCCCCGGGAGCTACCACAGAACTGGGCAGGAGAGTGAGTCAGGAACAAAAGGGGCACCTTAATTTGGGCAGGGGTGCCTGGGAACGCTCGCTCTAGAATTGAAGAAAACAGACATGTGAGACATGGAATTTGAGGTAGAACACAATAGCAGTTTAATGAGAAGATGCAACTTCAAAGAAACCGCAAATCAGAGACACAAAATACAGAATTCATATAATCACATGTCCATTCTCTCCGTATCAGATTGCCTGAGAGAAGGAAAGCATTTTAAGAGACAAGTTATACCTAGGAGATATGTTTCAGAGTACAAGAACTCTATTACCTAGGAACTCTCACGTCTACTCTAGAGCTAGCATTCCTGCAATTTTGAATGAAACAAATACATTTTGATCAAATATAAAAAGACAATAACTAAGCATAACAGTACATTTCATATAGGTGAACACAACACAATGCTAAGCAGGCGCAGAAGCAAACACAAGAGCCCCTAAGAACTCTTGGGGAAACCTACGGAATCTGTCTGTCACCTACATACAGACAGCGAGGTAATCCGTTGAGGTGTCTGCGTGTTCTCCTTATATACTAAATTTTGGGCTGCTTCGCACGCAACTCTTACCCAAAAATAAACCTCGTCTGCAGAATTTCACCAGACATGTCGTCATTTACCACTTAATGCTGACAATGAACTAGGTGAAAAGGTCAGTTTCTCAGGCCAATCGCTTGTCGTAAATTACACAGAGCAAGCAGAAACTATAAGTAGACATTGTGCGCAAAAGCGAAAAATACAAACAGATATTGTGTTCAAATCGAATATATACATACATAAATCCTCTCAACTTAAGCTCTGCGGTTGCCACTTCCTGAAATGCGGGAAACCTGCCCAGGAAGCAAGTGCTATGCCAGGATGCAGCTTACTGTATGTTGAAGTGTCAAGAGGATGCTGAACTTTTGGTACCGACCGGGTAGGGTGGGGGCTACCAGCTTGGAGGCAGAAAGCTTCGCAGAAAGAGGAACTGAATCTGCGTTGGGTCAGAGTTGGGTCAGACCTGCCATCAGCCTGCGATGCACTAAAATGGCAGAGCCACGGTCAATTTAATAAAGGCCTATATAACATATAAAAGGGCCTACATAGCACGGGCAAGTGGGAGGGATGTCTCAGGACAACTATATGGGACAATCAGTCCCTTTCTCATTTCCCTCCTCTTGTTCATCTTTAATGAACACCATTCGTACAGCATACTTAGCTGGCGGTGGGGGGAGTGGCCATGTGGCGTCACGCGGAGAAAGCCCTCCCTCACTCCTATTCGGGCCTGCTTCTATTTCTCCCTGTGATTCCTCTTTATCCCCAGCCATTATCTTATATGGGTGTACTAAGTCTTTCCTTGAGGGAAGTGGGGGGCTTCCAGGCACCTGGGGCTGATAACACCTACTAAGGGAAGCTTGTGACGCGTTGGACCCAGGGATGGTGAGCTCTACTATGTTCAGCCTAGTTACTTCTTCCCCATCCCCCTGTTCAGTGCGTATTCCAGTGTACTCCCCTGAGCTTGCGTAGTTCATACCAATTACCGTAGAACTGAATCTTTTCACACAATGTATTAGAATCTGTACACCACAACACAACAGCAACAGCACACAAATTATAGGCATCATAAGTTTTAGTACAGCAGACAGCCATGAAGGCATCCAGTCAAAACTGAACAAATTATCAAAAACGTCTGCTTCAGCACCTCCTTCCTCATGCATCTGTCTCCCCAAAGTGTCCAAGTCTTCGATGGCTTTTGTAAGTGTTCCGTTGTCCGCATCATTAGCCAAAATGAAAGTACAGCAGGATTTCCCCACTCTTGCACATACACCACCACTCATCGCAGTCAGCTGATCTAGAACATATCTGTGCTCTAGACCCATAAGTCTCAGAGGTCTCAGTTCTTCTTTCACGGCGCTGAACCCATCACGGGTGTTGTTGACGAGCTGCATCAGTTCGTATCGCGTCACTTGGAGCCAGCGAGCATTGGCTTTTGTCTGGAACATGGGGACAGCGCCCCCGAAGAATAGTTCAGCTTCGTTGAAAAGGAGGAAATCTCTTGGAATCTCGTGAATTGGACCACTTGAGAAATATTCCTGAAGGCTCCTTTTTCGGTGGTGGAGCAGGGTGACATCACCTGTCATTGGGTGGGTATGGATGCGGGAAATGTTCGATGCTGGTACAACCAGGTGTAGTTCATGCATCATGACCATGGAACACAGTCCTTTCCAGTGGGGTGGCAGCTGCAGATAAATGTGTTCACCGCAGGCCCAATAGATGTCCATGAGGCTGGAGGTGCCGTACTGAAGGTCCGAATTAAAAATTGTGCTGCTGCAGTTTGTGTTGCGGCCCACAGAGATCGTTCCGTTACCTAGGAAACAAAGGAGAGGAGACTTTAGCTTGTATGCTTTCTTTGGTTGGTATCTTGTACCCTCATTGAAAGTGTATCTTCTAGTCTCTTGTGCCCATATCTCAGCGCACTCCTCCCCTATCTTCTTATCAACACGATGTGTGTCATTTTCCTTCACAATTGCATCCCCTAAGGAGGCTGCCTTACACACCAAGTCATGTGGGCCATTCCACCTGCCGTTAAAATAAATGTTGGCCTGCAGGCGCAATATTGGCCTCCACTGACAAGGGCACTGGGAATCATTATGGTAGGCTTGGCGATGTACTGGTGAGTGACATTTTGACGGGGGTGTTGGGAAGGCGAAGTACCCTAGTCTCCTAAAGTTGTATCTCCAGACCTCCAACAGGCCGATGGGCATTTCCATACCACGGTAAGCCTCTATCCTCCTTTCATACTCTGATGGATTTGTTATCACTGTAAATGTAACATACTTGTCATCCCACTCTGTAGCATTCACAAACACACCATCTATTGTGGCTGAGTGGAGCTGTATCTGACCATGTATGCGACAAAGAAACAGATGTAGGAGACATTTGGCAGTGGGTGGTGGCACTTCTCTGGGAAATATCAATTTGTCTGCGCCTACAGCATGAGGGATGTGAGAGCACACAAAGCAGGATTCATTCGTGACCTTCCTCCCGACCTCCCTCATGTCTCTATACCACATGTTGTCAAACAGTGCATTGTGAACCCCATTATCCTCTGATATCTTATCAGTGCGCTGGGAGGGGGAACCAGGCATGAAATGCTGGTCATAGGTGAACACAACTGTGTCCTGAAGTTTACTAACCCAGTCTGCTACTGGCGGGGCCACTGCTTGCTTGTGAGTGTTACGTGGCGTATACCTGGCAGGTGCCTTTATGCCTCTGACAATCAATTCACTCCCAACACTTCGCTTATTCTGGCGGGCCTTTTTATGAGTATTTGGCACATGGGCATTCAAGGTGATATCCAGTACCATATCCCATTCTGTTGGGTTAGCAGGCGGTGTGGATGGTACCAGAGTGGGCGGTGCATAGGTGTCAGGAAGTGTCTCAGACTGGGGTTGTCCTAGGGTGGATCTAACATTGCTAGCTGTACCTCCCCTTCTCTCTGGATACACCACAACCCAATCAAATGCAATTACTGCAATTAAAAATGCAACAAAGAGAATACCAATTACTGTACATATCTTTTTCAGTGAAAGCGAGGAACGTCTGTTACTGTGTCTCAGTCCATAGATGGCCATGCGATCTTCATACTCCTTCTCTTGGTTAGACCATGGAAACATGATGCCCTCCTCTTGTCCATAGTTCAGGCCTGGGATGGTGCCGGGTGGATCCTCACGTGGCTCCGATGTATCCATGCCTTCCTTTCGGCTATTCGGACTGCAGTGGGTGAAGAGTCTATGACCTGATAGGGTCCTTCAAATTTAGGATCTTTCCACTTCCGGACTTGTTTCTTTACGAATATTTTTGTCCCAGGGCAAATAGGTGGAAGTTCATCAGAAATAGAGCCCTTGTTCTGTGTCCTTGATATCTGAATAGAAAGGAACTTTGCAGCACGAGTTAGTGCACACAAGTAATCAAACAGTTCAGCTTTCACAATCTCAGAAGACATTTCAGTGTCTACTTTAGGTCTGGTGGAGGGAACAACCACATTCATTGATCTGCCCGTGACAAGCTGGTGAGGCGTAAGGTGATGGTCAGAACTGGGAGCATTTCTGAGTGTGAACAGAGCAATGGGAAGGCAATAGAGCCATTTCTTTCCAATTGTGGCACTTATCTTACTGATTTTGGCTTTGAGCAGGCCGTTAAGGCGCTCACAAATACCATTGCTTTGTGGATGATAGGCTGATGTCAACTTATGTTTTATTCCTAACATTGAGGTAATTATGGCAAAGATATCATTTGAAAAATGGCGGCCATTGTCACTTCGAATAGCATCCGGTAATCCCCAGCGACATATGACCTCACGAAGCAAAAAAGTAGCTGCGGCCTTTGCGTCACAATGGACACATGGTCCAGCTTCAATCCACCTTGAAAATGGGCATACCACTACAATGAGGTACCTGTAATTGTTGCATCTGTCAATCATGTCTATGTAATCAATGTGGAGTTCTCTAAAGGGACCTTTGGGCCTTGGTATTGTTGAGGCAACTGTCTTCATAGTTGGGTTAGGTGAATATTGTTGACAAATGAGGCACTGATGAACGAAGAGTTGTATCTGCTCATATGCATTGGGGATGAACCACTCTGTCTGCAAAGTTGTGGACATGATATCACGAGGGACATGTGTCGGAAGGTGTAACTGAGTGAGCGCTACTTGTAATAGTGCCTGTGGCATAACTGGCTTCCCTGTCATTGTCTGTCTGTAAATGAAATCTGAAACATCTTGTTGCACTCCTCTCTTCTTCCATAGCTCTTTCTCTTCAGGAGGGGCACTCTCCTGTATTTCTCGTAGGTGTAATTGTGCAATGATATCATATTGCTGTGTATCATCTATAGTGTATGGAAGTGTTGGATCAGGGGTATCTGAGAGCAACGATTCACTTGTGTCATCTACTGTACTTTGTGTATCTACCTGTACTATGACGGATGCATCTTGAGCAAACAGAATGGGGGCACAGGTATTTTGCTCTGTCACTTGAGATGGTGCAGGTCGGGGCCCTCTGGCAGCTGCTTTCGCAGCCCAATCCGCCATGGCATTTCCTCTGGAAACAAAATCTTGGCCATTTGTGTGTGCAGTACACTTTACTACAGCCACTTCTGCTGGTAATGTTAATGAATCTATTAGTTCCTCAAGTAACTGTTTGTGCATTACAGGTGTGCCATCAGTTTTAAGGAAGCCACGCCTTTTCCATCTCAGGATGCTGGAATGTGTTGTTGTGGTGACATATGCAGAATCTGAGTATACAGTAATCCTCTTATCAGCTCCATGTTTGAGGGCTGCAATCAAAGCTACCAACTCTGCTGCCTGCGCTGAATAATGTGATGGCAATGCTATTTGCTGTACGATGTCTAGAGAGTCAGAGGAGTCCCTCTGTTGTGCTCTGACCACTGCAGCACCTGTGTATCTTATTCCTGTCTCTTGATCAATGGTAGAGGAACCGTCAACAAAGTAAATTACACTATCTGGCAACGGGTCTTCTTTCGCTGTTCCTGACTCATCTGGACAATATGTGGCACAGTCATGACTGTCATCATCAGTGGTGGCAATGGGATGAACAAAGAACGTGGCAGGGTTCACAGTATGACATTTAACAACCTTCAAGGATGGTAATGACAGTATCACTTCATATCCTGACACTCTTTGTGTAGTAAGAGTTGTTTTAGCTTTTTGTATCACTGCGAATACTGCATGCTCAGTGTACAGTGTCAGAGGGGACCCCATGACTATGGGGGTGCTTTTCTCAACAGCAAATGCTGCGGTTGACAAGGCCTGCTCACAAGGATAATGGCCTTTCATTACCGAATCTAACATGCCACTGAAGTATGCAACGGGTTTGTGGCCCATGGGGTACTTCTGGGTGAGGACTGCTGTCATGACCTGTCCATTACAGTGAGTGAATAGATAGAACTCTTTTGTGTAGTCAGGAGAGCCTAACACAGGTGCGTTTGTAATCTCATCTTTCAATTTGGCAAAGGCTGACGTCATTTCAGGTGTCCAGTCAATCTTATTATGCCTGTCTTTGGCCGTTTTGACAGCTGTCAGGAGTGGTGCAGTGATGGTGGAATAGTCAAAAACCCATTGTCTAACGTAGTTCACTAGTCCTAGGAACTTTTGCATGTCCTTAACTGACTGGGGTTCAGGAGTGCTTCTTATTGCCTCTACTCTTCCTGGGGTAACTTTTCTCCCTGATGCTGAGATTAGCTGTCCTAGGTACTGTACTTCTTCCTGACAATATTGGAGTTTCTGTTTGTCTACTTTGTATCCTCTCTGTGCCAATGTTGTAAGCAGAGCAACTGTATCCCGTCGGCACTGCTGCTCAGTGGTGCTACAGAGGAGTATGTCATCAACATATTGTAGCAAGGTGCTGTCACATTGGAAATTTGACAAGTCATCTTTGACAACTCTGTTGAATACACTGGGGGACTCACAGTACCCCTGGGGCAGTCTTTTATATGTGAATTGCCTACCTTGGAACGAGAAAGCAAATAAGAACTGGCTGTCTATGTGTAGAGGGACACTAAAAAATGCGTTTTTCAGGTCAATGACGGAAAAATATTTAGTGTCAGGTGGGATGTTGGTAAGTATCACTGAAGGGTCTGGGACGATGGGAAACTCTGGGATCACTATGCTGTTAATTGAGCGTAGGTCATGCACTAATCTCCATTGATTAGTCTTCTGTTTCCTCACCGGAAAAAGGCACGTGTTACACGGCGAGATACAGGGGTATATCACACCTTGATGTAGCAGCGCTTGTATGGTAGGGGCAATTCCCTCCTCTGCTTCCCTAGACAAAGGGTACTGGCGCACTCTGGGTAGAAGGGCACCTGGTTTCAGTGTTACCCTGAATGGCGCAGCTGATTTAATGAGCCCCACATCATTGGGACCTGTTGTCCAAAGAATGCTTGGTACCTGAGCTAAGTCTGAGTCACGGGTAGCATCGAATACTTCGGGCGGAGTCGGAGTTCTAATCTCAACTGTCACCGACAAAGGTACCGGATTTTGGTAAATAATCTCCACTTTGGAATATTCCTCAGGATCTCCAAATAGTTGGTGATCTGAAATATTCCTTACCTGATGTCCAGGTTCAATGAAAATGACACAGGCCCATGTGTGGGCATTGTCGTCTAGTGCTAAGAAAGCTCCATACGTGGGTGTTATTTCAAGACAGTGTATTCCTAGGATCATATTTTTGTCAGGCACAGGCATGTTCTGTGACTGTGGACGAAAAAGGAATTCTTTGGGAAGTTGGACAGTGCGCCCATTCATCTCTGGTGTATTGGCAACAACAATGTGTACCGCTGTGGAGAATGCTTGCTCATCCATTGGGCGGGCTCTTATCTCATCTCTCAGGGAGGAATCCACAGTGACAGCCATCATCCTGCACATCGATGTACCAGGAATGGAACAAGTCATTGTACCGTTCTCTTTAAAACTAATTGTCATATTTAATTTGGCCATGAGGTCTCGTCCCAAGAGATTTACTGGGGACTGTGTTGAGTAGAGCAAGCGTTGCTGAATACATTTACCTCCTATTTCCATTGGTACTGGTTTGGTAAAAGGGACCCTTATTATTGCCCCAGAGAAACCCTGTGTGTCTGCGCTCTGGTTGGAGATGGGCAGTGCTCCTTCCCTGATGCAGGAAAACGTAGCACCTGTGTCAACCATAAAACTATAAGTTTTGTTGTTTATCGTGACATACACAACTGGGTCCTCTCTGATATTTGTGAGGCACGATAACACGGGACACACTAGAGTTGTCTGTGGGCTGTCCTAACTTGAATATCCTCCAGCCTGGTACTGCTGGATGGTGCCCTGTGAAAAGGGATTGGTGGTGGGCAGTATCGTGGCTCCCTGTGGCACAGGAGCTTGTGTCTGTGGCACCATTTGGTACACAGGCATCTGTGGCTGAAGTAGCTGTGGCTGTGCTTGTTGGATCTGGGGCTGCATTTGGGCCATCACAGGTGTCTGTAATTGTACCTGCTGCAGCATTGGCTGCTGTGCTGGGGAAGGATAGGAGTATACTGCTTGGGGCGGCAGCGGCTGCTGCTGCTGGTAGTATTGTACTGGCACTTGAGCTTGTTGTGGATTTCCTCTACTTACTGACCTCCCTTCATCCCGCATCTTAATATGACATTCCCTCACATAATGTCCAGGTCGCTGACAGTAGTAGCACACTCGTGCTCCTGGCTGTGGCGCAGGTCTTTGGAAGCCTAATCCTCTACCTCTCCCCCGCATCCCAGTATTTGCATACCTCATTTGCTCATTACCATAATACTGCTGCTGTTGCTCATTGGTGTATGCCTGTTGTTGCACACCATTATTGAAGGGCTGTGCCTGTAGGTTTGGTGCAGCTACTTGTGTGTTACCTCCTAGTGCAGTCTGGGCATCTTGTGGGAAATTAGTGACAGCAGTCATCTGACTCACTGGTGAAGCCACCATCATTGTATCAGGGGTCTCCCTTTTCTTAAGTTTTTGCTGCACTAATTTAGCTGCTGCATTTTCAATAGCTAACAACCTTTTCTTCTCCTGTTCCTGCTCCTTTTTGCAAAAATGAATGATGTGGTGTTGTATCTCTGGCCATGGTTTGCACTCCATGGCTACTATTCCATCTAATTTGTCCTGTACTGCAGTGGGCAGTCCCTTTTTTACTGTGTGGTAAAAGAACCTACAATTACCCCCTGTTACATCCCATTTTTCTCCCAATTCCTGATGCCATTTCTCCTTCATTCGTGAAATGTACTGTGCTGGATCTTCATTGCTTTGCATTGTCTGTGACATCAAAGAGCTGATGTCAGGAACGTCAGGAAACTTCCTACGCAATTCATTCCATAGGGGTGATCTAATCTTATTGAAGGGGTTACCGTCACACTGTGTATTAGTGGTAGACAGTCTTGTGTGAACATATCCTCTGCATCCTCTCCAATCAAGGAGGTGAGCAGACTTTTTACATCTCCAATAGCCAATGGAACACCTGCAGTGTGTTTCTCAAAGGCCTGTATCCATTTTCCAGCACCCTCTGTGAGAGGTGGGAGTTGTTTCTTTAAATTGTCCTTGTCCATTAGTGACCAAGGAACATAAAGGGGGGGATCTTTAACATTTTTAAATAACAGGGGTAGCTGGCGTGTCACCCCTGTGGGCCTTGTGTTGTCATATCTACGTGCGTATTTCTGCCAAACTCTTAGGCCCTTGCTCATGTAATCGTAATCCCAATCGTCATCTCCTGCCCCCTGCAGAATACATTCCTCAGCTGTGGCCATGTCTTCTGGTTCAAATGACCCATCCCGAGGCCAGACATTCATTTGAGGTGCATTAGCTTCTGTCCAACCTGCTAAATTATCTGAGAATGGATTGACATAATAGTCAGTCCCTTCCCCAAGTATCACTATCTCATTTGGCGTCAGACCATTGGTCATTGACGGCAATGGCCTGTTAGGGGCCATGTGATGCAGAGTTCTAGATCTTGTTGTTCTTAGCGTTGCAGTACCTGATACATCATAATCTTGTGGGATGTCATCAGGCCGCCCATGGCTACCTTGCACTGCAAGTCTCTCTCTCTCTGTCCTTCTTTGCCTTCTCCATCTTGTTTCTGCCCGTTCGAGCACACTTGGTAGATCAAGATTATCAAGGTCCATCTGTTGTACATCTGGCCTGCGTGGTGTGACTACTGGTGGCACTACCTGAGGTATGTGTATAGATGGGGGCGTGACAGTTGTTGGCAGAGCTTGCGGTGTACTTGGGTTGATCATCAGAGGAGCTGCTGGGTTACTCTGAGGTGGGGCTGGGGCTATGCTTTGGACTTCCTGATGGAAGTCTATCCATGGCTCCTGCTGTGGGGGGATCATTGGGACCCCACCACTACGTGAACCCACCACCGGGCCTGCAGCTCCAGCCAATTCACTTAGTGTTGGTGGCTGCCTTCTTCTAAATTGGCCTAAGCCACCCATTAGTTCAGTGAGTTGATCCTCTACCCTGTCCACTTGTAATGATAACCGCTGTATTGTTGCGGGGTGGCCAGTAGGACTCCCTGAATGTTGCTCGTGTGACGTGTCCCCTGATTCTCTATCTGTTCCTTGGTGTAAGTTGTGCTCTGTTCTCCATCTACTAATGTCCGCCTCAGTTATTATTTCAGGGCGAGATTGTTCACTATCTCTGTTTCCTCCATTGAATTGTAGCAAGTACTCTTCCTCTCGCTTGGGACCTGTGTTAAGGGGTCGCCACCCGTTATGGTGTGCCTGCGTATTGCTGTGCTGCTGGCCAGGGGAGAGGAATGGGCCATAGTGTCTAGTCCTTGTCTCTAAGGGCTCGCTATTGTCAGTGACAAATGTAGGCGCTGTAGGGTTAGGCCTAGGAAACGGCAAGTGGGAGCTGTGCTGTGAATCACCAGAAGCTCCATCACTCTCTGAGCCCTCTTCCTGCTGGTGAGCTGCAGAGTTGGGTGCTGGTGTCAGTTTTATTGTGAATAGCGCATCAATCTGACCTGGCATTCCTGATGTTGCACACTGCACCCCTGGGCTTTGGGAGCTTAGTGTTACCTGGCCCTGCGCATTCCCTGGCATGCTGTTTGGTGAATCTTCTGAGGGATCTGAAGCAGAAATATCCTCATGTCCTACAGCTGCCTGTTCATTTAAATTAGGCTCTAAGTCAGCCTTAACAACTCGCTCTGTATACATGCCATCTGCGTCATAGGCTGGTGGCGGTGCGGTAGGTACTGGGGCCTTTTCATCATTGTCCTTAAAGACTCTCCACAGAGCTAGGGTTTCTTTACGTTTATCTAGTTTGTTCCCAGAGTACTTCCCCTCCAGGAACGTTTGAGCATGATCTAGTACTGCCCTATCGAAGGTACCCTCTTTTGGCCAAGGGTGTAGCATAGTCTGTGTGAGCTTGTGCAGCTCTCCACAATGTTTTCTAATACGCTTCCCCTGAGTAGTAAAATTCTTTATCACGTGTTCTAGTGGTGTTGCCATTATTCTCTAGCGTTGTGTGTATTCAGAAATAACAGTATACCTCCACTGGGTGTCACCTATCAACCTGCCACAGATGTGTTGTTATTTATACCCTAGGGTATTGTGTGGGTTGACTTATTTCTGACCACAAATAAACAATGTTATTCTCTTGGTAACAGGCGGTTCTGTAAGTATCCCCACAGTAATGGGTAATGTGTTATAGGAGGACGTCCCTGTAACTGCTCTATGATACTTAATGAGGGCTGCTGCTGCAGCTGCACATGCAGCTGCTGGGCGTGATGCTCTCAAACCAGGGGTAAGTTGGGGTCGTTAAGTGCCTGCAACAATATCCTGTGCTGTTCACAGCCTAATACGTCGCTAGTGATTTGTGTGATTTGTGACCCTTCCTGTTGTTCCAGGTGGCTGTCGCCTGGAGGAGACGGTGTGAATAGAGGGGATGGTGTAAGTGATTCTTGGTGAGCGAGATCAGGGCTCCCCAGCTGGGTTAATGCCGTGGAGGAGTCTCTAGCAGCACACGACGTCGGAGGGGACACTAGTGGCGGCTGCAGCAGTGTATCTGGAGCGTCTTCCACAGAGGGGGTGCTCTGTGGCAGCTCAAGTACAGGGTCTGGGTTCAGGGTAATGGGTCTACAGGTAGGCACTGGGAGGCGCAGCTGCACTAGGTGTAGTGAAGATACCTTTACCTCAGTGCCATGTGCTAGTGTGATTCCCAGCAACTTCCACGCTCTGGCTATCAAGGCACTTTGTCGCCTCCCAAAAGTTGCTATAGTCTGTTCGCCAGGATTGTGCACCGCTATTATTCTGTCATTTAGTATGTGCAGAACTATCCCAACTGACTGATGTTCACTATTGCTCATCTGTATCCCTTAGTACTCTATATTAATATATATATATATATATTGCTCTCCTTATGCGTCAGTAGTCAGGGTGATCATATATCAGCTCGTCCCCCAATGCCTCTTTAATGGTTAAATAAAATGCCTCTTTAATCTCCCGCTTATCTGGACCGTTATAGACTCCTTCTGGTGAGAAGTCAGGAAACTGCAGGGCACCAGGATGTTCACCAAGGCAATAATGAAGGACCTTGCTTCGCAGGGGGTTACGGGGCCAGGAGCTAGTGACCTCAGTCAGTGTTTCTAATCCTGGCACTATCATAGAAATTTGCACATATATGGTGTCTGCGGTTCTATAAGTTCTGTAACCAAATATTCTATTCATCTGTGTACCTATGCTGTACCTCAAACCTTAGTGACACCTAGTTAATGTTAGCAGCACTAGAAATGTTCAATGGTTTGGAAAAAAGGCAGCACTAAATAATATACTTGTAACAATTGTGGCGCAAAAACATGTTGAATACAAAACACAAAACTTTTTTTTTAAAAAAAACGAAAATCACTACTGTTATCAGTGGCAGATCAATACATGTGGGAGTACAAACAACAGTAAAGCATTGACATTCCTCCCTAGTTATTGAATCTCACTAACAAACCAATCTTCTACATTTGGCAGTGATCTTCTGTTACAATGATAACCCTACTTAGCGGGTCTTATCCTAATAAAACGATACAGACCAGTCAACATCAATTTAACATCATGTCCTTATACATTCAATATACATCTGCATATCATACAACATATCATCAAATCTGCATATCATAAAACATATCATCAAAAAATACAAATAACAAAATAACTGTGCACGTAAATAATATGGCCTTACTAAAAGCAGCTTCTGTGTCAGTCAGTGACCCTTACTGCAGTGCCCATATAAGCACCAACCACAATAAAGTGCAATTGCTTCACTTTAATGAGCCTCTGTATGCATTATCAGACGGTAACCTGAAGTCATGCAGTCATGAAATTCTACATGTGTTTCACGAAAGAAGTAAGTCAGGCACGTTCAGAGTGTCTATTCTCAGACAATGACTGCATACCTTGCCCTCTGAAGGACAAGAATAGAACACGTGCTTTCTATTTACAAATGGCGCACGCACAAAAGGGAAACTGTCACAGAACTACCAAAAACTCATAACATCCAATAAACCAACCCGGGGAACCTCTTAAAATCCTCATAAACCAGGCGATATCCGTTATCCAGTAGCTAAGTGGACCGACAATATCCAACCTCTTTCCTACCTTGTATTGATGTAGGAGAGCCTCCACTGTATCCACACAGCACTCGGTGGAGCACTTTTTTATTGCTGAAAGAATACGATAGTAAATCGTATCTCTCCTTCTCTTCTACCAGGCCGACCCGTAGCCCCCTGGTAAAGAGGCGCTCTCTGTTTCACTATATACAGAGAGACCCAACAGCAAGCTATACCAAAAAGAATAGCATTGAAAAGACTGCAGACATAACCAGCCTCTCCTTATCCCTTATTCTTTTTACTTTTTTATTGTCTTTCTTCTATGCCTGTTTTCCTACAAAAACCAATGTAAAAATGTAAAATGTAAAAAATGTAATACTAAAAAAAGAGCTAAATAAGCCCGTGAAAGGCGCAAGACGCAGCCTTCTCCTCCGGGCACTCAAGGCAAAAACAATAGCACACACATCTATATATAACATAAAGGAAACAATAAACCAACAACTTCCTGACCGTACTGTCCAGCTCAGAATTCCATGCCGCACACACAAGCCTCCCCAGTTAAAAAAAAACGTCCTTAGCGAGGCCAACCAAGACAGGAGACAGGAAAGAACTGAGAGCCGAGAAAAACACAGAAGCCTCACAAGCGCTCCTTTCATAAACCGTTACCAAAGCGTCACTTCACGTCAGGTAGTCATAGTACTCACCCGAGTGCTTGTACTCAAAGGCTTCAGCCAGAAAGGAGTCACGAGTGCTCAGTCTGCGTCCCCTCGAACCCAGCCGTTACTGCCCCCGTCTGCAGGCACTGCTACTCCGAGTCACACGGCACCAAAATGTCGGAGGGAGGATTTATTACAGGACAAGGAAGCTAGGGGCGGTACTCAGAGCCCCGGGAGCTACCACAGAACTGGGCAGGAGAGTGAGTCAGGAACAAAAGGGGCACCTTAATTTGGGCAGGGGTGCCTGGGAACGCTCGCTCTAGAATTGAAGAAAACAGACATGTGAGACATGGAATTTGAGGTAGAACACAATAGCAGTTTAATGAGAAGATGCAACTTCAAAGAAACCGCAAATCAGAGACACAAAATACAGAATTCATATAATCACATGTCCATTCTCTCCGTATCAGATTGCCTGAGAGAAGGAAAGCATTTTAAGAGACAAGTTATACCTAGGAGATATGTTTCAGAGTACAAGAACTCTATTACCTAGGAACTCTCACGTCTACTCTAGAGCTAGCATTCCTGCAATTTTGAATGAAACAAATACATTTTGATCAAATATAAAAAGACAATAACTAAGCATAACAGTACATTTCATATAGGTGAACACAACACAATGCTAAGCAGGCGCAGAAGCAAACACAAGAGCCCCTAAGAACTCTTGGGGAAACCTACGGAATCTGTCTGTCACCTACATACAGACAGCGAGGTAATCCGTTGAGGTGTCTGCGTGTTCTCCTTATATACTAAATTTTGGGCTGCTTCGCACGCAACTCTTACCCAAAAATAAACCTCGTCTGCAGAATTTCACCAGACATGTCGTCATTTACCACTTAATGCTGACAATGAACTAGGTGAAAAGGTCAGTTTCTCAGGCCAATCGCTTGTCGTAAATTACACAGAGCAAGCAGAAACTATAAGTAGACATTGTGCGCAAAAGCGAAAAATACAAACAGATATTGTGTTCAAATCGAATATATACATACATAAATCCTCTCAACTTAAGCTCTGCGGTTGCCACTTCCTGAAATGCGGGAAACCTGCCCAGGAAGCAAGTGCTATGCCAGGATGCAGCTTACTGTATGTTGAAGTGTCAAGAGGATGCTGAACTTTTGGTACCGACCGGGTAGGGTGGGGGCTACCAGCTTGGAGGCAGAAAGCTTCGCAGAAAGAGGAACTGAATCTGCGTTGGGTCAGAGTTGGGTCAGACCTGCCATCAGCCTGCGATGCACTAAAATGGCAGAGCCACGGTCAATTTAATAAAGGCCTATATAACATATAAAAGGGCCTACATAGCACGGGCAAGTGGGAGGGATGTCTCAGGACAACTATATGGGACAATCAGTCCCTTTCTCCGAGTCACGGCACCAAAATGTCGGAGGGAGGATTTATTACAGGACAAGGAAGCTAGGGGCGGTACTCAGAGCCCCGGGAGCTACCACAGAACTGGGCAGTAGAGTGAGTCAGGAACAAAAGGGGCACCTTAATTTGGGCAGGGGTGCCTGGGAACGCTCGCTCTAGAATTGAAGAAAACAGACATGTGAGACATGGAATTTGAGGTAGAACACAATAGCAGTTTAATGAGAAGATGCAACTTCAAAGAAACCGCAAATCAGAGACACAAAATACAGAATTCATATAATCACATGTCCATTCTCTCCGTATCAGATTGCCTGAGAGAAGGAAAGCATTTTAAGAGACAAGTTATACCTAGGAGATATGTTTCAGAGTACAAGAACTCTATTACCTAGGAACTCTCACGTCTACTCTAGAGCTAGCATTCCTGCAATTTTGAATGAAACAAATACATTTTGATCAAATATAAAAAGACAATAACTAAGCATAACAGTACATTTCATATAGGTGAACACAACACAATGCTAAGCAGGCGCAGAAGCAAACACAAGAGCCCCTAAGAACTCTTGGGGAAACCTACGGAATCTGTCTGTCACCTACATACAGACAGCGAGGTAATCCGTTGAGGTGTCTGCGTGTTCTCCTTATATACTAAATTTTGGGCTGCTTCGCACGCAACTCTTACCCAAAAATAAACCTCGTCTGCAGAATTTCACCAGACATGTCGTCATTTACCACTTAATGCTGACAATGAACTAGGTGAAAAGGTCAGTTTCTCAGGCCAATCGCTTGTCGTAAATTACACAGAGCAAGCAGAAACTATAAGTAGACATTGTGCGCAAAAGCGAAAAATACAAACAGATATTGTGTTCAAATCGAATATATACATACATAAATCCTCTCAACTTAAGCTCTGCGGTTGCCACTTCCTGAAATGCGGGAAACCTGCCCAGGAAGCAAGTGCTATGCCAGGATGCAGCTTACTGTATGTTGAAGTGTCAAGAGGATGCTGAACTTTTGGTACCGACCGGGTAGGGTGGGGGCTACCAGCTTGGAGGCAGAAAGCTTCGCAGAAAGAGGAACTGAATCTGCGTTGGGTCAGAGTTGGGTCAGACCTGCCATCAGCCTGCGATGCACTAAAATGGCAGAGCCACGGTCAATTTAATAAAGGCCTATATAACATATAAAAGGGCCTACATAGCACGGGCAAGTGGGAGGGATGTCTCAGGACAACTATATGGGACAATCAGTCCCTTTCTCACTTTCTTGAGTTTTGATCTACATTTCTACTACCCAGTAATTGGGTTTGGACATAGTTTTGAAATGAATATACCTTTTATTTTTGGGCATTAATCTTACCTGGAGCCAGGGGTGTGGTTTGGACTCGGAAGATGATGGATATGTGGCCCTATTACCCCGCACCAGCCCAACTCTAATCCTTTTCCACAAAAATAGTGGAGGGGGCCATGGATGACCCCAGGGCCTCTGCCCATTAACTATTGGTGTGTGGTGGCAGCCTCTATGATGTCTAGCCCGAGGATTTGGGTTGACTGTGGCCACTGCTGTCCCTGCACTATATGGTGTCAGTGGGCTGGCACTTTGGCTAGGGCCAAGTGGCACCTTGCTGTGGACCCCTGCACTGGGACCGACACCAGGGAACAGCTGGGGAGTGCTAGACAAGTGTGTCCCCCTGGAGCATCCACCCCACTACCGCAGTGCCTACAAGTGCGCATCAAGATTTAAGAAGCAGTGCATGATCTGTTTGCTGCCTGCACCGTGGTAGAGAGAGTTTGGGGCCTAGATCGGAGGCCGATGTCCTGTGGTTGCAGGGATTGGGAAGGCCTCCTGTGGTGCCCCCTCCCATGAATGGGTGGCTGTTGGGGAAGAAGGAGCGCTCTGGAGCCCGTACTGGAGCTTCTGCCTCCCAGTGCATGCGGTGTGAGGCATGCTACTGGCGGGCACATACCCCTTAGTAGAGAAGTACTGGTCCGGTATTCGTGCTGGGCCTCCTCAATGCACTTATTAAGAAACCAAGAGACTTGGGGGCCTGAAGTTATGGCAGGGGGCCTGCGTCCTACCGCCGCTGCGGTGTGCCCAACACCTCTCTGGAGACTAGACAATTCAGTGGCCACTGTGGAGACCAGCCGCGGGGCCTGGCCATAGCACATGTGGGCTGGGCCTGATACTGGGGGCTGGGAAGAGGAGTGCCTAACACATATCTGATAGGTATGGATCACGTACTCCGTAATAATCCTTTGTTTGTCAGATTGTGGTAGCAAATATTAAAGTTTGGTTGGCGTGCAGTAAGGCATTCTCCTCTGATCCTGGACGTGTAATAGAGCAATGGTTGCGCTTTCCCACTGGGAAGCGTCCCTTTGGTGCACTGCCGGGGTCACAAATGTAAAATGTAATCAATTTGATCCCAAATTAGGTTATAAATTCAATTGAAATTCTTTATTCCTCTTCAAAAATAAGCTTTTTTTAAATCATGTAATAGTCCGCGTTATCCATATGTCAACACAAATCTTATAACTCAATTGATGGACATCAAACGAAGGTTACAAATGTCCCCAATGCATTTCGGGCATGGACGCTGCCTTCATCAGGGGTGATGTTCCTGAAAAACAATAATCAAGGCAAAAGTGAAACGACTGGTAAAGATGTGGGTAACCCCCTGTACCAGGTGTATAATCCTTGTGTGTTAGTAATAAACAATCATTAAATTTAACAGAGTCTCATCTTGTGTGTGTTCAAAGGGAGAATCTTAATGTGCAAACACGACGAAAAAAATCCTAATGTGCAAACACAATGAAAAAAAAGGGGAAACGCCCGATGCGGGCAGCATGTGTCAAGCTATTATGGTAAAAGATTGACACAAGTTCCATGCAACTGTATCCAACTGTCAACGACCAGAAATTAGCATCAGTGTTAGTGGAGAGGCTAGGGCGGTCGACTTTGAATCTGGGGAACTGGGTTCGAGTCTCTGCAATGACGCTGAACATCCTGTGATTCTGGGCAAATCACTTAATCTCCCCAGTGCCTAACAATAATGAATGTGTGTCCTCATGTAACGTAGCTGGTGCTATGTAAAGAGCTCTGATACCCGATTCGGGGCAAATTCGCGCTATATAAAACTCTGCAAAAAAAAAATGTTAACATAAAATGCCAGTTATGCAAGGTTTCAAGACCTTGTGAACATTCTAAATAACAAGAGCATCATATGCTTGTGAGTCATGCAAATGATATTATCTGCAATCAACACCGCATATGAAATGCGGGTACATCATAAGACGTGTGTTATTGATACCCGTTAATCCACTCAAGTGTGCGGGTGAATGGTGCTTCTCTGATGTGACAAAGTAAAACCAGTATTCAATAAACATGACCCTTGTGTTTATAATATCAAGTAGCGGGTGCCTCATTGTGCGCATGCTGTTGATATTCGTGAAGGCAACAGAGTGCACAGGGTAACCGGTATTGTGATGATAATAAAACGGTGTCACCTAGATAAAATACTCGTGTGACGCATGCAATAAATACCTTATCAAGATGCAGTGAGTTTCCGTGAACTAGACGAGTGGTGTTTCGGTAAACGCCATTACATGTAAACCAATGTTATGGGAATAGAAATAGACAAAAGTAACGTTTGAATGGGTATTTGCACTGTAAACTGTGCAGACAGAACGAGATAGAATGAAACGAAGTTTCATAACTTTATATATGTGTACAATGAGAACCTCAAAGCAATGTCAATTGCAAACATGAAAGAAGGAATAAAATGATTATAAAGTTATGGGACTAAATAAAATGTCAATTGCAAAGATTGAAATGAAAAAAGAAAAAGTTAAAAGGAAAAGATGGGTGCCGTAGCCCTGGCTCTGGGGTTCACTTAAAGCCCATAGCCTCTGGAGGGCATGACCTGGTTGTTATACTGGGTTCTGGCGTGGCATGCACTTGGGCTTCCAGTTCTTTCGTTAACCCCCAACTAGATTGCCACTACTAGGGGGCCGATTCCGATCCTGTATTTTTTTTTCCCGTACGACTCGTATCCATATTTTTTTACGTACAAATCGTACAAGTACCGTACAAACGGTGAAGTACGATTCGTACGGGAAAAATACATATGAATCGCCTCGGGAAAAGTCTACGAGACGTCCCCGGACAGTTTTACGTACGTAAAACTGAAGTCCGAGCGCACAAGTCCGATCCGTACCGGCGTTCGGAATGCACAAGCGTATGGAAAACGTCCCGTACGGAGTGAACTGTGTACGACCACTACCCCGGGTACACTTGTGCCCGGAGTACGAGTTGTACAGACCCCCCACCCCACCCCTGTATGTACGGACCGTACCCCCATATGTACGCGCCATACCCCCACCCCACCCGCGTTATGTACGCGCCGTACCCCCAGCCCTGTATGTATGCGCTGTACCCCCAGCCCCCTGTCTGTACGTGCCATACCCCCAGCCCCGTATGTACGCGCCGTACCCCCACCACACCCACGTATGTACGCGCCGTACCCCCAGCCCCGTATGTACGTGCCGTACCCCGCGCTGGGGTACGGCATGTACATACGGGGCTGGGGGTACGGCGCGTACATACACGGGTGGGGTGGGGGTATGGCGCGTACATACGGGGGCTGGGGGTACGGCACATACATGCACGGGTGGGCTGGGGGTACGGCACGTACATACGGGGCTGAAGGTACAGCACGTACATACGCAGGTGGGGTGGGGGTACGGCGCGTACATACGGGGGGCTGGGGGTACGGCGCGTACATATGCAGGTGGGCTGGGGGTACGGCGCATACATACGGGGGGCTGTGGGTACGGCGCGTACATACGGGGCTGGGGGTACAGCGCGTACATACGCAGGTGGGGTGGGGTACGGCGCATACATACAGGGGGGCTGGGGGTATGGTCCGTACATATGCAATGTTGGGGTACGCACCGTACATGATGACACGTACGATGTGGGTGATGGCGTGTACGGCGCATACCGGGCCCCCTTTTCCTCGTGCATCGCAGCGTACTTAGCTTTTCCGGCACTTTTTGGCTCCCGTAAAAATATAGCCGTGCGGAGTGCTGTGGGTACGGATCGTACTTGCTGGTCCGTAAAACGCTGCCTGACTCCGTGCGGACGTCGCGTACGTGCTGTCCAGGATCGGTATTGTATGTATTTTTTAGCCGTACGGTGTTTTTTACGATTCGTGCGGAAATGTTATTTCTGTACGAATCGTACTTGCTGGTTTGTACGGTGGAATTCCCGGGTACGAGTCGTATGGAGAAAACACTCCGTACGACCATTAGGTACCCGGGTTTTACAGGATCGGAATAGGCACCTAGGTGTCTAAAGGTGGCTTTCTCTTAACAATGTTGTTTTCTTACAGGTTTGGGTGGCTAGCTGTAGCTGGACTCCCCTTCGGTGAGGTAGTTTGTAGTTGGGAGCTTGTTGCTATGTCCTGGGGTTTGTGGATTGATTTACTATTGCTGGAGGACGGCTGGGGGCAATGGGTGACCACTGAGTGGGTGATCTATTCTATTCTGTGTCATGGGAGACCCTCATTGTAACATAATATTGTTGTCTTGGAACAATAGAGGAAGGGACTCTGACTCAATGCACCATAATATTCACCAGTATCTTTGTCAGTGGGGAACCCAAATTGTAATGTTACAAGAGACTCATCTCACTGCGGAAGCAGCCCATTTGCGGCTCAGGTGGCAGGGCCAACTTTATGCCACTCCTACTCTGCTCATGGGTAAGGGCAAGGACCCCTTTTGAACACACACATTCCATTATTGATACAGAAGGCCAATATATTCTGGTCAAGGGTAGACTGTTGGGCAGGGAGGTTACACTGGGAAGTGTATATGCCCTGAATCTAGGCCAGGTCCCCTTTCTTCGGTCACTGTCCATTGCCCTGTCCTCTTTGGTGGCAGATGATCTTATTCTGATGGTGATTTCAACTGTGTGGCTGATGTTAATTTGGATACGTCCACGCCTCATCCATTGGATGCAACGGCATGCAGGACTTCGGAGAGGTTTCGGGACTGTGTGGGACATTGGGACCTGTCAGATATTTGGAGAGTGCATCATGGGCTTGAACAACACTATTCTTATTACGCCTCTCTCTATAGATTACATAATAGACTTGATATGTTTGTTTGTTCGAACTCCCTTAGCCCGTATGTGACCCACACCAAGTATGTGTTTGTCGGATCACAGCCTGTTGATGTTCCATCCCATTACTGGATGCCCAGTGACATCTACCCGGCATCATAACTCCTCAATGTTAGAAGACACCTGCTTCAGAGAATCTCTGCAGATGGCTATCTCTGAATATTTTCTGTTTAATCAGGGTACTGCCACTGGTCTCCTCGTTGAGTGGGAAGCTTTCAAAGTGGTGTTGAGAGGTCACTGCGTGGGGCAGTCTGTTGAGGTCAAGAAGGAATTGAATAGGGAACTTACCTCTCTTGAACATCATCTACATGAATTGGGTAATAGGTTGGGCGCTAATGATACTATCCAGACACAACTAACTGAGGTTAAGAGCCAATACAATGCTACACTAGAAGGTCTCCAGTGCCATGATTTCAGAGACTACCTAGCTACAGTCCATAATGAGGGTGGTCAATCAGGTAGGCCTTTGGCCTGATTGGTTCACCCGGAGTCGAGGGGGACACCCATCACTTAGATCTTATAAAATGAGGGCACGCTATTCTACTCTCCTGGAGCTTTTAATGTAGCATTTTGTGAATATTACATAGTACTTTACCAGCATCTGGAGGAGGTTTTGGCAGAGACCTTAACTGAGTTCCTGGCACCGTTGCCTTTGCACACACTTGACCCTGGTCTTCAGGAGGATTTGGGGGGCTCTGTGACAGTACAAGAGAACTGCTCAGCCATCAAGGACAAGGCCACTGGGAAAGACCCTGGCCCAGATGGGATACCAGCAGAATTTTATGCAACATTTGCTTCTGCCCTTGCCCTATAGACTAGAGGCATTGTACACTGAATCACTGTTTCTGGGCACATTGCCTGATTCAACCAGGGACCAAGTGGTCCCCCTTTCCAAGACAAAGACATTGGGCGCACATCAGAATTTTGATATCCTCAGTAAAATGCTGGCAATGTGGTTGCTTTCTCACATGCCCGTTCTCATCCATGAGGGCCAGGATGGGTTTATCCCGAACAGGTCCACCTCAAAGAATCTTCGTCGGTTGCTTCATATCCTATATCATCAGGATATTGGTCTCTGTCCAGACACCCTTATCATGTTGGGGGACCTGGAAAAGGCATTTGATTTAATGCGGTGAGACTTCCTCCATGCAGTTATGGTTATGATGGGGCTAGAGGTTTGCCTATTATGCACTAATCCTACAGCCAGGGTTGGGACTGGTGGCATTGTCTCTGTCCAGTACGGAGTACATCGGGGTACCAGGCAGGGGTGCCCTCTGTCTCCCCTTTTGTTTGCCTTGACCATTGAGCCACTGGCGGAGCTCTTCTGGCAGAAGAATGCAGGTAATGGGGTGGTCATAGAGGATAGGAAGCATATTATATCTTTATACGCTGATGACCTGTTGCAGTACTTGGAGGATGGTCAACAGGGTGTTGAGAACTCGCTGATGCTACTGAGTGACTTTTTGGTACTTGGCGGCCTCCAGGTTAATAAGGCTAAAATGCAGTTATTTCCCATGCCGGCAGGGGCAGCATAGCAGCCTGATATGCTGCCGAGGCTCAATTGAGCACCACGTTCCTTTCGATATCTGGGAATTCTGGGCTTTCATGAATTAGATGACATTAAAGAGTGTAATATGGGGCTGGTGACTCCTTCCCTCAAGTCCAGTGTTCAATTCTGGTGCTCCTTGAAACTGTAGTTAACTGCTCGAATCTCGCTATCCAAGATGATTATGCTGCCTAGAATGTTATACTTTTTTGTTAACCTCCCCGTCAGGACACCACGCTCCTGGTTTAACCATTTGGGTACCCTACTCCGAGAATTTATATGAAAAGGAGGGCATAATAGAATCTCCCTAGTGATACTCCAGAGATTCCCTGGGGACGTAGGCCTGGGTGCCCCTGATTTTGAATTATATTATTTGACAGCCCAACTTCAGTGGATAACTCAATGGTTGGGTCGTAAGAACTTTGAGACACTAGGACCCGTTGAGTTGGCTGGCAATCAGGGAACTCTGTTAGCGCTCCTTGATCCGAAAGTGGTTATTCCACAACTAGGAGTGGTGCTGAGAGTGGCATTACAGTGCTGGCAGAGATGCCTGTGGAAGACAGCTGGGACTTCTTTATATGCCCTGGCTGCGCCGTTGGTACGGCTGCCTCATGGTGACCCGCCCTCTTCATTTATGGGACAACAGTTACCTGTCTGGATGGTGGCAGGCCTGATCACCGGGGGTGATTGTTACCAGCTGGGGGCATTTATTCCAATGGACGACTTGATAACTCTGCTTTCCACAGGGTGAAGTGGCTCTATAGGGTACAACTGGAGATGATCATGATGCCATTAATGAGGATTCGAGAGAAGTGGGAAGTGTTATTGGGTAGAGACCTTCTGAACTCAGAGTGGGCTATGATTGTGGTGAGACCTAGGCCTATTTCCAGGAATACTAGGTTGAAGTATGCCCAATTTAAACATCCTGTACGGAGGAGAGCCAAAGGCTTGCCCCAGGTGCATGGAGCCAGAGGCAGATTTTAAGCATATGACTCGGGTCTCCGAGTATTTTGGGGCACAGTGGTTGCCTCACTCAATGGGGTGTTGGATTGTACACTCTTCTGCACAGCTGAGGTATGCTTCTTAGGAATGTTCTCCAGACTCAAAGAACACAAAGTTGTTACTAGATTTGTGGATCTGGTCTTAGTGTTGGCTAGAAGAGGGATAGTAAGGTTTGACCCAAACCCAGACAACAAAACTCTTCTTGTTCGCCTTCCTTCAAACAAGACAAATGCGCTTTACAAAGAATTCTAGAGGAAGTCCTCATCGAATAAGCAGCTTGCAGTGTAAGAGGGATTGCAGTGAGAGGAGACAGTAAACGCTGACTTCCACTAATTGCTATAAACCACTTTACAGCCTCAGGGGCAATAAACATGCAGGTGGGACCCACATGTATCATATTATTCTCATGTTAGCTTCACATACAACCAGGAGAAATAAGGAGGCACAGTAGACAGTCTGTCCACACTGTTTTAGATAAAAAATGATTGCACTCCACTACTGTAATCAGCTGCCTCCAACCATTAGAAGTGTCACTGCCCCGTCATGAGGGGTAGCCACCCATGATAAAAGGACTACCTCTTCAGATAGCTCTCAATTGTGCATTAAAATGTAGCACTATGTTGGTGAGCTCCACACTGTAATCATGTAAGGCACTTGTAAGGAGACTTGTAACTCAGGTCTCCCACCCAAGAAAACATACCGGGTCTGTCAGAATGATAAAAAGAGGTTTTCACATTGATCCATCAACTTGGTATAGTTAGTCTGTTAAAGTATTCAAAATACAGAGAATGTGTCCCTTACCCTTTTGTATTCCTTCTGAATCCCCTTGGTAAGGGAGGCAAAATTGAGGGAAGGGATACATGTGATTTGGATTACTTTCTAAGTGATTCTTGAATGTCTGACAGAAAATCGACTTCGAAAATATCGACGTCAAAAATATCGGAGGCGGAGGCGGAATATCGATGTCAAAAATATCGAAGTCCTATCTACATTATGGTAAGTACAAAAATATTGTGAAAAAAAATATCGTTGTCAAAAATATCATTGTTAAAAATATCGTTTTTTTAAAAATGTTTAAAAATAATGTAGAATTAAATAAATCATACATATAGGGGCCGATTCCAATCCTGGAAAAAGGCCGTAAGAATCGTCGTATGGAGCGTTTTCTCCGTACGACTCGAACCCGGTAAACTGTCCATACAACCTAGGAAGTACAATTCGTACAGAAAGCCTATTTCCGTACCAATCATACAAAAGACCGTACGGGTAAAAAATACCTACGAATCTGATCCGGAACAGCCTGTACGTGATGTCCGTACGTATGTAAGCAGCGTTTTCCGGCCCAGCAAGTACGAATCGTCCCTACGTAAACTCCGTACGGCTCTTTTTTTATGGGAGCCAATAACAGCTGTGAAAGCTGAGTCCACAGGGGTACGAGTCGTACAGGCAAACACCCCGTGCGTGTATGTATGTACGGTGCGTACCCCCAGCGCGTATGTACGATGCGTACCCCCAGCGCGTATGTACGATGCGTACCCCCAGCGCGTGTATGCACCGTACCCCCAGCGCGTATGTACGCACCGTACCCCCAGCACGTATGTACGCACCGTACCCCCAGCACGTACACGCTGGGGGTACAGTGCGTACATATGCGTACGGGATCGGAATCGGCCCCATAATTAAAATAAACATAGTTAAAAATATGTTTAAATTATAAGTAATACATATCATGTAAAAAAAAATAAACATATACATATAAAATATAATAAATATACTTACTTAATAATATTTACAATTAATTAGTATAATAACTTATAAATTGTTTAAAACATTTTATAAATTGTAAATACATACATACATATACAACAATAATATAAATAAAAATATAAAAACTATATATGACAAATTGTAAAAAAGAAATTTAATAAATTATACAATACATTAACTATGCAACAGTAGGGAACGTGTTGGATAGCATAGGGGTACAAAAAACTATTCCAACTCCAGAGAGTGCAACAGTAGGGAAAGTGTTGGATAGCGTAGGGGTTAAAATTGGTATTCCAACTCTGGAGGGTGCAAAAGTAGGGAAAGTGTTGGATAGCGTAGGGGTTAAAGTTACTATTCCAACTCCAGAGGGTGCAACAGTAGGGAAAGTGCTGGACAGCGTAGGGGGAAAAATTACTATTCCAACTCCAGAGGGTGCAATAGTAGGAAAAGTGTTGGATAGCATAGGGGTTAAAAATACTATTCCAACTCCAGAAGATGCAACAGTAGGGAAAGTGTTGGATAGCGTAGGGGTAAAAAATACTATTCCAACTCCAAAGGGTGCAACAGTAGGGAAAGTGTTGGATAGTGTAGGGGTTAAAATTACTATTCCAACTCCAGAGGGTGCAACAGTAGGGAGAGTTTTGGATTGCGATTGGGTTAAAATTACTATTCCAACTCCAGAGGGTGCAACAGTAGGGAAAGTGTTGGATAGCGTAGGGGTAAAAATTACTATTCCAACTCCAGAGGGTGCAACAGTAGGAAAAGTGTTGGATAGCATAGGGGTTAAAATTACTATTCCAACTCCAGAGGATGCAACAGTAGGGAAAGTGTTGGATAGCGTAGGGGTAAAAATTACTATTTCAACTCCAAAGGGTGCAACAGTAGGGAAAGTGTTGGATAGCGTAGGGGTTAAAATTACTATTACAACTCCAGAGAGTGAAACAGTAGGGAAGGTGTTGGATAGCGTAGGGGTTCATATAACTTTCTAATAATTCAAATATTTAAAAAAAATTAATTATTAAATTACAATAAATTAATTAACACTACCAATAAATAATTACTTAAAAAAATTACCAATTTATAATTAACAATTAAATTGATGATAAATACAATTAATTAATAATTATTAAAAATATATCACCAAATAATAATGAAATAAAGAATAATACATTTTCAATAACAAAAAACAATAATTATTGAAAAATAATTAGCAATTAATAATTAATTAACTATTAAGGTGCCGATTCCGATCCGTTAAAAAAAATTACCGTACGACTCGTATCCGTATTTTTTTACGTACGAGTCGTACAAGTACCGTACAAACGGCCAAGTATGATTCGTACGTGAAAAGTATCTACGAATAGCGTCGGGAAAAGTCTACGAGAGTGCGTCGGAAAGTTTTTACGTCCGAATATCGTCGGGAAAAGTCTACGAGAGTCAGCCGGACATTTTTACGTGCAAATCGTAAAACACAAGTCCGAGCGCGCAAGTACGATCCCGTCCCTCCGTCCGAATACACAATCGCACGTAAAATGGCCCGTACGGAGCCAACGCAGTAGCACACATGTACATGGGTAAACTTATGCCCGTGTACGAGCCGTACAGCCCCCCACCCCCAAATATGTCAGCACCGTACACCACCCTGTCTGCACTGTACCCCAGCCCTGCAACTGTACGCGCCGTACCCCCCATGTACGCGCCGTACCCCCCCATGTACGTGCCTTACGCCCCTGTCCGCACTGTACCCCAGCCCCGCACCTGTACGTGCCGTACCCCCATGTACGCGCATCACCCCCGCAAGTACGCGCTGTACCTCCGCATATACGCACCGTACCCCAGGGCCGCACGTGTACGCACCGTACCCCCACCGCATGTACGTGCCATACCCCCCCATGTGTACGCGCCGTACCTCCGCATGTACGCGCCGTACCCCAGGGTCACACGTGTACGCACCGTACCCCCACCGCATGTACGCGCCGTACCCCCCATGTACGCGCCGTACCTCCGCATGTATGCGCCGTACCCAGGGCCACACGTGTACGCACCGTACCCCCACCGCATGTACGCGCCGCACTCCAACACCGTACCCCAGCACCCTCACCCAGCATCGCGTATGTACGGATCGTACCTACGCGAAAAAGACTCATACAGAACCAGGACACTGTAAAACAGCACAAGGAGGGTCAATTCGACTCGCACAACACCACAAAACACGTCTACAAGACAAAATACATCTCAATGACTGACCTGGCACATCCAAACAGGCAAACAGAGGCCCCAAATCACAACCACCTCTTATAACACACCCACCAAAATTCAAACACAGCCACACCCAAAAATTGACCAATAAAAAGGGCCCACACACACAACCCATGAGCCTTTGCAACAGACCCACTGCTGCCAGACCCCACAGAGAAACAACTCCACATTACTCATACCTTCACTACACCTTCACTCACACACCTTCACACAACCTCCTCCACAAACATCCCCCTCTTCACATTCACACACACACTGTCACATTCACACCCACACACCCACAACCATCCACACCCACACCCCACACCATGCCCACAGACAAGAATCCAAAGTTCACAACGGCGGAGCTGGACCTCCTTGTCAATGAAGTCATCAGAGTCGAGCCACAGCTGTTTGGAACATTGGTCAGACAGACCAGCATATCTGAAAAATCTACCATGTGGCAGAGGATTATCGATAAGGTGAATGCTGTTGCGCCCATCCGAAGGACCAGGCATGAATGCCAAGCCAGGTGGTACGATCTGCGCAGGGCGGTCAAGAGGAAAATGAATGAAGAATATGCCCAGAGTAACATCACTGGAGGTGGGCCGCCCCGCAGACCCGTACACTACCATCCCTGGGAGGAGAAGGTGATGGCCCTGCTACCGCCGGTGGGAGTACACGGAGTCGAAGGAGTCGCAGAGCCTGGTGAGTACACAAACAACTTACGTAACATGGGGGCAATGGGGTCCACACCACATATACACCAAATGCACGCAACTTCCCCCAAGCACTCACCGCACACAACCACACTCAAAAACCACGCTCATGCCACTAACGTCTCCATGCACCCTTCACAAATCAAGGCAAGGCCATGTCCAAGGCTACAACAACCACAAACACAAGACTGGATGTCCGGAAGGCTGGGCCCCACACAACACATTGTGGAAATGAGACGCAGACAAAAATGCCCTCAGCCCATATGGCATAGGTACATACCCATGCACAATGCACAGGGACTGGCAAACTACTGACAAGGTAGCTGACACTGGGCCCTGCTGTATGCAGCACAATGCCCTCCTGGGACCACTGTACACTCAAACACCAACTCCACAAGCACAGGTATCTAGCACAGGAACTCACACTCACTGTCATGCCAGCATGCACCATGAGGGGACAGACACATCACCTGGGAGACCCAATGACAACTCACACTACACACAACAGCAGGCCCGGTCACACCCCCCCCCCCATAACACAAGCACACACCCCCGGGGCAGGCAACGGATTTACACACTCCCACAATGGACATGTGACACAACAAGACCAATCCAGAGCCAAATAAGCATCAGAGCCAACAATCTACAGGTCAAACACTCAGGAGAACATCCCAATCTGTCCCCCGCAGCATACCCATCCCCAAGTGGACATTGAGAGGAATGCTAGAGACATACAACTACCTGGAGGAACTGTGTCAACTTGAATATGTATGAAACATAGATGTGGCATGAAACACCATTAACATTGTCTCGCTCTCACACACAGGGCAACGTCGTCGATCTCGCCCCAACACTGGGGGGGAAGAATCACAGTCCCAGGCTCCGCGTGAAGACGATCCCACCGGCAGCGACGACTCTCACCACTCCGTGGATGACCCCGACCAACCTGGACCCTCTGGTGCCCAAGCCCCTGCAGCACCTGCATCAGATACATCTGTGCCAACCACCACCCCCATTCCTGCCACATCCCAGGACACACCCAGGAGCCCTGCTCACACTAAACAACAGAGCCAGTCTGACCAGGAGGGACAAGCTTCTCCGGGCACCCAGGAGGAGGCAGGCAACCCTGCACATGCCATCCCTCAGGGGTCCCGTAGACCCGCTGTGCCCACAAGGGCAGGCCAGGCTCAAGTGGGCAGGGGTGGTGGGAGTGGAGGCAGGCGGAGGCGCGAACCTGACCAGCCAGCTCAGGACACCAGTATGTCACACATACACAACATCCTGGACTCATACCGGCGTGACACCAGAGGCATCAACCAGGTCGTGTCAAGACTCTCCGAGATGCAGGGGACCCTCAATGAGATTAAGAACCTGCAGGTCGAGCATCATGCCAGTCATCAACAACACCAAGGACGGATGGAGGCAAGACTGGCTTAGCTCCTGGCGGTGCACTTGGACATGAGCCAATCGCTCTGTCAGATCGCCCAAAGCATGGGCAACCCTCCCTGTGCCACCAGGCGTAGACCAGCACCAGACACAGGGAGGGAGGAGGAGGAGGAGGAGGATTCGTCTGACGGAGCGTCCCAAGCATCGTCAAGGCCTGCATCTGAGGGTCCCCGGAGGAAGGTGGGTCGTCCACGGAAAAGACCGTGAGAGTCAGCGGACCATCCACATCTCCCAGGTCACCTGGCCTGGCACCTGGCCCTCTGGCGCAACAGCAGCACCTCATCCAATGACATTCTCTGCCACATGGACTTGCTGGTCACAGTCTGACCAATGATGACCAACACTGTGCCCTGGACTCTGATGACTTCCAATGCCAAGGATACCATCTCCCCCTGTGAACTTTGGATTCTATTCCCCCGGTAGAGCACCTAATTTCATCTACCAAAACACATACCCCACCGCAAATAAATATATCACTTTGGTCATGAGACGTTCCTGTCATTTTGCATTATTCAACGACATATGTGTGTGGAAATGTCTAACTATGCCTGAGTGTTGAACTAACTCCAGCCATCCATACCCTGGGATCAGAGTCTGGTACAGGACACACATGGGTCACAAGGTATCATTCAATGTAGGCATGGAGCACAACATTCACCTGTGATGGCCTCTGGCTGCTGAGGGGGTGCTTGCTAAACTGTGCGGAGAGACCTATTTGGGAGATTATCATCAAGGCGTAGAGGTCATGGCTCATGTGGAGGTTCCCGGGGAGGGAGTCCCAGGTATGTGTGGCCAGGTGGGAGAACAATGTCCTGTATGCTGGAGTACGGTGGATGTGAAGAACGGTGGCCAGGGCAAGGTTGGATGCACGGAGATGGCCCAACGCGATCTAGGATGACAGACGTACAAGGTTGGTTTGGGGTCGGGGTTGTGGACTGCCTCCTGAGTGTGGGTGGGGAGTGTGGAGGTCATCCTGCAGCAGACAGTGATCCATTGCAGCTATCTATGGTGGACGGTGAGGTGGCGGTGGAGCAGGGTGTTGAAGCTGAGGTGTGCAGATGCCCCCTGGAAGTGGACCAGTTTCCTGGGAGTTTGGATGTACTTGCTCCATACAGGGCAGGGCAGTATTTGATACAGATGTTGTCATGGACCTGGGGGATGATCTGTCTTTACTTGGAGTGGGTCTATCTGTGGATCATGTGCATAATGCAGAGGGCGTTGCAGCATGAGGTACAGATGCTGTGGACTAGCATGGCATATGTGAGCGAGCCAAACATGATGCACACCATCTTGTGTGTGTGGCCACTGGGTGCTTGTGCAGGGCTCTTGCGGGTGGGACACAGGCACTTGACCCAGCTGGAAGGGGACAATCCTCAGATGATCACCTCAGTCCTGTACAAGTCCAGCCTCAAGTGGCTCGTGTTCAGCCATTCATCAATGGATCTCATGCATACTTGAATGATGGAACTGCCAATGTCTGTGTCTTTGTTGAGGGTGAGGAGCACCTGGCTGTCAATGGCATACGAGCTGATGATGAGGTGCTGTGCGCATGTGATGGTGGAGAGGGGGGTCCTGGACACTCTGTAGATTGACATGCTGAGAGATGATACCTGTGCCATGTCCCAGACGATGACACCATACTACATGCTGAAGCCTTGAGTCCCACTCCCATGCCCTTGCTGGGCTACAGAGCCTGTGGGGAGTATTAAGGACGTGACCTGGTTGGTGTGACAGGGCCTGAAAGGCGGGGCAGCGCAGTGTAGGCAGTTGGAGTTGCACACTCAGCATGCAAAGGTGTCGTGTGTGTGCCCAGGGTATGTCTGACAGCAGGCGTTAGATGTGCGGATGGACATAGCTCGGAGTGTGGCTGATACATCAGACTGTAGTGTGATGTGGGTTATGCAAGGACAGGATGGTGGTGCAATGTGCACCTTGCATGTGCTGATGGTCCAGCCTTTGGCACCGCGTGGCGGCAACAGTGGCATAGACAAGCTGAGGACAGCCAAATGAATGGGTGGAGGGAGGAAGTGAGGAGCATCTTGGAGGCGTGTGTGTTGCCAAATCTGAATACTCCATGGGCCCTTGCTGCAGGGTCCGCAGCAGCAGGCGGCATCTCCTTGCAAAATGACAGAATTTGCACACAAAGACTAGGATGTCAGAAGGACAACTGCAACAGGCGCGTGTGTAAAGTAAGGCGTGTCCAGTGTCACATGGCACACCCAGAGACAATGCATGCACAATCACCAAAGAAGCACGACACCGGATCAGGAAACTGAAGGCCGACCTGCGCACAGGAGACACACCCTCAGCAGCTGTTGATGGCCCATTGTGTGGACCAACATGCCAAAATACATACACGACCATGTACTTCATGCCCAATAGGGAGCCTAATCCATGAGCTACTGCATGCATGTTGCTAAACTACATATGGACTCCTATGCATAATCTTCCACAACTATGCCAGATATGCCACATGCAAGGTGGCAAGAGACCTGCATTGACAGAGATGAGGCACCTTGGAGTGTGACGAACACCTTTATTACTCAGCCTCACACTAATGGAAATGCATCCATTGGAACAGACTCACAGGTCATTTGGCTGACCATGTGTGACCTACACTGGACACCCCCTTCAACACACAGATGTGGTAAATACTACTGAGCTGGCACACAAGTGAAGGGGTTGAGCCTAACACCCCTTGCTGCACACGGAGAGTCTGCAATTCCCCATTGAGCCTCATATGGGGATGTCCCACACTATGTCCACCATTAGCATCCCGTATGTGCCTGAGTGACGTTATACACACATTGATGCCTTCATCAGAATCCACAAACCATTACAGATGACTGTCAGGAAGGGTGATTATCAATTCATGGGAGCCATGCAACACGTCATGTGGCCCATGGTGAGTCGACATGTATGCATGGTAACACAACATGCACAGGAGCAGTTCCCACATATCACAAACACGTACCACCCACAAAATGCCTTGCTGCACTCCTTACCCCAAATGACTTTTCACCATGTCTGTGCATGTAACTCCGATCCAGCACACGTTGCAATACTCATGAGGAATAGCAGGAGGGCAATGATGACATGAGCAGACGACAGCCGCAAGAACCTGGGGAGGCCAGACACACAACAAGTCAGCGAAGAGCTAGTAATCCTCAGACATGTACATGTACTCTACAGGAATGATGTTGTCACCATGCCCTTAATAAATTTAGTGTCCCAGCTAAAATGTGTGGAATGACATCATCACTTGAATGACACATCAGAACACACCTCCAAGTCACTTAGCACACAGTCAGCTCGACACATACATTGCAACACATGCCACACAAGGCTCAAAGCGTGCACACTCAGACACAGGGACTCACCATCATGAGAAGAAGTTGCGGATAAGCTGACTCCGGATGTCCTCATCCTCATCCTCACTTGCCCCGTGCCCGATCCCTTCATCATCCACGGGTGGATGATCCTGCTCATCCAGATCAAGGATGAGTGGCACGGCCTTCTCCACTGCCATGTTGTGCAGCATGCAGCACACAATGAAGATTTTGCAGACCTTCACCGGGGCTTATGGGAGGGTGCCGCCGGTCTTGTGGAGGCACCGGAATCTGCTCTTCAGGAGTCCAAACGTCCTCTCAATTACGCGCCTCGCCTGCCCATGGGTGTCGTTGTACCGGTGTTCTGCGGCTGTTCTGGGGTTGCGGAGAGGCGTCATCAGCCATGGCATGTTGGGATAGCCAGAGTCCCCTACATGGAAACATCATGTGAAGAAGTGGGTCAGGAGATGCCGTAAGATACAAAGATAGCGCTGAACACAGGACTAACAGAGTATACCCACCAACAAGACATGCTCGTTCCCCGTGCAGCTGCAGCATCATTTCTGGCACCCTGCTACGCCTCATGATGTATGCATCGTGTGCGGACCCTGGAAAACGGGAACAGACATGGGAAATCAGCATGTTAGCAAGACACACCACAAGGGCATTAATGAAGTGGTAATGTTTTCTGTTTCTATAGGCTACCTCCTGTGCCTGTGGTGGTACCAAAGCCACATGTGTCCCATCAATGGCCCCAATTACATGAGGCATCCCTCCCAGGGCATAGAACTCACCCTTGACACCTGTCAACTGCTCACGAGTGGGGAAATGGATGAAGTCATCCAGGTGCACCAACATGGCTTCTATAACATCATGCAGGACACGGCTGAACATTGTCTGGGACATGCCACCGACATCAGCTATGGTCAATTGAAACGTGCCGGTGGCAAAAAAATGTAGGGCTGCCATCCCCTTCATCTTGGGGGTCAGAGCTGTAGGATACCTGTGTTGTGGTTGGAGGTGTGGTGCAAGCCGGCGGGTCAAGTCCTCTATCAACTCTTGGGAGAAGCGGTATCTGCGTATGCATGGCCTCCAGGTCTGGCATTCGTCTGGGGAGAGGCGGTGCCCTGCAGAGATTTGGAAGGAATAATGAAGAGTGAGTACATTACCACACCAATTTCACTGAGGTGAGCACATGTTCAACAGCTAATACACATCGGCTTAATATAGAGTCTGTGCTATGCAATACATCCAGGACACGAAGCCAACAAGGTGATACTCCTACGAAGAACCAGCCACAATAGTTGCATGGCAATGTTGACGTGACATGCCATTAAAATAGCTGTGGGCCAGTGTAAGTGAAAAGCCAGACACATTACATGAGTGACAGACATCCACATATCAGCATTTGAAGGATGTCATCTCATACAGACAGCTGGCGGGAGTCTAGACGCACAGGTCACATGTCATCTGGAAAAGGACAGATAACACACATTTCCATGAAGGAGTACATGTCAAAAAACTGATGACACAGACATTGAGAGGACGCAGATATTGCCTCATGTCAGGAAGTCATCTTCAAACCATCATGACACATGTAACGTGTGAGTCCACATGTGGCATGGTGTGCGTATATGTGTGTCATGCACATATGCATACAGACACATGTTGGATGCTGTAACAACAGATGGATTTGACGGAACACCAACGGAATGCTCATGGGAACACATGACACACACATGACATAGTCACAT
Organism: Triturus cristatus; assembly: GCF_964204655.1. Taxonomy (NCBI): domain Eukaryota; kingdom Metazoa; phylum Chordata; class Amphibia; order Caudata; family Salamandridae; genus Triturus; species Triturus cristatus. The sequence goes on from NC_140580.1 coordinate 287,591,840, forward strand.
CGTGGCACGCTGGGAGTCACATGTCAGGTGTAATTATCTGTGTACCTGGCATCAGGGGACAGTTGCGGGTGTTGCTGACTGTGCCATACCAGTGATGCAGTGCTTGACACATGTGTCATACATGCACACATGTGCAAAGTGTGAATGGGAAGTGTGCCACGTAGTGCCCCATCACACATGACATGTGTAAACAGCTCATCACACATCTATTGTGCCACAACATGAGGAGACATGTGCCACATCACTGCCTGACACACCTAGGCCCTGCACATGAAGGACTGCACTGACAATGAGTTGATGTAAAGCCTTGTGCGAGTCTGACACCTCCATTCCTTTTGTGTGCACCTCCTATCACCAGTGTAAGCTGTGAAAGGCAGTACACACGCTGAGGCCGTGTGTAGGGCCAGTACTCACGCGTGTATGGGCCGTACACGCGTGAGTACGGGCCGTATCACTAGGATCTACGGTACCCCCAACTATAGTGATAGGCCTGTACTCACGCATGTACAGGCCGTACACGCGTGAGTGCGGGCCGTATCACTATAGTTGGGGGTACCGTAGGTCCTAGTGATACGGGCCGTACTCACGCGTGTACGGGCCGTACACGCGTGAGTACGGGCCGTATCACTGTAGTGATGGTGCCCTAGGGGTACGTGTGAAACGCGCCGTACCAGTGTGGGGATTTAAGAATTACAATGGGGACACATGAGGGACAAGTATTAGGGCCTAAATGCATGCTGGTTGTCATGGATACCGAGTTTCACGTTCAAAATTTAACATCATGTGGTCTGGAAAAAGCAGTTGGCCACATTTAACATTGTTGCAAAGTGGTTGTTGACTTGACATGATGCTGCAAAATCGAAAGATGCAAAGGCTGTCACTGGTGAATGTTTAAAGGGATTGGAGGAAACGTAGGATGCAAATGAGTCTGACCAATCACTCTGTACTCCTGTAAATGAAATAGGCCAGCAAGGCAGATATAAGGCAGCCAGAACCCATGAGAGGGCACTTGCCTGCACAACATGTCAGTCGATACCACTGCTGCTGTATTGTCTCCCTCTGGCACCATGTCAAGGACTGTGGAGAGGGCCCAACCTTTCACCCAGGAGGAGAACCAGGCCCTGATGGATGTGATCCTCCCACAGTACCCCATGCTGTATGGTCGACCAGGGGTGCAGGTGAGAGCTGACTCCACTACCTTTGCCTGTGCACCTTTATTGTGTCTGTCACTTCTGGCATTGTGGCCAGGTGTGACAGACATGCAATGTTGGTTGGAGTGGGTCCCGGGGAGGGGGGGGGGATGGCTTATGTCTCTCATGCAGGGCTTGATGTAGTTCATGTGTGCCTTCCTCACTTGCATTGTGCTTACTGTGACATTCACTGCATAGTGCATGGCACATTCCGCCAGCCTAATCCTCTTGGGCATTCTTGTTCTATTGTCCTGTGGTGATTCAGTGGTCACCCCGGTGTGACAGGTGACTGCACCCACAGATGTGTGTGAGAGTTGAGTGGAGCTGTGATGAGAGTGTCCAAATGATGTGTATGCCCCCTGGACATTGATGTGTGTGAATGTTTCTTGTCATGTGAGTGAGTGTCTATGTGGAGTGTTGCACCACAGCTGCATGGAGGAGGCAACTGCTCAATCCATCTGATGTGTGAAGTAAGCCGTGCTGTGTGTCTGACTTGCTGAGCTAGCCCCACACCTGTTACCCCCCCGGCAAGTGGCACATGTGCAGAGTGAGGTTTGCATCCGCTGTTGCCAATGGCAGGTGATTGATGTGTGCCAGTGTGTGTCTGTGTACTCTGCTGAGGTTTTGTCAGTGGCCTGGGGCAAGTGACTGATTTGCGGTGCTGTCCATCAGCCTTGTGTTGCTTGGGATGCACAGTTGGTGCCATGATCAGGGATTGTTTTGCACCCCTCATGCCACCTGTGCACTTACTATGCCATGTAGTGCATTGGTGCGTCCACAGTGGAAAAACTCCCTATGACTAAGGTACTATTACTTGCCAGCATACTATGCCCTGTTCAACAAATCAAAGATGTTCCAATGTGTGTCTCTGTGACATGGTGCAGGTGTAGTGATGTTGTCCCACTTTGTCATACACACAGGTATCCCCCTACCACAAGGGGAAGATCTGGAAGGATGCCGTCAAGGCCGTGCAATCGGTGGAGAGTCGCAGGCAGCGCCTGCCACAAGTGAGGAAGAGATGGCAGGACATCCGGTGCTGGACCCGGAGGATCGCCCGGGTCATGCTGAAGGACTCACCTCCTCGCAAGCATGGCGGGCGTCGGCGCCGGACCCACCAGATGCGGCGTGTCCTGGTAGTGGTCTTCCCTGACCTGGATAGGCGGATACAGGAGTTACAGCAGCAGGAAGGGGGTAGGTACATGTGTGTTTGTTGTGTGTCGCCAGCTTTTGTATCTGCTCAGTCACCTGGATACACTGCCAGGCTATATATGTGCAGTGCATATCCTGTTCCGCAAAGTCAACCTGTGCTGTTCTTCCTCCCTTCCCCTCCTTGACATGTGTTATCTGGTCTGTGTGTTATCACTATTGCACATGGTCATCTAGGCTGCCAGTTTATCAAGGTGCACACTGCTTTCAGCATCATGTGTGGGGGTGGTCTGCCTGTGCCCTGTCCTGTTCAGTCATTTGGGGGTGCATAATTGTTGGCACTGATGCTGAGTCTCAACATAGGAGTGTGAGGGTTCAAATGAACAGACTTGCAGCATACATTACCAATGTTGTGGCCTCAGACATGATGGGCATGAGTGGGACATATGCATAGTGCCAGGACGGTTGCTCCTGTTACTGTCAGCTCATTCCAGGACCATGGAGCAGTGTACCCACTACAGTCCCCTGACACAGCCTGCCCTCCTACTCATGTGTGTCATCCAACACCGTGCACATTCACTGTGGGTTCATCATGGCTCTGCCTCTGTGGCATTGTTCCCTGGCCTAGGTAGTAGTTTTCACATGTGTGATACATTTGCCCACTGGACAGGGATACACCAGTTTGCTTGTGCATACTCACACTGGGCAGTGCCTGTGTGGCTATTCACAACAATCTGTTGATGTTTGAGTGTGACCAATATGTTTTGGCAGCCCTACAAGGTGATGTCGTGTTAATGAAGCTAGTTTTCAAGCACAGTTATTGTAACCCTGAATAAGAGTTGTCACTTCTTGATCGGTATCAGTCACATTGACTTAGGTATGGATGGGTGTGTGCGGGAGGGGCGTACATGTTCAACCCTGATGTTTCATTGCCAGTTTTGACTTGTGTGTGATGATTCGCAGTACAGAAAGTCATCGTGCAGTGCCCCTGTGATGTTGGCCAGTGCTTAATGTTCGTGCCTCATTGCCTGTGTCAGTTTGTGACAATCATGTATCCTGGTTGTACATTTTTGCCACCTGTGTGTGGTTCAGATGCTACACAGTTGTGACTTTGTGTGCTGGCATCTGTGGGTACATTCTGGCTTCCCATGAGGGGGAACCCACAGTACAGCTAGGCTTTTTTGCTAAACAATTGCAGGCCCATTAGCTTATGCATTGTCCTGGGTGTGGACATGTGTGCCACTCCAGATGACAGTCAGTAGGTCATATGTGTAGCCAACTGTGTAATCAGGTGACGGATAGCCATGTGACAAATGACATTATTCAAGTTGTTACTCAGAGAAATTGTCCCTTGCCAATCACTACACCTGTCAACATCTCTCAATGTTTCACATGCTTGACCTTGTTGTTTGGTTGTGAAGGACAATAATGTGCCTGCATGACAGATGTCTCCCAAGGAAGTGCACAAGACACCACCTTTACACTTTCCTGGGAGCCGCTGGCACATTTTAAAGTAAGGCACAGTTTGAACAAAACTTGTTTAGAGTTCATACATATCCATGTTCCCACAGTGTGGTTGCATTTGGGTTAGTCCTTGGTTGTTGCCGATACCAACTTACGAGTGTCAAGTCATCCAGACCACCGTGGTGCCATGTATATGTACTTACTGATACCCCATTTCTGGCTAACAGTGGCTTATTTGAATGAGTCTGGCAGCTCAGACAATGACTGTGTACATGTAGTTTGGTGTGCACCTCCTTGTGTGACTTCTGTTATACAGACACATGTGTGTTCTGTTCACAAAGTGGCACATTCACACATTCTAGACATGTCCATTGTGTAAAGGGTTGTGATTCTCCAGGAATCACAATGTATTCCTTTGGGGTTTCCTAAGTACTCACAGGTCTCAGAGTGTGGAGACACCTTCTGCATTGGCATGTGGTATTTGGCCTTGGGTGCGACATTACTGTTGGGTTGACAGTGAAGAAGAGGTGGCATGCCTTCATAGTCTTGCTGTGCTCAACTGATCCCAGACACTATCTTCTCAGGATCTTGGGATTTCAAGTTATTTGCTGTTGTGTCCTAATGTTCATTTTTTCTAAGTGGCATGGTGGGTCAACCAACTGGGGAGTGCAGGGCCTACATATGTGGGGAGTATTCTAGATGTTACTCATGATGCCTTTACTGTTATGCACTGTTGCCTATTTTGTTTGGACTCATGTGTCAGATGTATACAGGTGACTGATTTTTTCCTGTCTCTTCACCTTGCCCACAGCATCATTGGAGGACAGCGAGGGAGACACCGGCATGGATGTGGAGGAGGGATCGAGCACTGGTGCCACCACTGCTGAGGAGTCAGCGAAATCTAGTGGCACGGAGGGCGAGGGGAGTGAGGCGGAGGACCTGCCCAGTACCAACACTGACTACGAGGCTGACGGGTACGAGGTTGAACTCCCTGAGGGGGCGGAGGCTGCTCAAACAGCTGGCAGCAGCACTCCATCCGTCACCGCCCCCTCCCTTCCCATCACCGCCCTCCCACTTGCTCGGGTCCCTTCTGTCCGTGCTAGCCGACCACATGTCTCCTTCGTGCCAGGCACCGCACCCCCTGCCCCTGTCCCCCCTGCTGCCCTCGCTGCCGAGTCTGTGGACATTCAGTGGCAGTTGCAAGTTGGGCAGACATCGATCCTGACTGTCTTCCATGGCCACACCAGACTGATGACCCAGATGTTGTCGTACATGGAGGGCATGTCATCAGCGGTGTCTGACCAACGGATGTTGCTGAGGTCCCTGGACTCGTCACTGACGGAAGTAGTGAGTCACCTGCAGCGCTGCTTCCCCCCCACCCCTGCACCATCCACAAGTCCCACACCCATGCCTGTTCAAAGCACACCGAGACATCCACACACACGCACCCCAACAGACACAAGCAGCACACCACCACGTAAGGGCAATCGCACACCTCCTGACACGCACACTCAGGGGGAAGCAGGCACACCCACTGGGTCTGGGGCACACAGGCAGGCACGCAGCCACAGTCCTCATACACATGACTCACTCCCCAGTCCCTCCTATGTCACTCCCCTTGGCTCCCCTGCCCCAGATTCGGAGAAGGAGGCCCACTTTGCTGGGCTGGGCCTCAGCCCCACTAGTTCACCTGGCCGGAAACGGTCAAGGCACTCCACGGGTAGGGGAGTTAAGTCCCCCAACCTGTCCACCACCTCCCCCAGTAGCGCTGCAACCCATCACTCCGATCCCCCCCCTCCTTGGGGCCTTTTGTTTCTCCGGGTGCAGGGGAGACGCTTGAAGAACTGGCAGCAGTGTACAGCGCCGAGCTCGCCTCCACCTTTGGTGCTGCCCCACCCCCTGTGGTGGAGTCGTCCGTCCCTGCACCCACCACACCTACCCTTCCCCCTCCTGTCCCTGCGGTGCCAGGGCCTTCCCCACATGATGCCCCCCCCCCCCAGTCGACGACACTGAGTCTTCTGTTGTGCAGACAAGCTAGGGGAGACGCATGGCCATGTGTCTCCCCCAAGGACTGATGATATGGACTGGCCATTGGCCTTTGTGAATAGTTTTGTTTACACATTATTATTTTCATGCTGAATAAAGCATTTTCTATTTTCGTTAGAAAAGTCTTGCATTTCAGGTATTGATGTTGATGCTGATGCTACAGGAGTTGGGGTTGTGGGCATGTGTTATGTTTCAGGGAAATGTTGTAGTCTGCATCTCATGGGGTGGAACCTGGTCTCTGCGTGCCATCACAAGGTCTCTGCAAAGAATCTTTGGTCGTGTCTGCTCTTTGCGTTTGGAGACATTGTCCCTAGGAGTGTTCCTTCCTCTGTGGCACCTGACATCTCCCCTGTAGAGAGTTGCACAATTGTTGTGTTGCCCTGTGTCTACATTTCCTTTGTTGGTGATGGATCCCTTCAACTCTGGCCATGCCTGCTCAGCAATGTCTCCGGCTGCATCGTCTGTGCCATCCTTGGTTCTCACTGTACTTGTGTATATAGTATTTTGCCATGCCCTAATGGAGAAATGGTCCCTTTTCCGCACAATGCATGTGTGTAATCCCAGCCTAGCACACATATGGGACTTGTTCTGCTGGGTATTTGTACACCTGACTCACAATTGTGGGCATTGTATCTGTGGGAAGTCCACCCTATTCCTTCCATGACAGACAACATCTTGGTGGCTGGCCCAGCACCTGTACATTCCTATCATTCCTGGGATGTGCGTAACAATGTGTGTTCCCTTTGGCTCTCTTAGTTTAGTAGGCAGTGACATGACTATACAGTCTTGTGACATGATCTCAGTGTGTGTATTGTGGTGCATCTGCCAGGGGTGGGTATGCATCTGTTATTTGTCCTCACACCCACATGTGGTGTGTCATGCAGTGGGGGAAGGACATCCATCCTCCTGGGAGTGGGACACTGCTGTCAGTGATGTGTTGTTATGGCACTATCATCATTGTCCAAAGTTAGGGATGCGTACATACGCCCATGGAGTTGGGGTCATCTGATAATGATGTACACCCCCCCATGTCCGTGTCCACTGCTGGGAGTCCTCTGCACCCACCCCCATGTCTATGTCCACTGCTGGGAGTCCTCTGCACCCACCCCCATGTCTGTGTCCACTGCTGGGAGTCCTCTGCACCCACCCCTCACATGTCTCTGTCCACTGCTGGGAGTGATAGGCACCCACCCCTCACATTTCAGTGTCCACTGCTGGGAGTCCTCTGCACCCACCCCCATGTCTCTGTCCACTGCTGGGAGTCCTCTGCACCCACCCCCATGTCTGTGTCCACTGCTGGGAGTCCTCTGCACCCACCCCCGTGTCTCTGTCCACTGCTGGGAGTCCTCTGCACCCACCCCTCATATGCCTGTCCACTGCTGGGAGTGATAGGCACCCACCCCTGACATGTCTCTGTCCACTGCTGGGAGTCCTCTGCACCCACCCCCATGTCTCTGTCCACTGCTGGGAGTCCTCTGCACCCACCCCCATGTCTGTGTCCACTGCTGGGAGTCCTCTGCACCCACCCCTCACATGTCTGTGTCCACTGCTGGGAGTCCTCTGCACCCACCCCCATGTCTCTGTCCACTGCTGGGAGTCCTCTGCACCCACCCCTCACATGTCTGTGTCCACTGCTGAGAGTCCTCTGCACCCACCCCCATGTCTCTGTCCACTGCTGGGAGAGATGGGCACCCACCCCCATGTCTCTGTCCACTGCTGGGAGTCCTCTGCACCCACTCCCATGTCTCTGTCCACTGCTGGAAGTCCTCTGCACCCACCCCCATGTCTCTGTCCACTGCTGGGAGTCCTCTGCACCCACCCCTCACATGTCTGTGTCCACTGCTGGGAGTCCTCTGCACCCACCCCATGTCTCTGTCCACTGCTGGGAGTGATGGGCACCCACCCCCATGTCTCTGTCCACTGCTGGGAGTCCTCTGCACCCACCCCTCACATGTCTCTGTCCACTGCTGGGAGTGATGGGCACCCAACCCTCACATGTCCCTTTCCACTGCTGGGAGTCCTCTGCACCCACCCCCATGTCTCTGTCCACTGCTGGGAGTCCTCTGCACCCACCCCCATGTCTGTGTCCACTGCTGGGATTCCTCTGCACCCACCCCTCACATGTCTGTGTCCACTTCTGGGAGTCCTCTGCACCCACCCCCATGTCTCTGTCCACTGCTGGGAGTGATGGGCACCCACCCCCATGTCTCTGTCCACTGCTGGGAGTGATGGGCACCCACCCCTCACATGTCCCTATCCACTGCTGGGAGTCCTCTGCACCCACCCACCCACCCACTTGCACACTTGCTGTTGTACACTGCTGTCCTGGGCATACACCACCCCCAATTTACAGCTGATGTGCTGCACCAAGCCGTACACCTACATCCGTGGCGTGTGTACGCCTTGTATCCATCATGTGATGGGGCTGTAGGGGTACACGTGGTGCAGCCCGTACACATGCTCTGGGGGCATGGGTACGGGCCGTACCACCATTGTGGCGGTGACGTAGGGGTACGCGTGGTACGGCCCGTACCCACGCTCTGGGGGCGCGGGTACGGGCCGTACCACCATTGCAGTGGTGATGTAGGGGTACGCGTGGTACGGCCCGTTCCCACGCTCTGGGGAGCGTGGGTACGGGGCGTACCACCATTGTGGCAGTGATGTAGGGGTACGCGTGGTACGGACCGTACCCACGCTCTGGGGGCGTGGGTACGGTCCGTACACACGTACCTCTACATCACCACTGCTATGGTGGTATGGACCGTACCCACGATCTGAGGGGCGTGGGAACATCCTGTACCACCATTGTGGTGGTGACGGGTACTCGTCCACGTCCACTTCCGTTGTGGCAGGACGTGGGATTGGTGGACACGCCCCCCGAAGTGACCAGACCATGGAGGTAATAATTGTGCAGGATATATTTGTTTTTTGTGGGGTGTGGGTTATGTTTCCTGCCCCTTGCACCCCCCACCTTTGCCCCTGGTGGTTGTTCTGACCTTCTGCGGCGTCTGCGTCGGTTTCTGAAGACGAGGTCGTAGGCTATGAGGGCCGGGATGACGCGTAGGTTGGGGTCCATCGCTGTCCGTCGCGTACCAGTGCTCCTTGTTCGCGTCGTCCTCAATTTCCCGGCAGTTTTTGGCTCCCGTAAAAAATGCTACGTACGTCGTGACGTAGGCACGAATCGTACTTGCTGGTCCGTAAAACGCTGCCTGACTCCGTCCGGACGTCGCGTATTCGCCGTCCAGATTCAGATTTGTATGTATTTTTTTGCCGGTCGGTCTTTTGTACGACTCGTACAGAAATGGTATTTCTGTGCGAATCGTACTTGCGAGTTTGTAAGGTGTTTTTCCCGGGTACGAGTCGGACAGAGAAAACGCTCCATACGACGATTCGTACACGGGTTTTACCGGATCGGAATCGGCACCTAAATATTGATAAATACCAATAAATCATAATTAATCAAATTTAATTACAAGTTATTAATTAATGAACAATACATTAATTTTCCCAAAAATACATATTGATTATTAACAAGTTATTGCCAATTAATAATTGATTAACAATAAATTAATTATCAATACTCAACACTAAAATAAATAATTACTTAATTACAATTAAATTACTTCCCACCCTATTGCCCTATAACCTCACCACACACTTCAATAATAAATTAATGCACTTAATATAATTACCAATTAAGGAATTAATAAAAATTAATTACCAATTAATACAAATGAATTACCAATTAATTATTTAACATAAAATTAATTATCAATACCAATAAATAAAAATGAAATAATTACTTAATTACAATTAAATTACTTCCCACCCTATTCCCCTATAAACCTACAACCCGCTACAGAACTAAAACGCAAAATTTGTTTAAAAATAATTACTAATTCCTAAATAAATTTAATTCATTTACTATAATTAAATTATTTCCCACCCTATTCCCCTATAAACCCACAACCCGCTACGGTACTAAAACGCACAATTTACTTAAAAAAATTATTACTAACTTCTAAAAATGTAATACATATATTCTAAAACTAGTACAATAATTAACAAAAAATATAAAAACAAACATATAAAATACATATTAAAAGACATAACACTAATATTAATATTGATATTAGTAACATCAATATTTTTGCTATTAATATTACTAACTTCGATATTAACAAAAACGATATTTCTTTCCTTCAGGTCGATATTCTAGTTGTCGATATTCTTGACTTCGATATTATGTCCCTACGATTTTTCCAACTCGATATTCTTGTAGGTCAAAATAAAATACTCAATATTTAGACTTTACTGTGATTCTTACCTATAGTTCATTTCAGACCCTTGTTGCTCTTCTAGCTTTGAGCCGTAAGGATTCTGATACCCCATAAATAGTTTTAGCTCGTATCAATAAACAGAACATTGAATACCCAGAGTAAATTTGTTGACTCTATTTCAAACAGGCTATGAAACTATAATTCGCAAAGATGCTTTGAAGAAGTTGGATAAAGCAATGTGTCCCATTTATTATACTTGACCTCTTTGCTGCCCATTTGATTGAGGACCAGAAGTACTGTTAGAGAACCTGGCTCCGTTGGCAAACACTACCTGCTCCATAATTTCCTAGTTTTGCTTCATTTTAATGGTCCCTCACAATAGGCTCCTTGGGTGTCTATCTTCCAGAGCTCCCCTTTCTCCCAATCATTCTCAGCATTTATGTAGTGATCCTATTGGGCTTCCCAGATAAATTTTCCATTTTGATTGAGTTTTATGCTGATGATATGCACCTTTTCATCAGATTATTCCCGATCCTTGGGTCCTTTGGATGTACTCACTTGTCTTAAGCAAGGCAAAGTTTAAATAAAAAATATCTAACTGCAGAAAAACTTTACAAGACTCAACATAGCTTCTTTGGACTAACAGAGAGCTTGACTTTCCAGCCTCTTCAATCTCCTCTGCTCTTTCCGGTCTCTCTCGAAGATATTCCTAGGGTAATAAATCTGGGAGTTCTGTTTGACCATAATATGCCTATCACGTATCTATGCCCAAGGAGGGGCTGTAGTTCAAACTAACCCTACTGGCCTTGCAATGTGTCCAGAATTATATCTCCTCTCTCTTTCCGAGATATATTTCTTCCTAAGCCCTGTGCTGCTCTACTGCTTACCTTGTGTCAGTCCCTAGGTTAAGCAGAACCCCGGCTAGTGGGCATTCCTTTCCTGTGATAACAGCCAGGCCTGGAATGCCCTTCCTCCCTCCATCCTTACTGAGCCGCAATGTCTTAAATTGTGCAGATTTTTAAGAGCACATCTGTTTCACTAGTCTTTCTTCTGATACCTTTCCCTCTTACATTATTAGTGCCAGGACACCTTCGGGTGATCGTGTGGTTTGCAAATAGGATAACACAACATAATACAACACAACACAACACAACATAACATGCATTAGCCCTGCATCATCTGCCAGCTCAGGGCTAGAGATCCTCTAGGTACTAAGAATCAGACTTCTTACTCTTCTGGTCATATCCTTTAATCATCCATGCAAGATGACTGATGAACTTGTTCCTTATTTAATTAAATGAACTCTCTCCTACAACTTCATAAAAATATATATTTTAAAAATAAATCTATTCTGATAAATCTATTTTCTGATTGCTTCGCTCCCATTGATGCCACACACTTAAAAACAGTGCTTTTCAAATTTTCTACAGAACGTTTATTGGGAGCCTCCAGAATGACCAATTGTTTTTCACAAAATTCTTTAAAAACTGCCAGCACTCAACATACTTAGCAATTCAAACGTTACTATTATGTTTACGTATCCCTTTTAAAAATGCACTCAATAACGTTTGCAAACATGCTATTTGCAGCCTGGTCTCCCTAAAGTGTAACAGTATCTACAGTGTGATCCGAAACCGGGGAGAGACCTTGCCCCTTGCCAATACCACCCCCCGCCACTTGACACTTACTCCTAGCCTGGTCATGAGTGACAAAAGATGCTACCGATAGCCCATCATAGAGGGCCTTCACTGCTGTGGTGTCGCATTCTAGTTGTTCTGCACCACGTGACCACCGCCATGCCCTATGCAATAGGCGGGCCTTGGGGGATGCTACGAGGCACAGGCAGCAGTGGTTGCTCCGTTCTCCCTCTCCAGAATAAAGAAGAGTTACAAATGTGCCCGGTGTCCGAGTGCTTCGTCACACGAAGAAGATCTTTACACTACAAACCGGTGAAGAGTCAGTCAGACCTTAGCGTGCCACGCACTGCGGCCTTTACGAGCACCCCAAGCGTGCGTTACACGACGCTCCTGCAGCCAGATTGACACGCCGTGATCAGTCGGAGAGGGAGAGCGACGGTATCGAGGTAGGCGGTGGGAATAACGCTGGGTTCCCCTTCCATGCCCAGCGCCACCAACCTGATTCTTTAGCCTCCAACTTTACCCCTATCAAGTTGAAGTACGTGCCAAAGCCTCACGTTGCTATGGGGCGTGGCGTGTCGACGGCCATCTTGGCCATGGGGAAGATCGGCCTGTCCAGATGCACGTGTGAGGAGGCGTGCTCTCTGCCAGTCAAGCCCCTTGGGAATCAATGCTAAACCCAGCTCCTGCACCTTAATGAAGCACACAGCTACAGCCACAATCTCTCTTGGTCGACTTCCAGGACCACCCTGCAGCGTGTCCTGCGTTCACATCCTACGGTGACACGCACACCTGAACTACACGCTAGTTGCCACTACAACTCCTAAGCACTCCAGGCCACAACCTACCGCTGCACTTCATGGCAGGCCGCAACCACAGCCACTGTGGGCCCGGCGATTGATCACCTTGCAATCTGATGGTGTGTCCTGTGTCCACGCTCCTGAGGTGATACGTGCACCACCACCATTGCAGCTACAAGCAGTTTGGTGTGCACGAGGACTGACTGTACAGCATTCTCTTTTTAAGTGCACAGTTCTCACTCACCTACAGATTCCTGTTACTCACAATGTGCGCCCAAACCTTCTCGCTAACAAACCCAGTTCCTTTCCTCCCGAAGCCAGGTGAACTGGCAATGAAGTGGGCCAACTGGAAGTGTTACTTCCTCAACTACTTGTCTGCCCTGGAGGATGAGGGAGAGGAGGAGTTCTCCAGCAAACGCAGGAAGAAAATCCTCTTACACAACCTGGGTCCGGGAGGGTTAAGAGTCTATGAGAGTATGGTAAAGAAAACAAGGGCCAATGATGATGCAGACGTATTCCAACATGCCTTAGACGATTTAGACAGCCATTATCAACCTGTCATTTGCACTGCTACAGACAGATACAATTTTTTTCAAACAAAACAAAATGAAACGGAAACTGTGGAAGACTATGTTGCGGCGCTCAAAAAACTAGCAGTGAATTGCAAATTTGGCACCCTTCATGACGAATTTGTGCGCAATCAAATTATAATGCACACGGTGAACACTATTGTTCAGGAGATGTTGTGGGTTTGTGAGGAGGCACCCCTGGGCGAGATCATAGCCATAGTCAAGAAAGCAGAACTTTCCAAAAGGTGTGCTGCGGCAGCCAAGAAGGAGACGGACAGCAGGCCCACCCTGTGCAAAGTGTGCGACAAATAAGGTCCCGGTGATAAGCAACACCCCAGTGCAGGACACAAACAGGACAGGAGGCCCACGAATAAGTCTACTGGGCCCCCCAGACACACCGGTGGAAAGAAAGGGTGTTGCTACAGATGTGGTAGTCAGTCACACATGGCAAATGACAGGAGATGCCCCGCCTTCCATGTAAAATGCTCCTATTGTGGGGTGGTGGGACACTTTGGTAAAGTCTGCAGCCGGAAACCCAGTAATGCTACAGTTAAATGTGTCCTGTATGAATCCGAAGTAGAGGAGGGGGAAAGCGAAGTTGATGAGGATTGTATTCTATGCACTGAGGAACATGTCATGGGCATTGATTGTAATAGCCGGAGAAAGCCCTCTTGCATGTTGAACATTGGGGGTGTACAGATTTCTATGGTGGCGGACTCAGGGTCCCCATACACTATAATCCAAAGGGAGATCTGGGACAGGGACTTTGCCAACTCAATAGGAAGTCACCTACACCCCACTGATGTGCATCCCGTTACCTTCACAGGAGAAAAAATCCCCATGGTTGGGTTCCAACAGTTGAGGTTTGAATTCAAGGGGAGGGAAACCACAGGTAAATTATACGTCGCTGAAAAAGGACCCTCTGTACTGGGATGGGCAGACCAAGGGGCGTTAGGCATCCAACTCAACCCTGGCGGAGAAACACAAGTACTCATGACGGATAACCCACCCCAGTTGACTGGATCCACATTACAAGCAGAATTTCCCAAGGTCTTTGGCGGCGTGATAGGGAAACTTTCCAAATTCAGGCACAAGATACAGCTGAAAGAAGGCACCATACCAGTTTGCCACAAAGTTCGTAATATTCCCTTCAACTGTAGAGAAGCAGTGCAGCTGGAATTGAAGCATTTGGAGGACAATGGCATCATAGAACCCATTGAGAGTGCTGAATGGCTGGTGCCCTTGGTTGTAGAATGGAAGCCAAATGGCAAAGTGCGCCTCTGCATAGACCTCAGAGAATTAAACAAGAACATACTAGTGGATAAATTCCCGCTTCCAAGAATTAACAAACTATTGGCCCTGACCAAGGGAGTCAAGTGGTTCTCTGCGATTGACCTCACAGCAGCATTTCATCAAATATTGCTTCACCCTTCATGCAGTAAGCCAACGTCCTTCATCACTCCATTGGGCTGCTACCGGTTTCGGCACATGCCATTTGGCCTGGCGTCCGCCGCCGCTGCCTTTCAAAAATTGATGCACAGACGGTAGCGCCTTAAGAATTCTCCACTGCCTCTAACTCTGGGTCCACGTCCTGTATAAGTGAAAAAGGTGTACGTAATTGTGCGAAGTCGACCGCCCAGGGATAGAACCCGCCTGGTCGGGTAGAATGAGGGAGCTCATGAGGAGACTCAACCTGTTAGCCAACACCTTGGCCAAGATTGTGACATCAGAGTTCATGAGGGAGAGTGATCTATAGGACTTGCACTTATCGCTTGATTTTCCTGGTTTCAATAAGTAAACTATTGTTACCTCCCGCATGGATATAGGAAGGATGCCCTCTCTCCTAGCCTCGTCATACACCTGCTTAAGTTTTGGGGTCAGGCATTCAATATATGTTTAATAGAAATGGGCAGGGAGACCGTCCAGTCTAGGAGCTCTACCAGAGCGCAGCTACATCACAGCCGCTCTGATCTCATCCTCTGTGATCTCAGCTGCCAGGAACTCCCTTTGTGACTCACCGAGCCAACCCAACCCAACACCACATCCTCCAAACATGTCACCAGCGAGATAGACTGTTTCCCCTTTGAGGTGTACAGGGCCGAAGAAAATGTAGTGAATGTATGTAAAATGTTGGCTATGTCCTTGTGTGTGTTGGTGTCCATGTCTCGTATCTCAAGCACGTAATTAGAGAATCTAGGATGACGGATTTGATCTGCTAACGCCTTCCCCGGTCGCTCCCCTTCACCTTATCTACAGGCTCGAAATTACTCACCAGGGAACAAGCATTGCCTCTCTGCAGTGTCCTGGTATTAAGTCAGTTCATCTTTAAGAGGGATTGTGGTTACTCCTGTGGAGGAGTCCGAAAGCTCCCATTCCAGGTTTCTGAGGACTGTCTCTAGTTGGGCAAGGGTTTTGCGTATATCTCGCAATACTCCTCCTCCTTTGACACCGATGCCAGTGAGAAGGGTTTAAGAGCAGTCCTGTCCCAACGTTCCACAGACGGCACGGAAACCACCATCGGCTTCGCTTCACGTGCACTGGCCCCGAATGAGGAGAAGTTCAGCGTCATTGAAAAAGAAATGTTGGCGTCCATTTGGGCCATGGAGAAGTTTCGTCAGTATCTCTGGGGCTTCCGGTTCACACTCTGAACGGACCATACACCGTTGATCAAAGTCTTCACGTCCAGTGGTCATGCCACAGCAACCCCACGCATCGCCAAGATGACACTCAGGCTTTTAGACTTTGTCTATGACGTCGAGTACCTGCCAGGGACCAAGAACAAACTGGCGGATTACCTTAGTCGTTCTGCTGCCATGGAGGAAGCGCCCACCAATGGTGTATGGGACGAGTACCAGGTCACATTCACCACTGACCATGAAGACGTTATCAGTGCACAAGATTGTGAGACAGCCTACGACGGGGATTCTGTACTCTTGCAAGTGAAAATGTATGTCACACAAGGATGTCCAGAGAAGAGACAAGTGCGAGACAACCTCAGGAAATATTGGGAGGTACGGGATGAACTGTCCATCAGCGACGATGCCCTATTTTTGCTCAGAGGGGACAAAGTAGTTTCCCCGAGGGAGTTAGTGGACCGCATCCTCCACATTACACACGAAGGACACCTGGGAATCGTTAAATTAAAGAGGAGAGTGAAACAGTCATATTGGTGGCCGGCCATCGACACCACAGTGGAGAAGTATGTCAGAGCGTGCGAGCACTGCGCCAACTCAGACAAATCCATGACCATGCTCCGGCCTAAACACATGCCAGTGTATCACCCTGCAGGTAACGGCCTAGCGGAAAGGTTCAACCGAGTGTTAATGGGTTCTGTTCAGGTGGCCATCAGCGCAGGCAAGAGGTGGGAGAAGGAAATCCAGAATAGAGTGTGGGCATATCGCATAACACCCACCCTAACCGGATTCAGCCCTTTCAAGATCCTTAGAGGCAGGGAACCGTTCACCAGAGACAACCACGTGTGGATGAATCTGCAATTACAAAGCAAATGGTCACCAGCGGTGGTCAGAAGCAACATAGAGAAGGCACAGAAAATTTACAAAGCCAACTATGATAGGAGGCACAGAGTGCAAGAGGTCTCCTTAGCAGTGGAAGATTGGATCCGGGTGAAACTGGGCAATCTGGTTGTGAGACCGGCCTCACGGCGTTGCCCTCTCCATCGTCCCGCCAACCTGCAACCACCCTCAAGACACGACATCCCCGACTCCGGCCGCCCCAGCCACCCCCGATCCACGGGCTGGCCAGAGACCTGACAGACTCAACACCCTACCACGCATGCCCAACCGAGGGAGCGGGAACCCTCGAGCCAGACCCAGAGGCGCCAGCCCAGTCACACCTCGGGTCGCCTTCCCCGGGAGGACTCAATCGGCCACCAGGCCCCTGGGGAGCAGGCGCCTCCCCTACCGAGCGTCTGGGGTCCCTCCCAGACCCACCTGAAAAGACCAAAGAAGTGAGCGGCAGGAAATCCCGCCGAACCCCCTCCGTCACCCCAGTCCCCCCTCTGCGAGCACTCCGGACTTCAAAGAACCAGCGGAGTATAACAAGGGGTGCCGGAGGAACAAGGACAGAGAAGACCTGGAACCATCTGAGCCTGCTGACGCTGTCGCGGCTCCTGAACGCGGAAGTCACCTGGGCCTGCTGAGTGACTCGCGGCCTCTTGCTATTGAACCATCTGAGCCCTGCGGACGAGGTCGCGGCTCCCGAACACTGATCCACCTAGGCCTGCTGAGTGACTCGCGGCCCCCCAGCTATTGAACCATCTGAGCCCTGCGGACGGAGTCGCGGCTCCCGAACACTGATCCACCTAGGCCTGCTGAGTGACTCGCGGTCCCCCAGCTATTGAACCATCTGAGCCCTGCGGACGGAATCGCGGCTCCTGAACTCCGACCACCTGTGCCTGCTGAGAGACTCGCGGCGCTCCCCTTGAGGACGACTCGATAAGAGATCGCCCAGAGACACGACACCCTCCAGCTCGAGGATTGTGATCTTCCGCAGGGTATTTCGCAGAGACACTATCTTGAAAGACTGTCCCGCTACCCCCATTCCCCACGACTGATTTGTGGTACGTTGTGCCACTGCTGTACTATTTGCCTTTGGGTCATAAAGATCCCTGAAATCATCGATAAAAGAACTTATCGTCCTACAAAGAATACGTGTGGTGTCCCTCTGTTCACAGTGCAGATCAGGGTGTGCGCGCCTGGTTCGGCTTACTTGGGAGAGGTGGGTCAAAGGGGTGGGCAAGACGTGTATCGAACCCCCTTCCGGCGGACGCCTTTCCAACATTTGGTGGCAGACGACGGGATCCGAGCCGACACCGAAGGAGAGCGTGCAGTAAACGACTGACGCACTACCAAACAGAAATGGAAGGAGAAACCTCCCTGGGTGCCACAGGTACCGAAATAAGCACACCGTTCCGAGAAGATCAATTGGACTATTACACGCATAGAGAACTAAAACAGTTTTGCAAAGACCTTGGCATCGCTACCACCGGACTGAGCACAAAGGAAGACTACCAGAAAGTACTGAAAGCCTGGGTCGAGACGGGGGCGCCCCCGACCCAAACGGAAAGAGACTCTACCCATGAACAAACAAGCACCCCGGCGAGAAACAACGGGCCAGAGGGGAACCTGTCCTCCGAGGAACTAGCGGACCGAGAGAGAAGCCGCAACCACGAACTGGAACTGGCAAAACTAAAAATCGAGGGAGAGATAAAACTGGCAGAGAAGAAGTTAGCCGTCGAGCAGTTACGGCTACAAGGGGAACTCGAAGAGAAGAGACTCCAAAGGGAGCACGACGAAAAGAAACTCCAGCTAGAACATGAACGCGGCCTGAAGGAAATTGAGTGGCGGGCTAGACACGAAAAGTCACAGCCGCCCGGGAATCCCCAGCCCGCTCCCGCCGGGGAAACCAAAGTTCACATCCCCAAGGATGTGGTCAAGGAGTATTATAAGAACGATGATATCCAGCAGTGGTTTAAAGCCTACGAAGTCGCCATGACCTCTCACCGAGTCCCGCAGAAGGATTGGGGGGCTGGCCTATGGGGCCGGTTCTTAAGCGAAGGAAGGGACACTCTGCTCGATCTGCCCCCCGCGGTCATGAACTCCTACAGCCACATGAAGGAAGCCCTCGTGGGCCGGTACGGACTCACCCCCGAAATGTACCGACAACGGTTCCGAGATTGCAAAAAGATACCGGGCACCACGTGGGTCGAATACGTGAACTTTTACAGCCGAGCTCTGGACGGTTGGATCAAGGGCAGCAAGGTCTCCACCTTCGAAGAACTGTTCGATCTGATCGCCTGGGAACATTTAGCGGCCAATTGCTTTATAGAACTGCGCCAGCATCTCCTAGACAGTAAACTCACCGACCCTAGGAAGCTGGCTGCTGAGGCTGATCATTGGGTGAACACCCGGGCCACCCGGGGCCCCGTGGGGGACTACGGCCGCAACAGTCAGGGTCCCCCCCGCCAGAGGGGCGGAGGGAACCACGGCCGACCAAGAGACTTTGCCGGGGGGTCCTCCACCAGCCCCCCCAGCAGCCCACCAGCGGCGGGTTCGGCCCAGTCTCCAGCCAGCACCGGAGCCCCAGGACGACCAGGTCCACGAGCTAGGATCACCTGCTTCCGCTGCCAGCAGCCCGGACACTACGCCAATGACCCCCAGTGTCCCCAGTATCAGCGAACCACAACGACCAACCCCACGACCCGGCAGATGGCCTCCGTGGCTCTGGGGGAAGAAATGGAAGACTCCGAGGAATGGGAACCGGCGGCCATGGCCCTGGTCTCCCTTGGGGATCGAGAGATGGTCCCCGGGACACCCTTGCCCGCCAACACAGAGAAATACCGACAGCAGGTGACTATCAACGGCCACCGAGTCGAGGGCCTTCGCGACACCGGGGCGAGTGTCACCGCGGTCCACCACAGCCTAATTTCCGAAGACCAGATCCTAGCCGGGGCCCTCTGTCCGGTCGTATCCTCCGACAATTCTGAGAGCCTCTGCCGGATGGCCCTGGTGCCCTTCGAGTGGGGAGGGGTCTCCGGAGAACTGAAGGTAGCGGTCCGGAACTCGCAGCCCGTAGACTGCCTCCTGGGCAACGACCTGGAAAATTCCCCGTGGGGGCAGGTAGAACGAAGAGCCCACCTAGAGATGATGGGCCTACCGGAATGGGTCTGCGCCACCACGCGCTCCATGACCGCACGAGTGGCCCCCTCCAAGGGCGGTGAAGCCCTCTTACCGAACACTTTCCCCGAGAACAGGGACCCCCTACCAGAAGCAGACAACCCTCCTTCCGAGGAAGAAGGAGACACTAACCCAGGGGAAGGACCGGAACCTTCCGCCCCAGAGGCCCCGATGGAACCCGAAGAATTGCCCGAGTTGGCCCTGTGGCACTGCGAAGGGGGGCCCTCCCGCGAAGAGTTCTGCCAGGAACAGACCACTTGCCCCTCCCTCGAGGGACTTAGACAACAAGCCGAAGCCCAGGTCGCCGGTGATCAAACCGGAACCCATTGGGTTTATTGGGACAATGGCCTCCTCTACAGCAAGCAAAAGTCCGCCGAGCTAGGCGCAGCACGAGTACTGGTGGTACCCCTGCGGTTCCGGAGCCTCCTCCTGGGCCTGGCCCACGATGTACCCTTGGCAGGACACTTAGGCCAAGACAAGACATACCAGCGATTGGTGACCCACTTCTATTGGCCCAAGATGCGAGCGAATGTAGAAACACACGGCAAGTCCTGCCTCACGTGCCAGGGCAGTGGGAAGAGTGGCGGAAAACGCAAAGCTCCCTTACAACCGTTCCCCGTTGTAAGTACCCCGTTCGAGCGGGTCGGCATCGACATCGTGGGACCCCTGGATCCGAAGACCGCCCAGGGCCACAGATTCATCCTTGTCCTGGTGGACCATGCCACCCGCTACCCCGAGGCCATCCCCCTTCGCACCGTGACGGCTCCCGTGGTGGGCCGGGCTCTCATGGGGATCTTCTCCCGGGTCGGATTTCCCCGCGAGGTTGTGAGTGATCGCGGCACGAACTTTATATCCCGCTACATGAAGTCCCTGTGGCAGCAGTGCGGAGTCACGTATAAATTCATGACCCCCTACCATCCCCAGCAGGCCGACGACTGCCGCCAGCTGCTCGGACAATTCGCAGACCTTTTCTCCCTCATTCCAAGGGTGACTGACTGGTGTGTCCACGACGTGGACACCGGCGACTGCCCACCTGTGAGACACCGAGCCTACCGGGTGCCTGACCGGGTCCGCACCTGCATCAAGACCGAGGTACAGAAAATGCTCAACCTAGGGGTCATCGAGCCCTCCGACAGCCCCTGGGCCAGCCCGGTGGTTCTGGTCCCGAAGGCTGCCTCCCCAGGGGTCGCCCTCGAACTAAGATTCTGTGTAGACTATCGGGGGCTCAATGCGGTCACCCGCGCAGACGCTCACCCTATTCCCCGAGCCGACGAGCTCATCGACCGCCTGGGGGCCGCCCAGTTCCTCAGCACTTTCGACCTGACCTGCGGGTACTGGCAGATCGCTCTCACGGAAGGGGCGAAAGAGCGCTCTGCCTTCTCCACGCCAGATGGCCACTACCGCTTCAGGGTCATGCCGTTCGGGATGAAAAACGCCCCAGCCACGTTCCAGCGGTTGGTGAACAAGGTCCTGGCCGGACTCGAGGAGTTCAGCGCAGCGTACCTTGACGACATCGCCGTATTCAGCTCTCAATGGCACGAGCATCTCCAGCACCTCCGACAAGTACTAATGGCCCTGCGCCAAGCGGGCCTGACAGTGAAAGCCAGCAAATGCCAGCTCGGACAAGGCTCCGTGGTCTACCTGGGGCATCAGGTGGGCAGCGGCCAGGTCGCCCCTCTCCAGCCGAAGATCGATGCCATCAAGTCCTGGGAGCCCCCCACCACGCAGACAGAGGTTCGGGCCTTCCTGGGCCTTACGGGGTACTACCGGAGGTTCATTAAAAATTATGGTAGTATCGCAGGGCCCCTCACAGAGTTGACCTCCAAAAAGCTTCCGCAGAAGGTGCAGTGGACCCCCCAGTGCCAGCAGGCGTCCGACGCCTCGAAAACCGCCATGTGCACCGCTCCCGTACTCAAGGCCCCCGACTACTCCCGAGAGTTCGTGGTCCAGACCGACGCATCCGAACATGGCATCGGGGCCGTGCTCTCGCAGTTCGACGACAAGGGCATTGATCAGCCCTTAGCCTTCATCAGCCGAAGGCTGCTGCCGAGAGAGCAGCGTTGGAGCACTATAGAGCGAGAGGCCTTTGCCGTAGTCTGGGCCCTCAAGAAACTGCGGCCCTACTTGTTCGGAACCCATTTTCGAGTACAGACGGACCACCGGCCCTTGCAGTGGCTAATGCGGATGAGGGGGGAGAACCCCAAGCTACTACGATGGTCCATCTCTCTCCAAGGGATGGATTTCACTGTCGAACATCGCCCCGGGACGGATCATGCCAACGCCGACGGCCTGTCCTGGTTCTTCCGCTTCGGCGAGGAGAACCCCCCAGTGGATGGGTAGTTCTCCACGCCTTTCAGCTGGGGGGGACGCGTGTGAGACCGGCCTCACGGCGTTGCCCTCTCCATCGTCCCGCCAACCTGCAACCACCCTCAAGACACGACATCCCCGACTCTGGCCGCCCCAGCCACCCCCGATCCACGGGCCGGCCAGAGACCTGACAGACTCAACACCCTACCACGCATGCCCGACCGAGGGAGCGGGAACCCTCGAGCCAGACCCAGAGGCGCCAGCCCAGTCACACCTCGGGTCGCCTTCCCCGGGAGGACTCAATCGGCCACCAGGCCCCTGGGGAGCAGGCGCCTCCCCTACCGAGCGTCTGGGGTCCCTCCCAGACCCACCTGAAAAGACCAAAGAAGTGAGCGGCAGGAAATCCCGCCGAACCCCCTCCGTCACCCCAGTCCCCCCTCTGCGAGCACTCCGGACTTCAAAGAACCAGCGGAGTATAACAAGGGGTGCCGGAGGAACAAGGACAGAGAAGACCTGGAACCATCTGAGCCTGCTGATGCTGTCGCGGCTCCTGAACGCGGAAGTCACCTGGGCCTGCTGAGTGACTCGCGGCCTCTTGCTATTGAACCATCTGAGCCCTGCGGACGAGGTCGCGGCTCCCGAACACTGATCCACCTAGGCCTGCTGAGTGACTCGCGGCCCCCCAGCTATTGAACCATCTGAGCCCTGCGGACGGAGTCGCGGCTCCCGAACACTGATCCACCTAGGCCTGCTGAGTGACTCGCGGCCCCCCAGCTATTGAACCATCTGAGCCCTGCGGACGGAATCGCGGCTCCTGAACTCCGACCACCTGTGCCTGCTGAGAGACTCGCGGCGCTCCCCTTGAGGACGACTCGATAAGAGATCGCCCAGAGACACGACACCCTCCAGCTCGAGGATTGTGAGCTTCCGCAGGGTATTTCACAGAGACACTATCTTGAAAGACTGTCCCGCTACCCCCATTCCCCACGACTGATTTGTGGTACGTTGTGCCACTGCTGTACTATTTGCCTTTGGGTCATAAAGATCCCTGAAATCATCGATAAAAGAACTTATCGTCCTACAAAGAATACGTGTGGTGTCCCTCTGTTCACAGTGCAGATCAGGGTGTGCGCGCCTGGTTCGGCTTACTTGGGAGAGGTGGGTCAAAGGGGTGGGCAAGACGTGTATCGAACCCCCTTCCGGCGGACGCCTTTCCAACACTGGTGTAGAAAGACGACAGCAAGTTCAGCAAGCCTCTCCGAGTCAGAGAACTTTATGCACGCTCCGCCTTGCTGAGCGATGGCAAAGTGTGGTCACAAACTAGGATGGCCAAATGCAACAAAGTCGTCAGTTGAAACAAGGTCAGTGCTCTCACTAGCACTGAAGGACAGGGGGTGATGCAGGTACCAGAGCAGAAAGGAATAACCCAGATTCCAGACAGCACACTCCACCTCAGACAACCAATGACACAGACAACCCAGACACAATGCAAAGGGGTTCCTCCTCACACAACGAGTGCCTGGAGAGGAGCACTAGGGAGAGCAGCTCCCACTTAGGGGAAGCACAGGCACCACAGGTCCCTCTCACGGGGACCCGCAGTGGCAGGATAGTGGTGTCACCCAAGAAAAATAGCGCGTACAATATGTAACCCTTCCTTTTCTCCCTCTGTCCCGTCTCACCTCCTTGCAGTCTCTACTGCGGATCTCTCTCTCTAATTCTCTCTCTCTCTCTCCCCCTCTCGCTCACCTAAGGTATAGACCTACAGCTCAGCATAATTATTGAGCAAACAGCATGCAGAGGTATTGTTGGTTAATCAGTGTAATGTTGTTAAGGGGGAAGATGTGTGGTGTCGCATTCTAGTTGTTCTGCACCACGTGACCACCGCCATGCCCTATGCGACAGGCAGAGCCTTGGGGGAAGCTACGAGGCACAGGCAGCAGTGGTTGCTCCGCTCTCCCTCTCCAGAATAAAGAAGAGTTACAAATGTACACGGTGTCCGAGGGCTTCCTCATGAAGAAGATCTTTACACTACAACTGTCATTTTGCTTTTTACCTAACACATCACTGCTTTTGCAATGGTGCTCCTCTTGAACAGTGCTTGGTGCCCCTCTGAGGTCAGTTCATGCGGGGTGGGGGGGGGGGCTGCCCCACCCTCCTCCGGTATAAACACTTCTGCTTTAGAGGAACACATGGAGATTCATCGACTCATCTAGTACAGCGCGCTAGAAAAATTAAGGCTGGCACTAGAAGCAGCGGCAGCATTCCTTCTGGACATCATGAAATAAATACATAAATCATAACACTTACAGGGAACAGCATCCTGTGCCTGATGACGAACAGGAGCAAGTCATGCATTCCTTTGTTCTAGTTGTTGAACCGAATGGACGCAGCTTGCCGTCTATGAAGCAGCCTAGAAAACCAAGCAGGAATCAATATTCAGTCGATTCTGCCGTCCAGTTCGTATCTAGCCGGTTCTCTGATTTTCTCTGCAATATCGCATCAGCATTCATACCAATTTGGATTGTTGTATGCTTTTAATGGCATTCTTTTCTTTTCTGGCATTCATGTGTTTTCGTGACATTTATAAAATAATCTTTTTAATGAAGCAATATTTATAAACCAGATCTGCTTCCACTGTCCATTTCAAGCAGCTGTTACTAATGTGCACCTCAAGGAGACGATGAGAAGGTATGGAACATTTGGTTGAAAGCAGATGGCTCTCAGCAACAGGAGAAAGTGGGCACTCGTGTCATTTCAGTTATTTTGCATTACTCTTGCTATACAATATTCCTGAAATTATGTTATTACGCCACTTTATGTAGTTACGAGCTGTTCCTATAAAAAGAGCAACTGCACAGGTAGAAGGTGAACAACAAGAATGCAGTCAGTTGCGGTTTGCCGCACTTTCGTTGCTTGTGCGATTTGTTTTGGGCCAAATCACGTCCTTGCCTCTTGAATTGATACAAAGGCACATATAAGGTATATCACCACATGCCGGTTTAGACTTTTGCGTAAGTATGTGTCATTGCAAGTTATTTTTCTGAAATTTTGCATATTTACACAACAGCGAAATGTGCACGAAGACCGCTTTCAGAAAGTTCACCGTGCTAATGTATGAATGTTACTCACTGGACTTGTTGGGTTGCATTCAGCTTTGGGGGCTTTTCCACAGTGGACTATTATGTCAACCTACTTACACCGTTTCATTAGTGAGTGCTGGTCCTCCAACGCATATGTTTTCATTTCCGGGCAAACCTATTCAGAACAAGGACAAGGTTCACGGCCATCTTTCAGAAGTGAATTGAATAGAAGGAGGAGATACACTCTTGGATGCTGTAGACAAATCCGAATGGTTCTGGCATCCCATCTGGCCACCAGCGGGCTATAAACACTGCTTGCCCGGGCCAGTACTTGGTTTGCCAGTTCGCTGTCATTTGAACACCAAGGGAACCTATTCTAATAAATAGTGCATTCGCAGAAAAGACAGGCCCAGGAGTTGAACATCAACATAGATACCATTGTCTCTCCAGTCTCGGCCCTATGGACGTGATGTAGAGTATGATGGAGCCGGAGCGCTGTTGGAAAATGACAGTGTACCTGCCCTACAAACGCGTGGCTCACCTGCCCTAGTTAGAGTTAGGGGAAACAAAGGCTTTCTGATGCCAGAACTACATTTCGCTCGTTGTTGGAAAGTTCTGACCTGTGAGGTTGTCTACCACAAACCGTTAAGTCATAGTATTGTGGCCTTGCACTTTTTAGAGCTAGTGACCAGCACTAAATTTCCTTCCTCTAGACGTAGATGTGAGACGACAGGCTAGGGCAGGAACATCACTCAGGGACTCCCATGAACAGCCAGAAAACTCCCTGCACATCTGGCTCAAATATTCTATATTTTCTCAATATTAAATTCCTGCTTTTGAAAGTGTGTTCTTGTGAAAACACAAAAATTGCTGAGGGGCCACACCAACATGGCACAGAAAAAAACTCCTAAAGAGAAGTACATCAATTATTGTCCTCTAGATGGGACTGTAGTGTGGAGCGAATTTTACTACCACATCGCATGGATACTGAAATATCAAAATTAAGTCGACTAGAAGCATAATACTTCCTTTATTTGGCACTTATTACTTTCCCCTTTTAAAACAGCACTGTGCCTCATAAAAAGTGAAGGCGGCATCTCAAGGGAGATTCCTAAGGGTGTGAAGTGGAATCTATCTATTGGGTCCCGGACCTCTCGCCATTGGCGAGTTTCTTCAGACTTTGAGCTATCCTCTGAGTGGATGGATTCTAGAATTTGTGGGCTCAACCCATCCATAGGTTTGCTTGACAAAAAATATCAACAAAGCTTTACCGCTTTCAATGGAGTTACCATAGCAACAGATCTACAGAAGAGAACAAGATCCTTGTATGGTCCTCTTCTAGGAGAGTGGAGACAATAGCTTTGCTGACCTCACCAGCGGATGGGTCATCTGCCCTACTTTAAATTAGGCCCCAGGTCTGGTCCTGTATGTCACCATGCTGTTGTGACTTGGAAAAGAAAGATACATACCTGCCTGTTTAGGCGCTTGACTGCACCTGTCAGGAGGCCAGAAGGAGTTACAGATTCCCGGGATGTCAGCTTGATGGATGGAGCTTGACCTGAAGTCAAGAGCCTAATTCCAGATGTCCAGGAGTAAGCAAGAACATAATCTGGGTTTAAGAGCTACTCCAGCTGTTTTATACATCAAGAAAGGATAGCAAACCACATTGCTCTTTGGACGAGAAAATCCAGACTTATACCACTAAACTATGAAATGGGGAAAGGGAAGGGAGGAACTGCAATAACAGCTGTTTTGTGTGCTGATTTGGCACCCTGGGAGTCTCAACTGGTAATGACAATTCTGTGGTTCATTCATTCAAGCTACTCCGTTCTGTTGCCTTATCCTTTATTGTAATATTTGATAAAAAAACAATAAAATGTTATATAAAAAAAGAGATAGAACTAATCATCCGTGACCCAAGAGGGGCCTGTAGGGTGCCTATGTCACCCCTTTCTTTACTGCAAGAGGGAACAGGACCGTTCTTCCTCACACACATAGAGGTCCATTAGGATGGCGAGTGGAAAAACACCCCGACCGCCATGGAAGCGGAAAACAACCACCCGCCGGCCCCGTGGGAAAACCGGCGGCTAAATTAGCATTAACTGCCAAAAAAATCCGACCGTGGTGGTATGACTCCAAGAATAACCACCCGTAGTGGGTGGGGATGGTCAATATCCATCTGCGGCGGTCAGAATCGCGGCGGAAAAACAACAACCCGCCGCAAGTATACCGGAGACACCGCCCCGGAAATTAGTATATCCCCAACGGTCCCACAGTACGTACCGCCATTTCCGACCGCCGCAGTCGCACAATGGGATGAATGGGAGAGCTAGTAGAAGAGCTGAAGCGCAGCCACCGCGGCGGACTAACCGTCAAAAATATGGCGGACGAAGCCAAAACCCCACAAGAAGGCCAAAAAGTGCACACAGAAAACTAGACATGCCTCCCAAATACACAAAACACACCCCAATGACACAACCACATGGCAAAACGAAAAAAACAAATCCTAGGTGTGAGAAAGTGCCATCTTTCTTGCATGGTATGCCCCCACTTTTTGCTGAATTGCTGAATGTACTTTGACTGAGTGTGCCCTGGACTTCTGCCAATCAGGTGCCCAGGGCCTATGTTCCTTCCCTAAAACACACAAAACCCAAATTGGCAAACCCTGGCCACATCCCAGTCCCTGGTAAATGGTACCCTAGGTACCCAGGGCCTTATGACCAGGGAAGGCCTCTAAGGGCTGCAGCACTCATTGTGCCACCCTTAGAGGCCCTGTACCCTTACACACACACACTGCCTCTGCAGGCTGGGTGTCTGGGTGCAAGACAAAACAAAGTCGACATGACACACATCCCTGTGTGCCATGCCCATCACCTACCCTGCCATGGCATACATCAGCCACCCCTCTAGCTGGGTGCCTTATGCTAATGGTGTGGGCACAGGAGCAGGAGCCCTGTGCCCCTACAGTACCCAGGTCCATTCCTGAGCACTGTAAGTGCAGTGCTGCCATTTAAGAGTACATGGTGCTGAGAGCTTGTCAAACACGAACTCCACAGCACCATAATGGCAACACTAAAGACTGAGAAGTTTGGTATCAAACTTCTCAGCACATTAAACCGACACTGATGCCAGTGTGGGATTTAATGTACCAAGCACCCCAGAGGGCATCTTAGAGATGCCCCCTTAAACCTAACCTAAAATCCACGTCTGCTCTGAGGCTGCCTAGGCTGCCACACAGCAGACATGTTGCTGGACCCCTGGGTGGGAGAGCCCCTGCTCTCCTGGGCCTGCAACAATGCACATCCTCGGCGAGGTGCTAAATCTCCTCCCCCAGGATGGGCAGGGGGAAGCTTCAAAGGCATGACGCCTCTGTGAGCTTCCCCAGGCCACGGCAACCCCCCACTCTGGCGGGAAGCTTTGGCTGGAAACCCCAAATAAGGACAGGGGATGTGCCAGCCTGCCAACCCCACCCCTCAGGTGGGGGAGGCGAGGTGAAGCACATCTCCGGGCTCTCGCCATCTTGAAGATGGGAAGCCCTACCCTAGCAGGACTAGGCTACTGCCCCGCTCCCACAGGAGAGAGGCAGGATAGGGGGTGTACCCACCCCAGGACAGGGACCCATTGGTCCCTGCCCTTCACCTACCTGTAACACCCCTAAATCTAGTATTTAGGGGCACCCTGAACCTTCCTTCCCCAGATTCCAGATTCCAAAATACAAAGAAGAGCAAGAAGAAAGAAGACCTGCCCTTCAGCTGCTAAGAAGAGGAAGACATCAACTGCTTTGGCCCCAGCCCTACCGGCCTGTCGACCCTCGAACCTGCTCCTGCACCAACCCGGCATCTCTTGTGGCCAGCAACCTCACAAACCCCGAAGGACCTGGCTACCTTTTGGCTCTAAGCCCCTGGGACTCCCATGAGTAGAGGCTCTACTCAAAACCTACCTCTAATCCCTGGCAGCAGCCCGGAACCGCGAACCCAGCACACTCTGCACCAGCCAGGCCTGGCCAGTGCCGGAGTGAACAAAGACCACGAGGACGACCCCACGGCGACTGTGACCCCGAGTCCGGCACCCAAAGACCTCCCTCGACACTCCTGAAGAAGCCTGCAGCCTCAGAACAAGGTGCCCCCCCTACCGCGATCAACAGAGGGTAAGGTTTCCCGACACCAAAAGGCACCCCTGCACGCGGCGCCCCGCGGCCCCCTGTGCCCAATCCCGGGGTACCTACCTATCCTCCAACTACCCAACTTACCTCTCGAAGTGGTGGTGGCACCTGAAGAATCCTCGTCCCGAGCTTGCAGTCTTTTTCTAAACCGGAGATTTCCCATTGAAATCAATTGAGCGCCCGAAGGCTCAAAAGCACCCTGCACCCAGCCGCCCGAGTGGCCCTGGCAGTGCAACCTCTACACCTACCTACTTCCCCACTTGCCCTGAGTAAGTGACCAGGAGCCCAGCTCCCACAGCCACGTGGCTTGCTAGTCAGCAGCCACCAACCAAGGCCCCCCTATCCCTCATAGGATAACATTGGGCCTAACTCTCTCTGCACCCGGCCGCCCTAGAGTCGCTGAGGGTGAACCAACTGTACCTACCTGACCCTGGGGGACCCCTGAGTCTATGCCCAGAACCTCAACTCTGCCAGTCGAGTACTTACCTTTAAACCGATAACTCTATTTTCTTCATAGGGTAACATTGACTTGCTTTTTCCTGAAATTTCTTCTAAGTGTGGACTTTTCAAATCTTAAAATATTCACCAAAAATCAGCCGAGTAACGAAAACGAAAATACTCACCTGCTCTTAGGTGAGCTCCCAGTGCTGGATCTTGGTGCCCAGCACCGACTCTGAAAAATACTTACAACTGTACTTACCAGTAACCCAATTTTCTCCCATAGGAAATCATTGACTCTTTTTCTGTGAAATTTCTTCTAAGTGTCAATTTCTGCAATCTTTAAATATTCTTTAAAAATCGTATAATATCTGAAAACGTAATTACTTACCTGTTTTGGATAAAGGTCCCAGTACTGAGTCTAGGCACCCAGTACTAGATTACAAAAGTAACAAGAACATACTGTACCTGCAACTTGAATTTTCTTCCATGGGGAATCATTGACTGTTTTCTTTGAAATATTTTCTAAGTGTCAACTTTTAAAATAGCTAAATATTGTTTAAAAATCATCACAGTAATTAAGTCGACTTTCATCACTTGATTCTAAGGTCTGACCCAGGACTGAATCTAGGATCCAGTCCTGGAATTCCAAAAGTAATCCTAAAAGCAATCTGTTGCAAATAACTTGAATTTTCCATTGAGCTCAATGCATTGTTGTGTTTAAAATAGAGTTGCCTATTGCAACCACTTGTAACTGCTTACAAAAGTCAATTGCATATTGCAAAAGTATTTATATAAAGCATCTCATTCTGAGAAAGTATATTTTAAATCCAATTGTTGGTTCTAAAATAAAACAAGCATATATGTTTTCTATATAAACCATTGGCCTAGAGTTCCGTTATTGAGTGTGTGAGACCATTTGCTGACTGAGTTTGTACAACAAATGCTTTACACTGTCCTCTGATACATCCTTACTGCTCGACCAAGCTACCACTTTAGAGAGTAAGGTTATATCTAACTTTAGCCTCTGTCAAACCCTTGGGGACTGTGGACTCTGTACACCCTGTACCTATTAAGGAACAGTATATACAGAGCCACCTTCTCACACTAGGACAACACACCTGTCAGCAACACCCCGATTGGACACACCCACATAGCTGAGTATAAATCCAGCCCCTTCCCTGATCACAATCCCTTGCAAAACTCCAGGCGAGAAGGGACACATACTCCAGCTGACAGGAGAGCCAAAGGACACAACATCACCAGCCACACCACACACAGCACCACCATCACCACCACCTCCATTCCAGCACAACTAACCCCCTGCACAACACATACCATACACAGCACAACCACAACCACCACTCACACTCCTGCACCCACAATCACTTTACACACCACACACCATGGCCACACAGAAAATGCCCAAATTCACTGAGAGTGAGTTGAAGGTCGTGGTTGATGAGATAGTCAGAGTGGAACCACAGATTTTTGGTACCCTGGTCCAACAGACACCAATAGCCACAATAACACACTTGTGGGCTAGGATAGTTCAAAGGGTCAATGCAGTAGGGACTACCCCAAGATCAAAAAAGGAGATCATGAAGTGTTGGCATGTTCTGAAGAGGGTGGTCAAGTAGAGGAGGAGCAAGAACCGTGAGTTGGCTCAGAGGACTGGCGGTGGCCCTCCCATTCCACCAAAACCATTCACACAATGGGAGTAGAAGGTGCTTGCCATACTGCATCCAGAGAGTCTCACAGGAGTAGCCGGGGAAGTGGAGGCTGGTAAGTACAAACAAATGACTACCGCCACTCTGCAATGTACTGCCTTGCACAACTACCAAGCTACACTACCTAGGACACATACCATCCATCTGCACCACACACTCCCAAAAACATGGCTCACAGATCCAACATTCACCCACTCCCAATCACCCCAAACATAGCTAACAACATAACCATGGGGGCATGTGTACAGGCAGACAGCACTACAACAACCACCAGCCCCCCCTGGCCCACACCTGAGCAGGATGGAGCCCTCCCACCACCCCACCCAGAAGCATGTGTCAGCCATTACCCAACACTCATCAAACTTACAGGTAGGTAGCCATCTTCCCTGGGAGGGCGTTTGTGTCTGGGAGGGCTGCACTACTACTCCCAACATTCCCTCTGTCCCACACCTCAGCAGGATGGAGCCCTCCCCCACTCCACCCAGGAGCAGTTGGAAGCCATTGCAGTACACCATACAAACTTACAGGTAGGTCGCCATCTTCACAATGAGGGTGTCTGGGGTGGGGGGCCTGCACCACTACTCCCACCCTGCCCCCTGTCCCACACCTGAGCAGGATGGAGCCCTCCCACCACCCCACCCAGAAGCATGTGTCAGCCATTACACAACCCTCATCAAACTCACAGGTAGGTAGCCATCTTCCCTGGGAGGGTGTTTGTGGCTGGGAGGGCTGCACTACTACCCCAACATTCCCTCTGTCCCACACCTCAGCAGGATGGAGCCCTCCCCCACCCCACCCAGGAGCAGTTGGAAGCCATTGCAGTACACCATAAAAACTCACAGGTAGGTAGCCAGTACGTGCACCCACCCATTTTTCACAAATTAAATGGTGCCATATGACAACATCAGCCCTCTCATTGCACAAAGAGGCATACCTACCCATTGCCAAGTACAGTGTGCACACAGGTAAGCTAAGGAAACTGTCACAACCACCAAAGTGTGACACACCAATGCACAAGTAGAAGAAAGCCTGGGCACATTCATGCACAGCAACTAGTTACATGTGCATCACCATGGGGCAAGTGCAACAAGGACCATTCTAAAAATATGAAAGCATGTGTGGTGGAACAAATCAAGATATGCACATGACAGGACAAAGGGATGCAGGGGATGAAAATCGCCAGTCCACGGCCAGATGTGACGTCTGCTAGGTCAGACAAATAAACTATGAGTCCACAATTAAACACATGTTGTGCCAGGCCCTAGATGGCAACAAGTCCCTGTAAACCTCAATTGTGCACGGTTCGCATGGTATGCCTTGACACCTCGCACCATGGACAAGTAATGCTTGTACCACTGCATCATGTCAGGAAGCACAGTACTGCACATAGTCAACAATGTGATGATCTGTCAATTGTGCAGTGTACAAAAAGTGAATGACACACAGCTAACACAAAGCTTGCCAGGTGCACTGCAATGACCATTTCACATCTGACCCACAGGTGACCAAGAACTCACTGCCGAGGACAACAGCAGCAACCTGCAGAGACAGTCTCCACCCCCGGTACAAGGACTGTCGGATGTTGACTCCCAGGATTCCGTGGACGATGAGCTTAAGGCCGGCCCATCTGGTGTGCCAGGGAGCAACAGGTCCCAGGACCCCATTGTCCCCCCCACCACATCTGCGGCAACAACAACTCCACAGAAGACCCCTGCTGTCATGGCCTGTGCTGCCACCGCCACCACCACCACCACCACCAGTGATGCCTGCAACACCCTCCCTGTCCCAGAGGATGTCGAGCACACACCACCCATGGAGGAGGGCAGGGAGAGGATGCGGGTGCTCACAGTGGTAAGGCAACAGGTCCGTGGCAGCAGGGCAGGTGGGAGGGGCAGGGTCACCCAGGGACACCAGGAGGCTGGGACCCACTCCCTGGAACACATCACCAGAGTTCTGGGTGCATACAAACAGGCCCAGGGACGAAC
Source organism: Triturus cristatus (assembly GCF_964204655.1). Classification (NCBI taxonomy): domain Eukaryota; kingdom Metazoa; phylum Chordata; class Amphibia; order Caudata; family Salamandridae; genus Triturus; species Triturus cristatus. The sequence continues at coordinate 287,625,369 of NC_140580.1, forward strand.
GGGCCGGTCAGACGATGTGTTGCACGAGCTCATCCTGCTGATAAGGTCCATCGACACCCGCATGGGACAAATCGTGGACCTCTTGGGCCAGTAAGTGGCGGTACTGAGGGACAGGCATGCACCACAGACAACACCTCCACCTCCCTCTGGTGGGCTGCACAATGACAGTTCACCATCCTCCCCTGCGCCCACAGAGAGGGGTGAGTCCTCAGACCCCACTGGCCCTGCAGAAGGGCCCCCCCGCAAAACGACGATGGGGCTGTCCCAAGAAGACCCTGGGAGTATCTGGAGGCCTAGCAGTCTCTAACCAGACTTAAAAACAACAGCATTTGGCAGTCAAGAAAATATTTTATCTTACAACTGCAAGATGTAATTTCAAAGAAAGTGAACACTCAAAAGTTAAAATGAGGTTCTGAAAGCTGGCAGCATCTACTTAACGGTGTCCAGGTAGGGTGTCGCAAGATTGTGCTAAAGGGACAGCTTACCACAACGCTTGATAACGTTCATGTTGGATGTCCACCATTTTAAAATAAATATATATGTTAAAAGGTGGAGCGTGCTTATGGATCCATATTACTCGGAGGAAACAGCTGAAATCTCAACAATACTTGAATCTGAAAAACGTAATTGTGGAAACTTTTGAGCTTTAAAGATAATTTTCAAATTCCACTTCAGTTACAAAACATTTGCAAATGCCTGACATACCTTCTTTCATTATTAAATACACTCTGTTAATTAGTAAGATAAGGTTTTTAGTTCCTACCTTTGACGCCAGGCTTCACAGACTCAAGGTAGCAAGCTGCATCACATCCCAAATCTGAGATAATTAAAAGAAGAGAAAGTCCCAAAAGGTATTTCTGAAATGAAAAGTTAGATATTTATTAAAAAATGTTAGGAAGGGGGAATGATTGTTATACGTGGCTCTTTCACTCTAGCTCTTGCATGACCCTCCTGCACAGCACTGAAGACATCGGGGGAAACAGATATAAGCAACACTTATTGTTCTTGGGCCTTACATTGGCCAAGCGCGACATCGCACAACATTGAAGGCTACATCTCCACCCAGTGCGGGAAATTGGAAGAAGGCCTTGGATGGATGCATGTCGGCCGAAGTAGCGGTGTTTCAGGCGCATGGCTGTCCGCAAAAACATGGGAAGATTTGGGCAAGGTGGGCCAAATACCGGGGCATTGACCTGTCCCTCGTTGGGCCTCGGGCAACCCAAGACCCTATTGAAAGACTGGTAGTGAGCTACTCACCGGTCTAATGCAATGGTGCAGCACAAGGATAGGCGAGCAATACAGCAATTTATTTGTGTCACGATTCTTTTTATGTGTATGGTGTGGGTCTGGGGAGAGTAGGGGAGTTTTAGGTCTGATGTTCGGCAGACCTTCACCAGGGATAGAGTACGGTGCCTAGAAATGTTACAATGTTACTTGTATTTGTCCGATATTTGCTGGGCGAACCCGTTTACTCAAAATATACATAAGCGGCTTGTGATCAGTCTGCACCACAAATCTTCTACCCCACACATAACTTAGCATGCAAATAACTCCTTTTTTAATTACTGAGTACTTTAATTCTTGCTCATGAAGTACTCTTGAGGCATAGCTAATGGTGACCTCACCTTCAATGGTATTTTGGGTCAGTACTGTTCCCAAACCATACTTACTGGTGTCCACTGTGATGGTGCAAGGTATATTTGGATCATACTCACTCAATGCTTTAGCATTCGTTATTTCCATTTTAACCATGTCAAAATATCTAGGCAGACATCATACCAAATGAATGGAACCTTGTTTTTTCAACATGCTAGTTAGGGCCTTCATTGTAGTGAAATTCCCAGGGATAAACCGGGCATAAAACCCGCAAACCCCGATAAATGAGCACCGTCCCCCCTTATTCTTGGGTCTAGCACACTGTACCACAGCCCTAACCAAACAAGACCTTGGAAAAATGCCCCAACTCAAGATACTTTGTCCCAGAAATGTAATATCTCTTTTCCAAAACTCACATTTCTCTTTTTTCGCCGCACCCCATTTAAAAAAAAATGTGAAGTACAGATCTAAGTGCCTTGTCATGATCTTCTACATGCTTGGCGAAAATCAAGACATTCAGGGACAAGAACTCCCTGAACATTCTCTAAAAGTTGGCGCAATATGCGCTTAAAAACCGAGGAGGAAGATGCCAGGCCAATAGGCATCCTACAGAATTGGAATGTGCAAATTGGTGAGTTGAAAGTAGTGTAATGGCGAGGCATATTCTCCAATACCACCTTATGGTACGCAGATGCCAAATCGATTTTGGAGAACCATTCAGCTCCTCCAAGCTCCTCCAAAAGATCACTAATCCTGGGTAGAGGTTGGGAGTCCAACCAGATCTCCTTATTGAGGCTTTTCAAATCAATGCACAAACGCTTGTCAGCATTGCGTTTGCAGGTCACAACGAGAGGGTACTGCCATAAACTGGACTCAATCGGCTTAATCATGCCTTGCAAATTTTCCAGCTCTTGTTTGAGATCCTCTCTAAGGCTGAATGGAAATGACCTAATCTTATGTTTGACAGTAATTGCTGAAGCCAATAATCTTTCTCAAGCTGGTAGAAAAGATATTAACCCCTTCGCTGCTAGGTCTTTCCGCCCGTGCTAAGACTTTTTTGGGATATTTGGGGTAGTTTGCACTTAGACCCCTGTAACTTTTTGACCACAAATGGCATCCATGCCAAATTTGCGTCCTTTTCTTCGAACATCACGGGGATTCTAAAGGTATCAAGGGGTTGTGGATTCCCCTTGGGGGAACCCCGAAATTAGCCAAAATACAGCAATTTTTGAAAAATGGGAAAAATGGTCTGCATACGAAAGCGTCTGTTTTTTCCCCTGCAAATGGTATCAACAAAGAGTTTATGTGGCTGAAATCACAATTTTCCCAGCTTTTAGGGACTGAGAGACTTTTGTCAGAAAACCAACATTTTTTAAGCAGTTTTCGCATGTTACTGGGACATAGCCTATTTTTGCTATTTTTGTGCTTTCAACCTTCTTCCAGTTAATGGTAGAAATGGGTATGAAAGCAATAATGGATGCTGGAAAGCTACACATTTTAGAAAATTAGACATAATTCTGCGTTCAGCAAGGGGTCATTTGTGTGGATCCTTCAAGGTTTCTTTATAGAAACTAACAGTTGAAGATAGGAAAAATTGAAAATGAGTTGAAAAAACCAGCCATTTGTGCCAACGTTTTCACCTGTAACTTCTTCTAACTATGACAGATGTTTGAAAGGAATATACTGGCACATCCGCTGGATCTGTTTGCTGTGGGAATATATAGGACTTGCAGGTTCATCAAGAACCCGATTAACCCAGTGCCAATAACTGAGCAGCATCTTGCAATGGTTTTTTATTATGTACTGGGTATTTAGCAATTCATTTGGGAAAATATATACAGTGAAAAATCGGGTTAAAAAACACCTATGTATTTCTGAAATTAGAACAAAATATAGAGTTTAGAAACAGTGGGTATTTGCACATTTCCGAAATTGTGAGGACCCATACTAGCATGAGAATTATAGGTAATTTTTCAAAGTGACTTCTTTTTTACATATTGTCTTTGATTTGGAAGGCAGAATTGCATCGAAATTCAATAGGTAATAATAGTTGCTCAACAATTCTGTGTTACCCTATGTCTCCCGATAAAATTGGTACCTCACTTGTGTAGGTAGGCCTAGTGACCGCGACAGGAAACGGCCCAAAACGCAACATGGACACACCACATTTTCACAGTGAAAACGGACCCTTTTTTGCAAAGTGCCTAGCTGTAGATTTTGAACCCTAGCTCTGCCGGCACCTAGGGAAACCTAGCAAACCTATACATTTTTAAAAACTAGACACCCAGGGAAATCCAGGATGGGGTGACTTGTCTGGCTCTCACCAGGTTCTGTTACCCAGAATCTCTTGCAAACCACAAACTTTGAAAACAAAAACAAATTTTCCTCACATTTCTGTGGTGGAAAATTCTGGAATCTGCATGGATCCACAAAATTCCACCCACCTCGCATTCCCAAAAGTCTTCCCAGAAAAATGGTAACTCACTTGTGGGGGTAGGCCTAGTGCCCGCGACAGGAAATAGCCCAAAGTGCAACGTGGACACACCACATTTTCACAGTGAAAACTGACCCTTTTTTTGCAAAGACACATTTTTCGCACATTTCTGTGGTAGAAAGTTCTGGAATCAGCATGGATCAACAAATTTCCTACCACCCAGCAGTCCCCCAGGTCTCCCGATAAAAATGGTACCTCATTTGCGTGGGTGGGTCAAGTATCCGTGACAGCCAAGGGCCCAAAACATATTGAGGCACCATCAAAATTACCTATCACAAAACAACCTGGTTTTGCAAAGGGGGTCACCTGGGTTTTTGGCCCTGGGCTCGGCGGCCATCTTGGCAAACCTACCAAACCAACACATTTCTGAAAACTAGACATCCGAGGGAGTGTAGTGAGGTATGACTTGCGTGAACCCCCCAATGTTTTCCTACCCAGAATCCCCAGCAAACCTCAAATTTAGCTGAAAAAAATCAAATTTTTCTCCAAATTCTGTGTGGGAAAGGTCTGGAATCTGCATGGATCCACAAATTTCCTACAATCCAGCGTTCCCCCAGGTCTCCCAATAAAAATGGTACCTCACTTGTGTGGGCGGGTCAAGTACCCACGACTGGCAAGGGTCCAAAACGTATTGAGGCAACATCAAAATTACCTATCACAAAACAACCTGGTTTTGCAAGGGGGTCCCCAGGGTTTTTGGCCCCGGGCTCGGCGGCCATCTTGGGACACTACGAAACCCACACATTTCTGAAAACTAGACATCCGGGGAGTCCAGCGAGGTATGGCTTGCGTGTATCCCCCAATGTTATCCTACCCAGAATCCCCTGCAAACCTAAAATTTAGCTGAAAAAATCAAATTTTTCTCAAATTTCTGTGGGAAAGTTCTGAATCTGCATGGATCCACAAATGTCCTATCACTCAGTGTTCCCCAGGTCTCCTGATAAAAATGGTACCACACTCGCATGGGTGGGTTAAGTACCTGCGGCAGACAAGGGCCCTATACTTATTGAGGCGACATCAAAATCACCTATCACAAAACAACCTTGTTTTGCAAGGGGAGTCCCCTGGGTTTTTGGCCCCGGGCTCGGCGTCCATCTTGGGAAACTACCAAACCCACACATTTCTGAAAGCTAGACACCCAGGGGAGTCCAGCGAGGTATGGCTTGCATGGATCCCCTAACGTTTTCCTACCCAGAATCCCCTGCAAAGCTCAAAATTAGCTGAAAAAAAACACATTTTCCACATATGTTTGAGTGGAATCACCGTGCCGGCACAAATGTCCACCCAGCGTTCCCCTTGTTCTCCCGAGTAACATGATACCTCACTTGTGTGGGTGGGCCAAAGTCCTGTGACTGGGAAGAGCCCAAAACATAGGGAATAAGGATATAGCACCAAGAATTCTAAGCGCTACATTTGATTAAAAACACGTTTTTAGGCACTTCTGTGCCGGCAAAGTGATCCCACGCAAGGATGTAAGGAAAAAGTGATTTTTGTCAGCTAAATTTGAGGTTTGCAGGGGTTTCTGGGTAGGGAAACGTTGGGGATCCATGCAAGCCATACCTCATTGGACTCCCCAGGTTGTCTAGTTTTCAGATATGTGTGGGTTAGGTAGGTTTCCCTTGATGACGGCGAGCCAGGGCCAAAAAAACAGGTGCCCTCCCCCCAAAACCAGGTAGTTTTGTTATAGGTAATTTTGAAGTCTCCACAGTACAATTTGGGCAATTTCCTGTTGCAGCCACTATGCCAACCCACACAAGTGAAGTACCATTTTTATTGGGAGACCAGAGGGAATGCTGGGTGGTAGGACATTTGTGTCTACCCAGTGATACTACAACTTTCCCACACAGAAATGTGTGAAAAATTAGTTTTTCAGCAAAATATGAGGTTTGCAGGGGATTCTGGGTAGGGAAACGTTGGGGGATCCACGCAAGCCATACCTCGCTGGACTCCCCCACGTGTCTAGTTTTCAGAAATGTGGGGGTTTGGTAGTTTCCCAAGATGGCCCCCGAGCTCGGGGCCAAAAATCCAGGGGACCCCCCTTGCAAAATCAGATTAATTTGTGATAGGTAATTTTGATGTCGCCTCAATAGGTTTTGGGCCCTTGCCTTTCGCGGGTACTTGACCCACCCATGCAAGTGAGGTACCATTTTTATCGGGAGACCTGGGGAAATGCTGGGTGATAGGAAGTTTGTGGATCCACGCAGATTCCAGAACTTCCCACTACAGAAATGTGAGGAAAATGTTTATTTGTTTTTACAAATTCTGAGGTTTGCAAGAGATTCTGGGTATCAGAACCTGGTGAGAGCCAGACAAGTCACCCCATCCTGGATTCCCCTGGGTGTCTAGTTTTCAAAAATGTGTAGGTTTGCTAGGTATCCCTAGGTGCCGGCAGAGCTAGGGTTCAAAATCTACAGCTAGGCACTTTGCAAAAAAGGGGTCCGTTTTCACTGTGGAAATGTGGTGTGTCCACGTTGCATTTGGGCAGTTTCCTGTCGCGGGCAATAGGCCTACCCACACAAGTGAGGTACAATTTTTCTCGGAAGACTTTAGGAAATGCGGGGTGGGTGGAATTTTTCAGATCCATGCAGATTCCACCACAGAAATGTGAGGAAAATGTGGTTTTTTGGACAAAATTTGAGGTTTGCAAGGGATTCTGGTTAACAGATCCTGGTGAGAGCCAGACAAGTCACCCCATCCTGGATTCCCCTGGGTGTCTAGTTTTTAAAAATGTATAGGTTTGCTAGGTTTCCCTTGGTGCCGGCAGAGCTAGGGTTCAAAATCTACAGCTAGGCACTTTGCAAAAAAAGGGTCAGTTTTCACTGTGAATATGTGGTGTGTCCACGTAGCGTTTTGGGACGTTTTCTGTCACCCCCACAAGTGACGTACCATTTTTCTCAGAAGACTTTGGGGAATGCGGGGTGGGTGAAATTTTGTGGAGCCACCCAGATTCCAGAACTTTCCATCACATAAATGTGAGGAAAATGTGTTTAAAAAAATAGGTTTGAGGTTTGCAAGGGATTCTGGGTAACAGAACCTAGTGAGAGCCACTCAAGTCCCCCCATCCTGGATTCCCCTCAGTGTCTAGCTTTCAAAATATATGTTTGCTATGTTTTCCTAGGTGCCGGCTGTGCTAGGACCCAAAATCCACAGGTAGGCACATTCTGAAAAAAAGTCAGTGCCTAGTGGGCTTTCTGCTGCCCTGGGGAGGGGGAAATCAGGGGCTATTGCCCCGATATGCCCCCGAGGGGGGCAGAAAGACTGTGGCTATTCTTTTTGGGGGGTTGGGGGCATTGGGATGCCCATTCTGGTCAGCCCCCACCCCTGCATAAAAAAAGCCAGCAAAATCTCTGGCGCATAGTGGGCTTTCTGCCCCCACCGGGGGGGCAGATCAGGGGCTACTGCCCCATCTGCCTCCCAGGGGGCAGAAAGACTGTAGCATTTTTTTGGGGGGATGGGGGTGGAGGCATTGACATGCCCATTCTAGGCAGCCCCCACCCCTACCTATATAAAAAAAAATCCCTGGTGCTTAGTGGGCTTTCTGCCCCCCCCCCCCCCGGGGGGACGATCAGGGGCTATTGCCTCCATCTGCCTCCTGGGGGGGCAGAAAGTCTTTTGTTTTCTTTGGGGGGTAGGGTGGGGGCATTGGCATGCCCATATTGGGCAGCCCCCACTGCTAATTTGCATTTAAAACAAAATCCCTGGTTTCTAGTGGGCTTTCTGCCCCCCAGGAGAGCAGATAGGGGGCTACTGCCCCCATACGCCCCCTGGGGGCAGAAAGACTGTACATTTGCAGCGGGAGGTCGGGGTATTGGCATGCCCATATTGGGCAACCCCCACCCCTAATTATAATCAACAAAACAAAATCCCTGGTATCTAGTGGGCTTTCTGCCCCCCCGGGGGGCAGATTAGGGGCTACTACCCCATCTGCCCCCCAGGGCGGGAAGAAAGACTGTCATTTTGCTGTAGGGTGGTGGGGGCATTGACATGCCCATATTGAGCAGCCCCCACCCCTATTTCAAAGTACAAAAAAAATCTCTGGTATCTAGTGGGCTTTCTTCCCCCCCCCCCCCCCGGGGGTCAGATTGGGGGCTACTGCCCCATTTGCCCCCCAGGGGGGGCAGAAAAACTGAATTTAGCCCAAAATAAATGGGGGGAGCAAAGGCCCTAGCCCAAGGGGCCGCTCCCCCCTCACTGGTGCCTAGTGGGTGAATCCCTGCTTGGGGATCGCCCTCCTGAGATACCTCTCCCATCTTTCTATGTGCTAATGGGGCTGCGATAGGCCCCTGAACCTCTTGGTTCATTTCTGTTTCGGTTTCACTGAAATGACATCAGCGCGACCTGCGCGCTGATCGTCATTTCAGGGAAACCATGCAGGCAGCCTCGGGAGCTGGGGAAGTTCTTCCCCAGGTCCCGAGGGTGTTGGGGGTAAAGGGAATCCCTCTGGTGCGGGCACCAGAGGGATTCCCTGTGCCATGTGCGAGGACAGCCGGGGGCCGTCCTATGCACATGAGCACTGGTGAGTCGGTGCACCGAAGGGGTTAACCGGGCTTCTACCCTGTCTCTGTTCAATTACGGACTCCTATTTCTCCTCCCTCCAGCTCTCAAATACCACCCTTTCAGAACGACCTCTGCAGTTCCTAGACTGACTACTCCTGTGCTTCCTCTGGCTGGTACTGGACCATTCTCACAATAACACACATACAAACACATATCACGACTAGAAATAAATAGTGAACAACTATGAGAAAATAAAATTCCTAGGGCTTAATGTACGAAGCATTTTAGCGCTCGCAAATGACCGGAAAATGCTTTTTGGCATATATCAACCCTATTTCAGTAACCCATTTATGATTCGCAAAATAGGGTTTGCGAGTCGCTATTAGGAAGGGGTGTGTTAAGGGCGTCCCTTCCTATTAGTGAGTCGCACTGGTGTGTAGGACTGTTTTGCGACCGGAAATGCAGTCGCAAAACCTTTGCAGTTACCACCAACTTCCAGTTGGTGGTAATCCATTTGCAAACAGGAAGAAGTCCCCAATGGACCCCTACCCCTTTTTGAATGTGAGCGCCAACATTTTTAAGAGCTTGCAGTTGGCCCACGGACCACTGCTTACTCTTAAAAAATGAAAAGGTAGCTATTCATTTTTATTTTTTAAATGCATGCCATTTCCCTTTATGGAAAATGGCTGCATCAAAAAAAAGTGCTTTATTTAAAAAGCAATCACAGACATGGTGGTCTGCTGACCCCCACATGCCACCATCCCTGTGATAGTAGCCATTCACAATTGGTCACAAATTGCAACCATCCTCATAAATATTGCTTAGGCAGGTCCATTTGCGACCCACTGCGAATCGCTAACAGTGTCAAACACCTTGTTGTACATCACACTTTGTGATTTCCTAAGAGCGAATCACTAAAATTCGCTATTAGGAAATCACAAACACTCAATTTCGTTCATCAGGCCCTTAGTCAGTAAATAAATCAGGTCCGCTGTAATCAATGTCCTGGCTTAATAAACGTGAATCACTAAGTAGTGTATCAGCATTACTACTGCTGAAACAAACTGTCATTCATATATAAGCACTAGATGTGCCATCTTTATAGGTGCTACACGATACACATAGACTCATACCATGAGTGCTCACCTGCTGATTCTCCCTGCTAATGCAAAGAAAAGACTAGATTGCACACTGGATAGGGATGGAAGAGCTAGGGTGAGCACGTTCTGTTAGGGATGTAAGAGGTACGAGACGGACCATGTTATGGAAGGGGGTGATACACTGGGACAGAATTAGATAAGGCAAGAAGATGTTGAGAGGGGGAGAAAGTTCCTTTAAGCTCCAGCCATGCATGCACTGTGCAAAGGTGCCCCTGTGTTACAACAGAGATACTGGCAGCCTCACATTGTTGGATAACTCCCTTCTGCAGGATGCACCAGGTTAGATTTCCTTAGCCCCAGAGTTTCGCCTGTAGCCACTCACTGCATCTGCAGCAAAAGACAAACCAGAAAGATATCTCACACCCACCCGTGTGTGGGTAATAAACATTTGTAGGATAGACATTTGGAGGAATGCAGACCTTTCTGAGGTGTTGCAGATTTTGTAAGGTTATTTCCTCAATCCTAGATCCCTCTCACAAAAGTACAAACAATGGATAATATTGACCCCATAACTGCTGGGGCTTCTCCCTCCCAGTTTGAACACTTTTTTGTCTTTTTGGGGGAGTTGACGCATAGGGCTCCATAACTTTGTTTTCACATAAGTTATCAACACCAAATTTGCGTCCTTTTCCAACATCCTGGGGATTCTAAAACTGCCCAAGGTTTGTGGATTCTGCTGGAGGGGACCGAGAAAAAAGGCAAAATATAGCTGAATTATGAGTTTCGGGGGGGAAAATAGGAAAAAGTGCTCTGGATAAAGGTGTCTGTTTTTTTCCTGATAATGGCATCAACAAACAGTTTGCTGTGCTACCATCTTCCTAGCATTCAGGAACATGCAGAGCTGAATAAAAAAAAACATTTTTACCAGTTTGGCATTTTTCAAATAGGTAGACCATTTTTCCTATTTTTTGTGCTCTCAACCTACTTTGAGTTTATTGTGGAAACACGTATAAAATCCATGGGTGATCCAGGAACGCTATAGATTTCTGGAAAGTAAACAAAATTCCAAATTCAGTAAGGGCTCATATGTGTAGATCCCTTGAGGTTTTCCCAAAGTAAATAACTGTTGAAATAAAGAAATATTGAAAACGAGTGGGAAATACTGCACTTTGTGACAATGTTTACATCTGTAATTTTTTTGTCACGATGGCCAATTTACAAAAGCAATATATATTATGTCTGCTAGATCCTTCTGGCTGTGAGATATAGGAGGTTTGTAAGTACTCCAAGAATTTACGGTACCCACATCCAACTACTGAGTTGCACCATACAATGGATTTTTATTACATAACAAGTATAGATCAATTCATATGGTGAAATATGTAGAGGGAAAATGGGTATCAAGTAAACCAATTTATTTCTGATATGGGTACAAGATTTAGGAGCAGTAGTTATTTGGACATCTCTGAATTTGTAGGTACTCATACTAGCATATGATTTAGAGGGTATTTTTCAAAATGTTTTCTTTGTCACACACTAGCTTACATTTGGAAGGCACAAATGCAGCAAAATACAATTGGTAATAACAAATGTTGTACTCTTTTATACTCCCACATATTTTCAAATAAAAATGGTCCCTCACTTGTCTGGCTGGACTGTGACAGTAAACGGGTCAAAATACAAGATGGACACATCACATTTTTCTACTGAAAACTGACCCTTTTTTGTCAATGTGGGTAGCTGTGGATCTTAGGCCCTAGTTCAGCCTGCACCTCAGGAAATCTAGCAAACATGCATATTTTTTAAAACTAGACACCTGGGGGAGTCCAAGGTGTGGTGACTCACATTGCTCTCACTGTTTTTTTATACCCAGAATACATTGCAAACCTCAAACTTTGACTAAAAAAACAATTTTTTCTCACATTTCTGTGATCAAAAGTTCTGGTATCTGCAGGGAGCCACACAATTCCTTCTACCCAGCATTCCCCAATGCCACCCAGTAAAAAAAGGTATCTCACTAGCTTGGGTAGACATAATGCCTGCCGCAGAAAATGGTCCAAAACGCAACATGGATACATCACATTTTTCCACTCAAAACTGATTCTGTTTTTTTTTTTGCAAAGTGGGTAGCTGGGAATTTTGGTCCCTAATTCATCCAACACCTGGGGAAACCTAGCAAACTTGCACATTTTTTAAAATTGGACACCTGGGGAATCCAAGGTGGGGGGACTTACATTGCTCTTATTAGGGTTTTTTTGTCCTGAATCCCTTGCAAACCTCAAACTTTGACGAACAAATTGTAACTCAATTGTGTGGGCAGGCCTAGTGCCTGCACAAGGAAATGACCCAAAACGCAACATGGATACATTACATTTTTCCAACGCTGGCCCTTTTTTTTTGCAAAGTGGGTAGCTGTGGATTTTGGGTCCTAGCTCATTCGCACCTAGGGAAACATAGAAAACCTGCACATTTTTTAATACCGGACAACCAGTGGATTCCAGAAGTGCAAGACTTACGTGGCTCTCATTAGGTAATTTTACCCAGAAGCCCTTGTAAGCATCTAACTTTGGCAAAAAAGTTTTAAAATTTCGGGGAGGCCACAAATCTCCTACCATCCTGAGTTCCCACATATCCCCCGATAATGATGGTACCCCAAATGACCATGACACAAAAGGCTCTAAAGTGATATGTTGATATATAAGCTACAGGGGTAGTTGCAGTATTTTGGACAGTGCTTTGGCGTCACCAATGCAAACCTACAAACCACAGACTCCTTTGAAAGGAACGGATCAAACCAAGATCAATGGGAGCCCTTGCGAGGGTACTCCGATTGACTTAGGTTTGACCTGTTCCTGTGGTGGGCACTAAGCCCAACCACACAAGAGGCGCAGCATTTTTATTGGCACAAGTGGGGCAAGTGGTAGGAAGTTTGTGGATTACTGCGGATTCCAGAGGTTTCCATTACAGAAATGTAAGGAAAATAGGTGATTTCAGACAACGTTTGAAGTTTGCAAGGCATTGTGGGAAAGAAAACCATGTGGGATCCATGCAAAGCACACCACTCTGGTTGTCTAGTTATCAAAAATGTCTGTGGTTGGTAGGTTTCCATGGGCGGCAAGCGAGCATGACCCAAAATCCTGCACCTGCCCCTATTGCTGATCTTTCCATGTAGCGCTTTAGGGCCTTTTGTGTCAAGGTCTTTTGGCCCAAGCACAGTAGTATTCCAGAAGTTTCCATCACAGATATGTGAGAAAAATGTGTGTTTTTAGTCAAAGTTTGAGGTTTACATACCATTGTGGGTCAGAAATTGTGTGCATCCAGGCAAAGCACACCACCCTGGGCGCCCCCCAATGTCTAGTTTTCAGAACTGGTAGGTGGGTCTGGTAAGTTGAATACTCTGTTCACCCCTCAGGAGGCCCAGCAGGTCCTTTGAGCCCCGGGATGGGGGAGCAAAAGCCCAAGTCCAGTGGGGGCCTCTCCCCACAAAAAATATTACATGACTGCAGTCCCTAGTGTCTTGTGGGCTTTCTGGCCCTGTGGGCAGATTGGGGGTAATCACTCCATCTGCCCCCTGCACATGGATCGTTATTAAAGAAATTAATAACGAGCATTTGCAATGCAATAGGTCTCGCATTTGCGAGAGTTAGCGCTATGGGTGTTGGAAATGACAATGTGTTTTACTTATGTGTTTTGGTTTGGAGTGTAGTGGTTTGTGGAATTGTGTGGGGTGGAATTGTGTAGTGTTAAGTATATTTGTGTAGTGGAATTATGTGGCATGGTGAATAAATAGGGGGGAAAGCTGACCGGAATAGACAGAAAGGAAGACAGAGAGGAATAGGTAGTTTGTCCAGGAAGCGGTGAATGAACTTGAGACAGAGGTGCAGAAAGAGTGTTTGAGAAAGAGAGAAAGAAGGGGAGAGCAGGCCACAGACGCTTGGGGGTCGATTAGGATGTAGGGCAGATCGCCACCCCCCGGTTGGCAGTGGCGATCCGCCCTACAACACACCCCGCCCACCACCCATTTCCCCCCGCCATATTAGTATGGTGGGGGACCCCGGCGGACGGAAAGCCTGTCCGCCGGTTTTATGCTGGTAACACAGGTGACCGGGTGGAAAAGGGGCCTGATATGGTGGCGGTGTCTGCTAGACACCGCTATCCATATTAGGAAGGCAGCGGGAAGCAGCCTTTCCGTGGCAGCGTTGCATCCACGGAAAGGCATGTGGATTGTGCTTACGGGGGCCTGTTGCAGGCCCCCAGGGTATTGGGGGTGCAAATGGGGGGTACCTATGGAACCCCCCTACATTGTCATGGACAAGGTGGCAGGCACCGCACGGTGCCTGCCACCTGGTGCATGACAATGCACACAGTACACTTCCAGCATTGTGGCAGGCGGTGCTGTGAGCATCGCCCGCCACAAGGCTGGGAATGGAGGATGCCATGGTGGCGGTGGCATTCTAATTGCTGGTGCAGGACCGCCGCACCACTGGCGGCCGGTCCCAGCACCGCTAGGGTGGTGGGCGGACTAAAGTCTGCCCGCCATCCTAATCGGCCCCACAGTGAGGGAAGACTTGTGAATGCAGAAGACAGCCTAATCATTTCCTAAAAAAATCAGGCATTTCATAAACAAAATAAAAGAAGACGAAAAACATTTTAGTTCCCTACATCAAGACACTACTGGCAGTTGCAAACACGCAAAACATACAAGAGCAAACCAGACACCAATCTATATAATTCCAAAACACTGCATACATTCACTGGCTTTCTACATAGCCTTCTTCCACCCACAACTCTGTGTTCCTGCCCTGTACTAAATGCCTGGCAGCATCATTTGAGAGACTCGGCCCTGCTCATGACACCCTCTGAAACTGTACTGCTTGCTACCTCTACACAGACGAATGTGAAGCAGCCATCAAAACAGCAACAAACAAAAAAAGTAAATGGATGTAAATGCGGGAACTGGATGAAAACCACGAGGAACTGTTCTCAGTACAAAACATTTTACCAAATTTTAATTAGTTGCTCCATTAAAGAAAATTAACACAGGTATGTAAATCAATATTGTTTCCAATCCGAAAAGGACAACCCAGCCCAAGTAAGGCCTGGGAATGAGATTGGAGCACCCGGGAGAGGCTCGGGATGGGTCAGCACTCGATTGACTGGCCGAGGAGACTGCCGTGCTGTGGAGGCGGGCCGCGCTGTTCCTGGGGACGAGCGGCTGTGGATGGAAGAGCCTGCAGCCCATTGGCGAAGACGCTCCTGGGTAGCACTTGCACACGAGAACTGGAGGACAAGCCCCCGGAGATGGAGCGGTGCCGATACTGAGGCACGGTGACAGACCTGAGGAATGACGGCGGATGAGGCCAAGATGCATATGGGTGTCTGCACCTCCCTGCGCAGCCCGATATGCGAGGTCTACATCGGCAGTGATCAACTCGGAGCCTGGAGGCTCGTTTACAGCCCAGGGCGGGACCCGCTGCGGTGGTGAGTGTTCGTCTGCGTGCTCCTGGTGGCGGTGGAGCACCTGATATACCCTGCAATGGGGTCCAGCCTTTGAGTTTAAGTGTGTCGGGGTGGGTGCACCCGGCCTGCGCTGGGTCCTGTGATCCTACCTCCCACTTTGCAGTGGGATCCCGGGGAGTGTCCCCCCTGACTTTCCTATAAAGCTGGCGCCTACAGAACATTGGTGGAGGAGTAGCAGCCCATAGGGAAACAGAGTGAGAGTGGCCTACTGCGGGGGAGATCAGTGGACCTCCTGGTTGCCTGCCTGGCCTGTTACGGGCCTGCCTCGGCATGTGGGGGAACAGGGGGCTGCCCTTTGCTGGGCCTGTCCCTGAGGGCCACGCAGTGGATTGGGAGCCCATCCGGGCATGCCCACTCTCCCCGCTCCCTGCACTTAGCTTGCTCTCCCAGGTCCCAGTATCGCCGGACTAGGAGAAACATCACTAGCCACCTCAATCAGCCTAGACCGACTCCATCTGCCCTTGTCCCGGGTCCTTCTGATCATAAGGGGGTGCGTCGCAGATGCTTGTGCGACTGAATAAATGACAAGATGGAACTGAGGGACCACATTGGTGGCAGGGTCCTCTGTGTTAATGCTGTCCCCATTGGGACCTGAGAGTGGTGACTCTTGGCCCCACCGCATGGCCCCTGCTTCTATGCTTCCGCTCTGAGGCAGAACCTAAGGTGGGTCACTGAAGGTCGCCCTAGCCCTATTGGAGTTATCTTCCTACATGGCTTTGCCGGGAGTGTGACGGTCCTTCCTGCATCGTCTGGTCCCTGGGCATAAGGGGCAGCGGCCATGGCTTCACGAAGGGAAAAAAAGATGGATCAGTTAAGGACATGCTGCTCAAGACCACTATGGAAGCTCATCAATGTCAGTACTCCACAGAGGTCCCGAAGCACAAGGAAAGTGGTGATGGCGCAGAGAGATCAGTGACCCAGGAGTTTCTGGATGCACTGTTCACTTCCCTTCGCGAAGACCTACAGATGGTTAAAAAAGACCTTGCAGCAGAGCTCAGGGAAGCGCGCCCCAACATCGATGAGGTGGGGGAGAGGGTAGCGGCTCTGGAGGAGAGCTCCCTTTCTAGAGATGCGGAGGTATTGGCTCTTCAGCAGGAAATCATCTGGCTACAGGTCCAGCAACTGGATCTGCAGGCGCACACAGAGGATCTGGAGAATAGGTCAAGAAGGAATAACATCCGCATAACGGGGGTCCCCACGGGGGCGAAGGGCACGTGCCACGAGGGCTATTTTCAAGAAATATTCAAAAGCATCCTAGGAGACGGTGCTTCGGCTGGTACTAAGGTGGACCGTTGCCACAGAGTCGGCCCCCCCCGGGCTTCACCTCACCCACCTGTGGATATTTTGGTCTGTGTCCACAACTTCACCTAGAAGGAGGCGATCCTTCAAGCCCCCAGATCTGAGCAGTCGAAGCAATTCCAGGGCCATTCAGTCCAGCTGTTCCAGGACCTGGCAGCCTCTACCCTGATAAAAATGAAGCAATTTCGGCCCGTCACCGCCCACCTTCGCACCCTGGGTATCTCATGCTCTTGGGGCCATCCATTTTGCCTTATTTTCCAGTTAAAAGGCAAGCTGCACCAACTGCGCTCCCTCGCAGAGGCTTGGAAGATCCTGGACCTCGACACGTCTTACTTGGACTCCCAACACCCTGAGCCGGGGCTCGGGGCAGGGCGGCCGCAGACCTAGGCGCGGCTTCCTATCTGGGCCCCACCATCCGGATCCTGCCACCTTGGCTAAAGAAAGGTCTGAAGTGCTACGATCCATCTGCGGTGAGAGTACGTCAGATGCTGACCCCTCCATCCTAAGGTACTATGAATCAGCAGAGGGGAAGCTACGATTGGGATGGGGCGGAGGTGCTAATACATACGATCCACTGTTGTCTCGCTTTCCTCTGGTTACACGACTTCCAAGTCATGAGGGACATCATGGACAATATGTTTATTCTTGTTTCTTGTTTTTTGTTCAGGTTTAGGGTTTTTGTTCTTGCAATACCCTTCTGACTGTTTTAATGTAGTTGAGATGACATCTCTATGACCTACCACGGTCCCCTCATAGTGACCGCTCACACCTGCACTACACAGTCAACCCCTTGCGCCCCCCAGATTAACATGACTTGACCTACTTTTCACCCTGAATTATGAAGATAAAATTACTTAGTCTTAATGAGAAAGGCCTTAATAGTCCCACAAAGAGATCAGTGATTCTTTCCTATTTAGAACATGCTCAAGGAGATATCTGTTTGCTTCAGGAGACACATTTGCTCGCACATGACACCCACAGAATGCACTCTAGGATATTCCAATACCAGTTTTGGTCGTCTGGGAGGGGGAAGAAGGGTGGAGTGGTGATCCTGTTCTCCAACCATTTTCAGGGGACGATAGCCTCACTCTACGCCCCCAATGAGCACCAGGAATCCTTTATCACAGAAGCACGTACCATGGTCCTACAATCGCCAGACCAGGCAGTTCTGGTGGGGAGAGACTTCAATTTAGTGATGGAGGGAGGGCGTGACCTCTCGGGATAGAGGATCAGACATTCAGGTGCCCTCTCATCCGAGGGTTCAGCTTAGATAGCGGAATTCGGGCACTGCGATGTTTGGCATTTACAATACCCTGACGAGGGGCATTATATGTTTTATTTGGCTGCGCACTAAACCTATGCTCGCCTGGACCACTTCTTAGCATCTCCTGCAGCGTGGGACAGAGTTACATCTTCCTCCATCGAGCCCGACTCCTTGTCCGACCAATCACACTTACCTTTGCGACACACGTTCCCCCTCTCAGCGGCCACCATGGCGGCTTCGAGAAACCCTACTACGCTCCCTGGATGTAGTGTCCTCAATCCGTTAGGTGATTACTGACTACTTGATCACCATTGACACGGGGCGGTTCCCCTCTCCTCGGTCTGGGAGACTACTTTAACTGGTTGTCCAGGGCGGCCTGATAGGGAAAGCTGCGTTCGAAAACAAGACTCGGAGAAATAAAAGAGAGGAATTAGAACAATCTGTAGTAGAAGTAGAGTCCATACATAAACGCACCGGGGCTCCTAGGGTCTGGCAAAAACTGGAACAGGAACAGCTTCAACTCAGACGTCTGGACCTAGACAGGGAGGAATACGCTATGCTTCGCCTCAAACATAAATTCTATATAGGTTCAACGAAATTGGGCGTATGCTAGCACACTGCTTGCGCAGCAAGCAACACGCGAATGCAGTGAAGGCCATTCAAACGCCCACTGGTGCGCTAGTATCTGATGCATCATCCATTGCGGCCGAATTTCTGGCGTTTTATGCAAACCTATACACAGAGGACCGCGTTGGGGCCACGGACCCTCACTCCTATGTGCTGTCAGCTGCGATCACTCCCCTTCCATCATCCGAGTCGGAATCCCTTGACCAATCCATTAGGATAGAGGACGTGATATCCACAATTGCAAGGCTGAAATTAATGAAGTCTCCGGGTCCAGATGGCTTCAGCGCCATCTTCTATAAGACGTTCTGTAACAAATTGGCCCCCCTGCGCCCCCTTCTTTTAAATTCTTTCTCAGACACAGGGACATTGACAGACCCCATGCTACAAGCATCAATATCTGTGATCCCGAAACCTGGGAAAGAACCACAATACTGTAGCTCATACCGCCCGACTTCCTTGCTTAACGTGGATGCGAAGCTCTTTGCCAGCATTCTGGCTCACCACCTTAATCTCCTGATGCCTGGCCTTGTCGACCCAGATCAGGCTGGCTTCATCCATTCACGTCAGTGTGGGGACTACGCCAAGCAGATATGTCACCTTATTGATAAGGTGCAATGATATAAGGAACAGGTGCTCTTGCTGGCTATCGATGCTGAGAAAGCATTCAATAGGGTGCACTGGTCCTACCTGTTTGCAACTCTCAGGCACTTTGGGTTGGGGGAGCTCTTCCTCTATTGGGTAAACAGCATCTACAGCAAGCCCAACGTGGTGGTCCCGGTCAACGGTGTGAGCTCTTGCAGATTTCTGGCGGAAAGGGGCACTAGGCCGGGCTCCCCTCTCTCCCTTCTCCTTTTTGCCTTATACGTGGAAACTTTTGCACAGAGGCTGTGGGATGATCCTGCCTTAGTAGGCTTCACTTTTGGTGCGGAACAACATTTGATCAGCCTCTATGCCGACGATATCATATTCTCCATTGCCCAACCCCTCTCCTAGCTACCAGCTATTACATCAGAAATGGAAGCATTTGGCTGGGTCTCGGGCTTCAAGGTAAACCTGTCCAAATCACAATTACTAAACCTCACTATGCACCAAGACACCAAAAGTATCATTCGCACTCAATTTGATTTTCAAAGGGTGAATTCCAATCCCCCCTACCTGGATGTGGTGATGGCAAGGAGTCTCACCAAGACTGCTCAAGTCAATTACGCCTAGCTCAGGGCCTCAATCCACGTGGACTTGGAGTGTTGGTGGCGCCTTTCCCTCTCATGGCTGGGAAGGATAGCTGCAGTAAAAATGATTGTCCTGCCTCACGCTCTTTATATCTTCCAGACCCTTCCCCTCTCTCCCCCGCCAGGGGAGCTTCGGCAATTGAAAAGAGAGGTTGAGTGATTTATCTGGGGCAAGACGAAGCCCAGACTCCGCAAACAACTATTGCAGCACACTAGGAGGAGGGATTGGTGGTTCTTAAGGTGTTGAGATATTATCAAGCAGCCAAGCTTTGAAACCTGATTGAATGGAACCGACCAATGACAGAAAAGCACTGGGTTTTCATGGATCAGACAGTAGCGGGGTCACACATTTGGCGAGAGGTATGGCTTCCCCGCGCCCATAGAGCCTGGGGCCTATACTCATCTCCGGTCACCAGCCCCACGCTGAAAGTATTGGACATGGTGGTAGTAACTGCTGGACTTTGGTTGTTCCCCTACCCAATGACCCCATTGTTTGCTAACCCAGAGTTTCTACCCGGGTTGTCACAGGGGGCAGCCAAGTGCTGGACAGAGGGGGGTTGTCAGAGGGTGGGCTGCCTTTTAGATCATGAAGGGCTTATTCCCTTTGACCAGCTCAAAACTCAATACCCACTGATAGAACAAGACCGGTTTACACATTCCCAATTGACCCACGCCCAGGTGCGTCCTAATGCTGGCAGGCCTATGACTGCGTTTGAGAAGTGGCTGTTACTTAAAAAAGATAAGAAACTGATCACAGAAATCTATTGCTTCCTCTCGGAGGCTTCTCTTAGTCATAGGTCTCCCGGCCAGCTCCCTTGGGAGGAGGAACTTGGGCATATGCTCACGGACAAGGATTGAGCTGACATATTTTACAGGTCTCACCACACAGCATATAACACAGGGCACACTGAAACTCTTGGTAAAATCACCTCATACTGGTATTACACCCCTGCACACATACAAAAATGGAATAGGCAGAGAAACGGCCAATGTTGGCGGGGATGTGGCAGCCCCGGGACTTTGACACACCTTCTATGAAAGTTCCCCAAACTCATGAGATATTGGGAATCAATACTAGGTGACCTAGATAGAGCTTTTCATACTGAACTTCCCCAATTCCCAGCATACATACTCCTAGGACTCCCTAACGCTCTTACATATCCTCTCCGGTCAACCAGAGACCGTCAGATTGCTCTAGCCCTTAATACGGCTCACAGGGTGCTCCTGAAGAACTGGGGTTCTGATAAAAGCCTGGATCATAAACAATGGATTCACCAGCTTTGAACATTACTGGGGTTGGAGAGACTTTCTATGGCCTCCAACACCGACCCCACAATGTATGCGAAAATGTGGTCCACATTTATTACCATCCTCTCCAGGGAGTTCAGGGACCTGACTTGCCAGGCGTACCTGCGCATTCTCAAATTAAATCCTCTTGAATGGGGTGAACCTGTGGTCTCATAGTTCTGAGGTTTCGGCCTCTCACATAATTAGGTCTCAGTGTTGTGCAAGATTGCTGTGGTCCAGTCGGTAGGGTTAGGGGTGGGGATGGGTTTTATTTCATGTTCATTGTTCTTTGTTTAATTCAATAATATTTTTGGCACACAAAACTTTCTGAGGCATCCAGGAATAAAAGGTTGAGTTCAGGGATATGCCCAGCTGTCTCTGGTAAGCCCACAGTTTCGCTGAATTTACAAGATATAGCTTCCCTGTTACATTTGCGACGCCGGCCCACACTGTGATGCAGGCGAACGCTGTGTATGAGCTCACTCCTCTCGTGATAGATCAGTATTTGCCCTTGGATGTGCATCGAATTTTCGCGGACGGCCCTTGAGGGGTTGTAGGCAGCTTGCTGTGTATGTGCCTTTCTTAACTGTCAATAAAAAAAGATTTGATATAATAATTCAAGTAATTCCACCTTCTCTTTGTAGTTATTTAAGTAGCCTGCCTACGTTGCAAAGGTTTTCTGAGATAGGGTCCCCACAGACAGTAAAAACATCCCTCATCATTGTGGCCCAAAAAATCAAACATTTCGAATAGTTAACTATGTCTCTCACTACCCTATTTGAATCTACTGCACATGGCCACCCAGACAGTGAAGGAATTCCCATGTAACAACCTTAACATTAATTAGAACATGTGAATGTTCAGCTTGTTTTGCTGGAGTATTAGTTGGCTAGTACTGTAGTGAGGATACGGGATTCACTGTGGACATTGCTAAGTTAGCATATGTTAGAACACGCTTGGCTGCAATGTTGCCGCTTTTGCACACGTTTCTACATGACTTTGTTTTCGCAAAACCAGTGCTTGTGCTCGTCTACATGAGAACCGTCTACCTTTCACGTTTCTTTCTGTACTCCGTGGGTCTCGTCTGCACAAGGTTGAAAAACAATGTCTCTCATTAATCTACTTTGGTCAGTCCCACACATGTTAGACATAATACACACACAGCTGCACTTCTGAAAATTGAGTGGTTTTAATAAGGCATTGCATGCATGTTAGGCACTTCAAGAATACCTTTCCAGAGAGAAGAGCTGTGCTTGAACTGAGATGTAAACTTTTGCATCTAAACCTAGAGGTATGGGGTCCCCCTGACAAAACCCAGAGGTCTTCTATTTCTATAATAAACTAATTCCTAGCATGGGGAGGGTGGCAAGGCACGGTAATCCTTTTTCCCACTATCTTTATAGAATGATATCCCCGTTTATTTTCTAGGGAATTGTAACAATGCTTACTATTTTGTGTTTATGCATTTTGCTGCTAGTATTGGCTCGTATACTGCGTTATAGAGCACGTTAGTTAAAATAAACATTTTAAACTATACTGTGTCTGGGTATGGGTGAGTGAGCAAAAGAGTGTTCTTGCTCCCGCGATTCCTGGAAGGATGTTCTAGGATGTTTAATCATTGGTATCTTTGTTGTAGTACAGAGAACAAATGAGACACTATAGCTAGTCGGATTGGGGTTCCGGGCACTAAGGTGGGTTTTTGGTACATCACTACACACTGACGTCCTGGTTTCCTGCACATAGTTCTGTCTATGTGCAGAATCCCTGCAACATGGCGCACCTAACGTTTGGTTTGGTTCTTATCTGCGAGACGCTTGAGTAGTGCTTGTGCTTGTCCACAATCCCCTCACTTCTGTTTCCGGAAACAGCTTTGACGGTGTAACCTCCTATATTGATATTTTTATAGGTTTTTTCAAGCTTGAGATTATTAAAAGGTGTTTTCTATTCATTGTTAACCCTTTATTGTGCTGCCACGCATTAGATTGTTCTACACTTTTTGACTTCATGGCTGAAGTTGATCTTCCGGCGCACAGCCGCGCTGTGCTCCGTTGTCATCTGACCAGTTATGGAGAGCCAGACGCGGGTGTCGCCCTTATCTTTGTGTTTGGAGCTGACCCGGCTTACCACTTTGAGGTGTTTTATTCTTGGGTCACCTTTCCGGCAGTAGATGGAACCGACAATTTGTTCCATGTATACACATACGGCCCTTCCTAATGTGTATCGGCCTTATAGGACTCTTGAGTTTCTGTTGTCGGCATGGCAACATCAGATTTGGTTTAATGGCGCCCTCCCTCACCCAGTGACTACAATCCGTTTAGGCCCTTTCTCAATTAATGGGCCACTTGGCCCGTTTTGGCTGGGTGCACACCACATCCACGGCATCTAACAGTTCCTACAGCGGAGCTCCGCGTTTTGCACACCTCCTTGATTAGGGTGCACAGGGCTGTTGTGCAATATGTCTCTCGCAAAGTCCACGTGGGAACACCTGGAGTTGCTGCGCAACCAGCTGGACCTGGCGGGGTGACTATCAGTCTTGTTATGGTTAATCCGGTGATGGGTAAGCAACCACAGCATAAGGATGATTTACCTTATGGCTTGCTGAAAACTTTGACCAGCTGGAGGCGGTATTTCTGAATAGCTCTCCTGTGGAAAAACACAGGAGTTTGACAATTAGTTTGCAGAAAGACTTAATCCCCGAGTTAACCGATTGTAACAATTGGAGTAAGTTGTTTGCGGCAGTATATGCGAAGTGTTTCGGCACGCCCTCAATGACCGTACTCCCCTCCGTGATTAAGCGTGTTCAAGATGAGCAGAGCCCTGAAGCGGCAGTTGAATTGGGGATGAGGTTGGTAGGGGTGTTCGACGTGGTTGCTGATCTCATCCTTGCTAACGTGAAGGGAGATGCAGTGAACTTTCAAGTAGCTAATGCCTTGGCTCTTGTCCCAGAGGATGAGAAGCCACGCAAATTACCAAAAATTATTGCTCAGGCTTATAAGAACACTGGCCACAATAGTTTGGGTGTTAAGCCTTTTGCTAAAATGCCACCTCAAACGCAAACACAACAGAAGTCTCAGTCTGATAAAGACATGTGTCCAATCTTTTCTAAGAAAAATTGGAGAACTAAAAAACAGGGCAAGCAGTAACAGAAACAGGGGTCGAGTGATGGGTCACCAGCCCCCGAGTCTTCAGAACGCACTTATGATTTGCGCGACCGCGTGTGAATTAGATCTCCTGATAGGTTTCAGGTTCCTGATCAACGATCTTCTCGTTCTTTACAGGAAACATCAGGCTCACAAGCCGGTGGAAGGGACCGCCAGGATCGCGGCAGAGGTCGAGGTGCACCGCAAGGACGTGAGCAGCCTCGTCCCAAGGAAGGCAAGGGCAAACAAGACGATTTTCCTCGTCAACGCCCCCAGTTTCAGAAAAAGAAAGTTGCAGCTTTAACAGCGAGATATGCCACAGACGGTGAGAACGCGGCTCCTGAATTTAACATGGGCAGTGACTCTGCTCGACAGCGTCGCAGAAGTTACCATAGTGCGACAGGCACTACGTTCGTTTCTGGAAGCGACAGCAACTAACACTTTCATTACAGTTGAAACTGCTGACACTCGTGTAGCTCCCCCCAACAGACTATATGACATAGTTCTTTTAATTGAAGGTGACGTGCAGCGTTTCATTTAAGGGATTTTTGGGGAAAATCGGACCTCTTCCTACGATATTTTATTAGCATAGGCAGATTGGCCCCCACCTTTTGTTCGTGCAGCTCCGAAAGGGGAAGAGGTGATACTTCCGAGTTTTTCAAAGAACGTCTCCAAGGAGCATGCAGAGGCTTTTGCAGAGGAGTGGGCTTTGATGCTTGCACCAGCTCTGTACCGTACTCATGTGGGCTGGGATAAAGATTCTCCACCCCAGGCATTGCGGTCAATGCCACTGCCTCAACCCAATAACCCCTCCGACGGGAAGCAAAAGGTCCAGTTTCTGAGATTCTCACTCAATTAGAGTATCAAGGAGTGATTGAGACATGTGTGTCACCAATGAATAACCCTCTTTTTACAGTTACAAAACCCGATGGGTCGTACCGCATAGTTTTGGATTACCGGCATTTGAACTCTCATTGTCGCACTTTTGCGGTACAAAATACCCACAGTACTGCTCTTATAGACAGTCTTGTTCGTAAAAAATATAAAACTACCCTTGACATTTCGAATGGATTTTTCAGTCACAACCTTTCTCCGGCATGCAGTCAATGGACCGCATTTACGGCTGGCGGAAAACAAAAACAATTTAGGCGACTAGCTATGGGAAACAAAACAGCCCTGGAGTTTTCGTCGCCTGTGTTGTCTTTTTGCTAGACAGCATGGACCCTGATGCGTATTCGTACGTTGATGATATTAATCTCACTGATGACGATTTATGGCCGCATTGGTGCCGAGTTGACCGCATCATTATTCTGTTTGCGGACTACGGTTACAAGTTTAACTTTGCTAAATCACACATTGCAGAGTATTTAGTGTTATTTTTGGGCTATGAGCTCAATAATGAAGGTAGAGGCTTGGCGCCTCACTTCCTGAAGAAATGCGCACGTCTGCGACCTACAACAACCCTGAAAAAACTTCAATCATTGCTGGGATTTTTGAACTTCGATCGTACCTATATTCCTGAATAAGCCCAGTGTATCAAGCCTCTTTATGCTTTGAAACAACCAACATTTTCAAAAGCCTGCTGGCTCCCGGAACATTCAGCTATTCTGCAATCTTTGTAGTCTGAGCTTCTTGAATCAATATTCTTGTTAACTCGTGATAACCGCACAAACCTAGTGATATGAATAGTGCCAGGCGCAGTGGGTTTCACTTACTTGACGTTTAATGAAGGTGACACAGTACCTTCTGCTTACAAATTGCCTTTATACACTTCTGCTGAGTTGCGGTTTTCCACTGTTGAAAAGGTCTTGACAGCTGTACAGATGACGTTTCTGAAGGAACATGCACTGGCACAGGGAAAACACCATGCCCTGCTCTTGAAGCAGTGACAAAAGGCAAGTGTACTAAATTCTAAGGCTTTGCATCCCTGTTGGATACAGTGGGCAACTTCTTTGACGTCTCCTGATGTCACGTTTATCTTTGACTCTTCTCTTCAGACTCAGGAGTTCTTGCAGTATGAATTTGTTCATCCTCCTCCACTGTCTCTGCGCCCGCTTGAGGAGAACGACTGTATCATTTACATCGATGGTTCAGTGTAACCGGCCACCGGGTCTAAGCATGCTTATTCGGCAGCCTGTGCTATAGTGACATGTACCATAGTGAATGGTGAGTTCAAGTCCAGTGTTGTACATAACCAGGCGCTCGGTGACTGCACCGCCCAATTGGCCGAGCTGCGCGCCTTGGTGCTTGCTCTTGAGTTTGCTGATGAAGCAGCCAAATCTGCAGTAGCCACATGTCTAGTAGCAGCCGTTACACGATCCATGACTCATATTGATAATGACATTTTAGCAGGGTGGAAATTACCCTCAAGGTTCCCTTCCAAGTACTCTTATCATTTAAGTCCCGACCAACTTCCTTATGTAAGAATAAATAACGTTGGTGACAGGTTAATTCCCAACGCGGACCGCAGACTTTCTTTGATAACTGCCGCACACGAAGGCATGGCTTCAGCTCATGCTGGCGTGTCTGCAACGGTTTCTATTTTGCAACAACGTTACTGGTGGCATGGTTTCTATAAACAGACTTGTAATTATGTACTATCTTGTGACATTTGTTAGCAGATTAAACAGTTACAAGTCCACCACAAACACAGCTCTGCATTTCTAATAGACCTTTTGGCTGCGTATATCTTGATCACTGCTGTCCATTTTCTTCAGATAGTGCTTATAAGTATATCTTAGTTGCAGTTGATTCGTGCACACGCTTTATTTGGGTTTGGCCACAACTCAGTGCTGACGCTCGGAATGTCATTAGGGATTTGCGTGTCTTTGTGGGAATTTTTGCATGTGGCACCTTCCATTCTGACCAAGGTGCAGCGTTTGCCTCTAAGGCGTACAAGGATGCGATGAAGTCTTGGGGGGACTGGTGAAATTTTCATCTCCATACAGGCCGGAGGGCAATTCAGCTGTGGAGCGAATGAACCGTGACTTAAAGCAATCTTTGATAGCTAAAGTCTAAGGTACTGGCAGGAACTGGCTAGCCCACTTGTATAACGTGCAACATGCACTAAATAATCTCCCTAGAAGATCTCTGGGTGGGCGGACCCCATACGAAATGCTCTTTGGCATCAAAATGTTTGTTCCGGACCTTGATGGTCTAGACATGGCGGCGGCAGCTGACACCCTGTACGTAGATAATCATTCTACTATGTTACAGGACTTACCAGAGACCTGTGACAGTCTTGCAAAGGAACATTTACCCTCGTCCGCTGATGCTGCACTACAGATTCTGGTAGTAGGCTGGCTACCGACAATTGGAGATCTGGTCTGAGAGAAGGTGGAGAACAAGAAAGAATTTGGAGCCTCTTTTCGTGCCTCGGTTCCAGTGCTTGGCGTGGAGGGTACTCGTACAGTCATTTTACCACCACTTCCTGGTCGCAAAGACAACAGATACATCTCAGTGGACAATGTCAAGCTACAACATCTGGCCGATCCTGAATAGTATCACACAAGCTGCATCATGTCCAGCAATATCCAGAAATCCTGTGTTGGCGCATCTGACGACACACAGCGTGACACTGCTGTCAAGATGATCTCTGTTAACAATCCCTTACTGACCCCACCAACTTACAACGGTACTGAGGAAACTGAATATGCTTATCCCAAGCGAGCCATTGCCTGGTTTGCAACCAACTACACTTAACCAGTCCCGATTTTCTTTCGACTCGACATCCACCTCATCATTTTACCCTCCCAAATTCAGTATTTTTGTCTCCTGGTTTAAAAATACTTATTTTGCCCCTCCTTGGACATACATCTGTTTAGTGCTGATCCTAATTTTTCTGTTTATGTCCACTGGTTTTGTGACAGTATTTTTCCTACTCATCAATGGTCACTGCTTGCCAGAACGCTCTGCTGTTCACTTGGTAACTGGAACTTTGGCTCTGCACTCATCTTCCCACATCATGAAGCGAGACCAGACTTTTATCAACATGTCTGCCTTTCCAGTCACTGATGGCATTGTCTGGGATGCTGTGGAGGTCCAAATTCATGGCCCGACGGAGATTATTAATGTACCAAATGATCTTCGTGTGTCAATGGCTGATGTAGTGAAACAGCCACATTTCACTCAGTCACTTTTAGGAGGCGTCCCTGCGCCGGAACGCTCCCCCCCTGCGCCAGAACGCCTGCTTCTGGCGTAGGGCTTTACAACGTGACGCATCTCCCAGATGCGTCACGTTGTAAATACCCCGCAGCATGGTGCTGGTTTTGCGCCGCTGCTGCATCACAAAAGTGACGCAACGGCGGCGTAAAACAGGCGCAAGGGGCTTGTAAATCTGCCCCTGAGTATTTTGTTAATGTAATGGCGGATTTAAGGGTGAACAAAGAGAATGAGTGTTATCTGAATAACCAATGAGTGTCAAATGGCTTGAGCAGATCTCGACAGAGACCACCATAAGCATCTTCAGCACACAGAGACTGCCTATATATGGTAAGCAGCAGGTGGTATTAAAGTCCTTTTAGTGAAAGCACCATGTCTTGCATACAGCGCATGCGCGCTGGCTAGGCTCAACCTAGAAGGCACTGTTATTAGTGGTGGGTGGTGTGCGGCAGACAGCCATATACCTAATTAGAAACAAATTGAGCATTGTGTCCTCTTCTGGAGAGAGAGGGGATTCTTCTACAGATTGTACATTTGTAGTGTGTCGTATGTTTAGGCCTTGTACTGGTGTTGAACTGTGGGGAATGTAAGAGGGTATGTATGAAATGTGGTCACGTGAGTTGTGCAGTGTGTTCTCATCCTGGGTGCCCCTCATGACCTCACCCACTTTTCAAGTTATTGAGATATACATTGTGCATCCATCCCACACCGGCATATAACATCCAGCGTGGAGATCCGTGAGTTCAGCCCAGCCACCATCAACAGCTGACACACTTCCAGTTTTACTCTCCACCTATACGTTGAACAGCTGACACACTTCCTGTTTTACTCTCCACCTATACATTGACCGCTCTTGTGCCTAGTTTCCAATTTTTTTTCTTTTCAATTAAACCCGATTCCCATATCGCTGCATTCTTTCTCAGGGCCAGTGACGTCATTTTGGAGAATCATCATTGTAGCAACCACGTCCTTATGTAACATGTGACTTCCTGATAATGTCAGGAAATGACGCATGATTGCGGGACTTTAAAAATGTTTATTCAGTTCCAGGGTTCATACAGTGTTAGTATGATTTCAAACGTGTTCTGACAACTAGCGACTAAAACATGCAAAAAGTTAGAGGCATGCTTAATTCAAACGGATCAGTCAGCAAGATGATGTACTTCAAACACCACTTCATCAGATCTGCGGCTCACGGTTCAAATTCTGCCAAAGTTAATTCAATGCAAGTACATGGCTACGACTAGCGCCTGTTATTTAAATCGCTTATAAGTAGCCGCTAAGCACTATTTAAAAAACAAGTTATTATAGTCACAGATGATTTCAAAGCAGTGGTGGTAACTGGTGTCTAGAAACGCTGTATGTGACACCTTCACTTATGGCCTGATGATGCTTCCTAATGTATTTGCTGGCACACTGCTGTATGTATTGTATCATTTCTATAGGCCTACCACACAGACACTGCCTATAGATACTTTAGCCCACAGATAGAGCAGCCACAAGGCCATAGCACACGTACTGCCATGACAGACCTGGTTCACACAGGGAAGCAATGTAACCTCAGCATAGGAGGCAAGGGTGTTTATGAACGGTGTGAAAAATGCAGAATGCCTGCAAAGGAACAGGAACTCCCGTTTGGTGATGCCAGGGCAGGAAAAAAACTAAAAAAAGAATGCCTCCAAACTACACATAAACAATAAAAGTGTAAGGGAACTGTACTTGGCCGGTGCTTCTTTGGTCAGAATGGAAGTGAGATATCGGCTGCAGGAACCAGTTTGGAGGCAGCAAAGTAGAGGGACACAGGACTCTGGTAAGCAGAAGGTGGTATTAAAGTCCTTTTAGTGAATACACCAGGTCTCGCAGACTGCGCATGCGCGCTGGCTAGGCATGACCTAAAAAAAGACTCAAGCTGCTTGGGAAGGTGTCCCCAAGCGCCAGCACTTAAAATCAAATAAAGGAATCCCTCTGTGCAGAGCACCAGAGGGACTTTTATTTAACTCCACAGTGTTGGCACCCACACTTGGGAGGTAGTGCGGTTCACGGCACCGTATTTCATGAATATAGTACATTCCTTTCCTTTCACATTGGCATAGGACAGTGCTGCACAAAGACAAATTAGTACCTAAATGTGCAAGTTATTGAATGATGGTGTGGGTGAAAGAAAGAAATCTTTAAAGCTAACTTGAAAAGTAGAGTGTGGGCACATCCCTTTTTAAAATGTCTTTGTTACAAGTAATTTGTCTTTTCAAAGTTTTTGGAATACAGCGTTTTTTTAGTCTGCCAAGCAGCAGAGGGATCTCGGCGTCAGACACAGACAAAATCATTGCAGAGGAGGGTTTGATCAACCGGCTAGGGTAGCAAACAAAAAATTGCCTTCATGTGTGCTGGCTTTATGTTTTTTATTTGAAGAGTCCTGAAAGAACATTATCTCGGAACACACACACTTTCTCTTCTCTTTCCACTTTAATCAGTCACCAACAAACATTTTGATCAGTGTTAAATTTGAGACAGTGGTTTCCGGTGCTGGCACTGGCACTTAATTGTCAACAGTGAGACTTATGACAGTCTGCCCCATGATGGCGCTGTATATTTAATTTAGATATGAGGACATCAAGTTGTTTATTTGTTCAAGATACAGTAAAAAGGACTTATACCTGCCGTCCAAGCCATTCTGTTAGAATTGGGGGCATGGGAAAGTCTGAACTGTCACACTTGTGGGAGTGTGTTGGCACTGTGATTTGCAGCGCTGGCAGGGGCAATAGGTGTCGCACTCTGCAGTTTCCTCCTGACGAGGGCCTGGCATATATTTTTCACAAATTAAACACTGATTCTGATCAGCCACAACACTAATCAACCTTTATTTTTTAACCAATAACCATTCATAAAAATGCCACGGGCTCTACTTCGAACGTTGAGAATAGCTCGCTAGCTCATTTCGAATGCTGCAGTATTACAACATGTGGCTGGCTGTTGCTTTCTTTACCTGTGCTGGTACATAAACAGGTTGTTTAGCATACAACTGTGCTCCTAAAAATACAAATGACAAACCATTTTCTTCTTTTAAATGTGAACAGTCTGTGGGGTAATTTAAGTGCCAATTTGAAGGTTTAGCTCTGAAGGTACAAACTGTGTTTTTCAGGTAGCGTTATAGTAGCAAAAGTAAATTAGCTTTGCTTGAAATGAGGTTGAAAATGCATTTTATCCTTGGTTTGGTTAGTTTTTTCTCCATATCATATTTTACATTGTTGTTCGTACTGGTATTTAAAGATTCTTTGTATATGCTCCCGACTGTGGTACACAGAGGAGGAAAGCCAGAAGGAAATACAGTAATTTGCTGAGGATCACACAATTTTGACCAACTTGATAAATTAACCTGGGAGCTCAGGCTGTAAGGTTCTAATGAGCACAGCTTTCTCAGATCTTCCCCTTTTGTCACATGTATATAGCCTGCCAGCTTAACATGTCGCCCAGGTTTGCAATTGTGTTCCTAAATTTATGAAAATGTACAATCACACATTCCATAACCACATCAGTCATCAAATATTTGGTCAGTCCCACCAGAGTTAATTTTAATTAGAACATTGAAATGTTTGAAGCTCCGTTGAAAACAATGGAGTGCTCCGTGCTTATAATGGCTGGTATAAGCCTGGAGCTCCAACATTCCAAGGTTTCTTTGTTCACAGCTCTGGCTGTGAACAAAGGCTTCAGGGAGCCTGAGGGGATTTGAATCCCCTCGCGCTCCCTGAAGGTTCCCTTTTATTTGTTAGAACATTCTGCCCTCTAGTGGTAGAATGTTTTAATAGCCTTATAGCCCTTCGTAGCAGGGCTATACCGGCTTTTAAAGACCCTCTGCTTTGTTAAAGTCCCTCGCCTTCGGCTCGGGCCTTTAACGCTGCAGCGGGCCATTAACAGCCGGTATAGCCCGCTATGGCGGGCTATAAGGCTATATTAGAACATTGGAATGTTGGAAGCTCCATTGAAAACAATGGAGTGCTCCGGGCTTATAATGACTGGTATAAGCTAGGAGCTCCAACATTCCAATGCTTCTTTGTTCACAGCTCTGGCTGTGAACAAAGGCTTCAGGGAGCCTGAGGGGATTTGAATCCCCTCGCACTCCCTGAAGGCTTTGTTTTATTTGTTAGAACATTCTGCCCTCTAGTGGCAGAATGCTCTAATAGACTTCTAGCCCTTCTAGCAGGCCTATACCGGCTTTTAAAGTCCCTCTGCTTTGTTAAAGTACCTCGCCTTCCGCTCGGCCTTTAACGCTGCAGCGTGCCTTTAATAGCCAATATAGCCCGCTACGGCGGGCTATAATAAAATCGGTGCAGTCATTAACGGTCCCAGGCCCTCGAATGAAATCTGAACAATTGTAATAGTAGCTTGGACTTCATTCGGCTATCATATAGTCCATAACGTTATCTAAAAATCTATCTTCTTACTTGGTTGAGCTTTCCTGAATGGGTAGCAGGCCATCACGTGCCTCTACTGCATTAATTGATGAATATTTTCCCTCATTTCTTACTCTCCTTGCTAGTTAGAACACCATGGAGTATTCTGGTCGATAGAAAGGAGGCTGGCCATATATTCAGTACTTCAGTTAATTAAATGCATGGCGCACCCTGGTGCTCTGACTGAACAGTCATGGCCAGTGTAACTTCTCTGCTATGCTCTGATAATGTCATTTAATTCCCTTCTTTTTTACAGAAGTACTTCCTAGCCCTTGTTGCCTTCGCTATCACAGTCCCTCTCTGCAGTGCAGACTGTTACCGGGAATGCCCGAAATGGACCCTGAAACCTTGACAGTAAAACGTAAGTATCGAAATTAACTTAAGGTTAAGTCGTGATAATATCAGTACATTGCCATTGATCGCACCATTTAAACATCTAAAGAAGAGAAAAATAAATGGCATGTTCTTAATTGATCGGCATCATCGTTTATTAGACTGATCATAAATTACATAACACATGACCTGTGCTGCAACGAGCTACTGTTCATGACTATCAAATTATGTTACTAAATCCACCAAATACAATAATAGTAATAACACTACAGTAAAATGTAAAAATAACCTGGAAGTATGTTAATCAATTTAAAGATCACTTTTAATCAGATACGGGGAGTGTTAGACCTGGCACCTTGGCGTGAGTCTCCCTTCCACTTTTTGTCGCTGTGCCTCATGTATTTTTGCTGGTGTTAGCTGCTCAGAGCACTGTGCCACTGCCAACCAGTGCCACAGTGCAAGTGCTCCCTATTTAAAATGTATATGTTGGTTGGATTCCATGATTGGCTTATTTGGTTTACTGTCAGACCCCAGTAAAGTGCACCAGGAGTGCCAGGGCTTGTAAATACAAATGCTGCTGGTGGGCTTGCAGCACTGGTTGTGCCACCCACAGAAGCGGCCTGGTAAAATGTATCTAAGGTCTGCCATTGCAGAACCTGCGTGCAGTCTGGTACTGTCATGCTGACTGGGGAAGTGGCCCCACTTCCCAGTCCCTGAACCTTCCCTTAACTTCATATTAGTCACCCCTATGGTAGGCCCAAGGGCAGGGTGCATTGTAAGCATAAGGTAGGACAAGCCCTGATGTGTGTGGTATGTCCTAATAGTGAATTACAGCCATTTTCGTTTTGCACTATTGTAAGGCTACCTGTTCTCCATAGGCCAGAATGGGCTGTTAGAATTGTTACATCCTATGATCCTAACAGACCCAGGGAACATGGTAGAAATTCGAGTTTAGTATGCCTGAACTCAGAATAATAAAATACATCTTTTAGTAAAGTTTATTTTAATATTCTGTGTTTGCAAATACCACTTTTAGAAAGTTGGTATTTGCTTGCCTGACCATTTCAGCCCGCCTCTGCTATGATGTGTATCTGCCTGTCTGGTTGTGTGAGTAACAGGGCTGGGGAAACCCGGAGGGGCAGGGCTAGGCAGCCTGGTGGTGAATAGGAAGATTGGCAGTCAGATGGGTGGGAGGAGTACACCTGGGCTCTGAATAGGATTGTGCTCTGCTACCACAATGCTGGTTCCACCTCCTGCGGAGCGGCTGATGTCTCTGCCCTGCACCCTGAATAGAAAGGCAGAGTCATGTCAACAGAGTGCTCAAGAACTGGTTTGGACTGGGCAAAGGCCCCCTCTACCCTAGAGGAACAAAGGAATTAGGGGTATAAGTATTGGGACCCTGCTCCCAAGAAATTAGATCAGATCCTGCTGAAACAAGAGGAACCTCTGCCAGAAGAGAAGGAACTGGGAAAGCTGTAGGAGGAGTAACTGTCCCTGACCTGGGGGATTGGCCTGCAGTGGTTGCCTTGCTGCTGAAGGAGAGGAGAAAAGACTACAAAGACTTGTATTTCAACTTGTGCTTAAAGATCTCCAAGGGCTTGAACTGAGCTTGCCCCCTGAACGAAGTCCCAGGACCAGTGGACTTCATCCCCAGTTCCCCAAAGTCTTTTGGAAGTGCCTGCTGCTGTTGTTGGGCCTTCTGAGGGACTGCGTGTCGCAAGGAGCTGGAAGCGCGACTCAAGGAAGAGAAGCGTGCCGCCGTCGGAGCTGTTGCCGTCGCATCTCGCAGAGAGTGTCGCCGCTGCAGCATCGCATCGAGCAGAAGCGTCTCGCATCATCCGGCAGTGTCTCGCAACGCCGAAGAAGCGTGTCGCCATCGCAGCCATCATAGCTGTCGCATTGCACCGCATCGAGAGGAGAGTCTCGCATCGAGGAGGAAGTGTGTCGCCATCGTAGTTGTCGCATTGCACCGCATCCAGAAAAGCACCTCGCATCCACGGAGAAGCGTGCCGCCGTCGGAGCCGCTGTCGTCGCATCTCGCAGAAGGGGTGTCGCCGCTGCAGCATTGCATCGAGCGGAAGCATCTCGCAACGTCGGAGAAGAGTGCCGCTGCCAAGGCCACTGTCGTCGCATCTCGTCAAGGGTGACGCCGCTGTAGCTGACGCATCGAGTCGAGCCTTCTCGCAACATCGGAGAAGCGCAACGCATCTGGAAGATCCCGTCTTTATTTCTTTTGCACCAAGAACTTCAACGCATCTGCATCGCTGCAACACTTTTGTTGCCCTGCGTGTCGCATCTAAGGTACATTGACTTAAAGTGTCGCATTTAAGAACTTAAAAGAAACTAAGCAATCTTCTACCAACTAAGCAACCGTATTGTGTATTTTTAATCGTTTATTGGTCTTGTGATAATCCTATATAAGGAATCCTTATTTTTAATATAAATACCTGTGTGGTGTCCATTTGTAGTGTTGTCACTTGGTTACTGTATGTGTTCACAAATGCTTAACCTATAACGCTCTGAGATAAGCCTTGTCTGCTCGCGCCAAGCTACCTAGAGGGTGAGCAGGGGTTATTTTAGGAGTGTAACCCCTTACCCTGACTAGAGGAAAGGTTCCCTGCTTGTCACAAGCACCTACCTGTGCCAACCAGAGAACCCGGATTCTAACATTGGTGGTCAGCGGTGAGGATTCTGTATTTGCATTTGTGACTCATGTACAGTGATTGGTGAACACTACTTAGTGAGTGCAGACCTTAAACGCAACCAATACTTGTTGGTAGATTTCTTTTTGGACTGTCTATTTTTGAGCACTGCCAAGCTTTACCATGGTGGAGAAAGCAGCATCCATAGTCTCTGTTGTTACTGAATTTAAATGGGAAGAAGAGAAACTAGACAGCGACACGTTATCACAGCTGAAATTCTTTTACAAAAAGTTTAAGGTGTCTACAACTGGATGTAAAAACAAGGCACAGTTCTACAAGTCACTGAGGGCCTGGGTAGAAGCAAGGAAGGCCACTGATGATGATAATGCAGATGAGCAACTGGATGAGCCAGTGGGCTCGAGAGGAAGGAGAAGCCCTTCCTCTGCTGGTAGCAGTGTGTCTAGTAAGAGTATATCTCCAGAGGAGCTGGCAGATAGAAGAGAGAGTAGGATGCACGAGATGGAAATGGCAAAACTCAAATTGAATGGGCAGCTGGAGCTAGAGAGCAAAAATCTGGCTCTGGAAGAGAGAAAAATACAAATGGAGCATGAAACAAAGTTGAGGGAATTAGATCTGAAAGCTAAGAGTTTAGAGTCTACTCCCTCTAGTGGCAGCACACCGTCAGTGCAGACAGAATCAAGGGTGTACATACCCAAGGATGTGGTTAAGGAATTCTTCAAGAATGATGACATAGGGCAGTGGTTTAAGGCCCATGAGGTAGCCATGTCTTCCCACCGGGTCCCTGAGAAAGATTGGGGAGCGGGGTTGTGGGGACGGTTCCTTAGTGAGTGGTGGGATACACTGCTGGATTTGCCTTCAGATGATTATAATTCCTATCCCCATATGAAGGCTGCTTTGATGTCTAGGTATGGGTTGGCCCCTGAGTTGTATAGGCAAAGGTTCAGGGGTTGCACCAAGATTCCAAACAGTACTTATGTTGAATATGTGACTTTTTTTTGCAGAGCACTGGATGGTTGGGTGAAGGGTAGCAAAGTTAATGATTTTCAAGGGCTTCTTGATTTAATGGCATGGGAGCACTTGTCTAGTAATTGTTTTCCTGAGCTACGCCAGCACCTGATTGATAGTAGGCTGACTAACCCTAGGAAGCTTGCTGAGGAGGCGGACCGCTGGGTCAGTACCAGGGTCCACAAGAGTCAAGTGGGAGATTCCGTCAAAGGTGGGCAGGGTCCCCAGCAGAAGAGTAGGGGGGACAAGGGTAAACAGAGGGAGTTCCAGAAGAGGCACCAAAGTAATCCCCAAGGGAACCAAGTGAAAGGTTCTCAGCCTCCCCCACCACAGAAGCCGACCGGGGCCCCGACAGGTACACCTGTTCAGAAGGGGCCCATCAGATGTTACAAGTGTGGTTACATGGGGCATTTTGCCTCTGATGTGAAGTGTCCATTGTTTGGTAAACCAGCACCCACTGGTGCTCCATCCCGGCAGGTGACTAGTGTAGCCCTGGGGGAGGAGATGGGAGTCCAAGGTGGGTGGGGTCCCTCAGAGATGTCCCTTGTCTCATTAGGAGACTGTGAAGTGGTCCCCCAAACCCAGCTGCCTGAGAACACTAAAAAATACAGGCAGTGGGTGACCATAAATGGCCATAGGGTTGAAGCTCTCAGAGACACAGGAGCCAGTGTGACGGCTGTCAAGCGCCACCTGGTGTGTCAGGAGCAGGTTGTCCCAGGAGCATTCTATCCGGTTGTTGCCGCCGACAACACCGAGAGTCACTGCCCAGTGGCTCAGGTTCCCTTTCAGTGGGGGGGGTCTCTGGTACTCTTCAGGTAGCTGTGAGGCCCGCCATGCCTGTAGACTGTCTGTTAGGGAATGACTTGGAGAGCTCACCTTGGGCTAAGGTGGAGAGGAGTGCTCACCTGGAGATGTTGGGTATGCCTGATTGGGCGTGTGTCACCACACGGTCCATGGCAGCCAGTAGAGGTACTCAAGAGGTCCTGGAGCCTGAGAGGGAGGCCCAGGGACCGGCCTTAAAGAGAAGGAGCAGGGGGCA
Organism: Triturus cristatus; assembly: GCF_964204655.1. Lineage (NCBI taxonomy): Eukaryota > Metazoa > Chordata > Amphibia > Caudata > Salamandridae > Triturus > Triturus cristatus. The sequence goes on from NC_140580.1 coordinate 287,663,071, forward strand.
CGGGAAACCGGCCCCTGAAGGTCCCACGGTCCAGGAGGGAGTGGACCTTGAGGGGGATGCCCTGGAACCTACAGGGGAACAGATAGCTGAACTGGGGGACCTGCCTGAGCTGGCCCATTGGCAGCAAGAAGGAGGACCCTCCAGGGAGGAATTCTGCAGGGAGCAGAAGGAATGCCCTTCTCTTGTGGGTACGCGGCAGCAGGCTGCAGACCAGGCCAATGGTGATCAGTCTGGAACACACTTCATTTACTGGGAGAACGACCTCCTGTATTCTGAGCCTAAGGTTGCGGAGCCTGGGTCAGCCCGTGTGCTGGTGGTACCCCAGCGCTTCAGAGCCTTCCTACTGGGGCTGGCTCACGATGTGCCATTAGCAGGACATTTGGGGCAGGACAAGACCTTTGAGAGGCTTGTCACCCCCTTCTTTTGGCCCCAAATGCGCAGGAGTTCAGATACTCACTGCAGAACATGCCAAACTTGCCAGGCAAGTGGGAAGAGTGGAAGGAAGCAGAAGGCTCCACTCCAACCATTCCCTGTGGTCGGTACCCCATTACAGCGAGTGGGAATTGACATTGTAAGGCCGATGGACCCCAGGACAGCGATGGGCGATAGGTTCATCCTGGTCCTGGTGGACCATGCCACCCGGTACCCAGAAGCCATCCCTCTGAGGACAGTGACGGCCTCCGTGGAGGGACGTGCGCTGATGGGAATTTTCTCCCAAGTGGGATTCCCTCTAGAGGTGGTGTCTGACCGAGATACCAACATCATATCTAAATATATGAAGTCCCTTTGGCAAGAGTGTGGTGTAACCTACAAGTTCACCACACCTTACCACCCCCAAGGAAACGGGTTGGTTGAGAGATTCAACCGAACCCTGAAGGGCATGATAATGGGTCTCGAGGAACCCATGAGGCGTAAGTGGGACGTCCTCTTACCATGCCTGCTCTTTGCTTACAGAGAGGTGCCACAGAAGTCTCTAGGGTTCAGTCCCTTTGAGCTGCTGTACGGACACCCAGTGAGAGGACCTCTAAGTCTGGTAAAGGAAGGCTGGGAGCAATTTCCCAGGAAACCTCCCCAGAATGTATATAGTTACATGCTGGCCTTCAGAAACCAGACTAGGCGTTTCAGGGAACTTGCTGAGGCAAACCTGGAAGCCAGCCAGGAGGAGATGAAGCGGTGGTACGACCAGAATGCCACTCTGGTAGAGCTTCAGCCTGGACAGAAGGTATGGGTCTTGGCCCCTGTGGAGCCGTGTGCGCTCCAGGATAAGTGGACCGGTCCCTTTGAGGTTGTGGAGCGCAAGAGTCCTGTTACCTACTTGGTGGACCTGAAGTCTCCTAGGAACCCCTTAAGGGTCCTACATGTCAACCGCCTCAAGCCCCACTTGGAGAGGTCCCAAGTGGGCATGCTCTTAGCGACAGATGCTGGGATGGAGGAGGAGACCGAGCCTCTTCCTGACCTCCTGTCAGTCAAAGAGCAAGATGGGTCAGTGGATGGTGTCATCCTCTCTTCCGCCCTGACCCCTGAGCAACAGAATGATTGTCGCCAGCTGCTGGGACAATTTTCTGACCTCTTTTCCCTGGTTCCCGGTGTCACTGAGTGGTGCGTCCATGATGTGGACACTGGGGATAGTCCACCTGTAAGGCACAAGGCCTACAGGGTGACTGACAGGGTAAGGGCCTGCATCAAGGAGGAGGTCTCCAAGATGTTTGCCCTTGGGGTAATTGAGTCCTCAAGCAGTCCTTGGGCCAGCCCAGTGGTCTTGGTCCCAAAGGCTGCAGCGCCGGGAGCCAAACCCGAACTCCGGTTCTGTGTGGACTACAGAGGACTCAATTCGGTCACTAGGACTGACGCACACCCCATCCCCAGAGCTGATGAGCTCATAGATCGGCTAGGGGCTGCCAACTACCTCAGCACATTTGATCTAACGTCTGGGTATTGGCAGATCGCCTTGACCGATGGGGCCAAAGAGAGGTCAGCATTTTCCACCCCTGATGGGCATTACCAGTTCTGGGTTATGCCCTTTGGGATGAAAAATGCCCCTGCCACCTTCCAGAGGTTGGTCAACCAGGTGTTGGTTGGGCTGGATTCGTTCAGTGCAGCCTACCTGGATGACATCGCAGTGTTTAGCTCCACGTGGGAGGAACACCTGCGCCACCTCTGGGAAGTGTTGATGGCGCTGCGGAGGGCAGGCCTCACGATCAAGGCGAGTAAGTGCCAGATCGGGCAGGGTTCAGTGGTGTACTTGGGGCACCAAGTTGGGAGTGGCCAGGTGGCACCCCTTCAACCCAAGATAGAAACCATCCTGAATTGGGAGTCGCCCAAAACCCAGACAGAGGTGAGAGCCTTCCTAGGTCTCACCGGGTACTACAGGAGGTTTGTCAAGGGGTATGGAAACATTGTTGACCCCTTGACAGCGCTGACTTCAAGGAAGCAGCCCAGGAAGGTGATCTGGACTGACACCTGTCAGAAATCTTTTGAGGCCCTGAAAGCTGCTATGTGCACGGCGCCCGTGCTTTTGGCTCCCAACTTCTCCAAAGAGTATATCGTCCAGACAGACGCTTCAGAGCATGGTGTGGGGGCTGTTCTTTCACAGATTAATGAAGAGGGCCTAGATCAACCTGTAGCCTTGATTAGCAGGAGGTTACTACCACGGGAACAGAGATGGAGTGCTATTGAGCGTGAGGCATTTGCTGTGGTCTGGGCGCTGAAGAAGCTAAGACCATACCTGTTTGGGTCTCACTTCCGGGTTCAGACAGACCACAGGCCCCTCAGATGGTTGATGCATATGAGGGGTGAGAATCCAAAGCTGTTGAGGTGGTCCATTTCCCTACAGGGTATGGATTTCACGGTGGAACATCGCCCTGGTACAGATCACGCCAATGCTGACGGTCTGTCCAGATTTTTCCGCCTTAGTGATGAGGAACTCCCTGGGGTAGGGTAGTTCTCCCCACTTTTCAGCTGGAGGGGACACGTGTTAGACCTGGAACCTTGGCATGAGTCTCCCTTCCACTTTTTGTCGCTGTGCCTCATGTGGTTTTGCTGGTGTTAGCTGCTCAGAGCACTGTGCCACTGCCAAACAGTGCCACAGTGCAAGTGCTCCCTATTTAAAATGTATATGTTGGTTGGATTCCATGATTGGCTTATTTGGTTTACTGTCAGACCCCAGTAAAGTGCACCAGGAGTGCCAGGGCTTGTAAATACAAATGCTGCTGGTGGGCTTGCAGCACTGGTTGTGCCACCCACAGAAGCAGCCTGGTAAAATGTATCTAAGGTCTGCCACTGCAGAACCTGCGTGCAGTCTGGTACTGTCATGCTGACTGGGGAAGTGGCCCCACTTCCCAGTCCCTGAACCATCCCTTAAATTCATATTAGTCACCCCTATGGTAGGCCCAAGGGCAGGGTGCATTGTGGAGAAGTGTGGCTCAATGATTAGAGCGGCAGACCCTGATGCAGAGGTCTAGCCCGGGACCAGGGTTCAATTCCCCGCCTCGGCGGGTCTTGGGCTCAAATGTTCCACGGACCTGATAATTCTCGCCTCAGTGCCTTTTCCAATCATGGAGTCCCACTCTGCAACTCTGGGCAATAGCTTGCTTAATCTCCACAACGGCCCCCACAACGCTAAGGATGCCTGGCCTCCACCTTGGGGGTGCCCAGGAGTGGACGCCTCACAGGGAAATCCAGGATGGGTTCCACAGCGGTATTCGTACAAGCGCCTTGAGACCCTTGCGGGTGAGTAGTGCGCTATACAAGTATCAAATTTACATTTAGATTTTACATTGTAAGCATAAGGTAGGAAAAGCCCTGATGTGTGTGGCATGTCCTAATAGTGAATTACAGCCATTTTCGTTTTTCACTATTGTAAGGCTACCTGTTCTCCATAGGCCAGAATGGGCTGTTAGAATTGTTACATCCTATGATCCTAACAGACCCAGGGAACATGGTAGAAATTCGAGTTTAGTATGCCTGAACTCAGAATAATAAAATACATCTTTTAGTAAAGTTTATTTTAATATTCTGTTTGCAAATACCACTTTTAGAAAGTTGGTATTTGCTTGCCTGACCATTTCAGCCCGCCTCTGCTATGATGTGTATCTGCCTGTCTGGTTGTGTGAGTGACAGGACTGGGGAAACCTAGAGGGGCAGGGCTAGGCAGCCTGGTGGTGAATAGGAAGATTGGCAGTCAGATGGGTGGGAGGAGTACACCTGGGCTCTGAATAGGGTTGTGCTCTGCTACCACAATGCTGGCTCCACCTCCTGCAGAGCGGCTGATGTCTCTGCCCTGCACCCTGAATAGAAAGGCAGAGTCATGTCAACAGAGTGCTCAAGAACTGGTTTGGACTGGGCAAAGGCCCCCTCTACCCCAGAGGAACAAAGGAATTAGGGGTATAAGTATTGGGACCCTGCTCCCAAGAAATTAGATCAGATCCTGCTGAAACAAGAGGAACCTCTGCCAGAAGAGAAGGAACTGGGAAAGCTGTAGGAGGAGTAACTGTCCCTGACCTGGGGGATTGGCCTGCAGTGGTTGCCTTGCTGCTGAAGGAGAGGAGAAAAGACTACAAAGACTTTTATTTCAACTTGTGCTTAAAGATCTCCAAGGGCTTGACCTGAGCTTGCCCCTGAACGTCCCAGGACCGCAAGGAGCTGGAGGCGCGACTCAAGGAAGAGAAGTGTGCCGCCGTCGGAGCTGTTGCTGTCGCATCTCGCAGAGAGTGTCGCTGCTGCAGCATCGCATCGAGCGGAAGCGTCTCGCATCCTCCGGAAGTGTCTCGCAACGCCGAAGAAGCGTGTCGCCATCGCAGCCATCTTAGCTGTCGCATTGCACCGCATCGAGAGGAGAGTCTCGCATCGAGGAGGAAGCGTGTCGCCATCGCAGCCATCGTAGTTGTCACATTGCACCGCATCCAGAAAAGCACCTCGCATCCACGGAGAAGCGTGCCGCCGTCGGAGCCGCTGTTGTCGCATCTTGCAGAAGGGGTGTCGCCGCTGCAGCATCGCATAGAGCGGAAGCGGCTCACAACGTCGGAGAAGAGTGCCGCTGCCAAGGCCGCTATCGTCGCATCTCGTCAAGGGTGACGCCGCTGTAGCTGACGCATTGAGTCGAGCCTTCTCGCAACATCGGAGAAGCGCAACGCATCTGGAAGATCCCGTCTTTATTTCTTTTGCACCAAGAACTTCAACGCATCTGCATCGCTGCAACACTTTTGTTGCCCTGCGTGTCGCATCTAAGGTACATTGACTTAAAGTGTCGCATTTAAGAACTTAAAAGAAACTAAGCAATCTTCTACCAACTAAGCAACCGTATTGTGTATTTTTAATCGTTTAATGGTCTTGTGATAATCCTATATAAGGAATCCTTATTTATAATATAAATACCTGTGTGGTGTCCATTTGTAGTGTTGTCAGTTGGTCACTGTATGTGTTCACAAATGCTTAACCTATAACGCTCTGAGATAAGCCTTGTCTGCTCGCGGCAAGCTACCTAGGGGGTGAGCAGGGTTTATTTTAGGAGTGTAACCCCTTACCCTGACTAGAGGAAAGGTTCCCTGCTTGTCACAAGTACCTACCTGTGCCAACCAGAGAACCCGGATTCTAACAGGGAGCATGCATCATTTTGGCGTTCCACAAGTAAATATACCTGGGCAGTTGAGGCCGGTGGCATATTTTATGTAAATAAACCTAACAATATTATTCAAAGTACAAATTACTAGCTCATCTCACATGCCACAGATTCTCAGAAATTGGGTGTAAGCAATGGTGCTTGTTCACAAACTGCATTTTGTAGTACGTTTTCTGTACTACAGTTGTACTACGAACATTCTGCAAAATGATATTCACAAACCTACATTTGGAGAATCTACCTCTACCTGTTTCTGAGTATTGCGGAAATCTGTGCCCTGACTGCAGAGTCTCCACACATATAAGTGTACATTCTAGAAGTAAATGTGGGAGGGATGGGGGAGTGGTTGGAAAATGGAGAGGGATTAAGGGAGGAGTAAGGATGGGTTGAGGATGGGTTTGTAAGGGGTTTAGAGAGGGATGTATACCCACCCACAGAGGAGTAAGCCAATTACTATTTACAAACTGCTGTTCTAAAGTTACTACAACCAAAAAGGACCAAAAATGGTTTTAAACTACCCCAGTTCAGAGTCGAAGTATCTCCAGCACTACACATAGCCAACCACTGGTACTGAAACACCAGCCAATAAAAACCAATGGAGGTAGGGACTTTAAATAAAACTGCCTCTGAAACATGTTAAATTAAATTTAATTATTTAAAATGGTTAAAAATATAAATAAGTATAATCAAATGGTAAAACATATTAACATAATAGATGTTTATTAGTTAAGTATAGACTATTTTAACAAACTTTTATGAATGTAAAAAATTATTTTATATTGCATCGTAATAAAATATAAATGAATTACATTTAAATAATTTTGTACATAACGGTTAATAGTTATTAATGCATAATATTTGTTTACTTTAGGTAGGAATGTGTTTTCAATTTCAGGTTAAGCAATATATATATTTAAAGTAATTAAAATTGTAATCAAAATTAAGTAAATAGTGCTGCACCTTTTTTCTTTCGGTCTATATTCAAAATACATCTATAATATTAATTTACATTAATATTAAAAAACATATTTTACTAACTTTTTCCAAGTTTAATACATTTTTTACATTTTGCTTTTATTTTACCAGAGGTAGACTCTGCAGTCATGGCAGAGATCTCCATATGGTAATGTTTAGGAAAAAAGTAGCCTATATTTTACCATAAGGAGATCTTTGTAGTCTGGAATAGATCGCTGTGTGGTAACATATAGAGAAAAGTACCTTAGACTTGTAGGTAAATCTGCACAGTGGGGTTAGTGATATATACATGGCAAAATACATGGAAAAGTTCTGTATATTTTACCATAGGGAGATTTCCGCCCTGGTGTCAGAGAACTCCATATGGTCAAGAATAGTAAAAGAATTCAAAGTTATTTAAACTAGGAAAAAGTTAATCAAAATATGTTTACGTCAAATATTGATGTAAATTAATTTACATTAATATTTAACAAAAAATATTTTTACTAACTGTTTCCAAGTATAATAAACCTTTTACATTTTGCTTATACTTTACCGTTGAGAGACCCTGCAGAAATGGCAGAGATCTCCCTACGGTAACATACAGGAAAATATAACCTATACTTTACCATAGGCAGATCTTTTTAGTCAGGTGGAAACTGCTATATGGTAAAGTTGAGTGAAAACTCTCCTATACTTTACTATCAAGAAACCTGCCCGGGGGTTCAGATATATACATATGGTAAAGTATAGGGAAAAGTTTCCTATATTTTACCACAGGGAGATTTTCACTCCAGTGGCGGAGAACTTCATATGGTCAAGTATAGGGACAATTTTAAAAGTTTATTAAACTTGAAACATTTTAGTGAAAATATGTTTACATCAAATAGTAATGTAAATAAAATGATATATTTATTTCAAATGCAGAACAAAAGAAAAATGCTGCAGCTCTATTAATTCAATTTTCAGTTAAAAATTAGATTAATTTAAACATATTAAATGAAACTAATTTTGCTGAAGTACACCCCACCTAAAGTAAAACATATTTTTATCATGCATTAATAATTTTTATAAGTGATGTATATATTAGTTAAACACCATTTAATTATATTTTAGATAAATGTATTGATACACAAAGTTTTTAATTGAAAAGGGTTATGAAAATATTTTTGAAATAAATAATACATATAAACTATTTTTATATATTTTAACATTAAATAAAAACTATTAATAGGGGTTTGCATTCAAGTCCCTGTCTCCAATATTTGCAATGGGAGGGTGTTGCAGTACAACATTTTGGAAAAGTAAGGCGCTGGACTTACTACTGTTTTTCTTCCGTAGTAAGTTGCACTCATAGGTTTGGCTCCACCCCCTTTTTCAGGGGATGGATACCTGTAGTTTACACTTTTTAGTTACTTGACACTCAGAATTTGTGACTAACCAAAAGCAGCAAAGCTATTCAAAAGTGTAAGTGTAAAGTTGCATGTGTAAAGTGCTCACAAGTGTAAATTACCTTTGCTAATTACCCCCAGTGTTTGCATCCTATTTTTGATTCTGAGTTGAGTAAAGATTGTATCCCATCCTGGGGGTCCATTAGGATGGCGGTCGGAAAACCATCCCGACCGCCATAGTAGCGGAAATTAACCGTCCGCGGGTACCGCGGCAAAACAGGCGGTCCGATTAGGATCAACTGCCGCAATTTCCAACTGCGGCGGAACGATGCCATGAAGGACCTCCGGTAGTGGGCGGAGCTGGTGAAAATCCATCCGCGGCAGACGGATTCACGGCGGAAACACACAAAACCGCCAGTAGGCCAGCGGAGTGACCGCACGAAAAATTAGGATTCCATTGAGGTGACAGCGAGACGATCCGCTGTTTCCAACCGCCGCGATCGCAAACAGTGATGAATGGGAGAGCCGGCGGAAGGGCTGTTGCATAACCACCGCCGCGGACGCTCCGTGACAAATATGGCAGTCGACAAAAAAACACACAACAAGACCACCAAGTGCACATATCAAACTAGCTCAGCCCCCCAAAACACCTAACACACCCCAATGACACACTGAAGTATTCCTCAAAGAGAGATCAGGAGACTGAAGAGTAGATTCAAGATGTATTTATTCCATTGAAATCCCATCCATCCAGACACTGGTCATCCAGCAACTCCCAGTTTACATCTGAATCTCCTCATAGAATCCTATGACCTCACGGCTGACACTTCTAACATTCTACAGCTTTCATCCAATAGCTAACTGAGATATCTCAAATGTATGAGATATGTATGCCATGAATATGACATACTACACACCTCCCTTCGTCACACCAAATTTAAAATACAATCACACCAAATCATAATATATACATATTAGATAAATGCACTCTTACTTTAGACCAACATATAGGCTACCTTATACTCTAAACATAATCTAACAAGTAAGATGGCTTCTTACAAATCCTATTAGAAGCACGAATCTTACCACTTTCACATGTACTTGGATTGACTACATCAGGATGGAAGCCATCCATCCTACTTTTTATTACCACAACCCTGTTTAAATTCCAAATCCTATGGTCTTGTGTCTTTACAGCATTCTTAAAAATCTTGATGACCTTCACAGGTTCCATGAATTTGGAAACAGCATTACCCAATAAACCAGGACGTTTAATCACCACCAAATCCCCAACCATAACTTTGGTCACTTTTACAGCTTTCTTCTCATCAAAATAACGTTTCCTCACATTGCTTTTCTCCTCTTCTCTTTTTTGAATCATTTCATTATCACGCTTCTTTTCCTTCCCTTTTTCCACTTCATATTTGTTGACCCATGTGGGCTCCACATTGGTATTTGGAACTCTTCCACGGAACAACAGAAAAGGTGTTTTCCCAGTAGTGGAATGAGGAGATAATCTATACTCTTCAACTTTCTTCAACACTTCCTCTTTCCAATTCAAAGACATGGACTTAGATAGTCCAATTGTCTCTTTAATCGCTCTATTAAATCTCTCCACCATCCCATTTGCCTCGGGATGGTAGAGAGAGCATGTTTTATGTGTAATACCTTTGGATGCGAGAAAGTTTTTCATCTCACTAGACACCAACTGAACCCCATTATCTGTCAGTATAGAGTCAGGGATCCCTTCTTCAGAGAACAGGTCTTTTAAACACTTAATGATGTGATTTGAGGTAATGCTTGGCAAAAAGAAAACCACAGGCCAATGAGAAAACATGTCAATTACCACCAATATGAACATCTGAGATCCATTCGAATAAATGGGACCGAGAATATCTAAAGCAATGTCCTGCCAAGGACTTGAAGGACGCCTTCTTATAACCATAGGTTGGACACGCGTATTTTTGGACTTATCACTCAATGTACAAGGCACACACTCTCGAACAACTCGTTCCACTTCAATATTCATGCCCGGCCACCAATACGACATTCTCAACCGCTCTTTAGACTTGGTAATGCCTGCATGCGAGGAATGAATCAGATCTATGAGTTCCTTCCTGAGACTACAGGGAGGGATCAGTCTTGTCCCTCGAAATAATAAATTATTTTCTACAGACAACTCGTTACGTACTGTCCAGAATTTCTTTGTATCTGCTGAACCTTGTTTGTTGCTGTTCCAACCCTTCTTAAGTAAATCCATTACCTCATTTAGAACAGTATCCATCACCATTTCACTACACCATCTCTCTTCACTAATCATATTCTGATCAATGACACAAACCAATTCTTCTGAATCTTCCCAATCACCTCCTCATTAGATTTTATAGGCGGGAGGCGTGATAATACATCTGCCACATAATTCTCAACCCCAGGTAAGTATTTCATCTCAAAATTATATTCTTGCAGACCTATTATCCATCAGGTAATCCTACTAGATATAGAATCTAATCCTTTCTTACTGAATATTTCCACTAACGGCTTATGATCAGTTCTTACTTCAAAACTCGTACCCCAGAGAAACTTCTTCAATTTCTTTATAGCCCAATATACTGCAAGAGATTCCCGTTCTACCACAGAATATCTCGTCTCAGGGTCCTTGAGGCTACGCGACAAGCACATGATAGTGCGAATGCCATCTTTATTATGTTGTTGCAAGACAGCCCCCAAGCCCTTTTCACTTGCATCAGTGACAAGAATAGGTTTGATCATCGGATCAAAACTAGCAAGAGAAGGTGCAGCTTTAAGCTTTTCTTTTATAATCTCAAACTCTTGCTCACAGCTTTCTGACCAGTGGAATTCTACACCTTTCTTTAGCAAATGCCTCATATTCGCCGCACAATCAGCGACATTTTTTACAAATTTTGAGTAATACTCAACCACCCCCAAGAATTTCATGAGTTCGCTTTTGTTGGAAGGCGAGCTCATTTCTTGAATTGTGTTAATTAAATCCTTTTTTGGTTTTACACCATCACGAGTTATATTATGCCCCAAATAATCAATGGAACTGGTGCCAAATCTACACTTTTCTGCCTTGATGGTTAAATTATGCTCAGAAAGTTTTTCTAAGACTGATTTCAATCGAATGTTGTGTTGATTAGTGTCTTGCCCGAAAATCAAAATGTCGTCTTGGTACACATGGATCCCAGGTAAACCTCTTAGTATGTTCTCCATAACCCTTTGAAAGACAGAAGAGGCCGACACCAACCCAAACGGCATACGAATAAATCTAAAAGTGCCGAATGGTGTTATGAAAGATGTGTAGTCCCTACACGACTCTTCCAACTCTATCTGGTGATAGGCTGAAGTTAAATCAATTGTACTAAAGACATTCGCTCCATCCAATAAAGTTAGCAACTCATTTATGTTAGGTAGGGGATATTTGTCGATCACTACACACTTATTTAACTGCCTCAAGTCAATGCAAAGTCTCAGGTCCCCATTAGGTTTGCGTGCAGCTACAACTGGGGCCAACCATTCAGTCCCTTCAACCTCTTCTATGATACCACACTTTTTAAATTTTTTAATCTCGTTCTGCATGTCATCTCTCACAGAAATTGGAACACTCCTCACCTTACAACACACTGGAATAGAATCCTTTTTTAGTATAATCCTATGTTTGTATCCCTTGAGACAACCTAGTTTTTCACCAAACACATTTGGATAATCTCTTTTGAGACTGTCAACAAATTCAACATTCCCAACCTTCTCAATAGAATTCACTTCGCTCCTTAATTGAATGGGAGGATCACTATTTGGGTCAAGAAACACACCAAGATCTCCTTGGTGAATCCAACTGATGATACTATCACCTTTTCTTGAAACATAAATTTTACCTGATATAATTCTCCCTTTATATTCAATTGAGCCTACAAAAAATCCATGTAGTTTGATGGGCTCTCCACCATAGGCCAGAGGTTTTATGTCAGGTTTTAAAAGCTCAACCATGCTTTTCAAATTATTTGTGTAAAATTCACTTGAGACAATTGTGATTTTTGCCCCTGAATCAAATAGAACTCTGGTTTTCTTTCCTTCAACTAGAATATAATCTAATGGGGAATTTTTCTTCTTTTCTCCAGTCACCACCTGCACAACTATTTGACCACATTCATACTCATCCGAGTTGGGTATATCATCATCATCATCCACTCGCACCTCTTTTACTTTAGATACATTTTTAGTGTTGCACATAGAAGCAAAATGACCTTTCGTTTTACATTTTGGACACAATGAGCCTAAAGCTGGACACTTTGGATTATTGGCCAAGTGTCCCAACTTTCCACACCTGAAACACTTGCCATTAACCCATCTCTCACCTAACTTCCCTTTTGTCGAGATAAGATCTTTTTTTAATGTGTCTTTGTTTTTGAAGTTCCCTTTATCCTTACTCTTTATCTCTTGGACCTTGCATTCATTAGGAGAATCTTTCTTTAAGACCGCCACACATTTGATAGAATGTTCTCTCCTCTTGGCTACAACTAGAACTTCATCAAGAGTTGGTTCATCACGTGACCACAATTCCTCTCTAACTTTCTCTATATTACATCCAAACATAAACTGGTCTCGAATGCGTTCATCTGTTTGCCCCTCAAATTTGCACGAAGAAGCAAGCTTCCTCAAAATGGTTATATAACCCTCCACTGTTTCTTCTTCTGCTTGCATCCTCTTTGCAAAAGTATACCTCTCAAGGATAGTGCTTACTTTTGGCAAGTAATGTTTATCTAACTTCTTGATGCAAATTTCATAGTCATTGAGTCCATTTGCCTCCTCATGTGATAATTCAGGAAGGTGGTCAAATACATCCTGCCCTTCTGACCCCAAACAATGCAATAGCAAGGCAGATCTCCTCTCTGCACTGAGTGAAGGACCACACACCCTAGCATAACGCTCAAAAACCACTTTCCACTTTTTCCACTTTATATTAGGCTCACCAGGTTCAGATAAAAAAAATGGCGCCGCAGTGACGTTTCGCATACTCACAGAAGTTACGTGCACGTATCACTTGTTTGTAACTTGTAAACTACGAAACTAAATAAATGCCTTTATGTGATAACTAAGCAAATATCAATAGGTAGACATGCTAACTGCACAGGTCTTCAAAATATCACATATACCAAAGAAGTTGTTGTGCATATTTTCATAACGAGGTTCAACAATGACACAATGCCTTCAGCTAAGCTTGACTGAGAATCGTTACTAAGATATACAGGTGAAAGGTAAAAAGAAGTGGAGGTGGCACCAGGTATGAAGTCACAGTCACGTGAAAATGGATTGATTCACTGTGGTACTTTATTCTCCTTCTTATAACATGTGAAAACAGCCAACGCGTTTCGTTCCGTTTAAAGGAACTTCATCAGGGCAAAGATAAAAGTCCATAGGTGAACACTCTGTGTAAGTTTTTTTCGTAACTATCCGAAGAAAATAAAAATCCAGAATGGCAAAGGTCAATCAGAAATGTAATTCCGAAAGCGACCTTGTGTTCGAAAGCTCCTCTATACGTTGTCCAGAAAGCAATAAGTGTCAAAGGTTGACGAAGTCTAATGTGTTGTCGGCGTTACGATTGACGCCTCACGATCACTAATTTCGGCACCCACAGTTCAATGGCTTTTCGAACACAAGGTCGCTTTCGGAATTACATTTCTGATTGACCTTTGCCATTCTGGATTTTTATTTTCTTCGGATAGTTACGAAAAAAACTTACACAGAGTGTTCACCTATGGACTTTTATCTTTGCCCTGATGAAGTTCCTTTAAACGGAACGAAACGCGTTGGCTGTTTTCACATGTTATAAGAAGGAGAATAAAGTACCACAGTGAATCAATCCATTTTCACGTGACTGTGACTTCATACCTGGTGCCACCTCCACTTCTTTTTATTTGTCTTCTCTGGTTTTCCAGTGGGATCCAAACACAGCAGATCTCGGAGTTGTCTGGCACAGGAAACGTACTAACATGGGACTTTGATATTGATGTGCGCTTTATCAGTCGGCTGTGTATCTTTTGTGTTTGTATACAGGTGAAAGGTATCTCCGTGTATATAGACAAATAATTCCTAGAACATGTAAGTGTGAAATACTGTTACAATATCGTAACGAGGAATGTTGTTGCCAAGACACACGCAACTAAAATGGAGATAGAATATACCGTTGCTTGATTTAGCGCCGTGCGTATCGGCGAATGTTTTTGCCAAGATATGCAAATTAAAGGATTTTTAGAGTCTTACTTGATGAACACAAAAGTTAAAGCCGTGCGTATCGGCGAATCCACAGGGCGCGTTCCATTGACCGGATACACTTCAAACCCTTACGTGAAGGCGTAGTCCGTCATTCAATGCGTATCCCGTTGCCAGGACACAAAGAAAGCTTCCGGGAGACAATGTAGGCGAACACGGTCACACACACAGTGACATCACCTCGTAAAGTTCTTGTGCGGAAGAGCCTCCCCCGGAGAGAACAACAATGGAGCAGCCGAGGATTCCGAACAGCGTCGATTCCACGAGATGCACCCGATAATGATTCCACTCCTCGGGACAGGTAGAGTTCGTTATTTTCCTTGTTGTTAATTGAATGACTTTGCCGACAAAGAAATATTACCAGTTAAAGCAATTCTTCAGGCAATATTTTAGGCATAAAATATTCTTCATGTGATTCAGAAGTCACACACATGTAAACTCTAGACAAGCGGAATCATCTATTTGAGCTCCATAAGTCTCATTATTTCATTCTTTCTTCTTGCTTCTTTTGTATAAAGACCGTAGTGAAGATAAACCGCTTGGTCAGAAGAAAAATACTTAAGTCTTTTTAAACGTTTAAATCAGCCACACAGAGCATACAGAGTAGTTGAATACTGACCAAGAGTTCCTTTTAAAAGTTGATTGAATTCTCATAAATGTTCATGTCTTGTGTTGGGATCCCAAATGGAGATTCTCGCCGACTACGCCAGTGAAGTATTCCTCAAAGAGAGATCAGGAGACTGAAGAGTAGATTCAAGATGTATTTATTCCATTGAAATCCCATCCATCCAGACACTGGTCATCCAGCAACTCCCAGTTTACATCTGAATCCCCTCATAGAATCCTATGACCTCACGGCTGACACTTCTAACATTCTACAGCTTTCATCCAATAGCTAACTGAGATATCTCAAATGTATGAGATATGTATGCCATGAATATGACATACTACACACACCCCCATGGCAACTTAAAAAATACAAAGCCCAGGACAACCCACACAACACACCTGACAGCAATAATCCATTTTCCCACACCCACATAGCTGAGTATAAAACCAGCCGCTTCCCTGACCAGAATCCTTTGCACTACTCCAGCCCTGAAGGAACTAAGCCCTGCAGCACATTGGATAGGCAAAACACCACACATCTCATCTGCACAACAACACACACACACACACACACCACCCACACCACCCCCACCACCCTCACAACTTCACCTCAAACCATTTGCACATCACACACCATGGCACTAAAGAAAATGCCCAAATTCACTGACAGTGAGTTGTCAGTCATGGCAGATGAGATAATCGTAGAACCACAATTGTTTGGTCATCTGGTCCAACAGACACCATTAGCCACCAGAGCACAAATATGGGCAAGGACAGTCGACAAGGTCAATGCAGTAGGGACCACCCCGCGCACCAAGCAGGAAATCATGAAGCGGTGCCATGACCTGAAGATGATGGTGAAACAGAAGAACTACAAGAACCGTCAGCTGACTCAGATGACTGGTGGTGGCCCTCCCATTCCACCAAGAACATTCACTGCATGGGAGGAGAAGGTGCTTGCCATTCTGCATCCAGAGAGTCTCACAGGAGTACCCGGGGGAGTGGAGGCTGGTAAGTACAAACAAATGTCTACCATCACACTGCTATGTACTGTCTTGCACAACTACAAAGCTACACCTCCTAGGCCCAAATGCACCCATGTGCACCACACACTCCCCAACACATGTCTCACAGATGTAACATTCACTCCATCTGAATCACCCCAAAGGTAGTCAGCAACATTCCCAGGGTTGCATGTGTACAGGCAGCCAGCACTACAACTCCCACCAGGCCCCCCTGTCCCACCCCTGAGCAGGATGGAGCACTCCCCCCTCCCACAAGCATGTGGCAGCCATTGTATTGTTCACCTTCACCTAACAGGTAGGTAGCATCTTCACAGGGAGGGGTGTTTAGGGGTGGGAGGCCTGCACTACAACTCCCACCAGCCCCCCATCCCACCCCTGAGCAGGATGTAGCACTCACCCCCACCCAAAAGCATGTGGCAGCCATTGTATGACAACAATCAAACTTACAGGAAGGTAGCCATCTTCCCAGGGAGGGGTGTTTGGGGTTGGGAGGCCAGCACCACAACTACCAACAGGCCCACATGTCCCACAGCTCAGCCAGCAAGATGGAACACTCCCCCCCAGCCAGAAGCACGTGGCAGCCATTGTATCTCACCAACCAAACTTACAAGTAGGTAGCCATCTTCCCAGGGAGGGGCGTTTGGGGGTAGGAGGCCAGCACCATAACTCCCAACAGGCCCCTGTGTCCCACAGCTCAGCAAGATGGAACACTCCCCCCCCCGCCAGAAGCATGTGACAGCCATTGTATCTCACCAACCCAACTTACAGGTAGGTAGCCATCTTAACAGAGAAGGGGGTTTGGGGTGGGAGGCTTGCACTACAACTCCCAACAGACCCCCCTGTCCCACTCCTGAACAGGATGTAGCACTCCAAAACACCCAAAAGCATGTGGCAGTCATTGTATTGTTTACCTTCATCTAACAGGTAGGTAACCATCTTAACTGGTAGGGGTGTCTGTGGGTGGGAGGCCAGCACTACAACTCCCAACAGGCCCCCATGTCCCACAGCTCAGCAAGATAGAACACTCCCCCCAGTCAGAAGCATGTGGCAGCCATTGTATCTCACCAATAAAACTTACACGTAGGTAGCCATCTTAACAGGGAAGGGGGTTTGGGGGTGGGAGGCCAGCACTACAGCTCCCAACAGGCACTCATGTCCCACAGCTCAGCAAGATGGAACACTCCCCCCCGCCAGAAGCATGTGACAGCCATTGTATCTCACCAACCCAACTTACAGGTAGGTAGCCATATTAACAGGGAAGGGGGTTTGGGGGTGGGAGGCCTGCACTACAACTCCCAACAGGCCCCCTGTCCCACCCCTGAGCAGGATGTAGCACTCCACCACACCCAGAAGCATGTGGCAGCCATTGTATTGTTCACCTTCACCTAACATATAGGTAGCCATCTTAACTGGGAGGGGTGTCTGTGGGTGGGAGGCCAGCACTTCAACTCCCAACAGGCCCCCCTGTCCCACAACTCAGCAAGATAGAACACTGCCCCGCCAGCCATTAGCATGTGGCAGCCATTGTATCTCACCAACAAAACTTACAGGTAGGTAGCCATCTTAACAGGGAGAGCTGTCTGTGGGTGGGAGGCCAGCACTACAACTCCCAACAGGCCCCCATGTCCTACAGCTCAGTAAGCTGGAACATTCCCCCCGAGCCAGAAGCATATGGCAACCATTGTATCTCACCAACCAAACTTACAGGTAGGTAGCCATCTTAACAGAGAGGGGTGTCTGTGGGTGGGAGGCCAGCACCACAACTCCCAACAGGCCCCCATGTCCCACAGCTCAGCAAGATGGAACACTCCCTCCCAGACAGAAGCATGTGGCAACCATTGTATCTCACCAACCCAACTTACAGGTAGGTAGCCATCTTAACAGAGAAGGGGCTTGGGGTGGGAGGCTTGCACTACAACTCCCAACAGGCCCGCCTGTCCCACTCCTGAGCAGGATGTAGCACTCCACCACACCCAGAAGCATGGGCAGCCATTGTATTGTTCACCTTCATCTAACAGGTAGGTAGCCATCTTAACTGGTAGGGGTGTCTGTGGGTGGGAGGCCAGCACTACAACTCCCAACAGGTCCCCATGTCCCACAGCTCAGCCAGATAGAACACTCCCCCCAGTCAGAAGCATGTGGCAGCCATTGTATCTCACCAACAAAACTTACAGGTAGGTAGCCATCTTAACAGAGAGGGGTGTCTGTGGGTGGGAGGCCAGCACTACAGTTCCCAACAGGCCCCCATGTCCCACAGCTCAGCAAGATGGAACACTCCACCACACACCCAGAGAGATGTGTCAGAAACTCCACCCAAATGTGACTCCAGAACAGGTAAGTAGACAGTGCATGCACCCCACAATTCCTCTCAAAAAGAATGGAGCCATATGACAACACCAGCCCTCACATCCCACCAAAATTGACACAGATCCAATAGCCACTTACAGTGTGCAGACAGCTAAGCGTATGTAACTGTCACAGCAACCAAAGTGTGACTCATCAAATCACATGTTGAAGAAATTCAGGGCACAATCATGCACAGCACTGAATGCTATCTGTTAGTTCCATGGGGGCAGAGCTTGAAGGACCATATGAAAACAAAGAAAGCATGGTCTGTAGTACAAATAAAACAATGCACATGACATGAGAAAGGTATACATGAAATAACAATGGCTAGTTCATGCTCAGTTGTAACGTCTGCCAGGCAGAGTAATCAACAAAGATGCTTCACATAAAGTCGTTGTGCCGCTAGTCGTTAGATGACAACATGTACTCGTAATCACAAAATCTGCACGTGGCGCATGGTATCTATTGACATGTCACACCATGGACAAGTAATGTATGTACCTCCACATCATGTCATGATGCACAGTACTGTGCAGACATACAATGTGAGACCTAGTAATCTGTGTGGTGCATAACCTGTAAATAAGATACATCTAACACCAAGCTTGAGGGGGTGCACGTCAATGAGCATTTCCCCTCTGTTCCACAGGTGACCTAGAACTGACAGCAGAGGATGACGACACCAACTTGCAGAGCCAGTCTTCACCCCCGGAACATGGACTCTCTGATGCAGACTCCCTGGATTTCGAGTGTGCGGAGCAAGAAGCCGGCCCATCAGGCATGCCACGGCGCAACAGGTCCCAGGGCCCCACTGTCCCCCCCACCACCACATCAGCTACAACAACTACGCTGACCCCTGCTGTAACGACATGTGCGGCCTCCACCACCACCAGTGCTGCCTGCAACACTCTCCCTGCCTCAGAGGATGACCACCCCACCCCACCGACTGAAGAGGGCAGGGAGAGTAGGCGGGCACGTAGAGTGGTGACGCCACAGGTCCGTGACAGTAGGGCAGGTGGGAGGGCAAGTGAGAGTCAAACACAACCGGACACTGGGACCGAAGCCCTGGCCAACATCTCCAGAGTCCTTGGGGTCTATGAACGAGCCCAGGGGCAAACAGGCCAGGCTCGGGAAGATTCCTGTGAGCTCCACCTGCCGCTGAGGTCCATAGACACCCGCATGGGCCAAATCATGGACCTCTTGGTCCAGCTCGTGGCGGTACTGAGAGATAGGCCTGTGGCCCAAACAACAGCTCCCCCTCCTTCTAGTGGCCTGCAGAATGACAGTTCCCCAACCTCCCCTGCGGCCACAGAGAGGGGGGAGTTCTCAAACCCCACTGGGCCCGCAGCAGAGGCCCTCCCTGCCAAACGATCAAGGGGCCGTCCAGAGAAATCCCAGGGAGGATCCCTGACAAAGCACCAGCCAAACGCCAGTCAAGGAGACAGCCATAATGGCACCCCTCTTCACTATTGCATTGACTTTGTTGACTGTCCATCCCCACACTGCCAGGTAATGGCATCCATCTGTTGGACTGGGTCACCACATCAATGTGGTGACTACTCGATTGTCTCATCTTCCATCACTGACAACTCATTGATTCCCAATTCATCTTTTTGTAAATATTCACTTCACTGTCACATATACCCATTGTAAATAAACACTCTTTGCACACCTATTTTTTCGTGTCTGCTCCATGTTTGTCATAGGATGTACAATATTGACCATGATTACAATGTACCAGGAGCACGGATTGTTTGTAGGCAATGAGAGGCTGAGGGGACCTAGGAAAACACAAGATACCAATATTCACTTGTCAGGCAGAGGCATCACAGCCATTACACAACACTTGTCATCAAGGTACTCCAATCTGCACACATTACAATGAGCAACAGTACCGACATAGACATCCTGTAGCTGTGCACAACTACCCTGTCCCAGAAACATCAGCAGCCAGCACAGAGCCAACAACAGGCAGCAGTCACAAAGCTATCCTAGGCCTTTTCACCAACAACATCATCAGCAGACAATGGCCCCGTTGTACATTTTCACTCACCTTCAAGGGAAGTAGCGGTTGATGAGCTGTTGACGCAGGTCGACACCTTCCTCCTCTCCAATATCCTCATCACTGGAGATGTGTGGGTTTGCAGCAGGGCCCTCGGCTGCTCATCAGCGTCCAGGAGCAGGGGATCTCCTCACGCAAGGCCAGGTTGTAGAGCATGCAGCATGCAACTACAATCTGACACACCTTCTTGGGCGAGTACATAAGTGCACCTCCGGTCTTGTCCAGACAGCGAAATCGTGACTTCAAGAGACCAAAAGTACGCTCCACCACACGACGTGTCCTCCCATGGGCATCATTGTAGCGGACTTCAGCCGGGGTCCTGGGATTCCGCAGTGGGCTCAGCAACCAAGGCTGGTTGGGATGTGCAGAGTCACCTAGGTGTGAGATACACTGACCGATTTTGTGATATAACTGTGGCAGCGGACAGCATGTCACGTACAGCACGGTACTTGACTCTGCATACTCACCAACAATCCATGCATGCTCTGGAAGCAGGTTTGCCATCAGCTGTGGCACAGTGCTATTATGCAGGATGTACGAGTCAGGTGCAGAACCGTGAAATTTGGCACAGACGTGTGAGATTATCATATCCACCTGGCACACCACTTGCACATTGATGGAATGGAAATGTTTCCTATTCCTGTAGATGTGCTCACATGCCTGTGGTGAAACCAGGCCAACATGTGTGCAGTCGATGGCACCAACAACATTAGGGATGTGCCCAAGGGCATAGAAATCACCCTTCACAGCCGCCAATTCATGCCTCCTGGGTAAATGGATGTATCTGCCCTTGTAGGTCATCATAGCGGACAGGACATCACGTAGCACCATGCTGAACATAGGTTGCGACATCCCACCTGCGGTGGACACCATGTGCTGGAATGAACCAGTAGCAAAGAAATGCAGGGCCGCCATTGCCTTACATGTTGGTGTCAAATCAGTCGGATACATTCTGCGAGGCCGCAGGTGGTGCTCCAACAGAGCACATAGGTCTTGTAGAGTGGGTCGATCCAGACGGAATTTCCGTATGACGTCCTCATCCTCCATGTCCGCCAGCACTGTGAAGGGACGATGCACATTTGGCCGCCTCCTAGGTGAGTTGAAAGGGGACACATGTCATTGCAATCCACCATGAGCTGTTTCCAACATCTTACGACATGTGAGGGAGTACATGCCAATGTTTTCAATCATGTACACCAACATGGCATGTGTACTCAGCAGTGGGCTAAATGTTACATTGGAATTGTGTGCACAATATTGTGCCATGAATCAGATGTCTACTGTGCTCTGTTGAGAACTGGCCATTGCCAGCGACACAGTATGATGTGTCCATAGGTGCTGTCAACGTGCTCCGCCACCCAAATCACGGTCACTGGCACAAATGGTTAGCAGCCATATCGGTTAGCAGCCATATCGCGGTAGCGACCTCCTGGCCCCTGCAGTGTGTCATGCCAATGACCATGCCCTTACAGCCCATGGGAGCCACAATCACGGTAGTGATTTACACATTGGGAAATGGTGGTTGTCATGCTCCACCACCCAAATCACGGTCATTGGCACCAATGGTTATCAGCCATATCGTGGTAGCAACCTCCTGACCCCTGCAGTGTGTCACCGCCAATGCCCATGCCCTTACAGTCCATGGCAACCGCAATCGCGGTAGTGATTTACACATTGGGATT
The DNA here is from genome assembly GCF_964204655.1 of Triturus cristatus. Classification (NCBI taxonomy): domain Eukaryota; kingdom Metazoa; phylum Chordata; class Amphibia; order Caudata; family Salamandridae; genus Triturus; species Triturus cristatus. The sequence continues at coordinate 287,685,045 of NC_140580.1, forward strand.
TGGCGGTTGGCATGCTCCGCCACCCAAATCACCGTCATTGGCACCAATGGTTAGCAGCCATATCGCGGTAGCAACCGCCTGGCCCCTGCGGTGTGTCACCGCCAATGCCCAAGCCCTTACAGCCAATGGGAACTGCAATTGCGGTAGCCTCATGCACTTTTGAAAATCGCGGTAGGCGTGCTCCGCCACCACGGGGCCGGTCATTGGATGCAATTGAAAGATGCACGATCACGGTAACGACCGCCTGGCTCCTGCGGTGTGTCACCGCCAATGCCAAAGCCCTTACAGCCAATGGGAACCGCAATCGCAGTAGCCTGATGCAATTTTGAAAATCACAGTAGGCGTGCTCTGCCACCGCGGGGCTGGTCATTGGATGCATTTGAAAAAAGGGGACCTGGAACACCAATTGCAGCAGCTTAGAACCACTGAAACTACCCCAGGGGGATATATATGTGTGGGAGAGAGCCTCACATTTCACTGCTTAAAGACACTGCTGCCTGACACTCCTCACCACCAACTGCTGCTGCTTCTGTCTCCTGGACCCAGACACTGCTGCCTTACACTTCTCACCACCAACTGCTGCTGCTCCTGTCTCCTGGACCCAGACACTGCTGCCTGACACTCCTCACCACCAACTGCTGCTGCTCCTGTCTCCTGGACCCAGTGATGGTGAGGACTGAGAACATCAGGACCCGTCCCTTCACCACAGAGGAGCTGGAGGTCCTGGTGGGCGAGGTGCTCACACAGTATGGGAGGCTATATGGTGCTCCAGATGTCATGGTAAGTGTTTCAGAGTGGAAGTGAGAGTGCAGGGAGTGCACACATAAAATTAATCTGCTGCAGTATGTGCCTAAGAATGGGGCTTTGTGTGAAACACTGCATAGCATGCTGACTTAAGGGGAAAGGGGTTTGTAGCCTATTGTACACATATCCCTGGCTGCATATCAGGATGGGAGGGGCATGTAGACTTTTTGCAGTGACACAGCAAGTTGGTAAGTGGGAGTCAGGACAGAAATTGCCTGTGCTAATGGATGTTTGGGTCCACGAGGTTCTTCGCAGGCTCATCTGTGACATTACATAGGGTTTACGTCCAGAGAGTACTGATGGAAGTGTGTCTGACTTAATATTGCCACCATTGATATGTCAGCATTATGCACAACAGTGAAATGCCAGAGGGTGACACTCTTGGTGGAAATTCACCTAAGACACAGCAGATTGTTGTACTTTTGAAACGTCCCCCTTCCATTTTCATCATGATGTGTACTGACTCGCATGTGTAGGCACTGTTTGCCCTCTCATACTGTCCTTGCATGTGACATTTCTGATGCCCCACGTTAAACCTCAGTGTGAGCCACGCTGGCATGCACAGTCACTGCTCAATTTGACAAGGACCCATCACTGAATGGACAGAGTGAGACATATAGGTTGTCTTCTACCCTATCCATCAAATGGCTATCTCAGGCCTGTGCATTGCACAAGACAGACCTTGTTCGAAGGGTGTGAGATTGTGAGATCATGTCCCTAAATGTGACCTCCATTACACAGTGAGCCATTCACAGAGCATGGACATTGAGGGGTGTGCAGTGTTGGACACAGTCTGCCCCGTCACATCATTTACAATGAAATGTATGTCTTGCTCACTCACAAACTAGATAGCAGATGTGGGCCTCATTCTGCATGTGTATGAGATGGGCAGGTACTGTGTCCATCCTCATACCTGCATGCATTTTGGTATGATTATCCCATGCTTATGTACTATGTGTCATGCTGTATTGTCTCTGGTAAACATGTCGGTAAAGTTGTGCTGAGTTTGTGCATGCTTCTGTGCTGAGTGATAGTGGTACATAGCCCAGTGTGACTGAAATTTCCTCCTCTTGTCTCCCCTGCCTGCACCTCAAATTCCACCAGCGTATGGCCGTATGGAGGGCCATTGCACACAAGGTGCAGGCTCTAGGTGTCTCCAACCAATGACACACACACTGTCACAAGAGGTGGGATGACATCTGCCGGCTGAGTAAAAAACGTGGCAGAGATGGCGCTGGGGCTGGCAGATTGGCGCCCCGGAGCATGACACCACTAATATTTTTTTTTTTTAAATATATTTTTATTAATTTAAAAAAAACAAGACAATCTATCATATTCAGGATACAGCTTTTGCAGGTGCACATCTGTCAGCAAAATACTCTGATCACTTCCATATACAAGGTGAATAGCCGTGGGCTACATTTATGTACTTCATTCCACCGAATCAGAGCACCATACCGGCCCCTGGAATGCTGTGGATCAAACACATTAATACCAGACAGTGTGCAATAAGGCACAAACAAATGGCGCCTAAGCCTCGTGCTATAAGAAACAAAACTGAAATATCCCCCCAACCTCTTACCCCCCCTCCCCGGCATGTCCCACAAAGCACGATACTATAATAACAAAAGGGTGTATTGCAACAGTCTGCCATATAGCTGCCATACATTGGATACCAGGAACTTCTGCAGCGACAAAGTTAAGTGCAGTCAGGGAGTCATTAGTGTTAGTTAGGCAGATACAGGCCAGGTAGCCATCAGGACAATACCGCCAGCTTGCTATTCAAAGACTATACCTCGGAGTCAGCCTCCGGAGCCTTCAATAACAGCACCAATGCTTCCCAGGTCCTAGCAGCCTCCAGAGCTTTTTCGCCGTGCCCGCGGCTAACAGTTTGTAGTCTAGTGGTGCCTCCACATTCCGCTCATTTAAGGAAATCAGTTCTCCACCTCCAAACACTCAGGCCCTTCTTAGACTTCCAGTGCACTGTAATGTCTCTTTTGGCCAGCAGAAGACCCAGATCTAAAAACTTGCAAGTTATCTTGTTCTTGGAGGTGTGGGGGAACCAGTACAGCAAGCAAGAGCCTATATTGGGCTTAATCTCCCTCTCAGTAATATCGCATAACAGCGCCACCACATCCCTCCAATACGCCCCAAGTTGGGGACAATCCCACATCATGTGACGAAAATCTGCACCCTCCAAGTTGCATTGCGGGCAGAGCGCTGTGGTCGTGTTGAAATATTTGTTAATCTTCGCTGGAGTAAGATACACCCTATGCAAAATAAAAAAATGGACCAGCTGAAAGCGAGCATTTCTAGTGCTTTTCCATGCCTTTTCCACCAGCTCAGCCCATGCCTTATCAGGGATCCCAATGCCTAAATCCTCCTCCCACTTCTGTTTCAAACCTAGCAATGAAGTCAACATCTCGTGCGTCATTCGCCGATATAAACAAGTAACTGCCTTAATAGTTCCTGCTGCTAATACTACATATTGACAAGCCATGGAGGTCTGTGGCTCAGAAAGCCCTTCTATTCAGTGCTTCTGGATGGCCGATACAAGAGCCGAATGAAGCAGGTAGTCCCCACGAGGCAGGTCATATCTATCCCGCAATGCATCAAAAGGCAAGAGGCATTATCCTCATATAGGTCCCCTATTACAGTCAGACCCCTCTCCCCCATTCAGCTAACGCTGCCCAGTTGCCCCCATGTGGCAGAGCCCTGCACATAGTCAAAGCATTCTCGGGCGCATAGGCGCACGCTATCTGTGCTCTCCGCTGACTCCTATTCCAGCAAAGCCGGAACGTCCTTGATTCAGTAGTGAGTGTGTTAAGCCGCAATGGCATCTATAAGATAATGCGAGATAATGTCTCCCCAGGTACCCGCCCACCCTCCCACTCACCCACTCCCCCGAATTCCAGCGCCACTGCCTGGGTAAGCCACTGTAACTGGGCCGCCAAATAGTTGGTCTCAAAGTCAGGAACCTCCAGATCCCCTTCAGCTCTCGGGCACGTGTGAGTCTGCAGGGCCACCCGGCGCCTGCCAGCAGCCCAGATAAAACCCGTGAGCATCGTATGAAGTCGTTTAAAAGTCGACGCTGGGATCCAAATTGGGAGGGTTCGGAAATAATTCAAGAGCCTAGGGATGGCTACCATCTTAAGAAGGGCCACCCGGCCCGCTACTGAAAGCGTCAGGGTCCCCCAAAACTCCATACTGCCCTGAAGGCCCAGATGGCTCTACCCACATTACCCTCAAACAAGTCCGCTTGCGCATGATAAATACAGGTCCCCAGGTACGTCAACCAATGATATTCCCATTGTACAACATCAGTAATTAAGGGGCCCCCATCAAATGGGGTGGTGGGGAACAGGCATGACTTCGCCCAATTGACCTTGAGTCCCGCAACAACCTCCAGATCGTGGAGTAATCGCTTCGCCCCAAGGAGGGCAGCATGCGTGTCCGCTAAAAACATTACAAGGTCATCAGCATAGAGCGCGATGTAATGAGTTAGGCCACTCACAGATAGGCCCGAATACGGCCATCCCGTCTGGGCCTGGGCCGCTAAAGGCTCCATGGCCAGCACAAATAATAGAGGGGAGAGTGGGCATCCCTGCCGTGTCCCTCGGCTCACTTCAAATGCTGCTGAGATCAGGCCACCCATTTTAACCCGAGCCGTGGAATCTCGGTATAGCAACGCTGTCCAGGCCACAAAAGCATTCCCCAAGCCAAAAGTGCGCATGACCTGAAACAAGTAAGACCATTGTAAGCTATTGAAAGCTTTTTCGATATCAACCAAAAAGATGTCAGTGGATGCCTTCATATATGTATCGGCTTCCAATACGCGGTGCCGGCGCCGCACATTGACAGCAGTGTTTCGTGTCAGGATAAAACCCGCCTGATCTTCGTGTACCAAGTGGACCATATGTGGGATTAGTCGAGTCGCCAAGACCTGATTTAAAATCGTATAATCGGTAGTAAGCATGGACAATGGGCGATAAGCTGCCCTGTCAGTCGGCGACTTCCCTGGTTTCAACAATGGAATGATTACGGCTTCGCGGGTAGTGAATGGGAGTTGCCCCAGGCTCTTTGTCTCGTTTTAAAGAGTCACTAATTTTGGAGCTAGAAGATCAATATAGGTCAGGTAAAACTCGATCTGCAGATCATCCACTCCGGGGGTCTTTTGCCGCGCCATATGTTTAATCACCCCTCTAACTTTCCCCAATGTGATATCCTGGCCTAGCAAGTCGGCCTGCTTCCTATCTAGCTCTGGGAGATCAGCCACTTCCAGAAACTCCCCAAGAGCGTCCCCATTCAAGGTCACCCTGCTCTGATAAAGTTCCATGTAATAGGCGTAGAACTTATCATTAATCTCCTGCTGCGGATGGCAAAGTTCCCCTGTTGGGCTATGCAATTCCAGGATGACCGTCCCTCGCCTTGCAGGGTTGGCTAACCAAGCCAACAGCGAGCCAGATTAGTCACGCTCAGCACTTTATAGGCAAAACAGCGCAGTCTCTCAACCCCCAACGCTACCTCTTCCCTCGCTGCTAATAGGTCCCTCTGCCTATGAGGTTGTTCAGGTTGGTCACGTTCTTGTAGGCGCCTATCCGCAGCTTCTATATCCTGTAATAGTGTCTTCCGCACCCCCAAAGTGTTGGTAATAAAGAGACCCCTCACCACCACCTTAAAAGCGTGCCACTCCACTGCGGTCGAGGACGCCGTACCCGTGTTTTCAAGGAAATATTGAGTAATCCCAGTTTCCACCGCCTCCCGAAAGACCTGATCCTCCAAGAGCTCTGGGTTTAATCGCCAAGTTGGGATTGCAGGGTGCGTCTGGGACCATTGTATGCTTAAAAGCAGTGGGTTATGATCTGAGAGTGTCCTGGTGAGGTATTCGCTGTGGTGAACTGTAGCGTGTAAATCTGGGGAGCACAGTATAGCATCTAGCGAACATGAAGCTTGTGCTGCGCTGAAAAGAATAAATAATCTTGCTCTGTCGGGTGATGAGTCCGCCACGTATCAACCAGTCCCCATCGAGACTGCCAATCCCTTCTGGCCTTAGTTATCTTATGAACAGGTGCAGCAAGGAGAGGTGGGTGTGACCAATCCAGAAAGACATCAGTGACAGAATTAAAGTCCCCGCCCATAATCACAGTATCAGTCAGAAAGGGCGCCAATTTCCCAGACAATTGATGGAAGAAAGCTGGTTGGTCTATATTGGGCGCATATACACTACTCAATGCAACATCCCTGCCATTGAGCCGTCCCACAACCATCACATACCTCCCCTCTGGATCTGTGATCTGTTGCAAAGGTGGAAAGGGACCCCCGCCCTAATCCATACCAACATGCCACGTGCAAAGGCAGAATAAGCTGTGTAGAAGACCTGGCCCCTCCATCTACGCTGCAGGGCAAGGCCCTCGCATCCTGTAATGTGTGTCTCCTGGAGGAAAGCAATTTGGATCCCCCTACGCACTAAGTAAGCGTGGACCTTGTTGCGGCACACCATAGTATGCATGCCTCGAACAATCCACGATATGCATTTCAACTCATTCAGCGAACCCATGGAAAAGTTATGCACTGTACCCTAGTGGACGACTCTTTGGCAGATCCAGCTTCGTCGTCGGTTGGTGGTGGGCTCCGGCTCTGCGACAGCGATGCTACCGCCTGCAGCGCTGCAGCTCGTTCCTCCTCAGCTTGTGTTGAGGATGGTTTCTTCAGGGCCCTCCTCCGTGTTCTCGAGGCATACGTGTCCCAGGGAGGCCCTCCTCCTCTGAACCTCCAAAGTGTAGTCCGGGTACAGGGTGACTCTACTATTGCCCACAGTGAAGGGGCCAACAGTTCTCGCTCTCTGCACCAGCAAGTCTCAGTCCCGAAAATGGAGTAGGCGGGCCACCACCAGTCTTGGAGGTCTTCCCGAGTTCGTCGGTCTAGCAGGAACTCTATGGGCTTGCTCTAATGTGTAGAAGGTGGACAACCTCTCCGGAGCCACTACAGTCTTGAACCAATTCTCCATATAGGATACCATGTCGCTCCCTTCCGTTCCCTCTGGCAGTCCAACCACTCTAACGTTGTTCCTCCAATTGAGCCCTTCCACATCCTCGGCTCTGCATTCTAACACACTCACTCTGTCCGCGAGGGCACTCAGATGCTGATCTGCTGCCTTTTATGCAGGCATCATTCCTGTGATATCTGCCTCAGTGTCCTTAACCCTCTCCGATAATTTCTTGTTCTCCGCCACCGTGCTGATGTCCTGATGCAGAGTTGCCTTGGTATCGGTGATGGCATCAAGTATTTGTTTTAACTTGTGCTGAACTGGATCCTCTGGGGCCTTCCACGATTGCTCAGTCGCACTATCCTCAGGATCCAGCAAGGCTCCGGCGGTCCTGACTCTGGGTTTACCTATGGTGGCACACCAGTTCACAGCAGGGCCCACTCTCGCAGCAGCGCGGATAGGCACAAGCTCAGTGCGGCGTTCTATGGGCAGTGTCTCTCTGTTTATGAATAGCAGGCCACACCCCAAGTCCAGCATCTCTCCGGTCCCACGCCCCTATACTCAGCGGGCCCGCCTCCTAGGTCCTATGGATGTGCCGTCTGCCAATTATTCAACTGTACTCACCAACGTAGAAAAGTCCAGCAAGTACTGTTCTGTGCAATAGATATGGGCACCCCTCAGGTTAGATATCGCCCTCCATTTGGACAACTTGGGCAACTCCCCAACACGTGGATCTACCCCAGGCAGCCGACCATATTCCAAGTCCAGAGGTCCCAAACCACAAGCAATTAATCAGCTCTCATCATACCATCACCGTCTCCGGGCATAGGATTCCAGTCAGGACCCCATAGAATACCGCCTCCTCCAATGCCCCCGCCAAGCTCAGCATGGGCCCCACAGACCCAAGTCCAGTTTGGCGGCAGCGCTGCTCAGCACCAGGATGCACCACGCATCTTCTCCCGAGCTCTTCCAACGGACCCAACGCTCACACCTTGCTCCAGTGCCCTCAGGCCGTTCCTTCATTTTGGCTGTCCCCTCAACCCTCAGTGCCGGGCCCTAGGCATTTGCATCTCACGGCACCCTCCAGGGCTGCTCCGCCGCCCTCTGGGTAGTCCTCGCACAGGAATGGTGCCCCCTCAGTCTGCTCTCCCCAGCCAGGACTCACAGCGTGATCATGTGCACCCCAGTGGGGTCGGCCCAGGCCGGGCGATGAGCGTCCTCACCTCTCGCCCTGCAGCTCCTGGGAATCAGCGTCAGCCAGGTCGGGAGCCTCTCGAAAACTCTCCAGCCGGGATGTAAATTGCTGCCAAGGCCGCCCCAGGCATCCGGGGGTGCAGCTTCCTCTCTCCGGTTCGCGCCGGATAATGCTGGTCCCAGATCCCGGCACCGGCAACCTCGAAATTCAGCCCGTCCTCTCCCCACTGTGCCACTGTCAGTCAGGCGGCAGCAGAACGCCTCTGATCGGCCCCGGCCGTTGTATTTCGCAGGATAACTAATCGGCTGATGCGGAGCTCCCCGTTCACAAGTCCGCCATCGTCCCCAGGCAAGCCACTAATGCCACCCATATTGGCAGTGACACGGCCAGAGCTAGTTGCACGTTTGAAGGACCATCAGCAGCAAGCTGGGGGTGAGTGTTCTGGGAAGGGTGACTTTGGTTGTGAATGACTGCATGTAGTCCAAGTCTGAGCCACTGCTGAGCTCTATGATGTTGCTATTGTGATGCAATGGCTTGTAAGTGGCCTCTGTGTTGGGTGCAGCTTTCATGCATTATCGCTACATGTACTTTCTCATGTCATTGATGTATTGGGCCTTGACGTTGCAGTCTTTGTTGTGGCCTTATGGCATCGGCTGCATTGGGGGAGTCAGGGTCATCCCATGGCAGTGAACGGCAGTGTGCCTCATCTGAGTGTGCTTTCATCAATGTGTGCCGTGCCTGACCTCAAAATTGTGAGGACTACACATCTGACACCAATGTGCAAGTGTAGTTGTGCCCCAAAGTACGACATTGTGGATGGCATGAGCTCATGGCCATTGCGAACTGATATTGTGGAGTATGTATCGGTGTTGTCCCCTTATGGTGACCCCAGATGTGACTGTGACAACATGTTGGGAGGTACATCTTTTCCACCCACAGGGACCTAGGTATGCTCAGAGGGATCTGTATGTCTGGTTACATGGAGGCACGGGCAAGCTATTTGGCTGTGTGGGCATCACATGGGTCAATTATGCCAAGTTTGCATGATACCATGCAATTTTTGACTTTGTTATTAAGGTAGCATGATGTGACTACACAGGGTGGTGTGCAACATTCGGGTATCATTATATTGTTTTGTGCTTTGCTTGCATATGATGTTTGTGTGAATGGCACTAAACTGAACCTACATCTCTGTCTCTTGCAGCATCTACCGTGGGCACAGAAGGACAGGGGACAGACGCCAGTGGTGAGGCACCAGGCACGACTGCTACACACGAGCACACTGACACTGATGTGATCAGTGCCTCGGAGGGGGACAGGAGTCTGCTTGAGGAATCACAGCCAGAGACACCGACCTCAACGTCATCTGACGCCAGCGGTGACTCCTCTATGTTGGTGGGCACAAGGAGCGGGAACTCTGCTTCCTCTTCCACCACACAGCGTCCAGTGCCCACCCTCCCAGCTACTTCCACTAGTGCTGCACGTGCTCGCAACAGTAAGAAGGAAAGAGTGTCCTTCCCCCAGGCACCGCTGCCCCTGCCCCTGTCCCCTTGCTTCCCTCAGTGTTGAGGCTTTTGACCTTTTCCGCCAGCTGTATGTGGGTCAGACAACTCTCCTGAATGCCTTCCTAGACCATGACAAGAAGTTGGCACAGGTAGTTGCCTTCATGGAGGGCATTCATTCAGACGTGGGTGGGCTACAGAGGACTGTCCAGTCTTTGTCCTCCACAGTGACGACAGCCATTCAGCTGTCACGGGCTCAGAGTCCAGCTCCAGTCCCTTTGGCCACCTCCCTGCCAGTGGCTACATCTGACGAGAATGACCACACACCACAGACCTCAGGCTCAAGATACACCACACGCAGCACACAACAGCAGTCACCCCAGAGCTCAAAGGCAAAATCCCTTCAGGTGACACTCAGGGGCATCAAGCCAAGAAGCAGGCCTCAGGCTCACATGCTTCAAAAGCATCCCCATCCAAGGACACTCCCATCCCAAAAGCGTCTCCGAAAGAAAAGCAGACAGTTGCCATGCCTGCTTTGATGCTGGTGCTTGCTAAGAGTCCACAGAAAAATCTCTCTAAGGCAGATTCACCCACAACCTCAACTCCCATCCACACCCCTGTGAAGCAGGGAAAGGAGGGCACTGTATGGGGTTCACCTGGTCAACAGGGGATGGAGGGATAAAGGCAAGGCCAGGCCAAGCATACCGCCGGATCCAGCAGGTCCCCAGATGGAGGGCCACCGGCTGCACCTGATGCAGCTTTGGTGGAGAGTGTGCCCGCCCCACCTCCCACTCGTACCAAGACCGAAATTCCATTTCGAGTCCCCAAGAAGTGGAAAGGCACTGCTCCACATTCTTCCACCCACACTGTGTCTCACAGCAGCATGTCTCCGGCTCCATGTGCCACAACACCACCCGGTCCAAGCAGCCCTCCGGCACCCAAAGCCACTGATGCCTCTAACTCAGCTGGTCCTCTATCTCCCAGGTCCAGTCCTCCAACAGTCCCTGACACTCAGCCACCTCCCAGTCCAACTGACAGCCAAGTCTGAGGCAAAGTCCCACTCACTCCTATCTCTCCCACAGCGGTGCCTGGTCTTCCCATTGTTATCCCCTAGCTGTGTTGCTGACCATGGCAATGTACAGTCTCACCCATTCCCTGTGCAGGGTCTCATGCACACATGTGCCTACTTTGAACTGTGGACTGGCCACTGGCCTTGCTGTTCATTCCTGTGTTTGCCCATTCCCTGTGCAGGGTCTCATGTACCTACTTTGCACTTTGTACTGGCCACTGGCCTTTCTGTTTATTACCGTGTTTGCCCATTCCCTGTGCAGGGTCTCATGTACCTACTTTGAACTGTGGACTGGCCACTGGCCTTGCTGTTCATTCCTGTGTTTGCCCATTCCCTGTGCAGTGTCTTATGCACACATGTGCCTACTTTGAACTGTGGGCTGACCACTGGCCTTGCTGTTCATTCCTGTGTTTGCCCATTCCCTGTGCAGGATCTCTTGCACACGTGCCTACTTTGAACTGTGGACTGGCCACTGGCCTTGCTGTTTATTACTGTGTTTGCCCATTCCCTGTGTAGGTTCTCATGTACCTACTTTGCACTTTGTACTGGCCAAAGACCTTGATGTTTATTACTGTGTTTGCCCATTCCCTGTGCAGGTTCTCATGTACCTACTTTGCACTTTGTACTGGACTAAGGCCTTGCTGTGTAATACTGTGTTTGCCCATTCCCTGTGCAGGTCCTCATGCACACATGTGTCTACTTTGAACTGTGGACTGGCCACTGGTCTTGCTCGTGTCTACTTTTGATGCCTATATGTGTAATATGTAATAAAGGCAGTTACTCCTGTTGTCTGCTTTGTCAGTGTCCTTGCTAAATAGCATGTTTTCTGTATGGGTATGGTTTGACGTGACACATGCTCTGTATGCCACTTTAACATTGCCAATGGCTTGTTTCACTTTTTCAGAGTTTGGCAGAGGTGACAGACACTTCAGTTCTTCTTGACTCTGAGGCTTGTGGTGCAATGATGGTTGTTTGTGATGACCTACTGTTATCCTAATCAATCTATGGTCATGTTTGCTAAATTGTACACGTCATGTTTGGATGCACTGCCAGCACAGAGGGGGATTCTATCCACAGGATTGCAGGCAGGCTGGCCAGGGTCCATCATGTCTGTGTGATCTTTCTTGATGTGTGAACAGCAGTGTTGATGTATGGTCATCTTGTGATGGCCTGTCTTCCTAGTTACATTGGTACATTTGAATGTGTGAACTTGAGTGGTCATGAAGTGTGAAGGCGGTGACTTGGTTAGTAGTGTTGATGTGTGTGTGCCCATGCAATGTATGACACAAGAGCTGAGTGCCTGTTTGTTTGAATTGTCAGCCCTGTGCTTGTGATTGTGTGCACATGTAGGAGTTGTAGGTTGTGCACTGTGCAGCGTATTGGTGTGTCCTTGCAATCCTGGGGGACACCTACTTTTTGTTGCTGCCAGTTTTGAGTATGCAGAGTGTGTGACTTCCAAGTCTGTGTTGTGTTTTGTTGATCAGCCATGTGTCTTGTTACTGTTTGTGCTCACTGTGCAGACCTGCTCGGCCACACTGACATTGTGGGTGAGATTTCTCTTGCGTTGCTGTCACTTGAGCCATTTTTGGCTCCAGTATGGCATGTGGGATGTGGAGTTATACCATCCCCTATCTGTGCTTCTGATGCCTACCCATTGGGAGTGTCTCCTCCATGTATTTGTGTATTGTACACTCCTGACCTGTCCACTACTGACGTACACACCACTTCACTCTCATGCCACCTATCCCCTTGGGTTGCCAGTGTGTGTGCCTCCCCACCACTTCATTTGTTACTCTATGCTTTGTGGTGCTGATCTGTGCACAGGACCAATGTGCCACTCAGGACAGTTTCCCGATTAGTTATGTGTGATTTTCTTGTACTTGTTTGCAGTCCTGGTTGCTCATGTGCATTGTAACTGTTTGTGCTGCACAGTCCTCTGATCATGTTGTTTTCACCTGGGTGTTTCTGAGTTGTGCATCTGTGAGTGTTGGGTTAGCTGTATGTGTGTTTGCTGAGGTACTGCTATGTGGTACTTTAAAGTCTGGACCCGTGTTATAAACATCGTCGTATCATGACGATTTTGGTATCAGCAGACCACAAATGATTAGGATACTATGCACAAGCATTTTTCGCCATGTTCGGGTGAAGAAATCACCCTGAAATCATAGTTTCCGTTCTGATCCCTCGGGTTCCATTTTAGAACGACAGCCATTTTGTGATTGCCCTCACATAGGCCCAGAACTAAAGCCAAGCATGGGTCTGAAGGACACGCACACCTTCGTTGACTCTTCGGTGACCTGGGCAAGCTGACTCCACTGCCTGAAGCCAAACCTGTTCGGCCAGTTCCTTTCCCAGGGGTCGAACAAGATTAGTATCAAGGCCCAACATATCGTAAAACCCTTTGATCACACACAAACCATGGTTAATCTTCTACACACCTGTCCCTGTTTCCTTCTTTATGACTTGCTTTACGAGGAGGAGGTGCCCGTTTATATTGGAGGTCTGTCGATATCTGATGGAAGCAATAAACCTTGCCGGGTAATTGATTAAGGGCTGGACAATGGGCTTGTCATCATGACTATGCTTTTTCTTTGTAGTGAAAATATGTGAATGGTTAACTGTAAAATAAGGAATGTTTGCCTAAAGCATAATATTTTGTATAAAAGAGAAGGCTGGTTTTATAAGGTTGAGCAGTCTCCTGAGAATATACACCAATAAATTCGATCTTTGACTTCACCTAGAAGACTCTGTGTTTCTGTAGTCTGAAACAGGAAGAACTCGAAGTCTTTGGGTGTGTCCCCTGGCACCGCTGGGTTCTGAAAAACCCAGTACTTCAGTTACCCTTTCTGAGTGGGATGTCTGTGTGCTGTGCTGCTTTGAGTTGTGAGAGTACATGTTGTGGCACTGAGATGTGTGTGCTACTGATTTGGTTGGTGTGCACACACTTCTTGTTCTGCATGCAGTGCTGTGAGTGTATGTTGCCTTATACTTGCCTGGTGTGCATCCCCTGATGTTCAGCTGAGTTTGCAATGTGATGGATTGGCATGTGCATCTGTTGTGTTTTTGATGTGGATGTATGCAGTGTTTGGCCTGTGTTGGCTCTTTCAGCTGACAGATGCTCTGTGTGTGATGCTCTATTTGCGTGACATTGTGTGTGAGTTGTTTGTGCATTGTGATACATTCAGAGGTGTGTTCCAAGTGTAGTGTGCATTACCTGTGTGTCTGTCACATGAAGTAAGGTGGATTCTTGTTCCTGAGCTTGGTTTGGGTGCACCTCGTGGTTTGTCCTATTTTTGAGCTGTCACTTGTTAGGATTGTGCATGTGCATGCATGTGGTACACTATGACACTATGTTGACTTGATGGGTGGTGTGGTATATCTGTCTGTGTTAGCTTATTGTGCCATTGATCCCAGTTTGTGTCCATGATTGTTTTGAAATGATGCACTTCTTGTTTGTTGGGCTAAGGTGTCTGTGCATTGGTCCTGGGTGACAATGTTGTGTACTCCTGTTCTATCTGGGGTCCCATTGCCTTTTCACTGTTCGGCAGGCCATATGTAGGCTTGTTGTACTTCTGTTTATGTTGTTTGTGAGGTTTGTGTTTGGCTATTGTTTTTGTGCCAGCATTGGTTCAGGCATCCCTGAGTGTGGGTGTGATGTTTGTGGATACACCCCAGGGAGTATGATTGTTTGCTAGTGTACTCACAGGACATTATTTGCACCATTCTGTGAGTTATACACTGGTGTTGAGTGGTGCAGGTGTGAGGTGGGTGGAGGAGGGGTATGTGTGAAGGATCCAACTTGTGTTTGACAGTCAGGGAGTGTGACAATGAGCCATGTGTGTTGTGCTGATGACATACACATGTCAAGTAAGTTGAGACAGATGTGTGGCTGATCACTGTTTGACTTCAGACACTTCCTATCATCCTAGTGCCTATGCATGGCTTGCCTTGATGTCTCCCTGAGTTGTTGCACAGAGGTCATTGTCGTTTAATTTCACTCACTGTGCCAGCCATGTCTGATTTGATGGCCTAAGGGTGTTGTGATATGTTCCTTCTCTTGCATGTGATGTACACATGCTTTGTGGCTTGCTCCATGGCTTTCCAGCATTGTCCACCTCACTTTTGGCTATCCAATTTATTGTCCTCCATTGCTGCTAACATCTGGTATCTGTATGTGGCTGTTTGTCAGAATGGGGTGTGCCTGGGTGACTTGACAGGCAGTGTGTACAGTTAAGTGGTTGTTCATATTCAGTGTGAGTGTTAATTTTGTGATTGGACTCAGTTTGCTTGACATGAGCGGAGGGTAGGTGTGGGGAGGAGGGTTGCCTCCCCCTGAGCTTCTGTGTAGGGTGTTCCTCTTCCCCCACCTTCTGAGACAGGCTCCTTGGTTGTTTGGTGTGTGTGGTGCAGGGTCTGGGTACACCTGGCTGGTTAATTGTGCAGGGGGTGCACAGGAGGGGCACACAGCATGTCCCCATATGGGTGTGGGGGGCCTAGTGTGTGAAGGGTGGAGGTGTGGCCCTATGATCTTTGTGGACTGCCGCCGCCTGGCGCTGGCCCTGCCTACTACATTGTGCACAGGTTTTCCCGCGTCATGACCGTTGCGGTGAGGTGACCGGGAGATTTCATTGATTTCACAGTTGATGGGTGACCTGGATACAGAGGGGTGATTTTGTGACAGGTAGGACATGTGTGGGTACACTTTTGGATGTGTTCCTGTCCCCACCAGAGTGTCTGGTGTGGACAGGAACCGTATATCTGCCCATGAGTTGTGTGTTGTGGTTGTGTGTGGAGTTGTGTGATTGCGTACCTGCGGCGTTGTCTGCGATGGTGCATTACTTGCTGGTAGTGGAGCAGGTACAGCACTGGAAAGGTGTGTAAAGCTGGATCCATTGCGGTCGGGACCTGGTGGAGGGGACCAGGAGTCTGGTTTGGCGCTCCGCTGTCCTGGTTCCGCCGTCTCTGGTTGGGTGGTTTCTCCGCTGCGGTGTGACAGGCTGTTTGGGGCATCCTGATTTGTACGGCAGTCGGGACATCATTCCGCATGCCTGTGGGTCTCTATTGGCTCCCACCGCCACGGAGGGGAAATGGGCTATGTTTGCCCATTGTAATTTGGCGGGCATGGAATATGTGACGGTACAACGCATGCCATTACATCGCATGCCCTTGCAGTTCAAAACTTTATCCCGACTTTCTGTCCGGGGAGCGCTGGAAGTTGGAGTAGATTAATTTTCTATTCCAACTCCAGTGTGTGCAACAGTAGGGAAGGTGTTTGAGTTAAATCCAACACCTTTTGCCCACTGCTGCACACCTTTTGCGTTGCAACGGCATGCAATGTAATTGCATGCATTGTAACGGTTGCGTTAAAAAGGCTGTTTCCCGGGGGGCGTGAGGTCCACTGCTGTCGTGCGGAAAATGACATTTTCCGCCACCTCCAGCACCACGGAGGTGCCTCTGCCCGCCATCATAGTGAGCCCCCTGGTGTTTTCCAATTTGGTAATTCCTCCAGATTTTACCTTGTGTAGGGAAAGCAATGAGGAAGGAGGAACAAAATGCACTTTTACAATCAGTAAGACTGAAATCACGTTACACCTGCTTCGTAAAGTGAATATTTGAAATCTGGTGGTAAAATTGCGAGGATAGCACTGACTGTAATAATATTTCTCATTGACAGTTTTACTGGACAATATTTCCAAGACACTCAAAATTGGGCCCTTAGTGTTATGAATCCTGACAAGATTAAACAGTCTTTCATAATCAAATGACTACGAGTGTCATCTATGTATGCCTACAAAATACTCCATCCAAAATGCATATGTCCCTGTCATTTTTTTAGTGCTTGTCAAGCTATTTTCCTGGAACCTCAAGGATTTAGGGGAATCTAGGCAAATCTTGAGATACATATTGGTAGATGTCACTTGAAATGCAGGAACTAGATATGACTGCAAGCACCTTAAAGCACCAATCATCTGATATTTGGGGTTTGACTCCCAGGGGCCACCAAGTGCCAGTGTTTAATCATGGAGGATGGAGTAGGTTTAGAAATGCAGGAGCAGGTAACACACAAATTCTGCCCAGTAATTTGAATCTCCAGTCATTGTTGTGACTTTAATAAAAAAAAGAATAAGACTTGTATTCTCTGTCAGCCTAAATGGTGTAGTACACGTTAGTTTATTGTTTAGTAGGTTGCTATTCTTCAATATTAAGGGCCTGATTAGTATGGTGGTCCGACCACCACCACACTGCGGCCCACCAGCAGTATTAGTATTAGTCAGACTGCCACAAATATGCTGGCGGTGCTGCCAAGTATAGTCTGAGTTGCCTTTTCACCGTTGTTTTCATGGTGGTGAGCCTGCCAATAAAAGGGTGGCAGAAAGGCAACTAAGGGTCCCCCTGCCAGAATTGGGCCTGGGGGTGGACATATGTTATGCGTCCCTGTAACTGCACCCCAGTTCCTGCATTTTGTGGCATCCATGCCACACGATGCAGGAACGAGCTGCAGGTGCTGTCACAGAGGTGGGCTGCATGTTAGGCTCTTCTATGAGCTTAACAGCCCGTCGCCATGAAAATGCTGCAGCACCGTCCGCCCGACCCTAATCACACTTATAATCTGCCAGGTGGGCTCCAGCGGACGGCATGGTGGCGGCCCCGCTGGAGGACCGCCAAAGTTAAATTAAGGCCCTAAGTAACAATCTGACTTTTCAATGGTTGTAGTACTTCAATAATGCTATTTGCACAGAAAACTGTGGGGTGTTCATGCGTTTAAGAAATGCCGTTAAGCACTGTGCTGTGCGAGTAATTCAGAATTGAATTATTCATCACTACTGTTTAGAACCAAGGCCATTTACGTGCTTTGTGGCTGCCCAGTCACTCACAATTTGAGTGAGTTCAAATGAGTGGTGAGTGCTGGTTGAGGTGCAGTACGAAAGTCATGCACAGTGGTATTTACGGCCTCAGGGATGACATGTGGCTGCATTTCTTGCATGCCTTACATACAGGTATTCTGACCAACCGAGTGGAAGCCTATGGTCCTACATAGGATGATGCAGCTTGTACAGTAGAGCAGCCGCGGTGCGTCCATTGGGGCGTAGGGGCGTAGCCCCACCAGCCACTTGGACCCGCGGCTGCTCAGTGCTCACGTATGCTAGCAGTGACGCAGTTTTCCTTACGTTCTGACAATAGCGTGGGACCGGCCGATGAAGGGGGTGGGGCCGGGGGCGAGCGCTCCGTTTGAGTGACAGTGCACACACTGAAGGCCAGCGGCGCGTATGCGCATACTCGAGTTTGGGTTGTGACCAACCCAAACATGCGCACTGTCAGCCAGTCAGCCACTACTGGCTAGGAGAGCGAGGGAGGGGGACCCGAGAGGCCGAGGGTTACTTCATGCAGCAGCCCCCGGTCTCTCCTATGGGCGAGCCCTATCTGTGCCCACGGTGCTGTAGCCAATTCAGGCGCTGCTAATGTTGCAGCATCTTCTTGATTGGCTGAGAGACACCGCGCAGCCTGCAAACCAGGCATTGGGTGCCACGCAAGGTATGGCCAATCACTGTGGCTTATGCGAACAGTGATTGGCCATCATCGTTAGCAGGTGCGCACTGGCAGTCCGTCGTCACCGCGCCACACACACCTCGTGGCGGTGTACACTGTGTGGTAGTGGTACTGGCTGGCTGCTGCTCCTGCTCGTGTTGCCAGGTGAGTTTGGAACTACTTCACTTTACTTAATATGTTATTTTAAATGCTTGGTTAAGTGAAGAATTATTCTTATCTTCCTCTTAAAAATAATAATTAAAAAATGCAATGGCACAAATGAAAGTGTTGTTATTTGAAAACCATGTCTAGTAAAATGGCCACCCGAGTGGATATCTATTTTTCAATTTACATTTCAATTGTAAGTGCATTTGTAAGCGGACGCCACATATATACATACCTTGCGGTCTCCTGATTATTGCATGGGCCTCCGAATCACTTGCAATATTTGCCTAAGTTGCAGATTTGTATTGCCACTGACTGTTTGGAGAACTGTGTCACACTGAACGGGTCGGGCGGGGATAACCTGTTCACCTGGCGAGTACGTTTGGGGGTGAGGGGGCAACAGAGGCACATGGAAGAGAGAACAGGAGGAAGGTGAAGTGAGGGGTGGGGGCGCCTGAGAGGTAGTGGTGCACCGTCGCCGGGAGAGTTGAGGCGAATGCACGGGTGGGGGGGGGGTGTGAAAAAGGGAGGGGAAATGTTAGAAGGAGAAACAGTTAAAGAAAGGAAGGAAAGGTTGGGGTTGAGAAAAAAAATAAGAACCGCTTGTCAAAGGTATTGGGTGGGGTGTCAGATTTAAGCTGATAAAGGGAGAAAAGACAGGTGTCGGAGGTCAGAGAAGAACATGGTAGACGAGCGAGTAAAACAGGGTAAGAGAAGCGAGAAAACACGCAGAAGAGAGGCGGCGGGAGGGAAAGGAAAGAAGAAAGGGGAGAGGGCCCCGCCTTCTCCTTCCCGTGCCTCTGTGCGGCCGCAGTCCCTACAGGGAGCCCAACAGCGCCTTGAAGACCGAGTGACATTTCCTCTGCTGCTGGACACCGAGGGGCGAGGCGGGGCAGGAGCCTCAACGCGCCCTGTGGTAAGAGGAGCACAGATGGGCGCTCTCCGCGTCACTCAGTCCTTTACTTTAAAATAGAGCGATCACGTATAGCTCCTAACGGTCTATGGACACCTCACAAATAAAGATCTGTGAGATTAATTTTTAATGCAGTCCCCCACCAGGTGCTTGTAAACACACATTTGTAGGGATTGAGTTAAATTCAATCGAAAGTTGCACGACTCCTTAATGTTGATACACAGTTTGGTATGTATTACGATACTGAAAGTAACTACAGGTAATTTACAATGCAACAAATCCACGTATTGGTTATTGTGACCGTTTTCATGCAAAGAAATGCTTGCATTTTAAAGATGCCAAACTTGCTTTGTAATTTTGAATAAAAGCCTACCTAAAACGTTGATCTCTCATTATCATAGACATCAGTCAGTGGTCTCAGAGCTGGCAAAAATAGTGCCAAGAACACCGGGGTGGCACCGCATTCTTTATTTTCCATCCGTTTTTCATCATACTAACGGAACACTATTTTACTATTCGCTATTAGTGAAATAAAAAAAAATGGCGCATACTTAGCTGGACCGAAACCTTTAGTGGCAGATGCGATTAGTAAATATGGTTTAAATGCATGTTGTGTATGTGCATGGGGGCAGTGTGTTTATGTGAGGCGGCAGTGTATGTGTAAGCATATGTGTGTGAATGGAAGTGAGTGAGTTGGTGACAGCTAGTGAGTGACAGTGGACCTGCCGCGGTGCGTCCTATTCCTGATTATCCCGTAACACCGCTCTCAGTTAATCCTTCCCAGGGACTTTGTGGGCTCCTTTTCAGCAGATTATGTCTAAAGAGTGGATCAGCGCATCTATTAATAAATGGGTGAACATCTTTTTGCAGCCTTGAGCCACAGATCACGTAATGACATTCTATGGCCAATGCATTGCAAAGCACTGCAATGCATAGATCATGGCTTCCTTCTCCTGTGCAGATTCCCTCCTCCTATGTTTTTCCTGGTATTAGGTTCTATGAAAAATTCAAAACCGAGTTTCTTCAGCTGTAGCTCAGCCTATCCGGGCTTGCCTGTGAACAATTTCCATGATTTACCTTTAGAAGGGCATCAATATTTTAAACTTAAAGATTCTTTACATTTTTACCAGCACAAACTTGGACTTAGCTGGATAAGTATCACAAAGTTGCTTTGGGAAGGCTTCTCTAGATATCCAGTACGTAATGAGAACTTTACCAGACTTTTGCCTCTAAGCCAGCAATTTGCAGCACAATATGGTATCTGTCCAGCTCAGAATAAATGTGTCATGGCACTCAGCCGCATGTATTGCTTGAAATGGAAATATAGAAGTATAAGTACTTATTATCCCTAGTACTTGTTTGCTCCAGCAAGTTCTGGTACTTTCTTGGTAAAATTACTAACTGTTTTACAAACCAAAAGCAGTGGCAGACAAAAATACGTCACAATAATATTGTTATCTTTTCATTTTCAGCACCTGACAACCTGAAACATTACCGCATTTTGGGGCAATTTTCCAGCAAACAACAAGAGGACCCCAACCTCCTTTGCTGCTCTCTCACCCGACCCCGGCTACAACCCAGCAAACACCAGTGTTAAAGGTAAGGAAACTGATGCTATATATTTTTTTACATGGGAGTTAGGGATATGTTTGTATGTGGTCACTCTCAAGGCCCTCAAGCAGTGTCTTTCAGTGCCTCCAGCAACCACTATGGCACAGAGAGGCAGGAGGCAGTACGGCTCTATTTTTAGCTGTCATTTGAGATGTATTAGGTTAATGCACAAGATATATGTATAATGTATTTATACTGTAATTTGATATTATTGCACTGCACCTTATACGTTGTACTTTGATTATTGACAGGTTTCTTTAATATATATATATATATTGGTAAGGCCAGCAACACACCATCATGAATACAGTACAAGAGCTGATTACAAAGTCATTCCAGTCACGGCCACTTGAACAAAAACTACAGATAAAACAATTAGGACCTCATCAGCCTAAAATAAACCTACAGCAAACTACCCAGGACAGAGGAAAAATGTCAAATCGTACATTCTCAAATGCCTGGTACACAAAAGCTGATTGGCTTACAGGGTGCCCTATAAGAAATTCTCTGTTCTGCTTCCCCTGCTTGCTGTTTGGCGGTGACTTTTCTTGGACACGGCAAGGAATGGTCGACCTGAAGCACATCGCTGAAAAAATTAAGAAGCATGCGCTCACAAGAAATCATCTGGAAAACCTGACAAGACTGGGAATGTTGGGGGAAGACGCACCAATTGAGCAGCAGATAAATGATGCGTATCGCAAATCCATTCAAAAACACAATGAAGCTGTTGATAGGAACAGACAAAATCTATCCAAGATCATTGATTGCATTCGTTTCTGTGGTGCTTTCGAACTGGCATTGCGAGGCCATGACGAATCAGAAACTTCCTCAAAACCTGGGATCTTCCGAGGCCTAGTGGATTTAATGTCAACCATAGACCAGGATTTGGAAAGAAATTTAGCACATGCTACAGTCTTTAACCCCTTCCCCGCTCATGACGGAACCGCTCCGTCATGAGCCACGGTTGCCGTGTGCTCATGACGGAGCGGTTCCGTCATGCCACGACCGTTGGCGGCCGCTCCGCCTACGCGGCGCTGTTTCCCCGCCTGTGCGGGGGGACAACGCAACTGGGCGGAGTCATGACGGAACCGCTCCATCATGAGCACAGCTCAACCGCGGCTCATGACGGAGTGGCTCCGTCATGAGCACAGCGCCACCGCGCTGCCCCCCCGCACCCCCCAGCGCTGCGGCGGAATTCCCGCCGCAGCGAAGGGGTTAAGGACACCTCTAATACAATACAAAATGAACTCCTTGACTGTATGCTGGAAATTATAAGAAGCCATATTGTGCAAGAGTTGCGAAACACAGACTTTGTGGCTATTCAGGCTGATGACACCACTGATGTGTCCACTCAAACACAGTCCGTGTTAGTGTTTCGGTAACTTGACAGTGACAGAAACGTTGTGGAAAGATTTTATGGCTTCACGCATTTAAGTGACTCTAGTGCAGCAACCATCACTGAAGCAATACTGTGTCAACTGGACTTAATTTTCCCGGACCTGCCTCAAAAACAAAAACTTATCGCACAAAGCTATGATGGTGCGTCCGTAATGAGTGGAAGCCTTAGTGGAGTTCAGAAACGAATTCGAGATGTGTACCCTAATGCTCATTTTGGGCACTGTTACGCCCACCAACTCAATCTTATTATGCAACAGGCGGTATCAAAGATCAGAGAGACACGAGTTTTCTTTCAGGATATCGGAGGCATAGCAGCATTCTTCACACGTTCCCCCAAAAGAACAGAAGCCCTTCATGAGATTGTGGACAAAAGCGTACCAAGGGGATCCTCAACTCGTTGGAACTTTCACATTCGTACAGTCAACTTAATCTTTCAACAGAGGGAGGGCCTTGAGAAATGTTTTGTCGCCATAGCATCCAGAGCAGACTTTGATCACACAAGTCAGAGTGAAGCCCATGGCTTTATTAGAACACTACAAGACAAAGAGTTTCAGTTCTTACTGTTTTTATTTCATGACATAATGATTCCTGTTGATGTGTTATACGATCAGTTGCAAAGAAAAGACCTAGATACTGTCTCTGTGAAAGCCAATACATCTGCATTTGTACAACAGATTATGAAAGTGAGAGATGGGGTTGAAGATTTAGAGAGCAAACTGCCGGAGCATTCTATTTTTGCAAACCGCAGACAAAACATCACCTCTCTGGTTCGAATTGGAAAGGAGATTTGTGACATTGTAATTGTGCAGGCGAAAGAACGTTTTTCATTCACAAAACATTTGGTGAGTGCGACTTTATTGCAAAGTAAAGAGTTTGCACAATATGATGAATCCTTCCCTGAGCGTGCTCTGAATCAGGCTGTGGAAGCATATCCTATGCTCAAAAAAGAGCAGCTGAGAACTGAGTTAACTGTACTCTACGGAATGCCTGTGTACCGGAAGGCCACAAGCGCCTTGACTTTGCTGAGTTTAATTCATAAACTGCATATGGAAAACTCACTTACAGAGACAGTGACTTTACTAAAAATTGTGATTACGACTCCAATGACAACAGTAGAAGCTGAACGATGTTTTTCAGCCTTAAAGCGCATAAAGACATTCCTCAGGAACACCATGCTAGAGGAAAGACTAAATGCTTTGGCGATGCTATCTGTAGAGAGCAAGCTAGTCCAAAAGATACCGGACTTCAACATGAAAGTAATTGACAAGTTTGCTACACTGAAAGACAGACGTGCGGATTTCATTTACAAAAAGTGAATGCTGCTACTTGTTTGTTGAATACAAGTACTTGCGTGGACCTATGTGAAGTGTGTGTACAAAGCTCAGCTTAACCAGAATCACGGTAACAGCGCATTGCGCTGCCTCTTTTATATTCAGTATATTGTAAGACTGTTTTTCTTCCCCTGCCTTTCCTTGTTTTGTTTCCCTGTTTTCCCCTTGCTTGCCATTCGTTACTCTAGAGTCTAATATTCAGTATGTTGTAAGACTGTTTTTCTTCCCCCGCCTTTCCTTGTTTTGTTTCCCTGTTTTCCCCTTGCGTGCCATTCATTACTCTAGAGTCTAATAGAGTCGGAAGGCCGTAGGGGAAGACTGTGGACTTTTCTTCAAGTTCCTGACGCTCCTGCGGAACGAGCCTGGCAACCATTACACTGCTGTGCAACTTCTTCTACTCTTAGAGCTGAGATTTCCATGAGTCTTATAGTCTGAATTCAGCACCTGAGCATAATAGGACAGAATGTATGAAGCTCTGTGGTAATACTGAATAAGCAGCTACCTATGTTATGCCATCTATTAATGTAATAACTGCACTTTCACAATTGCTTCATTAACCTTCCTGCTTTCTCAAATTTGCTTGAAAATGCACGATTTTTCTTCAAAATTTTCTTGGGTGGGGGGGTAACCCCCCAAAACCCCCCTTTTGGGGTTCGGGCTCGCTCGCTGCGCTCGCTCGCTACCGTGCTGTATGCTAATTCGTTTGCGCCCCACCACTTGAAAATCTCACCCACCGCCCCTGCAGTAGAGGAGTGCAAAGTTTTTTTGCTGTGACAAATGTCACGACTAAGCAAACTTTTTCTCTGGATTGTGAGAAACTTATTGCTCTAATTGTGCCTGGCCAACATAAAAAGTTTCTGTTGTTTTTGTCCTGCGTATTACATTTTACAAAGCTTGCATGTGCATAGTGGCAAACTTTTGGAGACCTTTTCTATGTAGGTTTCCCTTTTGTGTAGACTTTCTATGCAGAATGGATTTGCTCAGCAGAAATCAATAACTGTTTTCTGCAAAGGATATCATGTACAGAACCATAATGGCAGCATTCAATCGGTGAATCAGAAAAAGTTTGACTAAAAAATATTCAATTCAATTCAATAATATTTATTCGGATATAAAATATCCATAAAAGCACAGGTCGAGAATACCAGCAACAGTACAATTTTGTTAAAAACACAGTATAAATACAATAGATAAAAAGGGGATTATCAAGTTACAAAGACTTCAATTATGAGCATATATTAAAAAGAACATATTATACAAAACAACAATATCATAAGAAGAGTTAAAAACGGACAGATAGCAGCATAATAGTGTTGAAGACTTTCAGGGGTTCGGCAAACAGATAGCAGCATATTATACTTAAATAACTTTATTTCAGTCAAAAGACCATAAAAGCACAGAATAAAAATACTACAATATACAGTTCAGTGCAAACAGACAAGGACTGCCGCCAGTTACATAAAAAATAGTGCAAATTTTGGCTGACCAGAAACAAAATCATTAGTTAATTGTAAAGGTTTGTTACAAAAGGGTTACACAGATATAAATGCTAACAGAATTTCTTGGTAATATACATAGATAGTAGGATACCAAGGACCACATAAGTCTAAGGATACTGCAAGATGGATTATGCAGAGAGTCCATCATTTATAGCACATGCCCTTACTATATCTACAATGTAAAAAGAGCCTCATTTAACTAATTCATCTTGTGTCAAAAAGACATTATATTCAACGTGTACATCTTATAAACAGGAAAAAAGTCAGTTTAAAAAATGTCATAAAATAGGATAAAAACACTCAAAAAAGTTAAAACCGAGATCCAAGTTAGAAATTTACAAAGTATACACAGAGATTCACATGCCACTTTACAAGGGCCCTACGTAAATACCACATCCAGTTTAAAAATCGAGAAACAGCAAAAACTATTGGGGGATGGGTATCATATTTTAGTATCCTAAAAGCCTCTAGATATAGCTTAAACCCGAGATTGCGGCATATTGGTATTATCCAGCGTTTGCGTGGGAGGGTGTATGCCGGGCAAAAGAATAATACATGTACTTCCGACTCTTCCCTGTAGGTACATGCGGGACAGGTCCTCTTATTCCCTAGAGCCCATTTGCTAGTAAGGGCATTTAGAGGGAGATTCCCCACGCTGAATTGCATGTAGAGTTTCCTGGCCTGCAAAGGATAAATCAAGTCCAGGAACTCTTCTTTCCTATATTCAGCCTTAACTAGCAAAAACTCTGCAGTCATCGAACCCCCTATGGCACTTCCCTGGATAGCCAGCAAGTTAACCTGTCTATAAAGAAGCACTAGGTCTTGTCTAGATATTGATCTACATGATATCTCTGGGGTTAACCAGAGATCCGGCCTACCTAGCCTAGCCGAAAGATCCCTAATATACAACAACCACAGGATCTTTTTTGCTGTTTTAATGGTATTTGGGATCTCCCCCAGCTCGTCTCTGTAGGCGGAAAGTACTGAGGTCACCCACACCCTGCGCAAAATATAATGGGCCTCAGGGCAATTACTTCATTTATAGGCAGCAGGCCCAGGTCCATACAAAGAGGAACTAAGGGGGTACTGGGTGGGAGGCCTACAATCTGTCTCATAAAGTTATTCTCTATTTTTGTAAAATTGGCAGCAGACATATGGCCCCACATTTCAGCCCCATACAAGGCGGCTCCTCTTGCCTGGGCTTTATATATTTCTAGTGCAGGTGCCACTGACCTATGTGTGGTTGACCTATGAAATTTCATTATCCCACCTACCATCTGTGTTAGTTTAAGTTTGGCCTTGACCATTTGGGGTTCCCATGTAAAATCTTCTGATAGGGTAATACCCAAGTAATCAAATATCCTCACCCTTTCCAGGGGTATACCATCAAAAGTAGGCCTGGGCGAAGCACTACGCTACGCTCGCGTAATTTGCGAAGTTCGCGCTACTTCGCACTACGCGAACTGCACGTAGCACAGTGCGAACACGCGTAGCGTAGTGTTGCGTAGTGCTGCGGTCATTTTTTGCTTGCTCGCGGTCCTCAACGTCAAGTTGGCGACCGCGAGCAAGCAAAATGACATCCCGGCGAGACTTTTTCCTTGTTCGCGATCGCGAGCATGGAAAATAAACCTCCCGGCGAGATTCCCAACGCGAGGAGGTCAGGTTTCTCATTGCGAGGGGTCGCGTATGCTCGCGACCGCTCGCGATGAGAAACTACCAGTTCGCGTTGAGAAAGCTGCCGCTCGAGTAAAAATCTACTCGAGCAGCAGAAAACTACAGCTCGCACTGTGCAAGATGCCATTTTCAATGATTGCACAGTGCCGGTTGCTTGTCCGCACTGTGCAATCATTGAAAACAACATCTTGCACAGTGCGAACATGTTACTACGCAGTTCGCGAAGTGCTACGCGTAGCTCGCGTAGTGCGAACTTCACTTTGCGTAGCTTCGCGAAGTGCTACTTCGCGAACTACGCCCACCATTAATCAAAAGAGGGACTTGGTCGAGTAGTTTTTGGGGGGTTGAAGATCATATATTTTGTCTTGGTTAAGTTGATCTCCAAACCCCGCTTAGTACAAAACTCGGCAAAACCGTCCCAGATGCGTTGGCTACCAGATGGAGTTTTAGACAGCAGCAGGGTGTCATCCGCAAACATGAGTGCGGGAATCTTCCCCAAACCCAATTTCGGGGCGTCATTATCCTTGATGTTGTTAAGATGGTCAATGAGCCCATTGATATAAAGACAAAATAGGGTTGGGGCAAGAACACATCCCTAACGTACACCCTTGTGAACAGGGAAGCTCGCAGATAGTTTCCCATATTTCCCACTTCTTACTTGCGCGTAGGTCCCTGTGTGTAGCCTCACCAGGACTTTAAGGAGATAGGGCGGAATCCCTAGGTCGTTTAAGACTTCCCAGAGTTTCCCCCTGGGAACCAAGTCAAAAGCCGACTTTAGGTCGATAAAAATAAGATAGAGGCTGCCACCCTCCATCTTAGCTGTTTTCCAAAACAACAACTGTAGCCTAAATATCTGGTCCACAGTTGAGGTACTTGATCTAAAGCCGGCTTGATAGGGGCTCAGGATTCCTTCCTCCTCTATCCAGCTTTGGATGCGATCAAGAAGGACCCTGCCCATCAGTTTTTGTGGGATATCAATAAGACTGATGGGCCTATAGTTTGACGGGAAGAGTGGGCAGCCTTTTTTGTATATGGGAACAATCTCGGCCCCTCATGATGGCATTAAATAAAGCACATAAATAGGGAGTCCAAATTTTTGGATCCATATGAAAAAGCTCCCCTGGAAGTTTGTCTAAGCCGGGGGCTTTGTTAAGGGGTAATCTACTGATAGCATTCTGAACTTCAGTCAAAGTAATATCGCACAATCCTTCTAAGTAAGGGTCATGCAATAAATCCAAAAAAGCTATATTGACATCCACCAATTCCTCCCCGGCATAGAGCGCCTCAAAATGCCTCTCCCAGGCTTCTGGCGGTATATTAGGTTTCCGGGCTGATTGTCCTTCCTTGTTTCCCACGCTTACTAGGGCCCAGAATGATTTCATATCTCTATCCTTCAGGGCAATCCTAAGCGCTCCCACTTCTCAGTTTCCCAATTTTCCTTTTCCCTTTTTAGGGTCCCTTTGTATATTGCCCGAAGACCTTTAATTCGAATTTTGTCCTTAGCCTTGACTGCAGCTATTAGATCCTTCTTTGCTTTGCGGCAGGTGGCATTAAACCAGGAGTTGGTGTCATATTTAGTTCCTGTGCGTGTTGCAGTTGGGTAGACTTTCTCAATCAGTCTAGCAACTAACTGCTCATGGATCTCAGCTGCCCTCTTCTGAGTCCCATACCAGACCTCCATCTGGCCTAGTTTCCCCATTTCCTCTATCAAAGGTATCACCAACTCATATACTTTAGCCAACTTTTTTGGCGATTGTTGTATATGGCACCACCTGACCCTTCGTCTTTTGTTTGAAAGCAACTATTGGTTATCCCCCACGCTAGGCGAAGATAGAGGGATAGAAATGCCCATGCTCTCTGAGTTCAAGGACAGTACCAAAGCGTTGTGATCACTGTCCTGTCTCTCAAGTACCTGAAAGTCAAGAACCTTGTCCCAGGATTTAGTTTCCACTAAAATATAATCAATTAGGGATGATTGACCTTCCCTATTGAATGTATGCTGGGCCGGTTGGTCAGATTTTGTTCTCCCATTACAGGCCCTGAGTGAGTGTGCCAGAGTCAATGAGTGAAGTTGGATGGCCAGTGGTGTCCAGATTTTTATAGGAGTCATTTGAGGTTCAGGTATAGACCAGCAACGATCTTCTTCTGAGGGCTCGCCTATATTCAGATCAGTGAGTGGCTCATACTGGCAATTGAAGTCGCCCCCTACAATCAACATCGTATCTGGGTCTAAAGTTGGTAAAAAGCATCCCAGATTGTCCAAAACCACAGATTCCTGTCTATAGCTTACGGGTCTGGAGTATATATTAATGAGAGCTAGTTTGAGCTTAGAAGGAAATGTCAACATAACACATAAAATATCATTCGTTGACAGAGTTATTAACTCAGCATTCGCCCCAATATGCATGCCCAACCATAAAATTAGGCCGCCCGACGGTCTACCCCTTCCACTGGAGGTGGCCAGAATGTTAAACGATGCAAATCCCATCCTATGATATTCCTCCGTGGCCCAAGTCTCATGAAAGAAGCAGATATCGTGATTATCTATAAAGCCTCCCCAGTCTGAGCAGGATAATTTATTTTTAACACCTGCTAAATTCCAAGATAAAATCTTCAGACGACCCCCTGCTTTGCTGGGCAGTTCCTGCACTGTAGTTATGGGGGAGTATAAAGCTCCAGAGGGATTCTTACCCGTCTGGCTAATGTCCTGGATCTTTGTCCGGAGATCTGAAGATGTAACTATCAGATCAATTGCTTGCTGTGTCCCTAGGCATAATGGGTTGGCCTTTGATAGACCCTCCTTCCCCGAACCATATGCTCCAGTGTTCCTAATTGTGTTTTGGGTCCAGGCCCTGCAATCTTCCACTAAAATCTTGACTGAATTATCTTTAGACAGGTCCTCCTGCCTTAAGGGTAGGATGGTATAGGCAGTCTCGTTGGTCCTCATAGCAGAGCCTATATTAGATTTTGTGGTGGTTGAGTTATTATCTGTAGGTGAGTGGTGGTTTCTAAGCCTACAGCCACCTCCCCCATAAACTATTGCATATGAATCACCCGCACAATCCCCGTTACCGCTTGTGGGAGTTTGTCAATCTACCAGATCAAGGGGGCTGTATCTATTACTTACAGGGATATTGAAGCGTGGGGTAATAGAATCACTGTCCCCGCCGCCTTGCTGTGATTCCCCTGAGTGGGCCCTTAGTTCCCATTTCTTGTGTATCAGACTCATCCTCTCTTCGAAGGTGCCCTGTGGGTAGAAATAGCTAAGTGGTAATGTCTGGATGTTTTTGCTTATCAACCCAGTAAACCATCCTAGGATGTGCTGGACTGTTCGTCTGTCCCTAAAGTTAATCAGGATGCAATTCCCCTGTATATCTTTCTGCCGCTGACCCACCCAGTTAACCCTACGCACGTGGATAATTTTACTGTGCGCCCTGGGTGGAAGAGGTCTGTTGTTGTTTAACCAGTGTGATACTTTATTAATTCTGTGTATGTCTCCACTCGACTAATCTGTAGTCTAGGCACTCCAGCTAATACCACCACATACGAAGAGGAGGCTGGTGGTAGATCTATACACGGAAGACAGGATTCTGTTAAATGGAGCAAATCTCCACATCTTTTTTTGCCACCCTCATTTGGGAGCCTATAATCCTTATCCCAATTAGGTATACCCGCAGGACGTTTACCAGGGGCATTTTCTTTGTTCGCATTTTCACCATTTGGGGAGTCCCTGGCTCCCAATAGAGGAGTAGATGGTCCAGACCTGTCGGGAAGAGGATGGGGGATGATAGATGGATTGGCCGATACAGTCATTGCTTTAGTAGGCTGCTCAGGTACTACCCTTGGGGCCATATCTTTAGCACACTGGACCCCTTGGAGACTAGATGCTAGTTTAGTGCCCCAGGAATCTACTTGTGATGATAGTGAATTAATTTTACTCATCACTTTGTCTAGACTAATTAGGATTGCTCGTTCTATATAAGCTTTGAGATCATTTACCATCTCTATAACCCAATCAGGGGAATTCCTTCCATCCTTATTGCTTAAATCGGATGTACAATCATTGGTGGAGCTCCCAGATGATACGACCGAGATTCTACAGGAACATTTTTTGCCTGTGTCAGTTTTACTTTTCTTTTGGCTCTTTTTAATCTTAGGTGTATTTTTTTGTAGTATCTCCACCCTGGTCTCCCCCTTGCTTTGATGATATCGCTGCTTTACCCTGAGTTGCCGTTACATGGGAGTTGTATATATCATCTAGTTGTTGGATTTCCCTAGATGTACCTATTTCCGGGGCTACCGAAAGAGGGGATAATGTTGGCGTTATCGATAAACGTCTCTCTGTTCGAGAGATTTCGTTGGTTACTGCACCAATGGCCTGCTGCAACATTTTATCTATGGCAGTGTGTTTTTCCATTGGGGTGCGGGGTTGCGTTTTCTGTCTAGTGGTAATTCTATGGGGTGGAGGAGTTTGTTTTCCCATGTCCTGATTTACAAGGGGAGCACATGTTTTCTCCCACTGGGACGGGAATTGATGTACTAACTTGGCACAACTTAGCTCTATTGATGTCAAACCAATGGGGAAACCGGACAACCTCACAGGTAGGGACACCCCTGGGAAGCAATAGTCAATCGTTCACAGTTCCAAGGACGTATTGATCCAGGACGCTCACCACAGTGCCTTACTTATGGAATCCGAGAGTGGGAAGTTAGAAGATTGGCCCAGCCCAGCCTCATCCAGCCTCTGACGGCCTAGGACTGTCCCGCCCTTATCCCGGGCTTGTCCCGCCCTTGTCCCGGGCTTGTCCCACGCGCGTCCCGTGGGTCGAGGGACCAAGCAGAGCTTTATGCACCTCCAGGCGCTGGCAGATGACGGGCGCGGCAATCGGGGGTGATGGGATTTGTAGTCCTGGTATGGCGGAGCCAAGCCCGGCCAATAGCAGCGGCAGAGCAAAGCCCGGGGTTCTCTTGTAGGCTATAAGTTCTGTTTACAGGCTGAAGGCAGAGGGGCTCAGCGAAGAAGGTCCCGGCCAAGCAGAGTGGCGGAGCAAAGCCCGGCCAGCAGTTCCGCCCCCCAGCAAGGTAGATGAATCACAGGGGACTTGGCCCCAAGCAGAGCTTTATGCGCCTCCAGGCACTGGCAAATGACGGGCGCGGCAATCGGGGATGATGGGATTTGTATTCCCGGTATGGCGGAGCCAAGCCCGGCCAATAGCAGCGGCGGAGCAAAGCCCGGCCCGGGGTTCTCTTGTAGGCTGTAAGTTCTGTTTACAGGCTGAAGGCAGAGGGGCTCAGCGGAGAAGGTCCCGGCCACGCAGAGTGGCAGAGTAAAGCCCGGCCAGCAGATCCGCCCCGCAGCAAGGTAGATGAATCACAGGGGACTCGGCGGTGACTAGGGCGATCCCTGATGTCCGAACTTGCCCCCAAGTGACTGCTTCCCAATTCAAACGTAGCCCAGGGCTCTCAGAGTACTGCTAGCTATCGCCAGTAAGTTTGAAAAATTACAAGGGCCCTTTAAGGCGCCCGGTCACGCTTGCCTGAGTTGGCCGAGGCTCTGCTGCTGCTCCGGCGCTCCCGGCTGGTGTCTCTGTGTGCCGCCCACCGTGCCGAACACCAAGCGGGAAGGCAGCTCGCGCCGAACTGGAGGCGCTGGGTCAACGATGGTTGCATCCTGTTCCCCGGTCTCGAGACACTGAAAGGTTCCTGCCAAAAATTGGGGTTGGCATTTTTAAAAGGGGCAGGCTGGATCACCCGCTACGTGGCCCGCTCCTCCGGATATACAGACGGTTTGCCCCGGGCGGTACCCTCTATATTATATTAAAGCGCGGTCGGTTGTAAACAGTTTTAGCAGCGTAATATAAAGTGCAATTAAATGTAATCTTTTAAGGTAGTCCAGTATTGTTTTGTATATTTTTGATAAAAGTTACAGAAAAATAAAAAGTGTAACATTGTTTGATTGCTACGAGTGCCACAGGGACAGGGCATTTTCTCTGGATTAATATTGAATCCCAAAGGGAAGCAAAGTGAGTATTTTAGGGTGCCATCCCTGAGGCAAAAGAGCAAACTTCTCTCCCAACCGCTTGTATTCTTCAGAAGATATTTAGATGGCGTGTAGGTTAGGGGGCTGTTAGCCTCCACTAGCGACATATACCTAGTGACTGATGATTTTGGGATCTTGCATTTTTATAAGATTCATATAATGCATCCATCAAGACCTTTTTATTTATTCCCTCTTGGCCCAAGGGATTAAAAAAAGACGTGGTCTAGATACACGCTAGTTAAACTTTTTCTAACAGCGGAAAGCCAGGGTATTCAACCTCCCTTGTCGCAGTTGAGGCAGTCAGCTATAATCTCCCTTGTCAAGGTCGCTGCCGGATTTTGCCAAACTTTTAGCCAAAATATAGCTGGACAGGACCTGATAAAGTCTTTTATGTAGAGCAAATTTAATTCCTTATGACACACAAAGTTAGGTGAGGAAATTTGGGCCCCTAGAAGTTTACGACAGAACCTATTTTCCTATCTCTGGATTCCACAGCAATTTATAAAACCCCAAACTTCTGCGCCATATGTGGCAGGGGGAATGCACTGTGTTTTATAAATTTTAGCTATAGATAATACTACCTCTGCTTGTTTGGGTTGGGGAAGACTCAAGATCGAGTTTGTCGCTTTTATACATTTACTTCTGCTGTGGGCAACAGGAGCTGCCCAAGATCCAGTATCAGAAAATACTAATTCCAGATATGGGAAAGTGTGGGTGCATAACAAGTTTTCAGGACCTGAGGTTATTGAATTAATATGATGTTTTTTTGGGCCACAAGTCATTATAAAAGATTTCTTAAAGTTAGTGCAAAGGTCTAAGTCTGCCATAAAAGCTACAAAACCCCTGACTAAAGTGCGTAGTGCGTTCGGAGTGCGGCCCATTAGGACCACATCATCTGCATATAGTAGGGTGGGGAGTACGTTACCATTGATGCTAGGTACGTCGTTGGTAAGTTCTGACAGTACATTGTATAGTTAATTTATGTAAAGGATGAATAAAAGAGGGGCCAGTACACACCCCTGTCTGACCCCTCTTCCAATGATGATGTCCTTTCAATCAATCAATCAATATGAACTTTATTCGGATAAAAACAACATATCCATAAAAGTACAGTTTAAAAAATACAGTATTTACAAATATCTCATAAAAGAAATTAATCCAAATTCATGGAGTTACGAAAGCGTACGGCCATTTTTAAGAAGGATCCAACTCGAAAACATAATTCATCATTATCAATTGCAAGCACCAGCTCATAGGCTATTTTATAGTCAGTTACGCATCGGGATTTGAAATATGAAATCAAATATTTTTTCGTAAGCGGTAAATAAAAAGAACAAAAGAATAAAAAAAAAAAAAATGTAGCATAGATTGTTTCAAATTATGGGTACATGGACAGGGGGTATAATCAAGGTTCGAGGAATAACCAATAGGAAAGGACAGTAAATATTTCATGGTGTCTGTCCTTAGCCTGAAGAATAAACCCCTTTCCCAACAGCCAACAGATTTTAAAAGGTATTTAGGCATAACTGTGGTTACATGCTCAATTTGCATATATTTAGCAACCGAGGTTTTGTTACATTCTGCTGCTAGCCTTTTTTCTTTGTAGGATGCATAGAGTAGTTTTTCCACAGTTTTAATGCTTAGTAGGTTGTGGGCTAAAGGGTTTGAAAAAAAGTGTTCCAAATTCAGGCTATTTAAACTTTTATGGACTCCGACCAACCATGGTATATCCAGCCCTCTGTCACATCTTAGGCAATCCAAAATGATTTCCCTAGTCAGTTGCGCAGCCGAGTTCTTCCAGATTCTAAGCCAGAACAATGTCGGGCGAGCCTTAATAAAGTCCTCCACATAAGATAAATGAAGCTCGCTATGACAATAATATATGGAAGAGAAAAATGGGGCACCCAATATTTTACGGCAGAACCTGTTCTCTTCTCGTTGAATAGGTGTGCTGACAGTGTTCCCCCATACCTCTGCACCGTATGTAACGGTTGGAATACATTGTGTTCTGTAGATTTTAACAATAGCAGGCACTACCTCTATGTTTTTGGGTTTGGGTAGCCTGAGAATTGTATTAGTAGAATTAACAAATTTCCTTTTACAGTGGACAATGTGATCATTCCATAAACCGTTGGATGCGAAAACCAGACCAAGATACGGAAAAGTGCAGGTGCTAGACAATCTGATAGAGTTAGATACAATAGAAAGATTAAAATGCTTCTTAGACCCACATGACATTAAAAACGATTTCTTAAAATTAGTGCACAAATCTAATGTTGCCATGAATTCCACGAAGCCATGGACCAAAGCTCGCAAGGCATTAGGGGTACGCCCCATTAACACAGCATCATCTGCATAAAGCACCGCGGGGATCTTGTTACCACCGATGCTTGGGACGTCCTCAGTTAGGGGCAGTAGAGATTTGGATAGATCATTATTTATATAATATGAATAGGAGGGGGGCCAAGACACAACCCTGTCTGACCCCCCTCCCAATTTCAATTGGTTTAGAAATCACATCTGATGATGTCCTTTGAAACCTCCCCGTCATTGCTAATCCTTACCCGTGCCTTTAAGTTCCTGTGCAGATATGCCCAAAAATGGACTAATGCCTCATCCAACCCGTAGTTTAAAAGGACCGTCCACAAACATGACCTATTGACAAAGTCGAAGGCTGAGGTAAGGTCCATAAAAGCCAGGTAGATGGGTGACTTCCGGGCTATCGTGTACTTGACAACAATCAGGTTTAAATTAAGGCACTGTTCCACTGTTCCTAGTTTACTTCTAAAACCCAG
The DNA here is from genome assembly GCF_964204655.1 of Triturus cristatus. Taxonomy (NCBI): domain Eukaryota; kingdom Metazoa; phylum Chordata; class Amphibia; order Caudata; family Salamandridae; genus Triturus; species Triturus cristatus. Next base: position 287,720,554 of record NC_140580.1, read on the forward strand.
CTGACATCTGTTTAAAATATGTTCCCTTTCAGCCCAAGACCTTATTTTGTTAAACAAACTCCCCCTGAAGGATCTTCAATGTATTATCAATCAGGGAGATCGGTCTGTAGCAGCTAGGGTTGGATCGGTCTCCTTTTTTAAAGATAGGCACAATAATGCTGGTAGACCAAGTGCTTGGGATAAAAGTGCTTGTTAAGTTATTAAAAACATTGATTAAAAGAGGTGTCCAAAAATCCGGTTGGTGTTTAATGAGGTCGATGGGAAGCCCATCTGGCCCCGGGGCCTTGTTGCCTAAGCTTTGGTGAATGGCATCCTCAACTTCTGACACTAATATAGATATCCGTGCGACAGAAAGGTCATTTGAGGGTTTTAGAGAAATTAGCTTCCCAGGCTTCGCTAGCTATGTTGCAGCTTAGGGGAGTGAGAGTAAGGCCCATAGATCTCATGTCTTTAACTGCTGCCCAGAAACCGTTTCCATCATTAAGTGTAGCGGCACAGGCAAGATTATCCCAGCGTTCTTTTAGGAGCTCGTCTTTGCGTTGCCCGACTACTTTTTTATAATGGCACTGCAAACATTTAACAAGGGTTGCGTCCCTAGGTGTTGCTGTCAGTGCTACACGAAGTTCTGTGTTTGCTCGCGAGCAGGTACTGTTGAACCATCTAGGGTTCTGATTAATGTCTAACGCAGGCCTAGAGATCATTTGTTTAATGCCAGTGCACAGGTCGCTGAATGCCTTAATAACCTCTAGATTGGGGTCGCTAAATGACAGGCAGATTTCAATGAGCAATGGGTGCAATTTTATCATGTTGGAAAATAAAATATTATTATTAATACCTTTCCAAATTACTCTTAGTTTGTCAGTCGAAGCCACTAAATTACTTGCCCCAGACTCTTTAGCGAAGCTGGACTAGGGGCGAATGTAATTGTTGTTAAGATTGGGTTATGATCGCCCTGCGAGGTGCGTAGAACCTCAGCCTTTAATAAAAGATCTTCCAGTGAGGCAGATATAAAAACATAATCGATAATTGAGGAGCAACCATGACCCCTATAGGTGGGTATTAAGCAATTATTGTTTTGGCATACATCCGCAATTTCCATTACATTAAGTAAATTACAAGTAGACAGGTGATCTGACAGTTCCATCCCTCTTTTGCACGCAAGCCCATGAACCGAAAATATAGTACCTATTCCATTTTCCCTTGAGAGTTCGGTGTTAAAGTCACCACCGAGACATATTCCATCCAAATTATGGTGCACATTCTGATTTTGTGGATTAGTAATAAAATCAAACAAGTTAATAAAATTCATATTAAGGAGGGTTACAAAATCCTTATTGTAAAAATTGATAAAGCAAATTGAAGCCCCTCGTGTGTAAATCAAGGCTTAAAAATTATCATTATTTGCGGAAAGGGACTTTACACTACCACCTAATGAAATTTTAATCCAGATTGAAAGGCCACCAGATGGACATCCTACTTTGGGGCTCGTACGATGGTATTAAAACAAGCAAACCTTCTAAGAATAGATCCCTCGTACTCCATGTTTCTTGGAACATTAGTATATCATATTTTTGGACTATGTTGACCCAGTCTGTGGAGCTTAGCTTGGAGGACAGACCTGCAACATTCCAGCTAAGCACCTGCAAGTTTAAATTGTGTGATTCTGGGGTAACGATCTCCAAAGAATCGGACGAGGAACCAGTGATAGCAGGTACAGCTTGCATTGGAATGGGTGGCAGTCAATCCAGGCTGTCTAGACCTGACAAGGCAGAAAACCTGTTATACATAGTGTGTGGAGGGATGACAATGGTATTTAACCCCGGGGTTGGCTTATAGAAAAAACCCAGGGGCAGTGACCAAACGAGAGTTGGAAAGTTGTTGTTAAATTCCTGTGTCATCAGTATTGATTTTACCAGTGACGGTTGTCTAAAGTTAAGGACAACACAGTCTCCATTGATGTTCTTTTTTGAGGGTCCTACCCAGCCAACCCTGCGCACCATTATAATCTCGCCGATATTTGCCACCCTAAGGCCTTTATGTTTGACCAGCCAATCAGCGCTTTTATTCCACAGTTGATCCGAGGTCTCAGTTAGATTTTTCCTTGGGGGGGGGGGGGACCTGCCAAAACTAGGACATAGGGACATGCTGCGGCTGGTAAGTTAAGAACATCGCCCCTGGTCTCTAGAGACGGCCCAGTATCATTGTTTTCTGTAGTGGAAGTAGCACTCAGAGTGTTACGCCTCAAGGGAGCTAAGTTTATGGGGTTGGTGGTGGCGGCAAAATTGGCTGAGTGGGTATTAGGATTTGGGCAATTGGTGTTGTTAATATGCCCTGTGCATAATGGGAGATTCTCACTGGGGATGGGTTTAGACGGCAAGCTTTCTTTGGTTTTCCTGCATGTTGCACTGGCATCTCTAAAAGGGGGGGGTATAGGATTCGGGGTTTGTCGTTGAGCATTTAAATTCTCCATGCCAGTAGGCTTAGGATTCTGAACCCCCCTGGCTTAGTTGTAGATTTAAGTGTGCTAGTGTGTATGTTTGATTTGTTTATCAGTGTCTCTAAGCGGTCTAGGTGTTTCCAAAGTGCATTAAAATTCTTGTCCTGCAGATCTCTCATACGCTCATATACTACGTCCGCTACGGTGTCAATTGAGATATCACCCGGTCTAATGCGAGTTGTAGGGGCTGCAGTATACTCAGTTTGCGTGTAAATGGGTTAGTGCTTCTGATAGGGTTAGGTCAACAGTGGTATCCGTTGTGGCATCAGTGGGCTCCATGTTTGCTGAAGTCGCAGGGGCCAACGTGCTTTGGATCCATGAGCTCAGGGCTGTGCGTTGTTGTTTTGAGCGTGGGGTTGTTTCCTCTTAGAGCTGGTTGGTTTAGCTATAGTTCTTTTTCTTTTTGCCCCAGTGGTTATCGGGTTTGGGGAAACGTCTTTATTTGGGACGATATTCTTAGCATGACCCATAGCTCGGTCGTCCACAAAAACTTCATTATCATTATTGCCCTGGGTACTTTCTATGTCGCAGCCACTTCTCTGGGTTGGTGAGTGTCTGGTGGTATTGAAAATTACATTTGGCGATAGGGGAGGGCCAATACAATCCTCCTGCTCATCCCCTGCCATAGGATTGGTTCGATGTGCTACAAGTCGCAAGGGTAATCGCCTCTCTGTTAGCTCGATTTCCTTTGTGACAATGTTGACTGCTCTTTCTAGCATGCTATCTATGGTGGTGGTAGGACGGGAGGTTGGTGTAGTGGTGCGCTTCCCCATATCACAATGTTTTTTTAGCACTCACCTCAGCACAGCAACACAGCTTGTTGAAAACCACCTCTCAAAGGGGTGGCCCAGCCCAGCCTCTTCCGGCCTCTGACGGGTGCAGACGGACCCACCCTTGGCCCGGGCCTCGCCTGGGCGTGGCCTGGGCAGGCCTGCACGCGTCCCGCACTGCAGGAGCCCTGGGGTCAATTTGAGCGCCTCCTGGCGCACTTGCAGGGTGTGGGCGGTGAACGCGAATAGCACCTATCAATCCTCCCTACCGCTGTAAACAATTATATAAGCTGCTGTCTCTTATCAACCCTCACTCTCTCACCTGTCTCCCTCTCTATGGTCTAGCATCAGTTTCTCTTTTTCCCCTTAAATTATCTCCTACTTTTTTCATGAACAAAGCCTTCCCCACCTGTCTCTCCCCTCCCACTCTCTCTCTCTCAGTTATTTTTTTTTACTTGTCTCTCACCTGACTCCTTATTCTCTTGTCTCTGACCTCCACCTCACTTATCTCTTTCTCACCTCTCTCTCTATATCATCTACCTTTCACCTTTCTCTTTACCCTCCTCTCTCTCAGCTGCCTCTTGTTTTACTTCTCTCTAGATTGTCTCCATTTAACCGCTCTCATCAGTCTCTTTATAACTTATTTCTCACTTGGCATTCCCTCACTCTCAGTTGTGTCTTCCCTATGTCTCTTCATTACCCCCCACCACACCTGTACGCCCTCTTTCTTTCGGTTTCTCTCTGAGCTCTCTAGCACCATGCTTTATTCCCTCTCTTACTCCTGTTTCCTACTCTCCGGCTCTGTTTCTCTCACCTATCGCTTAGATGCCACATTTTTACCTGTCACCGCTCTCTGCTGTGTCTTTTCCTGACTGTCTCTTTTTCACCCCTTTCTCACACGAGAGTCCCCTCTATTTCTCTATTGTACCTTTATAATTTTTTTGCCTGTCAAATCTTTGTCTTTCCATCGGTCTGTCAGCGGTCTCTTTTTTGCTTGTCTTCAATTTTTCTCTTGTCTTCCCCTCTCACATTTGTCTCTATCTCTCCAACATATATCGCTTCATCTTTCCATTTCTCTTCTGTTTCTTTATTTTTCTTTCTCTTTATAGCTATCCCTCACCCACACTCCCCCACAAAGACACAAACTAACCTGTTCCTCTGTGCCTTATCCATATGTTGTGTCTTCTTCCTCTTTTCTGGCCTCTCTGCTGCTCCCATGTCCTCTCTAAACTTTTCTTTTTTCTGTCCTCTCTGCCGTATTTTCCCTCTTCCAGACATGCCTGGAGACATTGAGACACCTTTTTACGGTCTCTCCCAACCAGCAACAACACATTTTGTTGCAAGTTTGTTCTTTTGATTTTAAAGGCACTGAGCTGAGTTCTTGCTGGAGATGCCCGCTGCAAAAGCAGTTCAGCCCCTGTCACAAAAAGTAACATTTGGTTTGCGTGCAGTTCGGTTTGACTGATGAATTGGCAGTCACTTGTTAGTGTTAGCTGAAGGTTACACATAATTTTACAAAAAGCTCATGAAAGCCCTGTTTTAGAGTTTAAAGAGCTTTTTTAAAGCAAGTACGAAAAAAGGAACAGCATTACATCAACAATTATAGAAGAATTGCAGAAAATATCATACAGTATGTATGTTTGTTAAGCATTGTAAAATGAGAAAGTAGGACAGCAATATTGACAAGCTATGAACATTAACAAATTAGCATTTTAGGTTTTTTGTTTTGGAGAAAGCAAGAAAGAAAAAGACAGAGATAAAAGGGGAAAAATGAAAACAAACCAAAAAGAATATAAATGAATCAGCATCCTTACCAGATATAATAAATACAAATAATTGATAACAAACACTATGCATTTCTGATAACAAAGTAGGAACAGTACATTATGTATTAAGAACAGTATAAGAGAAATGTAACGTAATGCTCATGGCGGCTGAAAGACAATGGAACTGTCTTTGTTTTGTAGTGCAGAAGAGGATAAATAGTTGGTGAGTGGAGACCAAAAGGCTGCTTTTCGAAGGAGTTGTTGAGATGTGGTGGCAGAAGCTCTGTCCAGCCTATGGTGATAACAGAGAAGATTCCACCAAGCAGGAAAAGAAACCATAGTGGCATCCTTCCAGTTGGAGGTAATTACCTTGAAGGCAATAGCAATTAACAAATCCACAAACTTGTCCATCTTGGGAGCACCAAACCAATTTATAAAATATGGAGTAGATATCGAAAGGAAAATTGATAGAGCAAATGGAGGTGATTGATTTACATACATGGTCAAAAAAGAGAAAATGCTAGGGAAAAGAAAAAAAGGAGTGTAGGAATGTGCCAGGGTTGATTTTACATGACCAGCAGTTGGGGGACAAGTCGGAACTGTACTTGAAGAGAGATAATGGGGTTAAAAACAACCCATGATAAAAATAATAAAGAGTTTGGGTGGTGCAGTATTCTGTGGTGTATTCGTGTCCAAAGAGAGTTCCATGTGTGTACAGAGAGGGTACGCTGCAAATCTGATTCCCATAAAAGTTTCATTTTACTCTCTGGGTGATTGGGAAGAGAGAAATGGAGATATTTGTAGATATGAGAGGCCCAAACTGAAAGAGAAGTAACATGTGGTTCTAATGGGGGTCTGATGAGGAGGAAGGATATCCAGAGAGAAGAGAAAACTGATGAGTTAAAAGCAATCTTAAAGAGTCATACCTAAGAAGTGAAGAGGCAGGCAGACACAATTTAGACTGAACTTCCAGAGAAGATAGAAAATGAGTACCTTGTACTAAATGTTTAAACTGAATGATCCCTTTAGCTGCCCAATCATTCCCAAAAATAGTGCGGTTGGAAAGTTTAATAGATTTGTTATGCCAGAGATGGGAATCTAGGAACATTTGTAAAGATGTAAGAGATCCGCCAAGGACCGGATTGAAGGTTGAAATAAATTTAGAAATGGTTGGGGATTTAAATGAGCAAGGAGGATGAGTGAAATTGGCTAACGAAGAAAAAGGAAACAACGGAAACACAGATTCCTCCAATCTATGCCAAACCGATACAAGGGGTTCTTCCGAGGAAGATAGATAAGGCAACATTTGACTAATTAAAAAGGAGGAGTGGTACTGAGGAAAATTGGGAAAATGAACACCTCCCCGGTCCTTAGGTGCAGACAGGAAGGATAAAGAGATGCAAGCTTTCCGGTTATTCCAGAGAAATTTACTTAAAACACCATTAAGGGCCAGATGTAGGTAAATTCAATTTAGCGAGTCCTTAATAGCGATTTTTTCCGAATCGCTATTAAGGACTCGCTAAATTGAATGTAGGTAGGAATCGCTAAAATATTAGCGATTCCTTAAGATTCCCTAATAACGAATCGCAAATTGAGATTCGTTTATAAGGAATACCTACCCATTCATTCCTATGGGCTAGGAGGCCCATAGGAATGAATGGGAAGATATTCACTATTTGCGATTCGGTATTAAGGAATCGCAAATAGCGGGAGCTATTTCAAGGGTGCCAGGGTGTCAAAAGGACACCCTGTTGCACCCCTGAAATGTGCATGTGTGCACATGTGGCACACATACATGCCCTAATGGCATGAACGTGTGCCGCATGGCACTTTAAAAAAAACAAAAAAGTGCTTTTTTACAGGAAATAGCTAATTACCACCAACTTGAAGTTGGTGGCAATTAGCGATTCCTTAAGCCTAAAGTGCACTTTCTTTTGTGCTACCTACATTGCATTTAATGAATCGCAATTTGCGATTCTTTAAATGCAAGAGCAAAATAAGGAATCACAAATTTTGCAATTCCTTATTTTGCTAGTAGGTTTACACCCAGCTACATTGCTCTCAGCCAAATACCGATCGCAAACTAGTGATCGGTATTTGGCCACCTGCATCTGGCCCTAAGAGTTTTGAAAAATTTTAATGGAAGTTTCACTGGTAACATGGACAAATAAAAATTGATAACAGGATGCATCATCATTTTGATTGAGTCCAGTTTACCCCACCATGACAAAAATAAGGGAGACCATTTCTCTGCCATGCTGGTCACTTTTAATAAAACATCTTCCAAATTAAGCTGAACCGCTCTAACAATTTAAGTATGTTCCATCGAACATACTTTTTAAACAGTATTTGTTTAATGGAAATCCTTCGAATTTGGAAAAGTTGAACTTATATCCTGACAAGGCGGCGTATGAAGATAAAAGATCCTGTAAAGGCAGGCAAAGAGATGTAGGGGGATTAGATATATACAGCAAAATGTTATCCGCATATGCAGTAAACTTGATTTCAATTGCCTTATGTGTAAACCCCGAAAAGCGGAGGAATGTCGCAGAGAATGAAGAAAAGGTTAAAGCGATAAGATAAAGAGAAAGGGAGAAAAAGGGCATCCTTAACGGGGACCTCGTTGGAGAGTAAAATAAGAAGATTGAGATCCATTAACAAAAACTGAAGTGGTTGGGGAAGAATATAACAAACGTATAAAAGACAGGATAGCAGGACCAAAACCATGCCATTTGAGTGCGCACATCATAAAAAGCCAATGGATGCGATCAAAAGCTTTCTCCGCGTCGAGGGTTATGGCTGCAACAGGGGAGGGACTCTTAGTCGCAAGATGGATGATACTTAGAAAAGTTCTGGAATTGTCTGCCAATGTCCTTCCTTTAACAAGCCCCGTCGGTTCAGAGCCAATCAAATCCAGAATTTCCGGATTGATACGAAGAGCCAGCACCTTAGCAAAAATCTTACAATCCAAATTGATTAAAGGAATATGGCGGTAATTGGCACAGGATGAGGGATCCTTATCTTTTTTGGGGATTAAACAAATCATGGCTTCAAGTAAAGAGCCACGAGCCTCATTGTGAGAAATAAAGTGCTGAAAAAGAGATAGAAGATGGGGAAGAAGAGTCTGTGAGAAACAAGAATAGAATTCAGCGGTAAAGCCGTCCGGGTCAGGGGCCTTATCCTTGGGTAACTTGGCTAAGACTATCTTGATCTCAGAGAGGGACAAGTCTTCATCTAATATAGAGCAGTCGGGGGAAGGGGAAGAGCGAGGAGGCAACGACTCAAAGAATGCATCCAAAGCAGCATCAGAAGGGGAAGATTCAGGAGTGTATAAGGTCTTATAGAAATCCGTAAAACACTTCAATATTTCCTTATACTTGAAGTTATTAACACTGTTGTCATCAATGATATTGACTATTTTAGATCTTTGAGATTTGACTTTCAAATAGTTCGCCAGCCAGCAATTTACCGGCTTAATTGCGACCACCATAAAATTTGGAAATAATTTTTAGAAACGTTCCAGAAGCTTCCTCCGTTGATTTCCTATTAAAATTCAAATTTGCTTTGACCAATTTCTTAAGTGTAGCCTCATCATTAGAGGATAAATAAGTATGTTCCAGCTGTTTAATAGAGGAACGTAAGGAGGCAGATTCCTTAAGCTATTGTTTCTTCTTAACAGCCACATAGTCATTGATAAATCCTCTGGCTGTTGCTTTAAAAGCGTACCAAATGGTGTGAAAGGGTATATCCGGACTGGCATTAAAGAGAAAGAATTCTGACAAAATATCTTTGAAGCGCCCAATGAAAATAGGATCTTTGAGTAGATAATTATTAAAGCTCCAACTACAAGGTTTGGAGGGTATAGAAGGAATATCTAAATTAATAAAGACAGGATCATGATCGGAAATCAATATGGATCCAATTTCAGCATGATTTAGGTTAGGGAGAAGGTGTGGGCTCAGAACAATATAATCAATTCTGGACGTAGAATTATGTTCTGGAGAATAAATAGTAAATTCCAAACAATGCAGATGATATATCCTCTAGGCATCTACCAAACCCCTCGAAAGAATAGCGCTCATAAAGGTTTTCTGCATTTTATTGGTGGATTTCCTATCAGTGAAAGGGTCCATGACCTGATTGCAGTCCCCACCCATTAGGAGGTTGGAATCAGAACATGAGTGGAGACTATGTGACATGGATTGCCAAAACTGTGAATCTATACCAGTAGGACCATTAATGTTAAGGAGAGAAATAGGGGAACCATTTATGAGTAGATGAAGAAGAAGCCATTGTCCATCTGCGTCCTTCTCTTCTTTTTCTATAGTGAGGGAAAGGAACTTATGAAATAGTGTCACCACTCCATTTTTCCTTTATCTGGGGAACAATACACATGACCAACCCATTGTTTTTCAAGGGAGTTAATATCATTATCATTAAGATGGGTTTCTTGTAACATTGCAATTTTACAATGCAATCTGGAAAGATGGGTAAGTACCTTTTGTTTCTCAACGGGATCACGTAAACCCTTCATATTCCAGGAAACAATACGAACATTATCAGTTATCATGAGAAAAAAAAAGTAATAGGCAACACCATGAGCATTCTAAAATTAGTAAAATTGAGAATTTAACATGCGAAAATTTGAAATCAACAAATAAGTAACTGTGCAGTAAGAACATGTAATGAAAAAGCATGTGAAAAGAGTAAGAAATAGAGAATGAGAAAAAGACAAAAATAATCAGGAAAGATAGATTGGTGAAAGAAAAAGGGGGAAAATAGCCACAAGACAAAGGAAAAAGAACATGAAAAAGGAAACAAGCGTAGAATAGAAAATCATCATACTGTGAAAACAGAAACATTATATAAGTCTCTGTAAAATAAATACGAAATGTCAAGGGGGCGTGGCTAGCCGGCCATCATGGCGGACACGATCTGCTAGTGCTCCGTCCCTTAATCCCCCATTATCCACTATGTTTCTCCGATAAGCGCCGCCTGGGTCCCTAGAGACCAGATTTGGGCACCGAACGGCACGCTGCATCCCTCGTGCCCAGTGTTGTGCCAAATACCCCAACAGGAGACCGAACGCAAAGGAGCAGAGTGTGAGGCCTGGCTGACGGGGAAGCTGAGCGCGGACATTTTGCAGAAGATGGCCACCCGCGCCGCCGCTCAGTGAAGAAGCCAACGGCGCGATCGCACACGGGAGACGACCTTCCATCCCTGGTGGACCGGAGCTGTGTGGAGAGCCCTGGTGTAGCCGAGCGAGTCGAGATAGGAAGGAGGCGGGGACGGAGACAGCTGACCAGACGCGATGAGCGACAAAACCCCCGCACGGGAGCAGGAAGCACCTTGGTGGCAATCGGCGGCAGGGACTCCCGCGCGATCCTATCTGCGGCCCCCTGATGCCTGGGACACAGTACACTACCGGCGCTTGCCGCAGCACCCCGTGAGTGGAGAATTGTTCAGTGCTGGCAGCCTCTGTGTGACCAAATAGTGCGGTGAGACCCACAAGACCCCCATGAAGTGCAGGAGTGAGAAGCGGTGACAACCAGCACTCAGCACCCACCGTGCAGAGCAGCCTCGCGGCGACGCACTGGGACCGGGACCTACATGAGACACCGGCGGTGGTGAAGACCAAATGTAGGTGGGGGCTGCGTGAGAGAAACCAGCTGGGGCCTCTGAGACGTGCGGGGGGCACAGAGAAGTGTGTTTGACATCGCTATCACCGCTGAACCCGGAGAGAGTTTAACTCCACTGCTGGGACCGCGGAGACGGGACCTGAAGCGGGCAAGGGACCTGGGGAGCCTGGGTCTAGCGAACCAGTGGGTATCTGGAGAGGCCGTGCGTTGAATGGGCAACCAGCCCTGTAAGCGTGGGGATCAGAAGCCCTGGTCACACCGGAGAAGTCAGCGGATGCGTGGCACTCGCGAAAGCGGATCCGGGGCCCTGAATAAATGCTGGCGTGGAGAAGAGGTGCAGTCAGGATTCCTATCGCTAGCCCCTGCAGAGACAGCTGCGCCTACTTTTAATCACCTAGCCACAATCTCCTGACCTCCAGGAACACCACTTGCGACGGAGGTGATGGCTGAGGACCTGCGGGTTGAAGTCACAAGGAGCGCATAGCCCGTGCAGTGGAGCCGACTGCGCTGCGAGGTGGAGAAGGTGCGAGATAGGTGCGCCCGTGGGCGACACAACATCAGAGGCATCAACAACACAGGTTGAGCTCGGAGCCCAGTCCACTACGATCCCTGAAGTGAATCGGTTGCGGCGAAGAGTGTGTGGCTGCAGAACGACAGAATCGTGTAGGCCCCCGCGAGGGGAGCTTGGCCCTGAGCGGTGGAGGCAGTGGACGAAAGGTGGTGGTGGCGCCTGCGGCGGGCCCCCGGCTGGGCATCCATAAGTGCCCCGTCGCTGTGTACACAAGTATGAGAGGCAACACAAAACTAAATACACTGTATTAGTACAGTATGAGAACTGAGTGCTGAGTCCACACAAGGATTGAATGGTTCAAATGTTCTTTATTCCAAGATGTGGTACAACCATATTCGCAGCCAACGCGTTTCGCCCAAACATGGGCTTCTTCAAGGCTGTTAAGGATCATACAAAGATATTGGTTGTAACATTTGATATGTACATAAAAGAGTTTCAAAAACACGAATAGTGTAAAAAAAAGGAGAAAAACAGAAAATGCTAGGAAAAACTAAAGAAAGCAAGGGAAGAGCACGAGACGGCAAAGCACAGAGAACTCAGTTAAAAGTTATGAAGACCAGTAACGGAGAAACCAAGGGAAAACTAAAAAAGTGCAATGTGGACAAAAGTCTGAAATAACCAAATAACCTAATGTGAAGTGAAGAGAAAAAACAGACAAAAGAAAAGAGTAGTGACCCCTAAGAAAACCCCCTTGTGAGTGTCCAAACATGGACGCAAGACTGTGTAAAGAGAAAGCACAACCAAATGTGTTAACGAAAGGAGTTTAAAAGTGATCGAATTACACTATGTCCAAAGAGTTTGAGCAAAACGAAGAGAGTATTAAGGAATAAAGGTGGAAGATCTAGGCTAAAATCAGTCGCTTACCAAGGTTTATAGAACGTAGATGCACATCAAGATATTCTCAAATGTAACGGAGGTGACTTGACCCAGTATTGAGTCTGTAATCAAAAGAAACACCAATAAATAATATTCCAAGGTGAGGAAACACCGATCAGAATTGGCCATGGTGTGAAAACACAGTAGTGTCGACTCACCTTGCTAGCTAAATAGCCAGTGAGCAATGGATTTACGTCTCGTGTAGTATGTCAAAAATGATTCTCAAGAAGCTCTGGCTAATCAGATCTGTTAGAAGAATAGAATCACAATACGATGTGAATAAGTGGTAGAATATGTCAAGGTAACAGGTCGGAGGTACAGATCACAACACACATAATGTTTAAAAAAGGCACACACAGATGCCCTGCCCATAAACCCGCCAATTAAGTAGACCACGTCCACGTATTTTCAAAACGCACGAACAGACTCTAGTGAATTGTAATGACAAGAGCCAGTCTAAACGTTCACGGAATCCTGCAAGCTAAGCGAGTATGCTGACCCAACTAGTTTGATACAACAATGAGAGGTGCTGGTCCGTACATTACCGAAGCTTAGATTATTCCCGTTTTAAAACGAATTACGCTAATCACAGGCAAGAAGGAAAAATATCCTTATAATGCTAATTCCCAAATAAATGAGCGTCTGGCTAAAGTGCCGCATAATGTCACCGTCCTAGAAGAAGATCAACCAAACATTCGTAGCCACAAAGGTATACCGGTAATTCTACCGATATAGGATCCCGAAGCCCGACAAAGTCGTGTCCCCCACCATACACTTACTTCGATTATCCCATAGCATTAATTCAAGTGGAGGTCCGTAATGTCGTAAATCCCATCGTGTTGGAACGGTTACCCGGGTGATGGCAACGCCCATGAATTTATACTTTGGCGCCAAGCAAAGTATATCCGGTAAGTAACGGTGACGAATGCAAAAATGCTAGAGCGTGTCGGTGACTGGAATCCCCCATCTTGGAGTGGTTCCGGTGTGCCGGCAATGTAATACAGAAAACGTGTCCTATGTAAAAAGACGCTTATAGACGGGACGTGGCAACTGACATAGTAAACAATGAGGTTACTAATGTCAGATAATAGTATACAGTAACACTATGGTGCTACCGTATCAAACCGCAAGTCGGGAGTAACAAAAAAATTAAAAGTGTCAGTAGCCTGAATGCTATATTAAGGAGTAGTACCGGTATGCAAGCATTTCGATGCAGACAGCGAGTCTCATAGGTTGAGTCGGGAGTAACATTAAAATCAAAGTGTCAGTAGCCTGAATGCTATATTATGGAGTAGTACCGGTATACAGGCAGTTCGATGCAAACAACGAGTCTAATAGGTTGAGTACCACGTGTGAGGCATCTTGAGTAGGTGGAGGGTGAAAAGAAGGCTGGGAAGGCGGATGCTGTTTCGCGTGGGGAGGTCTGTGCAAAAGAAAGAAAAACACGGGGTAAGCGACTAGAAATCAGGGTTAAAATAAGGCCAAATAAGACCCATAACTATATAAGGCGATCTATGATCTAAGGCATAAATTGATCGTCTGCTGGGAGACTCGGACTATATCCAAAAAGGGAGGATAAAGACTAAAGAATTTTTTTAATGTTTTTAATGTCTAGAAGCGGGAGGGAAACGTGTCTAAAGTAAATCTTATTTCAGTATTCTAGGAGATCTAGAGTGAAGAAAGTTGTAATTTAATAACAGTTTAGAATCAAAACGGTCTTAAAAATACCAAGGACAACAAATGCAGGATGGCAAGGGCTTTCTTGGATGTATAATCATATAGCACCGAACAGGCTAATGTTCATGTAAATAGAATTATTAGGGTGCATTCCACCAATCAGATAAAACTATCTACTCACGACAATAAGGAGCAGTACTAGCAAACAGGGTATGAACATAGTATAAAGTTAAGTTTCATACCTAAGTAACACACCCAATTGTGGTCCATTGTCATCACTATGTACAGAAAGCAAAGAAAGTGGGACAGAAAAATAGCGCAGATGTTCATACGTTTAAAAGCAAGGAGCACAAATACTTTAGCGTCACATGAATGTACATACAAAAATTACAATGTTCTAGCAAGAATTCTTTTCTCAATGCTGTTACACTCCTTGCAAAAGCTGTGCCAGATTACAAGAAATAATGCATTTCATTATCGTTGTTAAAGCCCAGTGCAACTGCCCGCAGGGTACAAATCCATTTCGCCTCCAGTTGCCTAAGTCTAAGTTCTCTGTCCCCACCCCTGTTTCCTGGTGGGGCTACATCGATACCATGGAACCGAAACCTAGACCTGTGCACACCCTCTCTGCAGGAATGTGTCACTAGAGCATACGTGGTGTCTCCATGCAGTGCAGCTCTACGATGTTCCTGTATGCGGGTTTTGAGTGGTCTTACAGTACTACCCACATAAATTTTGTTACATCCACATATCAGGACATAAACCACAAAGCTGGTAAGACAGTTAATAAAGTGGTGAATAGTATGTTGTCTGTCTGAATTGTACTTGAACGTCAAAGTTTTGTTACATCCTAGGTTGCAAATGTTGCAGGAGCTGCAAGTATAGAACCCAGAAGGTTTTTTTAGCCAACCTGGCTTAGGGGGCTGTGGCAACGTATAACTGGGGCATAGGCTGTCCCTGATAGTTCTGCTTTTTCTGAAGGTCATCGAAGGTCTAGATGTAATGATGCTATTGACACCTGGCGCTCCCTTAAGGATGGGCCAATGTCTGTTGAGTACCTTAAATACCTCATGATTGAGAGTAGAAAATGTCGTAATGAATGCAAGTCTTTCCTGGTGTCTAGGAGTATCTTTGTTGTTCTTAGTAAGTAGATCCCTTCTATTCAGTTTAGTCGCCCTGTTTTTTGCCAGCTGTAAGATGTCATGTTTGTACCCTCTCTTGTGTAGCCTATTCATAGCTAGTGTAGTTTGGTGTTCGAAGTTGCCATCCTCACTGCAGTTTCTTCGGATGCGTATCATTTCCCCAAAGGGGATGGCCTTTTTAGTAGAGGCTGGATGAGCACTGGTGTAGTGTAAAATACTGTTGACTGCAGTGTCCTTCCTATGAAGTGTACTGTGTATTTTCTTGTTGTGTACATAGAGTTCAAGGTCCAAGAAATATATGGATGTTTGAGACAACTCCATGGTGAATGCAACATTGAAGGTGTTATGGTTCAAGAAGGTAAAGTACTCAGTAAACTCAAGTTCTGTGCCTGTCCATATGATGAGGATATCATCGATGTAACAACCCCAGAACTGAATGTGTGCAATCCATTTAGATGCCCTGCGTGACCAGGCGTGTACATGTTCTACCCACCCCATGAACAGGTTCGCATATGAAGGTGCAAATTTGGAACCCATTGCAGTGCCTTGCTCCTGTTTATACCAGGTGTTGTTAAAAAGAAAAAAGTTGTTGTCCAAGATGAGGTCAATCATGGAACGGAGCATGATGTTATGTTCCAACAGAGTTGCCAATCTTTTCCCAAGAAAAAAGTCAATAGCCATAATGCCCAAATGTTTTTTGATGCATGTGTACAGTGATGTGACATCTAGTGTTGTAAACCACATGCCATCCTCCCATTCCAGATCCTCCAATTTGTTAAGAATGTCCATACTGTCCCTAACATACGAGGGTAGGTTGATGACTAGGGGCTGCAGAAAGGTGGCAACAAATTTAGCCAAGGCTTCGGTCATAGAGCCAATGCCCGAAATGATGGGGCGACCAGGAGGAAAGGGTTGTTTTTTGTGTACCTTAGGTAGTAAATATATGCAAGGAAATCTAGGATTCTGTACAGTAAGAAACTTATGTTCAGTTTCAGATAGGAGGCCAATCTCTTTCCAGTGTGCTAGATGATCATTAATTAGTGTTGAAGCTAGGGGACATGGATTGCATGAAAGCCTGGTGTCGTTGGTGGTGTCGTTAAGTTGTCTAATGACTTCACCCTCATAGTCGTCTCTATTCATGATCACTACATTGCCCCCTTTATCAGCTTCCCTGATGATAATAGAGTTGTTTTCGCTAAGATGTTGTAAAGCTATTCTTTCGACCTTAGTAAGATTGTCCTCTAAAGGTCTCTTAGGACGTGTAAGTAACCTGTCTTCCAAACAGTAAAGATCTCGAGAGACCATTTCGTGAAATGCATCAATGCTGGAGAGATGCGTGCCCTGTGGGGTAAATTTGCTGCGAATGTGTAGGCCACTATCACAAGAATAATCCTGTCTGATGTTGAGATCTGTTAGTAAATTTCCAATTGTAGAGTCGTTATCTTCATCAATTGAAAGTAAAGTGGCAACATTTTGAACATGAGAAACCGTGACATCCGTGTGTGTTGTTGGCAAATTGAGTGCTGGTTGTTGAAAATTATTCAAAGAATAATGGCATTTCAATTTAGCATGACGGACAAATTTAAACAAATCAACATGTAAATCTGGGAAAGCACCCTGGGAAACAGAGCAATATCCAAGTCCTTTATTAAGCACATTCATTTCATGTATTGACAATTGATAGTCAGGTAGGTTAATTACCAAGTTTTCTGAGACCCTTGTTACATTTCCGTCTGAAACAGTTATATTGGTACCACACATCACCGTTTGTCTATTTGACTCTTATGGTAGCGTGTCAAAACCCTGTCCTTTTCTTGCATTTTTCCTCCTCCCCCCTCTCCTGGTTTTTCTTTTGTTTTTTGTTCCCAATTCTGAAGCGCAGGACCTCGTCTAAAAAAGTCGATGAACTAGGTCCCTGTGCTCCCATCTCTGTTGGTCCTTCTCTGTTGTTCTCATCAATAGAAGATGCGTCTGAGCTCACACTAGAAATGCTCCCAATGCTATGTATAGCAGAGGCATTTGACTGCGGAATTTGTATGTTGTCAAATTTAGCTGCAAAAGTAAAGACACGACCATTGTCATAGTCCCGATCATCTCGTATGATTTTGTGTAATTTCCTATTTTTAACTGCATTCTGATGTAATTTGATTTGTTCTTTTAGAATTACATAATTCTTAGCAGTAGCCTCAGCTAAATTCAGTTGTTTAATATCCTCCTCGAGAGTCTTAATTTCTGCCTGTAACTTAGTGCATTTCCTCTCTGCATGGGTTATCAATATCCTCATCATGTTAAAAGATGAGTTGTGTAAATTATCCTCCCAATCTGAAAGTAAGTCCGGGTCAAGGTCATCACAGCTAGGGAACGTCAAAATTCTTAGGCCTCTTGGCACCTTTTTATTCCCCAGATATCTTTTCAAAGTGACTCCGACCCACCATTTGGACAGTTCACTTTTTTTAAGTCTTTCTAGTTTCTGAAATTTGGACTTCAGGCCCTCTTTAGGGTTGCCGCCATCAGAAACTGCTTGTACAATTTCTTTGTTCTGTTTAAACAGATCTTTAGCTAACTCCTCCCTGTTATCATCAAAGCTCATAGTTAATCAGTAAGAGTGCGTCCAGCGTGCATTCAACCCAACAAAATTTAACACTTATAAGATAAAGCAGAAAGGTTATACATGAATGCACAGCCTTGACCTGTCACTTAGCAGTAGTGAGAGTATTGCCCACCTCAAATGGCCAGCTGCTTAAACGACCATAAATAAAGCATATATACACAAGTATGAGAGGCAACACAAAACTAAATACACTGTATTAGTACAGTATGAGAACTGAGTGCTGAGTCCACACAAGGATTGAATGGTTCAAATGTTCTTTATTCCAAGATGTGGTACAACCATATTCGCAGCCAACGCGTTTCGCCCAAACATGGGCTTCTTCAAGGCTGTTAAGGATCATACAAAGATATTGGTTGTAACATTTGATATGTACATAAAAGAGTTTCACAAACACGAATAGTGTAAAAAAAGGAGAAAAAACAGAAAATGCTGGGAAAAACTAAAGAAAGCAAGGGAAGAGCACGAGACGGCAAAGCACAGAGAACTCAGTTAAAAGTTATGAAGACCAGTAACGGAGAAACCAAGGGAAAACTAAAAAAGTGCAATGTAGACAAAAGTCTGAAATAACCAAATAACCTAATGTGAAGTGAAGAGAAAAAACAGACAAAAGAAAAGAGTAGTGACCCCTAAGAAAACCCCCTTGTGAGTGTCCAAACATGGACGCAAGACTGTGTAAAGAGAAAACACAACCAAATGTGTTAACGAAAGGAGTTTAAAAGTGATCGAATTACACTATGTCCAAAGAGTTTGAGCAAAACGAAGAGAGTATTAAGGAATAAAGGTGGAAGATCTAGGCTAAAATCAGTCGCTTACCAAGGTTTATAGAACGTAGATGCACATCAAGATATTCTCAAATGTAACGGAGGTGACTTGACCCAGTATTGAGTCTGTAATCAAAAGAAACACCAATAAATAATATTCCAAGGTGAGGAAACACCGATCAAAATTGGCCATGGCGTGAAAACACAGTAGTGTCGACTCACCTTGCTAGCTAAATAGCCAGTGAGCAATGGATTTACGTCTGGTGTAGTATGTCAAAAATGATTCTCAAGAAGCTCTGGCTAATCAGATCTGTTAGAAGAATAGAATCACAATACGATGTGAATAAGTGGTAGTGCTCTGGCGGCGCTGGGGGTGACGGCATGCGGTGCACCGACCGGGACCATTGCAGCAGCGGTGACCCACGAAGACATAGCATACAGAAGGCCATCATCGGAAATTAGAATCTGGACTCCACCGCTGAGTGGCTGTGTCGCTCGCCCACATACTGATACATCTGACACTTGCCCCCAATGCCCACGGCGCATAAACTGACGAGGGGCCGGATGAGAGCCAACCTTCAGTGGGGGACCCAGAGCACGCCTTGCACGGACCCCGCCAACTTGCCTGCGGGAGGAGGGGCGGCGACGGCAACCGCGACACTAGAGGCCAAAATGGACTCAGTACTAGCTGTGGTGGAAAAGCTCGGAACCGCGCTGGACCACACAAGGACATCCCTAGAAACCAGGATAGACAAGGTCACCTTGGACTTCACTCTACTCCATGCCGATCACCACAAGCTGTCGGACAAAGTTGCCACACAAGACCAGGCACTAACAGAACTACAGCCCATAATGCGGAACCACACAGCTGTACTGCAAGACCTGATAGACCGCGTGAATGAACTCAAGGACCGAGCAGAGGATGCGGAGGGACGCTCCCGACGCAACAATGTTCGTGTGGTGGGTCTGCCAGAGGGCGAGGAAGGGAGACACCCGGAGGCATTCACGGAAGAATGGCTACGTGAGCTACTACCCCAGGGATCTCTATCAGTGCAATTCGCGGTCGAGAGAGCCCACCGCATTCCTGCGCAGAGGCCTAAACCAGGAGCTAGACCACGTCCATTCATCTTCAAATTGCTCAATTACAGAGATAGAGACGCGGTCCTCCGTGAAATGCGTAAGTTGAATGGCATCCAAATGAGCGGCAATCAGGTCATGCTCTTTCCAGACTACACAGCCTCAGTACAGAAACGCAGGAGCAATTACACAGCGGTGAAGCGCCAACTTCGATCTCTGGAGCTGCCATATTCACTACTATTCCCAGGCCGCCTGCGAGTGGTCATGAAAGAAGGGACTCGCTTCTTTGACACCCCAGCAGATGCGTGGGACTGGCTGGAGGAATTAGGACTGTGGACAGGAACGAGGCCCCCGGCTCCGGACGGGGGTGCCTCCGTGAATAACAGGCCCTGGAGACGGCGAAAACGCGGACCCCCAAGAAGCGCGAAGTTGTCGGCTGTGGCGCCCAGCCCAGAGCAGGTGAGGCAGGAACGGCAGGATGTGTTGGCGGCGGTCACGACTCTGGGGACTCCACCGCCCACGAACAGACCAGGCATCTCCACTCGGGAGATACTGGTGGCCAGCGGCTCCTCATCCCCGTCCACGGAGATCTCCGAAGAATTTAACCTGCTGGTGATCACTCCTTAAACTGCTGACAGTATCATATGAAGCATGACAGATTTAGAAACCGGCGGCATGAGAAACTCACGCAAGTAGAACTATGTCTGTTGCTGTCTAGGACATCATTAGTCAGTCTAGGACACTGGACAGGCTGGGTCACGTATCATACAATGCTCAGGGGCTGTAACGGGGCTCCTGCTATAGTTTGTGGCACACAGACTGTGGGTCAATATGCTCCCGCCCGGTCTTGATGGCCAAGCCTGTAACGTACGGGACCCATGCAACAACATCCCAGGCTAAGTAACTGGTGCAACAGACACACTGGCACTGAGGGGGTGGACACTTTACAACAACACTAGTACACGCACCCCATAGGCAACACGTTGACCTAGTTTATATCGCTCATTGTTGTATGAGGTTTGGACAGGCATCTCGCAATGCGTGCCCCAGATGTTATGATGTCGTTGTTTGTAGTATTCTTATTGGTGTTGATTTTATTGCAGCACATCGGCACGTTCACACATACCCCTGGCTTCCACACCCTGTGGTGCCCTCAACCTCTAGCGCTCTTGTTACCTAAATACCAACACCAATGACACGTGCGGCCATAGTCACATGGAACATACCGGGTATGTACACGCCTACTCGATGCTACTCCATTTTTGCTTACCTTCAGAGACATTCTGCCGCAATCGCCCTCCTGCAGGAAACACATATGACCAGAGAGGAGCTAGACAGGCTGCGTAAACGTTGGAGGGGACAAATATACAGCACAAAATACTCGGCGCATGCGAGGGGTACACTGATCTGGGTGAGATCGGGTACTCCATTTCTTTGCACAGAATCAGTGGTAGACCCAGAATGCTGATTTACTTTTGTGCAGGGAGCACTCAAGGGCCAACAAATACTGCTCAGTTCCGTGTATGCCCCAAATACGGACCAACCCACGTTCTTGGCACAACTATCTGCTGCCCTGACCCCCTATGTTGGACTCGCCTGGCTGCTGGGTGGGGACTATAACTCGGTACTCGATGTACACTTGGATAGATCATTCCCACCCCTCCGAGCAACGACGGTTGATTAGAATGCACGGGCGCTTTCTGACTGGCTGACGCAGTGGGCGTTACTGGACTTGTGGCGAGTCCTTCACCCTACAGACCGTATATACTCATATTACACGGCGGTGCACGACTTACATGTGCGTCTCGACCGGATAGTGGGGTCCCAATCACTACTTCCGCTCGTTGAGGAGGCGGAATACCTAGGGTGGACACACTCCGACCACAATCCCATGACACTTTGGTTGAATTGGGAGCCCGGCCGACCCCCCGTACCCACTTGGCGTCTCCAAACAACTGCGCTGGAAGACCCAGAGTTCCGCACTTCCCTTGAAAGGATAGTTCTCGAATACTTTGAACTCAATGAGGAGTCGGCGAGCTCTAGACTAGTGAAATGGGATGCTCACAATGTAGCTGTTAGGGGACATTGCCTGGGCGCCACATGGAACATCCACAGGCAGCTGTCGCTATTGCTCCGCCAGATTGAAGCATGGCTTTTACAATATGAGCAGGGGGGAGGGTGGAGGTTTGCAATCTGCCCAGCTAGGAAACCTTAGGGCGCAACATGCAGAACTCATAGAAAAACTACGGTGCCACAACTACACCGCTCATACGGCCCGTACTCACGCAACAGGGGACAGGGCAGGGCGTCTGTTGGCCTGGCTGCTGAAACAAGAATGTAGGCGCACTCCGATAGGAGCAATTCGCACAATGGAGGGTAAACTTGTGTTTACGCAGAGGGAAATACACAGTGTAATGTCGGATCATTATTCCCAGCTCTATTAATCAAAAGTACAATGCTCCGGCTCTGACCTAGAGAGGTTCCTTGAACCGCTACAATTGCCCACAACTGTGGGGGAGCACCAGGAGGCACTAAACAGCCCCCTCACCCTAGAGGAAATAAACAATGCCATAGGGTCTATGGCCTCTGGGAGGGCACCGGGCCCGGATGGCCTGCCGGCGGAATACTACAAGGCCTTCCGGGAGCCTCTGATGCGGCACTTACATGCCCTGTACTCCACGGCTCTGGAGGAGCGCACACTCCCCCCATCGATGCGGGAAGCCTATCTGGTTTCACTGTTGAAACTAGGCAGAGACCCGGAAAGTTTAGGGTCATACAGACAATTGGCGCTCCTAAACGTGGACTATAAAATACTCGCTAAAGTGCTGGCGGAGCGGCTGGCACCAGTGGTCCCCGGGCTGGTTCATGCTGATTCTTCAGAGTGGCCACAGACGGGGTGAGGGTCTGGCCTAGGGTGGGATGCCTGGTGCTCGACCTTGAGAAGGCCTTCGACTGCCTAGAGTGGAGTTACCTGGCAGCGGTGCTCTTACGGTACGATCTGGGCTTGGGGTTCCTCCAGATGGTCAACTTACTGTACACAAACCCCACGGTCAGAGTGCGGTTGCGACCATATATATCCGACGCCATCCCTATCCGTAGTCGCCTCTCCTCTTCGCCCTCGCCATCGAACCCCTGGCAGCGGCTATACGTGTGACGCTAGGGGATGGCATACCGCTGGGAGACGCGATCCACCAGGTGTCATTATACGCGGATGATCTCCTTGTCTTTGTGAGAGACGTGGGTGACATACCGATCCAGTTGGAGCACACGCTGCTCTCTCGGGCCTCCAAGTAAATGTCCACAAGTCCTGCCTCTACCCTTTTGGAGGAGACACATGTGATCCAGGCTATGTTTTAGAGGGCACGAGGGTGCGGTGGAGTGCGGACACATTCCGCTACCTCAGTATCCAGATCTTCCGTCAACGGGCGAATCTCTTCGATGGTAACCTGGGACGGGCAGTGACGACTATTAAGTCACAAATGAATTTTTGGAGCACGCTACCCCTGCCAGTCACAGGCAGGTGGCGCTATCTAAGATGGTGGTCTTACTCCGACTACTGTACTACTTTGCTAACCTGCCCCTATATATCCCAGCGTCCTTCTTCGCCACACTCACTAAGTTGCTACGGGACTTCCTATGGGGCAATACGCGTCACAGGCTAGCACTGGCGAAGCTATACTTGCCCACTGATCAGGGAGGACTAGCTGCGCCCTGTTTTGAACACTACTACTTGGTTGTACAATTGCAGTGGATAGCCCGTTGGCTCGCTGATAGAGGACGTGAAGACACTGCAACTAGAAGCCCCCCACACTCCCTTGCGTCCATCACCAGACTTTTCCACCTGGCCTCCAAGGCCCCGGTGCCTACCCCTCTCCTCCTAGCAGTGGCTTATAGATGCTATCGTCGCTGCCTGTACCTTACTAAGTCGGTGATCCCTTATGCACCGGCCATACCACTAGCGGGCTCCCTCAGTGGGCCTGGGGTGCTAACAACACTCGGGCTCGCTGACTGGCATGAAGCTGACGTACACACACTAGGAGATCTGTATCGTGCCGGCAGGCTTATACCCTACGAATCTCTGGTGGATGAATTGGGGCTCCTATCGGGACAGTTTTTACGACACCGCACACTCATCGTGACACTGTCCTCTAAATGGGGGGAACTGCAAGAAGAACCAACGCAACACCTCACCATTCAAAACCTTCATGTTATGGGACATGGTAGGCACCTGATCCGCTGGTTTGCAGCGTCTCTTCATGTGCACGCGGCGGTGACTCTAGACCCGCTGCGTCGTAAGTGGGAGGAAGATCTGAATCGGCCGATGGAGGATAAGGAATGGGAAATGATGCTAAAAAGCCCAACACACATTCCTAGGAACATGCACTTCAGGCAAATACAACTATTTATTGTCCACAGGGCATACCTCACGCCTGAAAAGCTAAATAGATTTTTTCATCGCACAGATGCGCTGTGCCCCCGATGCATGGAGGCAGGGGCGGGTATGATACACATGTTTTGGGGTTGTTACAGGCGGCGCGATTATTGGCAAACTGTAAGCGCTGCGCTGCACACCTGTACAAGCCGAGTCATACCCTTTGAATGGCCAGTTTATTTATTGCATAATATCCGTAGATCCAACACCATGACGGCATCCTCTCACTTCCTAGACCTTGGGCTTGTGGTGGCCAAGAGGCTTCTCACCAGGAAATGGAAGGCACAAGACCCACCACACACATGGGCATGGATGCATTCACTCATAGCATGGGCTACGGCAGAGGGAATTGCCCTTAGACGGGAGGAGACACTGGGGTTATGAAAGACGCCCATTGCCGGGCGCTGGGAGGAAATGCTCCAGGCCCTGGCGTGCACCGGGGAGGAGGACCTGAGGGGACAACCGAGAAGTGGAGTAGACACCCTGACAGGGGGAGAGGGGCCCTGAAGGCAAGTGCCTGCGGTGATGAGTAGGAGTGTGCAAACCACCTGACAGTAAAGATGCGCTGTAGCACGGAGGTTTGATGCAAGAGTAGACCCTGAGGGGGTGAGTCGGGGGGAGGGGGAGTGCGGGGTGGAAAGAGACAGGGTACAACACACACAACTGAGAGCCGTTGTATGCTGCTGCTGTTTGTTTTGCGTTTGATTTTTAATAGTTGAGTTTTTCTGTTCATAATATCTGTACACTTGCTCAAACTGTTTGATCCGTTAAGACTCTGCACACAGGGAACAAGGGATCCAAGCCAAATACATGCACGCTGTTATCCCTACGAAACTTGTACAATCTGCCGAGACCCAGTTTACAGCTGCGCCCATGGCCTGATATAGGCTACCCAGTAGCCATATAGATTGTCTTATGTAGAATGATGGTTCACTGGGTCAACTGTCTGTGATGTAGGTTATTTTCATGATACTGTATTCTTGTGGAACACAACAGGAAAAGTAAAAATTAAATAAAACAGATTCAAACAAAAATAAATACAAAATGTCAAACATGAAAGAAAGGAAAAGGATAAATGAGGAAAGGGGACAACTACAGAACAAAAAAGAAAAAGGAGCATGAAAGAGGAGGAGAAGTTGACAAAAAGCTGAAAAGCTTCAGTCAAAGTTGAAAAAGTACACAAGTGTAGAAAAAACAGTATGTATAGGCGAGGAGGCCCGAACAAGGAAACGACCAAAATATGGACAAAAACAGAAATATCGACAAACACCGAAAATAAGACAATGATATATATAAGCTAACAACAGCCAAAGGAAGGGACCAAATGGAAATAGAATCAAGAACAGCAGGAGGCAAACCATGTGAAAGGAAGGAGCCTGAAGAACGACAGGTAAGACCAATAACTGGAAAAATCACTTACGGACAAGGTAGCGGTACTATAAACACTAGGATTAGGAAGGAGGCGCATGGGAAAGGATACATCAGGGAGGGGTATCTGTACAAACATAATGACGTGTAAATCTGGAAAAGTCAAGAATATAAGAAACTTCAGAGTAAAACATGGAGTTAACAACGCAAACATCAATCCTTAGAAATTACAGCAACCAAATGTGAAAAGTGTAGGAATGTTATCAGTTCAAATTTTCCCAAGGTCCATCTCCTCTCCCTTGTGGCGGGCGATAAATTGCCTTAAATAATCCGGGCGATCAAAAGAGAATGTCCTTTCCCTCTAGGTACCCTTAAAAAAAAAAGGATGCACAAGACCATATCCAGCGTTCATGGAGCGTAAAGCAGGTCGGAGTGAAAGAAATTCTTTGCGTTGATCAGCAGTAGAACGGGCCACATCCTGGGAAAAGAATACCTTCTGGCCTGACCGCAACATTTGTTTTTGTTGTTTAGCCGCTGACAAAACCATAATAGGGTCAGTGTACTCCAGAAATAGAACAACAATCCCTCTAGGATGATTATTCGAGGAGGAGGCCGAAGGACCCCCAGATTTAGGGCCTAAGCGGTAAGCGCTCTGTAAGTTGTGGTTAGTATCTTCCTTAAGGCCAACAATTTTAGGGATGTGCACCCAAAGAAACGACAGCATGTCTGAGCCCTCTGACCGCCCCCCCCCCCATAGTGCCATAAATTCTGAGATTGTTCCTCCTATTTCAATTTTCCTAATCCTCGGTTTGTTGAGGAGAACAATTTCTTTAGACATGGCCTCAAACTTGAAGGAGACATCCTGAACATCGCTGATCAGGATCAGCGATCAGGATTCCTGCCACCCCAGTTTTGAGCCACTTTCCTTTTGGCTAGTAGGAGTGCAATAGCTACCAGTCTCTGATTCTGTGGTTGCAACTTTCCAACAAGCCTCAGCAAGCATATACGCGGGGTACAACCCACCGCCTTCAATACTACATCAGAGAGCACCCGGGTGACCTGTACTAGGAAGTCTTGCACTCTCTCACAATACCACGCCAGGTGAATAAAATCTGCAACCGGCATGCTGCATGCTGCATCGTTTACAGTCAGAAGATTCTCTTAGGTCATATCCATGTAATTGCACTGGGGTATAATAGAGCTGTTGTATATATTTAAAAAGTATGATGAGCAGATTACAGTTAGCTGTTAGGAGTTTTGTTAAAGCACAACAATATTCCCATTCCTTTCTTGTGATTAGAACGTCTAGTACCCTATTTCACCTCTCCATACCTCTATTATGTTGGGGAGAAGTGTCTGCTAGCATTGCAGTATATAATCGGTTGACTAGTTTTGCACGGGAAGAGCTAGCTAGCAGGACCTGGAGCGGCTTCAGTGCCAATTGCGCAGCTGGGTGAAGCTGGTTTAAGGTCTTCCTTCAATCTGTAATACGTGAATACCATCAGAGGAGTGCTTGTTGTACGTGCCTTAATAGCTTCCAAGGTAATGAACGTACCTTCTGGATATACATCCCCATATTGATGATTCCTATATCCGCCAGAATAGATAGCGTTTTAGGGTCTTGTGTAACGGAAATGTCAGGATGGTATGTTAGTGGTAATGTGGGGGAATATGGTGGTAATTTCCTGCCCAGTCCGCTAGCATCTGCCAGGCCTTAACAGTACATTCAATCTTGTTAATTTCCATTCTGGGGCTTAGTGATTGCGTCCGTGGCAATATGGCTGTAAGTGGTGTAGGATGTGCCACATCTGCTTCCACCGCTAGATGGTGGAGATAGGGTGTGGAATAATACCAATAGTGTGGACAATGCAGATAGGTAATACATGTATAGATCAGGAGCTCTAAACCTCCCCTTGTGTGTAGGGTCTGGTAAGTACATCCCATCAACACCAAGGTTGTTTCCCCACCCATACTAATTTAAACTAATTGGACCGTAATGCAGTAAAAAATGCTTGAGTCCATTTGAGGGGTACATTAATGAATAGATAGAGAAATCTTGGGAGGACTAACATTTTTTTAACTGCCACTCTGTCCGCTAGCCACAGAGGTAGTTTAATCCATCTCTCTACATGGTCCTCCTATTTTCCTAGCACGCAACTAAGTTCTCTTTGAGAACAATGTCAGAATCTTTATGAAGCCAGACCCCCAGATAACTGACTAGCTCATTGTCCCATTCGAAAGGGAAATCCAGGTCATGAGGATCAGTGCTAGTTGTCAAGGGGAAGATAGTCGACTTGTCACAATTTATACTAAGCCCAGAGAGCCGTTCATATGCAATGTATTCTCTTATCAATCGGTTCAGCTGCTCTTCCGGGTTACGAACATAAAGCACCATGTCATCTGCATACAGTAATATGGTGAGAGGCCGCTGCCTAAACCGCAATGCAGCGTCTGCATGCTTTTGGCGCACTCTACAGGGGATACCAGGCAGCCTTGTCGTGTTCCTCTGCATATCGGAACCAGTGAAGAGTGACAATTATTGACCCGTATTCAAGCTACCGGTGCTGTATACAGTAATTTTATCCATTGCATAAATGCTTGTGGCATCCCCATACAATGCAGCACTTCAAACATAATCCCCCACTGTATAGAATCAAATGCTTTGGCTGCATCTAGATGATGGGAGAGTATGTGGCCTTATGGCTAGAGCGGCCGACCTCAACGCTGGACAACGAGGCTCGAGTCTCGGCAGGGACGTTCAACATCCTGTGATTCTGGGCAACTCACTTAATCTCCCTGTGCCTTACCAAAAAATAATAATTAATGTGTCCTTGTGTAACGCAACTGCTGCTCATGTAAAGCACTCTGATACCTGAACCCTTCGGGTCAAGTTCGAGCTATATAAAAACCCAGAAAAAGAAATCTAGTAATGTTCTCAAATTGTGTGTGGTAGACCGGTCTGGGACAAGTCCTGATTGGTTTGGGAGCACCAGTAGAGGAAGCAATGGTCACATACCTGGATGCTATGAACTTAGCAATGATTTTTGTATCTATTTTCAGTAGTGACAGCGGTCGATACGACTCACACCTCGCCAGATGTTTATCTGGTTTCAGTAAAGTGCTTCCCGTACGTTTGGTGGGAGCATTTTTTTCCGTACGCTTCTGTATACATTTTATGCAAATGTGGTGCCAATAGGTCTGAGTAGGTTTTGTAAAATTCACTGGAGAGTCCATCATTACCGTCTCCTTACCAGCAGGCAACGCTTGAATGGCCTCCTTCACTTCCTCAACCGTAATGGGTTGCACCAAAAATTCACATTGTACCAGGGGCAGCCACGCGAGCACTAGCTCCTCCAGATAGGCTTTTGTCTCCTCTCCCGCGGCTGCCTCGCGCAGCCCATATAATGCTGTATAGTAGTCTACAAACTGTGTTCATATTTCAGCCAAGATATAGCATTTTATACATCCTGACACTCTAGTTCTCTGATGCATGATTGTGCTCATGGCGTCCTGATCTTAGAGGCCAAACTTAGGCCAGGTCTCCCACCCTCTCCCTAAGCTCTAGTCACCCAGCGCCTGCCCATGTGTTTTATTTCTTGATCAACGGTCTTGTTATATTCAGTAATCAGCTCCCTCATTCCCGCCATGGTTTTCCTCATATTGTCTTTCCAACCCTTTTAATGTCATCTCCAATGCCTGCATCCGGGAGCATAAATCTTTTAGTACCTCCGCCGCAAGTCCTATGCATATCCCCCTTATCGTTGCTTTAAAAGCTTCCCAGAGTGTATCCACCCCCTCCACAGATCCCTTGTTTCCCCTAAAATATCGAATGATAGCTTCTCGTATGCCCTCCATGAAAATTGGGTGTAGAAGCGATGTAGGTTGCAACCTCCACTGGTACATTTGTGAAGATTGTGCGGGGATTGCCAGGTCAAACCTCACTGGCGAGTGGTCCGAGCGGGGTTCATGGAAGGTGCATGACCCCGTTTACCCAGGTAGTGGTTTCTCAGATACCAACCAGTAATCAAGTATGGACCACGTTTTTTGTACTGAGAAGAAATGGGTACCCTCCCGTGTCAACGGGTGTCATGCCCTCCAGATATCGACCTTCTTGTGTGTGTTCATAATTTCATGTATTACTTGTGTTGAGCGTTTCCCCTTGCCTTACATTCACTGCGTTGCGATCTATATTGGGGTCTAGGTATGTGGTCAGGTCCCCACCCCACAATATTATTTCAGGTTGTAGGGTGTACAGTTTACCCTCCAATTGTCGGTAGAGCTCGGGGTCATCAACATTCGGCCCATATGTAGTGATAACTGTTGTTACCCTGCAGTAATGTAAAGCAGCCTGTATTGTCATAATCCATCTAAGTGAGCACAGAGGGTGTACCCTTTTTTACTAAAATGAGTACCCCCTGGAATATGAGGAGTATGAGGATGCCGCCCTTATTACCGCCCCTTTTGACCCCACCCTCAATTCCCTTGCTTCCTGTAGTAATGCCAGTTGGACATGATGTCTGTCCAAATAGGCAAATACCTGTCTAATTTTTTGGGGTTATTCAACCCCCTGCCGTTCCAAGATATGGATCTGATCCGCTATACCATTTAACAGTCATAAATCTATCATGCGTGCGCTTTTACCTGTGATGTTCCAAGAACCCAACCTGTGTGATAGATCTGCTTGGGTGACAGGGATTTACTTTCCATAAACTGAACAGTAACAAAAAAACACTCCCCTTTCCCCCCTCCCACTTCAGCATCCCAATCATGCCAAAGACATTCCCACTATAACCTAACATCAAATATCAGTGAATCATCAAGATGTTGCTGAGATTCCCCGATTTTATAAAGTGTAATTACGATTGGTGAAGGGGTTAACCCACATGGGGCAGCCAGAGGCCTTGAGTTCCACCCTATGTGCGGGAATGGACAGAACTTACTTATCGTGGGTGAGTCTCGACATTAGAGTTAGTGTTGTATATTTACCAGTTAACTTTGGCTAAGCCGACCACGCAAATTGCATATATTCCTCTACTTTGTATATACTATCACTCACACTATAACAGACTAGGCCTATAATTCCATTCTACGCCTCCCAATCGTGCCCCTTCTATATCTTACATATGTTATCATTGATAAGGCTCATATGGATTACAGTGCTATCCCACTTGCCACATTAGCTAAATTGCTGTGGTCCCCCCTCCCATTGTGGAGTCCACCTCACTTACTGCAACTCCATCCAAGTTCAGCCTGGCAGCTACACAGTTAGTCACTCAGATCCATTTGCAGGAGCATGGCTTCAACATCCCTAGTCTACGCCAATGCTAGTAGGTATCATCGGTCCTTTAAGGATACCTATTAAATCCCTGTTTGGCTGTCCTACACAGACAGTGATTATTCCAATTGCGTGGGAGACGTTGATCGTGATGGACCTGCACAGTTCTGTTGCATATGCCTCAGGAATACCGTAGCCGGACCTGGCGTAGCGAAAACCTTTGTTTACCCTTGTGCGTATTGGATGTTTGCCGAGTGAAGTTTCTTCTTGACTGCTGCAAACTCCCTGCAGGCTGTCTGGACTGCAACAGTGAAGTCCGGGAAAAAAGCAACTTTGTTCCCTTGATAGCCGATGTTCTGTTTTTCCCATGCTAGACGCAGAACAGTATCATGATCACGTAATTTAAGAGCCTGGCTATAATAGTTATCGGTGAGGCTCCCAGCGGCGGTCTTGCAGTCAGCCATGTGTGCGCACTCTCCATGATCAAGACCTGGGAGAGGCGCTCTGCACGCCCTTATGAAATCAAGGGCTGCAAACTTCTCAAAGGTAGAAGGGAGTTGGAACAGATGTTTCCATCAGTATGATATAAAAAAATGAGGAGATCGTTAGAGTATGTGGAAGGGTGATGGTTGCAGTGCTAGTGATGTGATGGTGTGAAAGTCAAGTGATATTAAAATTGGCTAACAGGATACTAACCCAATTTTAATAAATGCTACCCTGATGCCAAAACTAAAAACAGTGCAATTACAGTTTAAAAGAATAACTGTAGTAAGTCCATAAGGGAAGGTCTACATGTTTCAGCCCCCTGGATTATTTGATCCGGGCTTTCCTCAGGACCTATAAAGATGAAAAATGCTACTGCAAAACAGTGAACCAAAAAACGTGTACACCAGTCTCAATAACAAGCAGTTGATACCATACAACCTGCCAGAACCTGTGTATCCTGAATGTAGTAAATCACAGGAAAATTGGACTCATACCTAAAATGCAAAACAGAAAAAATATTCCTACTTAGTATTTCTCAAACTCTACAGAGTATGACAGCTGTCAAAAGAAAATCAGCATAGATCTCTATGTTGATGTTCATAGTAAATAATTACCTCAAAGTGTATGTTATAACAAATCAATGTATAAAAATTGTAAAAAGTTTAGCACTTACCCGTGTTTGTACGGGTGTGCACCTCACCTCACCTGGCATCCGCTCAGGGAATGAGGCCCCGCTCTGTTATAAAGGTATAAAATGTGAAAAACACCTAGTTAAAATCAGAATACTTCAAAAGAGGCTACCTAACATATTTATATATTTAGAATAGTTGTGCAAATAAGCCCTGACCAGGACTAAAGAAAATACTGATTCTCAAGTTAAACCAGAACAAGCTGGTATACAAGAATATATTACACTATATTACAAAAAGTAGAAAAAGTTGAAAAAGTACCCAGTGGTAAGGGAGAAAGGTGGAGAAAATGCTGCCACCCACCGCTTAGCTCACCAATATGTTACTGAACAAGAGTATATCTATAAGCGATGTCTTAAGAAAATGTCAGACAATGTCTAACCAAATCTCATAGTGCCAGTCTAAAATACTTCCCTTACTTCTTGCAATAATTATAAAAGAGAAGAAGTTCCCAAAGAGATATAGGAAACCAGAACAAAGATGTGAGGCTACATGCTTAAAGCACGAGAAAGATTTCATCATGAAAGCAGAAAACGCTGGCTCTTTCATTGAAGAAACAAAATGATTAAAGGTGCAATATCAACCACCGACATGAGGTGGCAGTAACACATTAATTTGCTCAATGCTTTACAATGAAAACAAAGAAAACCAAACCGTGGTCTGTGGACTTTATAGTTTGGGCAGAATTACCGGGAGCACAACTCTAAGCAGCAGGAACACAACGTACTTCATTATATGTGATCACTATGACCCGATATGTACTCAAACATGAATAAAAAACAGATATAATATGAGCATCGTAACTTTGCTAGGCATAGCGAATCAATATCCTGTGTAGGTATGAATAGTACATAAATCACCTACACGTACACCATGCGATCTCATATTAAATTGCTATACATAATATGTGTCACCAATAATAAAACAAAGGCATGGAATTTGGTGTTATGCAATGTGGTCAGCATAAGCACAGCAAAGAAAAAGGTAACTTATCCCGATCTCAAAAACAGGTGACTTATTCAAAGAGTATTTTTCTTTTTGGGTTAAACGATGATATACCTTGGGCCACACTATAAAGTAACTTTTGACACATGTATTGATACACGATAGACAGACTATAGGGCATATTCGGGATTATAACTATCATGCACTTCAGTAAACCATTGTGATCTGTCTCGTATGTGTCTTCATTCTGATTGTATTGTCAAGCAGTGTAAGATTTTCTTTTGACTGTACTACCCAAAAAAAAAAATACTTTTTGAATATGGAGATCGCCTGTAGAACCACCCTTTTTTTGGGGATCAGGTTAAGTCACCTGTTTTTGAGATCGGGTTAAGTTACCTTTTTCTTTGCTGTGCTTATGCTGACCACATTGCATATCACCAAATCCCATGCCTCTGTTTTATTATTGGTGACACATATTATATATAGCAATTTAATATGAGATCGCATGGTGTACGTGTAGGTGATTTATGTACTATTCATACCTACACAGGATACTGAATCGCTATGCCTAGCAAAGTTACGATGCTCATATTATATCTGTTTTTTACATTTCTATATTCATGTTTGAGTACATATCGGGTCATAGTGATCACATATAATGAAGTACGTTGTGTTCCTGCTGCTTAGAGTTGTGCTCCCGGTAATTCTGCCCAAACTATAAAGTCCACAGACCACGGTTTGGTTTTCTTTGCTTTCATTGTAAAGCATTGAGCAAATTAATGTGTTACTGCCACCTCATGTCGGTGGTTGATATTGCACCTTTAATCATTTTGTTTCTTCAATGAAAGAGCCAGAGTTTCAAATCCACGGACGCACACAGGTACTGCATATCTGAGAGCAATCACGTGTATTGGCTTACACTATTTAAACAGGAATTCCTGTCCGTGCGGTTACCTCCCCTTCCGGCTCAGTCCAGATCGAGTTACCGACGGACAGGTAAGGAACTCATACACGCTGCGGTCCTGCTACTCCACCCTGGTGATTATTTTGACTCGTTTTCTGCTTTTTCTGCTTTGATGATGACATTTTTCTCTTGCTTTAAGCATGACGCCTTACATCTTCGTTCTGGTTTCCTATATCTCTTTGGGAACTTCTTCTCTTTTATAATTATTGCAAGAAGTAAGGGAAGAATTATATACTGGCACTATGAGATTTGGTTAGACATTGTCTGACATTTTCTTAAGACATTGCTTATAGATATACTCTTGTTCAGTAACACATTGGTGAGCTAAGCGGTGGGTGGCAGCATTTTCTCCACCTTTTTCCCTTACCACTGGGTACTTATTCAACTTTTTCTACTTTTTGTAATATAGTGTGATATATTGTTGTATACCAGCTTGTTCTGGTTTAACTTGAGAATCAGTATTTTCTTTAGTCCTGGTCAGGGCTTATTTGCGCAACTATTCTAAATATATAAATATGCTAGGTAGCCCCTTTTGAAGTATTCTGACTTTAACTAGGTGTTTTTCACATTTTATACCTTTATAACGGAGCGGGCCTCATTCCCTGGGCGGATGCCAGGTGAGGTGAGGTGCACACCCGTACAAACACAGGTAAGTGCTAAACGTTTTACAATTTTTATAAATAGATTTGTTATAACATATACTTTGAGGTAATTATTTACTATGAACATCAACATAGAAGATCTATGCTGATTTTCTTTTGACAGCTGTCATACTCTGTAGAGTTTGAGAAATACAAAGTAGGAATATTGTTTCTGTTTTGCATTTTAGGTATGAGTCCAATTTTCCTGTGATTTACTACATTCAGGACACACAGGTTCTGGCAGGTTGTATGGTATCAACTGCTTGTTATTGAGACTGGTGTACATGTTTTTTGGTTCATTGTTTTGCAGTAGCATTTTTCATCTTTATAGGTCCTGACGAAAGCCCGAATCAAATAATCCAGGGGGCTGAAACATGTAGACCTTTCCTTATGGACTTACTACAGTTATTCTTTTGAACTGTAATTGCACTGTTTTTAGTTTTGCCATCAGGGTAGCATTTATTAAAATGTGGTTAGTATCCTGATAGCTAATTTTAATATCACTTGACTTTCACACCATCACATCACTAGCATTGCAACCATCACCCTTCCACATACTCTAACGATCTCCTCATTTTTTGATATCATACTGATGGAAACATCTGTTCCAACTCCCTTCTACCTTTGAGAAGTTTGCAGCCCTTGATTTCATAAGGGCGTGCATTTGGAGTGGATATCCCAAATGATGAAGCAAGCCACCTCAGTGGGTGATGGGATTCCGTTGTTTCCCTAAATAACTTTTCTCACTCTATTTAGTATTTTCTTGCTGACTTAGAAATAATTCTTTTAGAGACCATAGTTTTCTTCTTTTTGTGTGACTAGTTCGGTAGGGGAACAGAATACTAGTTGGTCTATAAATATTTTCCCCAAGACCCTCCTTTTGAATATTGATTGATAGAGGCGCTCTGCACCAAATATTTCTTTTAGCATCGCTTTGATGTAATGCTTTAGGCAGCCCGTGTTGATACTTTCTGGAATCCCCCTCCTCCTTTCAGTCATAGAGTGAGCGCAGTTTCACTTAGGCAACCTGTTCCTTCCTATCTTTTACTGTCAGGAACTGCATACCTTTCTGTATTGATTACTTTCTGGAATCCCCATGATATGGAGGTTGTTCCACCAAGAGCGTGCCTCCAACTCTTCATTTTTTACTTTTATCACCTCCAAAATTTTCCCCATGTCACGGCGTCTGTCCGCCGTCTCTTGGGTTGATCCTCCACTAAGGGTATTCGCTGTTCTGCTGAAGCAAGGCAACCATGTTGGCCATGAAGAGGGTTAGCATGTCTATTTTCCCATCTATCATTACAGAAATGGGGTAACCCAATAAGTCAAGGACCTGGGTGCAAGTGTAATACAAAAGACAATGGTCCTAGACCTGAATTCAGAAATAGGCTATAAGTCCTATTCTTAGTGTTATCATTTGAATGTTCTGGGCTATGCAACAACAACTCAGGTAGCCCTCAATAATCAATATAACTTTTGTCATATAAAACAAGACATGCAACCAACCATCATCAAAAAATTTCTTATGGCATTTATTATTATTGTAGTTTACTTTAGACAAATTACAATCAAGGTTGCTCCAAGGGGAACGTGCAAAAAGTGAGGTGTTGGAATATGAAAAAGTGAAAAGAAAGAGAAAGAATTCAAGAAATTTGTGACATAAAATACTTAAAAGACTTGAACACCGGACAGGTTGTCAATCACCGTCCAAATGAAATAGCCTGGTCACGTAGAATAAATTAGTACAGCAGCTGAGTTAAACGATTTCAAAATACATTGGAAACTAATTCCAGTTAGGCACGTGAGTACATGAGCGTATTCCAGGCTCTATAATAAAGGGCGTCGACGTTTCGATCCGTCTTTGGGCCTCAAGAGGAAATTTGGACCTTGGCCATGCGGATCTTCATCAGGACTGTAGGGCAACCTGGATTGGTTAATGGGCGTGGACTGCCCGCTTATCCTTGTGAATAAGGCATAACGGTGGACTTCGTGTGGCTGGACTCCATAAATGAGGTGCCACTGGGTAGAATATTAATTCGAAACTTGATACGTGGTGTTGCTCCACTCAGGTTCAAGAAGTTTGTACACACAGCCGGATTGATTGCCAAGCTGGTGCCGCTGCTATCCGGCGAACGTCCGTACCGCGCGGTGCTCGTCACGAGCACCGCGCGGTACGGACGTTCGCCGGATAGCAGCGGCACCAGCTTGGCAATCAATCCGGCTGTGTGTACAAACTTCTTGAACCTGAGTGGAGCAACACCACGTATCAAGTTTCGAATTAATATTCTACCCAGTGGCACCTCATTTATGGAGTCCAGCCACACGAAGTCCACCGTTATGCCTTATTCACAAGGATAAGCGGGCAGTCCACGCCCATTAACCAATCCAGGTTGCCCTACAGTCCTGATGAAGATCCGCATGGCCAAGGTCCAAATTTCCTCTTGAGGCCCAAAGACGGATCGAAACGTCGACGCCCTTTATTATAGAGCCTGGAATACGCTCATGTACTCACGTGCCTAACTGGAATTAGTTTCCAATGTATTTTGAAATCGTTTAACTCAGCTGCTGTACTAATTTATTCTACGTGACCAGGCTATTTCATTTGGACGGTGATTGACAACCTGTCCGGTGTTCAAGTCTTTTAAGTATTTTATGTCACAAATTTCTTGAATTCTTTCTCTTTCTTTTCACTTTTTCATATTCCAACACCTCACTTTTTGCACGTTCCCCTTGGAGCAACCTTGATTGTAATTTGTCTAAAGTAAACTACAATAATAATAAATGCCATAAGAAATTTTTTGATGATGGTTGGTTGCATGTCTTGTTTTATATGACAAAAGTTATATTGATTATTGAGGGCTACCTGAGTTGTTGTTGCATAGCCCAGAACATTCAAATGATAACACTAAGAATAGGACTTATAGCCTATTTCTGAATTCAGGTCTAGGACCATTGTCTTTTATATTTTCCCATCTATGGCCTGGAGGCTCTGCTGCATTGCCAGCAACACGGACTCTAATGGGGGCTTGTCTGGGTGTCCGGCTTCCAACTCTGTGTCTGAGTGTGCAGTTGAAGGGCGCGACGATCGGCGAGACTCAAAAGTTCATTTTGACTGTTGCTTGTCGGATTTGCCCATGCTTGCAGAATGTTCAGTTCTGGATGCTAGGAGGATGTGTTGCATATGGCTGGGTACAACAACCTGAGTTTAGCCCCCTATGTCTAGTCAAATAAGCCGTTGATAACTGTACACTGTCCATCACACTCTGCAGTGTTCACCGGTCACCAGTTGCTTCCATCTTCCTTACAGCAATGCATATAAAAACCTGGTTCAGAAATCCTCCTTCAGTTGTAGTGCCGGCCCCTTACAACCAATGCTGCCTCCCTGTCACCACCAGGGCTGCCGAGCACCTGCCACCACTGTCAAGACGGGCGAGAGGGGGGCAGCCACACATGCAGGGCCCAACCCTGGTAAACTACAGCCCCAGCGATGCACTTTCAATATTCCAAGCCTCCCCACTCCGCTACCACCGGCATAGGCCCGACATGCGGCACCTCATCACCTCTTCCTTTGGGGCCTTCTCCTAAGTATGCAGTCCAATGCCGCGTGTCCAGTGCCGCAACATGAGCCGACCGCTGCCTCCTGGGTGAGGGTGCTGATTATTGTAGAGCAGCATGTAGACCCCTGCCGCTCTTGCAATGCTGTATCAAGGCACTTGCACACCTCCTCCAGGCGGGTTGTGGGCCTGGGCAAAGGCACCCACAGGCCCAGACGATCCCTCGTCACCTACGATGGAATGGGCCAGTGGGGAGACATAACATCTGCCGCCTCGCCCTGCCCCATCGCAACAACGTGTCCCTCGATGGCGGCTCACTCCCAGGGCAACTATGTAATAGTTCCACTCTCACCCCTCATCACATCGTTGCAGGTCACACATCCACAGCTGCGCCACCAAACACCCCGTTGGCGCCTCGCACCGATGCCCCAGCAGAGGCTCCTGCGCGGGTCGATGCTCAAAAATTATGCGGCTTGTACATTCCAACTATCGCAATCAATCTGTTCTGTGTGCTGTTGGTGACTGCTTTGATTTTGCCGATACCGTCAAGGGCCGCCATCCTGCTCCGCAGAAAGTTGTTTGCTGTACACCATTCAGCACCATGAATCACCAGCATTTCTTACATTTTGCACCTCATTTCGGCCAGCCTTTCTTCTTCTCCTTCGCTCAGTTGGAGTCTGTGAGCTAATGCTGCCGATTACCACCCATATCATAGATCTCTCATGGATTACAAATTTCGGCCTGCAGAGCTGCACTAATGTGTGGCCATCTTGCCCTGGGCACTCTAGTGCTCCCCCAGATTTAAACTATAATTAAAAAAAGTTTTATCTTAATTAACAATGTATTTGTTAAATAATTATGTAAATTGGAATTGATTATTTGTGTTGTATTTTGTACATTGATGAATTTGTTGGCATAATAATAACATTTGTAAAATGCATTTTATAATTATTCTTGGCTTAAATTTTATTTGTTTTTATTTCATTATAATTGTAATATTATTACTGGTTTTTTTCATGATTTATGTTATTTCATTCGGGGGTTATGTGTTTTTTTGGGTAGTAGGGAGGCAAGTGCATTTTTAATGCATTCTTTTGTTACATTATTGTTGTATTATTCATTTCATTAAAAATGTATTCAGAAAGTATATATTGGTTTTATTTTGAATATGTTTTAATCATTTTATGTTGTTAGGTATTTACATGTATGTTTAAAAAATGAATAAGATTTGGAAAAATATAAGTAATCCTTCCTAAAGCCAACACCTTACATGTTTTCACTTACATTGGAGTGGGAAGCGTAATGTAACCCCTCCAATGTCTATCACATTCTTTACTGCTACTTAGGATGCATTTGAAATAATATATCTACCCAATCCAAAGTCCATTACTTTCCTTACTGATGTTTAAATTGGAGTGAGAAAAGTAAATTGAGCCACTCTGAAATATAACACATTCCCTGATTTTGCGTACGTTTGCTTACCCCTACCCTCTGCACAAACCGACCAGGCAATTAGCTGTTCTGACCTCCCCTCCTCTTCATGTACCCAGGTTACGTAGTATATATAATCATGGCATCGCAGCCATTGCAGAGCCACATTATACGTTTGTGCATCTCCAGCAACCGTGGAAGGGCTGCCAGGCTACCACTCAGCTCATTGTCCCGCACATGGAGATCAGCCTTCAACTTCTGTTGGTCTCTCTCAAGATCACGTTGAATACCCACTGACAAGCAGTGTGCCCTCATCACATCCTTAAAAGTCTCCCATTCTAGCCCACAACTTGATGCAGAACCCAGATTAGTTGTGCAGAATTCAGTGATCCTGGCTTCTATGGAGTCTCTAAAGACAGCGTCCGCCAGAAAAGGTGAGTATAGCCTCCATGATGGTATGAGTTGGTGATTGTTCATTGTTTGCAACATCAAAAGGGGCAGGTCTGAGAGGATATAACCCAAATATTCTATATTATAAATAATGGACTTGGAGCATACGAAGCCATCAGTCCTCGAATGGACCCGGTATAGGCTCAAGAAGAAGGAATAACCCCTGTCAGTGAGATGGTCCTTCATATCCCTTTGAGTAATCCAGGAGCCCAAGCCAGCAGCTTCCCTATGGGCTGCTGTCCCCAGGAGCGGAGAAGTCAAGTGGTCCAAAAACTATCTGAAAAACAATTAAAATCACCTCCAATGAGGTACGCCCCCCAGTCAGAAGAGCTAATTGCACCGACAAAGTGTGAAGGAATAAGATCTGATCATGATTTGGCACGTGAATGCTGCCCAGCACCAAGAGTTTCCTGCAAAGTCACCCCTCCACCAAGACATATCGGCCCTCTTTATCTATGTCAATTGCAGTTGTCTCAAAAGGAACTCCCACCTGCACCCAGAGCAACACCATCCCTCGCAAAGGCCAAGAACGTAGTAGCATGAAGCTGACCGCACCACCACTGACAGAGGTGATCGGCTTCAGCCAGTGTGAGGTGCAATTCCTGAAACAGGGCAATATGCACAGAACGTCTTTTAAGATACATCTCGATTTTATGGCGTTTGGTCGCAGCACCCATTCCGCGTATGTTCCATGTCATCAGTTTGTACTTGTGTGTGATAGCCATAGAGCTATCTGCATGACAATTTAACCATGGGCCCTTCCCCAACCACCTATCCCCACCCAACAATCCCCACACATAGCGCCAACTCATCAGCGACAGAGGCAACATAGGACAATAACATAAAACGGTCTTCCCAACTCTCCATCCCCAAAGCAGCCCAGCAACAGCTGGCCACCCAAACTCTACAGATCAATAAGTTAGCAACACATAGCATCTCTGCTCCAAAAACCATAAAGAGGTAATGAGGGGGAAAGGTAAAGGCAGTTTTCCAATGCGCAGCTGCATCACCCCGAGTAGTAATTATCACAAAACCCACTTAACAGGACCAGCAAAAAAAAAGAGTGGTGTTAGTCAAATGATTTCCTTACAAGGCCGGAGGCTACATTATGCAATGACTTTTATTGCCGCTCAAGATATGCAGCCCTTAAAAGTGTAACAATTACATCATAAACAAAACATTCCATACAGCACAACAAACTGCCATGGCAACCGATTATCTTCCTCTTTTATTCGCTGCTCATGGACAGTTAAGTATAACTTCTTCCTATCTCCCATTTCTTGATGTGTTTTAAATGGAAATATCTGATTTATAGTTTCATTCTTAATGAAATTCTTTCTTTCAGTTGACAAAGGTAAGTTTAGTAAACATTTTACCTTCTAACAGGTAAGTTTTTTAACTGCATTACTCACCCTTCCAATTTATGGTTGGGTTACCCACTTTCACCAATTATATTTATATCATAAATTCATCCGCTCTCATTAAATTGCGGTGTAAATACATAACAGGAAGGTAGACACGCTTTAATTAAGCGTGCCTACCTCCGCTTAACAAATCCCCAAGAGTCCAATTACTTGAGATCATCCGCTCTTACTTTGCGGACTGAACTTTTCATACGATTAGTGAAGCTTAAATAAGGCTTACTTCATTCTTTTAAACGATCTCCAATGCCTTTCTCCCATAGCGCGATGTCCAATGCCTACCCAGTAGCGCGCACAAACTAAATGCGTGAGAAACTTCCGCATTTCAGTAAAGTGACCCGCTTACAAAAATGAGCGGAAGGCACACTTTTTACACGCTTGGGTTTGAGACCCTCAATACCAAAATTTAAGAGCTTCAGGCTGACACAGAGGCTATTGTCTGCTTGCGCTGTGCGTTTCCATGTCAACGCACAGCGCGGAGCTAACAAACTGGCCTCCCTGCATCTCCTCGTCTATTTCAAATCATAATATCATAATTTCATATAATTTTGACGATTTAATCGGACAAACGACTGTTCAAAGACATTTGAGAAAGCTGTTATCAATTTCAAACCTTCAAAGGTAATTGAGAATGGTGTTATTAATTTCAAACCTTATAAAAGGTAATTTTAAGCTTCTTTTAACCTTTATTAGATTTAAAAAAATAAAAAGGTCGGAGAATAACACCGAAGGTGTTAATAACACACCCCTCACAGAGAACTCTCTGATGAGTCTATTTGAAAAACAGTCCTTAAAGGAGGCAGTTGAAGCAGCTTTAAGTAATAGAAAAAGGGACATCCCTAATGAAGATGATACTTTTTCTTCAAGTGAGGAAGACCCCTCCCTAAAAAAGACGGAAAATCTTAAAAAAGACGAAACATATGGAAACTCAAGATAATCTTCACGCTACAAACGAAAAAATCATATTTATTGGTAGCCCTCACGCTACAAATGAACAAGGTGCCCCGAGCGGCACAAGAAGAATGAGCGACCTTCATGGCGCAAGAAGTTCAGGTGCCTTCCGCGGTACAATTAGACAAGGTGTGCTTCACGGCACAAGAGATGTCATCACCTATGATGACGCTGATTATTTATCCTCTATTGATGACACTGCTGAGGCTGATGAATATGTTTTTGGTCCTTTAGAAAAACTGGATGACATACTTGATGAGGATTTAAATCAACCCTCCACCTCAGGCTCCATTAAGGACCCGTCAGGAATAGAGATGTTTAACCCCTCAAAAATTACTCATCCTAGAGGTTCGGATTGGTGGCCCCTCGACCACGTAGCGAAATTTAGCACATTTTGGATAAGAAAACCACTTGAGAGGGATTCACATAATCTAATGAGGTCTGAATGCCCTAGACCATTTCTAGACAACAAGGCAGGCATAACCCCTAATTTAGACCCAGGACTATTGACCTTCCTTTTCAAAATGGGAAGGGACCCTCGAAAAGGTCTTGAACGCTGTCTTAAACAGTGTCAAGACAAATTGTTGGACACGTTAGGCCCTCTTACCAGAATCTTGAACCTCGCAGAAGAGTCCTCCTTGATCGGTACACCAGTTGACACAGAACTTTTAAGAGGTTGGAGTCAACGTGCCTTATGTCTCCTCGGTAATGCCAATGCTAGTCTTACGTCCGAAAGAAGAAGAGGCATTCTGATGCAAATGAACCCTAAATTGGGCGACCTAGCTAATAAAGACATTGAGGGAGACCCTAATGGCCTCCTCTTTGGGGAATCATTTATTAAGATTCTTGGTAAATATGTGTCCACCTTCTCTGCTTTCAATAAAGCGCAGAGTAATATGAGACGTATGTTTGGAGGAAGATGTTTTGGACGGGCTGACAGGGGAGGACCGGCTGACAGCCGTGGATATAACAGGTCCTATTTCTATCAACAAAACCAACGTGGCTACGGAAGATTCTTCAGAGGGAACAACTCATTCTTCCCTCAGAGAGGTCGCAACTACAGTTCTTGAGGAGGTGGAAACAACCGTGGAAGATTCCAAGGACAAGGTAATCAAGGTAACGAATCCTCCTTTTGGTTCTTTCCTCCCAAAGGTAGGGGGAAGACTTTCTATTTTCAGTCAAAATTGGCTATCAATAACAAACGATCCATGGGTACTACAAACCGTAAAAGGGTTCAAAATAGACTTTGTCACTATTCCTTACCAGACCTCAACGCCAAGGGAACTTACCTTAGAACAGGATCAATCCGCTCTAGTCGACGAAGAGGTTCGTCAAATGTTAGACAAAGGGGCAATTTTCATTGTCTCAAACACTGGCCACGTTTTTTTTTTAGCACAATATTCCTTGTGAAGATAAAAGACAAAGGTTGGCGACCTGTAATAAGTCTAAAACTTTTCAACTCCTTTCTCGTGTACAGACACTTCAAGATGGTAGGTATCCACCTTCTAAGAGACATCCTTCAAGAGAAAGATTGGCTCATAAAATTAGATCTCACAGACGCTTACTTCACCGTCTCTATGGATACGGATTCACAAAAATATCTAAGATTTGTATGGAAGGGCGTGACTTATCAATTTCGTTGTCTCCCCTTCGGTCTCTCCTCGGCACCTTGGTGTTTCACCAAGATCCTGAGACCGGTTATGGCATCCTTAAGGAGAAGAGGAGTCCATTTGATTATTTACCTGAACGATATCTTATTGATGTCTCAGAGCCAGGAAGAACTACTTGTCCACATGAAATGGACTGTAGAACTTTTAGAGAGTTTAGGTTTTATCATCAATGTAGAAAAATCTGTCATGACTCCTTCACAAAATCTGGAATTTTTAGGTTTTCAGATAAATACATCCTCAGCAACTTCCTTTAAAGAAATTAGCAAAAATAAAGAAAGAGGTCTCTTATGTCCTGTCAAAAGATTTGGTGAGTTTCAGAGAACTAGCAAGAGTAGTAGGTCTTTTATCTTCATCCATTCAAGCGATTTCTCCAGGACCGCTTCACTACAGAGCCCTACAGAGAATAAAATCAGCGGGACTCAAGAAAGGTCTTTGGTATTCAGACCACATTCCCCTGTCCCCAGAGGCTCGAACCGATCTCCTTTGGTGGCGAAACAACCTAGAAAGTTGGAATGGGAGAGCTATATTCGGAAATACGCCAGATCACATTTTGGAATCCGATGCGAGCAATTTGGGATGGGGTGCCAGATTAGGAACGTTAGAATCAGGTGGAAAATGGTCACTGTAATGCCAAACTTAGATCTCCCCTGGACCAAGGTATGTACCGTCAC
The DNA here is from genome assembly GCF_964204655.1 of Triturus cristatus. Lineage (NCBI taxonomy): Eukaryota > Metazoa > Chordata > Amphibia > Caudata > Salamandridae > Triturus > Triturus cristatus. The sequence goes on from NC_140580.1 coordinate 287,764,889, forward strand.
TTTCCCAGGGAGAGAATATCAGTTCCAAACTTATGGAATATAACATATACACAGCACTTCCTAAGGTGGGCAAACTTTCAACACTCCCCCAAAGGCAAGGCAAGAAAACAATATATACTCAGACTTTGCACATCACTTGCCCGGAGTAGAACAACTTCCTATAACACAATTACCTGCTAGAAGGAAATTCACCCATCCTTCTACAACAGAATACTTGGCCAAGAAGAGTCCACACCTCCTGCTACAAGGGAAAGACGAATCGGTATATCTGAGATGTATTTATTAGTGAATAGCACCACACGGTAAGCCATATGCACCTATCATAGCAGACTCTAACATATCAACAGTATGATTGAAGCACATTCAAGGCTATGTAGAAATATATATATGGATGGATATAAGAATCAGAAAATAAGAAGGAAAGGAGAGAATCAGTAAAGAATCAAGAGACAGTTAGTAGCAGAGACACCTCACCTACTGCTCCATCATTTCACCCCACTTCGCTCAAGGGGAGTCCATTGCTTGAACCGGGCGAAAGCTCAGAGGTGACACCAGCCTCTACTCTTCCGTGACAGCACGTCTGCTCCACGGCGTGAACTTCCACCAGGCCAGTGTAGGCTCCCCTTTTTAATACAAATTCAAACACAGCGAAGCTTCTAGCGAACCTCGCCCCCTCGTTCTCATGAGAGCCGGTACCAGCCTGCTCCAAGGCCACAGCAACGGTTGATCAGGCCTTTGCTATGGCTCCAAGACAAACCATGTACATTCCTCTGATAAGAACCAGTTCTCTCTAGTCAGAAAAATGCGAAAAACAGGAGGCAGAGCAGAACATGCCCTCTTCTTCGTGCAGGCACAGAAAGTTAGTTAAGCCATGCACACAAAGGCCCAAAGCAAGATGGAATCAGAAAAGCAAGGATGACATGAAACCATGTCAGAGGCAATAGTTAGCACCTATAATTCTCATCCACACAACTTACAAGCACCACTGTGCACACAGAAAAGTTTGAAGCAAGGTAAAGTCAGAAGGCAGAATGACATTAGACCACGTCAAAACCAATAGGTCAAAGTCATAATTCACCTAACCCAAATAACATTATACACTTAAACCCTTAGTATACAACATTGAGCACATGTGTGCACCATCACCCAGAACACTGCACCTCAACATCCCAAACCTCCTTTTCTTGGCAAGACTATTCCACTAAAAGACAGCAAGATTACAGGACAAAAGAGAAGCAGGCATATGCAAACCCATCCTAAATTAAGGCTAGGGTAACATAACACACTTAAGTCAGTACAAAATGGTGGTGGTTGAGGGTCATCATAGAGTGTCAGACCACAAAAGTGGCTCATTCACTACATTGCACCCCATGACCCTCGATCATCACCATACACAAATGTCAAAAACAAAATCTCCTAACTAAAGGCACAACTATGAATGAAGCACTGCATCTCTTAATTGAAAGCAAAACCATTTAAAACTACATTTCGAAATTGAAAGACACAACTACTAAAAAGCACATGTTGAAACAGCAACTCATGTGTTGAGGTGGCTACACAAAAATATATAATTCAAAACAAATCATGACGAAAAAGCAACTATGATCAGAATACTACATTGCAAACCTGAAAAACTCATCAAAAGTATATGATAATCACTTTAGAGCAAATAAAGACTGCATTCCCTAAATACATGTAAAAGCAATAACTCCGGTGCATCTAGAAATAGCTCATAGATATCTGGATACATGTTTAAATGAATACACAAAATAAATGAATCAAGCTCTTAAATGCTCCTAATGCCTCTAATGGTTAAACTGGAAACTCTACTGCCAAACTCCTATATTGTAGCAACAGGTTTTTTTTCTCTTCAGTCTCTGACTCAAAAAATATCTACTCTAATTGCAGCAAAGCATCTCTATTGGTCTCCATCCCTAAAAACAAAAACAGTCCTTCTGTGTGAAAAAACACACAGCCTTCTCCCATCGCATCTGAACTTCACATCACAGGTCTGGCAAAGCACATCCTGTAGTGCCCTCTTCTTCACATTTACACAGGCAGTTCCCTGTGTGAAAGACACACAGCCTTCATGCATGTAAAGTCGGCCTCATGTGAAGGAAACAGTTCCACACTCTGCTGATCCCTCTTTGCTTGGAAAGAAGCAGTCCATCTGTGTAGGACACAGCTCTCCGGCATCTATCTGCAGCTGTATCTCCTTGACAAAGGAGGACCCCATCCAGTCTGGGTAGCCACAGGACATCAGCATCCCTCGTCTGGTCTGGCGATAACTCCAGGCTTGGGGGGGGGGAGGGCCCCACTCACACGGGGGAAGGGAGTCCCACACACATGGGGGAACTGGGTGAATCTGAAAAAGAAACAAGCATCACTCTTCTTGCAAAAAACATTTTTCAAAAGCACACTTTTTCCGTACAATATTTTCATTTCTGTCTACATAGCTCTCCTCTAGCTCTGGGGATTCATCAAAGAATTCTACCAACACTTTAGCCTCTGAATTCTTGGTAAAATCTCTCTTTTTCTTTACACAGCAAGAAGGGACTGGGGCAGTCGCCTTCTCTCACTTCTCTCACTTACCCCTCACAGGTGCTGCCCCCCTTCACAAAAAATCTCTGCAGACACCAACTGGCCCCTCGCCAAACATAACAAGCAGAGACTTCTCTGCTGCTTCTAGCTCTCACCTTATGTCCTCCAAGGTCGAAGTGCGCTGCACTCCTGCCAACTTTCGTCTGCTCCTATCTGCTCTGCGACTCTCCTCATGGGGAGGGGAAAAAGGAAACCTGCGCCTTTGCAAGCCTCCCAAACATCTATCTCCAAGAAGCTGTCTCTATCTACTGGGGAGAGGAGCTGGGATGACCCCTTCCGTAGGAATTCCTCCTCAGACTTCACAGAAAGCATGCGCCAAGAATTATCACATTTGCGCACAGGCTACACAATTAGGGTCACCACCTCTGCATCTGTCAAGCCCTGCATGATCTCACTGATCCCTTCACGCCCATCTGGCATTCTGTACTGTTTCAAATTCATTTCCTTTGTAACATGGGGCACCTTCACTGGGGAATCTTGTGTTTCAAACTCCACCTCAGGACCTTCTATTAAATCCTGTGCAAACTGTTTTTCTGTCTGTACATGCCACTTAATAACCATTGCAATCTCCCATAGGCAAATCACATTTTCTCTAACGCTGTTCTGTCAAGTATCTTTTAGTGTGCAAAAGCACAGCAGCATCTGCATTTGTCCAGCATCTGAATTTAAAAGTGACCTTTTCTTTACCTGCACTTTCCCGTAACTAAAAAGGGCACATTGCTCTTGAATTAACTCACCGTTGGTCTGTTTACCTCCCTGCACATTCCTTTCTGGCTGAAAAACCTCCTCAGAAGAATTAATTAAAACCGTCTGTGTAGCTTGTAGTCTGACTGCATTCTCTGTTACATTTATCACATCTGAATCATTCTGGCAGGTCAAAGTAAACAGCTTCAGAGCCTGGTACACGTTTAATTCTGTCTTCAAAGATATATTTTCAAACTGGGCATCAACTAGCTCTGTTTTCAACTCACTACGTTCTTTTTGCAAATGCTCACATGTTTGATGCATATTAACCAACACATTTAAAATAACACCGCTGTCTCTGTCTAAAATGGCATAAATCTCCTGCTGATTAACACTCTTCATCGCAACTCCGGAGTCTGTAATCTCGAAGGAGTCCCACGCATCAGGGTTATGCTCTGACATCTTACATTCACTTTGCAACTGAAAACATTTTATATGCATTCCTTAACAAACACTTGAAAGGGATCCAGCCCTTTCTGCCTAACGTAGCAAGCTATTTATAAGCACTTTTTACAAAACACACTTAAACACACACACACACCAATTCTAACTCAGCACAATTAGCTCAGTTCATGAGCCAGCACATCATATGGGCTACCCCCATTCAAAAAAATCAATTGGTATCTGAGAGTCTGCTTTTAATTGCTAGAAAACAGATTTCTTCCCCTTTTAAATCAACGTTCACATCCTGCCGACTACGCCAAAAATGTAATGCCAAACTCAGATCTCCCCTGGACCAAGGTATGTACCGTCACTTTCCCAGGGAGAGAATATCAGTTCCAAACTTATGGAATATCACATATACACAGCACTTCCTAAGGTGGGCAAACTTTCAACACTCCCCCAAAGGCAAGGCAAGAAAACAATATATACACAGACTTTGCACATCACTTGCCAGGAGTAGAACAACTTCCTATAACACAATTACCTGCTATAAGGGAATTCACCCATCCTTCTACAACAGAATACTTGGCCAAGAAGAGTCCACACCTCCTGCTACAAGGAAAAGACGAATTGGTATATCTGGGATGTATTTATTAGTAAATAGCACCACACGGTAAACCAAATGCACCTATCATAGCAGACTCTAACATATCAATAGTATGATTGAAAGACAATCAAGGCAAACATATATGTATAAATATGTATATGTATGGATATAAGAATCAGAAAATAAGAAGGAAAGGAGAGAATCAGTAAAGAATCAAGAGACAGTTAGTAGCAGAGACACCTCACCTACTGCTCCATCATTTCACCCCACTTCGCTCAAGGGGAGTCCATTGTTTGAACCGGGCGAAAGCTCACAGGTGACACCAGCCTCTACTCTTCCGTGACAGCACGTCTGCTCCACAGCATGAACTTCCACCAGGCCAGTGTAGGCTCCCCTTTTTAATACAAATTCAAACACAGCGAAGCTTCTAGCAAGCCTCACCCCCTCGTTCTCATGAGAGCCCGTACCAGCCTGCTCCAAGGCCACAGCAACGGTTGATCAGGCCTTTGCTATGGCTCCAAGACAAACCATGTACATTCCTCTGATAAGAACCAGTTCTCTCTAGTCAGAAAAATGCGAAAAACAGGAGGCAGAGCAGAACATGCCCTCTTCTTCGTGCAGGCACAGAGAGTTAGTTAAGCCATGCACACTAAGGCCCAAAGCAAGATGGAATCAGAAAAGCAAGGATGACATGAAACCATGTCAAAGGCAATAGTTAGCACCTATAATTCTCTTCCACACAACTTACATGCACCACTGTGCACACAGAAAAGTTTGAAGCAAGGTAAAGTCAGAAGGCAGAATGACATTAGACCACGTCAAAGCCAATAGGTCAAAGGCATAATTCACCTAACCCAAATAACATTATACACTTAAACCCTCAGTATACATCATTCAGCACATGTGTGCACCATCACCCACAACCAACCTCCTCGACATCCCACACCTCCTATTCTTGGCAAGACTATTCCACTAAAAGACAGCAAGATTACAGGACAAAAGAGAAGCAGGCATATGCAAACCCATCCTACATTAAGGCTAGGGTAACATAACACAGTTAAGTCAGCACAAAATGGTGGTGGTTGAGGGTCATCATAGAGTGTCAGACCACAAAAGTGGCTCATTTGCTACAGTCACAAGAAGAAATCAATTTACATATAAACTGCTTAGAGATGATGGCGAGCTTGAACGCTCTCATGTGTTTCAAATCAATTTTCAAAAACAGTGTAGTCCTGATCAAAATGGACAATTTTACAGCCATTTCTTACATCAACCGTTTGGGGGGAGCAAGATCTATGATTCTGGCCAATCTAGCAAAGAAGATCTGGTATTTTTGCTGGAGTCAGAAAATTATACTAAGAGCAGAATTTATTCCGGGCCATCTAAACACAAGGGTGGATTGGAATTCAAGATTCCTGAGAGACTCAAGCGACTGGAAACTGAACCCTCTAGTTTTCAAGAAAATCCAAGATTTATGGGGCCCATTCGAAATAGATCTATTTGCCAGCAGACTAACCTTCCAGATAGATCAATTTTTCAGTTGGAGACCAGACCCCTTAGCAATTGCGGTGGACGCACTTCTCCAACCTTGGAACAATCTCAATTGTTATGCCTTCACCCTTTTCATTCTAATCCAGGGAATTCTTCTGAAAGTTTGCTCAGACCGCTGCCGCATTGTTCTAATCACTCCCTTTTGGAATTCCCAAATTTGGTTTCCACGTGTGATGGAATTGGCGATGGAAGTTACACGTCTTATTCCAGGGAGTTTAGATCTACTTCTTGGTCTAGAAGGAGAAATACACCCTCTTCTTTCAGAACGAAACATGAACCTTCTTGTCTGGAAGATGTCAGGGGTTCTTCAAGATACTCAGGCCTTTCAGGAGAGTCTAAAAACCTTTTGGATGAATCATGGGCTCCGGGAACAAGGAGATGATACAGCGGTGCTTGGAAAAGATGGTGTAGTTGGTGCTTGGAACGGGATATGGATCCCGTGGAGGCACCTGTAGTTGAAATAGCAAATTTCTTAGCGGATCTTTTAATTCAGGTCTCTGCTATAGAACTGTAAATTGTTATAGATCTGCAATTTCTGCAGGACATTACTTGTTAAAAAATTTCTTTATTGGTACCGACCCCTTAATTCGAAGAGTAATGAAAGGTATAAAAATTAAACGTCCTCCTAAACCCAAATATGATTCCTTATGGAATGTAAACCTTGTTTTGACCTTTTTTTATCTTGGCCAGACAATTCCTTCCTTACAAGGAAACAACTATCCATTAAACTAGCTACTTTACTTTGCCTTATATCCTTTAGGAGAGTATCCGATGTTAAGGCTCTGGAAATATGTAATAGGTGTGAGAAGTTGGCCTAGCATATGCTGTCCACTAGTTATAGGGGACACCTTGCACCAGTCCAATTCGACTCTTAAGGTGATATGTTAAAAGACAACCTTTAAAGAAAGCTATCCTAGTGGTAGCTGTGGAGAGCAGCCTTCAGGGTAAGTCTTGAAGGAGTGTTAATCTTATTGTTTTACCATGGATAACCTCTTGAATGACCAAATGAAAGAGTAGTCCACACAGGTATATATTCAAAATATATGTATTTATTCTAAGAACAAATCCCACTAGTCTCTGGTGAGGCTGGAGGTAAAGATACAATTCAATAAAGCATTTATAATCACAATAAATAGCACTGGAATCACAGGGCCCCGGGGGGGGGACCAAACCATATATTAAAAAAGTGGGATAAGAACCACGACAGTTCTGCAGACAGTGCCTAGGGCACTTAGGATCGCTGGCCCCTTACAAAACCACCCAAGGTAGTGAGGAAGGGGACCCACGGCGAGCGTGTGCAGTGTTTAAACTACAGTCGGGATCCCTGTTAAACCCTATGGGAAATGTCGCGGTTGGAAAATGCAAGAATCTAGACACTTCTAGCAGGAGTTCAAGTTCAGTAGTTTTAAGTTAAGCTCTTGGAGGGCCCACACCCACAATAGTACCGAGGTACCACTGTTACCTGCCCCAGGGAAGCCGGGTGCATAGGTCGTTTTCAGTGTCAGTTCGATGTCTCGTTTTCAATGGAAAAACGTGAGGAACTGCTGCTGGCGAAAAGCGTCGTCGATGTCGTGCAGATTGAAGATGTAGATCTTGAAGGAAAGGCCCTGAAAGCAGAGGGGACAGAGTCTGGGTCACTAGCCAGTGACCAGGGGCCTCAGGAGAAAGAGCCCTTCAATGTCAGGTGCTTCCAGGTTGAAGACGGGTAGCTTGGATCAGCAGCCACGTGGTCCAGGAGGCTTCAAGGAAGGCCAGCTGCTGGAGAGCAACTGTCCCACAAAGGATGAAGGCCGCTGCTGTGTTAGTGTCCGGATTGGATCCACTAAGCCTTGGCAACCGCAACCCACGCAAGGATCAAGAAACAGCTACGGTGCAGACCCACGAGGTCTGAGCAAGGTCCCCAGCAAGGAGACTGTAGAGCAGACCTCGAGCAACCAGGGGAGCCCTTGAAAGTAAAGTTTGACCTCCACCAGGGCCCACCAGTCGAGAGACAAGGGACCGCAAGAGGCAGCAATTTGGAGTGCATAAAGATGCGCCCACGGGTTGCCAGAGAAAGCTAGGGCGTCGATCTTTGGCACAGGTGATGCTGAGAGGTTGGCTCAATGATGGGCCAAAGCACAACTTCCCCACTCATTGGGTTCGTGTGCTGGGCAAGAGGTGGCCGGTGTCCTTGGGTATTGGGTATCTCGGCACCCACGGGGTCCATGGTGCTCAGCTTTGATGTGCACACTTACTGGCCTCTGGGATGCTTGGGAACCCACTTCAGGGTAGGCAGAAGTCTTCGATGTCCGTAGGAGCAGTGTAGTTCCAACCGGGTCACTTGCAGTGTTTCAGGTGCCTGCCAAGCAGGGTGGTAACTCCTTTACCCCAAGGGAGATTTTTTCTGTCAGCTGAGCGGCAGCTCGTCGAAGTTTCAAGTCTTTGAAGCAGAGTTTTTGTCCAAGATTAATCTGAGGCTCTGGGGACCCTGCACCCACCTTTATCCAGGGATTAGGGAAGTGTCTAATTCAGAGCCCACCAATGGGAGTTCAGGCAGGAAAGGGTGGCTACACCCTCTCCCCTTGTGTGTTTCCCACCGGGGCAGGGGACAGGATGCCCCTGAACCGGTGTATGCAGATGTAGGCACTGCAGAAGCCTTCGTGCAAGTTTGAAAGACATCCTAAGGTGCACCCACCCAGTTCCAATCTACATAGTTTCTCTGGGGAGGGGAGGACACTTCCCTGCAACAAGATCCCTATTGTCCAGCTGCAGTGGCTGGAGTTCTGCCCAGCAACAGGCAGCCAGAATCGTGTGGGTGGCGGGTAGCATCCATTTTGTACTACATGTGCTCTTTTAAATTGGTGTCTAAAATCAACCGCTTTTACCAAATCACCCTACTAGCAGGGTGGAATCATTCCCTCTCTCCAATGACTGGATTGGGGGTATGATTCCATGATGTTTGACACCAAACACGACATGGTTCTATGCAGTCATTCTCAAGTTAGCATGCTATCGCGATTGATTATAATGTGCTTAAGAGTATATGGTATGGCTGCACTACAAACAACCTCGTATTAATTTTTACGAGAGTTGCAGAGGGGCCCTACTCAGGTAGGGGTTCCCCCTCACACATATCTCAGCACCCTGCTTGTAGGATTAGCAAGGCCTGCCTGAGGGGTGACCTATGAGGATATATGTGTTGTATTTAAGTGGGATACAGGATACCTATATCCCTGTAAGGGGTGCAAGCACCACCTTACCCAGACTACAGTAGTGGCTTGGTGGTGTCAGTTTGTATGGCTGTCCCAGGGGTGGCACAATAAGTGCTTCAGCCCCTGGTAGGCCTCTGAGGGACCGATGCCCTGGGCACCTAGGGTACCATCTACAAGGGGCTCATAGGGTGTCTTCAGTATCCCATTGGTATGTACCTAGGGTACTCACATCAGTTTAGAGAGGAAGCAGATAGGCTGGGGACCTGGATAGCAGGGCCACAGCCTGGCTAGAGTAAAAAAACAGTCAAAACATCAGCAAAAAGTTGGGGGCAACTATGCAGTTAAGGCCACTCTACTACAATAGGTTTTACTCCCCTGATGGTGTATTATTCGAAATGTGGAAAAAGAACCAAGACAATGTCTAAGAACATTTTCTAACCTTTTTTTCCAGATTCACCAAAACTATGTGTAGCGAATTGCATAAAGGTTTATGAACAGAAAATGTGTAACTTTAGACCTTTCAATGAAAACCAATTTAAACCCTTTAAGGCTGTTTCTTCTGCTACAATTTCTAGATGGGTGAGAACAGTGATTTTTGAAGCAGGAATAGATTTGTCAAAATTCGGCGCACACTCCTCGCATGGTGCTATGGCAAGTAACATTTTTTTGGGGGGAGGATCCCTTTCTGATATTATGAAAGCTGCAGATTGGTCTAACGCCTCAACCTTTGTTAAATTTTATCTTAAACCTGTAGATCATGTAAGCAATGTTGCACTGAAAAGCTTTGAACTTGCATAATGTAGCCTCCGGTCTTGTAATGAAATGACGATTCTCCAATTATCATACATAGAGAATCTTGATTTCATTAAAGACAACGGAGGCTGAGATTATCTCTCCCACCACCCCCAGGTGGATATTTTACTGAAATATGTACTTATGATTGACTATTTACTTGTGTTTTTAATGTACTTTACATTTTAGCTATTGTATTTATCGGAACAATATTACCTGTTTACTCTTCTTTTCAGATTCAGCTTCGTTATAACCTTTTATTATCGTGGAAGAAGTTGAAGCTAGAATTACTTTTCATCGCAGCTCTAGGAGGAAGATAATCGGTTGCCATGGCAGTTTGTTGTGCTGTATGGAATGTTTTTGTTTATTATGTAATTGTTACACTTTTAAGGGCTGCATATCTTGAGCGGCAATAAAAGTCATTGCATAATGTCAGCCTCCGTTGTCTTTAATGAAATCAAGATTCTCTCTGTCTGATAATTAGAGAATCGTCATTTCCTCTGCAGTTTGGGGGGGGGGGTCAGATCTGGAAGCTCAACATTCTCAATTTGAAGCGAGTCTGAATCGGAAAAGTCTTCCTGGTGGTCAGAGCTACTGTGCAACACACTCCTAGAGGAAGAACTCCTTCTTCGACCTCCACTAAAAATATCCAACTACACACAAAGAGAAGTAGGAGTAAACTATAACCCACTTCTAGAGGTTTATGGCAAAGTTAATATGTTGGAAAAATTGCCCTCACCCACAAAATTGTGGCATGCTTCATCATTGGGCTGCTAAAGACCCCCCTGCACAGACCAACATATGGAATAGAGCAATAGGGAGGGGGAAACAATACAAACATGAAGAAGAGGTGGGTACAAGCAAATATTATGTGCAGAAAATAGACTCTATAACTCTATAACTAGCTCAGGGATCTCCAATTCCCTATTTTATTCCCTGATTCCTGAGCGATTGTTAAGCTGTTTGTCGGGTGTCACTACTTCAATCAGTAATGCCGCTGCTTGCAACTCGCCCCATCTCTGATTGGGACCGGGTGAGTTTTGTTAAAGGACCTGCTCACAAATGTCCCCTTCTGGTGCGCGGCTTTTGAGAGACCCCGAGCGGTGCGCCTCCAACCATGACCAAGCCACTTCCAGGTGTTACAGCAAACAAATGATGGACGGAATGCTGACAACGCAAACTTAGGAAGTATGTAGTTCATCTACTGAAGAGTGAGTTACAGTTGGAAGAGACTGAGGAGGAAATCTCCAAAGATATTCCGAGAGTACAGCGGGACCCTTTCAGGTTGAACCCTAATCGTTTGGACCCAGCCATATGCAAATCAGTCTTGACCCTGTGCCCCATGGGAACAGTCCAGACCGAACTGCCAGGTCAGGTCCTCCCTGGACCCGAAACAAGCATCCTGGGACCGGTTTCAGGGTATGTCACCCTTCTTCAGCCAGGCTAGCTTGAATCCAGTGGCAGAGTGAGCAAGGGACCCACGTCTGGGCATACCCATCCCACCATTTGCATTTGTCATCCTGAGTGGGAGGGATATGCCCAGACGTGGTTCCCATGCTCTCCATGCCACTGGAATCAAGCTATCCTGGCTGCAGAGGGGTGAAACATGGCGGCACTGCGGGCCGCGAGTGCCTACCGAGGCGGGTGGTGTCTGCATGTGTTTTGTTCGTTGAATGGAGTCTGACGAATACGGGCAAGTTGTCTGAAGATGCGGTGACTTTATTTTCACCGTAACTTCGTTTGTAAACGCCAGCGCGGACACATCAGACAGCATTTAGTTACCGGTTTTTCATTTCACTGGCAGTGTATGGCGGGGTCGGCTCATGGATCCCTACGGAAGCTAGAGACGGAGGACGACGCCGTAGAGGAGGAGCCCACAAGCCTAGGAGATCACAGCTGGGATAGGGCGGCGCTCGAGATCAGCAAGGGCCGCCGAGCGGCTGCCAGGATCGTCTTCCGTGGGGGAGGATGGGGTAGAGGCAGTCAGGCTGTTACGAGGTCTGAGAGTGAGAGAAGGTAGGGGGAGCGGTTTTCTTCAGTTGAGGCACAGGTACACTCCTCTCAGACATATGTAAAGCCCCAGCAACGGCTTTTTGAGGCTTTATCTACAGTACAAGACAGATTAGATAGTGATGGTCTCAAGGTAGTGCTTACTTGAAATCAGTCACCTGTTCAAAATCCTGGGGGTAACACTGTAACGGTTAACAGCTGTGGAGTTGGGGTAGACGAAGGAGGCATCTCTAGGTATAGGCTAAGGAGTGCGGGGAAAGTGGCACAGAATTTGGTTTCTAATCAGGGAGGCTTTTCTGCTCCATATAGCGAAGAGGTGAGGGAGGTGAGGGAGTCGAAGCGTAGAGGAAGGCAACGTGTTACAAACAATAGAGTGCACAATAAGCTGTCAAGGGGGGGACTTGCTAGAGCGCAAGATTAAGGTGACACCCTCCCTCAGATCATACTTTAAGGCGGTCCCTAAGACATTGGTCCTGAAGACAACATCCCCGACAAAGTTAACAAGTTCAGTGATTGCCCCGACGGGTAAACAGATACATCATAACTGTGGGACCAGTGTGACCTCTACTGGGGGGAGTCTGGGAGAGGGTCTAGATACAGTCTTGGTGGATTGGTACCCCCATTTGAGCCCTAATCATTTTCAGGTTCTAGCTCCAGCCATGGGTGATGTTGGTGATGTACCACAGGTTCAGGCTCAGGATGAGGGCTCTTCAAAGGCATTGTGTACTGTCTTTGGCCCTGGCTTTGAAGCACTCTGCCCTGAAGCAGCCGCAGTTGCTGCTGCTGTGGAAATTGGAACTTTAGCAACGTTGTGGTGTGAACAGTCTGAGCACTTGAGGGAGCCAGAGCAGGAGGGTAGTGATTCTTCAATAATTATCCTGCTTAGAAATCTTAGTTCGGAGATGGAGATGAAGAAGAGATTTGAGAAGTCAGAGTCTAATCAGGAGAGTATCAGGGTGGCTTGTGGCTTGTTAGAGAAGAAGATTGATGATTTGAGCACCTGAACGATTGCATTAGAGGTGGAGGTTAGAGATCTCAGAGATGAGGTTATGGTTAATCGGAAGGACAAATTAAGAGTAAGGAGAGGGAATACGACAAAAGGGTAGAAAGATTGGAGAACATGCAAAGAAGGAATAATTTGAAAATCCTAAAACTTCCTGAGGGTAGAGAAGGTGAGGATATTAGGAAGTATGTAGTTCATCTACTGAAGAGTGAGTTACAGTTGGAAGAGACTGAGGAGGAAATCTCCAAAGATATTCCGAGAGTACAGCGGGACCCTTTCAGGTTGAACCCTAATCGTGCTAAACCCAGAAGAATTTTGAAACATTTTATGTCCTTCACTTTGAAAGAGAAGATTCTAGCGGTTGCTCTAAAGAAGAAAACCTTGGAAGCAGGTGGGGCTAAAGTTGAAGTCAGGTCAGACCTATCAACTGTGACTGCTAATAGACAGTGGGAACTTGGTAAAAGAATTGAACCGCTGAGGAAATTGGGGCTTCGGTTCAATTGAAATTTCCTGCACTGTTAAAAGTGATGTGGAATAATAAGATGCACTCTGTCCGGTTTGTAGAAGATGTAGACACATTTTTGAAAGTGTCAACCGGGTAACTTTTGAGTATGGAGCTATAGGATTTTTGTGTGATGCTCTGGCTGTTCTAGGTGATTGGTTAAAATTCATATTTATTGAGGTTGTATAATGTTTATTAATGCACCGCCCGCCAAGGGGCACTCACACGACTTTTTAGCCATGGGTAGTAGGAAAGGGTTTTCCTGGGCAATGGGGTGGGTGGTAGGTTTTAGGTGGTGGGGAGGGTATGGTTAGGGGTAAAAACAGGAAAATCCTCACTTGCACTTTTGCTGTTAATGGTAGGAAGGGTGTAAGAGTATTTCTTTGGGAGGGATGAGTGGGGGTAGCTTAAACGAATTGAGGATTTTATCCTGGAATGTGAATGGGATGCGTGTAAAGAGAAGAAGGGTAGTTATAATGCAATATTTGAAGGATTCTCCAGCACAATTAGTTATACTACAGGAGACTCATTTGACCGGTGAAGAAAGTAAACGATTGTTTTCATCTCAACGGTGGCTGGCCCATGCAGTATGTACTCCACACACAGCAGTGACTAAGGGAGTGGCAGTCCAAATTAAACACGGTTTGAACATGTTAGTGGATGGTGAGGCGACAAATGTTGGAGGGAGATGGGTGATTGTCAAGTTAAAGGTTTGTGGGCAAGTGTTTGTTGTAGTAGGTTATTATGGTCCGAACCAGGACGACATGGATCCTTTAGATGATCTGGCAAGGGAATTGTTGAATTTTTCTGGGCAGATCATAATGGCTGGCGATTTCAATGCAGTGCTGGATCATAAATTAGATAGATCTCAAAACAGTAGAGCGGCCGTAAATCCCAAAATGTCAAACAGAGTTAGATTGTTGATGTCCCAGCTGGGTCTTAGTGATATTTGGAGAAGGAGGTTTGGTCATCTGTCAGGATTTACGTTCTATAATAAAAAATATAATCATAAATCCCAGATCGACTATTTTTTGATAGACCACAGGTTGGCCTATTCAGTGGTGCAGGTTGAGCATTTTGGAGTACATCTCTCTGATCACTCAACCATTTTGCTTAGGTTGACATTGGGTGACAGCTCCTTAGCCTAAACCTGGCAGTTGGGCCGAACGATACTCTCTGAACAAGAGGCTTTGGAAACACTGTAACAGGAGACAAAATAATTTTTTGAGAGCAATCAGGGGTCGGCTAAGACTGAGACTGTTTGGGACACATATAAGGCTTTTTTGCGAGGGAGGTTAGGAGCTTTGGCAGCTAGAAAAAGAAGACTTTATTATAAGAGAGTCTCAGACATCAAAGAGAAGATTCGTAAGCACGAGGCAGGTTTAGTAAATCTAGGTAATATGGAGGCCGGTGACAAGGCTCTACAAGATCTAATTGACTTAAAGGCAGATCTAGCTGGAATCCTCAGAGCTAGAGTTAAAGAGAAGTGGGACGTTAGCCAGCTTGCTCATTTTGAGTATGGCGAGGGCTGCAGCAAGCTTCTAGCTTGGAAGAAAAAGAGTGACCAAGTGCGAAACTTGATTAAAGAAGTGAAAAGTGACAAGACGGGTTTAATAATTAACGATAATAAAGGTATAGGTGCAGACTTCCGTGACTATTTTGAGAAGGTATATCAGGAGGATCTGGTGGTGGAAGATCAGGCAGTTTTAAGATGGGTGGAACTTCTGGTCCCTTTATCAGAGGAGTTGAAGGTTGCTCTGAATCAAGAGATTAAGGAGGGAGAGGTCGAGGTGGTTATGAGACAGGGAAAGGGAGGCAAGGCACCTGGCCCAGATGGTCTTCCTGTGGAAATTTATAAAGCCCTGCTTGGAGTTTTAACTCCTATTTTGACACAGTTGTTTAATGAGATTTTCACCGGTGATACTTCACTCCCACCTTCTTGGAACGAGGCAAATATTACGCTTATTCTTAAACCAGGCAAATCTCCTAGGAATGTTGAATCGTATTGACCTATCTCCCTCTTAAATACCGACTAAGTTCTTTGCCAAAATTATTGCTGGAAGGCTGAATAGTGAGATTTCACATTTAGTTAATGAGGACCAAAAGGGTTTTATTAGAGGTAGACAGTTGAAGGAGTTGACCTTTTCCCTTATTGGCTCTATAGATATAGCCGCCGCCTCTGATCTCCCCTTGCCAGTCATCGCTTTAGATGCCGCCAAGGCCTTCGATCAAGTTAATTGGGCTTATTTGCACACCCTAGTCAAACATCTAAATTTGGGAACAAATTTTTGTAAAATTCTATCAGCTATTTATCAGGCCCCCATAGCAAGAGTGCTGGTGAACGGGTTGCTGACGCAGCCAGTAAGGATTAGGCGGGGAACTAGGCAGGGGTGCCCGTTGTCACCACTTCTGTTTGACCTCTATATAAAGCCTCTTGCTCGTATGATAAGACTTTCTGAGACGATTTTGCCCTTTGAGGTCGGAAGTTGGTCTAAGAAGATCGGGCTGTATGCAGACGATATAATAATTTACACCTCTAAACTACAACAAACTATGACTTATCTCCTGGATATTACAAAAGAGTTTGGGTCTGTTTCGGGCTATGATGTTAATAAGGAAAAAACTGAAGTTATGGCCTGGAACATGAATACTGAGGGAATCTTGTGTAAAAAAGACATGAGGTATCTTGGACTCAGGATAACTCATAACCTAGCGGATCTTGCCAAGGTTAATTTTCTCAGGCTTAAAAAGGAAATAAGTGCTAGTTTACGGGGTTAGTCGCATTTACCACTCACTTTGTTTGGCCGTGTAAATTTGGTCAAAATGATGATCTTGCCAAAGTTAACATTTTTGTTTGAAACAGTTCCCTTGTCTTTTAAGAAAGAGTGGTTCTTAAAACTTCAGAGTGAGATTGGCACTTTTCTTTGGTCATCTAAAGGCTCGCGCCTTTCTTGGAAGAAGATAAGGAGACGGTTGTTGAAGGGTGGTTTGGCGGTGCCGGATTTTCAACTTTACTCGTGGGCATTTTTGTTAAAAAATAATAGGATGCTGCTGAATACCCCGACGGATTCGATAACTGGCAGAATGTTTGATGTTATGCTGAAGAAGCAGGACTATAATGAGAATGGATTCATGTATAAATTTGCTGATCCAAAATTCTTTAAAAAGGTCAGGTTAAAGGTTCTAAGAGATATTGTGGAGACATGGTACAGAATCAGGCGGGCTTTAAAGATTCTGTATTATAGCCAGAAGGTCTAAGGACCTGCTGGCTTGTCCTTTAAAGGAGTAGGGTCTTCAGAGATGGGAGCAGTTATTCCCGGATGGGTCATTAATTTCCTGGGGTCAGTGTGAGAAGGAGTGGGGTTCCAGCTTATCTAGATTCAAGTATTTACAGTTTCAGAGTTGGTCGGCGGGAATGGGCGATCAAATAGGTTTTTATAATGAACTGGAGGAGAAGCTGTTTTCGATTTGTGACTTTAAGAAAGAAATAGCACTGTGGTACTGGTTGCTGCTTGAAATGGAGGATGGCCCCTTCACGCTCCCAGAGACCCTGTGGGGAGATTGCTTGCCAGAGTTTGCTACGGAAGACCAATGGCAAGTAACAATGTCTATGCTTTATAAAATTGTAAAACCTGCATTTTTAAGGAGGAATCATTTTTTCACGGTGCATAGGGCGTATTGGACTCCTCGAAGACTTTCCGAGTTCGGTTCAGGAGGTCTGGTGGTGTGTCCCATATGTAAAATCCCGAGTGAAGATGATCTGCATATGTTTCTGCGGTGTCCAAAGATCCAGGCTTTTTGGGGGGCCGTGAGTTGTTTTCTGTCAAGTATCCTGGGGGTGCAGATTCAGGTAAGCCCAGAGCTGGTTATATCTGGAAGATCCGATCTGCAAGTTAAGGGCACAGATAACAATGCCAAGCTTATTTTTTATGCTGTGCTTTTGGCCCGAAGAGAGATATGCAAACAATGGGTTTCTTCGGCGCCTCCAACAGAGCATGACTGGTTATGTTCTATGAGATATATTGCAAAACTGGATATTTTGGATGAGACAAAGAAAATATATAAATTTTGGAATCCTTTTTTGGCACGTTTGGGGGAAGTGTAGGGTGTTTTGACTTGTAAGTGGTAAGGGTCCAATGATTAAGCCTTAGCCTTCCTCGGCTGGTGAAGGTTTTCTTGGGTGACTGCGAGGGTTTGGGGTAAGAGGAGCCTCTGGTTTCAGGGCTTCGGCCTCCCCCCCCTCCCCTCCCTCTCAAACTGTATCCAGTAAATGAGGTTGAAAAGCCCAGGGTGGTTTCATTGAGTTTTGGTTGGCAAAAAGGCAAATGAATACAAAAAAAAAAAAAAAGACTGATTTGCATATGGCTGGGTTTAAACAGGAATGGCATGGTGAGCAAAAAAACGATGGATTAGGCCCAGATCTCTGTACTGGGGTGAATGTATGACATTGTTCTGCATTCTGTCCATCAATTGTTGTTTTTGCAAGCCACTTCCAGGGTCTGGCAGAAATGGGCGCAACCATCCAGCATTATTTTCAGTTTAGCAAGGAATATGAGAGAGTACTGGTTTTAACATCTTATGTCTACAGGAAACATGGCCGTGGAACCTATTCACCTGAATGGCTATAAAGCATTACATTTTTCAGCTGTTCCATCAAGACATGGCAGACCTAAGAGGGGTATCTGCATTTATGTGTCAAATGAATTATTATCTTCTACTGCAAGTGTAAAACTCCCTAATATCTATTACCAAATTGTCTCTGTTGAGCTTCTAGGCTCCACACAGTTGATCTTAGTAAATTTCTATAATAATGCTTGCAATTCCGATATATTGCCCATCCTGGATCAACTTACCACTGATCTAGAAGCTTTAACTAATAAGGGGAAAGGAGATAGCATTTTGGTGTGGGGCAGGGATTTTAACATCAAACGGTGTAAAATGGTATCTAGTAATACCTGCGGTTTCACTTCCCCAACAAATGTTGATGTTACCCATTTTTTACACTCGGACTACGGTGAAACACTTAATGAACTTATCTGTAAATTTGATAATGAATTTGGTAGCAGACCAGTTGTGGTTCCTTATACCTGTGATGGTGGCAGGGGTAAGAGTGTTATAGATTTTGTACTCTTTCCTATCCGATACTCAGTTTAGTTACGGACTTTACAATTCACAACTTAGCAATGAATGACCACTTTCCGCAGAGCTTAAAATTGAACATTTGCGGCTTAAAAGATCATAGGGTCTGTCCCACTATGTCAGTTGAGAACATAGAATTATTGCGAACCAATGGCTATACTCTACAGTGGTCTATGATTGAACCAAATGGTTTCCTAGAGCGACTAGTGCACCAACAAAGAAGGGCCTTCGACATATGTTTGGATGACTCGGCAGATGCCTTTAATATTATGGATTTATTTGATAAAATCACCGAGGCAATTAAAGTAGGCCTAACTACAAAGCATAAATGTAGCCAAATAAAAAGAAAGCCCTGGTTTGACCAAACATGCTCGGAGGCCCATAACTACTTAAAACGGGCTCTAACGGGTACACCCAGGAACTATTTGGAGGTCCAGCATAGGAGACAGTTTTACAGACTTGCACCAAAAAAACGTAAACAAAGTATGAAAGAGGAGGCTTGGGATAAACTGTATGATGCCAGCCGTAATAATGGTACTGCCACATTTAGGCGTGTAGTGAATTCACCCTTTTTTTGTGAGGACAACAAACCCAAAATTGAGATGACAGTGCATGAAGAGGCTTGAGTATCACACTACTCTAAACAATACACTGATACTACAAAGTGTGATTGCAGCAGCACTATACTGGCAACGTCGTGGATACGTCATCCTCCCCTATGGTATATGATTGGTCCGACAGGAGGAATCCCCCTCCTCCCACAACTGTACAGAGCAGCACACACTTGTGCGCTGTTTGACATATATCTCTCGCCTTCATTTATCCACTAGAGGAACTTCATACTCTTTTTCTGACGATACGACTGGGCATGTATGCTGGACCTCCTTCTTCTAAAAAGCCTTCTGGTCCCTCCTTATTTGATTGATATGATTGGTCTGGCCTTAATTTTACTCTGGAAGAGGTCACCCTGGCCATAAGCTCAAGACGGTACAAAAGGGGGTGGTGATGGATGGAGCATCAGAACCAATCAAACACTCACACCCAGTCAACAGATCTGGGTTTGATCCATCACCGTTCAATAGCCCACTCTGCCACCCCAGTTCAGACATGGCCATATGCAAATCAGTCTGACCCTGTGCCTCATGGGAACAGTCCAGCCCGAACTGCCAAGCCATGCCTTCCCTGGACCGGAAACAAGCTTCCTAGGACCGGTTTCTGGCATTTCAGCCGTCTTCAGCCAGGCTTGCTTGAATCCAGTGGCAAAGTGAGCAAGGGACTCACGTCTGAGCATACCCTGCCAACTAATGGCAAACAAAGCGGTACAAAAGGGGGTGGTGATGGACGGAGCATCAGAACCAATCAAACACTCACACCCAGTCAACAGATCTGGGTTTGATCCATCACCGTTCTTTAGCCCACTCTGCCACCCCAGTTCAGACATGGCCATATGCAAATCAGTCTGTCCCTGTGCCTCATGGGAACAGTCAAGCCCGAACTGCCAAGCCATGCCTTCCCTGGACCGGAAACAAGCTTCCTAGGACCGGTTTCTGGCATTTCAGCCGTCTTCAGCCAGGCTTGCTTGAATCCAGTGGCAAAGTGAGCAAGGGACTCACGTCTGAGCATACCCTGCCAACTTATGGCGAACAAAGCGGTACAAAAGGGGCTGGTGATGGACGGAGCATCAGAACCAATCAAACACTCACACCCAGTCAACAGATCTGGGTTTGATCCATCACCGTTCTTTAGCCCACTCTGCCACCCCAGTTCAGACATGGCCATAAGCAAATCAGTCTGTCCCTGTGCCTCATGGGAACAGTCCAGCCCGAACTGCCAAGCCATGCCTTCCCTGGACCGGAAACAAGCTTCCTAGGACCGGTTTTTGGCATTTCAGCCGTCTTCAGCCAGGCTTGCTTGAATCCAGTGGCAAAGTGAGCAAGGGACTCACGTCTGAGCATACCCTGCCAACTTATGGCGAACAAAGTGGTACAAAAGGGGGTGGTGATGGACGGAGCATAAGAACCAATCAAACACTCACACCCAGTCAACAGATCTGGGTTTGATCCATCACAGTCCAGCCCGAACTGCCAAGCCAAGCCTTCCCGGTTTCTGGCATTTCAGCCGTCTTCAGCCAGGCTTGCTAGAGGCACAGGGTCAGACTGACTTGCATATGCCCATGTCTGAACTGGGGTGGCAGAGTGGGCTAAAGAACGGTGATGGATTAAACCCAGATCAGTTGACTGGGGGTGAGTGCTTGCAATGTTCAACACTCCGTCCATCATTTCCTTTGGTTTTTGCTTTGTTCACCATAAGTTGGCAGGGCATGCTCAGACGTGAGTCCCTTGCTCACTTTGTCACTGGATTCAAGCAAGCCTGGCTGACGACGGCTGAAATGCCAGAAACCGGTCCTAGGAAGCTTGTTTCCGGTCCAGGGAAGACATGATTTGGCAGTTCGGGCTGGACTGTTCCCATGAGGCACAGGGTCAGACTCATTTGCATATGGCCATGTCTGAACTGGGGTGGCAGAGTGGGCTAAAGAACGGTGATGGATTAAACCCAGATCAGTTGACTGGGGGTGAGTGCTTGCAATGTTCAACACTCCGTCCATCATTTCCTTTGGTTTTTGCATAAGCTCAAGAACCATGGCCTGACGGGATCCCTATTGATTTGTTTAAGGCTAACGTGGAGCTTTGGAGCCCCCTCCTGACTATGGGTTTTAGATCATGCCAGAGTGTAGGGTTTCCTTCTACATGGTCTGAGTCCCATATTGTACCAATTCTCAAGAAAGGAGACCACAACTGCCCTGCAAACTACAAACCCATCTCCTTGCTAGATTCTCTAGTCAAGGTTGTGGGTCGTATAATTCCAAGTAGATTGCAAAGCTGGGCGGATTGCAATAATATTATATTGGATCTACAGTATGGATTTCGAACAGGATTAGGGACCACGGATCAAGTCATTAATTGAAATCTGTTCATGAGCAAGTATGCTCTTATCAAAAGAGGTAATATGTTTTTGGTTTTTGTCGACTTGTCGACCACTTTGATTGTGTTATTCATGACAAGCTTTGGACTGTTATGACCTCAATTGGCATTGACCATACTATTATTAATTTTCTAAGATATTTATATTCCACCAGTTGTGCCAGGGTCCGCTTCGGTATAAAGGGCGAATGTGCACGTTCTTTTAATATTGAAAAAGGAGTTTGCCAAGGGTGTGTGCTTGCCCCTTTTCTATTCAACTTGTACATCAATAAGCTAAGTGACTCTCTTGCTGAATCATGTCGGGATCTGCCACAGATTAAACAACGCCCTATACCTGTCCTGCTTTATGCGGACGACGCAGTACTCATGGCACGTACCCCACTGGCCCTGTAGCAGCTCCTTGACTGTTTTGTGCACTTTATAACTTGGGGCTGAGAGTTAATATTAGCAAAATTTTGCTACGAAAGTAGACCGAAGCTCTACCATAATGTGCAACATTTTTATAAGGAAAGATATAATTCCACTAACTCCAACTTTTTTGTACCTGGGTATTTTATTTGATTGCCAGGGGAGTTGGAAAAGTGTCATCTAATCAAGAAAGCTGCAATTTGTTAAATCCATGGTGGCCTTGTGTAATTTTGCAAAGAAACTAGGCTGTAAACAGCCAAAAGAAATGCTAACTATCTATAATGCAAAATGTAGAACCATTGCTATGTACAGCTTTGAGCTGTGGGGGTACGTAAATGTGGAACCACTACAGGTGGCTGAAAATGACTTTATTTTAAATGTATTGGTGCTTCCTTTTAGTTGTTCAAATTTTGTGTGTCATTCCGAACTGGGTGCTACCTATCTAACAGACCTGAAAAGATACAGCCATGTCTTTCTTTGGCACAAGATCTGGACGTCATATCATACGTAACTTAACCAGGATTTAGTAAAGGACTGCTGTGCCTCTGAGGCTGCCTCAAATGTGCCATGGCTAAAGTTTATTAAAAAGTTCATGGCAGAAATTAGTCATCCATAATTTTATGAATGTCCGGAGTCCTTGAATAACATTACAAAGAGAGCACTCAAAACCGAGGGGCAGATTTATGAGCCCTTTGCGCCACTTTTGCGTCATTTTTCCCATGTTAAAAGTGATGCAAAAGTGGCACAAGGGGCTCATAAATCTGCCCCGAGTGTTTAAACCATTTGGAGGAATTGAGACTATCTATGAATCAGTCAAACCATCTGTACATATCAAATGGTCTTGACCACATGCTCAGTGTAACCTTACCTTCTTAACGTTTTAAATGCACAAGATAGATTTCTTTTAATTTGTTTTAGATTAGACATATTTCATCGCTTGACGTCCTTTCCAAGTCTTAACAACTGGTCAAGGGAATTAAAATTTTGCCCCTGTGACAATAAGTCTAAACAGTCAACAATTCACATTTTGTTCTTTTGTAAATTTAACATCAATCTGAGGAGATCTTTTATTGTACCTTTTATGAAATCGCTAAATTTTAATCAATGTAGGCTGGCGTTTTTGTACTTGCAACTACTTTCTAATTTGTTTACATGTGTGGTGCTAGCAAGGTTTCTTAAGTCTGTATTAACTAGAAGAAAATCATGTTTTGCTGTATGTTAAATTATGATTCTTCTTTTTTTTTCTTCTTCTTCTTAATATTACTGTGTTTGGATCTTATAATATACTGTTGAGATGTATGCTTTTATGATACACTATGTGAATCGAATAAAGGTGAATTGATTGAGAGAGAACGGAATCCCTTCATCACGGAGTATCGCCTTCACTTCTAAGAAGGAGGCTCATTTGGCTTGCACTGCCACCGTAAAATTCGGGAACATTGCAGCTTGTCCATTCCCCACCTGCAAAGGGCTCGCCTCCCATGCCCTCTGCAACAGCACATCTCTGTCTTTGTAGTGCAATAGTTCAGTAATTGAGGGTCAGGACATGCGACATTGGGTTGGCGGTCGGCCTCGCACTCTGTGCGCTCTTTCCAGGGCAAAAAAGGGCATGAGCCAAGTCAGGGCCACCTCCAACTTCAGCCAGGGCTCCAAGTAGGTCTCCATGTCGGACCATTCGGTTCCCTCAAGAAGGCCCATTATTTGCATATTATTCCGCCTACTGTGCCCCTTATCATCTTCTGCTCGATATTCTAGTCACTGTACTCGATCCGTGAGATGAGTGATTTGGGTTTTTATTGGTCTGCTGAGGGGGAATCATTGGCTTTCACCCTGGCAGCCAACTTCTGGTGATCAGCATTAAGCAGGCCTAGTTCAACTCATACCTTCTCTGTTTCCCATTGAAGTCTAAACAGTCATAGAATATTTAAACTGTTTCGCATTGCAGCAGATAGGTAAGCAGTATGCAGAATGGTTAAGCTGATTCATTAAGCAGACACACCCAAAGTTAGACAGCATACACAGCACAGTTGTGCTGTTTCTTAGAGCAAGTTAAGAGCAGCCACACCCAGTCTAGGCACATGAAAAGTTCCCTGTGCCAGCTGCTGTTGGGTAATACAGTGGCAGTGATCAGCGAGCAATGCGGCACAAGGAGTACAATCTAACCAAATGAAATGAATGTACAGTATGGCAGTTGGCAGCATGCGAGCAAAGAGTGGTCACATCCAGTTTAGGCACCTGAAATGTTCTGTGTGCCTGTTGGTTAATGCAGTAGCAGCAAACAATGCCGCACAAAGAGTACAGTCTAGCCACTTGAAGGGATATGGCCTGGTACTACCTATACCCCCCTCCTCCCTTGTCAAGACCCACATAATATCAAGAACAAGAGCTTCATTGGAAAAGGGGGTCGTAGATAACCCCCCGGCCGTATTTTTTAACAAACAATTAAACAATTAATAATAACAATTATTTACAAAATTACGAAGAAAACATACAATTGACATTGATTACATTTGATATGTACAGATGTCAGATGGCTATCCTTAACATAACTCTAATACAAGTTATTCCTATCCGAATCTAAGCATAACATCATCAATAATCATAATGGCAATTATTTTCTGCGTATCCATGTTGGAGCCTACGGCAAGGTCAGTAAGTGGTGTCAGATCCTTATCAATTAAGCCCGCCCTCCCACCGGAGTGTGCACTCACAAAGGGCCCGTTCACTATGAGGGTACCCCCCGGTTACCCTGTACGCTCTGTATACTATCTCCACTGCTGTGCGCGACAGGCCCGCCCCCCGTCGGGGGCCGCAGGACCACCATATTATCGGCGTGTCCAATGCCGGACCCGCCTTTTCTAGTGCATGGTGTGGCAGCTAGGCCGCATGCGGAATCCTCTGCAAAAATGGCTACTGAACACACAATGAGACGGCAGCTGTGTGTCAGCACATATGATTTCAAAGCGGATGCCTTGTCACAGTAGCTCACTATGAATAACAGAACCACAGAATTGCCACTGTCCCAGTGGTTTATTTTACTAAGCTGAGAGCTGCCGATGACTCAACTGTAAAATGACTGTCACCGCCATGTTCTGAAAAGCTCTATGCTCCCAATGCCAACCCCTCCTCAGAATTGCACAATCATTGTGCAGTGCGCATGTAGTTAAAACATAGAACGGAAGAAATTTAAAGACGCAGTCACACTTTCCTCGCGTGAGGATTACGGCAAGCACTTTGTTTCCTGGTCATAAACCTTTGTAGCGAACTTGCAGTATGGCTGCTGCAGCTGTGCACTGTGCTGTCCGACCGGAAAAACAGTGCCGCGCCCAGTATAACAAAGCACCCACCTCACGCCGCCTCCCTGAGCTTATTGTAGTCATTTTGTTAGGGCGAAAGAATTGTTACAGTTAAAGCACCATACGCAGTTACGCAGGATGGACTGTGAGCACAGTGTGACTGTTAGGAATCATACAGGATCATAAAGGTTCACAGAGCTATTATTAAAAGCTCCTAACTTGATACTATATATGCCCATGATGCTGCTGTACGAATCAATACCACTTGGTTCAGATGTATGTAGAGCGACCCAGGCAGCAGCTACTGGCTATGTCACCTGGACCTGCTCTGGTTTGCCTCAGTGTAGTGGCCATCTTCTTGCCCATGACCCATAGCAGCAGAGTGATCATCAAATCTCACAGAGGCGCTCAGTGTCGCCTGACTGCAGAGGAGCCCGCCAGGGCCTTCCAGGCGACTTTTGGCTGCCGTTCTCGGGACAAATTACTCCCAGTGTGGGGTAAATTGCATGTTTTTTTCAGGCCGATGCAGAGTCCCCAGTCTACGTGACCGCCAACTTGGCCAGCTGCCATGCTGGTGCCCTCAGCGAGCTGTGGAACCTGTGATTATGTATTGTCCAAAAGAAATCGAATAAGGCCCTCCTCCGCATTGTAGAATCCGAGTTTATTACGATGTCAACAAAGTGTTTTGGCTTTACAGCCTTTGTCAAATCTTGGTTCAATCCACCAGAAAAAATAAATAGTGCAAACCAATCACCAAGTATAAGGCATAAAAAACAAGCTATCCAGTCAAAACTAACCAAATAATGACATTGAGTGTTCCTCATCATATTACTCAAATAGTACAATTATGTTATTGTATCTAATTACAGTGTTTTCTCGAGCAGTAATTAAAGTTTCCTTAAATTCACTGATAATAAATTGGAGGTGCAATATATATATATATATATATATATGTTATGCAATTTATGATTTGTGATTGGTTTGCACTAGTAACTTTTCATGGTGGATTGAACCCACACTTGAGGAAGGCAGTAAAGCTGAAATGCTGGAGTGCCTTATTGGATTTCTTTCGGAAAATATATATATATATATATATATATATATATATATATATATATATATATATATATATATATATATATATAGATATATATTATCTACTGGCGGTCGCCAGTGGATAGTTATAGTTAGGACCATGTTTCCATAGGAAATCTGCAACATTCTATTTGGAATAACTTTGGCACCGGATGACGAATCCTCGGGAAATTTTCAAAATAGGTGGGGCGCTCCGCTCCGCTCCTACCCTGAAAGTTTCGGGGGGATTCGTCAAGCGGGGGCTGAGAAAAAAGGGGGGTCCCAAAACGCATTTTCCCCATGCAATTTTCCATAGGGACCTTTAGTCCAAGGTACAGCCCGAATGGCTGAACAGAATTACTTGAAATTTGGCAGAGAGGTAGTCCTCAGGTCAGGGAAGTGCCTTTTGCAGGTCTGGTGTTAATCTGTTCAGTAGTTCCTGAGAAAATCAAAAGTAAAATCATATATAAATGTGGGCGGAGCCTAACCACACATCTCACCCTGAGATCTGATTGGCTGTCAGCACTTCATCCAAGAAGTGTTGGCAGCCGTCTTGGGACCAATTTACATGATAGCACCTCATTAAAAAGCATTGCAGTTAATAGAAGGTTTTAAGACTTTAGTTCCATTATAAATCATTTGTTGATGGTACCATACTCATTTTAGGAATTGTGGTATGTTCTAAGGTGATTTCACCATGTGAAAAAGCCTTCTGCTGGGATATCATGATTGAGAGAAAAATATTTTCTCATGCTTTTCCCACAGAGGTTTGGAATGTGATCTATAAGCTAAACTGAGAGCTTATTTTCTGTAAATTCACATTATCTTTCTCAGTCATGTGAGAATGAAGTCTGACATTCTCAGTAAAACATGTACATCCAACAAGGGCAGAGACTGTCAGTTGATTCCTTTGTGTTCTACTGCAGCTTCCCAGAGTGTTCCAAAGAACAACTAGAGCGCTAACAGTCCTACTTATGATAAACATATGGCACACCTGAAGCCATCTTGCTTGGATTAAAGTGGTAATTCTTAAAACATTTAATTTAAAAAGGAACAAAATGAGGGGGTTCATTTTTCCATAAAAAGTATGATTAGTGCTGCAGAAAGAAAAATTAGGGCACATTTTGAGTGACTTCTCAAATCCTCTTCTATTTCATTAAAAAATTCTGACATGCAGACTGAAACATGCACTTTCAATACCAGCAGCAGTTTTCCCTGGTGAGCAGTAGCTTTACTACAGTGATCTAATGAGCAAAAATAGTGCTAACATTCTGAATTTATGGCAAATGTGCGACACATCTGAATGCCTTCTTGATGGAATCAAAGTAAAAAAGTGAAAGTATTTCCTACTGAGGAGACTGCAGTAAATGAGGAAATTAGGAAACTTCATAACAAATAAGTCTCCCAAGATGGCCACCAGAGACAAAAGAGCCCAAATGTAGCCCAAATAACACCCAGATGTAGCCCAAGTATAGCCCAATGACAGAATGTCCCAGAGTGTTCTTAAAAACAACTAGAGCGCTTACTGTCTTCATTATGGCAAAAGTATGGCACACCTGAAGCCATCTTGATTGGAATAAACTGGTAACACTTAAAACATTTAATTTAAAAAGGAACACAATGAGGGGGTTCATTTTGCCATAGAAATTATGATTAATGCTGAAGAAAGAAAATGAGGGCACATTTTGAGTGACTTCTCAAATCCTCTTCTATTTCATTAAAACCTTCTGACAAGCAGACTGAAACATGCACTTTTAATACCAGGAGCAGACTTCCATGGTGAACAGTAGTTTTACTACAGTGATCTAATGAGCAACTAGAGTGCTAACATTCAGAATTTATGGCAAATGTGTGACATATCTGAATACCTTCATGATGGAATCAAAGTAAAAAACTGAAAGCATTTCCTACTGAGGAGACTGCAGTACATGAGGAAATTAGGAAACTTCAAAACAAATAAATCTCCCAAGATGGCCACCGGAGACAAAAGAGCCCAAATGTAGCCCAAAATCACCCAGATGTAGCCCAAATATAGCCCAATGACAGAAGTGTGCAAAACACTTATTATTTTGTGTTTTTCAGTGTTATATAGTGCAGACTTGTCAGGTATTGGAGTGCTTTACATGAGCATTGGTTACATCACACAAGAACAAATTCATTTTGGTTGTAGACATGGGGAGACTAAGTGATTTAAC
This sequence comes from Triturus cristatus, assembly GCF_964204655.1. Taxonomy (NCBI): domain Eukaryota; kingdom Metazoa; phylum Chordata; class Amphibia; order Caudata; family Salamandridae; genus Triturus; species Triturus cristatus. The sequence goes on from NC_140580.1 coordinate 287,793,367, forward strand.
CAGAATCACAGAATGTCGAGCTGAAGCAGAAACTCCAACCTGGTTCCCCAGTTGCAAAGTCTGCAGTTCTGGCAGTAACACCACATCCTCTCCCCTAAGTGCAACATTTAATCAAGTGGTCAACTGGATAAAAAAACATAAAGATAACAAATAATTTAAAAGTGCTTTGTCGCTATTTGAAAACTCAGAAAATATGTCCTTATTTTAGTCTTTTAGAGCACTAACCAAAATTTTGATGCCAATAAGACCCCCTCATATATGTAATTTCTAAAGGAAATGCTCTAGGTATTACAGTTTTGATTACATCAAGATGACGTCAGGCGTTCCACACTTTTGTAATAAATATAGAATGTTAGCAATCTAGTTGTTCATTAGGATACTGTTGAGAGGCAGAGGCCAGGGGCATGGACTCTGAAAATTGAAGGCAGGTAGGAGGGTGCAAAGGCAACAATTTAACCACACTGAGCAGGTAGGAAGGGCCGTGGCAGCACAACCGACTATGGAGGGCAGTGGAAAGGGGGGCAGGGGCAACAAACCAACAATACAGGACTTGCAAGAGAGGCTGTGGCAATGTAATAGACCATTGTGGGCAGAAGGAAGAGGCAATGGTAGTACAACCATACATGCCAACAGACCCGATTCAGCCAGGAAATGTCCAATGTTTTTAAGCTCAAATGGGCTTTATTTGATCTGTCTCCTGTCTACAATCTCCTCTTTTTCAATGTAACTCAAAGGGGAAAATCAATACCCCAGTTTTTTTTCAAAATCTCCCTCTTACCAAGTTCAAAATGTTCGCAAGTATGGTACATTGGATCATGGAAGGAAATGGGGTAGGGACATGGACTTGGATAACAGAGGACAGGAGGGACATGGAGAGGTGCACCAAACTGACCCTGCAGGGCAGGCATCAGGGTTTGCAGCAGCACAATACACCACACAGGGCATGCGGGATGGGAGTGCAGCACAACAATCCATAGAAAGCAAGAGGGAGGGGACAGGACCATGCACATGGACAACAGAGAACAGAGGGGCAAGAGGCAATGGTAGCTAGCTGACCATAATGGACAGACAGGAGAGAAAGCTGCAGCATAACAGACCATAAAGGTCAGGAGGGACGGATCAGGGGCATTACAATGGAACAGACAAGCCAGGAGGGAGGGAGTAGGGGTCTGCACATGTAAACAGAGGGTTGGGGGCAAGGGGGCAGGGCAGGAGCAGCAAGATAGCCATGGAGGTCAGGCAGGATGGGCACTAGAAGCAAGACACACCATGAAGAGCAACACTGAGACTTTGATGGCATACACACAGACCATGGAGGGAAGGTGGGAGGGGGTCAGGGGCAGCTGACTGACCACACAGGGAAGGTGGGAGGGGCCATGGCAGCACAGAAGACCATGCATGGCAAGTGGGAGGGTTAGTGGCAGCACAATGGCTATGATGGGCAAGAAGGAGGGTGCAGGGGCATGCACAAAGGACGATGGAGGATAGAAGGGAGGGTCAGGACCTGTGCACATACAAGAAAGTTCGGGGGAAGGGGCCTCACAACAGACCGCACGGGGCAGGCAGGAGGAGCAGTTGCAGCACAACAGACCAGGGAGGGCAGAAGGGTGTGGCAGTACAATGGCCCATGTAGGACAGGAGGAAGAGGATAGGGGCATGGCATGTGGACAGGCAGGGTGGAGGTGGCAGGGACAGGTTACAGTCATCTGACAATGCTAGGCAGGTGGGAGGGGAGTGGCAGCTCAACAGAACACTCAGAGTAGATAGGAGTGGCAGGTCCATGGAATATGGTGGGCAAAAAGGATGGAGCAGGGGCATGCACAAAGACATCGGAGGGCAGGGGGAAGGAGAATAGGGGCAGCAAGCTAAGCACAGAGTTTAAGCAGGAGGTCAATGATGGGGCATAGAATTGGGCAATGGAGGGCAGGAGGAGTGGACTGGTACATCATACTAAATTGAGGGCAGTGGCAGCACATCATACCATGCATGGCAGGAGGGAGGAGGCTAGTCCATGGATTCACACAACAGAGGATAGGGAGGAGGGGGATGGGGCAGCAAGCTAACTGTTCAGAGAAGGCGGGTATTAGGAACTTTATTGTTTTTAAAACGTGTGTCTGTGCGAACTACTTAAAATATGAACAAGTATGCAGCATAATCTCACTTTTATTCAGGAAGAAGAGAACGTTTGTGACTGTGACTCTGGGCTCACTTGGCAGAAACACCCCCTGACCCTCCACCCCCATCACAAAATGTAATGCACGTGAAAAGGGTAGGTGAACACAGTGTTATATAGAACATAGTCCTGAGAGCACGATTGAAAATGAAAACTAGATATAGTGTATGGTATAAACTATGCACCAAAAAGTGTGATATAAGATGAACCGGTGTGAAATATAATATGCAATACATTGTGCGCAATTACAGATTCATTGGAGAGCGCGAGATAGCACAGGCACTAGCGCGTGCTATGCGATATGCACCTTGGAGTGTAATATGCACAGGGCAGTGTTGTGTAACCTAACTAGTCTCTAAAGTTGTAATATAAAATATGTGCTGGGGAGTGTAACGTTGCATATGCACTGTGACAAAGATAGGGATCCCAGATTGTAATATGTATGGCATAGCACTGTGCGTTATAACATAGGCATCGAGGAAGGCACGTTAGATGGGGCAATATAACCCGTGCGAAGACAAGTGTGGCATGACATATTCACGGGGTGGTGTTACAGTGCACATGGGCTAGAGAGTGTCATAGCATATGCACTAGCTAGTGGAATACAACACAGAGGTGTGTGGCACTCAGCAGGCAATGGTGGGTGTAACACAGCATTGGGCTCTGCCAGGAGCGCGCTGTGACTCTCAAGTGATGTTCGTCCCCTTTCCAGAGAGTAAAATAAAAAGTATTACACATCCGGCAGTGGATGTGTGTTTTATTACCCATGAGGGGGGTTTCTTGCATAGTTTTGGTCGAATTTTTGTCGAATCCCCTTTGAATGGCTTGGTGTGCATGTGTATTAAATGTGCCCGTCAATAGCTACCCATGTTTGTATAAATAAACGACAAGGGTGTCTACCGGGATTAGGCACGGTAGGGCATCAGACATGTCAGAGCTTCACTAGTGGTGTAAATGCATTCCACGTGGATTCATTGTATGCATAGTCTCCTTTTAATGAATATCACGCAAATCGTCAGGGTGATAGGTACCTACGGTTTGTCCAGCATGTCCTAGGTGTGTCTATAAATATATATTTTTTAAAAATAATAAAAAACAGTGGCCGGCCCTGGGGATTGGGGTAAAAAAAATATAATTAGGAGACAGGCCCTGGGGGATGGGGTCATCAAGGCCAATAAATTAGAATAAGAAGGGGAACCACACAGACCCCCCTTAAAAAAGTAAAATAAATAAAAGACTGGCATCGTGCGGAGGCCACGCCCCCTCCTTGCAGCACTCTGCAAACGCGCCCCCTGGCGAATTGTAAGTTGGGGAATTAATTCCTCTTCAATACTGAGGGTCCCTGAGGGCCAACTAGCCCAACAGGTATCTCCAGTATGCGCCAGGGAGCTGCGCTGCAGACAGGTGTTCTGAGGCCAAGCCCCTTTTTACACCTCTCTGCAACGCAGCTCTGTGGCGCTTACTGGAGGTACCTAGTGGTCTAGTTTCACCCTAGGGACCCTTAGGATTGAAGGGGACTTAATCTCTCAACTTAGAACAGCCACAGGGCGCGTTTACACAGTGGTGAAGGGAGGGGACGGGGCCTGAGGTGACGTGTGCAAACACGCACTATGGCACGTTTTAAATTGGGGATATAATTTCCCTTCAATACTGAGGGCCCCTGGGGGCTAACTAGCCCACCAAGTGCTTCCAGTAAGCGCCACTGAGCTGCATTGCAGAGAGGTGGTCCAGGCCGTGCCACTTTTTACACCTCTCTGCAACGCAGCTCTGTGGCACTTACTGGAGGTACCTAGGGGCCTAGTTGGACCCTAGGGACCCTCAGGATTCAAATGAACTTAATCTCCCAACTAAAAACGGACACAGGGCGTGTTTACACAGTGGTGAAGGGAGGGGACGGGGCCTGAGTTAACGTGTGCAAAAACGCCCTGTGGCCTGTTTTAAGAGGTAGTTTTAATCCCCCTGCCCTATTATATACTAGAGGCTTACAGAGGAGGTCATGCTAATCACAGGAAGACCCCAACGCATAATGTTCCCTAGTGTATGTAGGTGTTTTCACTGTATTCTAAGTGTCGTTTAACATAGCACTGGCTCTAGGACTGGTTAGTCAGACTCAGTTACCACCAGTATCCGTCTGAAAAAGTTGAGGGTACGGGATGATTTTGCAACAAGGCTTCTTTCTGCTCTTCTTTTTGTTCTTTCTGCACGTTATCCTTCTTCCTGCACTTTTCTTCATCTTTGAGGACTTCTGTTGCTTCTTTCTGCACTTCTTTTTTTTCTTTCTGTGCATTTTTTCTTCTTTCTTCACATGTCCTAGCTCTGTAGGCATAGTTAGAAATTAGCATTTAAAAAACCTTTGAAATTCACAGAAAAAACCATAGGTTTCAGCCACGTTATAGTTAGGAATTAGCATTTAAAAAACCTCAGAAATTCACTGAAAAAACCATAGGTTTCAGGGGTGTTATAGTTAGCTGGACTTTTCACTTGTACAAAACCATTGAAATTCCCCCGTTATAGTTAGTTCAGCTAACTATAACTTGCGCGCCCGCAATGCACTGCTGATGACGTCACATATTACATCACTCATGACATGGTCAGTGACATCACTCATGACATCACTGATGACATCTCAAATGACATCACTGATGACATCACTGATGACATCATCCTTGTGATAGAGTGGCAGACCTCCTCTCACCCTAATATAACCTGTGATACACACATTCAAAAATAGAGACTAAAATTTTCAAAACAATGGACATACCAATACCAGTTACAACAACCTCTTCAGTAATTCTAAGATCCACATACACATACACTCAATCACCAACAGTCCTATACAGTCACTCATACATGTACTCACTCATCATATGTACTCATACACCTATGCATCCTGTTACACAATGCCACTCATCCATAGAGTTACTCACACACATAGTCACTCATGCTAAAAAAAGAATCAAACATACATTTACTTGCATATACAGTTATACACACACCACCACACTTACTTCTACGGAAACTTACACATACTTAGTCTTTTAAACAATCACTTATAGAAACACATACTTATTCATACATGAACTCTTTCAATCTCTCACTCTCACATATACTCACTTATATACACCAATAGTCACATATACTAGTTTAAAACATATGTAGTTACTCATAAAGACACTATTGAGACAGTCATTCACTCACTAACACACCCATACACACACTCATCCACCCATACCGTCCTGCACACATGCTGTCTTCAACACATACAAACAGTGAGTCACTCATTCATGCACCTATGCACTACGTAATACGCCCCACCGAACCATGCAGACACTCAGACTGATACTCAAAAAACCAACTAATAACCTATATAGACACCCATGTAGCTACTCACCAACCCATGCAGCCACTTATACACAAAGTGAGAGACTGATACAGATATTTACATATTTAAACATTACTCACTAAGCCATGTATTCACTATGATACACTTAATCAGTCAGTTACACAATCAATTTTTCAAAAACAAATCATCCATTTAGACACTTATATACCCATTTATTCTTCCATCAACCTTGAGATATACATATATAAAACATATTTAATTTTCAGAAAAACACACATTCACTGGATGATGTCATCAGTGATGTCATCAGTGATGTCATTTGAGATGTCATCAGTGATGTCATGAGTGATGTCACTGACCATGTCATGAGTGATGTAATATGTGACGTCATCAGCAGTGCATTGAGGGCGCGCGAGTTATAGTTAGCTTAACTAACTATAACGGGGGAATTTCAATGGTTTTGTACAAGTGAAAAGGCCAGCTAACTATAACACCCCTGAAACCTATGGTTTTTTCAGTGAATATATATATATATATATATATATATATATATATATATATATATATATATATATATATATATACATACATATATATTCACACAAAAAACATAGGTTTAAGGGGCGTTATAGTTAGCTGGACATTTCCCTCGTACAAAACCCTAGAAATTCCCCTGTTATAGTTAGTTCAGCTAACTATAACTCGCGCCCCCGCAATGCACTGCTGATGACGTCACATATTACATCACTCATGACATGGTCAGTGACATCACTGATGACATCACTGATGACTGTCAGGGATGGTCAGTCTAGTTCTAGGACCCGCCCAGTAAAGAGAAGAGGTCTCCGTTACCTGTGTGCCAGGATGCGTAGAGTCATCTCTATCAGGCAATTGGCTTTGCTGCTGCCAAGAGTTTTCCGCTCTCAGATCGCGGATTCTCAAGATGGCTGCCATTGAGGAGCTGGAGGTTGGCGGTCTAGTGTTTCGGACAGTTTTCGCTCCGCGGTTGTTTAGCTCGCGCTCCACCTCAGCGCGGTGCACTTCAACCGTCTATTTTGTGGAGAGCAGTCCGTTTTGGTTCCTCAGTCCGGCTCCTCATACCAAACTAGTTTTTGCATCTATTCTCGAGCGTTCCACTCCAGTTATCGGAGCAGCAGGATTTCTGGGCTGAGTCGCATGAAGTAGGGAAAATATTCACAGAAGTTCCAGCATTTTCCCACTTCGAGTCAACGTCCTGAGTTCTGGTGAGAAGTATCAGTAGGGTTCCAGTGAAGCAAGTAAGTCTGTTAAATTACCAATTTAAGGACTGAGCCAATTCTAGAGAAGGATCTTCTATTCTTGACAAGAAGTAGTAATTGGATAAACTACAAGTAGACTTCGAGAACTGTTTCTTTTAGTAATAAGGTTCCAGAGGTGAAGGACCAGAGTAAACTTCGATGTACGTATGGTTATGTGTGTATATATATATATATATAGATATAAGGGTACTTACCAACCAAGGCGAAATGGACATACTGTAAATAATAGAACGTACCCAAGTTAAGAAAACCATTCGTTCTATCAACGATAGAAAGAGCGTGAAGACAACTTGTACTTATCCTAAAAATAATAAGAGAGAGGCTTCGCTACTGTGATACAGGTAACGGGGATTTCAGGTAGATAAGACACACATAAAAAAAGGCTCTACAGAAATCAGTAACATCAACCTCTAATATTGTGCAGGAGACAACTCTAGTAGCACACCAATAGCGAAGTAGAGCAGCGTATATCAATGCAAGAAACCCCAAGAGAGCAGCTAGGCACTGAAAATAGACAGGTACTTCTGAGAGTTGTTGAAAAGAAGTAATTATTGTCTTATTAAGTAGTATTTGCTATAATTTGTCCCTTTTGGTTTTAGGTCTCTCATAAGATTTCAGAACGGGACCAGACCAAGAGAAGCGAAGCAGTGCAGTCTCTCTTTTTCTCCTCCAACTCCCCTTTCCCCCTCTCTGCTCCTAGCGAATACATTTACGCTGTTCGCGGTAGCGGGGTAGGGGATTGAGGAACTGTCTTCTGCTCCTGTGGAACGTTCAAGTTTCTGGTTGTGGTGCTTGACAATGACATCTCAAATGACATCACTGATGACATCACTGATGACGTCATCCAGTGACTGTGTGTTTCTGTAAAGTTTAAATATGTTTTATATATTTATAGTGAAAGGCCTATGGAAGAATGAGTGGGTGTATAAGTGTGTGAATGAGTGATTTTCTAGGTGCATAACTGACTCTATAAGTGAGTCATTAAATGTATATTACTGCAGACAAGTGACTAAACTGTGTGAAAGTCTGTATGTGTCTGTGTGTTGGTGTATAAGTGGCTGCATGGTTTTGTGAATAGCTATATGAGTGCCTATATGGGTTATTGATTGGTTGTTTGAATATCTGTATGGGTGCCTGAGTGTTTGTGTGGGTAGGGTGTGTGTGACTCTGTGCATAGATGTGTGAGTGGGTGATTCAGTGGGTGCATGGTTTTAAGAGTGCATCTGTGATGGACTGTATGGTTGGGGGACTGTATTAGTGATTGAATGTATATCTCAGTTGTACATGTGTCAGTAACTACCTATGTGAAACGCAGTGTATATGTGTGTAAGAGTATATAACTATCTATATGTGAGAGTGTGTGATTTTGGGAGTGGCTGTATGGATGAGTGTGTGCTTGTTTCAGTAATTGTATAAGAGCGTCAGAAATTGTTAGTATTTTTATGAGTAGGTGAACTTGAGTGTGTTTAACTGTATAGGTGAGTAAATTGGACTGTGATTAATTATTTGCATGACTGACTAGATGTGTCAGTACCGCAATGGATGATTGGCGGTGTGTGAGTGTCTATATAGGTGTATAAATGCATATGATAGTCCTGTACAGAGTGACTGTACAGGTAGGTGAGTGAGTTGAGATGTATGTAGACCTAAGAATCAATGAGTGGGTGTGTAGTTATTGGTATTGGAGTATCTATGGTTTTCAAAATGGCCGTCTGAAATTTTGAGTCGGTGTATCAAAGGTTATATTAGGGTGTGAGAAGATGCACTAATTTATCACATGGATGACGTCATCAGTGATGTCATCAGTGATGTCATTTGAGATGTCATCAGTGATGTCACTGACCATGTCATGAGTGATGTAATATGTGACGTCATCAGCAGTGCATTGCGGGGGCGCGAGTTATAGTTAGCTGAACTAACTATAACAGGGGAATTTCTAGGGGTTTTGTACGAGGGAAATGTCCAGCTAACTATAACGCCCCTGAAACCTATGTTTTTTTAGTGAATTTCTAAGGTTTTTTAAATGCCAATTCCTAACTATAACGCCCCTGAAACCTTTGGTTGTTTCAGTGAATTTCAAAGGTTTTTTAAATGCCCATTCCTAACTATAACGTGCATGAAACCTATGGTTTTTTCAGTGAATTTCAAAGGTTTTTTAAATGCTAATCCCTATCTATAACTTATCTCTAAAGATATCATGTTTAATGATTTTCATTGGATTTCTATATTTTTCAAATACAGTGTGTCAATTTCATTAATTATGTTTTTTTGAAATTCTTTTTTATCACCATTTTTTAAATTAATTTTTTTAATTAATTCTTTTAAAAACTTAAAAAATATTATTTGTTTTTATTGGGTTATCTGTCCCTTGCACTATACCAAAACACATTTCTTCATCTAGAAGGAGTACTACATTTTAGTATAGAAACATAACTCATTTCGCAAATTCATAAACAATGACTGGTTTCTAATTCTACCAAAATATAAAAAACAGCACAGTTATCTGTCTGCAAACACATGAAAAACACTAATGCTTATCACAGAATGGTTTCCACATGCACACACACTGTCAATAAGATTGTAGAGAAAAAAAGTACTCCCTACACTTTAGCAGGAGAAATACATTAGTCTGATTAAAATCAAAATAGTCTACATACATCCCCTCACAATTAAATAACTCACCTTTCAAGTTGTTTTGTAGCTTAAGAAGTATATCAGTCACACACCAGATATCAGTCACACACCAGAATTTCTTATACAGAATCTCTGCACTGTGCACCGCTCAACAAAACCAAAGAATGGCAAAGTGTCCCCTTCATTTTCCACACATATACATGTAAACATCCAATCACATACCTTCACACATAAACTCAAAAGCAAACACACATTTCTATTGGTTAAACATTTCAACCCTTTCCAAATGAAATAAATTTGAACCCTTCCCCCAATCTGCCTTCTGCCTGTTACCATAGAAACAGGTCAAGGAACACTGTACTGAGCACACAGGTCACAAGTTCAGCACACAATATTGCTAATCAAGACAGCAAGTGTGCTTGACTTTTCAACATATCAGCTTATCATATATAATGTTCCTTACAATCAGTTTTTGTTAACCAATAAGAATCATGCGTTTAAAAAACAGAAATATACACCCTACCTTTCAGTGTAGAAAGTTGTCATACAACCAATGATTTCTTGTCTGTTCTCAATTTTTTTCTCCTTGGATCCGCGCACCCAACGCGAGAAAATCCGTGCACCCAACGCGATAGGATGCGCGCACCCTGCGAGCATTTCGATGTTTTTTTTTAAAAAGGGGGCCCCAGGGGGTCCTTCTGGGACTCCCTAAGCACCTCTAGAGGGTCAGAGTATTTCCACTCTGCCCCCTTTATATGTTTTACACACTTATTCCCCTTGCTTCTTCAGCCTCGCTTCTACCGAGGCAGAAAATGGCCGCCAACAGTTCCTGGTTTCGAATGTAGACAGACACTCGACAGCCAATTAGCATTCAGCGTGCGATCAGGAGGGTGCGCGCTCGGTTGGGGGAGGGTGCGCTTATGGTGCGGGTAGGGTTCGCGGATCCTCCCCGGCCATAGATATCACTAACTTTTTTACCCTAATTTTCTCAGGAACTACTGAACAGATTCACACCATTTATGCAAAAGGCACGAGTCTGAACTGAGGACTACCTCTTTGCCAAATTTGGTGTCATTCCATTCAGCGGTTCGGGCTGTAGCTGCGACAACAGATCCTATGGGAAATTGCATTGGGAAAATGTGTTTTGGGACCCCCCTTTTTTCTCGGCCCCCGCTTGACAAATCACCACCAAACTTTCAGGGTAGGAGCGGATCGGAGCTGGCCAAAAGTGTGGAAATTTTCACGAGGATTCATCAACCGGCGCCAGACTTATTGGGAATAGAATGTTGCGGATTTCCTATGGAAAATAGGTCCTAACTATAACTATCTACTGGCGACCGCCAGTAGATAATATATATATATATATATATATATATATATATGTCCCAAGGTTGCCTCTGGATAAAGGACGCACTCCATGGAAAGGTGGGTTAACAAACCATTTATTTGTGAAAAGATGCACAATTCGGCTTTTAATTTCCAAATCCCCTACGCGTTTCGAAGCCGCAGGCTCCTTCCTCATGGGGTGACAAATCAGGAAATGGCAGAAACACCACAGCCATCTTTCTCCATTATTTACGTGCTCTCTCCTGTGAGAGCATGCTGGTAGCTGTAGTCCAATCCTTCTCCACCAGTGGAGTCCGTTCATTTCCCCCAAATTGTCTTTGCCTAATTAGTTCATTTATTTCATTGCCCTCCAGTGGGCTACAGACGTAGGGGCTTCGAAACGCGTAGGGGATTTGGAAATTAAAAGCCGAATTGTGCATCTTTTCACAAATAAATGGTTTGTTAACCCACCTTTCCATGGAGTGCGTCCTTTATCCAGAGGCAACCTTGGGACATGTGTTAAGCGGCGGCCTCAGCCGCGAAGGATGCACCGCCCGTTTGAAATGTGGTAACGGGTCTGGACGCTGTCATTGTACAAGCGGAATCGGCGCGGGAAGGTTTCAACATTTCAAAGGTGCACATTACGTCTGTAGCCCACTGGAGGGCAATGAAATAAATGAACTAATTAGGCAAAGACAATTTGGGGGAAATGAACGGACTCCACTGGTGGAGAAGGATTGGACTACAGCTACCAGCATGCTCTCACAGGAGAGAGCACGTAAATAATGGAGAAAGATGGCTGTGGTGTTTCTGCCATTTCCTGATTTGTCACCCCATGAGGAAGGAGCCTGCGGCTTCGAAACGCGTAGGGGATTTGGAAATTAAAAGCCGAATTGTGCATCTTTTCACAAATAAATGGTTTGTTAACCCACCTTTCCATGGAGTGCGTCCTTTATCCAGAGGCAACCTTGGGACATGTGTTAAGCGGCGGCCTCAGCCGCGAAGGATGCACCGCCCGTTTGAAATGTGGTAACGGGTCTGGACGCTGTCATTGTACAAGCGGAATCGGCGCGGGAAGGTTTCAACATTTCAAAGGTGCACATTACGTCTGTAGCCCACTGGAGGGCAATGAAATAAATGAACTAATTAGGCAAAGACAATTTGGGGGAAATGAACGGACTCCACTGGTGGAGAAGGATTGGACTACAGCTACCAGCATGCTCTCACAGGAGAGAGCACGTAAATAATGGAGAAAGATGGCTGTGGTGTTTCTGCCATTTCCTGATTTGTCACCCCATGAGGAAGGAGCCTGCGGCTTCGAAACGCGTAGGGGATTTGGAAATTAAAAGCCGAATTGTGCATCTTTTCACAAATAAATGGTTTGTTAACCCACCTTTCCATGGAGTGCGTCCTTTATCCAGAGGCAACCTTGGGACATGTGTTAAGCGGCGGCCTCAGCCGCGAAGGATGCACCGCCCGTTTGAAATGTGGTAACGGGTCTGGACGCTGTCATTGTACAAGCGGAATCGGCGCGGGAAGGTTTCAACATTTCAAAGGTGCACATTACGTCTGTAGCCCACTGGAGGGCAATGAAATAAATGAACTAATTAGGCAAAGACAATTTGGGGGAAATGAACGGACTCCACTGGTGGAGAAGGATTGGACTACAGCTACCAGCATGCTCTCACAGGAGAGAGCACGTAAATAATGGAGAAAGATGGCTGTGGTGTTTCTGCCATTTCCTGATTTGTCACCCCATGAGGAAGGAGCCTGCGGCTTCGAAACGCGTAGGGGATTTGGAAATTAAAAGCCGAATTGTGCATCTTTTCACAAATAAATGGTTTGTTAACCCACCTTTCCATGGAGTGCGTCCTTTATCCAGAGGCAACCTTGGGACATATATATATATATATATATATATATATATATATATATATATATATATGCACAAGCAATCCGTCGCAGTACTCCACTTCCCAGGCGCTGCATAAAAGACGGTACGGACCCAAATTTTCGAGCTAATTATTTTATTTTATTTAAACCGGCACTGCCGCCATATATATATTCACTGAAAAAACCATAGGTTTCATGCACGTTATAGTTAGGAATTGGCATTTGAAAAACCTTAGAAATTCACTGAAAAAACCATAAGTTTCAGGGGTGTTATAGTTAGCTGGACATTTCCCTCGTAAAAAACCCTAGAAATTCCACCGTTATAGTTAGTTCAGCTAACTATAACTCGCGCGCCCCCGCAATGCACTGCTGATGACGTCACATATTACATCACTCATGACATGGTCTGTGACATCACTGATGACATGGTTTTTTAAATGCCAATTCCTAACTATAATGTGCATGAAACCTATGTTTTTTTCAGTGAATTTCAAAGGTTTTTTAAATGCTAATTCCTATCTATAATTTATCTCTAAAGCTATGATGTCTGATGATTTTCATTGAATTTCGAAATTTTTCAATTTCAGTGTGTCAATTCCTTTAATCATGTTTTTTTAAATACTTTTTTATCACCTTTTTTAACTTATTTTTTCAATTAATTCTATTAAAAATTAAAAAAAAAAGAATTTTTATTGGGTTTAAAAAAAAAAATTGTTAATGTTTTAAAATATCTTTTCATATTTTTTTAAATAATTTTTAAACTATATTTTCAAAACTTTATTTGTAATTATTTTTTTCCATTTTTTTGGGATTCGCGCTCCCAACGCGCTAGGAACCGCGCACCGTGCGCGCATTTCGCCGTTTAAAAAAAAAAAAAGGGGGGCCCCAGGGGGTCCTTCTGGGACCCCCTAAGCAACACTAGAGGGTCAGAGTATTTCTACCCTGCCCCCTTTACATCTTTCACACACTTATTTCCCTTACTTAATCAGCCTCGCTTCTACCGAGGCACAAAATGGCTGCCAACAGTTCCTGGTATCGAAGGTAGACAGACACTTGACAGCCAATTAGCATTCAGCGCGTGATTGGGAGGGTGCGTGCTTGGTTCGGGGAGGGTGTGCTTAGGGCGCGCTTAGGGTGTGCGGATCCTCCGAGGACATAGATATATCTATCTTTTTTAGTCTAATTTTCTCAGGAACTACTGAACGGATTTACACCATTTATGCAAAAGGCACGAGTCTGAACTGAGGACTACCTCTTTGCCAAATTTGGTGTAATTCCGTTCAGCAGTTCGGGCTGCAGCTCCATCAACAGGTCCTATGGGAAATTGCATTGGGAAAACGCGTTTTGGGACCCCCCTTTTTTCTCGGCCCCCGCTTGATGAATCACCACAAAACTTTCAGGATAGGAGTGGACCAGAGTTGGCTAGAAGTTTGGAAAATTTCGCGAAGATTCGTCAACCGGCGCCAGACTTATTAGGAATAGAATGTTGCGGATTTCCTATGGAAAATAGGTCCTAACTATAACTACCTACTGGCGACCGCCAGTAGGTAATATATATATATATGTATATATTTATATATATTTGTATATATATATATATACACACACACATATATATACACACACATATATATATATCATGTTTATATTGCTTGTTAAATGTATTTAATTTAAAATATAATTTGAATTTTTTCTAGTTTAATGTTGAAAGAAATTACTTATATAGGTATATATATTACAATTTGGATATTCTTACTTTTTTCGTGGTGATATTCTATTCTACTATATTTGTAGCACAATATTTTGGTAGTTTGCATACAAAATATGTCAACTCAATATTTTTTTAAATTATATTTTGGACAAAATAGTCTTGTGTTTATGATATTTTGTCATAAAACCATTAAATAAATGTATGTGCGAAATAAATTGTGAAAAAAGTCATGATATTCATGTGAAGTGGTAAAGCACCACCGCAGCAGCAAAAGGCATTTATTCCATTGCAGCGGGTGTTGCTGGCTTCAGCACCCGCCGCAATGGAAACACGCATTGGCATAGCCAATAAGTCTTGCATTTGGGACCTTGTAAGTGTTTTGACAGAGCTATTGGCTTTGTTAATGTGTTTAAGCTATGTTGTAGAGCAGTGTGGCTGCTGCGCAGCATGTTGAAAAGTTATTTTAAAAAGTGTTATACGCATTTTTGTCACCTTATAAAAGCAAGAAAATTATGTACAAATGAACGACCCTATTAAAAAAGGAATTAACAGATACAATTCCCACTTATCATGTATGACCTTGATTCAGACGAAGCAGAGGCTAGCGTGCCTACTCCCAACATAAACAATGAGGCATTTAAAATCATCATCCACAAGGAAATGAGATCCTGTATGTTGGAGATACTTCCTATGTGAAGAGGATGATAATTCTCTAGATCAACATACTCTCCCTAACGAAGATCTCACTCATACAAGGGGAAAAAGACTTAAAAAAAGTAAGAACTTAGATTTGATCCCCAAGAGTACTGGAGGCCCTAGTACCTCTACTTTCTGGGAGGTCACCGCACCTCAATTACTTTGGTTGTCCCTAGCGGCACAACGCATAAACGTGTCCCTAGCGGCACAACACATAAAGGTGTCCTCAGTGGCACAAAATATCCGGATGTCCCCTGCGGTACAAAATATCGAAGTGCTCAAAATGACGACCTCTATGAAAATGATGATGATTTTGATATTGACGTTGCCTCTGATTCTCCCGATGAATATGTCTTAGATTTAGACGAAGACGATCTTGAGTTCAACTCACTCAATGAAGATCTCCCTCACTCTTCTAAAGATACCATTCTGGACCCCCTAGGCCAAGAAATGTTCTCTCCTCTTAATATTAAACACCCCAGGAGCTCTGAATGGATCCCTCTGGACCACGTGAACACATTTATAAACAAATGGCTAAGGAACCCACTAGACAGTGATGCTCGGAACCTATTAAGAGCAGAATGCTCCCGACCCTCCATCGGGGATAAAGCTTGCCAGACTCCAAATCTTGATCCAGAACTCATCAAGTACCTCTTTAAGCTTGGAAGAGACCCTAGAAAAGGAATGGAGAGATCCCTTAAAGGTTGTCAAGATAGAGTCCTAGACATCCTAGGCCCCCTTGCAAGAATTATCGATATAACTGAAGAAAGCCACATTAATGGGACCCCGCTTAACACCGAACTTATTAGAGGTCTTAGCCAGAGAGCTCTCGTTCTACTAGGTAATGCTAACGCCAGCCTCAACTCTGAGTGGAGAAGAGTAGTCCTCACAAAAATTAGCCCAAAATTAAGCGACTTAGCCGACAAAGAACCCTCCATCAACCCCAAGGGCTTGCTCTTTGGTGAAGACTTGATTAAAACTCTAGGCAAATATGTATCGACCTTTATGGCTTTAGATAAAGCCCACCAAAACATGAAAAGAGTCTTTAACTCAAATAACCTTTTCGGGAGGGCCGGTAGACGGGGCCAGTCTTCCGGCTGCTTCAACCAGAGGCCCTATCCTATAGGAAGAGGATATGGTGGAAGGGGATTCATTCCCTCGAACACACCTCAATTCTTTCCACAAAGAGGAAGAGGATTTTGTTCCAGAAACTTCACATCCCGCGGTGCATCCATCGACAACAACACTCAAAATTAGTACAATACCTACCTCCCCTCTTCCTCCCCTTTCCCCCAAAGTAGGAGGGAGACTCAAACTTTTCTTCAACAATTGGAAATTAATAACCTAAGACCCATGGGTTTTAAATACTGTGAGAGGGTTTATGATACCCAAACTCCTTACCAGTCTTCTTTCCTAAGAGAAATGATTCTTACCTTAGATCAGGAAAAGATAATAGAGGACGAAAACTCCACCATGCTTCAGAAGGGCGCTATAGTAGAAGTCCCTCTAGAGATGTTAAAATTTATAAGCACCCTCTTCCTTGTAAAAAAAAAAGAGAATGGTTGGAGACCCGTCATAAATCTAAGGGATCTCAACAAATACCTCGTTTACAGGCACATCAAAATGGAGGGAATTCAGCTCCTCAGAGACTTACTCCTAGAGGGAGACTGGCTCGTAAAATTAGATCTGAAGGACACTTACTTTACCATCCCCATGGTCAAAGTTCACCAACCCTTCCTTCAATTCTTATGGAAAACCATCTCTTCCAATTCAAAGCCCTCCCCTTCAGTCTTTCTTCAGCCCCTTGGTGTTTCACCAAGGTAATGAGATCAATCGCCTCATCCCTAAGAGGAAAAGGTATTCGTATGATACTATATCTAGACGATATCCTCATCCTTTCTCAATACCACTCTCAAATCCTAAAAGACCTGAAAACTGTGATGGACCTATTGGAAAACCTGGGGTTCATCATAAACAAAGAAAAGTCAATTCTTTCTCCTTCCAGAAAACTGGAATTCTTGGGTTTTACCGTAGATACCATAAAATACCTCCTTCTGCTCCCACCAAAGAAAATATCAAAAATCAAGAAAGAAAATAAGACACATTCTAAAACTTCAAAAGTTTCCTTTAAGGGAATTAGCCAGGTTACTAGGTCTCCTTTCCTCTTCCATACAAGCTATCTTTCCAGGCCCCTTAAATTATCGTGCCCTTTAGAGAGTAAAAGCCAGAGCCCTTCAATTGGGCCTCTGGTACGGGGACCTCATCTCACTAGACCAAGAAGCAAGACTAGAACTGAACTGGTGGTTAGACAACCTAGAGGCATGGAATGGGAAAGCAATTTTTGGATCAACTCCAGAATTTGTTTTAGAATCAGATGCCAGCCTTCATGGCTGGGGAGCTTGCTTCCAAGGCCAGAACACTGGCGGACTGTGGTCTCTGGAAGAATCCTCACATCACATAAATTTCTTGGAATTGACGGCCGGGCTCTATGCCTTGATGAGTTTCAAAAAATCCATTCAGGGCAGATCTATCATTCTAAAAATGGACAGTATCTCCGCAGTTGCCTACATAAATCGCCTAGGTGGAACCAAATCTACAGACCTCTCGAATCTAGCCAAGAAACTTTGGATGTTCTGTTTGGAACACAAAATATCTCTAAGAGCCGAATATCTCCCAGGAAAAACAAATGTATCCGCAGATTGGAACTCAAGGTTCCTCTTAGACTACAGCGATTGGAAACTCAACGTCTCTGTATTCAATTCTCTCAACAACTTATGGGGTCCCCTGGGAATAGACCTTTTTGCCAGCAGGCTGACCTTCCAAATCGAGAATTACTACAGTTGGATGTCAGACCCGGGTGCTCTGGCAGTGAATGCCTTCCTCCAACCTTGACAAGGCACCAACGGTCACGCTTTTCCCCCCTTTTCAATGATACAGAGGGTCCTTCAGAAAGTCAGACATCATCGATGCTCGATCGTCCTAATCACTCCTTTTTGGCCTTCTCAGGCGTGGTTTCCAACTGCCTTGGAAATGAGTTACGACCTTCCATTCCTAATTCTCTCCCTAGTGGATCTTCTTACAGACATAGACGGTCATCTTCACCCCATGGTTCAATCAGGGAAACTGAACCTTCTTGTCTGGAGAGTGTCAGGAGATCCAATGATCTCTCTAGACTTTCGTCAACTGCTTCAACTCTCCTCGGGGAGTCTTGGGCTCCCGGCACACACTACCGGTATAACACTATTAGGAAATCATGGGTTCGTTGGTGCTTGGAAAGGAATCTGAATTCCGTTGAAGCACCTATCGTTGACATAATCAATTTTATGGTAGAACAATTCGAACGAGGCCTTAGTTATAGATCTATCAATTGTTATAGATCTGCCATCACCGCTGGTCATTCTCACGTTAATGGTAAGACAATTGGCAAAAATGCTATTATTTGCAGAGTTCTCAAAAGCATCAGACTCAGGAGACCCCCTAGACCTAGATATCAATCCCTCTGGGATGTCAACTTAATTATTGACCTTTTTTCAAACTGGCCTATTAATATTCTAAACAATAAAAACCTTTCTATCAAACTCGCTACCTTAATTTGCTTAATTTCCTGTCGTAGAGTCTCTGATGTTAAAGCTCTTGAAATATCTAATAGATCACCAATAATAGAAGGAGCGGAATAATAATACGTTATTAAAAAATTAAATATTGTAATCCAAAAGATGTAGTCCAAAGAATATCTTCCAATTCAAATTTTGTATTTCTTTCTTTTTATTATTGTTATTCTTTTCTCTATCTCTTTTTCAAATATCCTTTTCCATATATAGTATTCCAACAAATTAATGCATTGATTAATACTCAGTCACTTTCTTGAAATTGTTGCGTAGATTCAAGCATAGAATTTGTTACATAAATTCAAGCATATCTTATCTGTTGAACAAGTATTTGCTAAACACACACAGCCAACGCGTTTCGTCCTATTTAGGACATCATCAGGGCTGTAGAAATAAAAAAGAAAAACATAACATCACTGTACAGTACTATGTAATTATTCATTGCAAATAATCTTACAAGGAAGAAGATGTCCATTATTCAAAATTCTGCCTATTTGACAATTTCATAAATAACCAGATTTAAACTAAACCATTTATAGTTTCACAGTGTTAACATAGTATCAAACATAGTATCTTAATGAACATGTTAATCATTCTGATATTGATAAAATTGTCCCTGAACAATTTAATTAACACAGTTTCTCTCAATCCCCCTTTTTTAAAATTTTTAATTGGGACAATTAATCTTTGATACTCAAATTCGTCCAGTTGTTCCTACCAAAAACTCTACATAGATCACATTGAAATGTAACATACCTCCTACAAATTTTAGCCGTCGCTTTGCATATTCTGACTCGTTTCTATATATATCCTTGGAGGATACCAAAATTCATTTAAAAATGAGCCTTCTCCAACATTATAACCTCTCTTCTTCAATAAAATAGTGTTTTCTATAAGTGAAAGCATAATATCTAATTAATACCACACCTTTATTATATAAACTATGAAAATAATTTTTCAAGTACACCTTAAGGACTACGATTCCTTTAACTTTATTTCTCACCCAAGTTAGGATTCGATTATTTCTCCCAAATCAATCATCCCTATTAAGGTCAATCCTTCTGCAAACATCCGTTTATATGACTTCCAAAGAGTTTCCATCCCCAAAATATCCTCCAATTTGAAGTTAATTCATCTAGAAACATAACACACGAGGACATCATTAGTAACGTTACTTCCATAAGTCTAATGAGAAAGTAAAAGCGCCCCCTTCTAGGAAGATACCTTTCTTAGTCGATTTTCCCGTAACCTCCACAGCCGGTATGATAGCCCTGCTCTGTGGCTAGTATCCTGCCAGAACCCTATTTAAACTGGCAAGGCACCAATCCCCATTCTCGATTCAAAGTTATTCGAACGTTTCCCATCTAGTCCGCTCGTTAATCAGCCAATCGGATCCCCCTTTCCATATGGAAAGGGGGATCCGATTGGCTGATTAACGAGTGGACTAGATGGGAAACGTTTGAATGTATATGCTAATAAGATAACTTTGAATCGAGAATGGAGATTGGTGCCTTGCCAGTTTAAATAGGGTTCTGGCGGGATACTAGCCACAGAGCAGGGCTATCATACCGGCTGTGGAGGTTACGGGAAAATCGACTAAGAAAGGTATGTTCCTAGAAGGGGGCGCTTTTACTTTCTCATTAGACTTATGGAAGTAACGTTACTAATGATGTCCTCGTGTGTTATGTTTCTAGATGAATTAACTTCAAATTGGAAGATATATTGGGGATGGAAACTCTTTGGAAGTCATATAAACGGATGTTTGCAGAAGGATTGACTTTAATAGGGATGATTGATTTGGGAGAAATAATCGAATCCTAACTTAGGTGAGAAATAAAGTTAAAGGAATCGTAGTCCTTAAGGTGTACTTGAAAAATTATTTTTCATAGTTTATATAATAAAGGTGTGGTATTAATTAGATAATATGCTTCACTTATAGAAACCACTATTTTATTGAAGAAGAAAGGTTATAATGTTGGAGAAGGCTCATTTTTAAATGAATTTTGGTATCCTCCAAGGATATATATAGAAACGAGTCGGAATATGCAAAGCGACGGCTAAAATTTGTAGGAGGTATGTTACATTTCAATGTGATCTATGTAGAGTTTTTGGTAGGAACAACTGGACGAATTTGAGTATCAAAGATTAATTGTCGCTGATAAAAAATTTAAAAAAGGGGGATTGAGAGAAACTGTGTTAATTAAATTGTTATGGGACAATTTGATCAATATCAGAATGATTAACATGTTCATTAAGATACTATGTTTGATACTATGTTAACACTGTGAAACTATAAATGGTTTAGTTTAAATCTGGTTATTTATGAAATTGTCAAATAGGCAGAATTTTGAATAATGGACATCTTCTTCCTTGTAAGATTATTTGCAATTAATAATTACATAGTACTGTACAGTGATGTTATGTTTTTCTTTTTTATATCTACAGCCCTGATGATGTCCTAAATAGGACGAAACGCGTTGGCTGTGTGTGTTTAGCATATACTTGTTCAACGGATAAGATATGCTTGAATTTATGTAACAAATTCTATGCTTGAATCTACGCAACAATTTCAAGAAAGTGACTGAGTATTAATCAATACATTAATTTGTTGGAATACTATATATGGAAAAGGATATTTGAAAAAGAGAAAGAGAAAAGAATAACAAGAATAAAAAGAAAGAAAGAAAAAATTTGAATTGGAAGATATTCTTTGGACTGCATCTTTTGGATTACAATATTTCATTGTTTAATAACGTATTATTATTCCGCTCCTTCCTTTATTGGTACTTTATATCCTGTGTATTTGAGTAGCTTTAACGATGGGCTACTGGAAGTAGAGTGGGAGATTATTAATTGAAGGTGTATAGTAATAATCACACATAATTTACTCTATGGTGCACACAGAGGTGTAACCCTCATCGTTGTAATTATTGGATTTATCTAATAGATCATACAACATGTTCGGAGTCAATTTTGATCTCTTCAAAAGAACCAAGACTATGTCCGATTCCATCTTTTACCCTCGTTTTGATTCTTGCCCTAAACTCTGCGTGGTTGATTGTATGAAAGAATACGATTCTAGAATTAATTCTCTTCGTCCTTCAGGTGTGACTCAGTTACTCATCTCCTTTGTTAAACCTCACAAAGCTATCTCCTCTAGTTCTATTTCTAGGTGTGTTAAAATTGTTATGATCCTAGCAGGTATTGATCTTAATATTGTTAAAGCTCACTCTATCAGATGTGCAAAGGCCATTAAGTCTTTCTGGTCTGGAGGTAAGTTGGACGATATCCTTAAAGCTGCTGACTGGTCGAATGCTAGAACATTTGCTCAGCATTATTGCAAACCAATTCCTCATATATCCGATGTAGTCTTACAAAGCTACCAACATGCATAATGGTAGCCTCCGGTCTTGTAATGAAATTGCGATTCTCCTATTAACATGACCAGAGAATCTGGATTTCATTAAAGACACGGAGGCTAACATTATCCTTCCCTCCTCTTTCCCATTTAATTTTTTATTCTTCAGTATAACATATCTATTATTTATGAATTGAAATGTTATATACATTTATTGACATGATATCGGTTTTATGTTTTTTCGCATTTATGCTTGTCTTAATCACTTTGATTGCTCACATATTTTATCCTTTATTTTATCAATATTTACTCACATGGCTTTCTATTTTTTTCAGATAATCTCTCATAACTTCAGGACTCGGACTTCTTCTCCTTCTTCATCCTCGGTATCCTGCCTTCCCTGATGTTTTATCAAGATGTTTGCATCTCTCCACTCCTTTAAGTTTCAAGGATTTTAGATTAACTTATCCTGTTTTCGCGATTTAAAAGAGGCTGAATGTTGTGGTCTCATGCCTTTTGTTGTTATTAACGTTCTATTTGGAACACTTGCTTTATGATGTATGCGGCTGCTTGGAGACGCATTAAAAGTGATATGCATAATGTTAGCCTCCGTGTCTTTAATGAAATCCAGATTCTCTGGTCCTGTTAATAGAAAAATCGCAATTTTCACTTGAACGCACTTAAAAAAAAACATTCATACAGGTGTTTGTTGGACATGGCTAAAAGCATTCAATAACAGAAACTCTGCTCTGGATTCCTCCGATGACATAAACTAAATTTTTTGCAATCGTGATGCCATACTCTCTAGTTTGCCCACGCCCAGCTGGATTTCACGCATCACATGAAATGTTGATGCTAGGTGACTGAGGAGGGGGAGCTGTGCTGTTTTGCTGCGTTCCGTGCTCCGCCGCCGCTGTGAGCCGCAGCCCGCTTTGCTGTAGAAACATTGCCCGCACGCCGCAGAAAATTGTCCAAAGATACCTGTTGAGACTGAGGCCGTTCGCCGTTTGCTCTCAACGGTCGATGGTCTGAGGGGGTGTGGACTTCAGTTGAGGCAGCGGCGCTGAGGCAGCTGGTCAGCTGGTCCCTGAAGGTCCCTGAAGATGCCTGAGGGACTGCGGGACTTCAATGTGTGGTGGTGTGGCGTGCGGAGACTCTACTTGCCCCAACCCAAGATTGAGTGACGCTGCTGTGACGCTGTGACACGAGGAGGAGGAGCTTGGAGCCTGCTCGCGCCGCTGCAGCTCGTCTTGACTGCCGCCACCAAAAAAACACCCGACAAACTGCCTGAAACTGACCCGCTGAGACCCACCCAGATCGAGGGCAGGGTCCGTGGCTGCTACCGTTGCCATTGTCGGTTAGCAGACTCCCAGCTGAGGCTGAGGCAGGTCTCTGTGCGTGTCGGGGTGCGGTGGGTGGTGGCTAGTGGCGTGTGCGGCGAGCGTTTGCCAGAAAAGTATTCAAGAGTGAAGCAGAAGCAAAAGTGAAGCGAGCGAAGAGTGCGGTCTGACGGCGCAGCAGAATTGCATAGTTCTGCAGAGAGGCTACAAAGTGACAATGAAGGTGATAGGCTGGGAAGAAGCGGAGCAGTGAGGCGGAGCAGCAGAGGGGGGTTGACGGGCTCGGGTTCAGGCGGGTACAGGGCAAAGGAGAATCCGAGGAGGCCCTGCAGAGTTTGCCGCCCCACCCTCCCCTTGCGTCTCAGCCCCGTTTTTAGGTCTCGAGGAGCCGAGCGCATGCGCTGGCTCAGAGAGACATTTTGTAAGGGACTTTTCAAAGTGCTACCGCTGGCATGGAGCTACAGTGCACGAGGCGTGCATGCGCGCAAAGCAGCCATATGGCTTTAAGTCGCTCTCCCTCATAGCCTCCTCTCCGCCCCCTTCCCTGCTGCTATTTCACACCAGTTGCACAGAACTCCCGCTTCTCCCTTCCCCCCCATCCCGTCTCGCGGCCGCTCACGTGGCCAATGCTTGTTTCTGTTGAAAGCAGAACACAACAGTGCGGCTCATACATACTGCGCTCGCTCATGCGATTGTTAGAATGTAGCCGCGAATAAGAGGAGAATGAGGCTCCCTTTTCTGCCCACAGAGCACTAATGAGCTGTAGCAGGCCCGCCCACCACCTTTCCCAAACCTTCCTGTATTTGTGTGAACAGCCCCGTGCTTGGATGGTGACTCCTCTAGCTCGAGGCACCAGTCCATGACTGCTCTCCGAGCTCGGTCTGATTTCCAGTTCTTGGCAATTTACTGTTTTGCCAGGGTGACACCAATGCCTACAGGGATCTGTTCTCCCCTGAGGCCCCCACATCTTCCAGGATACAAAAGAGAACGAGCTTGTTTTTTCTATGAGTATTCTCACGGCCGCTCGTGCGGCCAATGCTTGTTTCTGTTGAAAGCAGTACAAAACACAACAGTGCGGCTCATACATACTGCGCTCGCTCATGTGATTGTTAGAATGTAGCCGCGAATAAGAGGAGAATGAGGCTCCTTTCTCTGCCCACAGAGCACTAATGAGCTGTAGTAGGCCCGCCCACCACCTTTCCCAAACCTTCCTGTACTTGTGTGGACAGCGCCGTGCTTGGTATGGCGACTCCTCTAGCTCGGGGCACCAGTCCATGGCTGCTCTCCGAGCTCGGTCTGATTTCCAGTTCTTGGCAATTTACTGTTTTGCCAGGGTGACACCAATGCCTACAGGGATCTGATCTCCCCGAGGCCCCCACATCATCCAAGATACAAAAGTTCATTTTTTTATGAGTACATGGCCACTATGTGTATGTATGTGTGTACTTTGCATGTCTCTACATGAGCATGCAAACGTCATCAATGTGTACTGTTCACATGTCCACTCCATGCCTGAAGATGGGTGCAAGCTCTATGTACCCGCAGATACAGCACATGGTACATATGACCAGTTGCATGTGACCAGACCACGCATAGGTGCCATTTATGAACTCAACATGTGTACTGCTGTTGGCCCCAGCAGATCATACCCCATCAGCCATGCGAGTTTGCGCCTGGCATTGACTAGCACATCCTAATTGTACAGAGGGAAAAGCTGTCAGTAGTTGATAAATTCCATGCTCCTTTACTGGTGGAAGTCAGTGAACCAGGGCATGGTTTTACAATTGTGAGTAGTGTTTAGGGACTTGCTATCACTAGGGTAACACTCATGAGTGCCCACTTATCCAGCTCACCTCATTCGAAAACCCAACCCACTTTTATCCCATCCACATCTCACACTAGCCCTATCACTCACATCACTGGCATCACTCAAAACAGCCACTCCAGGCACACCGAACAGCCCATTCATGTCACACTCTTTACCTCTCACAGCACTGAAATTACATACATAACTTCTACCATGATGCACTAACACGGTTTACATCACTGGCATCACACTCATCACTCAAAGCTTTCCCCACTGTCATTCACATCGCTCACACCTGGAACCAATCATATTACCAATCATTCCGTTCACAGCACTATCATCATACACACCATCATGTCACTAGCAGTATAACTACTATTCATATGATGCATGCACTACTGACAGCTTACATTACTAACACCACTCACACCAGACATGACTGTCCCGCTATTCACAGATCACACCATACACACCATTCGCAAATGTTCACCACCGACATTACTTACACCACTTGCACTGCTCCATCACTCACACACAGCTTACACCACTGACATAAAGTATACTGCTCACATAGTTTGCCCCACACATAAAGATTCCACTTAAAAAGCTTTCACAACCAACTTCACTCACATCCAACTTCACTCATACAGCTCACATCACTGACATTGTGCACACCACTAATACAGCTTTAATCAATTACATCAAGCACACCACACCGAAAGGTTACACCCCTGACACCATGATCACCACAAAACCAACTTGCACCACTCACTATACAGACCATGTTACTCACACGGCTGTCACCAGAGACATCAAGCATGTCACTCACACAGCTTATACCAATAACACAGGTCACTGCTCACATCAAGGACAAGAGCACCTCTCACATTAAACACATCAGTCCCATCACTCACCTTACTCACATCCATTGCACAGCTCCCACCAGTGTCACAGGTTACACCACTGACATAATGACACTTCTCACATACTTACACCACTGACACGGCTAATACCACTGAAAACACAAACTATTTGCGAAGTTTACGTAATCATCACTTACACCTCTCACACAATACAGATTGCTAATCCGGATTACATTATCCACATCACTCACGTAACTCACATTAGCCATGTCACTCTCATGACTTACTCTACAAACACTGCTTACATCATTCACACCATTCAACCACACTTATTACTAACATTGCTCACATCATGCACATCACGCACAACTCCCAAGACATACACTGTTATCAACCTTCATACCAGACCTATCTCTTATATTAGGCCTATCATTTTCAACACTCACATTACTTTGGTAGATAAAAATGGCGCATGCCTTCGATTGCATTGGGTCACGGGTGTAACAATAAATAAATACGGGAAGGGTTTGCCTTAATGAAGGATCTTTCCGAGCAAGCACCTGACACATCTAAAACGTTGATGCAAAGAATACATGTCCCCAATTAGTTATTATTTGCATTTTTCTTGACAGTTTAGGGTCAGCTGGCAGAGATCAGAACAGGATGTCTCTTCTGCTCTTCTGTCGCTGGCTGGAAAACAAACTTACACCAAACGTCCCAAAAGCAGTCTAGCAGTCACTCACTAGCCACAGCACTCTCACACCCGAATGGAGTAGCAGCCGCACATTACCAACAGCACTCTGACATTCATAGATTAGCAGCCACACAATACCGATGGCACTCTCATAGACTAGAAGCCACACAATACCGATGGCACTCGCAAAGAGAAGCTGCAACACAATACCCATGGCACTCTCATAGACTAGCAGCCACACAATACCGATGGCACTCTCATAGAGAAGCAGCCACACAATACCGATGGCACTCTCATAGAGAAGCAGCCACACAATACCAATGGCACTCTCATAGAAAATCATCCACACTACTGAAAGAATTCTCTTAGAGTAATAGTCACAGTCTACCAACAGCATCTGAAGTCACTCATAGAGCAGCAGTTGCACATTACTGACAGGACAGCACTCTGACACCACTCAGAGTGTAGCAGTCATACACTCTCAACAGTACTCTTGCACCTCCTTGCACTAGCGTTTCCATACTACTGTCAGCTCTGTCACAAGCCTCACAGACTAGAGTTTCCTACTACCAATAGCACTCAGAAACCAGCAGTAACACGTTACTCACAGCACTCCAGCAGCCTTCACAGAGGAGCAGTTCTACAATACACTACTGACAGTGCTTCCAGCCTTCAAACAGTGGCAGCCTCAAACTACTAACAGCACATTCACACCCTTCACACAGCAACAGTTTAGTACTACTGACAACAATCCTCCCGTTCCTGCTGCAAAAGCTCTGGCTTTAAAATCACAACGCAAACGCATACCTGCATAGAAGTGCACTTGACTTCTCTCGACATCCTTCTACTTTTAGTACCTGTATCGGACTGGAAGCTCCACGCGTAATAGCCTAAACTACTGCAGCCTGTTACATCAAGGGCTTGCATCTGACCTGAGAGACGTCCATTAAAGGCCCATAGCACTGCAGCCCACATCAGAAAAGTGCCAATTACATCTTCACAAAACTCCGAGGTAAAGCAACTGTCAGTGCCTATGCTACTAGAAACAAGCATTGGCATAGCCAATAGGTCTCGCCTTTGGGACCTTATAAGTGTTTAGCCATGCAACAGTTGATGTTGTTGCACCAAGGATATTGTGCTGGATAACTAAACACTTATAAGGTCCCAAATGCGAGACTTATTGGCTATGCCAATGCCTGTTTGCCTTGTTCTTAAGCTGTTTTATGTCATCAAGCTATTAAGCTACAAAAGCTGCCAAGTAATCAAGATCCTGCTGGAACTGCTAGAACTCAGGATCCTGTTCAACCCTGCCATAACTTCGCCAAAGATTCTATTAAACGTATTTTTCTCAAAATTTCAATTGCAACTGCAATTGCAACCTGTCCGTAGAGGAAAATAAATTGTTGGAGGTCGCTGGAGGTACGCAGGAGATAGAGGGTGCCTGCTGTGTATGCCTGTACTGACTTATGTCTATTGGAGTGCGCTAACTATTGGAGATAAGCGCGGCGCCCTTCCCGCGCCTTCCTCCCCCCTTAGAGCCTTGTGTTGGCAGCCCGTAACACAATCTTCTGACCGTGCACGTGAGACTTCGAGACTGCAAGATTGCGAGTGAAACTGTGAGTTGGAGAGTGGAAACCCAGTGCTCGGTGCTTGGTGTTGCATGAGTGGCGCATCTGCGCACTGGCGCATTGGAACTATACCTCTCTGGCTGTGTTGGCTGGCCTGGTCAATGGTCTTTTATTATAAGAACTAAGTTATGACTGTAAACAAATTGCGTTCTGGCAGATTGGTGTATACAAGAGCATGTAAAAAAACTAGACCTAATCCTCTAAGGAACAACTCACTGCAAATAAACATTTTGAAGAGTTTCAATACCATTCCTTCCTTCTTTCCAAAAAAAGAAATAAGCTTTAAATCAGTAGAGATGCAGGAGTCTTCTCATGTAGATCATGTAGAGGCTAAAGTAATCTTCGGAAAACCACTGCCTCCATTTTACCGTCCGAAAACAGGGGACCATGGTCTATAGATCGCCAACTCTCGGAATTTAGGGGGGCTGACTCTTTGCTGGCAAATTTAACCATCCATTCCCTAGTAAATGGAGTTCCCCAACTAGTACCAAATGCGGGAGAACACATGATTGAAGACCTGACATTAAGACCAATCCAGAAGAAAAGGGGAAAAATAAGGTGGAAAAGACTATTTGAACTTACCTTTAATGTCAAAAGCACTGTTCAGGGAACGGTAGTGTAAGCCCATATTTATCTGAACAAAAAAACAATGGCCTGAATAAATCAAAGACTGTACTGTACTGAAAAGAGCAAAGCGGCCATATGGTGCTGACCAGCGGTTGAATAGATGTACTCACTTGGAGATGTGGCCGAAGCAATCTGAACTGGTCTCACCGTGCGTACACAGGCATCTAGAAATAGTTCCCACCACCATGCGTAAATGAGCATGCCACATATGATTATAACACTATGCCTCGTCCATGGAAAAAATGAAAGAAAGGGCAGGACAAATTGCACAGGATAATGGGTGAATTCAGGCAAGTCAAAAGCAAAAATGCATTGTTGCCTTATAAAATAGTAGTTCAGGAATACAAGGACTTCTATAGGCATAGGAAAAATACTATGGACCAACGGGGCGCATCCAAAGTAAATCTGTATATAATTACCACAAAATAAACTTATTTAGAGGAACAAAATGGGAACTAATTGGGAAGAGTGTGCAGAAGGCTGTAAGTAAAAGGAATATGAATGAACGCTTCTGGGAATATATAAGAAAATTGTATAAAAGCAATAATTACAAATGAAAGGATACATATCAACATCCTAAAGAAATTATACACTATGTGCAATGAAAAATAGAATCTCTCAAGAAATGTTCCAAAAAAGGCCTCTAGTTTTCAGCCTTCTATGTTATTTAGGGCTACCTTACGATGGGGGGACAGACTTCAGTCCGTCCCGCCATCGTCTCCTATTTGGAAACGCCTGCCAACAAGGCCGCAGTCCTACAATAGGAATTATGATGTGACCGCCACCGTGGCGGTTGCATCACTCACCTTTAACATTTTATTTATTTTATTTTGAATTTTGTAGAGCGCGCAGCTACCTCCGACGGAGGTGTCCCGGTGCTGAAGACATAGTCTCAGGAGGGTCGAGGAGGAGTGAAGAGGGGTCTTTAGATCTGTGAAAATAACCAGGTCTTTAGTTTTTTTCTGAATAGGGGTTCGGACTTCAGGAATCTTAGTTCAGTGGGTAGCTGATTCCACAGTTTGGAGGTTGCTACTGCCAGGGCCCTACCCCCTGTACGTGTGAGGCGAAAGCGGGGGCAGATCATGAGGCGAAGATGATTGGATCTCAGGTTTCTTGGTGCTTGTGAAAACCTCATTCTGTGACGTAGGTAGGATGGGCCTCTGTCATTGAGCGCTCTGAAGGCCAGTGTTAAGGCCTTGAATTGGATACGGAGTTTTATTGGGAGCCAGTGAAGTTTGATTAGGTGGGGTGTGATGGAATGGCGGTAGGGGACATTGCAGACTAGCCTGGCCGCAGCATTCTGGACTTTTTGAAGTTGGTGGATGAGGTAAGTGGGGGCGCCTACGTATAGGCTGTTGGCATAGTCCAGATGAGCGGTAATGAGGGCATGGACCACCGTTTTGCGGGACTCCAGTGGGAGGTATGGGATGATTTTTTTCATCATTCGAAGTTTCCCGAAGCAGGTTGAGGTAACTTTATTGATTTGAGTTTTGCAGGAGAGGGAGGTGTTGGCGGGTGCTGCTGGCTGTAGCACATGCCTCAATGTTAAAAAGGAATGTTTTACATATCCCTGTACTACGTGACAGGCACCATGCGGTGCCTGTCACTTGGTACAGGGATATGTAGGGGGCACCATAGGTGCCTCTCAACACCCAAAGGAATGGGCCAGGGGGGAAAGTGGTCCCGCTATGGGCCCCCAATGTCCATCCCCGCCAGTCTTTTCATGGCGGTTGAACCGGCATGGAAAGGCTGACTGGGATGGATATCATTATCTGACCGGCGGTGCTTAACAGGCACGCCCCCATTCTGGCTAATGCGTCAGATTCTATCCGACTGCCGGGACCGTGGCGGTCAGATTTTCTGACCACCACCAAATCTGACCGCCATCGTAACGTGGTGGTCTGATCAGCCCTCGGAATTGGCGGGCAGACCACAACTGATGAGCTGACATTGGCAGTACTCCCGCCATCATAATGACCCTCTTAGACCTTTGGTGATAGAGCCCACTTTATCTAGCTATTGAAGTTCTTTGTGTGCGAATCAGGTCAGTTGGTTTCCGTCATTGGTGCTCAGTGTAGGAAGCTAGCTCTGTATGTGATATTATCACTATGTGGTAATACCTTGCAAAGAGTCCAGGGGTTCCCCAAAAGTGTACAGGGCTTAATGTAAAGCCCAAAGTGCTCTATTAGTGACAGTATGGGTGAGTAGGCTTAGGCCTAACACAGGAGTGTAGCACATTTACTGAACACACATGATCAATAATGGGCACAATACTCAAGGATGAGATCAAGGCCAATTTTATAAAATTATAGTTTGCTTGTACTTTATTTTTAAACCCAGGTCTTCGTAATAAGGTAAGTAAGTTTTTAATTAACAATACTTTTCAAGTTTCAGAAGTTTGGCAGTGCAAATTTCAGAGCAGTTTAATATTATACTGTGGAGGAAAACATTTGTGCGGTGTAACAGGTACGTATACCACTTACAGTTCCAGTCCCATCTTTGGGGGGTCCAGGCAAAACATTGAGGGTAATGTCGGTTGTGGGGGACTGGGGGCACCCAAGAGGTGTGGGATTCAGTATCTGCCTGTAGTAAGTCAATACCAGCAATGAGATTTACCCGGGCGGTCCACGGAGAGAAATGAAGCAGGTCAGTTTTCAGCAGACTGCCAATATGGTTACCGTTGCAGTAGCCGGTGGCTGGCTGATGTTGATCGGATGGAGAAGTTCCTCCGGGTAGGTCACAGTCGGACAGGCAGGACATGAGGGGCAGAAAGAGGCTGACAGTGTCACTTGCAAGGGGCTCTTAGGCACAGGGCTGGGCACAGCTCAGGTCGTGGGTCTGAGAGGATCCCTCGAGGTCATGGAGGCCGTCCTGCTGTGAGGTGTCCTCCTGACCAGGTAGAGTCATGCCGGCACAAGTGCCGGTCCTCTACCTCTGAGGTCGTGGAGTTCTTTGGTAGCAGTGAGTTGCTTTGACACAAGGGTCGGCCCTCACCACTGTGGATCTGGTACCTGTGGACACCGGGGAATAGAGCCTGTAGTCTGAAGGGAGGTTCTTGGCACTCTGGTGAAGGTTGAAAGGTCCCAGGGATTTCTTTGAGACCTTGCAGAGGTCCTGTGGTTGAACGGTTGCAGGTGGCAGGGTTCTTGCCGGGGTTTGTCTGCAGCGGTTCAGTTCCTGTTCTGGCAGAGGTCATCTTCCATCTTTTTCTTTGGTCTGTCGAATCTGAGGACCAGGTCTGAGGAAGCCACCTAACTACAACATTTTAGGGGCCTTTTAGGGGAGTAGCAGGTATGAACAATGGGCACCTCACCTAGGTGACTACACCCGCTATAATGCCACCCTCCAGTGTGAGGGGGCAAAACCCAAGCCCTGATTGGAAGGGTCACCACACCCTCAAGATGGCAGGGACTGAACATTTTGCTTCACCTTACTTCACCCAACTTAGTTGGAAGTGGTTGGCACACCCCCTATCTTTTTTAATTTTCCCATAGGTTTTCCCACCCAAAGTGGGGAGGTGTAAACCAGGGGCTGCCATCTACTGCTAGCAGCAGAGGCTGTGGGTCGTATTACAATGGCAGCAGGCCTTTGAAGCTTCCCTCTTCGAGCACTGGCCCATCCAGCGGGAGGAGGTATGATGCTTCTTCCAAGATGTGCATTGTTTCTGATCCCAGAGAGCAGGGTCCCTCTACCCAGGGGTCCAGAAACATGCCTGGCGGTGGCTAGCTGCCTACAACCAGTCAAAGACCATGCCAGGGTTGGTAGGGATTCAGGGGTCACCTCTGAGGTGCCCTCTGGGTACATGGTACTATAAATCCCACACTGGCATCAGTGTGGATGTATTGAAAAGAGTAGCTTAGTATTCAGTGAAGCCATCACGGTGCTGTGTTCCCAGCCCATGTACGCTCTACGGCTATACAGGCCCTTACAATTATAGGAAATGGTGCCCAATATTGTAGGGGCCAATCTGCTCATGCAGATATGCCCTCACCTGTAGTACAGTGCACCCTGCCTTAGAGTTGCAAGGCCTGATAGAGGGGTGACTTACCTATGCTGTCAGGCAGTGCTAGCCGGCATGGCACCCAGGCAAGGTGCCATGTTGACTTTGTCATTTTCTCCCTCACAGGGGCATGCAGGCTGCAAAGGCAGTGGCATTCTTCCAGTGAGAGGAATACCAAGGGACAATCTTAAGCCCCCAGGCACCCAGAGTTCAATTTACCAGGTACTTACAGTGGGAAGAAGTACCAATTGGGGGTTAGTTTTAGGGAAGGAGCACTGGTTCAGGGGACCTGGTTGGCAGAGATCCTGTACACTACATTTGAAACCACGTCAAAACAAGGCAAAACGTGGAGGGCTAACCAAGCAAAAGAGGCACTTTCTCACACTCAGCCTTACTTGCTTGATGACTTGCCATGTGAGATCCTCTGAGGTGTGTTGTAGTTGGCAGAAATGCTCAGGTGGTGCTGCAGCAACAGAACGTTTAATTCTGCTCCAAGTTGTAATATCCGGCTTTTTGTTTGCTGTGTAGTTTGTCCAATGTTTATTAAGTCAAATCAACACCATATTGTATAGATTACATTTCGGAAATTGCCGTTTATAAATAGATTTAGGTCAGATTTAGCATTCTGATGTGTGAACACCTTAGTGTTAATACAATATTTGCAGGCCAAGCATTGCCCACATTTAAAGTGACCTAAAACTGTTGGTAAATCTCATTGTGATGTAAGGGTCACTTAGGTTGGGCTTGGAAGGATGTCCTGAGGTTGGTACCCCATTCGAATAAAAATAGGGGCATTTGATTAATTAATAACTCATCTTTAAACAAACCTCAATGTTTTAGGATAATCAGTTTCAACTTATTAATGGCAGTGGTGACAATGCTGATACAAATAGTACCTTCAGTCACCCTTTCTTTGTTAGTGGGTTTGAGTAATTATTTGCGGGGATTGTACCACACCCTCTTGCATTCCTGTTTCACCAATCACTTAGGGTAGCCTCTTTCTAAAAGTCTGGTTATGAGTATGTCAGATTCTTGGGGGCGTGGCTTGCCGGCCAAGATGGTGGGCGTGCTTTGAAACAGCTTCGTGCTCGAAGCCCAGTTATCCACCGCAATCATACGACTGCCGGCAGCATTTCCCCATGCAAGTCTGCTCACGCTGCAGCGGACAACGGAATGCACCCTGTGAGCAGTTGAACACGAGGCAGGTCAAGCTCCTGGCCATACGGGCTACCAGAGTCGGGGATGCAGATGAAGTGACTCGTGGCGATCTTGTGGAGGCGAGTGGAGGCCCCATCACGGCCAGGCCTCTTCCCTGTCTTAGTCGCGGTGCTGCATCGTCTGTGAGAAACCGGCAGCGGGCGTGGAAGAGCGGAAGGTGACCGCAGGAAATTAAAATTGAGAAAACGCGTTTTGGGACCCACCCTTTTCTCAGCCACCGCTTAACGAATCACCGCAAAACTTTCAACACAGCAGCGGACCTGACTGCCTCATCTGAAGATTCGTCAAACGACGCCAAAGATATTGGCAATTCAAAAAACACTTTTCCTATGGAAACTAGGTCCTAACTATAACTGCGTATTGGAGACTGCCAATAGGTAGTTATAGTTAGGACCTTGTTTCTATTCAAAAAGCGTTTTTTCTTTTTCCAATAACTTTGGCGCCCGTTGACGAATCATCGCGAAATTTTCAAAACATTGGTCCCGCTCCGGTCAGCAAATATCCTGAAAGTTTCGGGGTGATTCGCCAAGCGGGGGCTGAGAAAAAAGGAGGGTCCCAAAACGCGTTTTCTCCATGTTATTTCCAGTAGGAAACTTTAGACACAACTACAGCCCGAACTTCTGAACGGAATTACACCAAATTTGGCAAAATGTAGCCCTTGGTTCAGAAAGCGACCTTTTTAAAAATGGTGTAAATCCGTTCAGTAGTTGCTAAGAAAATCAAAAATAAAAGTTTCGATATTTAGAGGCACGGAGGATCCGCGCACCCTCCCAACCACGAGCTGCATTCTAATTGGCTGTCAACACTTCAAACCAGGAAGTGTTGGCAGCCATCTTGTGCCTTGGTAGAACCGAGGCACAAGAAAACAGGGAAAACAAACGTGAAAAACAAGAAAAGGGGGCAGGGTAGGAACACCCTGACCCCCTAGGCCTGCTTAGGGGGTCCCACAAGGACCCCCATGGCAAAAGAAAGCATGTAAAAAAAAAAAACACGGGATGCGAGGTGGATCCGGCTGTGAAAATAAAAAAAACAAAGCGCGGACTCCCGCGCTTCGTTATTAATTAAGCCCCGGGTGGGCCAAGTCCCGGGGACATTTCTAAAATATATTTGCGGGGGCCCAGGGGGACCCCCGCAGCCCCGGGGACCGCCACCCCCGGGGCTCTCTATAAATTTTTGCGGGGGCACCCAGCCCCCCCCCCGCAGCCCCGGGGACCGCCACCCCCCGGGGCTTTTATTTTAAATAGGTGGGGAGCCTTGGAGGCCCCCCAAGCCCCGGGGACTGCAACCCCCAGGGCTTTATTTACATAGTTTTGGGGGGCTCGCAGCCCCGGGGACCGCCACCCCCCCGGGGCTTGTTTTTTTTAAACAAAACTACCTGTGTAGGGGGGCTTGAGCCCCCCCACATGCCCCAGGGACCGCCACCTCCCCGGGGCACTAAGAATGCAAATTTGGGGGTCCGTTACGGACCCCCGAGCCCCAGCTTCATTGGTAATTAGCCCCCGGGGGGCCAAGTCCCGGGGGCATGATCAAAAAAAGTGTCGGGGGGCCCAATCCCACCCCACACTGCCACGGTGACCGCCATCCCCCGGGGCAAAGCATTAATAGTTGCGGGGGCACACGCCCCCCCTGCAGCCCAGGGGACCGCCACCCCCGGGGCTTATAAATGTAATGATGGGGGGGTCTCTAATTTTTGATTGCGGGGGGCACACTGCCCCCCGCATTCCCGTGGACCGCCACCCCCGGGGCTTGTTTTTTTTAAACAAAACTACCTGTGTGGGGGACTCCAGCCCCCCCACATGCCCCAGGGACCGCCACCTCCCTGGGGCACTAAGAATGCAAATTTGGGGGTCCGTTACAACCGCCAAGCCCCAAGGACCACCACCTCCCCGGGGCTTTGCTAATGTTGGGAGTGCGGCCCCCCTCCTGGAGCCCGTGATGTCCCTGGGGACCGCCACCCCCCATGGTCGGCTACTGCAGTGTCCCAGGGTGCCCACCTGGGACACTGCTGTTTGCAAACTCTGGTTTGGGTTTTGAAAGCGAGAGCAGGAAACCTGCTTGCGCTTTCAAAATCCAAACCACATTGCTTTTCCACACGGGGAGCTGCATCTTAAAAGCTCGCCGTGTGGAAAAGCAATGCCGGCTCCCGCAGGAGGCGGGGAGCCGGCGGGACCTTGGGGGAATTGGGAACCACCCACGGTCCCCAACAAAAGGCCAGGCCCCGGGGGTTGGGGTCCCCAGGGCCATTAGTGGCCCGCGAGGGGGGCCACGTGGCCCCCCTCCACCATTATAAAAAAAAACATGGAAATGTAGGCCCCGGGGGATGGGGTCCCCGGGGCTATAAATGGCCTGAGGAGGAGGGCCAGGCAGCGCCCCTCCAATAAATTGAATTTTTAAAAAACATGGCCATGCCGCGGGGGATGGGGTCCCCGGGGCCGAATATGGCCTCCGGTGGGGGGCCACGCGGCCCCCTTCCAATTTAAAAAAAATAAAAAATAGGGGTCAGTCCCTGGGGGACGGGGTCCCCAGGGACAATAAAATAGGAAAGGAAGGGGGGCCACACAGCCCCCTTCTTAAAAAATAACAAAATTAAAAAGACTGGCATCGCTCCGGAGGCCCCGCCCCCTCCCTGCAGCACTGTGCAAATGCGCCCCCTGGCGCGTTGTAAGATGGGGAAATAATTCCTTTGAATACTGGGGGTCCCTGGGGGCTAACTAGCTCACCAGGAACCTCCAGTATGCGCCAGGGAGCTGCGTTGCAGAGAGGTGTTCAGAGGCCACGCCCCTTTTTACACCTCTCTGCAACACAGCTCTTTGGCGCTTACTGGAGGTACCTGGTGGGCTACTTGGACCCCAGGGACCCTCAGGATTCAAGGGGACTTAATCCCCCAACTTAAAACACGCCACGGGGCACGTTTGCACAGTGGTGAAGGGAGGGGGCGGGGCCTGAGGTGAAATGGGTGCAAACACGCCCTGTGGCGCATTTTAAGTTGGGTAATTAATTACTCTTCAATGCTGAGGATCCCAGGGGGCCAACTAGCCCACCAGGTACCTCCAGTAAGCGCCACAGAGCTGCATTGCAGAGTGGTGTAAAAAGGGGCGTGGCCTCTGAACACCTCTCTGCAACGCAGCTTCCTGGCACATTAAGATTAAGAATGCCCAATGGGACAGAATTGTATTTGAAAACCGGTTGTTAATAAAGTTATATGAGTTTTGAACACGCCCACTGGGGCAATTTTAGTTAGCCATGTAGATCACGATGAACTTTTAGTGAGCGATATCATATAAAAAGAGCCAATGATGCTCACTAGGGCTGGACTGTGTGTTTATTACAAATCAATTGTCTAATAAAGATGTGAGAGATGTAATCCTGCCGATTAAGACATGATGTGGCGATTGGTTGGAGACGATTATTCCCCACATGCGCTCTTCATTTAAACTAGTTAGCACTTAATTTAATTTGCTTTTTGAGTCTGACGAACAAAAATGTTTGTGAAGGCTGGGATAAAGTTTTCTTTATTCAAAAATATTCGGCGTGTTTACTAAAAACATATGTATGATGTTTATTCAGTAATATATTTTGATCTTTTGTAAATATCAAAAAGAATGGTATGATTCTTTCATATATGGCAAATGTTTAAAAAGTATTTCAGTAATGTTGAATATTTTATTGTCGAGACCCCTCAGGGGGGTTGAAACACATGGTGTAGTTAAAACAGGAAGAATGGGAGATCACATTACTCGTGAACAAGGAACCAGGAGCCCCGAAAAGGGTTGAGCTTTGTAATTGCTGCTATGCAATAAAGAACGCTGGGGAAAGCAAATAATCTGCGGTGTGTTTTGTTTTAGATTGCTGAAACACGTCGGATATATACATTTTTCGTGATAAAAGCATGCCCACTGGGGATATTTAATATTCTGTACCACAACGACCAGAAGGCCGTGGGAGGGCCACGCCCACTGAGGCGGGTTGTTTTAAAAGGATTGGTGTGTGATCAACTTTGCTTTTACCCATGAATACACGCCACTGAGGAAGGGATAAAGGACTCCTGAAACGTGTTTGGCGTAAGATTGGCTTTGATGCCTGTTCCGTGTCAGCTGCCTGCATGCAAGACGCCAATAAATTCATGAGCAAATCTTGTGTCTGAGACTTCACTCCTTTGGGCCTACCTGTGTGTTTGGATTTGTACAGATGTTGCCCAGCCGCGGAGCGAAGCCCGCTGTGGTTCTGCGGGTCCGTGCCGGCTCCAAGAAGTACTGGCATTCACGGAAAACATGCGAGTTTGGTGCCATTTGCAGGGTGGTGCCGCCTTGGAGCTCAAATTGGTGTCTGGAAAGTGAGGCTGGTGGATGGCAGGACTTGACATCAACCCACAAGGGTAATGAACTGTTTTACATTTTTCGGGATAAAAGCATGCCCACTGGGGATATTTAATATTCCGCACCACAATGACCAGAAGGCCGTGGGAGGGCCACGTCCACTGAGGCGGGTTGCATTAAAAGGATTTGTGTGTGATGAACTTTGCTTTTACCCATAAATACACGCCACTGAGGAAGGGATAAAGGACTCCTGCAACGCGTTTGGCGTAAGATTGACTTTGATGCCTGTTCCGTGTGCAAGACGCCAATAAATTTGTGAGCAAATTTTGTGTCTGAGGCTTCAATCCATTGAGGCTACCTGTGTGTTTGGAGATATATATATATATATATATATATATATATATATATATATATATATATATATATATATATATATATATATATATATATATATATATTATCTACTGGCGGTCGCCAGTAGATAGTTATAGTTAGGACCGTGTTTCCGTAGGAAATCTGAAAATTCTATTTTGAATAACTTTGGTGCCGGTTGACGAATCTTCGCGAAATTTTCAAAACTAATGGGGCGCTCCGCTCAGCTCCTACCCTGAAAGTCTCGGGGTGATTCATCAAGCGGGGGTTGAGAAAAAAGGGGGGTCCCAAAATGCATTTTCCCCATGCATTTTCCCATAGGACCTTTAGTCGAAGGTACAGCCCGAACAGCTGAACAGAATTACTTGAAATTTGGCAGAGAGGTAGTCCTCAGGTCAGGCATGTGCATTTTGCATGTAACGTGCGCGAGCGTAATTCTGATTGGTGGTTACATGTCAGTCAACGTTCAAATCGGTCGAAATCAGGAAGTGTCGGCCGCCATTTTGTTTGTTTTGGGTGCGAGAGTGAAAAAGAGAGGTGGCGAACGTGAAAAGGGGGCAGGGTAGAGAGTTCCTGACCTCCTAGCCTTTGTCAGGGGGTCCCTAATGGACCCCGAAGGGTGAAAAAAAAATTTTTTTTTAAATCGCGGGGTGCGCGCATGGTGAAAAACCTTAAAAAAATAAAATAGATAATACATACATAAATTAGCATTTAAAAAACCGTACAAATTCACTTAAAAAACCATAGGTTTCACACACGTTATAGTTAGGAATTAGCATTTAAAAAACCTTGCACATTCACTTAAAAAACCATAGGTTTCACAAATGTTATAGTTAGGTGGACATTTCACTCGTAAAAAACCAATGAAATTCTCCTGTTATAGGTAGTTCAGATGACTATAACTCGCGCGACCGCCACTTTATCACAAGGATGATGTCATCAGTGATGTCATGAGTGATGCCACTGACCATGTCATGAGTGATGTAATATGTGACGTCATGGGCAGTGGATTGCGGGCGCACGAGTTATAGTTATCTGGTTTTTTAAGAGTAAAATGTCCACCTAACTATAACATGTGTGAAACCTATGGTTTTTTAAGTGAATATATATATATATTCACTGAAAAAACCATAGGTTTCACACATGTTATAGTTAGCTGGACATTTTACTGATAAAAAACCAATGAAATTCCCCCGTTATAGTTAGTGCAGGCAACTATAACTCACGCGACCGCAATCCTCTGCTGATGCTAATACTGTATTTAGACACTTATTTGCCCATGTCTTCTTTCATTAAATTTTAGCTATACATATATTACAAATATTTTTTTTTCATAAAGACACATATGTCATCAGCAGAGGATTGCGGTCGCGTGAGTTATAGTTGCCTGCACTAACTATAACGGGGGAATTTCATTGGTTTTTTATCAGTAAAATGTCCAGCTAACTATAACATGTGTGAAACCTATGGTTTTTTCAGTGAATTTGCAAGGTTTTTTAAATGCTAATTCCTAACTATAACGTGTGTGAAACCTATGGTTTTTTCAGTGAATTTGTACGGTTTTTTAAATGCTAAGTTACTTTACGCCATTCGTGGCGTGCGCGCCCACTTAACGCAGTTCGTTCCGTGCGCGCACGGTGCGCTTCGCGCACCGTGCGCGCACAGTGAGCACGCGGTGCGTGAAGCACACCGCGCGCCCACTTTACGCAGTTAGTGCCGTGCACGCACGGTGGGCACGCGGTGCGCGTGGCCCATCCACGTTACGCTGGATGGGCCATGTACGCACGATGCGCTTCGCGCACCGTGCGCACATGGAGGACATATTATGCGCTTCGTTGTGAAAGGTAATCTTTTAAATTTTCTGTAACGGACTAATTGCCATGCACATATGGTGCCCTTCGGGCACCATTTGCACACGGGGTGTGGAGAGTATGGATAATTATTTTTTTTAAATACTTTTTACCGTACGCGTACGGTAAGCGTAATCGGCGATTTTTAAAAAAAAAATAGAATTGACTTTTTGGCCTTGGGGGTTCTTTGGGGACACCTTCATCAAGGCTAGGTGGTTAATAGCTGTCTAAACAGCCCCTTTACATGTTTTTTGCCTTTGTTTTTCCTCCCCCCCTCAGAGTGCGAGAGAGAAAATGGCGGCCGCCGCTTCCTGGTTTCGACCAATTTGAATGTTTACTAAGATCTAACAGCCAATCAGAATCGCTTACCGTAAGCGCACGGTAAGCGCACCGTAAGCTGGCTCAGATATATATATTGATTTAAATGCTATTTTCTCAGGATCTACTGAACAGATTTACACCAGACCTACAAAAGGCACTTCCTTGACCTGAGGACTACCTCTCTGCCAAATTTCAAGTAACTTTGTTCGGCCGTTCGGGCTGTAGCTGTATCTAAAGGTCCTATGGAAAAATGCATGGGAAAAACGCGTTTTGGGACCCCCCTTTTTTCTCAGCCCCCGCTTGACGAATCCCCCCGAGACTTTCAGGGTAGGAACGGAGCATAGCGCCCCACCTATTTTGAAAATCTCGCGAGGATTCGTCGACCGGCGCCAAAGTTATTCCAAATAGAATGTTGCGGATTTCCTATGGAAACAGGGTCCTAACTATAACTACCTACTGGCGACCGCCAGTAGGTAATATATATATATATATATATATTACCTACTTCTCAAAAATGACAACCCTGTTATGCCAGTCCTGTATTTTATACCAAAGATTCACAAAAACGCACTCATACCACCTGGGAGGCCAATCATATCAGCCCGTAATAGTATCTTAGAAAATGCAAGTAAATACGTTGATTTTTTCCTACAGGATTTTATGAGACAATTACCTTCATTTATCTTAGATACGGGTGATCTCTTGCGCAGGTTGGAGGACTTTGTATGGCATGATGACTACCTACTCATCTCTTTGGATGTCTCTTCGCTTTATACAAGCATTAACCATAGAGACGGTCTCAAAGCTGTAGAGTTCTACTTAAACAAACGCCCCATTTGTTTTGCTGAACATAACAAAATGCTGATGTCAATCATCTCCATGTGCCTAGAAAACAACTATTTCTTATTTCAAAGAATTGTCTACCAACAGATCAGAGGCGTTGCGATGGGGGCCTGTTTCTCCCCGAGCTATGCTTGTCTGCATATGGGACTTTGGGAGGAGCAGGTCCTCATGGCATCGTTTCAAGAGGTCGTTCACAACCACATAATCCGTTGGTACAGGTATATTGACGATCTTCTGATCATTTGGAAGGGCCCGGAGATTGGGGCTCTTCAATTTATTGATGACATCAACAAAAATGATTTGAATCTAGAATTTTCAGGTCAAATTAGTTCCAATAGTATTTGTTTTCTTGATGTTGAGCTGTTTGTCCTAGATAACCACCTACACTCTAGACTCCATAGGAAAATGACGGCTGGAAACTCCCTCCTACATGCAACTAGCCATCATCCTGCACACCTGATTCACAGTATCCCCTTTGGGGAGATGCTGCGCATCAGAAGAATATGTACCACTGATTTGGATTGTTCCAAGGCACAATCAGAATGCCGAGAACGGTTCCTGAATCGCGGATATACCACAAAAATGATAGATACAGCTATATCTAAAGCCAATAATCAGGGCAGGTCTAAGGCTCTAACCAGAAAACCATCTAGGGATCAGACTATCGACCCTAATACCTCAGAATCCCCGAGACTAATTCTGACATATAGTCAACAACAGCAGACTATAAGAAGAATTGTAACCAGAAATTGGGCGTTGGTCAGAAGTGACCCCATTTTGGGAGACACATTATGTCGTTCACCCAATCTGACGTTTAGGAAGGCACGCTCTATGAGGGATGAATTGGTTAACAGCAGCCCTGAATTGGTAGAAAACACATCGTGGTTATCTTCTAGCAAAGGTTTCATTAAGTGTGCTAGTTGCAAGGCTTGCAAACATGGGATTAACAAATCTGAATATACTACACCATGGAGTGAGAGGATGACTAAAATTGATAAAAAACTTACCTGCAAAACAGAATTTGTTGTCTATGTACTTGAATGCCCATGTGGCTTACGCTACGTGGGCAGTACAAAATTACAAGCACATAAAAGAATTCTGCAGCATATTCGAGCCATCAACCATGGTGATTCCAGTTACCCAGTAGCACGTCATTTTGATGAAGTACATTCTAGGAGATCTAGTGAACTCAAATATTTTTTGATTGACTCAGTCCCTCCTTTAAGGAGAGGTGGCAATCGTGATTCTTTATTAAGGAAACTTGAAACACGATACATAATTCAATTAGACAGTAAGATCCCAAATGGATTGAACTTCAGTGAGGATTTTTATACTCACCTGTGAAAATCTATTCTTATCAACATTCAATCCTGCTGTCTATTGACCACTGAATCACTAGCGCTCTTCTTCTCTGTGTTCCTTTTTAACCTATGATCAATTTAAGACTTTTCTTATTTAACACAAATAATTTTATGATTATTTATTGCACAATATTGCACTTTTAGGTTACCCTACACCTTTTAAAGATGACATCAGGTAGATTCTAATTTTAATGTGCTACTTTTGTTTTGCTATGTGTAATTATCCATTATGGATATTAATAAGATATTAATGCAGTCTGTTTTCATGTGTCAACAAGGTTATATATAGATGGTTTCCTCAAGAACCACTATTTTATTTAGTAGGATATTTTTTTTATACAAAACTATGAACGTTTATTTAAACCCTGGTATCGTTTGTTTTAAAATCCTGTTTTTTAACCGTATGTGAATTTTTAATGAATATATTTATATATTTATTTATTTATTCATATTTCATTTGACCATGTACTTCGTTTTGGTATTTAGACAAGAACACTTGCACAATTTTGCACTTAGCGGTATTTTGCACAAGTAGCACTTTGTTTACATTACACAAACAAAAAAACTGTATCTTCGATAAAAACAAACATGTATTTATACAGTTATTAAGGGAAGTGCGTTACATTAGTAAAAGATGTTTTCTATGTCTATTCCCATGACGCGGGAGAACCCGCCTTCCCTTTCTGTGTACTGTCTCCTTAAAAGGTGTAATTACAATCATGTGGTGTATCATGTGATCAAGGCTCGTGTAGAGCTGAAACGCGTAATGGCGGCGGTGCTGGGCACGGAATAAAACTTACATTCACAGAATCTGGGTTCGCCTCGTCTTTCCAGCATACGGAGTGTGGGCGAGTTGTGGCGATATATATATATATATATATATATATATTTGCATATTTCCTCACGAAAGGAGAAAGGTGAGCCGCACTCGTAGCGTTACTTGTTAATTGGTATTTATTTCATTTGTGTATCAGCATGGCAATCCTGACGCGTTTCGTTCTGCTTAGAACTTTTTCAAAGGCAGCCAACACCATACACACCGCTGCTGCTCCCACGTTAATGTCCATTTTGCTTTCACATCCTCCAGTGGATCCTTTTACAAGTGCATTCTGGGACATGTGGTTCGGCTTGCGGTGCGTAACTCTTACCCTCCAGTGGGCGGTGTTTTTTGCTTTGCTGTTACACCGGCTTTTCTTTTCAATTTGACTTTATTGTTCCTAAACAGTAGTTCGCTACCCCCTCAACAAGCCCATTTTCAAGGCTAGTAAGGGATCAAATACCGGAGAAAGTCTTCGGCGGCACCGCATTGCCCTATGACGTTTTCACGAGCTACAGACGAGGTCCAGGGCGGGCACTGATGGCGCTCTTGTGGTGGTGCGTCGCTATGTATATATATATATATATATATTCACTGAAAAAACCAAAGGTTTCACACACGTTATAGTTAGGAATTAGCATTTAAAAAACCTTGCAAATTCACTGAAAAAAACATAGGTTTCACACATGTTATAGTTAGCTGGACATTTCTCTCATACAAAACCAATGAAATTCCCCCGTTATAGTTAGTTCAGTTAACTATAACTCGCGCCCCCGCAATGCACTGCTGATGACGTGAC
Organism: Triturus cristatus; assembly: GCF_964204655.1. Taxonomy (NCBI): domain Eukaryota; kingdom Metazoa; phylum Chordata; class Amphibia; order Caudata; family Salamandridae; genus Triturus; species Triturus cristatus. Next base: position 287,838,263 of record NC_140580.1, read on the forward strand.
ATATTACATCACTCATGACATGGTCAGTGACATCACTCATGACATCACTGATGACATCTCAAATGACATCACTGATGACATCACTGATGAGATCATCCAGTGAATGTCTGTTTTTCTGAAAATTATATATGTTTTATATATGTATATCTCAAGGTCGATGGAAGAATAAATGGGTATATAAGTGTCTAAATGGATGATTTGTTTTTGAAAAATTGATTGTATAACTGACTGATTAAGTGTATCATAGTGAATACATTGCTTAGTGAGTAATGTTTAAATATGTAAATATCTGTATCAGTCTCTCACTTTGTGTATAAGTGGCTGCATGGGTTGGTGAGTAGCTACATGGGTGTCTATATAGGTTATTAGTTGTTTTTTTTAGTATCAGTGTGAGTGTGTGTATGGTTCGGTGGGGGGTATTACGTAGTGCATAGGTGCATGAATGAGTGACTCACTGTTTGTATGTGTTGAAGACAGCATGTCTGCAGGACTGTATGGGTGGATGAGTGTGTGTATGGGTGTGTTAGTGAGTGAATGACTGTCTCAATAGTGTCTCTATGAGTAACTACATATGTTTTAAACTAGTATATGTGACTATTGGTGTATATAAGTGAGTATATGTGAGAGTGAGAGATTGAAAGAGTTCCTGTATGAATAAGTATGTGTTTCTATAAGTGATTGTTTAAAAGACTAAGTATGTGTAAGTTCCCGTAGAAGTAAGTGTGGTGGTGTGTGTATAACTGTATATGCAAGTAAATGTATGTTTGATTCTTTATTAGCATGAGTGACTATGTGTGTCAGTAACTCTATGGATGAGTGGCGTTGTGTAACAGGATGTATAGGTGTATGAGTACATATGATGAGTGAGTACATGTATGAGTGACTGTACAGGACTGTTGGTGAATGAGTGGATGTGTATGTGGATCTTACAATTACTGAAGAGGTTGTTGTAACTGGTATTGGTATGTCGATTGTTTTGAAAATTTTAGTCTCTATTTTTGAATGTGTGTATCAAAGGTTATATTAGGGTGAGAGGAGGTCTGCCACTCTATCACAAGGTTGATGTCATCAGTGATGTCATCAGTGATGTCATTTGAGATGTCATGAGTGATGTCATAAGTGATGTCACTGACCATGTCATGAGTGATGTAATATGTGACGTCATCAGCAGTGCATTGCGGGGGCGCGAGTTATAGTTAGCTGAACTAACTATAACGGGGGAATTTCATTGGTTTTGTATGAGAGAAATGTCCAGCTAACTATAACATGTGTGAAACCTATGGTTTTTTCAGTGAATTTGCAAGGTTTTTTAAATGCTAATTCCTAACTATAACGTGTGTGAAACCTTTGGTTTTTTCAGTGAATTTGTACGGTTTTTTAAATGCAAATTTTTGAATTATTTAATTAAAAAAAATTTTTATATTAAGAATAAAATTCCTATGTATTCATTTATATATTATCTGTATCCTTTTATTTTTTTTTGCTTTTTTTTAAAAAATTCAATTAGGATAAAGTTGAACAGTTTTTTTAATTTTTGCAATTAATTTTTCTCCACTTTTTTTTTTATATAAATTCTTGGGGTGCGCGCTCTGAGCGCGCTCCTAGTACAATTTCGTAAGTTTTTTATGAATATCGTCGTACGTTATTTACGTACGCATATATACGTCATAGTGCGCGCTGGGAGCGCGCACCCGGTACGTATGCGTACGTACGTACGCATGCGTGCGTGCGTCCTACGCGCTCCACGCGGTTTACTTCTGCATACGCTTAAATTACGCGCAATAACGTTTGCGTATACGCGTGTTCAACGTATGCGCGCTACGTACGCGCATATGACGTATGCACATGCGCTCCTACGCGTTCGCGCATGCGTAATCACGAGGTGCGCGCTCGGAGCTTGCGCAGTGCGCGCACCTCGGGTTATATGCATATTAAAACAACACTTCTTATTGGTTATCATTACTTTCAGTTTCTGATTGTTTCAACACCACACCCAATCCCCTCATGGCAAGTCATGTGATCAAGAATCATCACTTTTGATTGGTTTGAAGTACTTTCAGTTCCAGATTCTTCCCAAACCACACCTACTCCCCTCATTATTAGTTCTGATTCCTTTGGAGAAGGAGCTATTCTCTTGTTGAGATACAATGGCTGAACAGCAACCATCTTCAGACAGTGACCAGGACACTCTTTAGAGGCAGAGGAGCAGGAAGCAGAAAGACAGCTTTATATGGCAGTTTTTCACTTTTCCAGAGGGACAAAAAAAGGTAAATGCACCTAAACTTACATGTGTACTTTGTCAAAAAGTCTTGTCACGTGGGAATCCTAACAAGAAGTATTCTTTTAGCATTCACACTATGTTGAGGCATGTTGACAAAATGCATCCAGTGACTTTTCGTCGAGCTTCTGGAGCAAACCCTCCACCTGCTCAACCGACGACATCTGCAGCAGCTCAGCCGAGCACATCTTCGGCAGCTCAGCCGAGCACTTCTTCTGCAGTGGTGCCTTTGCCTTCTTCCACACCTCGTTTTGGACCACCTTGTTTTGCGAGGTTGTCCACACGCTGCACTGATTGTGGTAAACTTATTTCTGTGTGTGAGACCAGTCTTGATCTCATTCAGAGAAAATTTGATGCGCATGAGTGCAGTAGGCCATAGATGTTTTTTCTTTTTTTTCGTTTTTCTCTTCCTGTTTCCCTCCATTAACTCAACGGCTCTTTTAAGAGCCACTTAAAAACTAAACCCAAAAAAATTTGGGGGGGGATTTATTTATTAATATTTTTTTTGGGGTGCGCGCACCCTGCGCGCACCCAAGGTTTTTTTTTTAAATTTTTTTTTTTTTTTTTAAATTTATGTACAAAAAGAGGTGAAGAAATGGAAGCATGAAAAGGGAGGATTGAGAAATACTAATATTTTTCACTTATTTTTTAAAAAAAATAAATTTTTTAGAAAATGTTTTTTTTAAAGTATTTTGCAAGGGAACAGACTTTTTTTTTTTTTTTTCCAGTTCTGCAAAAAAAGAAAAAAAGTATTAATATTCAATCATACATTACAAAAAGCATGACATGTTTTTACATATTTTACAAAACAATTTTTTGCCCTTTTTTTGCTGTTTTCAGAATTTTTTATTTTTCACTTAAAATAGTGAAAACAATTGTATTCATCATTTAACAGCGGGCAAAAAAAAAACAATCTGAAAGATTGTTTAAAAAAAGCCCTAAAACGTTCCTCACTAAAATATACCTTGTTAGAAATATTACATATATATTACAAGTACTTTTCTAGATGAATACAATTTTTCTAGACAAACCGTCTTTAAACCTTGTCGCAAAAGCACACATGCCAAAATAATTTCTGTCAAAGGAGTCCACAATTGTTTTTATTACTTTTCCTTTAGGCCAAATAGTAATTTCAAAATCCTTTTTAAGTGATATATTCAATAATAATCCTTTAAAATTACAAAAAATGCTTTGTTCAGATGCAGTTTTTAGTTTTCAAAATGTAGGTTTCAAAAAAATTAAATAAGAATTGGGTAAATCATATGGCAAACGTTGCTTGAAAATCAATTGGGAATCATTACACAGTGTCCAGCCTTTTTCACATTTAAGATAAACTGTGTAATGTCCAGAAGTTACAGTAGGTCCTTCATGAAAAATTATTGCAACTGTAACAAAAGTTTTTCCAGAAATTGATAATTGTTGTCCTGTAAACTTCTTTATTAAAGTTTCCAATTTTGAACCATCAGCTCTACAACGTTGCATCATTAAAATTACATACTGACCATATTTCTGTAAAAATAACGTGGAAAATATGTCAGATTTGCATTCAGAACATTCCATGTTGTGATTGGCATCTTTAACTAATTTACTAAAAGTCACTGATTTACTCTCTGGTAATGGTAACAATATGAACCTTTCTGAATCAACATTACTACTACATGTGTTCATACAGTTTTCACAGCAATGTTCCCATTTGTAAGAGACACCAAATAAGTTTTCTACTTCTACTCCTTCATCTTCAAGTACACTCAAAATATATATTAAGAATTCCTGTGCATCTTGCTGGACATTTTCTTTAAACTGTGTAGAACCACAACATACATCTAAAAGATTTCTAACATCAGTAGCACTTTCTATTTCAGTTTTATCAGTACTCAGCTTCTCATAAAGGAGACTCAGCAGAGAACACAATCTTTTTCCATGATTTACTATTATCTGTTCTAGCAACTTTTCAAGATAAAATACAACATTCAGCACTACATTTGCATAGCAGTTGACACCAGAGCTATTTTCAAAATGGCAACCAACAACCTCTTCAACACTGTCCTTTTTCTTTTTCCTTGCTATCACATCACTGTTCTTTTTTTTTTGTTCTGTTCATCCACATTACAGATATTTTCAAATCTCCTTTTCCGAGAAACAACATGTTTTTCAATCACAGGATACTGACCTAAATGAGGAGCATAGCTTCTTCTTAATCTAATATACTCCTTTACACAATTTGCATCAGCACTAACTTTTGAGTCATCAAAGTCTATCATAAATAAACCAGATAATGTTTTTACTCGTGACAGAGCAACATATGCCATACCTTCTTTGAACACAGTAGAACCAATGTTTACAAAAGCACTATCTACAGTCAATCCTTGAGACTTGTGAATAGTTACAGCATATGCTAGAGAAAATGGAAACTGCTTTCTACGCACATATAAGTCTTTCACAAGCATGAAAGAAATGAACAATGACAAATGTCTTTAACTTCTTCTATCTGATCAAATTTTATTTTTAAACATTCAATTCCTTCTTTTTTCTGATAATTAATAAAATCCACAACTCTTCCCATAGCTCCATTCACTAAACCTTTTTCTACATCCAAATTTCTCCTTAAAATCACTCGACAATTCATGCAAACATATAGATTTTTTTCTAATCCAGCTGTTTTGGAAATGTTCTTCTCTAGTGAATCCAATTTATTTTTCAGTTTGCCTGTTAATGTAAAAGTAATTCTTTCATGCTGAATTTTGTCCTCTGCTTCCATTTTCTTAATCTCTTCCTTTTCCAATTTCAAAAGTTCCTCATTGAATATTGAGCACTCACGTAGTGTTGGCATTAAGCAGATTACAGTATTTTTTTCAGCAATGTTCTTGTATATTTTCTCTGCAACTATTTCTTCATTTGGAAATAAATTATGTAGCATCCTACTCTATAATGCTTTTTTGCCAACTTCTGTGAGTAGTCCAATTCTGATATCTTTCAGAATACTTGCATAATCTTCGTCGTTTGCTTGTCTCATATTGGTAGTGAGTTCTTTGTACTCAAAGAACGACCAAATATTCGCATTACCAATGCTTCCTAATGACTTCTTCGTGTCTTCATGTGTCACAGTATTAAACACTGGTTGTCCTTTAACTGGAGTGAGCTGTAAAAGATCTCCAAAAACTATGACGTGTTTACCTCCAAATAACACGTCATAGTCTCTCTTAAGAATTAAATCTCTGCCCACAATTCCTGTATACACACAGACTCATGCTATGTTTTTTGGAACAAAACAGTGTTCCTGAATAGTACCAAATTACTGTTACAGCCTGACACAGTTCCCTTATCATTTACAGAAGCAGAAAACAGCACATGTCCTAACAGCTCCTTAAGACCATGACCATGTGTTACAGGGTGAGTGATTAGACTAGATCAATTTAAATGAGGCCTTGGTGACGTTGAATGTGTTTGCATTACACAGTGCCATCTGAAACATCACACAGAGCTGAGTACTACGCATGGGAGTGTTGGAGACTGTGTATTGTCTGGTGCAAGACAGATGAGCAAAGAGACTTCCAGAACTGCATGAAGACTGCAGGGATGTATGTAACAGTGCATGTGTGCTAAGGGTTATTTTCAGTTTTGAATATATGGCAACTACCTGTGCCTGTGCTATTTTGAATTGAAAATCTACCCTATTGGTTTCAAATGTTGTAGCTTTTGCCTCTCATTTGCGATTTAGTGACTTCTGCTAACCACCACATTTGAAGAAAACAAGCTGTCCCTTTCCTGCAAGTGCATGTTTTACAGAACAACTGCAACACAAAATACATCTCTGGCCACAATTCCTATATGCACACAGACTCATGCTGTGTTGGTAGGCACAAAGCACAGGCTGCCCCTTTCCTGGGTCTGCAATCCTTACAGAACAACAACTTCACAAATTAAATCTCAGCCAACAATTCCTATATGCACACAGACTCATGCTGTGTTGGTAGGCACAAAACACAGGCTGCCCCTTTCCTGGGACTGCAATTCTTACAGAACTAATGCTAATTTCAAATGTGCTACCATTTTCCTCTCTTTTCTTTCAAAGTGATTTCTGCTAAATCCTAACCATCACAATTAAAAAGAAGCTGTCCTTTTCTTTCAACTGCAAGTCTTACTTTTCAACAGCAACACAAATTAAATCTCTGTCAACAATTCTTCTCTGCACACAGACTCATGGTTTGATGGTAGGCACAAAACAGTATTCCTCATTGTTACCAGTACACATTAACTTATGGTGAAAACATACTCCTTAATATCTTACAAGTTCAAGACAGTTAAATATCTCCCAAACCTCAAAATGTAAAACATAACTTTTGAAGAAGATTCACAATTCTTATATTTTTCTCAAAAATCACCACATACTTCCCCTCTCAAACTCATAACTCACCTTTAAAATTAGTTACTTGTGAAAGAAAGGTGCCACTCAAACAGCAGACTATCAGAGTCAGAATATCAGAGCTCTACACCTCTCTCCTCTCTGCAGAACCAGTAAATGGCAATGTTTCCCTCTCTTTTTTCACACATATACATGTTAATTTCAAATCTCAGTGCTTCCCACTTTTTTTCAAATGAAATCACACATTTCTATTGGTTGAAAACTTCAACCCCTTTCCAAATGTACCCTTCCCCCAACTTGTCTCCTGCCTGCTACCATAGCAACAGGTCATGGAACACTGCTGTGAGGAGAGAGGTCAGAAGTTCAGCAGACAATGTTTCATATCCAAAGAGCAAGAGTGCTTGACTTTTCAAACCTAACAGCCAATCCATAGTAATGTTCTTTGGTAACACATTTTTCTGTACCAATACAAAACATGCTTTTTAAAATTTAAACATACAGCCTAGTTTTTAGTGTAGAATGGTTTCAAACAGCCAATGAGTTCTTTTTATAAAAAAAACTATGTGTGCTCCCATTTTTCAACTGTCTTTCATTTCATATTGCCTTTCTACTGAAAGACACCTCCTGAGTGCATCCAGATCTCCTTGGAAGATGTTCACATTGTGGATTGTAGGTCACAGCTATGTCTTCTGGAGTGAAAAATTTGCAGAAAAAAGAGGTATGGTGAGAGACCTTGCTTTGCCAAATGTAGACATTAAATGGATTGGTCAGAGAGGGTTAAAGTGGCACCAATTAATGCCTTTGGTGAAAACCTTTCTACATCTCCCACAGCCTAACCTTATTATCGTGCACTGTGGTGGTAATGACCTAGGCACTTTAACTGGGGTAGGTCTGGAAATGCTTATTAAGGACACCTTTGTGCAAATGATGTCGCTTTTTCCACAAACTGCCTTTGTATATTCTAACATATGCCAAAGGCAAAAGTGGAACTGGTCCAACCAATTTTGTCCGCAGATTGACAAAGCAAGGAAGCACGTCAACAAATCTATTTCTGCTTTCCTCAGAGGCTTTGGTATGGGTTCTATATACCACAACAACTTGCGTTACAACATGCAAGACATTTATAGAGGAGATGGTGTACACTTCACTGATGAAGGCAACAGAGTCTTCCTCTTGAACTTTAGACTCTGCATCGGTACTTACTTGTAGGTACCGAAAAACACACAATAAACACAAGGGCTCTTTTTAGAGCCACCTTATATCTTTTTACTTAATTGCGATTTTTTTTTAATTTTTTTGTTTTTAAAAATTTTTCGGGTGCGCGCACTCGGCGATATTTTTTTTCAAAATATAAATCTTTTTTTTTGCCCTACAAGGTCCTACTGTGACCCCCTTACAATGCCTAGTGGGTCAATATCTCCCCACTCTGCCCCCTTTTCAAGTTCTCCCCCTTTGTTTCTCACCCCCTCTTTATGCGAGAGACAAAATGGCGGCCGCCGCTTCCTGATTTCCACCGATTCGAATGTTTACTGACATCTAACAACCAATCAGAAGTGCGCTCGCGCACGGCAAGGTGCGCGCACAGGACTTGCTCAGTGCGCGCACGCTGCGCGCTTACAGATATATATATTGATTTAAATGCTAATTTCTCAGGAAATACTGAACAGATTTACACCAAACCTGCAAAAGGCACTTCATGGACCTTATAGCTACCTCTCTGCCAAATTTCACATAATTCTGTTCAGCCGTTCGGGCTGTAGCTGCGACTAAAGTCCCTATGGAAAAATGCATGGGGAAAACGCGTTTTGGGGCCCTCCTTTTTTCTCGGCCCCCGCTTGACGAATCACCCCGAGACTTTCAGGGTAGGAGCTGAGCGGAGCGCCCCATTAGTTTTGAAAATTTTGCGAAGATTCGTCAACCGGCGCCAAAATTATTCAAAATAGAATTTTTAGATTTCCTATGGAAACACGCGACCGCCAGTAGGTAATATATATATATATATATATATATGTATATATATATATATATATATATATTTTACCGACTGGTGGTCACCAGTGGTTAGTTATAGTTAGGATTTTGTTTCTATTCAAAAAGCGTTTTTTCCTTTGCCAATATTTTTGGCGTTGTTTGACGAATTTTCATAACTAATGGCCTGCTCAGGTCAGCTCCTGTCTTATTTACGTAGTGCATAGGTGCATGATTGAGTGACTCACTGTGTGTATGTGTTGAAGACAGCATGTGTGCAGGACTGTATGGATGGATGAGTGTGTGCATGGGTGTGTTAGTGAGTGAATGACTGTCTCAATAGTGTCTTTATGAGTAACTACATATGTTTTAAACTAGTATATGTCACTATTGGTGTATATAAGTGAGTATATGTGAGAGTGAGAGATTGGAAGAGTTCCTGTATGTATAAGTATGTGTTTCTATAAGTGATTGTTTAAAAGACTAAGTATGTGTAAGTTTCTGTAGAAGTACGTGTGGTGGTGTGTGTATAACTGTATATGCAAGTAAATGGATGTTTGATTCCTTATTAGCATGAGTGACTATGTGTGTGAGTAACTCAATGGATGAGTGGCGTTGTGTAACAGGATGAGTACATATGATGAGTGAGTACATGTATGAGTGACTGTATAGGACTGTTGGTACATGAGTGGATGTGTATGTGGATCTTAGAATTACTGAATAGGTTGTTGTAACTGGTATTGGTATTTGAAAATTTTAGTTTCTATTTTTGAATGTGTGTATCAAAGGTTATATTAGGGTGAGAGGAGGTCTGCCACTCTAGCACAAGGATGATGTCATCAGTGATGTCATTTGAGATGTCATGAGTGATGTTATGAGTGATGTCACTGACCATGTCATGAGTGATGTAATATGTGACGTCATCAGCAGTGCATTGCGGGCGCGCGAGTTATAGTTAGCTGAACTAACTATAACGGGGGAATTTCAATGGTTTTGTATGAGTGAAAAGTCCAGCTAACTATAACGCCCCTGAAACCTATGGTTTTTTCAGTGAATTTCTAAGGTTTTTTAAATGCTAATTCCTAACTATAACGTGCCTGAAACCTATGTTTTTTTTAGTGAATTTCAAAGGTTTTTTTAAATGCTAATTTCTAACTATGCCTACAGAGATAGGACATGTGAAGAAAGAAGAAAAAACGCACAGAAAGAAAAAAAAGAAATGCAGAAAGAAGCAACAGAAGTCCTCAAAGACAAAGATAAGTGCAGGAAGAAGGATAACGTGCAGAAAGAACAAACAGAAAAGCAGAAAGAAGCTTGTTGCAAAATCATCCTGTACCCTCAACTTTATCAGACGGATACTGGTGGTAACTGAGTCTGACTAACCAGTCCTAGAGCCAGTGCTATGCAATGCTTTAAATGGGAAAAAATAAGTGCAGGTACTCATTAATATGAGCTAGAGGCGTGGTGAGTGGGCGGGGCTAGGGGTGGGGCTTAGGGCAACATATACGATACATAATGACTTCAATATCAGTTGCAGCAACTATGAAAAACACATGAGAAATGTGTTTATGTAACCAAAACAGTAAGTTAACTCATTACACAAAATGAAACCCAAAAAGGATGATATGTTAACAGTTTATCGTTCTGTAATATTTGCTGCTTCCTAATGCCATGCTGTTATGTGGCACAATACTATATGCTCTCAAGCGTGCACACACACGCTCTATCTCTCCACATTCCCTCTAAAATCTGAGTGTCCTGATTCTCTCCCTTTTATCTCCACTTGCCTCTAATCTTCACCCAGCCTATAAACTACTCACTAGTTCTGCTCCTCTTTTGCTTACTCTCCACAAGTCTTACATTTTCTCCCTGGTTTTTCCGTACTTGTCTCCGGTTCACCCCTCCATGCAGCACTCATCCCCTTAAATTTGCGGTCTTGAAAATTAAAGTTAAGAAATGCACCAGATTTGACTTTACAGAAATGTGTGTTAAAATACAATTTCTGAGACGATTCATGATTTCAAAACTCAACCACCTCACGTCTTTACATTCATCCCTACTCCTTCCGTCCACAAAGAGAAGCAGCTCCTGTCCTGAACAAAAAGATGAAAAGAAAACCGGCTTTGGCGAAGGCAGAGGATTTTGTTGGGCTGTCACTGCTTTAGAATGGCCAGTGCAATCAATATCCTGACTGACTGCCCGTCCCAACCCATTTACACACCTGATGGAGAGGGGCGGGGTGAGGCTAAAGCACTTTCAGCAGAATAGTCCTGGGGCACATGATCGACAGTGAAGGGTCTGTCTAGACCCTGCACTGTTAGTCACAGTGTGACGCACGGTAAGCCCTCTGCACCCTGCAGGCTCAGGCCATTCACATGGGCGCTGCTGGAATCTCCAGCAGGGACTCAGCATGAGGCTTGGCGCTCTTACAAGCTCCTGAGAAGCAGAGCGGCATCTGCCCTGTGCTGGAGGAGATAAATAACCGGAGCCTGCAGTGCCATCTACTAGGGTACCGGTACTCTCCCTGGCGAATGAGAAGTGCCGGTACTGAGGGCCAGAAAATTCAGAAGTGCCGGTACTCAGTACCGGTGAGTACCGGCCCATTTAAAGCACTGGTGCTATGTTAAAAGACACTCAGAATACAGTGAAAACACCTACATACACTAGGGAACACTATGCGTTGGGGTCCCCCTGTGATTAGCATGACCTCCTCTGTAAGCCCCTAGTATATAATAGGGCAGGGGGATTAAAACTACCTCTTAAAACGCTCCACAGGGCATGTTTGCACATGTCACCTCAGGCTCTGTCCCCTCCCTTCCCCACTGTGTAAACATGCCCTGTGGCCGTTTTAAGTTGGGAGATTAAGTCCCCTTGAATCCTGAGGGTCCCTAGGGTCCAACTAGACCACTAGGTACCTCCAGTAAGCGCCACAGAGCTGCGTTGCAGAGAGGTGGTTTAGGCCGTGCCCCTTTTTAAAACACTCTGCAACACAGCTCTGTGGCGCTTACTGGAGGTACCTGGTGGGCTAGTTGGCCCCCAGGGTCCCTCAGGATTGAAGGTGAATTATTTCCCCAACTTAAAACGCGCCACAGGGCGTGTTTGCGCACGTTAACTTAGGCCCCGTCCCCTCCCTTCACCACTGTGTAAACATGCCCTGTGGCCGTTTTTAGTTGGGAGATTAAGTTCAATTGAATCCTGAGGGTTCCTAGGGTCCAACTAGCCCACTAGATACCTCCAGTAAACGCCACAGAGCTGCGTTGCAGAGAGGTGTAAAAAGTGTCACGGCCTGGACCACCTCTCTGCAACGCAGCTCAGTCAGTGGCTCTTACTGGAAGCACCTGGTGGGCTAGTTAGCCCTCAGGATTGAAGGGGAATTATTTCCCCAACTTAAAACGTGCCATAGGGAGTGTTTGCACACGTCACCTTAGGCCCCGTCCCCTCCCTTCCCCACTGTGTAAACACGACCAGTCGCCGTTTTAAGTTGGGAGATTAAGTCCCCTTGAATCCTGAGGATCCCTAGGGGCAAAATAGCCTACTAGGTACGTCCAGTAAGCGCCATTGCAGAGAGGTGTAAAAAGGGGCACGGCTTGCACCACCTCTCTGCAACGCAGAGCAGTGGCGCTTACTAGAAGCACCTGGTGGGCTAGTTGGCCACCAGGGTCCCTCAGGATTGAAAGGGAATTATTTCCCCAACTTAAAACGCGCCACAGGGCGTGTTTGCACACATCACCTCAGGCCCTGTCCCCTCCCTTCACCACTGTGTAAACGCGCCCTGTGGCCGTTCTAAGTTGAGAGATTAAGTCCCCTTGAATCCTAAGGGTCCCTAGGGTCAAACTAGCCCACTAGGTACCTCTAGTAAGCGCCACAGAGCTGCGTTGCAGAGAGGTGTAAAAAGGGGCGTGGCCTCAGAACACTTGGCTGCAACGCAGCACCCTGGCGCATACTGGAGATATCTTTTGAGCTAGTTGGCCCATAGGGACCCTCAGTATTGAAGAGGAATTAATTCCCCAACTTACAACTGGCCAAGGGGCACGTTTGCAGAGTGCTGCAAGGAGGAGGCGTGGCCTCCGGCACGATGCCGGTCTTTTATTTTTTTAAGAAGGAGGGCTGTGTGGTCCCCCTTCTTTTTCTAATTTATTGCCCTGGGGACCCCATCCCCCAGGGCCTGCCCACTAATTTTTTTTGGGGAAAAAGAAAATTTGGAAGGCCTTAATCGGCCCCGGGGACCCCAACCCCCGGGGCATGGCCTTTTTCTTTTTTTTATTCTTTAGGAGGGGGGCTGTGTTGCCCCCCTCCTCAGGCCACTTATGGCCCCAGGGACCCCATCCCCCGGGGCTGGCCTTTGTTTTTTATTATTTAAAAAATATATATTTATAGAAACACCTAGGACATGCTGGACAAACCGTATGTACCTATTACCATAACAATTTGCATGATATTCATTAAAAGGCAACTATGCATACAATGAATCCACGTGGAATGTATTTACACCGCTAGTGAAACTCTGACGTGTCTGACGCCCTACCGTGCTTAATCCCGGTGCCCCCGCCGGTGGGTACTCTCCAAGTAGACACCCTTGTCGTTTATTTATACAAACATTGGTAGCTATTGACGGGCACATTTAATACACACGCACACCAAGCCATTCAAAGGAGATTCAACAAAAATTCGACCAAAACTATGCAAGAAACCCCCCTCACGGTGAATAAAACACACATCCACCGCCGGATGTTTAATACTTTTTATTTTACTCTCTGGAAAGGAGACAAACCTCACTTGAGAGTCACAGCGTGCTCCTGGCTGAGCCCAATGCTGTGTTACACCCACCAGTGCCCGCCGAGTACCACACACCTCTGTGTTGTATTCCACCAGCTAGTGCGTATGCTATGACACTCTCTAGCCCATGTGCACTGTAACACCACCCCGTGAATATGTCATGCCACACTTGCCTTCACACGGGTTATATTGCCCCATCAAACGTGCCTTCCTCGATGCCTGTGTTATAACGCACAGCGCTATGCCATACATATTACAATCTGGGATCCATATCTTTGTCACAGTGCATATGCAACGTTACACTCCCCAGCACATATTTTATATTACAACTTTAGGGACTAGTTAAGTTACACAACACTGCCCTGTGCATATTACACTCCAAGGCGCATATCGCATAGCATGCGCTAGTGCCTGTGCTATCTCGCGCTCTCCAATGAATCTGGCATTGCGCACAATGTATTGCATATTATATTTCACACCCGGTTCATCTTATATCACACTTTTTGGTGCACAGTTTATACCATTCACTATATCTAGTTTTCATTTTCAATTGTGCTCTCAGGACTATGTTCTATATAACACTGCGTTCACCTACCCTTTTCACGGGCATTACATTTTGCGATGGGGGGGGTGGAGGGTCAGGGAGTGTTTCTGCCAAGTGAGCCCGGAGTCACAGTCACAAACGTCTTCTTCTTCCTGAATAAAAGTGAGATTATGCTGCATACTTGTTCATATTTTAAGTAGTTCGCACAGACACACATTTTAAAAACAATAAAGTTCCTAATACCCACCTTCTCTGAACAGTTAGCTTGCTGTCCCATCCACCTCCTCCCTATCCTCTGTTGTCTGAATCCATGGACTAGCCTCCTCCCTCCTGCCATGCATGGTCTGATGTGCTGCCACTGCCCTCCATTTAGCATGATGTACCAGTCCACTCCTCCTGCCCTCCATTGCCCAATTCTATGCCCCATCATTGACTTGCTGCTTAGACTCTGTGCTTAGCTTGCTGCCCTGTTCTCCTTCCCCCTGCCCTCCGATGTCTTTGTGCATGCCCCTGCTCCATCCTTTTTGCCAACCATGTTCCATGGACCTGCCACTCCTATCTACTCTGAGTGTTCTGTTGAGCTGCCGCTCCTCTCCCACCTGCCTAGCATTGTCAGATGACTGTAACCTGTCCCTGCCACCTCCACCCTGCCTGTCCACATGCCATGCCTCTATCCCCTTCCTCCTGTCCTCCATGGTCCATTTTACTGCCACACCTTTCTGCCCTCCATGGTCTGTTGTGCTGCAACTGATCCTCCTGCCTGCCCCGCGTGGTCTGTTGTGAGGCCCCTTCCCCTGAACTCTCTTGTCTGTGCCCAGGTCCTGACCCTCACTTCTATTCTCCATAGTCCTTTGTGCATGCCCCTGCACCCTCCTTCTTGCCCATCATAGCCATTGTGCTGCCACTAACCCTCCCGCTTGCCATGCATGGTCTTCTGTGCTGCCACGGCCCCGCCCACCTTTCCTGTGGGGTCAGCTAGCTGCCACTGACCCCCTCCCACCTTTCCTCCATGGTCTGTGTGTATTGCCATCATAGTCTCACTGTTGCTCTCCATGGTGTGTCTTGTTTCTAGTGCCCATCCTGCCTGACCTCCATGG
This sequence comes from Triturus cristatus, assembly GCF_964204655.1. NCBI lineage: Eukaryota > Metazoa > Chordata > Amphibia > Caudata > Salamandridae > Triturus > Triturus cristatus. The sequence goes on from NC_140580.1 coordinate 287,853,289, forward strand.
TCATCTTGCTGCTCCTGCCCTGCCCCCTTGCCCCCAGTCCTCTGTTTCCATGTGCAGACCCCTATTCCCTCCCTCCTGGCTTACCTGTTCCATTGTAATGCCCCTGATCTGTCCCTCCTGTCCTTTATGGTCTGTTATGCTGCAGCTTTCTCTCCTGTCTGTCCATTATGGTCAGCAAGCTACCATTGCCTCTTTACCCTTTGTTCTCTGTTGTCTATGTGCATGGTCCTGTCCCCTCCCTATTAATTTCTATGGATTGTTGTGCTGCACTCCCGTCCCGCATGCCCTGTGTGGTGTATTGTGCTGCTGCAAACCCTGATGTCTGCCCTGTAGGGTCAGTTTGGTGCACCTCTCCATGTCCCTCCTGTCCTCTGTTATCCGAGTCCATGTCCCTACCCCAATTCCTCCTGCCTTCCATGATCCAATGTACCATACTTGCGAACATTTTGAACTTCGTCAGAGGGAGATTTTGAAAAAAAACTGGGGTATTGATTTTCCCCTTTGAGTTACATTGAAAAAGAGGAGATTGTAGACAGGAGACAGATCAAATAAAGCCCATTTGAGCTTAAAAATATAGGGCGTTTCATGGCTGAATCGGGTCTGTTGGCATGTATTGTTGTACTACCACTGCCTCTTCCTTCTGCCCACAATGGTCTATTATATTGCCACAGTCTCTCTTGCCAGTCCTGTATTGTTGGTTTGTTGCCCCTGCCCCCCTTTCCACTGCCCTCCATTGTCTGTTGTGCTGCCACTGCCCTTCCTGCCTGCCCAGTGTGGTCAAATTGTTGCCTCTGCACCCTCCTACCTGCCTTCAATTTTCAGAGTCCGTGCCCCTGGCCTCTGCCTCTCAACAGTATCCTAATGAACAACTAGATTGCTAACATTCTATATTTATTACAAAAGTGTGGAATGCCTGACGTCATCTTGATGTAATCAAAACTGTAATACCTAGAGCATTTCCTTTAGAAATAACATATATGAGAGGGTCTTATTTGCATCAAAATTATGGTTAGTGCTCTAAAAAACTAAAATGAGGACATATTTTCTGAGTTTTCAAATAGCGACAAAGCACTTTTAAATTATTTGTTATCTTTATGTTTTTTTATCCAGTTGACCACTTGAATTAAATGTTGCACTTAGGGGAGAGGATGTGGTGTTACTTCCAGAGCTGCAGACTTTGCAACTGGGGAACCAGGTTGGAGTTTCTGCTTCAGCTCAACATTCTGTGATTCTGGTCAAATCACTTAATCTCCCCATGTCTACAACCAAAATGAATTTGATATTGTGTGATGTAACCAATGCTCATGTAAAGCACTCCAATACCTGACAAGTCTGCACTATATAAAACTGCAAAAACGCAAAACATAAGTGTTTTGCAAACTTCTGTAATTGGGCTACATGTGGGCTACATCTGGGTGATATTTGTGCTGCATTTGGGCTCTTTTTTCTCTGGTGGCCATCTTGGGAGATTTATTTGTTATGAAGTTTCCTAATTTCCTCATTTACTGAAGTCTCCTCAGTAGGAAATGCTTTCAGTTTTTTACTTTGATTCCATCACGAAGGTATTCCGATATGTCACACATTTGCCATAAATTCTGAATGTTAGCACTCTAGTTGCTCATTAGATCACTCTAGTAAAGCTACTGCTCACCACGGAAGTCTGCTGCTGGTATTAAAAGTGCATGTTTCAGTCTGCATGTCAGAATTTTTAAATGAAATAGAAGAGGATTTGAGAAGTCACTCAAAATGTGCCCTAATTTTTCTTTCTTCAGTACTAATCATAATTTCTATGGCAAAATGAGCCCCCTCATTGTGTTCCTTTTTAAAATAAATGTTTTAAGTGTTACCAGTTTATTCCAATCAAGATGGCTTGAGGTGTGCCATACTTTTGTCATAAGTAAGACAGTAAGCGCGCTAGTTGTTCTTAAGATCACTCTGGGACATTCTTTCATTGGGCTATACTTGGGCTACATCTGGGTGATATTTGGGCTACATTTGGGCTCTTTTGTATCTGGTGGCCATCTTGGGAGACTTATGTGTTATGAAGTTTCCTAATTTCCTCATTCACTGCAGTCTCCTCAGTAGGAAATACTTTCAGTTTTTTACTTTGGTTCCATCAAGAAGACATTCAGTTGTGTCACACATTTGCCATCAATTCTGAATGTTAGCACTCTAGTTGCTCATTAGATCACTGTAGTAAAGCTACTGCTCACCAGGGAAGTCTGCTGCTGGTATTGAAAGTGCATGTTTCAGTCTGCATGTCAGAATCTTTTAATGAAATAGAAGAGGATTTGAGAAGTCACTCAAAATGTGCCCTAATTTTTCTTTCTGCAGCACTAACCATACTTTTTATGGCAAAATGAACCCCCTCATTTTGTTCCTTTTTAAATTAAATGTTTTAAGAGTTACCACTTTATTCCAATCAAGATGACTTCAGGTGTGCAATACGTTTGTTATAAGTAGGACTGTTAGCGCTCTGGTTGTTCTTTAGAACACTCTGGGAAGCTGCAGTAGAACACAAAGAAATCAACTGACAGTCTCTGCCCTTGTTGGATGTACATGTTTTACTGCGAATGTCAGACTTCATTCTCACATGACTGAGAAAGATAATGTGAATTTACAGAAACTATGCTCTCAGTTTAGCTTATAGATCACCTTCCAAACCTCTGTGGGAAAAGCATGAGAAAATAGTTTTCTCTCAAACATGATTCATGATATCACAGCAAAAGGCTTTTTCACATGGTAAAATCACCTTAGAACACAACACAATACCTAAAATGAGTATGGTACCATCAACAAATGATTTATAATGTAACTAAAGTCTTAAAACCTTCTATTAACCGCAATGCTTTTTAATGAGGTGCTATCATGTATATTGGTCCCAAGATGGCTGCCGACACTTCTTGGATGAAGTACTGACAGCCAATTAGATCTCACGATGAGATGTGTGGTTAGGCTCCTCCCAGATATATATGTGATTTTGGTTTTCTCAGGAACTACTGAACGGATTTACACCATTTAAACAAAAGGCACGACTCTGAACCAAGGTCTACCTTTCTGCCAAATTTGGTGTAATTCCATTCAGCAGTTCGGGCTGTAGCTGCGGCTAAAGGTCCTATGGGAAATTGCATGGGGAAAACACGTTTTGGGACCCCCCTTTTTTCTCAGCCCCCGCTACACAATTCATCCCGAGACTTTCAGGATAGGAGCGGACCGGAGCTGGAAAATTTCCCGAAGATTCATCAACGGCACCAAAGTTACTCCAAATAGAATGTTGCGGATTTCCTATGGAAAATAGGTCCTAACTATAACTACCTACTGGCGTTTGCCAGTAGGATATATATATATAAATATATATATATATATATATATATATATATATATATATATATATATATATATATATATATATATATATATATATATATATATTTATATATATATATATATATATTTATATATATATATATATATATATATATATATAAGGTTGCCACTGGTGGATGGTCCCAAGCTGACACCTGTTTCTCCAGTGAGTGCTGGTATTTGAAGGGGATGGGGGGCGGGTTGCGTGGCGGGGAGGAGGGAATGAAATAAAATAATATACACTTACTTGTCTGCCGCTGCCGCCCGCCGTCGCAGCTGCCTCTTCTTGGTCTTATTCCCTGCTTCCAGGGCAGGAAGCATGATGCACCTGGCTCCCAGCCTCCCGATAGCCAATCACAACACGGCAATGCAGCGTTGTGTTTCGTCTGAGGGCCATGGATCGCTGCTCAGCCAGAGAATGGGAGGCTTGGCATGTTCTCCATGCAGGCTGCAATGCAGCCATCATGGAGAACATGCAAAGTGCACATTAATGATTGTCCCGCTACAGAGGGTCGGGCTAACGTTAATGCGCACTTTAGAGAGTGAAAACGACTCCTTCCCTCCCCTGCTCTGTCAGCAGAGTAGCACCGCCCTGTCCTGCCCGCAAAGCTGCCGCCACAAGGAAAATAATTAATGATAATAACTTGGAGTTATCATTTTATTTTTCCTTTAGTGATACTGCTTAAAAGCAGTAGGGTGACGCTCCTCCGCCTTAGTGGAGGAGCCGCCACTGCGTTGCTCATACCTTTCTGAAAGTATTGGCAGTCATCAATTACCCCTTTCACATATCCTATTCAATGTGCTCATATGACACTCTTATCCAACTCTTTGTTATGGAAGGTTTTGTAAGTCATCAACATAAGGCCTATTTTTTTTAACTATACAAATGGTAGCTTATTTTAACTCCATGTTTCAGATAAGTGCCAAACGTGCAGGTAGGATATTTTAATGGAATACAGATAAACACTTCAATGGTCTCCCATAGAATATCATGAAAGCTGGCAATGTGATGCTCTTCAGAAAGTATGTGAAGACATGGCTGCTCTGACACCTTTACTGTCCTAACCTATCAGATGCCTTACGCAGGCCCTTTAGCACTCTAGAAATGCTTCTGAATTTGGATTGGGATTGCACTACCTTACACATTTCTAGGTACAGATAAGGAATGAGAGACAGGTGAAAAGAAAATCAGGAAATATAGTGGGAGAGCTAGAATAAAACCTCGAAGGAACAAGCTGGATAAAGCTTTTACCGGCCCTGATAGTCCTTCTGGTAAGTATTAGTGCCTCTTTGGCTAGGCATATTGTTTTGTTTTTCAAGAAATGCTTTGAGTGTATTTATGCAGCTATTCTACACGCAGGCCATCTACTGGCCACATTTATAGCACGGTATAACTCTTTCTACATCACAAATAAGAAAATAATGTGAAATGCAAAAATTAATGTACGAAATAAGATGTTAAATTCAATAAAAGGTCACATGAAGTAACACTTCAGAAGGTCCTGGGGTTATTCATTTAGGGACAATGAGACATAGGATGTCTGGTCACAATTAGTAAATGTAATGGAATAAATAGCCTGTATTAGGACTAAACACAAGTTCTGTTTTTTGAATGATTAACAATACTTTTGTGGGTGAGGTGGAACCCTTAAAATTGTACACCCCAAAATATTACCTTAAAAAGCTGCCCCCTGGGTAACGAATCTGAGACAGTGTTAAACCTCAGTTGTATGAAGCAATGTGTCCCCGAGATTAGGCACCTCACAGCATATCAAAATAAAGTCTTTTAAGTAAGGGCCCAGTCAATGATTGAGTTCTAGGTCAGGAATTTTAAAGATCTATTACATAAATTCAAAAGATGTGGTCCACAGATCATAAATGTGAATACATAAAGTCAATGCAACTGAAGACTCTCATAATAAGGCATCACATTCTCAGCAAATCAGTGCACAGCTTTACAAAACGTCATATTGCCTTAGCATCTAAGCACTATCCCACTATGTGAATTTTGATTCTGCCCCCTCTATGCTAATGTAACCCAGAGATGACAGGATAAACTAGTTACATTAGCAACAGCAAACTAGTATGAATGAATAAAGTACAGTGAGCTAGTGGTAGATGCTTGAGAAAATAAACATGAACATGACTATGCTGGAAAGATTAATCTAAAAAAGCAAGAACAATGTCAATGGAAATAATCGAACATGACTCTGCTTGACTGGGTGCTGCAGAAATAATGAACAGTGTACATGCAGCTGGAGACATCCATTTTGAAGACAGTGTGTAGGCCAAAATTGAGGCTGAGGTTACATTAGCCTGAAAAACACACTTATGTAAGTGGTAGCAAACTCTTTTCAAATGCATTAGCACTATATCAGTATATACAAATAAATCCAAAAGTAAATTGACGTTCTGCACATTGTTAATAGTATACAAAAAAATGAAATGTAGAAAAACTTCAGATTGTGTCCGTGCACACACAGTGCTGGTGCGATCTGTATTACAGAAGTTGCAACACAGGTATCTGCAGCCTCTGCAGTAACAGAAAAAGGGCACACGCCCTTGCCAATTGTGGCACTATGATACGGCCCAAAGTGCTATTACCCAACTTAGGGATATTGATTTTATTGTCCTCAGAAGCATGACCAGCCTATGGCTCCTGCGAACACTCTTACATGTACATATCCAGTTGCACACATATTTATACAGGGGTGCACGACCATTAAGGGACGTCTATTGGCCTCTATTTTTATGCAGGATTCACATTGCTTCCCTTGTGTAATGTTTAGAAAATTGTTTTACTTTTGCTCACATCGTTTAAAATTGACAGGCAATAGAAAAGAATGATAATTACATTCAACACAGGCTATAATCTCAACTACTTAAATTGAAAAAACACCCTTCCACAGCTAATCACATTAGTTTTGCGTTTACCCTTCACCCACCAGCTTCCTTTTGGAAATTGACCAACATGAATTAATATTGTCTATATTTACTGTAATGACTTGACTTAAAGTAATAACATTATGTTTCATTAATGCACCCTCCATACATTACAATTTGTGTTTGTCTGTTATAGGTTTGACGATCCAGCCTGCAATCCATATTAATAAATAAGTGGACAATTGTGTGTCAATGGCAATGCTTCCAAAATGTGAGCCCAATGGCCCTGCCAATCAAGAATCCGGCTATTCAACCCATTTTTCCGGCCAAACCAGCTCTTCGATGGTTCATAAAAGCCAAACATGATTTCTCTGCATACTGATAGAATCATATTGTAAGCACCCCTGCCGTTCCCTGACATATCCTTCAAATAAAAGATTATGAAATTGCATTTCGACTGATTCTGTGATCGTCTGCAAATGCTTTGATAATATAATTGTGTTAAAAAGGCAGAGGGGCATGGCCAAGATGGCATCTCGGTAAGATGGGCTTTCGGAGCTCTCCGCTCCCGCCTGGCCTGTCGTGGCAATCCCGGCGGCACGGGGGAGCCGATCTCGGCGGAGAACCTCCATGAAGTGGTGCTGTCCCGAGTGGGGGGTGCAGCGGCAGCGCTGACGCTGACGCTCCGGTGCGAGGCCGCTCCACCACAGCGGAAGCACAAGTGCGGTGCTGCCAGGCGCACGGAGGAGCCTGCGACGACTCCAGCAAAAGGGCCAGATGCCCAACCTTCTGTGGCAGTCCTTTGTGTGCTAGAGGGGGCTGCTGCGCTACTTCGGCCGAGCGACACTCCCGGGGCGGAGCTGGCCTGGCCCCGCCAACACCAAACCAGGGGGCCCGACATAGTGACTACGCGAGGCCCCGTGCCAGGGTGGAAGAAGGCCCCGCCTCAGCAGTCTCGGTGACGGACCGTACATACGCGAGGATTGGGGTACACCTGGGGTAAGGTGCGGACATACGCGGGTGGGGGGTACGCCTGGGTTACGGTGCGGACATACGCGGGTGGGGGGTACGGTCTGTACATACGGGGTGGTGGTACGGTGCGGACATACGGGGGTGGGGGGTATGGTCCGTACATACTGGGTGGGGGGTACGGTGCGGACATACAGGGGGTGGGGGTACGGTCCGTACATATGGGGGTGGGGGTACGGTGCGGACATACGGGGGGTGGGGGGTACGGTCCGTACATACGGGGGTGGGGGGTACGGCGCGGATGTACGCGGGAGGGGTGGGAGGCTGGGGGGGCCGTACAACTCGTACCCCGGGCACAAGTGTACTCGGGGTAGGGCTCGTACAAAGTTCGCTCCATACGGAGCCTTTTCCATGCGCTTGTGTTTTCGGACGGGCGGTATGGATCGTACTTGCGCGCTTGGACTTCAGTTTTACGATTTGTATGTAAAACTGTCCGGGGACGTCTCGTAGACTTTTCCCGAGGCGATTCGTATGTATTTTTCACGTGCGAATTGTACTTCGCCGTTTTTACGGGACTTGTACGATTCGTACGTAACAAAATACGGATACGAGTCGTACGGGAAAAAAAACCCAGGATCGGAATCAACCCCTTATTAGTTATTCATTTTAAGGTTATTTAAGTATTTTTAAGTATGTTTTACTTAATTATATTTATTATTTCATTAATTTTACATTACTTTTAAGACATTTAAAAAAGTCGATATTTTAGCAAAGTATATTATTTACAATGATATTTAGGATTTAATACGTTTGTACCTACCTGTTTGTAGATAGGAATTCGATATTCTGGTAGTCGATATTTTGTCACCGATATTTTTGTAGGTCGATATTTAGCTCCTAGATATTCTGTCAGTGATTCCCCTCGTTACTGCGCATCATTTTGCCCATTTTTCGTCCGATATGGTGTGGCCCAGATCGTGTTCCCATGCGTTTCGAATCTCTTCATCTCTAACCTGTCAGGCCTCAGCACACACTTTCTATAGTTTGGAGATGAACCCGTCTCATTTTCAATGATTAATGTTAGTGGGGCGAAGGAGTCAGGCTAAACTGGGTAAGTGAGCAGTGTGGCGTGTAGAGCAGAGCGCATACGCCTTAACACAAAGGCATCCATAAAGGTGTGGGGTTGGAATCGGACATCTTCAGTGACCGAGAAAATTTGCCCAGCCGGGTAGAGGTCTCCCATTTTTGTAATGTTGAATATGTCTAATGTGCGTTGCACCAGTTGTTCCCTTGTGATTGGCAGCCAAGTAGGGTTGGGGAGGGGTAGGGCAGAAGAATATAATGTGGTAGTGCCGACTAATCTCCGTAATTTATTCACTGCCCAGCTGGTGGTGGAGACGGTCTGTATGTCGTGGCAGCACGGTGGCAAGTTTTTCAGGCAATATAAAATCCGCCTCAGGCTGCAGAAATGGTATTCTTGCATCGGGGTGGAACCATGCATATGTGTAGCAGCATTGGGCTACCAAATAGTACAGGTGTGGGTCTGGGACACCGTATCCCCCTCTTTCGTATGGCAGGGTAAGTACCTGCCAGAGGACACGCGCCCTCTTGCCCCCCATACCAATCTTATGAGGAGTATACGTAATGTAAAAAAAAAAACTGTTGATGAGGGGTACGGGGATATTATTAAAAAGATACAAGAATTTAGGAGGAACCACCATTTTAAGATATCGCAGCCCTGCCGGCTATTGATAGTTGCAGATGGAGCCAGTGTTCTATCCGGGCTTCTAAAGCGCTGATTGCACGCCCATAATTCAAGCTAAGGATTTGAGCAGTGTCTAGGTGAATGTGTATGCCTAAATATTTTACAGAGCCCATGCACCATTCCAGAAAGAAACCGCAATCCCATTGCATCGTGCTCATCGTCAATGGGAAAATCACGGACTTGTGCCAATTAATGCCCAATCCAGATAAACGGCTAAATCTGAGTATTTCCCGGACGAGTGGCTCTAGGTTTACCTGATGGTCCCGGACATAGGGGATAGTATTGTCTGCATACATTGAGACCAGCAAAGGGCCAGTGTTAAATTGCAAGCCTCTGTGTAAATGGTGTTCTTGAAAATGGCAAATCAATTGGTCCATGGCTAAAATAAACAAAAGAGGGGATAGGGGACAGCCCTGCCGAGTGCCTCGAGACAGAGAGAAGGGCCGGGAAAGAGTGCCATTTAATTGGAGTCTGGCAAAGGGTCGGCAGTATAACAGTGCTGCTGTGGCTATGAAGCCCATAGGCATGCCCATGCGATGCATGATCGAAAGAAAGAACGGCCATTCTAAGAAATCGAAGGCTTTTTCCGCATCTAAGAGGATAGCGGCAGCTGGTACGTTCGGGTCAATTCTATGTATTACAGCAAATAGTGTCCTGAGATTTAAGGAAGTGGAGTGTTGTGGGATAAAGAGCGATTGGGCCGGGGATATGATGAATTCCATTAATTGGGACAGACGATTAGCGATAATCTTAGCTGGTATTTTATCATTTAAGTTTAACAGTGAAAGGGACTGGTATGAGCTACAAAGGGATGCATCTTTGCCAGGTTTGGGGAGAAGGATAATGACCACCTCTCGTAGGGCAAGGGGCAACACCTGTCTCTCAAGTGCTTCACCATATACCTCGATTACTTGTGGTGCTAGTAAGTCTTTATAGGCCTTAAAGAAATCCCCAGTAAAACCGTCTAGGCCAGGAGACAAGGAGCCCTTGAGAGCCTCAATCGCGCCAAGTACATCAGCCTCAGATATGGGTCCGGCTAAAAAATCTTGCATATCCTTCTCCAAGTATACCAGCGCAATTTCTGATAAATAGTCTTCCTGAGCGGAATGATCGTCCCCTAGTTTAGATGAGTAAAGGGCTGTGAAGTAGTCCAGGAACTCATTGCGAATAGCAGAGGTGGATAATAGTGTTTGATTTGTGGATGTTCGTATTTCAGTAATGTAACACCTACTGTATGGGGGGCGGAGCATCTGTGCTAGCACCTGTCCGGGTCGTTCCGCCTCTCCATAGAGTCTAGCAGACGGGTATTTACTCAAACATAAGAGCTCCCTATCTGCTGCCTCCCGAAATTCTACAAGTAGAGAAAGTCGTTTTCCCTCTAAGTCTGAGTCGGAGGTGTGTAGCGTTGAGATGTCTAAGTTCGCGCTCGATGCGTGCTAGTGTGTTACGCAAGTCTTTAATTACCCCAGCATGTTTGGAGATGCAGACACCTCTTATGTAGGCCTTGAAGCCCTCCTAGGGGACCGCCCATGTGTCTATGGAGCCAGTGTTGATGTAAAAGTAATCTTCAATTGCTTCGCATACCTCTGTGTTGAAAAGGTCTTCGTGTAGGGCTCGGCTCGGAAATCGGCACTGTCGCTCGAAGCCTTCAAGCCGAGGAACATTCAAGCAAAGCTGTATTGGGGCATGGTCCGAATACGTTCGTGGTAATGTCGTCTGCTAATGGAACCAACCAGCCACTCTGAGGGAAACTAGCCAGAAATCGATCCTGGTCCAGGTGTTATGTTGGCCCGAGTAGTGAGTGTATTTTGTTAATGTAGGGTTGTGTACGCGCCAGATGTCAAGCAGGGAGAGCTGTTCGCAGAGGTCTAGCATTGCGCAGCGTGTGCGCAGCTTAGTGTCCGGAGAAGTGGAGGTGCTATCTAAGCTTGGGTTCATTAGTAAATTAAAGCCCACCCCATGTAGGAGTAAACTAGGCTCAAATCTCGCCAGTTGAGAGTGTAGAGAATGAAAGAAATCAGGGGAGTCAGTGTTCGGACCATAACGCATACCAAAGCTGTGTAGTGTCCCATGAGTGTGCCTGTGACATTTATGTATCGACCCTCCGTGTCCCCTACCACTGAGCTGAGGCTGAAGGGAACCCTCTTGTGTATAAGGATGGCTAGCCCCCTGGCATAGTTGCTGTAATTCGCAAAGTATCTATGCGCTCCCCAACTGGCAGCAAAGCGGGCTGTGTCCGAACAAGGTAAATGTGTTTCCTGTAAATAAGCGATGTCCACAGAGTGGCGCATCATATAATTCACAACCTGTCGCTTTTTACGGTTATCATTCAGGCCCCTGACATTCCAGGACATTAAGGAGAAGGTAGAGGGACTTTCGATATTACCTAACCGTGCCATAAAAAATGCTCAATAAGTGTGACATAAAGAAATTGTAAAGAAAACAGAATAACAGTGACAGTGACCCTTGCAATACATTACTGAAATTTTTTACATGCAATGTGAATTTACCCTCCTCCTCCCACCTCCCAGCCTCACCCCAACCCAAGCGAGGCAGCATCTCAATAGAACACATAACCTAAGGTACCAATTAACTTCACGCTGGAGTGTAGAAACCCAAAAAGGGTACATTCGCAGAGATATGATCAAAGGTAAGGTGTACACCTTGAGGGGTGGCAACGCCACATCTGACAGCCACCAATTTGAAACAACTTAGCTGATTAATGTACATTATCCCAGGATCAGTATAAATGTTGGGAAAAGAGTTAACGCTGCAGAGTTAACCAGATGCGGAACTGGAGAACAGTTCAGCACTTGCGTCAGAGCCACTGTGTGGAGGAGAGGGCCTCCCGCCCCGTGACCCAGACCCATTCTTACTTTGCTTGTAAGTGTGGTAGAATTATTGCGCCTCTGTTGGGGTATCGAAGATGCGAGCGTGGCCATCTATGTTCACTTTCAGTCTGGCGGGGTACAGTATACCATATTTTAAACCCAAATTCCTAAGTGTGGCTTTCACTCCATTAAATTTCCGGTGGGCCTCCTATACCATTATAGTGAAGTCTGGATAGAAGAATATTTTAGAGCCCTGCCATATGGTGTCTCCCCGTTCTCTGGCCAGGCGTAACACTGAATCCCGGTCTCAGAAGTTCATGACTCTGGCAATAATGGGTCGAGGGGGACAGCCAGGATTTGGTATGGGACCTAGCGATCTGTGCGCTCGCTCTATCACAAATCCCTGTGTGAAGGACTCCTTACCAAAAATGTCAGATAGCAATGATTCTACAAACAGATCCATCCAACCCGCAGTCGCAGTCTCAGGAATGACCTAAAAAACGAATGTTATTGTGCCTACTGCGCGCCTCAAGGTCCTCATTCTTTATAGCTACCTCCTTAAGGATGCGCTCGGTATGTTCCAGGAATCTTAGAGACTGCTCAGTGCAGTCCTCCTTGTCTGAAATGCGGGCTTCTGCAATGTCCAGGTGTCTGTCATGTGCTTGTAGTTTGGCCCCCATGCCCGCCAAGCTCTTATCCAAAGTATCAAATCGCACGTCTAAGGCCTTGAAACCCGCCCTCATTTCCTGAAGCATCGATACTGACAGTGTAGGGAGGTCATCATCACGCTCTGCTCTCTGTGCACTCTCCGCCATGGTGGAGGCTTTGTCCGTGATTTTGTCTGCAAGTTTTTCGAAGGGCAGAGTCTTCTGTTTAGGGTTTTTGCTGCCCATGCCACGGCGTCGCGTCGTGGTGAAATCGCAGCTCAGTGATGAGAATTATGTTGTTTGCGTAACCTGAGGTAGCTCCTTAAGTTCGTAGTTTGCAGCACTTCAGGGTAAATAATAGTGTCATCGGCGCAAGGCGCAGCCAGCCCCTGTGTCGGTAAAGGAACAATACCCAGCGGGGCTTTAGGCCCGGTGTAGCAGATGGTCACGTCCGGCATTGTGGGCGAGCCCGGCTGACAAATATGCCCTGCGCCACTGCTCCGAGGCTGTCCAGTGCATACTGTGAAGAGGGTTGTAACTCAGTGAGCCTGCGGCAGAGGAGTTCGCAGGTGGGCTTTTGAGTGACCAAAGCTCCTGATCAGGCCCGACACCTCACGTGTCTTGCACTTGTGTCAGACGGGTAGCAGCAATCAAGGCGCCAGGAATCCAGGCGTGTCGGTAGTTACGGGTGCCAGTAGCTGTAGCGTCTTGTCTTGTGAGGCTATTTTGGAGTAGGGACAAGCCTCCGATGCAGGCTGGTACCACGCGGCCCATGGATCCAGACAATTGGGCAGGGCGCCCGCAGTGAAACAGCTTGAAAGCAGGGGAGAAGGGACCATGCCACAGAGCAGCCCAGCCTCCACGCGCCAGGATCGGTGCGGAGACTTCCCCCCCACCTTCCTCCACACTTTTACACCTTCAGTGGATCACATGGAGAGCACATCGTGGGGCCCTGTCCCCCGCGCGGCCCACGCTCATAACGGGGGAAAGTGTTTACAACTTGGTGCGGTCTATCGTCACCACGGCCTAACCCAGTCCTCCGTGTCGTATTGGGGGAGTCACCACCACCACCCCACGCCCAGCACCAGCGCCGCAGCAACGGGCCACCGCTCACCGCTTGTAGTACCAGGCACCACCTCTCTCTGCTACCCGTTCATGGTAGCCGGATCCCGGGCGGCGAGCTCCACCCCTCCGTGTCTTGGAACGGCTTTCGATGTATCTTGAGGATGGTGGCTCCCCCAGGGATCGGAATCCGTCCGTTCGAAGCAGGATTGTTGCGCGCAGTCGGTGGTGTTCAGTGTAGGAGCATAGTTTATCGATTCATGTTGGATAATGCAGGATGTAGTTGGCTGGCAGACGGAGCTTCAACTACAAGCGGCCATTTTGGACGCTTGCATGGCCACGCCCCCCGGATAGAGTTAAGTTAACCAAAGAAAGTATATATCCCATTATTTGAAAGTATTCACATAATGCTGAAAGATTCTTTTAAACATTACGTTGTCAAGTGTATCTTTCCAGATCGTCCCATCCACCACAACATGATGAATCATGTATTTGGCAATACTCATTAATGCAAGTAGGATACCTGTTCCGAGTGTGGGGTGTCTCTATGTCTCTGGCTTCTCTGTGGGAGCAATATAGGGCAGTTTTAGGTTTAAATCTTCACTGGCTGTCCAGAAAAGGAATGAAACAAAGGATAGGGATGGGACACATCTTCTTGTTCTTAAACTTCTTTTTTTGAAACAAGGCTCTCTATTGCAGCAGCCTGTCAATATTTGCTCATTTCAAAGTCAACAGTTTAAACCAAAGGTTGCATTATTCTTTCTAAGTTCTCACCGCCCAGCCAGTCTGGGCCAAATAATTGCTGTGTCCTCTTCTGATTAACTATATGTGCCAAGCATACTGGTCCACCCTTTTTCAGTTCGTTATTTACAATATACAAATATAAATCATATATATAAATCACCCGCAGTTGAGCACCCTGGGAGTGTGTGTGTGTGTGTGTTTTTCTTTTTTACTATCCTTGTGGGGACTTGGGTGTGATAACACACTCATGCTGTGGGGACAAGGCAATGGCTTCAGGAACATCTGTGTCAATTTTACAACTTTTTAAAAAATTGCCTTGTGGGGACCAGTGTTTCATCAAGTGTGTTTATATTTCTGCTCAGGTCTGCCCCTGTAGACAGGAGACGGTACTGCAGTCTTAAACACACTTTGCATTTAAACACACTTTGCTTACCAGACACACACATTAGCAGCAGAAAGGATAGACATTTCAAAAGAAAAGCAGCATAAACCTGTGCTTATCCAAATATTTTTCAAGCAAATTAACCTTTTCCCTATTTGTTAAAATAAAACTTTATTTAAATGAAGTATTAAAGTTGGATTTTTTTGCGCCTGAATATTGTTAGTGGTTTTATACATATTGCTAAAAGCAAATTGTGCCAGTTTCAAATCCCAGAATACTTTACTATTGCCATTTGATTTTTAACTGAAATTAAAGAATAATGGTGCCCAACGATGCGATACAATATAAACTGGTTTTATCATTTTTGGCAAATAGCTTAAAGACATCAATGTGTATTGTACATTTTAATGCTTGTACCAGAAATTTAGAGTTTCTATGTTGCTTTGTTTACATATTAATATGCACTATAGAATATGTCTTTTTAGATGACGGCTAGATGGGGAACAGCCTTTCCAACATTGACTTTAACACAAAGCCTTTACCATGCATACCTTTACCATGCAGACACATTTTTGTGCCTTTACCATGTCTGCATTTGTCACACATTATATATATATATTTATAGTGGTAAAAGGTGGTAAAGTAATTTCAGGGTTTAGGGGTGGGTAGTAGTAAATGGTGGGAAGGGTAATTTTAGGGTTTATAGGTGGATAGTGGCAAAGGGCAGTAAGAGTACTTTTAGGGTTAGGGGGTGCGTAGTTATATAGGATGGGAAGGGTAATTTCAGTTTTTAGGGGTAGGTAGTGGTAAAGGGTGGTAAGGGTAATTTTAGGGTTATGGGGTGGTGAGGATAATTTTAGGATCTATCTATCTATCTATCTATCTATCTATCTATCTATCTATCTATCTATCTATCTATCTATCTATCTATCTATCTATCTATCTATCTATCTATCTATCTATCTATCTATCTATCTATCTATCTATCTATCTATCTATCTATCTATCTATCTATCTATCTATCTACATGGGATTTACTTACCTTAAATATACTTACCAAGGTTAAGACTGCTGCATGACAAAGGCATGTGTGATGAAGGCTGCATGGTAAAGGCATGCATGGTAAAGGCATGCGTTGTAACGTTGTACAACCTGACTAGATGCATTGTAAACAGTTTGCCATTAGCAGCTTGACATTGTTTCGAAATTTGTACTGTAGGACTTAATTAAATATAAATTTCACAAAGGACACCACTAGCTTACATTACCTGTGCAATGCTTAGAATGACAAAGAAACAGTACAGCTAATGACATAATTTGCATGTGACTCTGAAAATATGGCTCTGTACTATGTTTACTGTGTGCCCAAAGGAGTGACATGGAATGATACAAATGTTTATGTAGCACAGCCTCAAGTTTACACTATTCAGGTCACTGAGTTGCAGGCATGGCTTGTTAGCCAAAAATGACAGACGTTTAATCTTCTTGCTCCACTCCGGCCCGTAATCCATCCTGCCCCATACGCCGCCTGGGGTTGACACCGGCCCCTGATTTTAGTGGGTGCTGGCAGCTGAGTCCTGCGAGCCGGGTTTCCTTGTGGCAACAGGAGCTTTCATGGCAGAGACCCTGTGAGCTGAGACAGCAGCTACCCCGCCTGCACAAGATGGCGGATGCGAGCCGCGGCAAACACCACTGAAAGAGGCGGTGCTTGGTTCCATAGGCAACAGTCTTGGAGACACTGCTGGGGAAATGACTGTCCCCAGGGCTCCCCTGAGATTGGTGGGCAGTGTTGGGCCACTGCAGCTGTGCCAAACATAGGAGCCCCTGCGGAGCCGCATCAAGATTTTGTCTGGTGCCTGGGGCGTGTTGTGAAACCCGGCGCTGGCTGCTGTTGCCCTATCCCAACCTGCAGTAACTCCCTGAACATTCGCCAACTCTAACTTGTCCTCTATCACCGCGCGACACAGTCTCTACCAGGAACAATGCTATGTCTATGTCTGTGGACCTTGAAAAGACCTTTGAAAAGGATTTTCTAATACCAGTTATATGCTAAATGGGGCTGGGTCCACTGGGTCACATTACTGTATATCAATCCGACGGCGAGGGTCAAGTTGTGCACAATGATCTCTCATCAATATGATATCTATAGTGGCATGAGGCAGGGTTGCCCGTTATCCCACTCTCTTATTTGCGTCGGCCATTGAGCCCTTGACGGAACTGTTTTGCATGTAGGGCAGGGTCAGTGGCATAGTCGTGGATGGCTAAAAACACATATTTCACTTTATGCAGATGACCTCTTGCTTTATTTATCGGATGTCCCTGCTGAGGCCTCAGGTGAGCTTTGATGGTTGGAGGAGTTTGGGGCGATGTCAGACCTTCAGGTCAATAAGGCCAAGACCTGCCTATTTCCAGTGACACAGGGCACCCACTGAACTTCCCACCAGGTTTGATCTGGTCCTCCTCATCTTTTAAATATCTGGGTATCCAGTTATATCACACCCTAGAAGACTTGAGGGAGGGAAACTTGGGAGGAGCACTTTGATCCCTTAAATCTTGTGTTCCATTCTGGAGATCTTTACGGTTGCCAATCATGGCCCGGATATCCGTCTCCAAATTGGTGATGCTTCCTCCTTTACTCTATTTTTTCGCTAATCTCTCAGTTGGAGTGCCGGCTTCCTGGTTCCGGCAGTTAGATGTCTTGCTTCATGAGCTAATCTGGGATGGGGCCACCATAGACTGTCTCTCGAAATTCTGCAGCATCCGCCAGATGAGGGGAGACTGCGGGCTCCTGACTTTAAATTGTACTTTCTTTCGGTGCAGCTAATGTGGGTTACCATGTGGCTTAATGAGACCCACCGGGGCAAGTTGGACTTCATGGAGCTAGTTCCCCACCAGGGATTTCTGTTAACGCGGGTATTACAGCCGACTGTGGTCATTCCCCACCCCGGCACTCTGTTGATGGCAGCGCTGTGTAGTGAGGACTTAACATACACCACTTTATGCCCCTGCTCTGCCGTTGGTGGGATTGCCGCATGGAAATCTCTCTCCTCTTTTACAGCTATCGGATTGGATGGAGGCCGCGCTTGTGACGGTTTGTGACTGCTACCACTTATGTACCCTTGCCCCCTTGGAGGACCTGGCAACCCGGCACACCCTGCAAGCTGGTCATTTTTTGTCATAAGAAGTCCTGGTGTGGACTTGTGGGGATCTTTGAGACGAGGGCGCAAAAGAACCGGTGCCCCACGCAGTGCTCAAGTTATTGATGTCTATGAGATTGCCACAATTCCTGATAATGAGGTTCTATGGGGCCCTGAATGGGATGGTGCGGAGACCCTTGGTTGCTCTCCGGGGCAAGTGGGGTGGCGTGTTGGGTCATGATATCTTGGACCCAGAATGGAGCTGGATATTGGCATATCCCAAGAAAGTCTCCAGAAATACAAGCCTGAAATAAAACCAATTTAATTATTAATTACATCCACATGATCTACCTGAAACCTCACAGAATCCAGGTCATTTATGAGGGGGGATCCACATGGGTGTCCCAGATGTAGCAATCCTCATGCTCACATGACCCTAAGGCTGCCCCAACCTGCAGCATTGGTATTGTACTGGAATGCAGTAGTTCACAGACTGAACACCACACTGGCTGCACACTCCCGTGCATGACGGAAGCTTGCCTCTTGGGGGGGCGGTACCAAGACCTGAGCCTTGCAAGGTGCACACTAGGTTGTTAGATACGGCTCTAATATTGGACAAGAGACAAGATGCATTGGCATGGAAGTCTGCTATGGGAACTGTTGTGGAGATTTGGATGGCAGATGTCACCGCCTGGGCTAGAGTGGAAGAAAGGGCATTGATAAGGGAAGATGCTCAGGGAGTGTGATGATGCCCAATAGCTGGTTTGTGGACAGATGTGTTGGAGGCCTGGGAACATCCGGGTGGTGATGCTGGGCCAGGGCCCAATTCACGGAGTGGCTCTACCTACGGAGATCAAAGCAGTGACTCCAGTGACGGGGAAGAAACAAGTTACTGCCCCGCTTATCCTTCTGGTATCACACACCCCACCTCCAGAAGAGGACCTGACTGCCCATACCCCTCCCCCTGGATGTGATGAGATTGCACCTGTACGTGGCAGAACTTTCGTCCCACTGATAACCCCCCCACAATCAGGAAATGTTACAACGCAAACTTTTTACATCGCAACATCCATTACAACGCTTGATTTTACAACGCATGCCATCACAACGCATTTTTACAAAACTACACTTACAATGCATTCCATTACAACGCATTCCATTACAACGCATACCATTACAAAGCATACCATTACAAAGCATAATACTTTTAGGGCAACAGTAGTGTAAGTGTTGGATAGTGTAGGGGTAAAAATTACTATTCCCACTCCAGTGAGTGCAACAGTAGGGTAAGTGTTGGATAGTGTAGGGGTAAAGATTACTATTTGCCATTACTTACCTTATAATGCATTGTAATGGCATGCATTGTAGTGGCATGTCTAGATGACTGAGATACTGAGGGTACTGGAGGACTTTAGTTTATTGCATGTCTTTGTGTGGGATCTTTGGTGACATCGTTGGGGGTAGGTTTGGGGATGCATTCTGTCTCCATCTGGGTCTATCTGTTAGATGAAACTGAGATTTGTAAGCTACTTGTGGTTTAAGTATCGTATAATCTATTACTTTTCTGGTTGGATGAGGGAAAATACATAGATGCTCACCTTAATGTAATTAAATGTGGGGCTAATCTCCTTATTAGGGTTGCTCCCATATTAATGGGGCATGGATCTTTTCTATAATTTTAATATACGTTTGAAAAAGAATTGTTGTGCCCTATTTTTCGTAAACCTTATTACTAGGTTTAAGTGCTGCTTTCCTACTAGACATCATCACAAGTGTTCCCCATTCTTCATTCTAGTCACCCTTGCCAGTATGAAATGGTTCAGCACTTGCACATTAGGTTATGGCAGCATCCGCTATAGGGGTCATTGCTTTAATCATAAATTTTACAACTGTTCTCATCAAATGGTTATTATTCCCACTGAAGCTTCGTTTGACAGTATATTGGCATGTGCGGACACTGAGTAGCCACAATGCACCTCTGAGTTACCTTCTGCTCACTGACTCTAAGCACTTCAATTGACATAAAACCTTGTCACGGATTTGCCTTTATCTCTACAAAGCTTGTAGTCTTTTCTACCACCAATGGATATCATCACTGGAAATTCTAAAAAAAATCTAGAAGAATGTGGTGAATTCATAGCCTAATACATTAATGGCCAGTATATTCTGAGGTGGTCATATAGATATGTGATGATGGTGGTGTGATGCTGAACAACTAGGATGCTGTTTTGATGTTGAACTGCTGCTCCTCTGCCAAAAAACAGCAACGTTTGTCGGAGTAACCTGGCATAAACTACTGGGCCTCATAGATGAATCTTCCTGCCTGAGACACAGGCAAAACAGATAATAAAAAAAAGGAAGACTGTATAGCTTGAGCATAGAGGAACAGTGACCACAACAGCTTGCAGCAGACAACATTGCTGATTGGGAAGCACAGCCTACCTCATCGCAAGATGATGAGCACCATTTGGAATACACCACAATGCTGGCTCAAATGAAAGCTATGAAAGCTACACTGGCTAACAACGTGGACATAATTGTTATAAACATGGTCATAATGCAGACACATCTGGATTTGATGAAAGGTAGAGGTGCAAATCTAAATATGGAGTGAAGAGTCTGTACAACAGTGGATAGAGTGCATGCTTTTATAGAATGGGTTTTGGTGCTATCGCAAGACTTCCAAGACAGTGCATGACGGGCTCAGAGATCAAACACGAAGAGCCCAAAGGAATAATGTTTTATTGTTGGGTGTGTTGGCATCAGACCACATGTAATCCTTTGTTCAGAAGCTGTTGTCAGACCTTACCCCAGAAACTATACTGTCTGACTTTTTTTATCGAAAGAGCAGACAGAACTTTTGTGAAGCGTGAAGATAACCCCAGAACAATTATTGCGAGCATTCAGAACTATAGGGGTCAAGACTTCATTATGAAAGCCTAACAGGAGGTATATGCAGTTTGGAAGGCAGTCATGAAAGGTACTCTTTGTATCTAGTTAATGAAATTATACTACACATGCAAGAAAATGGTTCTTAGAGTAAGACAATGTGTTACATAAATGGCAAAGAGTAAGGATGTGTTCCACAATATAAAAATATGTGCAGCAACACAGTGCTGGTGAGAAAAAGATCAGAAAGTAAAAGAGAAAATCCTACCTAGTGAGACTTAAGTGGTATACTTGTCAAATTAATAAGTTTTTACAGTTTTGTCAAATTACAAAGAGCGCATCTAGGAGTTAATACAATTATGTGTCGGAGTTTTAACTCGTAAAATATCCATTGGCTGGGAATTGGGGCTTCATGGGGACTAAAACGATTCAGAGACACCCTCCAGATTGAAAGCGACGGAAAAGGCAAAAGAAATCAGTCTTGGGGTGGTAAAGAATTCTGCCCCTCATATACCAAACACGGGGCCTGTGTGGAAAAGATTGAATGTTCGCCGTTTTGGTGTCCAATAATTTCTTTTAATATATTTTATTTTTTAAATTGGGATTTTTCTTGTGTTGTGTTTTTGCTTTTTTACTGTTTGAAATGCTGCATAAATACTTTACAACTTGCCTCTAAGTTAAGCCTGACTGCTTTTTGCCAGCACACCAGAGGGTTAAGCACAGGTCAATTTGGGGTTTGCTTGTGTTACACCCTGGCAAGATTTGTGGTTGGTGCTTGAGTAGGGTTTCACTCTAATTTCCTACAGTCATCATAAGAAATGAGTTTGATTGCAAAATACTGAACTAATGCAGCCAATGGAGAAATTTAAACATTAAATAGCGTAGGGCTCAGTGAAGAGCCCTGGGCTAGTCTGCAGAACAATGAATTTAAAAGGTTGAAGAGAGACTATTTGAGAACAAGCCCTATTAAATGTATGAATCCACTTAAGAGCAGCTTCATGCACTCCAAGAGAATGTTGTAGCTGAAGCAGAATAGCATGATATACGGTGTCAAACGGAGCTGACAAATCAAGAAGAGTAAGTGCTGTGGTGCCTCTGAAGTCAAGGATCCAACAAAGATGCCAGATAAGGTCAAGAGAGCAGATTCCACACTATTTTGTGGGCAGAATCATAATTGAGTTTTGTGTCAGAGGCTCTTGGATTCCAGAAACTCTGAGAGACAGGCATTGATAAGCTTTTCAAGAATCTTTGACACGGTACGTGTGGTGAGAAGAGCCCTCACCCTGATTTTTAATTCTGCTCTTATTTGAAATATTTTACCTGTGGAGAAAAACTTGTTTTTAATGTTTTTAGAAGACCTGGCACCTTCGTCTAGCTCAACATTTTACTATTCGCATTGTAATTGAGGGGATATTTGCTATTTTGCACATCACTTTCTGTGATTGTTTTTCTGTGTCCTTCTTTTTCTCTTGTCCTTCTTTTTTGTTTGTCTCCGCTTCCCCGGTCCAACGCCAGCCTTGCTGCCATTCGATTGGAGGGAAGCGGACACACCCCCTTTCTCCAGCCAACCGGCCTTCTAGTCACTTTCATTTCCGGGAGAGGGCAGGGATAGGAGTTTTACGCGCCCGCCCAGCTATTTAAGCTTATGCTGGGTCGGACGCGCAGCGGTACGTGTGGTGAGAAGAGTCCTCACCCTGATTTTTAATTCTGCTCTTATTTTAAATATTTTACCTGTGGGGAAAAACTTGTTTTTAATGTTTTTAGAAGACCTGACACCTTCGTGTAGCTCAACATTTTACTATTCGCATTGTAATTGAGGGGATATTTTCTATTTTGCACATCACTTTCTGGGATTGTCTTTCTGTGTCCTTCTTTTTTTCTTGTCCTTCGTTTTTGTTTGTCTCCGCTTCCCCGGTCCAACGCCGGCCTTGCTGCCGTACGATTGGAAGGAAGCGGACACACCCCCTTTCTCCAGCCAAACGGCCTTCTAGTCACTTTCATTTCCGGGAGAGGGCGGGAATCGGAGTTTTACGCGCCTGGCCAGCTATTTTATCTGATGCTGGGTCGGACGCGTCAAGGCCGGGACAAGAGTGGGAAATGCCACCCATCCAGCCCTAAAAGCATTTTATACTTCGGAGACTTTGAGAATTCTCAATAACAGGGATGATTGTAAATGTCTCATCCTTCCAGAAAAAATCTTTGGGGCTTGCTCCTGCTATAAGTGCAGGATTAATCTTCCCTTTGAGTTGCCTATTGTCAAAAATAATAATAAATCTAGACCTGCCAGAACTAGCGGCTATGGTCAGCTTAAAGGAGGCTTGATTAATGTCAGATCTATGTGTAAACATAGTCAAGATGTTAGAGATCTTATTTCAGATCACCAACTAGATTTGTTGTTCGTCACTGAAACATGGTTAAAAGACTGGAGTAGTCCGGATGTTGCTGACTCTGTCCCACCCGGCTACTCGATATACAGGAAAGATCGAATGGTAGGCAGAGGAGGGGGGCTGGCCATTATTTTCCGAGACACATTTTCCTGCACCTACTTTGATCTCGAAACAATTTAAGGAGCAGAAAGTCTTGGTTTTGCCTCTCCCTTAATGCCACATCTTGTTTTTCAGGAGCTCTTATCTACCGCCCACCAGGCCAAAGTTCTACATTTACAGAGTCACTTGGTGACTCTTTGAGTTATCTTTTACTCAAATATGCAAATTTTACACTTTTAGGTGATTTCAACCTTCATTTAGAAGGTAGTCCTGATCCAGGTACAGATAATTTTTTCCAAATTTTAGACCTGTTCTCGTTACAACAACTAGTGAGGGGGCCAACTCACCTGGCGGGGCACACCTTAGATGGGGTATGTTCCAATTTGGCCGGTTTATCGGCTGATACCCCTTCTCCCCAGGTATGGTCTGACCATTTATTTGTCCCTTTTACGCTTAGGGTTCCCCGGAAGTCTCATCTGGAGAAGCCCCCTAATGAATCCCATCAGGGGCCTAATTGGGCACATTTTGCTGGAAATTCTAATCTAGCTACTGTGGCGCAAGCCCATACGCCTGCTCTGACAGGTAATACAGAATTAGATTCTATTTCAGTCCTGGATATCCAAAGTATGTAATATACTCTCCCCCAGGAGAAGCGGAATAAGCCTAAAAAAAACAAAAATTTTAAAAAACCCTTGGTTTACGCCCTTGCTGGCCCAAGCGCATTTGCTTTGTAAACAGCATGAGCGACAATGGAGAAAGTTTTATAATGATGAACAAAAAACAGCGTTTAAAAAGAGCAGGAAAGCTTACTTTCGCCAGATTAAACTGGCAAAAAAAGAATATTTTACCAATAAAATAATTGCAGCTAAGGAAGATCAGAAAACCATCTTTTCAATAGTGAAGTCATATACAAATCCCAAAGCGGAACAGAAGGAACTTCCAGCCTCGCAGAAATTGTGTGATAGTATTTCACTATTCGGTGAGGAAAAAATTCAAAGAGATTTTCCGGTCTCCCCTATCTATAATCAGGATTCTGCCTCCGATCCTCTTTCAGGTGAAAAGCTCTGTCTCTATTTGTACTTTTGAATCAGTCGCATTGGAGCTGACTCGTGCGGCAATAGAAAGGTGTAAATCAGGCTCACCATTGGATGCTTGCCCCCGATGATTCTTCATAAAATTCTAGAGACAGTAAATCCAATTATTAATCATATAGTTAACTCCTCTCTAAGGACAGGCATTGTACCAGACGAGTGGAAGCTCGCGCTGGTAAAACCATTAAAAAAGAAACAAAATATTGACCCGTTGGTACTGTCAAACCTTTGTCCGATTTCTCTTCTTCCCCTGTTAGGAAAAATAACAGAGAAATGTATCCATAAGGAACTAACTAAGTTTATTGACGAGCAACAAATCCTCCATCCACAACAATCTGGATTTCGCCCAAAACACTCTACTGAATCGGCTCTCATGGAAATATCTGATATTCTTAAAATGATTGCCGATAAAGGTAAGAAAGCGGTCCTGATTTTTAGGACTTGTTGGCTGCATTCGCCCCATTTCCCGTGATATTCTCTTGAAGCGCCTCGAATGCAGCGGCATTTCCGGTACGGTATTGGAATGGATTAAGTCGTTCCTTTCTAACCGGAGACAAGCAGTTACTTTAGGTACGTTCTTTTCTTCAGAACGCAACCTTACGGCAGGGGTCCCTCAAGGGTCTTCTTTAAGCCCCTTATTATTCAATATATACATGACCCCACTTATCTCTTTGATTGGATCTTTTGGGATAGAGGTCACCTCATATGCAAATGACACCCAGATGATCCTCTCAATAGATAATGGCACCGTTGATGCTGAGACTAATTTTAAAAGTTATCTGACTGCTGTTCTTTGGTGGATGAGGAATAATCAGTTGAAATGTAACACTGACAAAACTGAAATTCTCCCGATAGGGAAAGATGTCCTCTTCCAGCCTTCCAAATGGTGGCCTGAAGGTGCGACCCCTCCGCCAGATGTGGTAGAAGTTGCCAAGAACTTGGGGGTTCAATTTGATACCTCACTTTCCTTTTTATCCCATGCTAAGGCAGTGGCAGGAACCTGCTTCAGACTGATTAAATCTTTAAAACAAATCTTCAAATTCCTCCCTTTGGCAGCAAGGAAATCAGTGGCTGTGGCTTTGATACTTTTGCGCCTAGATTATTGTAGCGCTCTCCTGGTAGGAGTTAATAAAGCCATCTTAAAGAAATTACAGGTCGTGCAGCATGCAGCAGCACGGCTAGTGCTTAAACTTCCAAGAAGAGCTTCAGTCTGCATTGGCTTCCGGTGCATAAGAGAATCCTTTTTAAGATTCTCCTGATCACTTTTAGAGATAAGCTTAAGGTGGGACCCAAATACCTGATGGCACGTTTTGTCCCATATACTACAATAAGACCTCTTAGGTCTTCCTCAGCAAATTTGCTTAAACTCCCCAATTTTAGATACAAATTGAAAGGAGGTAAGACTGCGGCTTATCTGGGTGCCAAAGCCTGGAATCTGCTCCCTTCCCATCTTAGGCTATACAATAATGAATCTGTATTTAGGAAGGCCTTGAAAACCTGGGTTTTCAGTGCCTCTGATGAATTCTGTCTAGCTTTGATCTAATCTCATATAGGGCTCATGCTCACCGCCAACCCAGCGCCAGGATACTTCTCACGGAGTGATAGTTGCGCTTTACAAGTACTTCCTCATCTCAACTCAACTCAACACAGCTCGTAAAAGAGAGATAGGTACTTAGTCTGACAGAATAGTAGGATCAGCAGAAGGTTTATTTAATAATGAGTAGACGTGTACCAGTTTCCAAATGGAGGGCACCTCACTGGAATCAAGGACATTATTAAATTGTTCTGTGAGAGTCTGGCTGATGCCATCAGCCACACTGTGCATACCACGAGAGGGACATGGATCAAAACGGGAACCAGACTTAAGAGTAGGAAAACAATGTTTGTTTCTTTAGTTAAAATAGGAACAAAGGTACAGAGTGATGGACTGATCTGTGATGCAGTAAAGGCTATTGTGCCTGCAAAAACAAAGGCTAAGAATCAGAGAATAAATGTAATGAATTTTAGCAATTTTAACAAGAAAAAAGGACGCAAAGTTATTACAAGGTACCTAGGAGGAAACTGGAGGAGGATGAGCTAGCTTTAGACTAAGAAAAGATTTAAAAGTGGTGACAACTTCTTTCGGGATATTTCGAGCAGAGTGAACACTGGAAATTATGCCTGTGATCGTTTTATCAGCCTGTGTTATTTTTTCATTTCTAGTCCGTAGACCTATTTGGCATCATTAGCATAGTTTGCTCTTCATTTTCTTTCTAGAACCTTATATTCACTAGTAGCATTTAATTTACAGGCCCTGGGCACATAAAGTGCACTTTTACAATTTAGAAGTAAATTAAATAGTTAATTAAATATGCCAATCATGGATAACCCAATGGTATCATTTTTAGAGTACAGAGCATATGCACTTTAGCACTTGTTAGCAGTAGTAAAGTGCCCAGAATCCTAAAGCTAGCAATAATAAGGTTAGCAAAACAGGAGATCAGAAGGCAAAAAGTCAGGCGAAAACACGCCAAGGATGTCAGGTCTAACACAAGGGATTAGCTGCACATACAAATATGGTAAATATCCACAAAATATAACAGCACTCTTCTTCACCTCACTCCACGTATAAGCGAAACTACAAGTTCATTACTACATGATTGGAGCACTTCAATATCGGTGAAATAATACCAAAGCTCATGCTACACTTCCCATATTATAAGCAAACATGCTGACAATCAAGCACTGCAAATAGATTCGCTGCACATGCAGAGGCGGTATATATGCACAAATGTAGATGTTTCTCTTTTCCCTTAATTTCTATCAATACATATGTGCAGCTCCATGTTAGCCACAACATTATGGAAGAATCTCACTGGTGAGTACCCACCAGCTACATCATAACTACCAACCAAGCACAATCAACAGTGCAGCATCTTACATAACAATTTTATCTTCATGTGCATCATTTTTCATTTCTGTCTATGTGAGCGTATACAGAAACAGCCAGATCATCTGTAACAATCACTATAGTTTTTGCAGTTGTACGGTTTTACTCCTGCAAAACTATCACTCTCTGTGCTTCCCTTCATTTGTCCTTCTCTACCTTCATACGTCCCTTTGAGATTGAAAAGACAAAATTATTTTCACTATAAAAAGCCAAAACTATTAGCTTTGTTTATTAATGTTTATTTTTAGCATCGGAAACAGTACTAATGTATAGGCAGTATTATTTTATGTTGTAGTTGTAGTGCTTAGACTACACTTTGTATTTTTTTATTTCTTGCTGTAGTTTTAGTTGTTGAGAAATAGGTGAAAAGAAACACAGTTTGCATGCATATAAACTTCAGATTTTCGTGCAGAATGTAAATGTAAGATATAAGTGACCTATGCGTGTACCTGCCTAGTACCTCGAAGACACATGGTTGAAAAAAATTGTTAAAAAGAGAGCATGGTAGAAAAAGTAACTGCAAAATGCTGATTAAGAAAACAAACTGTAAATGTTAGGGTCCCGCTTTGTAGACTTAATGCCAAGGATGCAGGTCGCTAGGGGGCTCGATAAAGATATTATATAATTTGCTCAGACTGTCATTTGGTGAAGTTGCAAAGCCAGAAATTACCACAAATATGGATTTCCCAGCACAGCAAACAGTTTAGCAATTCACCAATTTTCAACCTTTTTACGTAGTATAATTTCCTCTGCCTAGCACAAACACGTGCTGGAAGATAACGTTAGAAAAAACCCTGATTGTTGTTCATTGCATAACATGGAAAAACACTACATTTTAAGGAAGTGTGGACCTTTCTGGATGAGCACAGTTTAAATCAGTTATTGCAACATTTGAAGTGGGATCATTAGATCAATGGGATAATCCCAGTCTCACAACTATGGTGACTTGAGTACCACTATTATCACATAACATGACATCACATCTGGCTATCTCATGTGTATATATAAAGTGCTCAATCACCCCTGGAGATATATTTATGCTGAATTACAGAAATGTATTGTTATCCAAGTAAATGGTACTCATTGTATCAGCCATGGAAGGATGAAAGGCTGAGTGAAAGCACCAGGATTCAAATGTGAGTGGGAGGTCAAACACATATCCCTCAAGTGGATACATTAGTTTATTAAGCCACCAGACTAATACAATCTGTTTGAGGAGACACTGTGTAGATTTGAATATGATTATAATCAGACACTATCACTATGGGGACTTGAACATCACTGTAAACACACACTATCTCTATGGGCACCTTTTCATCACACACTACCTCTGTAAGGACTTGGGCATAAATATAACCAACCTCACTCTATCTTTCAGGAAATTGAACATGCTTATCAGCATACACTACCTCTTTGGGGACAGTGGTAATACTAAAATCACACACCATCTCTGTGAGGACCTGGACATACCTATAATCACACATTATCTCTGTGGGGAGCAGGGCAACGATATAACCAATCACACATTATCTCTGTGGGGAGCAGGGCAACGATTTAATCAATCACACATTATCTTTGCATAGAATTGAACATGAGTAGCCTCATACACGTTCTATGTGTGGGACCTAGGCATGTCTATAATCACACACTATATCACGTCTTGGGCATGTCACTAATCACACATTCTCTCTGTGAGGACATGGGCATGCCTATAATCACACACTATCTCGGTGGGGATCTGGGCATGTCTATAATCAAACCCTATCTCTGTGGGGAAACGGGCATGTCTATATTCACACACTATCGCTATCAGACTCTGGGCATGTCTGTAATCATACACTATCTCTGTGAGGACCTGGGCATGTCTATAGTCACATATTATCTCTGTGAGGATCTGGGCATGCTTATCATCACACCTGGACATCAATAGAATCATTCACACACTACCTTTGGTGGGTATTGGACATGAGTATCATCACCCACTATCTCTGTGGGAGACCTGGCCATTCCTATAATCATGTGAAAAATGCACTCCCCAAGACATGGGGTGTGTCCCTCGGGCACAGATATGGTCCTCTCAAGGAGGTTTCAATTGTTATTCAAATGAGTAAAGTTGAGCTTTCATCGAGTTGAAAAAAGCTTTATTCGTCTTTTTTGGCGTTCAATTCAAACACGTCACAATGAACATTGATTTAGGTCACATATTCCCAATGCATTTCGGCTTGAGCCTTCATCAGGGGTGATCTACAAATGGTAAAGAGGATGGGTAAATATAGGGTACAAAAGTAACGTAGCATTTAATTACATTGCATGTTATTGGTTAAAAGAACAAACAGGAAGGTGAAGGTAAAAAAAGGCGGGTTAGTCAGAACGATAAAGAGATCGTATACGAAGAGCGAATCCTTGTATGTGTATGGCTTAGTCTCAAGCGGAGTGTATTGCTCAATCTCAAATAAGGTATCTAGTGCTGTTAGTGAATATGATTCCCCGAGGGGTACCCAAGAATTGGTTGCGAGCGGTAGAAGGCTGCCGCGAAGCGTACGAGTAGGAAGTGCGAATAAAGGCGTGTGAAGTATTCTTACCGAGTGCTTAACGCCTCATCATATTGTCCGTCTGGTCCGTGTGTGGCTGTTCGCGTCTATACTCGTTTTAAGACGAGTTTAAATATTGGGAGAAGTTTGTCACGTGTCGAGTAGCGGTGTGTATGAACATAGGACTAAAGGGTGTAAAAATGGTAAAAGGACTGGCGTGCCTGTAGTAATATATATGAACATAGGACTAAGAAGTTGTAAGACGTGAAAATGGTGAAAATGGTGAAAGGACTAGAGTGTCCAAGGTTACCCGATTGTTCTCATTAGTGCGTACCGCGTTAATGAGAATGTGTAAAGAAAATGTGACATAATCACAAAGTGGTGATAACTATTGTTTGCGGGAACAGTTGTGAGCAGAACAGTCAGTAACGAAGATTGGTTATAAGTCGATCTAAATCAATAGATGCATTTGTACGATAACTGATAACAATAATAAAGTTAATAAAGCTATGGTTGAACATATTCACAAGTCATGTAACAATGCGGGTATAAGAAATAAGTATATATGTAGGTATTCATAGATAACATGAAAATTCAGTGCGATCATTTAAGCCATTCGGCTTCATCGAGTTCAAAAAATAAATCCAATGATTTTCTCTTTGCAGCATAAAGTTGCGATTGTCTCTCCCTTCTTTCTTTGTTATTATTTCCAAGACACAAAATTTTAGTTGACTAACATTGTGGCCAACTTCCGAAAAGTGTTGGGCAACTGATGATTTTTGTTGTTTAGTCCTAATGTTGGATTTGTGCTCGTTAAGTCTTATTTTGATTTTTCTTTCGGTTTGTCCAACATAAATTTTGCCGCAGGGGCATTTAAGCATGTAGATAACATTAGATGTATCGCAGGTTGCCGTTGTTTTCAATTTGATTTTGTGCCCTTTCATAGGGTGTGTGATGTAGTCACCCTTAATGATGTTATTACAGTTGTTGCAATTTAAACAAGGGATAGTTCCTTTAAATGAAGGTGTCGTGAAAGGTGGATGTTGTTGTTTCAAAATTTCACCTATGTTCTTGTTGCGTGTGTAGGCAAAAATTGGTTCCTCATCAAAAATATGGTTGAAATCCTGTTCTAATCTAAGCAATTGCCAATGCTTTTTAATTATTCGTCTGTAGTTTGTACTCATGGTAGAATATTTCGAAACTATCGTGACTTGATTGCTGGTTGGTTTGGGCAGTGTGATGAGAAGTTGGTTCCGGCTTTTAGAGTCAGATCTTTCTTTCGCTTTTTGTAGTACCTGATCAGGGTAACCACGAATTTTGAATCTTTGTGTAAGCGTGTTGAGTTGGTCCAGTGATTTATCATGATTCGATACAATCCTTTTTACTCTGAGCATTTGGGAGTATGGAAGATGTTGTTTGAGTGGTGGCGGGTGAAAACTTTGATAGTGGAGGGTATTGTTCCTATCTGTATTTTTTCTATATAGGTCAGTTTCAAAACCCGTAGGTGTTTTAATGATGGTAACGTCCAGAAAGTTAATGATGTCAGGATGAATGTTAAACGTGAATTGTATTCGTTGATCAATTTGGTTAAGGTTGTCAAGGTGATTCTTAAGAGCATGGTCCGAACCTTTCCATATGATGAAAATATCATCAATAAATCTGAGGTATAGTTTTAAACTACTGATCCAAGTAGGTGAGCTTAGGATGTGATCTACCTCAAATTGATTCATGAAAATATTGGCATACGCTGGGGCAGCGCAATTTCCCATAGATGTACCCGTTAGCTGTTGAAACCATTCATTGTTGTGTACAAAATAACTGTGGAAAAGGGTAAACTGCATTAGTTCCATCAAGAAGACCTGTAAGTTGTGTGGATGTTTAGAATGTAGCAGTGCTTGTTCAATCGCCTCTAAACCCATTTGGTGAGGGATGGAGGTGTATAAGGAATTAACGTCCACTGTACATAAGATGACGTGCTCATCTTTTGATATGGATACTTGGTTAAGTTTGATTAAGAAATCAGTAGTATCTTTCAAGAATGATTTCATGGAGTTGACACTGGGTTGAAGATGACGATCTAAAAATTTGCCGACTGGTTCATGAAGACTACCACGTGTAGAAACAATGGGTCGACAAGGTGGTTTAGTGGGATGCTTGTGGATTTTGGGTACCATGAAGATGGTTGGGCTTTTTGGGTTAGATTGAATGAGGAAGTTTTGAACCTTCTCATTGATAGTGCCATTGTCAACGGCAGCTTGCACGATGGTCTGTAGAATCACACTATATTGTGTTGTAGGGTTACTTTCCAATTTCAAATATGTTTCAGAATCCTGGACGTGGGTTGATATTTGAGAGTTGTAATAATCTGAGTTGAGTACAACTAGTGCTCCACCTTTATCAGCTTTGGTACAAATGACGCGAACAGCCACACACGGACCAGACGGACAATATGATGAGGCGTTAAGCACTCGGTAAGAATACTTCACACGCCTTTATTCGCACTTCCTACTCGTACGCTTCGCGGCAGCCTTCTACCGCTCGCAACCAATTCTTGGGTACCCCTCGGGGAATCATATTCACTAACAGCACTAGATACCTTATTTGAGATTGAGCAATACACTCCGCTTGAGACTAAGCCATACACATACAAGGATTCGCTCTTCGTATACGATCTCTTTATCGTTCTGACTAACCCGCCTTTTTTTACCTTCACCTTCCTGTTTGTTCTTTTAACCAATAACATGCAATGTAATTAAATGCTACGTTACTTTTGTACCCTATATTTACCCATCCTCTTTACCATTTGTAGATCACCCCTGATGAAGGCTCAAGCCGAAATGCATTGGGAATATGTGACCTAAATCAATGTTCATTGTGACGTGTTTGAATTGAACGCCAAAAAAGACGAATAAAGCTTTTTTCAACTCGATGAAAGCTCAACTTTACTCATTTGAATAACAATTGAAACCTCCTTGAGAGGACCATATCTGTGCCCGAGGGACACACCCCATGTCTTGGGGAGTGCATTTTTCACGTATCTACTCACTCTTTTTCGGAAAGCGAGACCTTGGAGCACGAAACAACTCATCAACACCAAATCACCATTACGCAGTGCGTGTGCTATATACCCAGTTTTGCTTTGTTACTCACATTCCGAAAGTCAGCACGCAGCACGCAAACCAAAGCATCATGCAATTTGACGAAATTTCTCATCTAACAGACACAAGAGCAGAAACATTTGCTTACGGTCAAGAGGAAATATCTAGGATCTACGCTCTCATAGAAGAGGATGTAACCACCTTTCCAACCAGGAACACAAAGGAGCAGAATATACGTCAGCTTTTATACCTTTCGAAGAAACAAATCAACCAACGCTTACATGCGAGTACATTGATCAGATACCACAAAGCTCAGAGAATTCCAAGGGGACTCAGAATACCACTTAAACCATCCTTATGCAAAAATCAACAGAAGTTTAAAGATAAATGGTTTGCAATTCTGAATAAATGCTCCCTAGATTTGATCCTATTAATTATAGAAGAGTTATCAACCATCTTGGAGGAACTCACTAAAGAAATACATGACATCAAAACCGAACTAGAAAAATCATTAACCGCAGAGGATCTCAATGTAATTTTAGAGGATATCAATAAACAGTTGGCAAAACATTCAGCTGAAGTCAACGAACGCAAAATTCGAAAGTTCCGTAGGGACACAACGGATTATAAAATGGGTGAAGTATACTCCTGGGCCGAAATTTACGCTAGACGGAGACAAAATAAACCTTACACTAATAATACTGAAACCTCTTCGTCTGACAGTGATCGCACACAACCACAGAGAAGGCCTCTTGCAAAGGACAAAATACCAACAACAACTTTGATAGACACACCATCGACGTCTACTACAAACCCAAACAGCGAAACGACTCCTTTTTTAGAGGTAGGCCCCACAGGACAAGACGACCCAGGAGGAGCCACAGAAAAAACCAAAGAAAAGGATCTTCCACATACACGTACCACCTCAACCAAGAGGGACCGCACAAAGAAAATGAATCAATAAACAACTTGGTTATCAACATTTCTGAATATACCTTTAGTGACATTGAACTGAAAGTCTTACAGAAAGGCACATCCTTCGTACCAACAACAACCAGCAACCTACTTGAATTGCACATCAGCTTCTACAAGCTCATGAGGAAACTGAGACTCCGACACTTTTTTGATAACATCTTGACACCCACTAAAGAACAAGAAGAGGACCCCTTGATGGGTTTACGACCTAAAAGCACATTTATGGCTCCGGTTAGCCATAAATGTCTAGACCTATTTGAATCATGTGTAAAAAACGATTTATCTAAACTCAATTACAGCAGAAGCAGATCAGCACGCAGTAATCTCACTAACAAAGAGATAGGCATTTTAAGATCCATCGCTGGCAATCCTGACATCATTTGTACCAAAGCTGATAAAGGTGGAGCACTAGTTGTACTCAACTCAGATTATTACAACTCTCAAATATCAACCCACGTCCAGGATTCTGAAACATATTTGAAATTGGAAAGTAACCCTACAACACAATATAGTGTGATTCTACAGACCATCGTGCAAGCTGCCGTTGACAATGGCACTATCAATGAGAAGGTTCAAAACTTCCTCATTCAATCTAACCCAAAAAGCCCAACCATCTTCATGGTACCCAAAATCCACAAGCATCCCACTAAACCACCTTGTCGACCCATTGTTTCTACACGTGGTAGTCTTCATGAACCAGTCGGCAAATTTTTAGATCGTCATCTTCAACCCAGTGTCAACTCCATGAAATCATTCTTGAAAGATACTACTGATTTCTTAATCAAACTTAACCAAGTATCCATATCAAAAGATGAGCACGTCATCTTATGTACAGTGGACGTTAATTCCTTATACACCTCCATCCCTCACCAAATGGGTTTAGAGGCGATTGAACAAGCACTGCTACATTCTAAACATCCACACAACTTACAGGTCTTCTTGATGGAACTAATGCAGTTTACCCTTTTCCACAGTTATTTTGTACACAACAATGAATGGTTTCAACAGCTAACGGGTACATCTATGGGAAATTGCGCTGCCCCAGCGTATGCCAATATTTTCATGAATCAATTTGAGGTAGATCACATCCTAAGCTCACCTACTTGGATCAGTAGTTTAAAACTATACCTCAGATTTATTGATGATATTTTCATCATATGGAAAGGTTCGGACCATGCTCTTAAGAATCACCTTGACAACCTTAACCAAATTGATCAACGAATACAATTCACGTTTAACATTCATCCTGACATCATTAACTTTCTGGACGTTACCATCATTAAAACACCTACGGGTTTTGAAACTGACCTATATAGAAAAAATACAGATAGGAACAATACCCTCCACTATCAAAGTTTTCACCCGCCACCACTCAAACAACATCTTCCATACTCCCAAATGCTCAGAGTAAAAAGGATTGTATCGAATCATGATAAATCACTGGACCAACTCAACACGCTTACACAAAGATTCAAAATTCGTGGTTACCCTGATCAGGTACTACAAAAAGCGAAAGAAAGATCTGACTCTAAAAGCCGGAACCAACTTCTCATCACACTGCCCAAACCAACCAGCAATCAAGTCACGATAGTTTCGAAATATTCTACCATGAGTACAAACTACAGACGAATAATTAAAAAGCATTGGCAATTGCTTAGATTAGAACAGGATTTCAACCATATTTTTGATGAGGAACCAATTTTTGCCTACACACGCAACAAGAACATAGGTGAAATTTTGAAACAACAACATCCACCTTTCACGACACCTTCATTTAAAGGAACTATCCCTTGTTTAAATTGCAACAACTGTAATAACATCATTAAGGGTGACTACATCACACACCCTATGAAAGGGCACAAAATCAAATTGAAAACAACGGCAACCTGCGATACATCTAATGTTATCTACATGCTTAAATGCCCCTGCGGCAAAATTTATGTTGGACAAACCGAAAGAAAAATCAAAATAAGACTTAACGAGCACAAATCCAACATTAGGACTAAACAACAAAAATCATCAGTTGCCCAACACTTTTCGGAAGTTGG
The DNA here is from genome assembly GCF_964204655.1 of Triturus cristatus. NCBI lineage: Eukaryota > Metazoa > Chordata > Amphibia > Caudata > Salamandridae > Triturus > Triturus cristatus. The sequence goes on from NC_140580.1 coordinate 287,889,122, forward strand.
CCACAATGTTAGTCAACTAAAATTTTGTGTCTTGGAAATAATAACAAAGAAAGAAGGGAGAGACAATCGCAACTTTATGCTGCAAAGAGAAAATCATTGGATTTATTTTTTGAACTCGATGAAGCCGAATGGCTTAAATGATCGCACTGAATTTTCATGTTATCTATGAATACCTACATATATACTTATTTCTTATACCCGCATTGTTACATGACTTGTGAATATGTTCAACCATAGCTTTATTAACTTTATTATTGTTATCAGTTATCGTACAAATGCATCTATTGATTTAGATCGACTTATAACCAATCTTCGTTACTGACTGTTCTGCTCACAACTGTTCCCGCAAACAATAGTTATCACCACTTTGTGATTATGTCACATTTTCTTTACACATTCTCATTAACGCGGTACGCACTAATGAGAACAATCGGGTAACCTTGGACACTCTAGTCCTTTCACCATTTTCACCATTTTCACGTCTTACAACTTCTTAGTCCTATGTTCATATATATTACTACAGGTACGCCAGTCCTTTTACCATTTTTACACCCTTTAGTCCTATGTTCATACACACCGCTACTCGACACGTGACAAACTTCTCCCAATATTTAAACTCGTCTTAAAACGAGTATAGACGCGAACAGCCACACACGGACCAGACGGACAATATGATGAGGCGTTAAGCACTCGGTAAGAATACTTCACACGCCTTTATTCGCACTTCCTACTCGTACGCTTCGCGGCAGCCTTCTACCGCTCGCAACCAATTCTTGGGTACCCCTCGGGGAATCATATTCACTAACAGCACTAGATACCTTATTTGAGATTGAGCAATACACTCCGCTTGAGACTAAGCCATACACATACAAGGATTCGCTCTTCGTATACGATCTCTTTATCGTTCTGACTAACCCGCCTTTTTTTACCTTCACCTTCCTGTTTGTTCTTTTAACCAATAACATGCAATGTAATTAAATGCTACGTTACTTTTGTACCCTATATTTACCCATCCTCTTTACCATTTGTAGATCACCCCTGATGAAGGCTCAAGCCGAAATGCATTGGGAATATGTGACCTAAATCAATGTTCATTGTGACGTGTTTGAATTGAACGCCAAAAAAGACGAATAAAGCTTTTTTCAACTCGATGAAAGCTCAACTTTACTCATTTGAATAACAATTGAAACCTCCTTGAGAGGACCATATCTGTGCCCGAGGGACACACCCCATGTCTTGGGGAGTGCATTTTTCACGTATCTACTCACTCTTTTTCGGAAAGCGAGACCTTGGAGCACGAAACAACTCATCAACACCAAATCACCATTACGCAGTGCGTGTGCTATATACCCAGTTTTGCATTCCTATAATCACACACTATCTCTGTGGAGACCTGGACATCAATATAACCAATCACACACCACCTTTTTTGGGTCTTGAACATGAGTATCATCACACACTATCTCCGTGGGGAGTATGTGAAATGCAGATGTAGGGCCCTTTCCTGTAGATTAGTGTATGAAAGTGAATAACTGTAGGGTAGTGCATGTTTAAAATAGACTAAGTAGTCTTCTAAACCAAATGTTTTAATGGGTGAGTCCAATTGTCTGGTTAATGATGTGGTGGCTGTCACCAGACGCAATGATCTAAGATAGCTTATAAAAAGGTCAACATGTTTCTTGCCATGGGTTAGTCATAGATCAGTTGGCAATTCGTCAGGACCAAAGTTATACTAATCTACACAATGGTTGAAATCTTAGTATGTCAATTGGTATCCAATACTCAGTAACCTAAGTATAGTATAGCTACGTTAACTTTGTTTCATTTGAAAGGAAACACCAACCCAATTAGGGCAATAATTATGTCTACTCGACGACCTACTCAAACACTGCTATAGAAGCCGGTATTCCTTTCAAATGAAACAAGGTTAAGGTCATTGCATTACTTGCATGAGCCTGCTACTTCATCACTCAGGTAAATCATTTTTGGCTGGTAACCACAGATAGGTCTGGCATTGTGAAGCCATCGGCACCAACAGTGCTTTAGTAATATACACATCACTTGCCATTGAATGGTTATTCTGGCACACATATTCCCTAAATCAAAACTCTATGGAGTTGGTTTGAGGAATGGCTGGCAGTTGTGGCAGAGTCTTGAGCCGTGTGAGGCAGGACACAAAAATTAGTATGATGCAGCTCAGTGTAGAGAATAAGTGCATGAGCTGTTGAAATATCTCAGAATTTGGAAATTTGTGTGTGGTGCCTGGTTCCTTATATAAGCAGGAATTACTCTCTGCAGAACGCATACCTCACCCTCCAAATCTTGTGCAAATATTTGACCACTGCACACACATATTGTTCATTAATATCTGTTTTTGAAATTCTTAGAGCTGCTTCAAAACTCCTCACCCAGATTCTTACACACAGGTGTCAGCACAGCTCCCCTAACGCCATCATAAACTGGCAAATAAAACATGAAATGAGCTACTGTTTCCCAGGGGAAAGCATAAGCTGGACAAATGAGGAATACTCGTGTGACGGAACACCTGCAACTGCAGAGTTTGTTGACAGGAAGAATACCATATAAAAATTTCAAATATAAATGTCTTGCTTCAGAAGGCTCAATCTTACCAAGAAACTGGTCAAAATGTGGTAAGCAGTTTACATCAAGAAATGTTACTGTCAAACTATCCTCACAGGACTCCATGTAACACTTTTTGCTGATATACGCTCAGCACCTGGTCTTCAGTTGTTCATTCGTCCACTTGCTACTTGAAAATGGATTGTCCCACAAACCATGCTTACATATGTTTGAACCAGGGTAATTTACAACCTGCATCAAAGTCTTTTAATTAGACCTTCTTAGAATTATGTACTTCTTTACTGGACCATAACCTTATCCAGTACAAAAGGCTTTGAGATGTGCAATATATTAAAATGTTTTTTACGCAAGATCGAATCGTAGTGAAGTCAAGGGGACATTTTGTGGGAGACTCATGCAAGATCGAATATGTCTATTTTAATTTTTTCACAAATGGGATAAATTACCAAGGGCCCAAACCTCAGAGCCACAAAGTGTTGCGCTATCCGCTTTAGCTTGATAAATCTCTGAGGCAGATGACAGTGGACGATAATACAAAGATTTTAAAGCCCTCAAAACAATGCCAGCTCTGTACTGAAAGAGTTCCTTGCTTTTCGTAATCTGCGCTGACCAAGTGATGTATCAAATACAGTTTAGTTGGGATGTCTCTAGTCACCTGTATAACAAAATTACATAGCTTCTCAACTGTAATACGGTATTACAGTTGAGTTGTAATGTCACTATGCCTGTTACAAGAGTCAGCAATCAAGGTCAAAGGAGGGTCACAGAGCATAGTTACACTTGTAGTATTAACAGCAAAAACTGGCTTTTCATGTTTTAAATGCAAAGGATATTTTTTTCTGGCAACATGGATATTTGTTGCACTCTTACAGGGAAAGATAGAATCTACTGATACTAATATCTCAATTGCAAAAAATGACTAAATGCCTTTTTGTGTGTTTAGTTTCACGCTAGAGACTCTGCTTACTATCTCTTTCACATGAAGGAGCAAGACTCCAAGGATTTAAGAACGTTTTGGGAAGGGTGGTGTGGTGTGACTAGAGGTGGGTGAGCCAGAGAGAACCTAGGGAGAGCCGAGCCAGAGCTGAGCCAAGGATGGGCTCTGGCTCTTAGAGCCAATGCACAAGCCAAACCATGAAAATAGCTGGCATGTAAATCATGCCACAAACATGATGTTAGAATATGATAAAGTGTCTTCCAAATTGCAGATAGTGTAAACATGCACTGAGAAATATACTTTCCCTGATCTGGTGATAACACTGTTATTGAACTAAGAGGTAAGTCAGTTGTCAAATACCTTATTTGTGAACTTGATTTTTATTATAGCTGGAGCAACATTATAGGCTTTTAAATGAAACACCTGAGGGTTTTTTGTAAAGCACACATCTTGAACTCTCAAATTTGAAGGTGCTCACCTATGTGATAATGACCAAAAATGAGTTTTAGTGAAATTTGTCTGAGATCGCACAATGTGGTCAAGCAGGGAAGCTGTGATAGAGCCCACATTTTACAGTTTAATCGGCCACCAGATTGGAATCCCTTCATGAAGTCAAACGTCAATGCTTTTCATTCTTGGGGGGTGAGAGTAGAGCGTGGGTTACAGGCAAAATACACATTTTCAAACATTCATAATTCTTAGAATGGGAATCAACGTCAGTCTGACACCTTTTGAATGAACTACCTGTATGTTCAAATAGTGTAAGAAGGGGAAATAGTCCTCACCTATGTAATGTGCTGTACTTCAGAGTAGTCAGTGTTAATCAGTGGTCCAAGTCAATTTATAATGCATTGCTAAAGTGAAGGGTAGACAATACTGATCCTGCAAGAGAGCAGCCTAAAAATGTCTATCACTGCCTACTTTTCAGATAAAAATGAAAGTGCTATGACTACAGATAAAACTGCAAGGGAGGTACGTTGAAACTGTAGAATGCTTAGACGTGGGTTTCACACCCAAAGACTAATATACCCTGTAAGTAATGCAAATCATCTTGAAGGTCACCCTCTCTTTTATAGACAGCTATTGTAAGGTATGAAGAGCAGGAGTGATGGGGACAGGGGGTAGTTTACCTATCATTTAGAATTGTGTTTTTTACGTCATTGAGGCAACTTTGCTTCCCCTTATCGAATCCCGAACATTGTCTCTGGATGAATGTATCCATTAGAAAACTAAGGGGCATATCAACAACAACCGGCGATAATTATCTCTTAGCGCACTTAGTGCTAGGATAATTATCGCCGGCTAGCGTGAATTTTTATCGCTGAGATAGCGTGCTATTAGCAACGCTTATCTCAATAGCGATAAAAATCCTCACGCTAACGTGAGATTATCGTTGGAAACCCAGCGATAATCTCACGTTACCTTGTTGATAGGGACAGGCAAACTTAGCCATGATATCCTCCTTCCATAGGATATCATGGCTAAGTCAGAAAAATACCAGACGTAAAAAAGCAGCGTTAACCGCGGTTAGCGCTGCTTTTTTTGTCTCTAACAGGCTTAGCGATATTCTTGATAATAGGAGAAATGTCGCTTAGCGACATTTCTCCTATTATTTTACTCTGGAACGCCTCCTTTGCATCTCATTAGAGATGTAAGGGGAAGCGTAGAGTAAAAGGGTGCTAACATGCAAATTTGTATGTTAGCACCCTGTTGTTGATAGGGCGCTAGTTTTATCTCTCCTTTTTTGGCTTTTAAAGCCAAAAAAGCAGAGATAAAGCCCTTGTTTATATGCCCCTTCATAGTATAAGGCATCATGTAAGTGCCCTAGAAACAAAATACTGAAAGCATGCATTTGCCTGCACGGGGACCTTTCTGGGAGATAACACACACAACCCACACTCTCAAATCAGGATTTAATTCAACACCAAAATATAATTAGAAGTAATATCCTGACCATCAGGACCATAACCTGACCTATTGCTAATGCATGTAGTCTCCTATCACATTCTCTGAAGCACACGTACAAAGAAGAAAAAACCTCTAAGAATTGTTTTGGTGCACAAAGGTATCCCTTTCTGCACAAACAATCCTTCCTACAATGCAGACACCCTTTCACCATGGCATAAGGTTGCCTGCATTGGTGCTAAGCAGCCACAAGTGTACCAGCGCAAAGAGACAGCCCAACAGTGCTATATTTGTGTACATATGATGCAGTTTAGCTCTCTCCCCTTCACGCAATGCAGTGCAGTGCAGTAACTTGACTTGCTGTATTCTGTTGAATACAAAATTTGTAAATCTGGGCCTCTGTCTTCATAATTTGGTGAGCATTCATTCATCCTTTTTCAAGTTCTTTTGAGAAAATGTTGCCTCAAGCGATTTCTATATTATTTGGAAATGTAAATGGGATTGTAACATGTCTGTTAACTTGTAACTCTTTTGACCAACCTGCATCCATAATGTGACAAGTGCCTAACTATTTCCTCTGATTTCCCCTACACCACCACCAATTTTTTGCTGATCACGCCACTTTCACATTTTCTCCTACGCGTCAAAGAAGTAAAAATACACTCAATTTGGGTTGGGAAGTTGCCAGCAAACATTTAGCGGCTTATTTATGAGAGGCTTGGCATGCCGGAGCATCACTTTTTTGACGTGGTGGCAGTGCAAGCCTCTCAATCATATCTATGAGGAGACGCAAAGCCACCCTGTGTGGCTTTGCATGGCTTCATAGATATGGAGTAAAACAAAGCAAGTCGCTGCGTTGCCTTACTCTTCCAAGGAAATGATCTATGGAAGTTCCAGTGGATGTTCCCATGGAACACCCATGCTTTTTGACGCTGTCCCAGATTTACTTAATCACGCAAACCTGGGGCAGCACCAACACCTTACACCTCCCCAGATCAGGCGTAACGAGGAGGAATATTTTTTCCTCTTTCCATGTGTGCAACATTCTGAAAATGCAAAATGCCTCTTGGGTGACCCTTCCTGTACATAAACAATCCTGCCTGCAATGGAGTCACCCTTGCCCCATGGTGCAAGGGTGCCTACGTTGGCGCTAGGCAGCAAAGTGTGCACCTGCACAGGGGGAAAGCAGAGGAATGCATCGTATTTCATAAATACCGTGCATTCCTGCCCTTTCACATTGGGATAGGGAAATGCAGCAAGAAGACTTGCGGCGCTGCCCTACGCCAATTCCCCGTAAATTAGTGCTTTTGTTAATAACCACACACCTAGGCAATAGTACACCCTGTGAGTAACTTTAATCACAAATCAACAAGCGCTGTCTCTCGTGAGAGGAGCGTCCCCAAGTTGCACTCAAAATGATAAGTTCATTAATTTTCATACGAACACGTAATTTGATGTGTTTCAAACATCCAGTTTATTTGAATTTTTTCTTTTAAATTCTTTTCTTCATGATACACAATTCTTCAATTCATTTTTTCAACATATTTTCAACAAAACGTAATTTCTTCTTCCCAATGCATTTCGGGATTAACCCTTCATCAGGGGACTTAGTTTATAGCTCTGAGAACTTTTGAGCTGTTTGGTGCTTAGGGCGGCGTAAATATATTCAAGGTGCGAAATTGTCTCTGGATTATCGTGTTTTAAAACGATTCAAAAGCGGTTCAAAAGTGGTGTAAGCAGAAGTGTACGAACGCAGGTTCTCATGTCCGTCTCTGCTAGCGTGAACAGCTGTGGTGTCAACTTTAATCACACACAAAATTTCACCATATTGATATTCTTTAACAGGTGAGCAAATTAATTTACTAGTGCATGTTTGGGTTTGTGTTTGTAAACTACATAATTGAATTTTTGCTCATAAAGGCCAACGTCTGTGCCCCAAAGTCAAATATAAGAACGCCTATAGTTTTTTTTTTTAATCGAGTCTTTCTTGTTTCATTTTTATTTGGTTTCCAGCACTACATCCAGTCTCAATTAGGCAGTACTAACTCTCTTATTAAGTTACTGAACTCTCCAGTCTCTGCATCTATTGCACAACTAAATATTTTTTTATGTACTTACACATTTAGCAAGATAAAAAAAACAAGTACTGCATGAGGTATAATGGGAATGCCACTCTTCTAGGTGCATCAACTTAAACAGTTGGGAAATAAAATGTGTAATGTAAGAATATTAAATAAAGCTGAGTTTAAGAGCCTGCTGTATAATTAGGGATGTGCAGGCTAAAACGCACATAGGCTACCTATCGGACTTTGTGGGCAACATCATTGAAAGGGCTTCTGAAAAACATTCTTCACTGGTGACATTCAGGATTGTTCCACTCAAATGTGGATTGTTGGGCTGTGTGTTGTGGCTGTGGCAGTCTGTGTCTTGGTTAGGGTTACTTTATATCAGCTGCACTCTAGCCAAAGGTGTGGGTCACTAGCGAGAAAGGTGGAAACAAAAGATAACGATTTATACATATTATCTGAAAGAAACACGTTAGTTAGATTCCACACCTTAGAATATCCCCAGGCGTCAGGCTGGATCCGGAAAGATTTTTCGTCAGCAATACCCCTTGCGCGTTGCTAGGCGTCGTCTGCGGCTCCGCGTCCGTCGTCGGCGTTGTGCGCCAGAATGACGTCGTTGGAGTACTTAGACGCCGCCCTCGCGCGCTGACATCAGTTCTTCATTTTTCTGCACCAGACAGCGCCGATCTGGGAAGAGTTTACCCCTTTAGTCACTTTTTGACTAAAACTTTTTGGATTCTTTTGTCTACTCATCGACTCGAACTGGTGCCGGTAGGATGCCTGGTTTTAAAGCCTGTGACTCCTGTCACCGACTGATGTCGGTAACGGACCACCATCGCCGGTGCCTTTACTGCCTTGGGGCCAACCACGATGCGGAGTCGTGCCTCAACTGCCGGGCCTTGACCTCGAAGGCTAGGCGGAAGCGGTCCCGCAAGGTTCTTGAACTCTGGCACTCGGCTCCACGCCGTTCACGGTCCCGGTCCAGGAGAGGGTCGAAGGGCCGGTCGCGGAGCCGCAGCCACCATCACCGCTTGTCGGGTTCCAAGTCTTCGGGTAAGTCGAAGCATAGTAAGAAGTCCAAGAGACGACATCGCTCTTCGGACTCCCCTCGCCGGTCGCGCGACTCGGTCGAGGGTCCGGTGGTACCACCCCCGAGGCTCCGCCGGAGCCGAGTCCGTCCCCATACCCGCCGGTCCCTGGGACTGACGTGACTCCGGCAGAGATCAGTGCCTTCCTCTTGGCCATGTGGGACCTGGCTCTGCCATCGACGCCTGCCGGGGTGCCTTCGGGTCCCAGGGGCTTGACTGGGAGGCCTAGAGAGCCGGTGGCTCCAGCCCCGGCGCCGTCGTCGACTTCGGTCCCGACGCCGCAAGTCCCCGCGGGATCCAGGCCTGGATCTCAGTCGAAGCCGGTCGACCTCACGACGTCTCTTCCGTCGGCGTCGACACCGGTTCCACCCCCGGCGCCGTCTCCGGACGACGCCGTTCCCCGGTTCAGCCCCGGTCCAGGCCTGGCGCCGGTGCGGCGCCATCCGGTGCCTCATCCGACGCCGATGGCTGACCATTTCATCTGTCACCCGGCTCCGGTCACTCCCCCTTTTTAACAGGAATTGGAGGACGGTGGCGACTGGGAGGGGTCTGATGGCCCTCTGGCCCGCCAGGGCCAGTTATCACAGGACTGGGCAGATGATCTGGGGGATGCCAGTGGCCTTGACACCTCTCCTGACACTGGCTTCATCTCTCCTCCGACCGTGGCTTCGGAGGAAGGTCCTACCTTTTCTGTGGCGTTGCATAAGGCGGCCGAAGCCCTCGGGCTGGAGCAACCTACTGTGGCCGTGAGGACTAACCTCCTCACTGCAGTGCTCCAACCGTCAACAAGCTCCTTGGAGCCTCTGCTGCCGTTTAGCGAAGCACTAATGGATGTTCTCAAGGGCACCTGGTCCAAGCCCTCCACAGTACCTCCTGTGGATTGGAACGTGGCCCAACGCCACCGCCCTTCACCGAGTGACCCCAGTTTTCTGTCCCAACACCCTACCCCATAGATCCTGGTTATCCAGGCCTCTACTACCCAGACCTCCTTCCCGTCCGCTCCCCCAGATCGGGAATCCAAGAGACTGGAGCTGTTTGGCAAAAAGCTGTTCGCCTCCCTTAGTGTAGAGCTACGGTCGATTAACACCGCCTGTCTCTTGGACCGTTACTCCCACACTCTGTGGGATATGGTGGAGGACGTGCTGCCCCTGTGCCCGGAGGAGGCCCAGACACGGCTCGCCCAGGCTCTTGCCGACGGGTGGGACGCAGCGCGGTATGCCATCCGATGTGGTTTGGACACGACGGACTCGCTTGGCAGGGCAATGTCGTCCACGGTGGCGCTTCGTCGTCATGCCTGGTTGCGGTCCACGTCTTTTTCCGGGGATGTCCAGAGCACCCTCATGGACATGCCCTTTGATGGCGATCGCCTCTTTGGCGACAAAGCGGACAGTGCGCTGGAGCGCTTTAGGGACTCCAGAGCTACGGCCAAGTCCTTGGGTCTCTCGGCCCGTGCCTGCAAACTTCCGCTTTTCACCCCTTTCGTGGCCAAGGAAGGGGCGCCCCCTCACGTCCGCCTAGCCACAGGCCGCAGAACCATCCTCCACGCGGTCGCGGACGTGGATTCCACCGAAGCGGTACAGGGGGACAACGTGCCGGTCCATCCACATCCACCCCAGCAGCATCCGCCTCAAAGCCTTCCTAGTCCTTGCTTTCAGGCCCATTCCATGCCAGTGGGCGGCAGAGTTAGCTATCACCTGCTCCACTGGCGTTCCTTCACTTCGGACAGGTGGGTGCTGCAAATCGTCCGAAGGGGCTACTCCCTCCCCTTCGAGGCGACCCCTCCAGCCATGCCACCGCAGTGCCACCGCATGTCGGGGGATCACTTTAATCTTCTACAGGAGGAAGTTGCGGCCCTCTTGGCCAAAAGGGGCCGTCAAGCGCGTTCCTGGTCCAGAAGTAGGCCGAGGTTGTTATTCCCACTTCTTTCTGGTTTCTCAAGAAGGGCAAACGGGGCCTACGCCCTATCTTGGACATCAGGAGCGTCACCGCCTTCCTCCGGAAGGAGAGGTTCAAGATGCTCACCTTAGCTCAGGTTCTGGCTGCCCTAGACCCTGGAGACTGGATGGTAGCGATGGACTTGCAGGACGCTTATTTTCACATCCCCGTCCTGCCGGCCCACCGGCGTTACCTGCGGTTCACGGTGGGTCAGGAGCATTTTCAGTTTACTGTGCTCCCCTTCGGCCTCACCAGTGCCCCTCGGGTGTTCACGAAAGTGATGGCGGTGGTCGCAGCTCATCTGCGCAGATCAGGGGTTCCAGTCTTCCCCTATCTCGAAGACTGGCTGTTGAAGGCGGGCTCGCCCCAGCAAGTCGTCTCCCACCTCCAGACTACGGCGGACCTCCTGCATTTACTGGGGTTCTCCATCAATGTGCCAAAGTCGCATCTGAGTCCCTCCCAAACTCTCCTCTTTATCGGGGCGGTTCTGGACTCGGCGCAGTGCCGGGCTTATCCTCCGGACCAGCGGGTCTGGGATATTCAGGCTCTGATTCCCATCTTTCAGCCTCTATCCCGGGTTTCGGTCAGGTTGGTGCTGCGGCTTCTGGGTCTGATGGCCTCCTGCATCCTGTTAGTGCATCACGCCAGGTGGCAAATGTGGGCTCTGCAGTGGGACCTGAAGTTTCAGTGGGCCCAGCATTGGGGCAACCTGTCCGACCATGTCTTGATCTCGGAGGGCACCGCAAAGCAGTTGCAGTGGTGGCTCATGGACCGCGATTGGGTCAGCGGCAGATCCCTCTCCCTACCCCAACCGGAGCACGTAGTAGTGACGGATGCGTCCCTCCTGGGATGGGGGGGCCACATGGGGGAGGCGGAGATCAGAGGACTCTGGTCTCCGGCGGAGTCTCAGCTCCATATCAACCTTTTGGAGCTGAGAGCGATCCGACTTGCACTGAAGGCATTCCTTCCCGTTGTCCGGGGAAGTGTGGTGCAGGTGTTCACGGACAACACCACCGCCATGTGGTATTGCAACAAACAGGGTGGAGTGGGGTCGTGGACCCTTTGTCAGGAGGCTCTGCACCTCTCTACATGGCTGGAACATCAGGGCATCACCCTGGTGGTTCACCATCTGGTGGGCTCTCTGAACACCAGAGCAGACAAACTCAGCCGCCGGTGCATGATGGATCACGAATGGCGTCTAAACTCGGGCGTGGCGCAAGGCCTCTTTCAGCCGTCGGGAGAGCCTTGGTTAGATCTATTCGCCACCGAAGAGAACGCGCAAAGTCAGCAGTTCTGCGCGTTGGAGTTTCCAAGGCGACACTCGCTCGGGGACGCCTTTCGTCGCGTGTGGAGTTGCGGTCTGTTGTAAGCCTTTCCGCCTATACCACTTCTGCCCAGAGTGCTGAAGAAGATCAGGCGCGACCGGGCCCAAGTCATCTTGGTGGCTCCGGATTGGGCCCGAAGGTACTGGTATCCCGAGCTACTCAGTCTGTCGATCGATCCCCCAATGCGACTACCTCTTGAGGTGGACCTTCTGTCGCAGCAGCAGGGGACGGTCCTCTACCCGAACCTGTCCAGTCTCCACCTCCATGCATGGAGATTGAGCGGTGACAGTTGATGCCATTTGACTTGCCTCCTGAAGTCTGCAATGTGATTCTGGCAGCCAGGCGTCCCTCCACAAAATCGGTATACGCCTGCAGGTGGAACAAATTTGAGGCATGGTGCACAGCAAAGGTTGTGGATCCCCTTTCCGCCTCTCTTTCTGAGGTTCTCCTCTTTCTTCTTTCCATGGCCCAGCAGGGCTCTGCTCTGGGCACTCTTAAAGGTTATCTTTCAGCTATTTCTGCTTTCTTACGGCTTCCTGATCAGCCTTCTCTTTTCAAATCCCCTGTTGTTTCTCGCTTCTTCAAAGGCATTACTCACATGTTTCCTCCTGTCCCTTTCGTAATGCCTCAGTGGGATTTGAACCTGGTCTTGACATATCTGATGTGCGCTCCCTTTGAGCCTCTTCATAATTGTCCCCTTCGTCTTCTGACTCTTAAGACTGCTTTCCTAGTTGCCATCACCTCGGCTAGACGGTTGAGTGAGCTCCAGGCTCTCTCTTCTAAGCCCCCTTTTCTTTCTGTCCATCCGGACAAGGTTGTCCTCTGGACTCGTCCTTCCTTTCTTCCTAAAGTGGTGACTGCCTTTCACATCGGGCAGTCTGCCACGTTGCCCACCTTCTTTCCGCCTCCGCTTCCTTCGAAGGAGGAAGAAAGGCTCCACCGTCTGGACCCAAAACGGGCGCTGTCCTTTTATTTGGACCTCACCAAACAGTTCCGGGTGGACGACCAACTCTTTGTGCGCTACGTGGGCGCTAAGAAGGGGCGGGCGGTACACAAGCGAACCATCTCGCGGTGGGTCGTATTGTGTATAAAAGCTTGTTACTCCTTGGCTAAAACGGATCCTCCTGTAGGGCTGAGGGCCCATTCCACCCGGGCCACAGCGGCGACCACTGCCCTGGGCCGAGGAGTCCCCTTGCAGGAGATATGTCAGGCAGCAACGTGGGCCTCGCTGCACACATTTGCCAAGCATTATTGCCTGGACAGCCAAGTACAGAGAGACGGCTTCTTTGGCCGTTCTGTTCTCCAGGACTTTCTGGTGCGATCTTGGTTCGCAGACCCACCACCGAGGTTGGTATTGCTGGGGTATCTATTCTAAGGTGAGGAATCTAACTAACGTGTTTCTTTCAGATGAACAAGTTACTTCCTTCGGTAACGATGTATCTGTAAGAAACAATAGTTAGTTAGATTCCTCACCGACCCACTCATCCTCCCCGTTCTGCGAACCGACATCTAGGGTTAAGGTTATCCTTTTCAGGGCCCTAGACTTTTTGGCACCAGTGCCGGTCTCTTGCATGGCTCTGCGTTCCTGGCGCGGAAAGCTATGTACAAGAACTGACGTCAGCGCGCGAGGGCGGCGTCTAAGTACTCCGACTACGTAATTCCGGCGCACGACGCTTACGGCGGACGCGGAGCCGCAGACGACGCCTAGCGACGCGCAAGGGGTATTGCTGACGAAAATCTTTCCGGATCCAGCCTGACACCTGGGGATATTCTAAGGTGAGGAATCTAACTAACATGTTTCTTTCAGATAATATGTATAAATCATTATCTTTTATTTCCACCTTTCTCGCTAGTGACACACACCTTTGGCTAGAGGGCAGCTGATATCAAGTAACCCTAACCAAGACACAGATTGCCACAGCCACAACACACAGCCCAACAATCCACATTTGAGTGGGACAATCCTGAATGTCAACAATCTAACTAACTAATGTTTCTTACAGATACATCATTACCGAAGGTAAGTAACTTGTTCAACATGCTGATTGCTTAGTTACAAGCTGCAGCTTCTAAAGTTTTGAGATGTTAAATCCGCACCCCCCTTCTCTGTGCGCTGAGAGCAGGCTTTTCTTTTCTTATTTAGTAACTCCTTTGAAGTTCAAGGGCACACAAAGCCAAAAGGTTTTTGATATGATAGGGAAAACATGGGTCTACAATAGTATTTCAAGGCCTTCCTGTTGTTGCAGGACAAAAATTAAAAGAGTTTAAATGCAGTGCGACCCAGCTCTCCTGTATTTTTATACTTTTAACATCAAATGTATGAAATATGCTCAGATCTGTATATTAGTTCTTCAGATTGCCCTCGTTTGCAGGACATCCTGACTTTCAGATGTAATTTACCAATTACTGTGCTTTTAACTTCAATTTTTATTCTTAAAAATGCATTTAGTTAAACATTGACAGAAACATTTCTTTATTTTTAAAGAGTGACGATGGCGAGGTCCGAGGTAGAGGTAGTAATTTAACAGAAGCACATGAGTTCTACTCACCTATTTAAGGAACAACTTTTAATAAGCTATAACCATAATCAAATATAAAAATTTTGCTCGCCCTAAAAGGTGAAAGTCCTAGCTGGCCCGTTATGGATTCAAAACTATGATCTGCAGGGTAGACATATATTTCACAAGTAATATGTTACTCTGACTGGAACTTGCAGTCTGCGGGATAAATATAGGTACCAAACCCCTACGGGTATATTTACTAACATTTTGCGCTGGGTTTAAGTCACAAAAATGGTGCAAATTAATGTAAAACATTTAGTTGAAATATACTTTCCAGCGCAAAAGTCACCAGAAAGTAACGCAGAGCTGCACCTTGCTCTGTCGGTTCTTTACTTAGTATCAAGGAGGCATTCTTTGGGTGGTGTATGGATTTTTCCATGAAAGAATCCATTTTTATGCAAAACCTTACCTACTACAAAAAGTGCACAGGGGTTTGCATAAATAAATAACACTGTTTTGACATTGGCATTATCAAGGATAAATGCTTTATTTGCTCCAATCTATCCGGCTTTTCAGGTGTGCTCCATTGTGTAGGACACATACAAATTAAAACTTCTTTAAAAGTCGCCTAAGCATTGTATTTTGTACTGGAAGGTTACCCTTCCAGTACAAATTGTATGCGAGACATTATGCATAGACCCTTGGACTAAGGTGCAAAGGTATGTGCGTGGCACTGGTCCGAGGACTGCCAAACACATGGTGGTGCAGCGGTGGCAGTCTGGCCACTGCTGCACCAGCAGTCCAACCGCTGGATTACGTCCTGGGCAGTTGGACCACCATTGCACTCCTTCAACCACCAGGAAACAGAGATCCATGTTGTTGGCAGAGCAGTCTGAGAGCCGCAATATGCTTGGTGGTGCCCTTCGGCACCGCTAAGTATATTACAACTTTCCTCAGCGCCAGCGGGCTCTCATGGCGGTTCTTATTCCATGAAACTGCTGGTGATGCATGCAGAGGGGCACATGTTGTATGCATGCACCCCAGTTCAAAGGCACCGCCATGGGATTGCAATCTAGCAGTTAGATCAATACCCTCGATTTTTGTGCCATTTTATCATTCAAGTAGCGTCCTATGGACCTATTTTCTTATTTGCATTAGGGCCCATGTCACATTGGCTACATTACTGCCGGCATCGTAACACATGACAAGAGATATGGCTTTTTGTAAAAAATATGCACTGTGAAAGTGAATGACTCTAACCACTTTTATCAATTGGAAGTTGTTGAATGGAATCAAATCAGTCACAATGAATGCCCTAAGGCTTGAGGGGATGGAGAACTTGGGGTGTTACACTACAAACATTGCACATAAAACCTGTTCTGGAAGGACACAGTGGCATCAGGTTGTCTCTCATTCACTTCTAGGATTTCTACTGAGATAGACAGGTGTTCCAGTGTGAGGTGGTTCTTAATAAGGGTGCTGGGACAAGAAGGCCCCTTGAATCATGCACAGGTGATATCCCCTGCCCTGAGTGCCCATTTCCAGAAGAAACTGGTATCCTGACTTGTCTTCTGTTCCTGGTGTCACGGCAGAGGCTTAGGCCTGTCCCTGATAATGTGAGGAACATAATCTGCCCTCTGAAGAGGCTCACCAAGCATGGTCTCAAACAGCGGACTACTGTCCCTGTCATGGGTGCATCACATAAAGCAGTGGTGGCACATGCCATATTTTTTGACTACAGAGTAACCAGACCCTTTTTTTGTTTCAGCGAGACCTCCGTTTACTCATCCCTATCATGTAAAGTTCCATTGTAAAGTCCAGTACATGGTACTGGTGTTGAGTATGCATGCGGTTTTCAGTCAACAATAGGTCTTTTTGTGTGAATGAGTAAGGTGACAAGACTGAGTAGGCTGGTGCATGACTTCTAGAAATTTGAAGGTGGTGCATAAGCATAAATGTGAGTTATAACTATGACTTATAATAAATTTGAAAGTGGTGCGCAAATTATAAATTGAAGTAATAATTCTAACTTAAGAATTTCTAATGTTTGTGTATTTTATGTTTGGTTTGTGTACAAAGAAGAAATAAAGTTTTCCTAACTATATCTTATCCTTAACCTTAGTTTTTTTCATGGGATTTCAATGGTTTTTAAAATTGTAATAAAATGTTTAAAAAAAATGCAGTTTACTGTTGTCAAGTGGAGTATCATTAAATGGAGTGTGGTGAAAAACAGTGGAGGATAGTGTTGTAATGTATACTATCATACAGTATAGTGTCATAGATTGGAGTTTAGTAGAGTGGAATGAGGTACACTTGAGTGGCATAGAGTGTAGTGGCGTAGAGCAGAGGGGCGTAGAGCGGAGGGGCATAGAGCGGAGGAGCGTAGAGCGGAGGGGCGTAGAGTGGAGTGGCGTAGAGCAGAGGGGTGTAGAGCGGAGTGGCAAACAGAGAACTGGGATAGAACAAAGTGGCATAGAGTGGAGTGGCATAGTGCGGAGTGGCAAACAATGAAGTGGGATAGGGTAGAGTGGCGTACAGCAGAGTGGCATACAGTGGAGTGATGTACAAAGGAACAGTGTATAGTAGAGTGACATACAGTGGAGTGGCGTACGGTGGAGTGGTATAGGGTTTGATTTCATACAGTGGAGAATGGTACAGTGGAGTTGCATACATTGGAATAGTGCAGAGTGGGTTTGCGTACAGTGTAGTGGCATACAGTGGGGTGCCATAGATTGGAGTGTTGTACAGTGTAGTGGCATACATTGGAATAGCGTAAACTGGAATACCATACAGTGTAGTAGCGTGCAGTGAAGTATGGTTGAGTAGACCGGCATACAGTGCAGTGACGTAGACTGGAATTGCATAGAGTAGAGTGGCAAGGCGTACAGTGGAGTAGTGTAGAGTGAACTTGCATAGAGTGGAGTGAGGTACGGTGCAGTGGCATAAAGTCGAGTAGCAGAGAGTGGCGAGCAGCGTTATAGCATACACTGGAGTGGGTAAGGGCGGAATAGCATACACTACAGTTGAGTAGAGTGGAGTAGCATAGAGTGGAGTGCCGTACAGTGGAGTAGTGTTGAGTTTAGTGGCATTGAGTCCAGTGATGTACAGAGGAGTGGCTTATAGTGGAGTAGCATAGAGTACAGGGTAATACAGTGGAATAGCTTAGACTGTAGAAGCGTAGAGTGTAGTGACATACAGTGATGTGACGTACAATGTAGTGTTGTAAAGTGTAGTAGCATACAGTGGATTGTGGCAGAGAGAAGTGGGGTATACTGCTGTTGAGTATAGTAGAGTGCCGTTGAGTTTAGTGGTATCTAGTGGAATAGCGTAGAGTGTGGTGATGTACCATGAAGTAGCACAGAGTGTAATGGCATAGAGTAGCGTAGAGTGTAATGTCAGAGTGGAGTAGCATACAAGGGCATAGTGTACAGTGGGGAGTTGTACAGTGGAGGGGCATACAGTAAATTGACATAGAGTGGAGTATAATAGAATAGAGTGGTGTATAGTATAATATCATAAAGTAGAGCGGTGTAGCATAGAGTGGCCTAGAGTGGAGTGAGGTGGAGTACAGAGGAGTGGAATATAGTGGATTAGCATCCAGTGCAGTGGTGTATAATGGACTGACGTAAAGTGGAATGATGGAAAGTGGGATTGCATAGAGTGGAGTGATGTAAAGTGAGATGTCAGAGTGGAGTGTGTTAATTGAAACAGACGTAGCGTGAAAGTGTGTGAATTAATATAAATGTCATTTGGCAGGAATATACATTATGATGTGTAAATGTTCATTTTTGGTTGTGGCCTAGAGTGGAGTGAGGTGGAGTACAGTGGAGTGGTTTAGAGTGGATTAGCATACAGTGTAGATGTGTATAATGGATTGACGTAAAGTGGAATAGTGTAGTATCTTTAAATAGTGTAAGTAGTGCTAAACTTATAACTTTAAAAAAATTTACCTATACATTGTGCCTCGTTATACCGTGGTATGTTCATGGTATACAACAGTACATGGGGCTTTGAAGTGAATATGTGATTTGCTAATTGCTCTACTTACCAAAGGTAAAAGGCAGTCAAGTAGCTTTTATCATAGTTTTGCTGGTTTCTGTAGTCTGTGTTTCCCTGCATTTTGGTTTAGGGTGTTACTTATAGGTTAGTATCAGGTTTTATTTTTATTCATTATCTATTACCATTTTATTTAAGTGGCAATAGGTGGAGAGTTTTACAAAATGTCTATATATTTTATAGGAGTTTAGGGTGAACTGCACTTTTTTTTAAATAACACAATAATTTGTAGCTATATTAATAATATTACATTAATGAAAATAATTGTAGAAAACATATATTAAAAACATATAACACAATTGGGTAAATAAATACAAATAATATAAAAATATACATTTTATAATAAAAATAGATTTTTTTAAACAATAATAAACATAAAAAGATATATAATTTAAAACGTATAACAGTAAGTAAAAGAAACAGCAAAAAAAAATTAGCGAGCTCCAATTAAAAACACTTGAAAGGTGTTACATTTACTATTCCTACTCAACATAAACAAACTCATTGAACATATTGGACTTCGGACTCCGATCTAAGCAACAGTACAGAAAGGTTTGGATTTTGGAGAGGTTAGCTTTACTATTCCCACTCTTATTTACGCAACCCAAGAAAAAATGTTGGACTTCAGAGAGGCTACATTTACTATTCCACTCCAGTCTAAGCAAAAGTACGGAAAGTATTGGACTTCAGAAGGGTTGGAATTACTATTCCCACTCTGATCTATGCAACAGTATGGAAGGTTTTGGGTTTAGGAGGGATTAGAGTTACCATTTCCACTCCAGTCTAAGCAACCGTAAGGAAACTGTTGGACTATGGACAGGTTACATTTGCTACTCTCACTCCTATCTAAGTAACAGTAGGGAAAGTGCTGGGCTTCAGAGGAGTTTCATTTCTATTTCCTCTCCAGTCCAAGCAACAGTAGGGAAGGTGTTGAACTTCTGAGCGGTCAAATATACTGTTCCTTTTCTACCCTAAGCAAAAGCATGAAAACTGCTGAATTTTAGAGAGGTTAGATTTACTATTCCCACTGCAATGTACGCGAAGCTTGGAAAGTGTTGGACTTCAGAGGGATTAGATTTACTATTTCCACCCCAATATATACAACAGTAGGGAAAGCTTTGGACTTTGAAAGGGTTAGATTTACTATCCCCACTCCAATTAAGCAAACATAAGGAATGCATTGGATTTGGATGAGCTAGATTTACTATTCCCACTCCAATCTAAGCAACAGTAGGGGGGGTGTTGGACTACAGAAAGGTTCCATATACCATTCTTACACAGCCATTCAAATATTTAAATATCTAAGAAGATCACATGATTGACCATATTTAAACTAAAAACTATATCTTGTATGAATTTAAATAGGATGCAGAATGTGTTATAAATATAGAAAATAAATGTATAAATAAATGAAATATTGAAATAAACATACATAGAATTCATTTCACTAGATACTACTGAACAAGAAACACAAACACGAAAAAGATAAATTGAAATATAAATAAAACAAGAATAAAATTAAAATATAAGAAACACAAAAATAATAAATGGTAATATAATTTCCACTTGTTTATAAATATTATCAATTATGTTATTTCTTTCACAGTCTAAGTAAAACAACAATTGTACATATTAAATAATCAAGGAAATAATTGTATGATCATTTATAAATTAAATATTTAAATAGCTTAAAACAAAGAAACTACAAACCGTACAACATGCTACTAAATTATAGATGACTGATTATACTATACAAAATATAAATTAAAAATGCAAAAGAAAACCCAAATAAATGAAAGAACAATTAAAACATTTAAGCGTTTACATAAGAAAAAAATTAAATATTTAATTTACCTTATATCACTTAACATTAAAAAACTAATATTTAAAATGTATTTAACTTACCAACATATTCCCCTACAAACAAAATGACAGCTACTAAATTATAAATTACTAATTACATTTTAAAAATGAATTTACTCAATGAAAATTACAAACTATATTTTTAAAAAGACAATTATACTAATATTATTAGTATGTATATATATATTTATATATATTTAATTACAATCAATGTTTATTACAAATATATTAAAGTACAGAATATTAATGACAACAATTTTCTTCATATAGATATTGTATAATCGTATATTAAAACCTATATTCTTACTTTTGATAATCTGTTTCACAATATTTTTGCATAGGTGATATTTTTGACAACATGCTTAGGTCACATTATATTTTGGAATCAATATGTGATTAATTGACCATATTTAACAAGTGCCCAGTTTGAAAATGTCCCTTTTCACATGAAAAGTGTAGTTACACAACTGTAAGTGAATTTCTCTACTCCGGAACAAAGCTACCACAAACCTAATTGAAAAATTAGTGTTTAAGACTCTATGTACAAAAGGTCCACTGCTGAAAACATGTATTTCAACTTTGACATGGGCACATTTTAAGGATTCTTTTTGCACACAAACAGCTAGTGCATAACTATCACATTATGTTTCTCTATTCCTGAACAAAGGATTCACCAGCCCCTTTTAAGAAGTCTAGTTGTCTACCCCACACACACCGATGTACAACAATTGGCCTCACGCCTCAAAAATGTTTTTGTTAACATTGCAAAAGACTCCTATATTTACAGTAGGAGCATTCTGAGATTTTTATTCCCATGAAAAAGACAGCTGTACATCAGTCAAAGTACCTTTCTCTACTCTTACACAATGAGCATACCAGTTCAGTCCAGGAATACAATTGGTAAGACTCTTGTATATGATTTGGCCTTCAAATAAGACCTTAAACACTGAGAAAGTCACTCGTAGTTGACGTTGGCACTTCTGAGAAGGTACCTTTTTCCATGAAGAAGGCTGTTGCACCACGTCGCCAAACTACCTTTTTCTACTCTTGTACAAAAAAACACAAGCCTGGCTTAAGAATTTCTATCCTATACTTCAAACATAAAATGTTGGTTCTCAAATGGATGTTTCAACTTTGTGAAAGTTTCCCATGTTTCACCTGGGCACATTTTGAGAATGTGTCTTATCCCATAAAATGCCAGATGTAACACTGCCAACTTGAGTTTTTCTACTCTTGCACAAAGGACAGCTAGCCCCATTCTGGAAACCCACTTACAGAATTTGTGCTTCCAAACACAAGAAATATTTTAAGTTTGTTAAAAAAAAAAGTTTTATGTACATATATACATATTTCTTGAGTGTGAGCCTGGGTAGCTAGAAAGAGCCCCAGGTAGAAGAAATACTTTGAGAAAAATAAGAGCTTTATGACGTGAGGACAATTACATTCTCGAATTATAAGAGACAAAAATTATAATGATGTGCCCGTTCTTAAATCTATTTCTCTTTTGTAAGAATACTAAAGGGTTAGGAAGAATCAGCATGGGGAGTTTGTTGCAATCAGAAATACAGTTTTATCTTCCTGATGGAAACTAGATTTCATAAGACGGTGGCTAGAAAAAAGAATGAGAACTCAGATACTTGGATTATTAAGTAAGTGTGGAACTTGCTGAAGGGACACAGTTTAAACCAGTTAATGCTGCATTTGAAGTGGGATTAATAGATATGGCATAATTCTAGTCTATCTCTGGTGGTGGCTTAAGTACCACTATTATCATATCACATCACATCATCTCAGGTGCATATATAAAGTACACATTCACACCTAGGGGTGTCTTGGTGCTGACTTCAATATTGTTATTGTTATCCAAGTAAATGGTACTTATTGTATTGATTGTATTGATCTCGAAAGGCTGAGTGGAAACAGGAGGATTAAAACATGTGAGAGAGAGAGGTGAAACACGTATACCTCAAGTGGATTAATTCGTTTAATAAGCCACAAGACTAATATGATCCGAATGGGCTCTTCAACATCCCTATAATCACACACATCGCTCTGGAGACTTGAGCATAACTATAAGTGCACACTATCTCCGTGCAATCTCCCAGTGCATACCTATAATCGCACACCATCTCTGTGGGTACCTGGGGATGTCTATAATAACACACTATCTCTATGGGGACATTGGCATGTCTATAACGGCACACTGGCTCTGTGAGGGATTGTACATCCCTATAATCACACACTATCTCTGTGGGACCCTGGGCATGTGTATAATCACACACTATCTCTGTGGGAACCTGGGCATGTCTATAACCACACACTATCTCTGTGGGGACCTATAATCACACACTATCTCTGTGAGGACCTGGGTATGTCTTTAATCACACACTATCTATGTGGTAACCTGGGCATGTGTATAATCACACACTATCTCTGTGGGGACCAGGGCATGTCTATAACCACACACTATCTCTGTGGGGACCTATAATCACACACCATCTCTGAGAGGACCTGGGCATATCTTTAATCACACACTATCTCCGCTGGGACCTGGGCATGTCTTTAATCACACACTATCTATGTGGAAACCTGGGCATGTGTATAATCACACACTATCTCTGTGGGGAGCAGGGCATGTCTATAATCACACACTATCTCAGTGGGGACCTGGACATCCCTATTATCACACACTATCTCTGTGAGGACCTGAGTATGTATTTAATCACACACTATCTCCGTGGGGACCTGGGCATGTCTTTATTCACACACAATCCCTGCGAGAACCTGGGCATGTATATAATCACACACATTCTCTTCGATGACCATGGTAATACTATAGTCACACCATCTCTGTAGGGACCTGGCCATGTGTATAATTACACACTATCTCTGTGGAGACCTGGGGTTATTTATAATCCCACACTATGTCTGTGGGGACCTGGACATCCCTATAATCACACACTATCTCTGTGAGGACCTGGGTATATCTTTAATCATACACTATCTCCATGGGGACATGAGCATCTCTATAATCATACACATTCTCTTTGGTGACCGTGGTAATAATATAGTCAGACACCATCAGCATGGGGAACTGGACATCTCTATATTCACACATTATCTGTGTGTGGACTGGGGCATGACTATTATCACACAGTATAGTATCTCTGTGGGGACCTGAGAATGTCTATAATCACATACTATCTCTTTAGGGATAGTGGTAATGGTATAATCACACACTATCTCTGTGGGGACCTGGACATCAATATAATCCATCGCACACTATGTTTGTGGGGAATTAAACATGAGTGCTATCACACACTATCTCTGTGGGGACCTGTGGTTCACTATAATCCCACAACACCTCTGCAGGGCTTCAGCATGACTATAATCACACACTACCTGTGACTCCACCTCAGCATCACTATAATCACAGATCATTTTTGCAGTAATCTGAACATGACTAATATAATACACAATTTCTCCAGGAACCTGAATATTTCTATAATAATCCTCTTTATATAGCGAGTTGAACATGACTATCATAACACTTTTTATAGGGGGACTTGAATATGATTGTGACCACACACTCTCTCTGTGAGGACTTGAACATAACTACAATTTTACACCATCACTGAGGGGAACTTGATTATGAAGAAAATTACACTCTTTCACTATGGGGACTTGAGACTGATTATAATTAAATGCTATATCTGTGGGGACCAGGGCACAATTGTAATGTCATACTATTTATGCATGAACGTCAGCATGAGTATCATCGTACACAATGGAGGACTTGAACATCACTATCATAACACTCTCTATGTGGGGACTTGAACATGATTATAATCACACATTATCTATGCGGAGACTTGAACATGACTGTAATCACACACTGTCTCTGTGTAGACCTGGTAATTACTGTAATAACACATTGTTTCTGCATGAACAGCAGCATGACAATCATTATACACTCTCTCTCGGGGTACTTGAACATGACTATGACCAAACACTATATCTCTAGGGACCTGGGCATGACTATAATAATCAGACACTATCTTTTTGATGATTTGAGCATAACTATGATGACATGCTATCTGTGTGGCAACTTGGACATCACTCTAATGATACACTATCTCATGTGGCTTCAACATAACTGTCACCACACACTAGCTCTACAGAGAATTAAGTATTATTATAATCACACACCATCTCTGCAGGGGCTTTAACATAAATATAATCACACTCTGTCTATGGGGACTTCAGAGTGACTATAATTAAACACTTTATCTTTGGGAACCAGGGCATCAATATAATCATGCACTATCTCTGTGGGGGCTTGAAAATGACTATCACAGCACACTATCTCTGATAGCTCGAGAACATTTCATATGCCATATCTTTGGGGACTATTATTGTACAGCCGTACCAAGACAATGGTGGAGTTGATGCAAAAAAAGGTAATCTCAACTTGGCTTTCCCATCTGACCACAATGCATACTCTTTTATTTAAAGGGATTTAACTGTTCACTGTTTCCTTGTCCCTTAATGTTTGTAAGAAGTCAGCAATACACCAAATATCTGAAAATGCCTTTCCGTGGACTTTATATACTATATTTTTCTACTGAGAACTGCATTCTCAAATTCCATCTGGTGGAAGCTCCTAGGACACAAAGAGATATTCATATATCTCTAAACTATCATGTAATATAGGTAAAGCAGAGAAAAACAACATTTAGCCAACTGTTTGTGAATGTATTCAATCAGAAATTATAATTATTGAGTAAGTCCCCGCAAGGATAGTAAGACATGTTCAAGTCCCCACAAAGATGGTTCTGTGCGCACGAATAAATAACAATATATTTGCAGATTTGAAGCAGGATCCTATATAATGAATTTTTTCTTAACATTTTTCTGTTATTGGTATGCTTTTCAAACATTGGGAAAGGTTAGTCCCCACAAGGCAGGTGTTCACACATAGTCCCCACAAGGATGGTAACGTGTGTGTGTGTGTGCACGCGTGCATGCGTGCGTGTGTGTGTGTGTGTGTGTCTATACACACATTTTGTTCACAAGCAATTCTTATATGTAATTTCTGTTGTATTGGCCTGGAAAGTAGAATTTGTCCTCAAACTCAGGAGAGTCTTCCAGAGGATAATCACTGACAAACTTGAGATGTCAGACTAATTACCCTTGTCATCCTTTATTGTTTCAGGAATGGAACCACAACAAACTTTTTCAGTGGCAAATGGAGCATATTGCTATGTTATCCTCATGCTGGAAAAACATAACAAAGTCCCATACTGGAGAGGAGAGCTTTCCTATTGTGGCAAAGCATGAAGGACGAGAGGTGAATATGTGGGTATGTTGTTTGCCTTTCTGTAGGGCGTGCTGATAATGTGGTAGAGGTGGGGGTGGTAGCAGCTGCAGGATTCTGGGGTCTTGCAAATATGGACTCCAGTAGTGTTGGTGGAACCACATACCACTGAGCTTGTTAAATAGAGCTGCTCTGTATCTCCTCTCTGCCACTGTTAAATCTAATGATCATTGGCTCATCATCATCATCATCCTCCCCACCAATACCTTCTTCACATGCAAGGCTTTCAGGAACCTTCCTTTTCCTTTGTCTCATGGACTCAGTCGGAGTCCAATCCCTGAAAGCTCATCAGCAGGGGGGCTTGAAGAAGATCCCCCCTTGCTGGAGATCGTGAAACTGTAGGCAGAAGAACAGTCTTCTCAGCAGCATCTTGCTCGGTAAGAACTTCAACGTAATGTTCTACTCCTACTTGCAGACAATCTTGCGGACTGGGACTCCTGTTGAATTTCCTGCGATGATTCAGTTTGTGGCTGAGAGAATTCCATTTCAGAGTCACTGTTCTCCATGGCTTCAGTCACTGCAGCGCAGAGATACATGGTCTTTGGTTTGGCTATGGTGGTGCAGTTGACACAGGAGTAATCCTTTCAGCCTCTTTCTGCCCATAGGATGGTGCAGCATGTACATGTTTCCTAAAAAAGGATGAGGGCTTGATGACTTTCTTAGTGGGAACCTCCTTCTGTGTGGCCATCTTCTTAGCACTAACAGTTAACACTTAGGGGCCATTTCCGATTCCGGCCGCAAAACGAACTGACCGACACAGACCCGGAACGAATACTGACCGACATGGACCGACATGGACCAGCGCCGTACGACCCGTGCAGTACTATGCAACGCGTGTGAATTACAACCGACACGTACGGAATACAAGCCGTACGACCGAGCAGTAGGGAAAATAGTGATCCGGCCGGAAAACTGACGCGATTTTCACCGACCGACACGAACCCGGAATGAACCCGACCGACCCGTACCCGCGATGTACGATTAGCGCAGTACGATGCAATGCGTGTAAAAGCAGACCGACTCGCATGGAGACCAAGCCGCACATCCGACACGCACAGACAACCCAACACACAAGCAATAGAGACCGCCGCGAACGACGCGTACCAAACACAGAAGAGAGGCAGCGTGAACGAGGCGGAGAAGCCCGCACGAGACAACAGCAGCGTCCGTTTCCGTCACATGAACGTCTTCTTCATGCCTACAAAACACAAAGGAAAAAAGACAAAAAAAGGACCAAACAAGCAATGACAAAGCCAATAAATACCAAAAAAAAACATGGGCCAAAGACACACCCACAACTCCAACTATATAAAGGACTACAATAACTACCATCATCCCTTGCAAACAGGAGACACAGCCAGCAGCAAACACCAGTATACAGTAACCACAGACACACTCACAACTCACACATCACACAACTAACACACCATCAGCACCTCACACAAAAGCACACACACATACACACAGCAAAACCAACACCAACCCACCATCACTTGCACCCTCACACACACATCCCTCACCACCACCACCCATCACCATGCCTCCAAAGAAGAATCCAAAGTTCACAGATAGTGAGTTAGAAGTGCTGGTAGACGAGATCATCAGAGTAGAGCCACATTTGTTTGGTACATTGGTTCAAAGGACCCCCATCTCACAGAAAACCAAGATGTGGGCGAGGATTGTGGACAAGGTGAATGCACAAGCACCAGCAAGGCGCACAAAGGACGACATCCAGAACAGGTGGTATGACGTGCGCAGGAGGGTCAAGAAACTCATCGAAAAAGATAAAGCCCTGAGTCAGTGCACCGGCGATGGCCCTCCTGCCAAACCAGTCTACTTCAGGCCCTGGGAGGAGAAGGTGCGGGACATCCTACCACCAGAGAGCGTCCATGGTCTAACAGACATCCCAGAGCCTGGTGAGTACACAAACAACATACCCAAGATTGTGTGGCAAGGGGACAGTGAAACCATGCACCGCAAGCAAAGCTACACTAACCAATAGATAATCAGCCCAAGATGTGTATGCCAGTCAGACACACACAATACCTGCCATCTCATAGTGACTA
Organism: Triturus cristatus; assembly: GCF_964204655.1. Classification (NCBI taxonomy): domain Eukaryota; kingdom Metazoa; phylum Chordata; class Amphibia; order Caudata; family Salamandridae; genus Triturus; species Triturus cristatus. Next base: position 287,916,842 of record NC_140580.1, read on the forward strand.
GGGACTGTGTCATGACATGCGCCAACCTGCAAACAAATAGAGCAAGCCAGTGGCACTAAGCCAAATACACCGTGCCAGACAGTTTGACACCACAAACACACCACCTCACAGTGCAGCTGACTGTCAGGAAGGAATAGTGGGGATGCAGGTGAAGTGAGTGTAGCCAAAATCATGATGGGGCCTGTAGTCACAGATAATGCTCCCCCTCCTTATTGGCCCATCAAGACCTCTCTGAAACATGCTCACATCACAGGGAGTGGAAAATGACTGACAAGATGACTGACACTGGGTCCTGCTGTGGGGAGCACAAGGCCCTGCTAGGGCTTGTGTGCAAATCAGAAGCAGGACACCACTGACATGACATCCTGAAAGACAACTTGCACTTCCTACAATGGAAGCACGTTTCATGATGGCAAGGAGGACTGACAGCCCTGACCATACTACTCAGCATGGGGAGACACCCACCCCCCAACACAAACTCCACACAACTCACCGGATACAATGCATTGACACACACCTCATTGAAATATCAGCAAAATATACCCTATACTGGGTGCTGCTGTGTGAAGCACAGGGGCTCGCTTGGGACTTGTAGCCAAACAAACACCAGGATTTCACAGTAAGCCATCTTGCCATTGCTGTCACAACCCCTCACAGGGAAGCAGAGTCAAGAGGGAGGAAGCATGGGCATGCTGGGAAGGGGGGTGTAGCCAAGAATATGATGGAAGTCGCAGTCACAGAAAACCTACACCCACCCACATGGCCCAGCAAGACCAAACTGAACCATACTCGCCTCACAGGGAGTGGGAAGGGACTGACAAGATGTCTGACACTGGGCTCTGTTGTGGGGAGCACAAGGCCATGCTGGGACTTGTAGCCAAACAAACACCAGGATTTCACAGTCAGCCATCTTGCCAGTGCTGTCACACCCCCTCACAGGGAAGCAGAGTCAAGAGGGAGGAAGCATGGGCATGCTGGGAAGGGGGTTGTAGCCAAGAGTATGATGGGAGTCACAGTCACAGACAACCTACACCCACCCACATGGCCCAGCAAGACCAAACTGAACCATACTCGCCTCACAGGGAGTGGGAAGGGACTGACAAGATGTCTGACACTGGGCTCTGTTGTGGGGAACACAAGACCATGCTGGGACTTGTAGCCAAACAAACACTAGGATTTCACAGTCAGCCATCTTGCCATTGCTGTCACACCCCCTCACAGGGAAGCAGAGTCAAGAGGGAGGAAGCATGGGCATGCTGGGAAGGGGGGTATAGCCAAGAGTATGATGGGAGTCGCAGTCACAGGCAACCTACGCCCACCCACATGGCCCAGCAAGACCAAACTGAACCATACTCACCTCATAGGGAGTGGGAAGGGACTAACAAGATGTCTGACACTGGGCTCTGTTGTGGGGAGCACAAGGCCATGCTGGGAAATGGCCAACAACAATATCAAACTCTGTCTGTGACAAGCTGGGAAAAAGCAGTGTACAGGCAGGCATCTGTTTGAACAGTAGAAAATGTCATGTTTGTGAACCAACGATGTATGTAGAAACATAAATCACATTGTGTGTCTCTTCCAAACACAGATTGTGCTGGGCACCCAGCACCAAATGACGAGGATTCCCAGTCCCAGACTCTGGTCGACACTGAGCTCTCTGGTCTGACTCTCTCACTGTCCTCTTCGGATGACGACGACCAACCTGGCCCCTCCGGTGTGAGCCATCATGCAGCACCAGCAGCATCAACATCTGCCCCCCCTGTACCCACGCCTCCAGCATCTGGACACCGACAGGGCCCTCCCAACACGGACAGACCAAGGATAATCATCACCCACAGCACAGGGACACAGGACCCCCCAGAAGCTATAGCCAACACCACCAGCAACACCACCCAAGGGGTCCCAGTGTCACCTGTGCGTACCGCCGCTGGTCCTGCCTGTGTGGAGAGGGGTGCTGGGAGGGGTGGGAGGCACAGGGCGCGCCTTGCAGAGGGGTCTGGACTGCATGATGGCCCTCAACTGGCATGCATCTTAGATGCGTACCAGGATAGCACTGGACGACATCCAGAACAGGTGGTATGACGTGCGCAGGAGGGTCAAGAAACTCATCGAAAAAGATAAAGCCCTGAGTCAGTGCACCGGCGATGGCCCTCCTGCCAAACCAGTCTACTTCAGGCCCTGGGAGGAGAAGGTGCGGGACATCCTACCACCAGAGAGCGTCCATGGTCTAACAGACATCCCAGAGCCTGGTGAGTACACAAACAACATACCCAAGATTGTGTGGCAAGGGGACAGTGAAACCATGCACCGCAAGCAAAGCTACACTAACCAATAGATAATCAGCCCAAGATGTGTATGCCAGTCAGACACACACAATACCTGCCATCTCATAGTGACTGGGGACTGTGTCATGACATGCGCCAACCTGCAAACAAATAGAGCAAGCCAGTGGCACTAAGCCAAATACACCGTGCCAGACAGTTTGACACCACAAACACACCACCTCACAGTGCAGCTGACTGTCAGGAAGGAATAGTGGGGATGCAGGTGAAGTGAGTGTAGCCAAAATCATGATGGGGCCTGTAGTCACAGATAATGCTCCCCCTCCTTATTGGCCCATCAAGACCTCTCTGAAACATGCTCACATCACAGGGAGTGGAAAATGACTGACAAGATGACTGACACTGGGTCCTGCTGTGGGGAGCACAAGGCCCTGCTAGGGCTTGTGTGCAAATCAGAAGCAGGACACCACTGACATGACATCCTGAAAGACAACTTGCACTTCCTACAATGGAAGCACGTTTCATGATGGCAAGGAGGACTGACAGCCCTGACCATACTACTCAGCATGGGGAGACACCCACCCCCCAACACAAACTCCACACAACTCACCGGATACAATGCATTGACACACACCTCATTGAAATATCAGCAAAAGATACCCTATACTGGGTGCTGCTGTGTGAAGCACAGGGGCTCGCTTGGGACTTGTAGCCAAACAAACACCAGGATTTCACAGTAAGCCATCTTGCCATTGCTGTCACAACCCCTCACAGGGAAGCAGAGTCAAGAGGGAGGAAGCATGGGCATGCTGGGAAGGGGGGTGTAGCCAAGAATATGATGGAAGTCGCAGTCACAGAAAACCTACACCCACCCACATGGCCCAGCAAGACCAAACTGAACCATACTCGCCTCACAGGGAGTGGGAAGGGACTGACAAGATGTCTGACACTGGGCTCTGTTGTGGGGAGCACAAGGCCATGCTGGGACTTGTAGCCAAACAAACACCAGGATTTCACAGTCAGCCATCTTGCCAGTGCTGTCACACCCCCTCACAGGGAAGCAGAGTCAAGAGGGAGGAAGCATGGGCATGCTGGGAAGGGGGTTGTAGCCAAGAGTATGATGGGAGTCACAGTCACAGACAACCTACACCCACCCACATGGCCCAGCAAGACCAAACTGAACCATACTCGCCTCACAGGGAGTGGGAAGGGACTGACAAGATGTCTGACACTGGGCTCTGTTGTGGGGAACACAAGACCATGCTGGGACTTGTAGCCAAACAAACACTAGGATTTCACAGTCAGCCATCTTGCCATTGCTGTCACACCCCCTCACAGGGAAGCAGAGTCAAGAGGGAGGAAGCATGGGCATGCTGGGAAGGGGGGTATAGCCAAGAGTATGATGGGAGTCGCAGTCACAGGCAACCTACGCCCACCCACATGGCCCAGCAAGACCAAACTGAACCATACTCACCTCATAGGGAGTGGGAAGGGACTAACAAGATGTCTGACACTGGGCTCTGTTGTGGGGAGCACAAGGCCATGCTGGGAAATGGCCAACAACAATATCAAACTCTGTCTGTGACAAGCTGGGAAAAAGCAGTGTACAGGCAGGCATCTGTTTGAACAGTAGAAAATGTCATGTTTGTGAACCAACGATGTATGTAGAAACATAAATCACATTGTGTGTCTCTTCCAAACACAGATTGTGCTGGGCACCCAGCACCAAATGACGAGGATTCCCAGTCCCAGACTCTGGTCGACACTGAGCTCTCTGGTCTGACTCTCTCACTGTCCTCTTCGGATGACGACGACCAACCTGGCCCCTCCGGTGTGAGCCATCATGCAGCACCAGCAGCATCAACATCTGCCCCCCCTGTACCCACGCCTCCAGCATCTGGACACCGACAGGGCCCTCCCAACACGGACAGACCAAGGATAATCATCACCCACAGCACAGGGACACAGGACCCCCCAGAAGCTATAGCCAACACCACCAGCAACACCACCCAAGGGGTCCCAGTGTCACCTGTGCGTACCGCCGCTGGTCCTGCCTGTGTGGAGAGGGGTGCTGGGAGGGGTGGGAGGCACAGGGCGCGCCTTGCAGAGGGGTCTGGACTGCATGATGGCCCTCAACTGGCATGCATCTTAGATGCGTACCAGGATAGCACTGGAGGATTTGGCCAGGTAGTGGGGATCCTCAAGGACATGCAACACGAGCAGGTCTCCCACCATGCCCGCATAGAGGCCAAGTGGGATGACATCACTGCGGTGCATCGGGACATACTACAATGCCTCCGCCAGATCAACACCAACCTGTCCACACCCCCCTGTGTGCCCACAACATCTGTCGCAATGTGGAAATTTAGCTCGCGAACTGAACATTATCTGCGCCATCTTGTCTCTCCCCAGCGCGACACACTGGAAAGCGCACGACAGCCATTTTTGGCACCCTGGTCTCTCCCTGCTCATTGCCGATCGCCAGCGCGTCCCCCTGGCGCTGCGAGCATTCCCCCACGCGCCGGCCCCCCCCGCTCTCTCATACACGGGCCATAAACCCTCTCCTTCTGCACGACCCTGCCATGGAACCACATCCCACGCCTGACCGACATCCCATACATGGTCATGCATCTCTTTGATAACCCCCTTCCTCTGCGCCCAATTGTCCGAACCGATCCCAGGCCATCACCTAGCCCTGCAGATGCAGTTTATTGCCCCTACCGTAAGGGAAACACCCCACATCAAAGGGATTACAGTAGATCAAGGCCCCCCACCCCCTGAGACCCGACCAGTCGCACACACCCCCGGGAATTGGCGGAATGTCCAGCTGTGTGATAGCCATCTCCTACTGTGGGTGGGGTGGGGACTTCCACTGTAGATATGTGTGGGAACGAGCTTGAAGTGGGGATTCTGAGGATGTTCTTTCATGTATCAAAGCGATCTCAAGAATGTGCCATGTATGATAAACCTGCAATAAAGTCATAAACCTGTGTATAAGAGGCCAGGCCTCAGAGATGCAGGGAGAGCACCTCGTGACGATACCTCGCTGTCTGATCTGATGTGTTCCACTCCGACGGAATAAAACTTTGTTTCCTGCCTTCCAGTCTCCGGCGCCTGCCTCTTTGTTGGTTTAGCATCGAATGGTATAAGAGGCGATTACCGCCGGGCAATACTTGAAAGGTTATCGACTACGACTGCCGCTACCATTTAACAATTGGCGTCCCAAGCGTGGGGCCCATCAGCGACACGTGGATCCAGTGGGAGAGGTCCCGACGACAGAGTGAACGACTGCAACGATCGGGAGAGCTCCTGCCCGATAGACCCTCGTCTGGCAGCCGATCATCCGAACTTCACTGGTTCCGAGCAGACCTCTCTCGAGTGATCTACGGTCCTGACTGGGAACCATCAGGAGTGCCGCGGCAAATACGGAGAGTAGAGGACCATCGGGCGCTGGAGGCGGAAGACAAGAAACTGTCCACGCGGTCCGGGTAAGGTCTTGAAACACGACAAATTGCGAAAACGATCGATTGATTGATTGAAAATACTAGTATTGCTTATTGATTGTTCTCTTTGAGATATTCGCTGTCTACAAACGGGGAGGAGTAGAAATACTCTCTCTCTCCCTTTGCAGATAGTGAAGGGTAGGTAACGCAGACTTTTGTCCCCATTGTAACCCGTCGTGCCTAACTTTATCTCCCCACTGATTGATTGTCCGAACATTGATTGTTTTGAAGAATAGTGCTCTTTGAGATATTCTCTGTTTGCAAATAACGTAGAATAGAAATATTCTGTCTAGTCTTTGCAAATAGTGAATGGTAGGTAACGCAGACTTTTGTCCCCATTGTAACCCGTCGTGCCTATCTTTATCTCCCCATTGATTGATTGATTGTCCGAACACTAGTTGTTCGATATTGGTTCTTTGGAGGTATTCTCTGCTTACAAATAACGAGGAATAGAGATATTCTATCTGGTCTTTGCAAGCAGTGAAAAGATAGGTAGTGCTGACTTTTGTCCCCGTTGTAACCCGTCATGCCTATCTTCTCCCCACTGATTGGTAGTTGGTTCTGCCCGGACCGCTTATTAGAGGTGGACCACCCGGCTCCACTGGAGGGCACCCCTAATAAGGACATGTTCACTAAATATGGACTAGTCGCCGTAGCTTATAGCAAGCTATGGCATAAATATACAAAGAAGGACCCCGAGAGTCAGTGGCCACTGATGGGATCCTTCGACGACCATAAAATAGAAATGCTAGAAATAGCTCTGCGTGGTAATAAAACAACACCTACTATGCTTGACAGTATCGGCATGTGGCGCAAAGAAGCAACACAACGGAAAAAGAGGGAAGAAGTAAAAGCAGAAAAAGAATTACGAAAGGCAGCTCACCTTGCCGCTAGAAAGTTAGAGGAAGAAATAAAGGAGAGAAGGGAAGCTAAACTAAGACAAGAGCCTGAAACATCAGGCCAGTACCCTGTTAGGACCCCCTCTATGCTCTACCCTGAGTTGTCTTCTAAGCAACGAACGAATGACGAATTGCTATTAGGTCCCCCGATCATTTACATGCCCCCTCCATACGCACCCTCCCAACCGGTAGTGCAACACCCACAACCCCCAAACACAAGCGAAAGCAGTACCGGGGCCTCGGTCTTCACGGCCTCCGCGCCGGCCGAGCCTCGTGTACTGAACACAACGTTGGCGATAACGTTGGATGACCCTGAGATGAGAAAGAAAGATTCCACCAGAATGAATCGACTAACAAAGGATGAACGAGCAGGAATCGACAAGATAGTAAGGACACTGGTGGAGCGAAAGGAAAGTGAGGAGTATATAACAGACGTTTATAACTCGTATGCCGACAACCGCAGACGACACTTTGTCGTACGACTTTGTTATCACGCCCTGAATACATATGAGGATAGGTACCACGATAAAGGCCCCGAAGGCTTAGCGGCCCTATATAGGAAGGTAGACATTGGGGAAGAAGGAGAGGGTGATGTGACGGACCTCTTCACTCGTACACTCGAGGTCTACCGGCACCTTAAAGAGCACAGACAGACAACCAAAGCAGAAACCCCCATAGCGACTAAGCCCCAGGCAGGAAGGGCTGATACCATGATGCCCATCAAAGAGGCCGCCCCCTACTGGGTCCCCCCACGAGGTCAGGGAACACATGACGACATCAACCACCAAGATGCGAAGGGAAGGGTTGTATATAATTGGGTCTACCAGCCATGGGACCGACAAGACATTTTGACCTTTAGAAAAACCCTACCCGACTTGAGAAAGAACCCGACTGCCTTCTACACTGAACTAGGTACAGCCTTAGGTTCAACAATAATGACCTTAGCAGATATCGACTTGTTCTTCGGGTTATGTCTGCCGGCTGATGTGTGGAAGCAAATCCGGAAAGTTGACCACGCTGAGCCGTTCGGATATACTTGGGTACAACTTGATACCATAGACAAACAGCGAGAACCGGGACAGAAACCCCCGAAAGCCATATTGGAGCTCCCAGACAAGATTGTACAGAAGTTGAAGACCCTAATCCCAGAAAGAAAGGTAGACTGGTCGATAGTGACGGCTTGTCGCCAGAAACCCCAGGAGGATGTGTCTGAATACTTCTCTCGATTCGAGACCGTGTTTTCCGATTATAGTGGCCAGGACATGACCACTGCAACCGGACATCACCTCTTTGTCCAGAATTATGTGAAGGGTCTGTCACAAGAAGTCTCCCAGAAGCTACAGACCAGCGAGAGTAGTTGGGCAGCCTCCAAACCCGCAGCGATCCTCCAGATGGCCCAATACTACGAAAACCAAAAGAATGAGAACGATAGGGCGTCCGAGAGGAAGAAAAAGGGACTGAAGGAGAGGGTAATGATAGCACAGTTGCAAGGGGTGACCATAGAAAGGGAGCCCCCAAAAGGGAATTACCAACCAACCACCTCTATAAAGCTACCCCCTAGAGACCAAACACCTGCACCCTACAACGGACGGAGAGATTTAGATGGGAACCAATGTGCGTTTTGTAGAGGGTTCGGACACTGGAAATCCCAGTGCCCGGTCCTTCTGGAAATGAACAAAAATAGGGACCCCAGAGACATAGCATATGACCCCAGAAATAGAGGACAGGGACGAGGGTACGCGAACGACACCATCAACGACAGGCCAGGCAGACCAAACACCTTTGATCGCCCCCGACAAAACCAGTGTCAGCAGTCCGACTACGAAAGCACCCATGACTTTGCATAGGACTGCCAGGGGCAAGGGAGGGATCCAGTCGAACTCCGTGTTGACCAGCAAGGTCCTTACGTCACTGCTAAGGTCTTGGGCACAAAGTCTCCATTCCTGGTAGATACTGGGGCGACACGTAGTGCGTTATCTAAACGACTGATTCCTAGGGCACCCTTGTCTGGCTCACACGTAACCTCAATAGGCTTCGATGGAACACCCTCCACTAACCCCTTATCAGCACCAATCTCCTTTGACTTAGAAGATAACGCCACTGACACGACCTTTCTGCTCTCCTCCAACACCCCCGATGCTATTATGGGACTCGATTTGCTAAAACACTTCCGAGCTACCATCAGATGTTCCCCAGACGGAGTTCGAGTCATCCTGCACGATAACCCAGATCTGTTCAGACCTTGTCACACACGACGTATGCTCTCTATAACTGATGCTCACCTGTCCCTACTCGACACGTTACCCTCACATCTATGGGCTAAAACCGACTCAGATGTAGGGCGCATGGTGATCGACCCAGTACACATAACCGTCCGACCGGACGCAGTGCTACCAAAGCTTCCACAGTATCGAATATCGCCCGAAGGTGAGAAGGCATTGGTGGAAATCATCCAGTCCCTAGTCAATGCAGGAGTAGTAGAAGAAGTAGTCAGTAATGTTTGCAACAGCCCTATCCTACCCATTGTAAAGAAGCAAGGCGAGGGAGATGAGAAAGCATACCGCTTCATTGTTGACTTACGAGAAGTTAACAAAGTAGTCGTACCTCAGTACCCCGTGGTCTCAGACATCACCACCATCCTCACCCTAATTCCGTCCACTGCCACCACCTTTACTGTTATTGATCTCAAGAACGCATTCTTCTCCATCCCCATCCACCCAGACAGCCGCTACCTGTTCGGCTTCACTTTAAAAGCCCGGTCGTACAGATTCTGTAGGGCACCCTAAGGCTACACTGAGAGTCCCAGCATTTATAGCCAAGCCCTCAAGAGACAACTAGATGCAGTCCAATTACCCGATGGAGTGGTGTTAATACAGTACGTCGACGACATTCTTTTGGCGGCCGACACCACCCCACTTGCTGTCACAGCCACCAGTCACCTCCTCCACTTCCTCGCGGAGAACGGTCACAAGGTCTCCAGGAAGAAGTTACAGTTCTGCCAACCCCAAGTGACATACCTAGGCCACCTCCTATCCAAGGACGGGAGGAAACTTACCCCTGACCGAATTCAGACCATCCTAGAAACCCCTGTTGCCAAAACTCAGAAGCAAGTGCGGTCTCTAGAAGGCCTCACCTCCTTTTGTCGACAGTGGTTGCCAAACTTCAGCCTTATTGTAAAACCTCTGCTTTCCCTGTTGGCTAAAGATGTCCCCTTCCCCCTCCTCTGGACACCCGAATGCCAATCCTCCTTCAAAGAATTACGAGACGCCCTCTGCTCGGCCCCAGTCCTAGGAACCCCAGACTACACTAAACCTTTCTCCCTCTTCACCCACGAAAGGGAGGGATGCGCATTGTCTGTCCTAACCCAGTCCATAGGTCCTAAACAACGCCCTTGTGCCTACTTCTCTGCCACTCTTGACCCTGTAGCCAGAGCTTTGCCCGCCTGCCTTTGAGCAGTAGCCGCTGCTGCTGTCTCTATCCGGCAAAGTGAGGGGATCGTGCTCTCGAACCCCCTCACTGTATTGGTACCCCATGCGGTTGACACCCTCCTGAACCAGACCAAGACTCAACACCTGACTAGCGCATGACTGACTGGCTATGAACTGACTCTGCTTGCACCCCACATCACATTGAAACGATGCACCACTCTGAATCCAGCCACTCTACTACCTCTCCCTGACACTGACCCCAATGCACCCCCTATACATGACTGCGTGACTCTCACCGACGAACAGACCAAGAGTAGGGTTGACCTTCTAGATACTGCCTTCCCGGACCCTGACGGAGAACTATGGGTGGATGGCTCATGCATCAAGCTCCCCGATGGCACCACTTCAGCTGCCTATGCAGTCACCACAGCCCGAACAGTTGTTGAGACAGCCCGCATCACACAGAGGTCCGCACAGGCGGCTGAACTGATTGCTCTCACACGAGCATGCATCCTGGCAGCAGGGACAACCGCAAACATTTACACAGACAGCCAATACGCCTTCGGGGTAGTTCACCACTTTGGGCTCCTTTGGAAGGAGAGGGGATTCTTGACTTCCCATGGCACACCCATCCTGCATGGAGATCTAGTCTCTGCCCTGACCGAAGCAGTCCTCCTCCCCACACGGCTGGCTGTGATCAAATGCCAGGCACACAAGAAAGTGACAGACATTATAGGACAAGGAAATGCACTAGCTAACATTACTGCCCGAACCACAGCCGAGAATAGGTCCACGACACGTATGTACGTAACCAGGTCACAAACTGAGAAATGGAAGGATGCTAGGGAAACGATTAGGGACATCCAATTAGCTAGCTCACCACACGAATTAACTGAATGGGCACGGGTGGGATTGAGGGACGACGACGGTTGCTGGCGAACTAAAGACTCGAACAAATGGTTGCTACCTGACTCATACTTGATCCCCATGCTGACCATGGCACACTCCCCCGCACACATAGGGTCTGCTCCCATGATCGAACTCATCTCCAAAGTCTGGCACAACGACAAAATCTCAGACTCAGCCAAACGTCTGGTCCAACAATGCCTGGTCTGCCTCCAACACAACCCTGGGAAAGGAACTGCTGTACCCCGGGGAGGGTTTGGGGTTCCCAATCACCCCTTTGAAGTCCTACAAATGGACTACGTCCAGTTAGAAAGGTGCCAAGGTTTGAAGTACGTACTTGTCGTTGTGTGCGCCTTCAGCAAGTGGGTGGAAGCCTACCCAACCCGCGACAACACCGCTATGACTACCGCAAAATTACTACTGAAAGAATTCTTCCCCCGGTACGGCCTTTGTCGAATTTTGTGGAGCGACAACGGCCCCCACTTTGTGGCCGAGGTTATCCAACTCATATTAAAGGGGCTGGGTGTAAAACAGAAGTTCCATGCGGTCTTCCATCCCCAATCTGCAGGCTTGGTTGAGCGACATAATGCCACATTGAAGCTTAAAATAGCAAAAATAGTTGCCACCACAGGACTGAAATGGCCAGACGCTCTCCCGCTAGCATTGCTATCAATGCGTTCCACCCCCACCAAACACCACTTAACCCCCTACGAGGTCGTCTTCGGGCGGCCCATGAACCTTTGGACTGCACCGAAACCAACATCCATCCACGACGTCCTCATGTCTGACTATTTGTACAACCTAACTAAAATGTTGTCTGTTGTCCATCAGCAGGTGCTGCAAGCCATTCCCGACGTTTCCAGGGGCCCCGGGCACGACATCCAACCGGGTGACTTTGTCTTAGTGCGTAACTTCCAGCGCACCAAGAGTCTGGAGCCCCGGTGGACGGGCCCTCTGCAAGTCCTGATCACCACCCGAACAGCTCTTCGAGTGGAGGGGAAGCGCAATTGGCTGCATGCACACCACTGCAAGAAGGTATCATCGACCCTGACGACCACGGACAACATCACCGCCCAAGAGGAACTTCTGGACAAAGACCGACCATCCCTGAGCCACTGCCCGGATACAGAGACACTAGAATTAACAAAATATCCCGATCCCACTGTGCCATCCAAAGAAGGGTATAACCTACGACGAAAGGAGGGAACTTCGGCTAAGCAGACCACAAACTAAGTTGAAATCTCAGAGCTGTTGCCTAGCCACCTCAAAGGCCACCAGGAGAGAAACTAAACAAAGTCTGTGGTTCTGCCCGCTACCGAGTCCCTTGAAGGTGATGGAAGCATCCGACATGAAGATGATGGAAGCAACCGGACGCCCAAAGATCCACTACAAAATCCCAAAGACTGACAAAATGCACAGCTCAAAGACTATTGCACTTTTCATTACCCTTCTCTTTTGCCTTCTCCTCATGGTCACCTTCTGGATCATGGAGGAGAGCGCACCCGCCCATAAGACATTGCTGACCACCGTTCCACCTATCACCATGAAAGAACACCATCTGATCTCACTTTCACCCCAACTCCGAGAAAGGCGTAAGGAGTTCTGGAATAACTCTTTTGTGCAGTTGCTCCACCAACACAATCTTGCCTCCAATGCCACTAATTGCTGGATCTGTGGATTGCTACCACATGCCACTGGACACTCTATCCCTTTCATCCCTTCACCTTTTTCGGTCCATGGTTCCTGCCTCGCCTGGCTAATCCTCCTGCAGGAAAGCTACAAGGACAATGCCACTTCCGGCAAAACTGTGTCACACTTCTACCATGGGTTCTGGCTGAACAAAACTGGAAAAACTTCTGCCCCCTTCTGTCCTCTGAGATCAAACACTTCCTTTCACATGGACATCCCTGCCAAAGAACGAGTTGAAATGCAGGTGTTTAACAACCCAGCCAGACCCACCTTCTCTTACCTCCGGAAACGAACGGCCACCACCCTAACAGTGGCCCTATCCGTCATCAACATCACTGGACTCGTGTGCCTCGAAGGTCTGGGGGCGCAGCTGGTGGGCCACAGCTCCTGCCTCATCACCCGAACATTGGACTCAGTTGATCCACCCTCCTTTGTTGCCTCCCCAAATATGTACTTCGTCTGTGGTACTAAGGCCTACACCTGGCTTCCGAAAGGTTGGAGAGGCACCTGCTACATCGCTTTTGTCCTTCCTCCGACATATGTGGCTCCAGCAAACCATCACCGACAGAAACGTGCCAAAGACATTGTGCAAGCCGACTCCACCGGACCACAGTTCATGGACGCAGTAAAAGGACTTGTTCCACTCTGGGGTCCAATGGCAAACAGCCGTGCCATCCGCCACTTAACTCAGGCAGTCGAAACGGCGATGAACATTACGGCTGGCATCCTCGCCAACAACACCGCCGAGCTTCAGGCCGTCCGCCTGGTGGCTCTTCAGAACCGCCTCGTTCTAGATGTGGTTCTGGCTGATCGTGGAGGAGCATGCCGCATCATTGGGTCCAGCTGTTGTACCTACGTACCGGATAACTCACCCTCAGTCTACAAAGCAATTGAACACCTCCACAGACTTTCCGCAGAGGTTCATCAGGAGCAAGAAGAATGGTCACTGGGAAGTTGGTTTTGGGACACTATTAGAAGTTGGGGATGGAGGCTGTTTTCATTTCTCCTAATACCAATTGTGATACTATGTGGATGTTGCTTGGGGATTCAGTGTCTGCCACCTTTATGTTCGCTTTTTATGAACTGCATCTGCCCTAAGACTTTGAACTTTGAAGTGGAGCGAATGAAAGCTTTGTATGAGGTGGAAGTTCGTAGTATTATGGGGATAGATCCGAACTAAACAAGCTGGCGAGATATGTTAAAGGGAGGACTGTGGAAATTTAGCTCGCGAACTGAACATTATCTGCGCCATCTTGTCTCTCCCCAGCGCGACACACTGGAAAGCGCACGACAGCCATTTAGGCACCCTGGTCTCTCCCTGCTCATTGCCGATCGCCAGCGCGTCCCCCTGGCGCTGCGAGCATTCCCCCGCGTGCCGGCCACCCCCGCTCTCTCATACACGGGCCATAAACCCTCTCCTTCTGCACGACCCTGCCATGGAACCACATCCCACGCCTGACCGACATCCCATACATGGTCATGCATCTCTTTGATAACCCCCTTCCTCTGCGCCCAATTGTCCGAACCGATCCCAGGCCATCACCTAGCCCTGCGGATGCAGTTTATTGCCCCTACTGTAAGGGAAACACCCCACATCAAAGGGATTACAGTAGATCAAGGCCCCCCACCCCCTGAGACCCGACCGGTCGCACACACCCCCGGGAATTGGCGGAATGTCCAGCTGTGTGATAGCCATCTCCTACTGTGGGTGGGGTGGGGACTTCCACTGTAGACATGTGTGGGAACGAGCTTGAAGTGGGGATTCTGAGGATGTTCTTTCATGTATCAAAGCGATCTCAAGAATGTGCCATGTATGATAAACCTGCAATAAAGTCATAAACCTGTGTATAAGAGGCCAGGCCTCAGAGATGCAGGGAGAGCACCTCGTGACGATACCTCGCTGTCTGATCTGATGTGTTCCACTCCGACGGAATAAAACTTTGTTTCCTGCCTTCCAGTCTCCGGCGCCTGCCTCTTTGTTGGTTTAGCATCGAATGGTATAAGAGGCGATTACTGCCGGGCAATACTTGAAAGGTTATCGACTACGACTGCCGCTACCATTTAACAGCAACACCAACTGCCAGCGCCACAGGGAGGGAGGAGGACTCTGGCGGAGAGACCTCTGCACCACAGAGACCTGCACATGAGGATCCCCCCCCCCCGGAAGAAGAGGGGGCGTCCGAAGAAGGGCATGTGAGAGGTAGATGTCCCAGCACATCCCCCAGGGCTTCCAAACCTGTTCTGGACAATGTTCTCTGTGCGCAACCCGTTCACCTTGTCCAATCGCACACAACTCGCCCACATGACATGGAGGGTTCATGTTGGGCCAATGTATCAGATGACTGTGGACTTTACTCTGGACATTTCATCTGCCAGCACTTCCAACTCCAATGTGAACTTTTGATTCCCAAACCACTGTACAGCACCCACCATCCTGTGCACTTCCCTCACACATGTTTGTAAATAAACTCACCAGTACACCATACTTGCCTCTGTTGTGATTCCAACTTGTCATGTTCAGGGAGATGTCGATCTGCTACACAACAGTGCATGCCAAATACTGCAACAATGTGACCAACGTAAGGTGAGTCATGGGGATGTGACACATGTGAGGGAGATACCCCACTGTGGCAACACAAAACATACTCACCATGGCTATGTTACTCATCACACACAATGATGTTGACCTGAAACACATTGGCATGCACAGACACAACAGCAAGCCCAGTCAGTGGTAACAAGTCCACAGGTGAGGTAAGCAGATGTCACTCAGATGTGGGAAGACAGACAATGAACATAACAAAGCATAGCACAGGTTCATTACACATCAGCAACACGTTTATTCCACACTAGTTGCTCGGTAATTCTACGTAACAGTGGACACACGTTACCAATGTATTGGAGAATGGAAGTCCAGGGATGTGTGGTACATCAGTTGATGGGAATTGTCAACTTCCGCACTGGTGTTGGCTTCTGGGTGTTGGGGGTCAGTGTTGACCACACAACAGGCAAAGTACCCTGGGAAGGACAGACAAGATACAGTCAAAAGCACAGAAGAACAGGCGAGAAATGCAATACACATGCACAAAACATGTTTCAAAACACCTACACAAACACTAGTTAGCATTACTACCCTATTGGGAGTACACACCAGCTGAATGGACACAGCACGCATCCAGTCAAGTGGCACACAGACATACTCAGACAGCAACAGAGCTGGCTCAACACATTCCAGGCTACCTCCATACATTCACATAACAACCCTGGAATCTCACATTCAGGTGAAGAAGTTGTTGATGAGCTGGAAGCGGACGTCACCATCATCTTCATCATCACTGGCATCTTGGCCCAGATGCCGGAGGTTGGTCGTCGTCATCGTCATCCTGGATGAGAGGCACCTCCTTCCGCACCGCCATGTTGTGTAGCATGAAGCAGACAAGGATTATTTTGCACACCTTTGCAGGCTCATATGGGAGGGCCGTCCGGTCTTGTCCAGGCAGCGAAAGCGGCTTTTCAGGAGGCCGAATGTCCGCTCAATCACCCTCCTGCTCCGACCATATGCCTCATTGTAGCGCATCTCGGCTGGTGTGACAGGGTTCCTGAGGGGTGTCAGCAACCACGGCATGTTGGGGTATCCGGAGTCACCTACACACACAAAAATGGACAAGTAGCTGAGTTTTGTAGGAGTGCGGAATACAACAGTGGCAAACACACACAATGAGAAACAGTCAGTACACACCGACAAGCCAGGCATGCTGAGTTGGCATCTGTGACATCAGCGTTGCAATGCGACTACTCCTCATAATGTAGGCATCGTGCACAGAACCAGGGAACCGTGCACACACATGTGTGATCGACATGTGCTTCCTGTTCCGGTATGCCTGCAGATGTGCCTGTGGTGGTATCAGGGCAACATGTGTCCCATCAATAGATCCGATGACGTTCGGCATCCTCCCCAGTGTATAAAAGGCATCCTTAATTTCAGGGAGTTCATCTGGGCTCGGGAACTTGATATACAGGTCGGGGAATTGCAACATCCCCTCCAAAACATCGCGTAGCACCCGACTAAACATCGTTTGCGACATACCACCAGCAGTAGCCACAGTGTACTGGAAGGTACCGGTAGCAAAGAAGTGCAGGGCTGCCATCACCTTCACCTCTGGGGTCAGTGCTGTAGGGTATGTCCGGCCAGGTAGCAGATGTGGCGCCAACTGCTCTGCCAACTCCGCAATCAGTGGCCTGGTGAAGCGGTACCGTCTGATGCAGTCGCGTTCCTGCATGGTTGCAAGGTCTGGGAACGGACGATGGACAGCTGGTGCCCTGCAGTACAGAGATACACAAAGGAAGATTGTCAGTACATCCACCCATGTGGCCATGACCACGATCACTAGCACATGCTAGTTCATGACATTACACAATGTACTGAGGTGTTTGCTGTTGGGCATGGACACATATGTCACCTACAAGACCACCACCTCACATCTCAATTCCACATGTCCACATGAGTCCCATGTAGTGCAATGGCCAATCATCTGGCTGTGTCACCCAACCTATGTGCTGCTGCAACGTTCAAAAAACACACCCCAGTGACAATTGAGGCCTCATGTCTCCCAGGCATCACAGATGTTTGCCATGCAGAAACCCAGGCTCCCTGTATTGCCACATCAACACAGTAATGGACATGGCGTAGCACGTACACACCACAAGGCAAGCGTAAGTCCCACAGGTAGTGGCCACTGTTGTTCCTGCCGGCCCTACGTGTATGTCTCTTAGACACACACCCCATCAAGGGTGATGCATATACCACATGGATGTGGAGACTGTCACCCATTGTTAACATGTGATCAGACACATCTCAGACACAACATGCACACAGACTGTGGGTGCACATCAGTACTGTGGCTACAGGTGTCACTGTGATGTACATGCCATTACCCCCAGGACTCAGGGTGTATGTGACATGTCCTAAACATTTCCAACCTGACACTGTGGCCTTGACTCATGCCCATTACTGTCCAAATGCACATCACAGTGGTAATGTGCACAACACACAAAGGATTCTGCCCCCATGTACACGTGCACAGCCTGGGAGTGGCTGAACAAAGTGCCAGACAAAAAAACAGCTGTGGCCCCCCCAAACACCCAGTGAATGCAGCCTTACATGCCATGGGACACTGTGTGGCCAATGCTATAGTGTGGCAGGTGTGCGCAGGTGTCCATGGCCAGTATATGTGTGTTGCATCCATATAAAAGTCACACTAATGAGGTCCAACGCGGATGACAATGCGTACGCATTGCACGGGTCATGTCCGAGCCATGCGTACACTTTGTCATTGAATGCAATGAGGTCCGACGCGGGTGACAATGTGTACGCATTGCACGGGTCATGTCAGAGCCGTGCGTACGCTTTGTCATTGAATGTAATTAATTGCCCTTTGTGATGATGACATGTCTATCCAACTGTGTGCTGCAGCAATCTGGGGCATGTGTGTTAATGTACTTTTCACTTTGTCCTCCTCACAGGTTGATGCCCACCAGAAGCAGGAGATCTGGCTGACCATCGCCCGGGTTGTTCGTTCTGTGGGGGTCTACAAGCGCCGGATCCGCAACTGCCAGAAGAGGTGGCAGGACCTTCGGGGCTGGACCCGGAGGATAGCTAGAGTCCAGCTGAAGCTGTCACCTCCACGCAGGAGGGGTGGACACCGGACCCTGACTCCCCACATGCTCCGGATCCTGGCGGTGGTCTTCCTGGACCTGGATAGGAAACTGAAGGCCAGACAGCAGCAGGAAGGGGGTGAATCCATGTCTGATCTGTGTACTATGTCTGACATGCACATAGCAGTCTTTTGTCCTGCTCACACTTCCACGTTACTTAGCTCTTGTAGTCCCAAACTCAGGTCACTCATTTGTTTGATGCACCCTCCTCATCTGTTCCACAGGTGTGGCCCCTCAAATCTGTTGCTTGTGTCACCAGGACACTGTGTCCCTGCAGTCAGCTATGCTTCATGTACCGGTCAGCATCAGTTCCCGCGAATCTGTTGTGTGTTTCATGGGTGGGTCAATTGTTTACACAAGGCCTGAGATCTGACATGTGATCTGTGTGTGCCCTTGAGATGTGTACCAATTGCTGGTCTGACTCGCAACATGTGGCTGGGGTATTCCAAACAAACCCATGCAGCAGGGGACTCCAATTTAGGGGCCCAAGGAGTATGTATAGCAAGTATGTCTCACTTGCTTAGCCACCTGACTACTGTCCAAGGCCAAACACTGTTCCACTTAGTCCTGGCCAGTCATACCCCGTCAAGGGCATTTACAAACACTCTGTAATCCTACTCCTGATTATGAAATTGCAGGTTGTGCTCAGTGACATGTGCCCTCAGGTGTCTGCCTCCATGTCATTAGGGTGTGGCTTGTTGTTACGTACAACTGGGGTGTCCATGATTCAGAGGGTCAGCATGACATCTGCGATGTGACTGTGAGAGACAAGACCTGTGTGACATATAGGTGTGTGATCATCTGACAGCGCAATATGGTGTATGCAACTGTGTCCTTCATGCAGCTGGGTTACATGCATGGCAGACTGTGATGTGTTAATGTACAGGTATTTGTGTTTGCTGAGACTCATATGAATGATTTGCATGATGTGGGGTATTCTGGGTCCTGGATATGTTGTTTGCATGGGATGGGCAAGTGCGCCGGTCATCAGCAGAGTTAGCTTTACCCCTGAGCTAGGATTGTCAGTCATTGCATATTGTTGCTGTCTGGATGCCCTGTCCCTGTGACAGGAGACAGTGTTAACTGACTTTCAGGGCATACTAGTGCCATGGCATTTAACTTGCTATTAGTGAGCCTGCATTGTGTTCAAGTGTGCACCATGCACCACATTGTGGCATTGCCCATCAGGACAGGATTACATCATAGTGTGTGTTGATGGCATGCATCACAAGCATGTGAAATGAGTTTCTGCCCATCCCTTCATCCGGACACCTGTACTTAGTCAGTAGCAAGAGATGTGCTGTGTGTATAGTGACATACTCCTACATGTTCACTTGCATGTACAACTGATGTGTGGGTGGTGCATGTTGGCACATTGGGGTGTTAGCATCCAACATGCAACGGCCATATGTGTGAAAGTAAAGGAGGGGTATGTGTGCCATGGTTGATGTTGAGAATGACAGTTGTCTTATCCTAAACAGTGTTCGCACTTTGAGCTGTGTTCAGCAGATGATGCCAGGGCTTGCCCTGTGATGTGATGTACTCACTGTGATGTGTGCAGTCGGTGCAGGTGACTGATATTGTTCTCCTACTTCCTATTCCTATCCAGATACATCCAAGGCCACAGGAGGGGACAGCTCCATGGACCAGGAGGAGCCACAGAGCCTTACAGGGACAGAAGGAGAGGAGTCGGGTGGACCCAGTGGCACAGAGGGAAAGTTGAGCCACACAGAGGAGTCGTCAGCACCATCCCCCCCAGCTGAGGGCCACAGCAGCTCTGAGGATGACTCCCTTGTGGAGGCGGGTGTCAGCAGCCACCAAACCCCAGCTAGTGAGGCTGTCCCCGCCACCATCACCACCACCACCCCCCTCCCATCGGCTCCCATCCCAGAGGTCCCTGTAGGCTCCCGTGTTCGTGAGCATGTCTCCTTCGTGCCAGGCACCGCACCCCCTGCCCCTGTGTCCCCTGCTGCCCTGAGTGAGGAGTCTGTGGACTTACTTCGACAGATCCATGTAGGGCAGACGTCGATGCTGAAGGTCCTCCATGCACACACAGGTCTGTTGACACAACTGGTGTCATTCATGGAGGGCATTTCCTCGGGCATGTCTGCCCTATAGAGAACCACTTAGTCCGTGGCCTCCTCCCTGACGGCAGCAGTGTCCCTCCTCCAACAGTCCCGCACCCCTCCTACCCCTGCACCAACCACGATTCCTAGAACTCTACCTGTCCCAAGCACAGAAACCCCAAAACCAAGGTCTAGACGTGCACACAATCAAGCGCAGGGGACTGATTCCACACTCACAGGGGCTGGTTTGCTGACACACACACAGTCTTCCACAACCACTCCGCAGTCCTCCGAGACCTCTCCCTCCCAGCCCCCTTCCCTTGCCTCACCTGCAACCCCATCCCCCCAGAAGCTCTTCCTCTGTGACCTTGGCTTCTTCCCCACCGACCCTGCAGATCCTGATTACAAGGGGAAGGGGAAGTCCCCACACACAGAAGGGAGTGCCCCTCACACCCGGACACCCTCCCCCAGGCGCAGTCAGACCGAGACGCCCACCGGCAAGTCCCCCCGGCGCCAGAGGAGCAAGACTCCCCACCACCACGCAGCTCCAAGGCAAAGTCTCCGTCCTCCATCCCCGAGGCCACCACTCCAGAGGTTCCCCCGCCACTCCCTGCCCCAGGTTCCCCCACACACAGATACACCATCCCCAAAATGCTAAGGCCATACCCCCCTAGCACTTGCTCCTCCACACCTGGTCAGACAGTTGGTGCCACTGATGTGGGGATTGTGTCCCCCCCTGCCCTGCCGACCTCACCTGTCCCCCATTCCGCTCCCATGGATGTAGGCACTGCTTTGGAGTCCACGATAACCCCGTCTGACTTGGGCACTACAGTGGTAAGCCAATCCACTCCATCTGACATGACCACTGGAGTTGTGCCGGCACCCACCCCATCTGACTTGTGCCTCACAGTTGTGACAGCACCCACCACTTCAGTCAGCTCCACTGCAGTTGCAAGTGTCTCGCCTGCCTCCCCCACCTCTTCCCTGCCTCCTTCTGCTGCGCCCTGATCCTGTCCCTGCAGTGCCTGGCCTGCCCCCATGTATGCCACTCCGAGGGGATGACCCCGGTCCTTAGCAGTGCAGGCAAGCAAGGTGTGACAGTTGTCACTCTAGTTTACTCCTTGGCATTTGGACATGGACTGGCCATTGGCCTTTTGTTTACACAGACGTTTAGATTTTCATATACTGAATTTGTCACTCTAGTTCACTCCTTTGCATTTGGACATGGACTGGCCATTGGCCTTTTGTTAGAACAGACGTTTCACTTTTAATAAGCTGAATAAAGCTTTTTTCTTTATCCATGTGAACTTGATTTAGCTGTACATTATGTTGATGATGTTTTACATGCCCTTGCACCTGTAATGCTTGGTTTACAATGTTGAATACTGATGTGTTGATGTGAGGTACTCCCTGTGGTCCATGAGATATGTATCCTATTCTGGTGTGTATCCATGTCATCCTTTGCAGCTACCTGGGTGTGTCCGGATCAACTATTTGTGTACATCTCTCTGTGAGCATTTCATTGGCATGGTCACATATGTGGCTTGCACCCCTGCACATATGATGTGCTTCCCATTGTCCAATTTGTCACTTCCACTTACTTTGTGCTCATCAACACTGGACCTACAGGTGTGGGCATCATTGTAATAGGAGCAACGGGGGCCTCTGTGCAACTTGCTAGACATATGTTTTGGGTATGTGCAGATGACGTAGGGGAGACTCACGTACCCAGGCTGTTGTGACCAGAGCCTTCATTGTGTGGTAACTGATGGCTGACTGACCAAGTGTTCTGCAGACATGAGTGGGACTTGCAGTGAATATGTTTGGCACAGCTGGGCTCCCACAGGAGTTGTGTCCCCTCAAGTAAGTGTGTTGTCCAGTGACATGGCCTGGGCCCATGGTGTGTGTTGTATGAGCATGTGTGTGTGTCCACATCCCTGTTCATACACAGACAGTGTTCCCTTGATATGTTCCTGTTGTTGATGCTTGCTGAGTGGTACTGGGTTCATCCCACTACTTTTCTAATGTGCTACCAGATGTGTGGGTGCATGACACACTACTGTTAATTGGTGTATCATCATTGGGATTTGTCAGTTCTGAGCGGTGATGATGTTGTCAGACACAGATGGGACACAGTCAGGGTTCCTCAATGAACTTGTTTGTTCGCAATATCATGTAGTTGTCCCTAGGTGGTAGTTTTCAGTGATTGAGACATTTGTATGTGTGTGTGACTGCTCCCACTTGTCGGGTACACGGCTGCGATGCTGGCAGGTGTCAGCATGTGTACCTTGTGTTTCTCCTTGGCATCTGCATTGTCCTGGGACTGTGGTTCATGATACCGAAGGTTACATGAGCTCTGAGGTCATGGCCATGTCCCGCATACTGTGCAGTATTTCTGTCATTCCCCAGGGTTGTAAACTGTCCTTGTGTGATGTGTCTGTGCACCTTAGTTCATCCCAACATTCCTGTGTTTGTCATGGGTGCATGTGCTATGTCGCCTGTCCATGTGGGCTTCACTGATACACATTGTTGCAGTTCAGAGTGTGTGGTGTTGAGGGTGGACTGATGTGAATTTTTGCATGTATGGTCCCCTAGCTCCCGTTTGTCCATGGATGAGGGGCCATGCTGAGTGATTTGTGTTTGTGTATGTTTGATGTACGTTTGTGGCACAGGACACATGTCTGGGTTTCCCAGTTTGTACGACATATGCCTTTATCATCACAGTGGAGGTGTCATGCATGCTTGTGTCACCCCACTGTCTGGTCCCTGGGGGTAGTGGTGTTGTGTGTTAGTCTCTTGCTGTGTTAGTTGGTGTTCATTCCAGCTTGTGTCACATGTGTCTGTTGTGCTCCCTCTCATCTTCCAATGCCTGATTGCCCACTGAGGGTGTCCCAATGATGGTTTACTTTTGTATGGCACTGTGTCCGCATCTGTGTCACTGTGGTTCAGCCCCCCTCATGTGTTGTGTAGTTGCCTGGGGATACTGTGACACATACATGTTGTGTCCGATGTGCAGTGTAAGTTTGCCTGTTTGTGTTTGTGCATCTGCACCAGTGCATTGGTATTGCTGTTGTGGGCCTTTGTCTGGATGCTGTTACTGTGATTTTGCATGCTGTCCCTGTGAGTCATTTCACATCATTGTGCACATTCATCCTGGTTGTTGGGTGCCATTGCTGGCATGGAATGTGAGTTTGTGAGCTGACACCTACAGTCTACACATGTTGCTTTGATTGGTTTGTCTATTTTCGAGATGTGTGCATGCTTGGTGATGGTCACTTCTGCTGTTGTGTCATTGTACACTGTATGCATTGTCAGCCCCAATGTGTGGTGCTTGTCTGCACATGGCCAAGAGTGTGTTATGTTTTCACAGCACTGTTAGCCTCACCACATCTCTGTGTGTATGGGACACAACCACTAGTTTGCCCCAGAAGTGTTTGATGTCTTGGGAGCAGGGATCATACATGCTGTTTGTTATTTGCAGCTTTGACCATGATGACACTTACCTTTTGTTCACTGTGATGAGGGGGGTTTGGTCCCCATCACCACAATGCTCCACATCTTCTGCATTTTGTGAGCCCCCACTTAACTTCTGTCCTACACAGTGAGGGGGTGTTCTTTTTACATTGCCACAGTGCTATGGTGATGCTTGCCTTGTGTATGTCACACTCATGTGTTGGTCACACATGTGCTGTTACATACATTGTATGCTCGTAGCCATAATCACTGTTGTGGGCATTTGTCACAGACTACACACTGTTGTCATGATGTTATGGGGGATGTATTTTGCGGACATACCTGATTTTGGAGTGTTAGACGGACCGGGAGGGTCGGCCGAGGACAAGGGGAGAGGTCTCCGGGGAGAGCCGTCTCCAGCGATCGTACAGACAAATAACTTCCCCCCCACAGACAGATACCACACAAGGATAAGATTTAGCGTTCTTTATATGCACTTCTTAAGGTACGATGAAATGGTACAAGGAGGTCTGGACTCAGGGGTCCCCTCGATTCAAGTCTCTCAAGGTAGGAAAGGGGGTAGCGGGACAGTCTGGTTACCAGTCTGGTAGTGGAGATGGTCTGGTGGGTAGCTCACAATCCTCGAGCTTGGTGATTTAGCTGGTACGGGCCGCGGCAGCGCCAGCAGGTCCCGGTAGAGATGGTCGATACACGGTCCACGGCAGCGCCAGCAGGTCCTGGTGAAGGTGGTCGATGTACGGTCCACGGCAGCGCCAGCAGGTCCCGGTGAAGATGGTCGTTACAACGGGCCGCGGCAGCGCCAGCAGGTCCCGACGAGGATGGATGTTGCAGAAGGCCGCGGCAGCGCCAGCAGGCAGGACGATGGTTCTCAAGATAGGGCTACGGCAGCACCAGTAGTCCGTCAAGGCTGAGTTCTCTCGGTGTCTCTCGACTCCAGGATACAACTGCCTTCCTGCTCCGGAGCTGCTCCAGTTATAGGGCAGGCGCCCTTTGATGTCCGGACCCTCGCACTTGGAGGTCGGGGGGTCCGGGATGAAGGTGTCCAGACACCCAGCGGGGGGTGGAGCCGGTGCCTGGGGGAGCTGGAGGCGATCGTCACCTGGCGGGGGAGAGTCCTTGGCGCTTCGTTCTCCCATTGACCTGCCAAGTGGTCCGCTCACCTCCTGGGTCGATGGTGGTGCCGGGATGTCGGGGCCGGCCAGGCCCAGGGTTAGGGTCGGGTGGAGGCCACGCGGCCTCGTGGCGCAGGGCCCAAGATGGCGGCTTGACCCGGCCGAGGGAGCCGGTGGTGGCTTGGGCCCGTGATACATGGAGGCCCGTGGGCAGGAGTTCCGTCGGGAGACGGGGTGCGGGTGATTCTTGTGGGTCACGCCTGGCGGGCCGGGGCTTGGGCCCTGTCATGCGGGGAGGGAGCAAGCCCTTCGTGTGGCCTGTCCAACATGGAGTATGCTGCATGTGTTGCGCATCACCCATCCTATGGCTGGGGGTGGCAGGGGTGATGGGCAACAGGTCCCATGTGAGTGGGGGTGGCAGGGGTGATGGGCAATATAAGCCCTATTGCTGGGGGTGGCAGGGGTGATGGGCAACAGGTCCCCTGTGAGTGGGGGTGGCAGGGGTGATGGGCAATATCGGCCCTATGGCTGGGGGTGGCAGGGGTGATGGGCAACAGGTCCCCTGTGAGTGGGGGTGGCAGGGGTGATGGGTGACAGGTTCCCTGTGAGTGGGGGTGGCAGGGGTGATGAGCAACAGGTCCCCTGTGAGTGGGGGTGGCAGGGGTGATGGGCAACATAAGCCCTATGGCTGGGGGTGGCAGGGGTGATGAGCAACAGGTCCCCTATGAGTGGGGGTGGCAGGGGTGATGGGCAATATAAGCCCTATGGCTGGGGTGGCAGGGGTGATGGGCAACATGTCCCCTGTGAGTGGGGTGGCAGGGGTGATGGGCAATATCACCCCTATGGCTGGGGGTGGCAGGGGTGAATGGCAACATAATCCCTATGGCTGGGGGTAGCAGGGGTGATGGGCAACAGGTCCCCTGTGAGTGGGGGTGGCAGGGGTGATGGGCAATATAAGCCCTATGGCTGGGGTGGCAGAGGTGATGGGCAACAGGTCCCCTGTGAGTGGGGGTGACAGGGGTGACGGGCAACATCAGCCCTATGGCTGGGGGTGGCAGGGGTGATGGGCAACAGGTCCCCTGTGAGTGGGGGTGGCAGGGTTGATGAGCAACAGGTCCCCTGTGAGTGGGGGGTGGCAGGGGTGATGGGCAACATAAGCCCTATGGATGGGGGTGGCAGGGGTGGTGGGCGACAGGCCCCATGTGAGTGGGGATGGCAGGGGTGATGGGCAATATAAGCCAGATGGCTGGGGGTGGCAGGGGTGATGGGCAACAGGTCCCCTGTGAGTGGGGGTAGCAGGGGTGATGGGCAATATCAGCCCAATGGCTGGGGGTGGCAGGGGTGATGGGCACCAGGTCCCCTGTGAGTGGGGGTGGCAAGGGTGATGGGCAACAGGTCCCCTGTGAGTGGGGGTGGCAGGGGTGATGGGCAACATAAGCCCTATGGCTGGCGGTGGCAGGGGTGATGGGCAACAGGTCCCCTGTGAGTGGGTGTTAGACCCGGCCTCGTAGCATGGCTCTTCCTGTCCCCGCACTACCTAACCTGGTACCTGGGACCCCAAGCACACGGCCCAGCCGATCCTTCCCACCAGAACACACACACGCGACCCGGGCCTCCCCGTCCATGGCCTCTCTCCTTTCGGCCACCCCGGGCACGCGTGCCCACTTCGTGCTCCAAGATGGCCGCCCGGCCCCAGCACAACCCGGGCCTAGAGGCGCCACTCCGGCTGGAGGACATCACGCTTCCAGGGATGAGAGAGGGAGGAGCAGTTTCTATCGCACCTCTGAACTCCCCGGGGACGATGGGTTTCGATCGGCCCTCCGGCCTCCCTGAGGGCTGGCTCCACGCCTGCTGGGTGTCTGGGACTCCTCCCGACCCGGCCCTGAAAGGATCAAAAGACAATGGCAGGAAACCTCGACAAGCGACCCCCAGGCGACAAGACCCCTGCCTGCACAGACTCCGGACATCAAAGAGGGGTCGACCTATAACAAGGGGTGCTCTGGGACTGTCCGGCAGATTCGCCTTGGAACATCTGAGCCCTGCTGAGTGACTCGCGGCTCCCCGAAGATCGTAACACCTCCGAACTGGTACCTGAGCCTGCTGAGTGACTCGCGGCTCCCTGAAGATCGTAAGACCTCCGAACTTGTGCTTGAGCCCTGCTGAGTGACTCGCGGCTCCCTGAAGATCGTAAGACCTCCGAACTTGTGCTTGAGCCCTGCTGAGTGACTCACGGCTCCCTGAAGATCGTAAGACCTCCGAACTTGTGCTTGAGCCTGCTGAGTGACTCGCGGCTCCCCCAGACTCTCTTTGGTCCCGCCGGACCCCACGACGACAAGCGTATCCCCCAGCTCGATGATTGTGAGCTGTGCGCCGGGTACGCTCCTGCATTTGATCCATATCCTCCCAAAGACTGTCCCGCTACCTCCTACCCCCGCCAAGACTCTGTGAGCCCACGCTCTACTTGTAAATATCTGCCTTGCTGATCATAAAGAGCTGACCACTTCGATTTGATAAAGCTTGAATCCTAAGAACCCTCGGTGTAGTGTCTCTTTGTTGTGTGGTGCCGAGTGTACGATCCTAGTTACGAGATTCCTCCCCTGCGGAATCTCCCGCCAGTGCCCGGCTACGATACTTTGAGGGTGGGTCTCAGGACAGTCAGGGCCCCCTCCGGGCCCCTCTGAGGTCGCCTTCTAACATTGGTGGCAAGCGACGGGATTCGGGCCCATAACCTAGAGATCGTACCGTGAACGACTGACATACTACCGACAAAGATGGCAGAAGGAAGCGCCATGAGCCCCGCAGAAACCAACACCAACAGGGTGTTCCAGGTGGAACAACTAGAAGAATACACGCACAAAGAACTGAAGCAATTCTGCAAAGAACTTAAAATCGCTACCACCGGTCTCAACACCAAAGAAGATTTGCAGAAAGCACTGAAAGCTTGGGTGGATGCCGGGGCCTCCCGCCCAGAAGGCATGGGGGAGCGACACGACGAAGCAGAACCCACCCAAGGCGAAAGCAGCAGCAATCAGGTGCGAAGCTTTGTGCCAGACGGGGGCCTTTCCCCGGAAGAGCTCGCAGACAGAGAGAGAAGTCGCAATCACGAACTCGAGTTAGCCAAACTCAAAATCGAAGGCAAATTGAAATTAGCGGAAAAAAAGCTAGCAGTAGAACAAATGCGCGTACAAGGCGAATTGGAAGAAAAGAAGCTCCAACGGGAGCACGAAGGAAGGAAGCTCCAACTAGAGCACGAACGCAGCTTGAAGGAGATCGAGCTCAAAGCCAGAAACGAGGAAGGGAGGCCCCCGGGGAACCGAGAGGCGGCCTCCCCGGCGGAACAGAATGTCCACATCTCCAAGGACGTGGTCAAAGAATATTATAAAAATGATGACATTCAACAATGGTTCAGGGCCTACGAGGTCGCCATGACCTCTCATCGGGTCCCACAGAAGGACTGGGGGGCAGGGCTGTGGGGACGGTTTCTGAGCGAAGGAAGGGACACCCTGCTCGACCTACCCCTGTCCCTGCAGACCTCCTACAGCCACATGAAAGAGGCTCTCCTCACTAGGTACGGCCTCACCCCAGAGATGTACCGTCAGCGATTCCGGGACTGCAGGAAGATCCCGGGCACCACCTGGGTGGAGTATGTAAACTTTTTCAGTCGGGCCTTCGATGGGTGGATCAAGGGCAGCAAGGTCACCAACCTCGAGGAACTCACCGACCTCATGTTGTGGGAACACCTGGCAGCGAACTGCTTTGTGGAACTACGCCAGCATCTGCTCGACAGCAAACTCACCGATCCCCGGAAGCTGGCCGTGGAAGCAGACCGCTGGACCAACACCCGGGTCCCCCGGAGCATTGTAGGAGAATACCCCCGAGCCAGTCAGGGACCACCCCGCCAGAGAGGGGGAGGGAACCAGGGAGGGCAGAGAGAGTCCCAGTCGAGTCCCCCGAAGGCCCAACCTCCACCTTTTCCAGCGCCCCTCCACCAGTCTCCGGACCCCCCGGGAGACGGGGGCACCGGGTAACCATCACTTGTTTCCGTTGTCAGAGGCCCGGGCACTACGCCAATGACCCGGAGTGCCCCATGGCCCCCCAGGTCCCCCCTGCTGCAAACCCTGCTAGACAGATAGCCAACGTATCCCTGGGGGAGGAGGTTGAGGACACCGGGGAGTGGGAACCCGCAGCTATGGCCCTAGTATCCCTGGGAGATAGAGAGATGGTCCCGGGTAGCCTCCTGCCCTCCAACACGAAGAAGTACGGGCAGCTCGTCAAGATCAATGGCCACCAAATAGAAGCCCTGCGAGACACCGGGGCCAGCATCACCGGTGTCCTCAGGCACTTAGTCCCCGAGGAGCAGATCCTACCCAACGTCTTTTGCCCCGTAATTTCCACAGATAATAGAGAGAGTATGTGTCAGGTAGCCCTGGTGCCGTTTGAGTGGGGAGGGGTGATAGGTAAACTGAGGGTTGCCGTAAGAACCTCCCAGCCGGTCGACTGCCTCTTAGGGAACGACCTGGAGAGCTCTCCCTGGAAGTACGTCGAGCGCAAGGCCCACCTAGGGATGATGGGACTCCCCGAGTGGGTGTGCGCCACCACCCGATCTATGTCCGCCCGACTCACCCCCCTGGGGGAAGTCGAGGACCCCCCGACCGAGGGAGTCAGAGCAGTCCCCGCCGAGGGTCCTCCCGTCCCCCCATCCGGAGGGTCAGTCGCCAGCGACGAACCCTCACCGTCCGACACCACCCCGGTCCCCGAGTTAGGCGATCTGGCCGAATTGGCCCCGTGGCGCCACGAGGGCGGGCCCACCCGGGAGGAGTTCTGCCGGGAGCAAGCCACCTGTCCTTCCCTGGTCGGACTGCGGCACCAGGCCGAGGGCCAAGCCGCAGGCGACCAAACCGGAACGCACCGAGTTTATTGGGAGAATAACCTCTTGTACAGTGAGCAGAAGTCGGTGGAGCTAGGATCCGGCCGGGTGCTGGTGGTACCCCTATGCTTCAGAGACTTCCTCCTGGGCTTGGCCCACGACGTCCCCCTCGCCGGCCACCTGGGTCAAGACAAAACCTACAGCCGTCTCGTGACTCACTTTTACTGGCCTAGGGTGAGAGTAGCTGTAGAAGCCCACTGCAAGTCCTGTCCCACGTGCCAGGCTAGTGGGAAGAGTGGGGGGAAGCGCAAGGCTCCCCTCCAGCCCTTCCCGGTCGTTAGTACCCCATTCGAAAGAGTCGGAATCAACATCGTGGGGCCCCCGGATCCCCCCACCTCCCAAGGTCACTGTTTCATCCTGGTCCTAGTGGATCACACCACCCGATACCCTGAGGCGATCCCCCTACGCACCGTCACGGCTCCCGTGGTGGGCCGAGCCCTGATGGGGATCTTTTCCCGGGTGGGTTTTCCCCGCGAGGTCGTGAGCGATCGCGGCACTAATTTTATCTCAAGATACATGACGTCCCTGTGGCAACAATGTGGGGTGTCCTATAAGTTCACCACCCCGTACCATCCCCAAGGGAACGGCCTAGTAGAAAGGTTTAACCGGACTCTGAAAGGGATGATCAACGGCCTAGAAGAACCCCTCCGGCGTAAGTGGGACGTCCTGCTCCCCTGCCTCCTGTTCGCTTACCGGGAAGTCCCACAGAAGTCCTTGGGGTTCAGCCCGTTTGAATTACTATATGGACACCCAGTCCGAGGTCCCCTCAGCTTGGTTAAGGAAGGGTGGGAGGCAGCACCCCAGACCACCCCACGAGATGTGTTTCAATACGTTCTGGCCCTCCGGAACCAGACCAGGAAGTTCCGAGAGCTGGCCGAGGCCAACCTGGAGGCAAGCCAAGAAGAGATGAAGCGCTGGTACAACCAGAATGCCACTCTGGTCGAGTTCCAGACGGGCCAGCAGGTATGGGTCATGGCCCCCGTGAAGCCTGGCGCCCTCCAGGACAAGTGGACCGGGCCCTTCAAAGTGATTGAGCGGAAGAGTCCAGTCACGTACTTGGTGGACGTCCAGTCACCCCGGGATCCCCTGCGGGTCCTACACGTGA
Organism: Triturus cristatus; assembly: GCF_964204655.1. Classification (NCBI taxonomy): domain Eukaryota; kingdom Metazoa; phylum Chordata; class Amphibia; order Caudata; family Salamandridae; genus Triturus; species Triturus cristatus. Next base: position 287,947,948 of record NC_140580.1, read on the forward strand.
ACCGCCTCAAGCCTCACTTCGTACGGACAGAACTGAGCCTCCTGCTGGCCACCGATGATGGGGCCGAAGATGAGTCCTATCCCCTCCCGGACCTCCTGTGTGTCAAGGAGAAGGATGGCTCCGTGGAAGGAGTGAACCTCTCCCCATCCCTCACTGACCAGCAACAAGCGGACTGTCGCCAGCTCCTAGGACAATTCTCCGACCTCTTCTCCCTGATCCCCCGAGTCACCGACTGGTGTGTCCATGACGTGGACACCAGGGACAGCCCGCCAGTAAGACACCGAGCCTACGGAGTCCCTGACCGAGTCCGGTCCTGCATTCAAGCTGAAGTCTCGAAGATGTTGACCCTGGGGGTGATCGAGCCATCCGATAGTCCCTGGGCCAGCCCCGTGGTTCTAGTTCCGAAGGCAGCGGCCCCCGGTGTCGCCCCCGAGCTCCGATTCTGCGTGGACTACCGGGGGCTCAATGACGTCACCCGGGCCGATGCCCACCCCATCCCCCGGGCCGACAAGCTCATTGACCGACTCGGGGCGGCCCAGTTCCTCAGCACATTCGACCTCACCTGCGGATACTGGCAGATTGCGCTCACAGAGGAAGCCAAGGAGCGGTCCGCCTTCTCCACCCCAGATGGGCATTATCGCTTCCGCGTAATGCCCTTCGGAATGAAAAATGCCCCGGCCACCTTCCAGCGACTGGTGAATAGGGTCCTGGCCGGGATGGAACAGTTCAGTGCGGCCTATCTAGACGACATCGCCGTTTTCAGTTCCGGATGGAGTGAGCACCTCCAGCACCTCCGGAGAGTTCTAACCGCCCTGCGCCAGGCAGGCCTCACAGTAAAAGCCAGCAAGTGCCAGATTGGGCAAGGGTCAGTAGTCTACCTGGGGCACCAGGTCGGGAGCGGTCAGGTCGCCCCTCTACAGCCAAAGATCGACGCCATCCTAGCCTGGGAACCACCCACCACCCAAACGGAGGTCCGAGCCTTCCTGGGCCTCACTGGCTACTACCGAAGATTCATCCGGGGGTATGGCAGCCTGGTTGGCCCCCTCACCGAACTCACATCAAAAAAACAGCCCAAGAGGGTGCAGTGGACGACGGCCTGCCAGGAAGCGTTCGATGCCCTAAAGAAGGCCATGTGCACGGCACCCGTCCTCCAGGCCCCCGACTACTCCAAGGAGTTTGTAGTCCAGACCGATGCCTCCGAGCATGGCATTGGAGCCGTCCTGTCCCAGGTGAATGACCAAGGCCTGGACCAGCCCATCGCCTTCCTCAGCCTGCGGCTGTTGCCCAGAGAACAGAGGTGGAGCACCATTGAGCGCGAAGCATTTGCCGTAGTCTAGGCCCTCAAGAAGCTGCGCCCTTACCTGTTTGGCACCCATTTCAAAGTACAAACCGACCATCGGCCCTTGCGATGGCTCATGCAGATGCGAGGGGAAAACCCCAAGCTACTGCGGTGGTCAATCTCCCTCCAGGGGATGGATTTCACCGTGGAACATCGCCCTGGTACGGACCACGCCAACGCTGACGGCCTCTCCCGGTTCTTCCGCCTCAGCGAAGAGAACCCCCCAAGATGATGGGTAGTTCTCTCCGGCTTTCAGCTGGGGGGGACGCGTGTTAGACCCGGCCTCGTAGCATGGCTCTTCCTGTCCCCGCACTACCTAACCTGGTACCTGGGACCCCAAGCACACGGCCCAGCCGATCCTTCCCACCAGAACACACACACGCGACCCGGGCCTCCCCGTCCATGGCCTCTCTCCTTTCGGCCACCCCGGGCATGCGTGCCCACTTCGTGCTCCAAGATGGCCGCCCGGCCCAGCCCAATCCGGGCCTAGAGGCGCCACTCCGGCTGGAGGACATCACGCTTCCAGGGATGAGTTTCTATCGCACCTCTGAACTCCCCGGGGACGATGGGTTTCGATCGGCCCTCCGGCCTCCCTGAGGGCTGGCTCCACGCCTGCTGGGTGTCTGGGACTCCTCCCGACCCGGCCCTGAAAGGATCAAAAGACAATGGCAGGAAACCTCGACAAGCGACCCCCAGGTGACAAGACCCCTGCCTGCACAGACTCCGGACATCAAAGAGGGGTCGACCTATAACAAGGGGTGCTCTGGGACTGTCCGGCAGATTCGCCTTGGAACATCTGAGCCCTGCTGAGTGACTCGCGGCTCCCCGAAGATCGTCACACCTCCGAACTGGTACCTGAGCCTGCTGAGTGACTCGCGGCTCCCTGAAGATCGTAAGACCTCCGAACTTGTGCTTGAGCCCTGCTGAGTGACTCGCGGCTCCCTGAAGATCGTAAGACCTCCGAACTTGTGCTTGAGCCCTGCTGAGTGACTCGCGGCTCCCTGAAGATCGTAAGACCTCCGAACTTGTGCTTGAGCCTGCTGAGTGACTCGCGGCTCCCCCAGACTCTCTTTGGTCCCGCCGGACCCCACGACGACAAGCGTATCCCCCAGCTCGAGGATTGTGAGCTGTGCGCCGGGTACGCTCCTGCATTTGATCCATATCCCCCCAAAGACTGTCCCGCTACCTCCTACCCCCGCCAAGACTCTGTGAGCCCACGCTCTACTTGTAAATATCTGCCTTGCTGATCATAAAGATCTGACCACTTCGATTTGATAAAGCTTGAATCCTAAGAACCCTCGGTGTAGTGTCTCTTTGTCGTGTGGTGCCGAGTGTACGATCCTAGTTACGAGATTCCTCCCCTGCGGAATCTCCCGCCAGTGCCCGGCTACGATACTTTGAGGGTGGGTCTCAGGACAGTCAGGGCCCCCTCCGGGCCCCTCTGAGACCGCCTTCTAACAGTGGGGGTAGCAGGGGTGATGGGCAATATCAGCCCAATGGCTGGGGGTGGCAGGGGTGATGGGCAACAGGTCCCCTGTGAGTGGGGGTGGCAGGGGTGATGGGCAATATAAGCCCTATGGCTGGGGGTGGCAGGGGTGATGGGCAACAGGTCCCCTGTGAGTGGGGGTAGCAGGGGTGATGGGCAATATCAGCCCAATGGCTGGGGTGGCAGGGGTGATGGGCAACATAAACCCTATGGCTGGGGGTGGCAGGGGTGATGGGCAACAGGTCCCCTGTGAGTGGGGGTGGCAGGGGTGATGGGCAATATAAGCCCTATGGCTGGGGGTGGCAGGGGTGATGGGCAACAGGTCCCCTGTGAGTGGGGGTGGCAGGGGTGATGGGCAACAGGTCCCCTGTGAGTGGGGGTGGCAGGGGTGATGGGCAATATAGGCCCTATGGCTGGGGGTGGCAGAGGTAATGGGCAACAGGTCCCCTGTTAGTGTGGGTGGCAGGGGTGATGGGCAACAGGTCCCATGTGAGTGGGGGTGGCAGGGGTGATGGGCAACAGGTACCCTGTGAGTGGGGTGGCAGGGGTGATGGGCAACATAAGCCCTATGGCAGGGGTTGGCAGGGGTGATGGGCAACAGGTCCCCTTTGAGTGGGGGTGGCAGGGGTGATGGGCAACATAGGCCCTATGGCTGGGGGTGGCAGGGGTGATGGGCAACAGGTCCCCTGTGAGTGGGGGTGGCAGGGGTGATGGGCAATATAAGCCCTATGGCTGGGGGTGGCAGGGGTGATGGGCAACATGTCCCCTGTGAGTGGGGGTAGCAGGGGTGATGGGCAATATCAGCCCAATGGCTGGGGTGGCAGGGGTGATGGGCAACATAAACCCTATGGCTGGGGGTGGCAGGGGTGATGGGCAACAGGTCCCCTGTGAGTGGGGTTGGCAGGGGTGATGGGCAATATAAGCCCTACGGCTGGGGGTGGCAGGGGTGATGGGCAACAGGTCCCCTGTGAGTGGGGGTGGCAGGGGTGATGGGCAACAGGTCCCCTGTGAGTGGGGGGGGCAGGGGTGGTGGGCAATACAGGCCCTATGGCTGGGGGTGGCAGAGGTAATGGGCAACAGGTCCCCTGTGAGTGGGGGTGGCAGGGGTGATGGGCAACAGTTCCCATGTGAGTGGGGGTGGCAGGGGTGATGGGCAACAAGTACCCTGTGAGTGGGGGTGGCAGGGGTGATGGGCAACATAATCCCTATGGCAGGGGTTGGCAGGGGTGATGGGCAACAGGTCCCCTTTGAGTGGGGGTGGCAGGGGTGATGGGCAACATAAGCCCTATGGCTGGGGGTGGCAGGGGTGATGGGCAACAGGTCCCCTGTGAGTGGGGGTGGCTGGGGTGATAGGCAATATCAGCCCTATGGCTGGGGGTGGCAGGGGTGATGGGCAACATAAACTCTATGGCTGGGGGTGGCAGGGGTGATGGAAAACAGGTCCCCTGTGAGTGGGGGTGGCAGGGGTGATGGACAATATAAGCCCTATGGCTGGGGGGTGGCAGGGGTGATGGGCAACAGGTCCCCTGTGAGTGGGGGTGGCAGGGGTGATGGGCAACATCAGCTCTATGGCTGGGGGTGGCAGGGGTGATGGGCAACAGGTCCCCTGTGAGTGGGGGTGGCTGGGGTGATAGGCAATATCAGCCCTATGGCTGGGGGTGGCAGGGGTGATGGGCAACATAAACTCTATGGCTGGGGGTGGCAGGGGTGATGGAAAACAGGTCCCCTGTGAGTGGGGGTGGCAGGGGTGATGGGCAATAGAAGCCCTATGGCTGGGGGGTGGCAGGGGTGATGGGCAACAGGTCCCCTGTGAGTGGGGGTGGCAGGGGTGATGGGCAACATCAGCTCTATGGCTGGGGGTGGCAGGGGTGATGGGCAACAGGTCCCCTGTGAGTGGGGGTGGATGGGGTGATAGGCAATATCAGCCCTATGGCTGGGGGTGGCAGGGGTGATGGGCAACATAAACTCTATGGCTGGGGGTGGCAGGGGTGATGGAAAACAGGTCCCCTGTGAGTGGGGGTGGCAGGGGTGATGGGCAATATAAGCCCGATGGCTGGGGGGTGGCAGGGGTGATGGGCAACAGGTCCCCTGTGAGTGGGGGTGGCAGGGGTGATGGGCAACATCAGCTCTATGGCTGGGGGTGGCAGGGGTGATGGGCAACAGGTCCGCTGTGAGTGGGGGTGGCAGGGGTGATGGGCAAAAGGTCCCCTGTGAGTGGGGGTGGCAGGGGTGATGGGCAACATAAGCCCTATGGCTGGGGGTGGCAGGTGTGATGGGCAACAGGTCCCATGTGAGTGGGGGTGGCAGGGGTGATGGGCAATATAAGCCCTATGGCTGTGGGTGGCAGGGGTGATGGGCAACACGTCCCCTGTGAGTGGGGGTGGCAGGGGTGATGGGCAACAGGTCCCCTGTGAGTGGGGGTGGCAGGGGTGATAGGCAATATCAGCCCTATGGCTGGGGGTGGCAGCGGTGATGGGCAACATAAACCCTATGGCTGGGGGTGGCAGGGGTGATGGGCAACAGGTCCCCTGTGAGTGGGGGTGGCAGGGGTGATGGGCAATATAAGCCCTACGGCTGGGGGTGGCAGGGGTGATGGGCAACAGGTCCCCTGTGCGTGGGGGTGGCAGGGGTGATGGGCAACATAAGCCCTATGGCTGGAGATGGCAGGGGTGATGGGTAACAGGTCCCCTGTGAGTGGGGGTGGCAGGGGTGATGGGCAATATAAGCCCTATGACTGGGGGTGGCAGGGGTGATGGGCAACAGGTCCCCTGTGAGTGGGGGTGGCAGGGGTGATGGGCAATATAAGCCCTATGGCTGGAGGTTATAGGGGTGATCGGTAACATAAGCCCTATGGCTGGGGGTGGTAGGGGTGGTGGGCAACATAAGCCCTATGGCTCAGGGTGGCAGGGGTGATGGGCAATATAAGCCCTATGGCTGGGGGGGGCAGGGGTGATTGGCAACAGGTCCCCTGTGAGTGGGGCTGGCAGGGGTGATGGGCAACATCAGCCCTATGGCTGGTGGTGGCAGGGGTGATGGGCAACAGGTCCCATGTGAGTGGGGGTGGCAGGGGTGATGGGCAACATAAGCTCTATGGCTGGGGGTGGCAGGGGTGATGGGCAACAGGTCCCGTGTGAGTGGGGGTGACAGGGTTGATGGGCAATATAAGCCCTATGGCTGGGGGTGGCAGGGGTGATGGGCAACATAAGCCCTATGGCTGCGGGTGGCAGGGGTGATGGGCAACATAAGCCCTATGGCTGGGGGTGGCAGGGTTGATGAGTAACAGGTCCCCTGTGAGTGGGGGTGGCAGGGGTGATGGGCAACAGGTCCCCTGTGAGTGGGGGTGGCAGGGGTGATGGGCTATGTAAGCCCTATGGCTGGGGGTGGCAGGGGTGATGGGCAACAAGTCCCCTGTGAGTGGGGGTGGCAGGGGTGATGGGCAAGAGCTCCCCTGTGAGTGGGGGTGGCAGGGGTGATGGGCAACATAAGCCCTATGGCTGGGGGTGGCAGGGGTGATGGGCAACAGGTCCCATGTGAGTGGGAGGGGAGGGGTGATGGGCAATATAAGTCCTATGGCTGGGGGTGGCAGGGGTGATGGGCAACAGGTCTCCTGTGAGTGGGGGTGGCAGGGGTGATGGGCAACAGGTCTCCTGTGAGTGGGGGTGGCAGGGGTGATGGGCAAGAGGTCCCCTGTGAGTGGGGGTGGCAGGGGTGATGGGCAACATAAGCCCTATGGCTGGGGGTGGCAGGGGTGATGGGTAACAGGTCCCATGTGAGTGGGGGGGCAGGGGTGATGGGCAATATAAGCCCTATGGCTGGGGGTGGCAGGGGTGATGGGCAACATAAGCCCTATGGCTGGGGGTGGCAGGGGTGATGGGCAACATAAGCCCTATGGCTGGGGTGGCAGGCGTGATCGGCAACAGGTCCCCTGTGAGTGGGGGTGGCAGGGGTGATGGGCAAGAGGTCCCCTGTGAGTGGGGGTGGCAGGGGTGATTGGCAACATAAGCCCTATGGCTGGGAGTGGCAGGGGTGACGGACAACAGGTAACCAGTGAGTGGGGGTGGCAGGGGTGATGGGCAACAGGTCCCATGTGAGTGGGGGGGCAGGGGTGATGGGCAATATAAGCCCTATGGCTGGGGGTGGCAGGGGTGATGGGCAACAGGTCCCCTGTGAGTGGGGGTGGCAGGGGTGATGGGCAACAGGTCCCCTCTGAGTGGGGGTGGCAGGGGTGATGGACAACATAAGCCCTATGGCTGGGAGTGGCAGGGTGACGGACAACAGGTCCCCAGTGAGTGGGGGTTGCAGGGGTGATGGGCAACATAAGCGCTATGGCTGGGGGTGGCAGGGGTGATGGGCAACATAAGCTCTATGGCTGGGGGTGGCAGGGGTGATGGGCAACAGGTCCACTGTAAGTGGGGGTGGCAGGGGTGATGGGCAACAGGTCCCCTGTGAGTGGGGGTGACAGGGGTGATGGGCAACAGGTCCCCTGTGAGTGGGGGTAGCAGGTGTGATGGGCTATATAAGCCCTATGGCTGGGGGTGGCAGGGGTGATGGGTAACATAAGCCCTATGGCTGGGGGTGTCAGGGGTGATGGGCAACATAAGCCCTATGGCTGGGGGTGGCAGGGGTGATGGGCAACAGGTCCCCTGTGAGTGGGGGTGGCAGTGCAGATGGACAACAGGTCCCCTGTGAGTGGGGGTGGCAGGGGTGATGGGCAACAAAAGCCCTATGGCTAGGGGTGGCAGGGGTGATGGGCAACAGGTCCCATGTGAGTGGGGGTGGCAGGGGTGATGGGCTACAGGTCCCCTGTAAGTGGGGGTGGCAGGGGTGATGGGCAACAGGTCCCCTGTGAGTGGGGGTGGCAGGGGTGATGGGCTATATAAGCCCTATGGCTGGGGGTGGCAGGGGTGATGGGCAACAGGTCCCCTGTGAGTGGGGGTGGCAGGGGTGATGGACAACATAAGTCCTATGGCTGGGGGTGGCCGGGGTAATGGGAACAGGTCCCCTGTGAGTGGGGGTGGCAGGGGTGATGGGCAATATAAGCCCTATGGCTGGGGTGCCAGGGGTGATGGGCAACAGGTCCCCTGTGAGTGGGGGTGGCAGGGGTGATGGGCAACAGATCCACTATGGGTGGGGGTGTTTGTGGTGCTGGCCATGCAACCCCTATGGTGGGCTGTTGTTAGTGGCCAGGATGTGGATCCCCTGTGTATGTGCCAGTTTGCGTGTATGTGTTGTTTGTTTGTTTTGTAGGTGTCTGACTTACTGCCTGCGCCGTCGGCGTCGGTCCCTGATCATAGATACATAGATGTAGAGTACTGGTATGACCTGCGCGATGGGATTCATGATGTGTTTGTGTCATACACGCTGCTTGTTGCTCCGTCTCATAGCCGTGTATTGAGTTTCTAAGGAAAAAGGGGGAGCTTATCCGAATAACTGCTGCCATTTTCAACTTTGCTGCTAAGATGGGGAAGCGCCCAATTGCAGCCTTGTTGAAAATCTATCAGGCTAAGGGAGTGTCAACTGCATGTTAAGGTAGTGAAGTCTGGGGGTATACCACAACTGATGCACTGCAGGTGGCAGAGAATAACTTTTTAAAGCGCCTATTGGGAATGCCAACCTGTTTATCTAACCTAATAGCTCATGAAGAACTGGGGGCCCCATTTTTAGCTGATATTATTGCCTTGCGTCCCCTAGTGTTCTGGCTTAAGTGCTGGTCAAACAAGGAGCTAAAGCTCACCCAGCAGATCCTAACAGACTGTATGACCCTGGAACAAATGTCCAGAATTCCATGGTTGCAGTATGTTAGAGGTCGCTTTACGGAGTTGGGGCGCCCGGATCTTTTCTCAAAACCGTCAACTATAACAAAAAAGGATGTGGAACTGGTTAAAAAAGCATGTATTTGCACCATGAAGCTAGAAAGAGATGAACAGGAATTATGTAAACCAAGTGTCCGTAAATTTCTGACCCTAAAAACCCATCCATTGGCTGAGCCATACCTTTTGGGAACATTGACCTCCTATGAGCGGTTTTTACTGTCCAGGTTTCGTCTAGATTTTTTTCATCTTTTAATTGCCGTTCCGAAAGGGTGCAGCAGAGGACAGGTGTTAGCACCCTGTGGTTGCGACAACCTGTCTCCACAGGACCTGCTACACTTTATGTTCCTCTGTAAATTCTATGAAGTACCTCGGAGACATTTTTTTCTCCCCCTCTTAAAGAGGCTTAATTTTAACCAGGTTCGCCCAGCACTTTTGTATTTACAGCTGTTGAAACCAGACTGTATAATCTTTATTGTAGGCTATCTGAAATCCTTGGTGAGAACCAGGGCCTGCCTGGAATATTAGTTATTTCAGGGGGAGGAGGTACTCATAGTTTTAAGGTATACCTCTTATGTGTTCCCTATTTTTAGCACAGAAACGTACTTATTGTACCTGCCATATTTTATTTGTAATCTTTTATGGCTATGGACTGTAAATTATTTTAATGTATTTTTTTTTTTTTTATGGGATGTGTATATACATTGTGACTTTTATGGTTTTCACATTGTAAAACCGAATAAAGTTTTATGAAACTAAATGAGTTGTGGCGTGAATCGTAGCTGATATGCTTGTTTTCCGGATGCTGTGACGTCCCGTGCGTGACGACCCGTCCGGCGCGTAGGAAGTACGCATCGTACTTCTCATGCCAGAAACTGCTATGGATACTGCTTCCGGGCGACTCGGTTCATCTTTAGGAGTTACGGCTCGGATGGAGAATGGTGCTTGATTCACAGCCTACGTGTCGGTCGTGTTTTTGGCAGTTATGCGCATCGTATTTCCTCTACAGGACGGACCGGCTCCGGGTACGTGTCGGTCGCACGGTAAGGCTATGGACAGCTCTCCGACCGGCCATCGAAATCAGCCCCTTAGCAGTGGAGGACTCAGGTGCCACTGTTAGCAGACTTCTCTCCAGCTCAGTACCATGTGTGATGTCTTCTACAGATCCTGCAAGCAAAGCAACAACAAAACATCAATGAAACATGTGCAAATAAGAATAATCTAGTCCAATCAACACAATATAAATCATCATCATCCTATTCATCTCAAATGCTTAGCAATAGTATACATAAAACATGCATAAAATATTTTTCCACATGACAGCATTACACAGAAAAGGTAAGTTTGTCTCCCTTCAGAGCCATTGAAAGCCTATAGGAGGCAGGGTGTGCAAGGGAAAAAATATAATAACTACACTAAATAATTGATGGTGCCCGACCAGGGACCATTGGGACTCTATGGGAGGCAGGCAAACAAAATCCATTAAATAATGGTGGTGCCCCATCATGACCAATGGGGACTCTATTGGAGGCAGGGTGAGGTGGGTAAAAACCAAAATAAATGCATTAAATAATTACGGGTGCCCCACCAGGGCTCATGTGGACGCTATGGGAGTTGAGGGCAGGTAAACATTGACATAATTGATGGTGCCCGACCAGGGACCATTGGGACTGTATGGGAGGCAGGCAAACAAATCCATTAAATAATGGTGGTGCCCCATCATGACCAATGGGGACTCTATTGGAGGCAGGGTAAGGTGGGTAAAAACCAAAATAAATGCATTAAATAATTGAGGGTGCCCCACCAGGGCTCATGTGGACTCTATGGGAGATGAGGGCAGGTAAACATTGACAAAATGAATTAAAACAACAACACTTATCATAATTAGCCACAAACACTAATAAATATACCAGGAAATGGGAAAACAATAAACAACAATGTCATAGGGCTCTTCTATCAATGTTCCCAGAAAATGGCATTTAGAAATGGAATAAACGGATTGAAGCACACACTGGCTGCACAAAATGGTGGAAGATAGCTCATCCACTACCATCGCTGAGAAGGAGGCATGGAAAATAAAGACAAAATGGCCACCAAGCACACACACATGCTAGCTAACTGGCTCCACAAAAAGGCGGTTATCACATGGCCAGCAAAGAAGGAAGCATAGACACACAAACACACACGCACACACATATACTAACTAGCTCCACAAAATGGCAGTCATTTTATGGCCACCAGAGAAGAATGCACAGAAAATAAAGACAAAATGGCCACCATGCCCACACACACACACATAATGGTTACACAAAATGAGAAGAGAACCGCGGCATGACCAGCAGAGAAAGAGACATGGAGAACAAAGAAGACTGTTGCCCTGTCCTACCTGAGGCAACTTCTCCACCTCAGAAAAAAAAAATTGTATCATTGCAAGGAAAGGATTGCAAAGATATTATTTACCCAATGTGTCTGGGCCCTACATTTGACTGCCCTTTACCCACCAACATAAAACCAGAAATGACAAAAAGGAAAATTAAATTGATGTAAAAAAATCTGTGCTCACAATATCAACCATGTCACCCATACATGAACCCACAAACATTGTGGGCAAGACAAAGGAAGCTGAGAACAAAGGAAGATGTCTGGCTACATGGGTATGGAGTTCAGGAGGCACACCAAAACATGCCAGTAACAGGCACAGGCAAACAAAAACATAAAATAGCCTTCTTTTTACATTTACTATCCAAAGCCATTCACAACCCTATCAATGTTTTTAAAATGCATATAGCACAGCAGCAGTGAGAATGTGGAAAATACATCAAAAATACACCCACAACCTACTGCAGAACATAGCCTCAAATAGTAAAACAACATCACAGCAAAATGGTAAACAAATCAGTGTTGAATTCAAAAACCCACACAAGAAAATGTAGAAAAGGAATTTATAACCCTAGTCTTCCACCATAAAAAGAATTTCAAACATTTCCCCTTAAAAATGTTAAGCCCACTTGGGCCCCCTATTCTCCAGCCCAAACTCCAGACGAACCAAACAACAAAGATACAAGTTACAAAAAATAACAAAAAATACTGGTGCATGGCCTCCCTCAAACAAAAAACATTTTCCAGAGTGCTGCATTAAACCTGGTTGATTTCTCCCAAAACGTCAATATTCTAATTGTGTGGATAAAGCAGAGATTGTAGACAAAGAGATACAGTGATGCTTTCCCTTGAAAAATCCAAATCTAAAGTGCCATAGGGGTGGACAAAGCAGAGGGAGGACACTTTAGTACAAGAACACAAGGTTGCTAGTATATGTTCAGTAGACTCCCAGTCTCCATAGCACTTCTTTCCTGTTTATAAAAAAAAAAATATGGCCAGACTTTCGGTTTGGTTAAAATATCAACATGAAAATCCATTTCAAGTTCATTTTCCGGCTGCTCCAGTAACAAATCTAGTTGAAATTGCTGACCTACGACCACCCACATTAAAGTACTGCCACTTCTGTTCAGAACAACTATGGAACTTTCTGATCGTGTTCCACAAAATACAAACTCAAGCGTTCATGCTATGTCCTAGTTTTGATGCTTCTCAAGATCAGATATTCTTCAAATAGGAGAATTAATTACTCGATGTAGTGTCATGGTGTTAAAATCGGAAATTCCACATAATGAGGAATTGCTAAATTACTAAAATCACTTGAGTAATTAATTTATGCCCAGGCCTAGAGAGGACCAGGTTTCCTGAAGCTGGGCTCAGATGGCGCACGGATGGTCACATTCAGCATTGCCTTTGGCATGCCTTAGGTGCGTAAAAGCACATCTACTGCACATCTGCAATGCAGCTGCCATTAAGTAGGTCCTGGGAAGGAGGAGGAGAGCAGGGGCAGTGGATGGGGCTGGGAGGGGACATAAGAGGTAGGAAATGGGAGAGCGGGAGAACGTGGAGGTGGGAAATGAGTTATAGAAAGCGTGGGGAGGCAGAGGGAGAGAAAAGAGTAGGAAAAAGCCAAATAAATGGAGAGAATGAAGGGTAAATATAATTCATATCCTAAAGTAACAATAACTAATTCCTCGCCATGCACAGTTTCGTCATCAATGATGTCAGTTCAGGTGTTGCAGTGATATCATAGATCCTGCTCTGCGTAGTGTAAATATAACTTATACCCTAAAATAACAATAATTTGTGCCCCCTATGAGTGATGTCATTTCAGATGGTGCAGTGATGTTACATTGATGTCACACTTCATGTCATGAGTGATGTAATGTGTAGGGTAATTAGCAGTGCATGGCGTGGGCACAAGTTATAGTTACTTGATACTTGAAAAAACTAGAAAGGATAAATTTCATTTTTAAACGTTCTTTGTCACTGATATATTCACCTAACTATAACGTTCCTTTAACCTTTTTTTCAGTGAATTTCAGTGGGTTTTCTAAAAATGTAAAGTAAGAAATAATTCCAATTCACAATTCCTGACTATAATGTCACTTTAACCTTTGGTTGGTATATTTATATATCTACAGTCAAAAATACATATATATATATAATATATTTAATATGTACAGAACCAGGATACAGTGATGCTATAGTTAGATGAATATGGGAGCTGAAACAACGCATTTTAAACAAAAGAAAAACATATATTCACCAGTCATTGTTTACTAAGCTAACTACTAACTAGAACATGTGCCCCTATCATGCTCAATGATGTCGTCAGTGATGTAATCTGAGATGTTATCAGTGATTTCATCAAGGATACCATTGAACATGTCATGAATGATACAGTCTGTAAGGTCATAAGCAGAGCATGGTAGGGGCACTGGTTCTCCTTAGCTCAGTAAACTACAACTGATTAAATTAAATGTTTTTTGAGTTTAAAATGTTACAGTGTAATTGATATTTTCATCTAACAATAACATCCCTTTAGCCTTTGGTTTTTAATTGAATAAATATATATATATATATATGTGTGTGTGTGCGTGTGTGTGTATATATATGTATATCCTTTCAATGTGGCCCCCTTCACCGACCAGTTGGGCGCTCTCCGGCGGTGCAAGGAAGTACGGCAGAGCCTAGCCATTTCAAATTCCAACACCAGTTCACCGTAGGGGATTCTTCCCACTCTCACAGATTTTGCAATAATTTCAGTCCATTTTTACCTTCGTTTGTTTTATTGAATATATATATATATATATATGTGTGTGTTTATTACCTACTGGCAGTCGCCAGTAGGTAGTTATAGTTAGGACCTATTTTCCATAGGAAATCCGCAACATTCTATTTGGAATAATGTTGGAGCCGATTGACAAATCTTCGCGAAATTTTCCAAACTTTTGGCCAGCTCCGGTCCTCTCCTATCCTGAAAATTTCACGGTGATTCGTCAAGCGGGGACCGAGAAAAAAGGGGGGTCCCAAAACGCGTTTTCCCCATGCATTTTCCCATAGGACCTGTTGACGCAGATACAGCCCGAACTGCTTAACAGCATTACACCAAATTTGGCAAAGAGGTAGTCCTCAATTCAGACTCGTGCCTTTTGCTTAAATGGTGTAAATCCGTTCAGTAGTTCCTGAGAAAATTAGAGTTAAAAAGATAGATATATCTGGGCGGAGCCTAACCACACATCTCATCGTGAGATCTGATTGGCTGTCAGTACTTCCTCCAAGAAGTGTTGGCAGCCATCTTGGGACCAATATACATGATAGCACCTCATTAAAAAGCATTGCAGTTAATGGAAGGTTTTAAGACTTTAGTTACATTATAAATCATTTATTGATGGTACCATACTCATTTTAGGAATTGTGATGTGTTCTAAGGTGATTTTACCATGTGAAAAAGCCTTATGCTGTGATATCATGGATCGTGTTTGAGAGAAAACTATTTTCTCATGCTTTTCCCACAGAGGTTTGGAAGGTGATCTATAAGCTAAACTGAGAGCATATTTTCTGTAAATTCACATTATCTTTCTCAGTCATGTGAGAATGAAGTCTGACATTCTCAGTAAAACATGTACATCCAACAAGGGCAGAGACGGTCAGTTGATTCCTTTGTGTTCTACTGCAGCTTCCCAGAGTGTTCTAAAGAACAACTAGAGCGCTAACAGTCCTACTTATGACAAAAGTATGGCACACCTGAAGCCATCTTGATTGGAATAAACTGGTAACACTTAAAACATTTAATTTAAAAAGGAACACAATGAGGGGGTTCATTTTGCCATAGGAATTATGATTAGTGCTGAAGAAAGAAAAATTAGGGCACATTTTGAGTGACTTCTCAAATCCTCTTCTATTTCATTAAAAAATTCTGATATGCAGACTGAAACATGCACTTTTAATACCAGCAGCAGACTTCCGTGGTGAGCAGTAGCTTTACTACAGTGATCTCATGAGCAACTAGAGTGCTAACATTCAGAATTTAAGGCAAATGTGTGACACATCTGAATACGTTCTTGATGGAATCAAAGTAAAAAACGGAAAGCATTTCCTACTGAGGAGACTGCAGTAAATGAGGAAATTAGGAAACTTCATAACAAATAAATCTCCCAAGATGACCACCAGAGACAAAAGAGCCCAAATGCAGCACAAATATCACCCAGATGTATCTCGCATGTAGCCCAATGACAGAAGTGTGCAAAACACTTATTTTTTGTGTATTTGCAGTTTTATATAGTGCAGACTTGTCAGGTATTGGAGTGCTTTACATGAGCATTGGTTACATCACACAAGATCAAATTCATTTTGGTTGTAGACATGGGGAGATTAAGTGATTTGACCAGAATCACAGAATGTTGAGCTGAAGCAGAAACTCCAACCTGGTTCCCCAGTTGCAAAGTCTGCAGCTCTGGAAGTAACACCACATCCTCTTCCCTAAGTGCAACATTTAATCATCATCATCATCAACTTTATTTCGGCGAAATAGCCATAAAAGCAAAATACACATAAAAACATTTCCAGCAGTTAAATACATATACACAGACCAATATTCAGATAGTACATAGAATGGGACGAACAAGCAATTAATCTGTCTCAATAGTTGTGCAATTACCGCATAAAAATCGAAAAGAACATTATAATTTAATTAAAAAGCCAGATTTAAAACTTTCTTCTAAAAAATATTAAAAAGGAAGGGATCAGTACTTGCCTTGTTAACTTATCAGGACTAGGGGAATAGAACCCACAGCAATTCGTTACAACTTACAGCCGATCTGCTTTCTAGTAAGGTACACACTGAATAAAAACCTACTTATACAAAACACTACCAGTTGGGTGGTATTGACTTGAGTATGCGTTCTGCCTCTTTATAAGACCTAACCGCCATGTTTTTACATAAGGGTTTGACCCAACGGTCCCTTTGTTTTTTGTAGAATGGGCAGAAGAACAATAGATGGGCATCATCTTCTTTTGCTTTTTGGGAACAGAGGGTACACAGCCCGCTGTCGTTTTTGCCCCCCCACCTACAAGTATTTGTGGTGGTTTGTAAAACCCCATATCTGTATTGCAGGTATAAAGTTTTTGCTAAGGGTGGTTCTATCTCATCCATACATTTTTCAAATTCGGGGATATCCTTTAAAATCAAAAATTTCTGAGACAATGTGCCAATCGTTGAGCTATGAACTGATTCATCGTTAACATAAGACCAAAAGGTAGACTTTACAAGCTTTTTAAGAAAGGGTGTCATGTTCTGGGGTTCTTCCCATAGCTGGGAGAGTCCCAGCCTGTTAAGCCACTGAAAAATGTGCTTTAACCATGCAATTTTCTTACACCCAACATTCTGAGTTATTTCTATCAGCCCACTCTTATAATCGCTCAGCTCCGGGGTTGTCCATAATCTAACCCAATACAATAATGGCCTTAGTATTGCATGATAATCTGTCCTTTTGAGATTAATGTCCAAAAACACTGGTACTAGGGGAGTTCTCATTGGTATCTTAAGCAACCTACGTATAAAATCGTTTTCTTCTTTCTCGAAGTTGCTTTTACAGGAATGCCCCCATAGTTCCGCTCCATAAAGTGCAGCTGATTGAGCCTTTGCCTTAAATACTTCCAATGCCGGAGTAATAGCTTTAGAATAGCTGCTACCATGCATTTTTAAAATGGGCATTGAATTTTGTTTTAGGGATATTTTACTTTTTTCCAGCTGCCCCTTCCAAGAAAGCGTACTATCCAGTGTAATTCCTAAATAATTAAAACTCCCCACGTACTCCAGTTTTTGGTCGTTTAATACCAGGTTTTTCCTAAAGGACTTCTGTGGGTTTATGGACATATATTTTGTTTTGGATGAGTTTATTTATAACCCCTTCCCCGCACAGTAATTATTAAAGGAATTCACTAAATTTTGTAGACCCTTGGGTGTTTGTGAGATGAGAATCGTGTCATCGGCAAAAAGTAATGATGTAATCGCCTCACCTCCTAGCTTCGGGGAATCATGATCACAATTACTTAAATAGGTGGGTATATCGTTGACGTATAATGAAAAAAGTGTGGGCGCAAGCACACAGCCTTGACGCACACCCCGACCTATAGGTATAGCCTTTGAGACCTCACCGCCCTGCCCCCATCTAACTTTGGCGTAGTTCCCTGTGTGTAATCTAATAAGTTCTTTAAGTAGCTCACCAGGGACTGCCATATTCTTAAGGTTGGACCACTGCCAATTACGTGGGACAAGGTCAAACGCGGCCCTCAAGTCAATAAATGTCACGTACAAACTGCCCTTCCTTATGTTAATATATTTCCAGCAGATGCACGTGAATCTGAATACTTGATCGACCGTGCTGGTTTTGGATCTAAACCCTGCCTGATATTTAGTTAATATCTGGGTCTCCTCTATCCATTCTAAAAGACGGTTTAAAATATGTCTGGCAAAAACTTTTTGTAAAAGATCTATTAAACTTATCGGGCGGTAATTGCTTGGGTCATAGCGATCCCCTTTCTTAAAAATTGCTACAATTTCAGCCCCTTTCCAGGTTTCGGGAATTGGTGTTCCTGCCACTATAGAATTGCATAAAAAATGTATATAGGGCCCCCAGACTTCCATGTCGTGCTTGAATAAATCACCAGGAATCTTGTCAGGACCGGGGGCTTTACCCGTTTTAACGGCCTGTAGTATCTCAGTAGTCTCCTTCAGGCTAAACCACAAGGGAGCAGTTCTCGATACTGGAATAATCTCTTGGTCCCCCGTGGGTGACCCCTCATCATTAGTAGCATACAGTTTTGAAAAATGGTCGCACCATGTTTTTTCATCTAAGTAAATATCCCTGGGTGATCTACCCTTTTTATTTCCCTTTGAAATTAAATTCCAAAAAGTACTCTGATCTCTCAGTTTGGCCGCATTTAAGAGATCGGCCCATAAGGCGTCGTCCCAATCTTTTTTTGCTTGGGTCAAGGTTTTATTGTATGCCTGTCTACTATCTCTTATATCCTTGGGGCTCCTTGATTTAACAGCCTGGATCAAAAGGGACTTAGCTGTGCGACAGTCCTTGTTATACCATTGATTAACTGATTCTACATAATTATCTTTGTGAATGTTATCCTTTTTGTTGATTTTACTCAGATGAGGAGTTAGAGCGTCTACTAATTTATAATGCATATCTAAAACACCCTGAGTGCCTATTAAGGGCATCTGACATGCTTCAATGGTATCAGTGAATGCATTATAAATTTTTAGCAACGTCTCTCCTTTAGCCAAAATATATGGCCTGTTATTTGTTATTTGGGGTTCCCCGAATGAGCTACTTAGTATAGTTTCTCCAACTAGGTTAGATATAAAAGGCTCGGAATCCAGCCATAGTTGGAGTGGAAAATGATCACTCTCTGTCCTGTGATCTATGTTAAAATCGATTATTAGATACCATAGGTTCAGGGAGACCAATATAAAATCTATATGTGACCTACAGTTGCCTTTACAAAATGTTGGGGCAGGAGGTCTGTCGGACTGAAAACGGCCATTACATGCCCTTAAATCATGAGTTACGGACAACTGTAGGATCTGAATAGCAGCTATAGAGCTTTTAACCGATCCAATAGAGTCCAGGGACAGGACGTTATTTGCAGAATCCTGCTCATCGAATAAATTGTCCAGGCCCGACACTGGTTCGTATTTACAGTTAAAATCCCCACCAATCACTGCCTGTACATCTGGGCTTAATTTGTCCAAAACGGAATCCAATAGCTCTATCACCTTGGATTCCTTGTTAGATGAATATGGTCTATTATATATATTTATTAAGTATATGGTACCTTTGCCCCTAGTCTCTATTTTTAATATCAATAAATCAGGAGAGGGAGTCGGTAATTGGGTAACATCTATTTCTAGAGTAACCCTTACCCAAGTCACAAATCCCCCTGATGCTCTCCCTCTTACTGATGGGATTGCGCCACAGGAAAATGTTTTATACCCTAATGTATGTGGAATTTCAACGGCCCAAGTCTCCTGAAGAAGAATAATGTCAAACTTCTCAATGTGGGAGCACCAAGCTGCGTCCCGTAGGTTCCTAGTTATACCTGCTATATTCCATGATATTAATCTAAGAGGTGAATTTCCTTCTGGGCAAGGTGAAAATACCTTCACCGATCTACCATGCCCAACTACACCAGATACAGGGCTAACTAGAGTGTTTATTTTATCTGTTGTAAATTTTATAGTATTATTAACCTCAATGTCAGTGGTCCCAATACTACACTGTCCACCCTCGCCCAAGTTAGAATTACTAGCTTCCATAGTATTTGAGGGCTCACCTAATATCACAGCTTTAGGAGTCAAGACGGGTGCAAGTCCAACATCATTAGATAATGAGGGAACCTCCAACTGTAGTTGTTCAGACTCTATAGCACTCAAACTCAACTCCCCTGCCTGGATATCAACAGATATCTCTGGGTCAGAAGTGCCACCCGACGAGAGTCAATCATTCTGATCCAGAGAACTCAGTGCCAAATATCTGTTATTAGTAGGAATCTGGAAAGTTGGACATCTATTAGAATTTTGGGCTCTACTTGGAATATTAGTATGGGGGACCCGAGCTAAATGACTATAAAAATACCCCAAAGGGTGCACACCCACACTATTTTCCCCCAATACCAACGACGCTGCTCTGAGTAACGTGTTGGGGGTGTCTAAAATTTATAATTATGCATTCACCTCTACAGGTTTTTCTAGCATTGCCAATCCAAGGAACCCGTCTAGTTAGTAATATCTGGTCCGCGAAATTTGTTGGAAACCCACAGTTTTTATTCAGCCAGGAGACTGTTTTGCGTTTAAGTGAGTCGTGGGATTCGTTCCGTGAATTGGGTAGTGAAGGGTCCAGGGGTGGAACATTTGAAAGAACAACAACATATGGCTCGCATTCTGGGGGTAAGTTAATTGAGTGAATTTTCCTTGATGAGGCTAAGGGCAACGCCAAACTAGCTGCAGCCTCTACAGTCGGGGGATTATTATCTCTCGGTTGGCTTATCGTGTTGGGTTGAAGACTCTTTACTATCTCTATCGACGACAACTGTACTGCTTTTTCATGTTGTTCCCCCAGCTCCCTCTGTAGTGTACTATGATCGTTAGATATTTTTGATAAGAGACCACCCAATCTAGTCACTTCAGCTGTCAATGAATCAATCTTTTCTACAAGTGGCTGCACAACAGCTTCGCGTTTATCTTCGAATATCTTTGTTATTTGGGCCAAGAAGTCTGTATTCATATCTATGCTAGTGCCACAATTAGTAGTCATAGTTTCCTTATGGCCAAACCCCTTACTCTGGATTGGGACAGTTAAAGACTTATGTAGTAAACCCCCCCTTCTAGGGCTGCGTTTTCCTACATTTCCTTACAACTCTCTTAACAGGAGAGTGTGCAATTGGAACTGCCGTGGAATCATCTAGTAAATCCTGTTTTGGTACATCCTGGTCTACAACCGATGGTACAGGAGTCTCTCCCAACAAAATGTCATTGGCTGGGGGATACAACATTTCCGCTACAGTTATCATTAGATGTGGGTGAAGGTGGGACCGGGAAACACTCCCGGCCCAGTGATTTCCTTCTTTCATTATTAATCTTGCTCACCACCTTTACTAAATAATTATCCATAATTGATTTATTTTTGGATATTAATGTGTTGGGAAACGCCTCAAATAGTACAAGTCTTACAGGCACTTTTTGGAACTAAGGAATAATCACCAGTTACACAACAACAATCTGTACTCAACAACCAAGCACACTTGTGTAATAAGGTGGTTAAAGAGTAACTGAGATCACCCAAGCTCCCCCGAGCAATTAAGAAGGAGCTTAACCACCTAGCAAGCCTAAGTAGGCAGTTAAAGTATGGAAATATAAATGCCCATGAGCTTGTCAACATATGCTTAACCTAAGTCTCTTGAGCAAGGCAGAAAAACAGTGTAAGTCGTCCACAGTAAGCCCCCCCAGGTACAACCCGGCCAATGTCCGCAGATCACAATAGTAGGACCAGGTCTCACTTCACATAGCGTGCAGCAATGGCAATCAGTGCAGCGCGAACAAGGAATGGGAAGAGGGTCAATGTCACCCGAGGACTCCAACCTCGTCTTACCTCAACGCAAGGGGGGTGGCCCAGCCCAGCCTCTACCAGCCCCGGACGGCCACAGACGGCCCGCCCTTTGTCCGGGCTTCGTCCGGCGCAGCCTGCGCGCGTCCCGCGACACGGAGGAAGCCTCGGTCTTTTCTGCTCCTCCGGGCACGTGGTAGTCGTCAGCGGGCGCTAGGCGACCTGGGAGCTGTAGTCTCCCCCTGCTCACGGCTGCGTGGTGGAAAGGCGGCGGCAGGGGAGACACACAGCGTTAGGGACCCAGCAGCGGCGGTATGGCAGGTGAAGCAGCAACAGGACCCCACGGCAGGTGAGGCGACTCTGGCAATGGTTCCCGCTCCACCGAGGGAGCCTCGGTCTTTTCTGCGCCTCCGGGTGTGTGGTAGGCGTCAGCGGGTGCTAGGTGACCTGGGAGCTGTAGTCTCCCCCTGCTCACGGCCGCGTGGTGGAAAGGCGGCGGCAAGGGAGACACACACAGTTAGGGACCCAGCAGTGGCGGTATGGCAGGTGAAGCAGCAACAGGACCCCACGGCAGGTGAGGCGACTCTGGCAATGGTTCCCGCTCCACCGAGGGAGCCTCGGTCTTTTCTGCGCCTCCGGGCGCGTGGTAGGCGTCAGCGGGCGCTAGGCGACCTGGGAGCTGTAGTCTCCACCTGCTCACGGCCGCGTGGTGGAAAGTCAGCGGCAGGGGAGACACACAGCGTTAGGGACCCAGCAGTGGCGGTATGGCAGGTGAAGCAGCAACAGGACCCCACGGCAGGTGCGACTCTGGCAATGGTTCCAGCTCCACCGAGGGAGTCTCGGTCTTTTCTGCGCCACCGGGCACGCGGTAGGCGTCAGCGAGCGCTAGGCGACCTGGGAGCTGTAGTCTCCCCCTGCTCACGGCCGTGTGGTGGAAAGGCGGTGGCAGGGGAGACACACAGTGTTAGGGACCCAGCAGCGGCGGTATGGCAGGTGAAGC
This sequence comes from Triturus cristatus, assembly GCF_964204655.1. Classification (NCBI taxonomy): domain Eukaryota; kingdom Metazoa; phylum Chordata; class Amphibia; order Caudata; family Salamandridae; genus Triturus; species Triturus cristatus. The sequence goes on from NC_140580.1 coordinate 287,970,080, forward strand.
AGCAACAGGACCCCACGGCAGGTGAGGCGACTCTGGCAACATTTAATCAAGTGGTCAACTGGATAAAAAAACATAAAGATTACAAACAATTTAAAAGTTCTTTGTCGCTATTTGAAAACTCAGAAAATATGTCCTCACTTTAGTTTTTTAGAGCGCTAACCATAATTTTGATGCAAATAAGACCCTCTCATATATGTAATTTCTAAAGGAAATGCTCTAGGTATTACAGTTTTTATTACATCAAGATGACGTCAGGCGTTTTAAGTTGGGGAAATAATTCCCATTCAATCCTGAGGGCCCCTGGGGGCTAACTAGCCCACCAGATGCTTCCAGTAAGCGCCACTGAGCTGCGTTGCAGAGAGGTGGTCTAGGCAGTGCCCCTTTTTACATCTCTCTGCAACGCAGCTCTGTGGCGCTTACTGGAGGTACCTAGTGGTCTAGTTGGACCCTAGGGACCCTCAGGATTCAAGGGGACTTAATCTCCCAAATAAAAATGGCCACAGGACTTGTTTACACAGTGGGGAAGGGAGGGGACGGGTCCTGAGGTGACGTGTGCAAACACGCCCTGTGGCGCATTTTAAGAGGTAGTTTTAATCCCCTGCCCTATTATATACTAGGGGCTTACAGATGAGGTCATGCTAATCACAGGGGGACCCCAACGCATAGTGTTCCCTGGTGTATGTAGGTGTTTTCACTGTATTCTGAGTGTCTTTTAACATAGCACTGGCTCTAGGACTGGTTAGTCAGACTCAGTTACCACCAGTATCCGTCTGAAAAAGTTGAGGGTACAGGATGATTTTGCAACAAGGCTTCTTTCTGCTCTTCCGTTTGTTCTTTCTGCACGTTATCCTTCTTCCTGCACTTTTCTTCGTCTTTGAGGATTTCTGTTGCTTCTTTCTGCATTTCTTTTTTTCTTTCTGTTCGTTTTTTCTTCTTTCTTCACATGTCCTATCTCTGTAGGCATAGTTAGAAATTAGCATTTAAAAAACCTTAGAAATTCACTGAAAACACCATAGGTTTCAGGGGCGTTATAGTTAGCTGGACTTTTCACTGGTACAAAACCATTGAAATTCCCCCGTTATAGTTAGTTCAGCTAACTATAACTCGCGTGCCCGCAATGCACTGCTGATGACGTCACATATTACATCACTCATGACATGGTCAGTGACATCACTCATGACATTACTGATGACATCTCAAATGACATCACTGATGACATCATCCTTGTGATAGAGTGGCAGACCTCCTCTCCCCCTAATATAACCTTTGATACACACATTCAAAAATAGAAACTAAAATTTTCAAAACAATCGACATACCAATACCAGTTACAACAACCTATTCAGTAATTCTAAGATCCACATACACATCCACTCATTTACTAACAGTCCTATACAGTCACTCATACATGCACTCACTCAACATCTGTACTCATACACCTATACATCCTATTACACAACGCCACTCATCCATAGAGTTACTCACACACATAGTCAAAGAATCAAACATACATTTACTTGCATATACAGTTATACACACACCACCACATTTACTTCTACAGAAACTTACACATACTTAGGGGCCGATCTCGATCCTGTATTTTTGTTTTCCGTACGACTCGTATCCGTAATTTTTCCCATACGAATCGTACAAGTCCCGTCCCACCCGTGAAGTACGATTCGTACGGGAAAAATACATATGGATCGGCCCGATCCGTACGAATTTGATCGGGAAAAGTTGTACAAGACGGACCTGGACACTTTTCCGTATGAAGCCTAAAAATACAGTCCGACCGTACAAGTACGATCCGGACCGGCTTTCCGATTTAGGATTCGTACTGAAAACGTCCTGTACACGGGGAATTACTTCACCCGCTACAAAGCAAACATTGTACGACTCATATCCCGGGAAAAGTAGTTCCCGGGGTGCGAGTCGTACAGGGGTACGAGTCGTACAGGCCCCCCATGCATATGTACGCACCTCTCAACAACATCGTGTATGTACACACCTTACAACAACATCATCGCGTATGTACGGTGCGTACCCCAATATCGCGTATGTAGGCACCTCACAACAACATCATCGCGTATGTACGGTGCGTACCCCAACATCGCGTATGTACGCACCCCACAACAACATCATCGCGTATGTACGGTGCGTACACCAACATCGCATCTGTACGCACCCCACAACATCATCGCATATGTACGGTGCGTACCCCAACATCGCATATGTACGCACCCCACAACATCATCGCATATGTACGGTCCGTACCCCAACATCGCGTATGTACGCACCTCACAACAACATCATCGCGTATGTATGGTGTGTAGCCCAACATCGCGTATGTACACACCCCACAACAACATCATCGCGTATGTACACACCTAACAACAACATCATCGCGTATGTACGGTGCGTACCCCAACATCGCGTATGTACGCACCTCACAACAACATCGCGTATGTACGCACCATACATAGGCAATGTAAAACAGCACAAGGAGGGTCTATTCAACTCGCACAACACCACAAAACACGTCTACAGTGCACAAAACATGGAAATGACTGACCTGGTCACATCCAAACTGGCAAACAGCGGGCCAAACTCACAACCACCCCTTATAACACACCCACCAAAAATTCAAACTGAGGCCCACCCACAAATAGACCAATAAAAAGGGCCCACACACACAAACCATGAGCCTTTGCAACAGACTCACTGCAGCTAGAGAGCACACACCAACAGCTGCACCCATCCACCTTAACATATACACCTTCACACAACCTCCATCACACATACCCCCTCTTCACATTCTGACCCACGCCTTCACATTCAGACCCACAACCATCCACACCCTCACCCCACACCATGCCCACAGATAGGAATCCAAAGTTCACAAGGGAGGAGCTGGAGTTCCTTGTCAATGAAGTCATCAGAGTCGAGCCACAGCTCTTTGGAACATTGGTCAGACAGACCAGCATAGCCGAAAAATCACGCCTGTGGCAGAGGATCATCGGTGAATGCTGTTGCACCCATCAGAAGGACCAGGACTGAATGCCAAGCCACGTCGTACGATCTGCGGAGGGCGGTCAAGCGAAAAATGAATGACGACTACGCCCAGAGCAACATCACTGGAGGTGGTGGGCCCCGCAGACCAGTGCTTTTCCATCCCTGGGAGGAGAAGGTGATGGCCCTGCTTCCGCCGGTGGGAGTACATGGACTTCAAGGACTTCCAGAGCCTGGTGAGTACACAAACAACTTACGTAACATGGGGGTAATGGCATCCACACCCCAACTACACAAAATGCACGCAACTACCCCAAGCCCTCACCGGACAGAACCAGTCAAAAACAACGCTAATGCCAATAACATGTGTATGCCCCATTGAGAAAGCAAGGCCATGCTATGTCCCATGCTACATGAAGCACCAACCCAAGAATGGATGTCCGCTATGCTGGGAGGGTCGGTGTCACAAAACGCATTTTTGAACTCCAAATCAGACACAATTGCCTCCATCCCATATGGCATGCACCATGCGCAATGCACAGGGATTGGGAAAGTACTGACAAGATAGCTGACACTTGGCCAGGGTGTAGGCAGCACAAGGCCCTCCTGTGACCAGTGCAAACACAAACACCAAGACAACAAGGTCAGATAGCTAGGACAGGAACTCACACTCACTGTCATGGCAGCATGCTCCATGGGGGGACAGCTACATCACCTGGGAGCCCCAGTGGAAAATGACACTACACCCACCAGCAGGCCCTGTCACACACACCCCTTATACAAGCAGACACCCCCGGGACAGGCAATGGATTTACCCACTGTCACAATGGACATGTAACACAACAACACCAATACATAGCCGAAGAAGCATCCAAGCCAAAAAGCTACATGTCAAAGACTCAGGAGAACATATTAATCTGTCCCCCGCAACATACCCATCCACAAGTGAACATTGAGGAGAGTGCTAGGCACATACAACTATCTGGAGGAACAGTGCCAACTTGAATGTGTATGGAACATGGATGTTGCATGAAACAGCATTAACATTGTCTGTCTCTCACACACAGGGCAACGTGATGAATCTCCCCCCAACAATGGGGGTGAAGAATCACAGTCCCAGGCTCGGGAGGAACCTGATACCACCGGCAGCGACGCCTCTTAACACTCCGCAGATGACCCCGACCGACCTGGACCCTCTGGTGTCCAAGCCCCTGCAGCACCTGGTTCATGAACATCTGTGCCAACCACCACCCCCATTCCTGCCACATCCCAGGAGACACCGAGGAGCCCTGCGCGCAGTGAACAACTGAGCCAGTCTGACCAGGAGGGACAAGGTGCGCCGAGCACCCAGGAGGAGGCAGACAACACCACCACTGCCATCCCTCAGGGGTCCCGTAGACCCGATGTGCCCACAACGGCAGCCCAGGCTTGTGTGGGCAGGGGTGGTGGGAGTGGAGGCAGGCGGAGGCGAGAACCTGACCATCCAGCTGAAGGGACCGGTATGTCACACATAGACAACATCATGGACGCATACCGGCGTGACACCAGGGAGTTCAGCCAGGTAGTGGTGACCCTCACAGAGATGAAGAACCAGCAGGCCGAGCAACACGCCAGTCAACAAGAACACCAAGGATGGATGGAGGCAAGATTGGTTGAGCTCCTGGCGGTGCAAAGGGACATAAGCCATTCACTCCGTTGGATCGCCGACAACATGGGCAACCCTCCCTGTGCCACCAGGCGAAGACCGCCACCAGCCACAGGGAGGGAGGAGAAGGAGGATTCGTCCGAAGGAGCATCCCAAGCATCGTCAAGGCCTGCATCTGAGGGTCCCCAGAGGAAGGTGGGTCGTCCACGGAAAAGACCATGTGAGGCAGTGGACCATCCACATCTCCCAGGTCACCTGGCCTGGCACCTGGCCCTCTGGCGCAACAGCACCCCCTCACCCAATGACATTCTCTGCCACATGGACTTGCTGGTCACAGTCTGACCAATGATGACCAACACTGTGATCTGGACTCTGATGACTCCAACTGATAAGGATGCCATCTCCCCCTGTGAACTTTGGATTCTATTCCCCCGGTAGAGCACCTTAGCACATCTACCAAAAGAAACCCCACCAAAAATAAAATCTTATTTTTCTGCACATGAGATGTTGCTGTCATTTGGCATTATTCAACGACATATGTGTGTGGAAATGTCTAACTATGCCTGAGTGTTGAACCTACTCCAGCCATCCATACCCTGGGATCAGAGTCTGGTACAGGACATACATGGGTAACAAGTTATCATTCAATGTAGGCATGGAGCACAACACTCACCTGTGATGGCCTCTGGCTGCTGAGGGGGGGCTTGCTAAACTGTGCGGAGAGACCTATTTGGGAGATCATCATCAAGGCGTAGAGGTCATGGCTCATGTGGAGGGACCCGGGGAGGGAGTCCCAGGTATGTGTGGCCAGGTGGTAGAACAATGTCCTGTATGCTGGAGTACGGCGGATGTGAAGAACGGTGGCCAGGGCAAGGTTGGATGCACGGAGACGGCCCAACGGGATCTAGGATGACAGACGTACAAGGTTGGTGTGGGGTCGGGTTTGTGGACTGCCTCCTGAGTGTGGGTGGGGAGTGTGGAGGTCATCCTGCAGCAGACAGTGATCCATTGCAGCTATCTATGCTGGACGGTGAGGTGGCTGGGGCTCAGGGTGTTGAAGCTGAGGTGTGCAGATGCCCCCTGGAAGTGGACCAGTTTCCTGGGAGTATGGATGTACTAGCTCCGTAGAGGGGAGGGCAGTATTTGACATGGATGTTGTCATGGACCTGGGGGATGGTCTGTCTGTACTTGGAGTGGATCTATCTGTGGATCATGTGCATAATGCAGAGGGCGTTGCAGCATGAGGTACAGATGCTGTGGACTAGCATGGCATATGTGAGCGAGCCAAACATGATGCACACCATCTTGTGTGTCTGGCCACTGGGTGCTTGTGCAGGGCCCGCAGCAGCAGGCACCATCTCCATGCAAATTGCCCCATTTTGCACACAAGGACTAGGATGTCAGAAGGACAACTGCAACAGGCGCATGTGTAAAGTAAGGAGTGTCCAGTGTCACATGGCACACCCAGAGACAATGCATGCACAATCACCAAAGTGCCAATACACTGGATCAGGAAACTGAAGGCCGACCTGCGCACAGGAGACACACCCTCAGCAGCTGTTGATGGCCCATTGTGTGGTCGACCTTGCTAAAAAACATACACGGTCATGTACTTCATGCCCAATAGGGAGCCTAATCCATGAGCAACTGCATGCATGTCGCTAAACTACACATGGACTCCTATGCATTATCTACAACAAGTATGCCAGATATGCCGCATGCTAAATGGCAAGAGACATGCATTGACAGAGATGAGGCACCTTGGAGTGTGACCAACCCCTTTATTACTCAGCCTCACACTAATGGAAATGCATCCATTTGGAACAGACTCACAGGTCATTTGGCTGAACATGTGTGACCTATACTGGACACCCCCTTCAACACACAGATGTGGTAAATCCTACTCAGCTGGCACACAAGTGAAGGGGTTGAGCCTAACACCCCTTGCTGCACACGGAGAGGCTGCAATTCCCCATTGAGCCTGTCATGGGGATGTCGCACACCATGTCCACCATTAGCATCCCGTATGTTCCTGAGGGACGTTATACACACATTGATGCCTTCATCAGAATCCACAATCCATGACAGATGACTGTCAGGAAGGGTGACTATCAATTCATGGGAGCCATGCAACACGTCATGTGGCCCATGGTGAGTCGACATGTATGCATGGTAACACAACATGCACAGGAGCAGTCCCCACATATCACAAACACGTACCACCCACAAAACGCCTTTCTGCACTCTTTACCCAAAATGACTTGTCACCATGTCTGTGCAAGTAACTCTGATCCAGCACACGTTGCAATACTCATGAGGAATAGCAGGAGGGCAATGATGACATGAGCAGACGACAGCTGCAGGAACCTGGGGAGGACAGACACACAACAAGTCAGCGAAGAGCTAGTAATTCGCAGACATGTACATGTACTCTACAGGAATGATGTTCTCACCATGCTATTAATGAATTTTGTGTTCCCGCAAACAATTTGTGGAATGACATCATCACTTGAATGACACATCAGAAGACACCTCCAAGTCACTTAGCACACAGTCAGCTCGACACACACATTGCAACACATGCCACACAAGGCACTAAGCGTGCACACTCAGACACAGGGACTCACCATCATGAGAAGAAGTTGCGGATAAGCTGTCTCCGGATGTCCTCATCCTCATCCTCCTCCTCATCCTCACTTGCCCCGTGCCCAAGCCCTTCATCCTCCACGGGTGGATGATCTTGCTCATCGGGATCCAGGATGAGTGGCACGGCCTTGTCCACTGCCATGTTGTGCAGCATGCAGCACACAAGGAAGATTTTGCAGACCTTCACCGGGGCATATGGGAGTGCGCCGCCGGTCTTGTGGAGGCACCGGAATCTGCTCTTCAGGAGTCCAAACGTCCTCTCAATCACGCGCCTCGTCTGCCCATGGGTGTCGTTGTACCGGTGTTCTGCAGCTGTTCTGGGGTTGCGGAGAGGCGTCATCAGCCATGGCATGTTGGGATAGCCAGAGTCCCCTACATGGAAACATCATGGACAGAAGTGGGTCAGGAGAAGCAGTAAGATATTAAGATACCGGAATAATACAGGACTAACAGAGTATACCCACCAACAAGACATGCACGTTCGTTGCGCAGCTGCAGCATCATTTGAGGCACCCTGCTACGCCTCATGATGTAGGCATCGTGTGCTGATCCTGGAAAACGGGCACAGACATGGGATATCAGCATGTTAGCAAGACATACCACAAGGGCATTGATGGAGTGGTAATGTTTGCGGTTACGAAAGGCTACCTCCTGTGCCTGTGGTGGTACCAAAGCCACATGTGTCAATGACATGGGGCATCCCTCCCAGGGCATAGAACTCACCCTTGACACCTGTCAACTGCTCACGAGTTGGAAAATGTATAAATTCATCCAGGTGTACCAACATGGCCTCTAACACATCATGCAGGACACGGCTGAACATGGTCTGGGACATGCCACCTACATCAGCTATGGTCAATTGAAACGTACCCGTGGCAAAGAAATGTAGGGCTGCCATCACCTTCATCTTGGGTGTCAGTGCAGTAGGATACCTGTGTGGCGGTTGGAGGTGTGGTGCCAGCCTTGCGGTCAAGTTGTCAATCAACGGTTGGGAGAAGCGGTTGCGGCGTATACAGTCACGTTCCCTCATGGCAGCCAAGTCTGGCATTGGTCGGGGGAGAGGTGGTGCCCTGCAGAAATTTGGAAGAAATGACGAAGATTGAGTACATTACTACACCAATGTCAATGAACTGAGCACATGTTCAACAGCTAATACACATATGCTACATACAGAGTCTGTTCTGTGCAATGCATCCAGGACATGTATGCCAGCCAGGTGATACTCCTACCAAGAGTCAGCTACACACGTGGGTGCTCAAGGTCAACATGACATGCCATGAAACTAGCTGTGGGCCAGTGTAAGTGAACTGGCAGACGCATTACAGGAGTGACAGACATCCACATATGTGCAGAAGAAGGATGTATTATCATACAGACAGGTTGCGGAACACTAGTGGCACAGGTCACATGTCCTTGAAATAGGACAGTCCACACACCTTGCCATGAAGAGGTACATGTCAAGACTGATCACACATACTTTGAGACTACGCAGATATGTCCTTGTCTCGCAAGTCCATGTGCGATGCATACATACACACGTTACGTCTGATTGCACATGTGGCCTGGTGTGCGTAATAGTGTGCCATGCCCATCAACACGCAGACACATGTTGGATGCAGCAACTGCAGATGCATGTGACGGAACAACTACAGCAAGCTCATGGGAACACATGACACACACATGACATAGTCACATCGTGCAACGCCGGTAGTTACATGTCAGGTGTCATTATCCGTGTACCTGGCATCAGGGGACAGTTGCGGGTGTAGGTGACTGTGCCATGCCAGTGATGCAGTGCTCGACTGTCCCCAGAGACCAGCTCTTCTGTATAAGTTGACATCAAGTAATTTGCAGTTGTGTCATGCTCCCCATTGTTTCCCAGTGGCATGGTGGGTCAACCAACTGTGTGGTGCAGGGCCTACATATGTTTGTAGTATTGTAGATGTTACTCATGTTGCTGTTCATGCTATGCACTGTGACCTATGTAGTTTGGACTCATGTGTCATATGTATACAGGTGTCTGATCATTTCCTGTCTCTTCACCTTGCCCACAGCATCGTCGGTGGAAACCGAGGGAGACACTGGCACGGACGTGGGGGAGGGATCCAGCACCGGGGCCACCAGTGCTGGGGAGTCTGGCGCAGCAAGTGGCACGGAGGCCAAGGGGAGTCAGGCGGAGGAGCTGTCCACTCCCAACACCGACTGTGACGCTGACGGGTCCGAGGCAGAGCTCCCAGAGGGGGCGGAGACTGCTCCCAGAGCTGGAAGCAGCACTCCATCTCTCGCCGCACCCTCCATTCCCATCACCGCCCTCCCACTTGCTCGGGTCCCTTGTGTCCGTGCTAGGCGACAACGGGTGCGTGAGAGACGGCAAGGAGGTGTATTTAAAAGGTGAAGGGTGCACTTCCACTTCGGATCATTCTGTAGTGTGTAGGCACATTCAATTGCATGGTGCTTGTAACATACACGCTCATAATTTAGCTTGTATTCTGAAAGGGATTCGTGTGCCAGTTATGACACCGTCTTGTACGCTGCTTGCTAACAGTAGTTATGTGCTATTCAATGAAGAAGCTTGCTGTGGGATGCTGGTAGGAATTCCTCACATCGTGACTGTATCCCTACGAGTGGTTTTCTGTAATAACGTCTTTTTCCCACCCCCACATGGCCAGCTCGATGTATCCATCTGGCCTTCCATTCCAAACTTGAAAGCAGAGTTCAACAAGATGAGCAGAATAAGGGCTCTATTGTCTCAATAACATGTCGTGTTGACTTCATCCCGAGAAACATTTGTCCTTCACGTAGCTAACGCGCACAGAGGTGCATGCGCTTTTGAGCACTGATCTCCCACTACATTTTGGGACTCTGATTCAGACTATCTTTCATGCCTCATCAACAAGTGGCCTGGCTGATTTTTTCTAAAATGTGGGCTCCGGCCTAGTGACCTCCTTCCAAACTATGTTTGGTGTGATCCCCGCATTTATTCATTCGATTTTTTCAAGCGTCTTCGGAGGTCTCCCTTTGCTTCTCGCCCTCGCAGCTGGGGTGCTATTATTGATCTGCGTACTACGCTATGGCTGCACAACTTGCGTTACAAGACAGCATGCCCCGGCTGCTCCATCTTCGGAAACAGATGCTTGAATTCTATGGCACTCTGCCGCTGGCGACCTTAAGCATTGCCTATGGATTGTCCTTCCGGTTTCCCTTCTTTACCTGCGTGCAACCTGTCTTTCATTGCCTAGATTGTCCATTCGAATGGGCTCTGGATTTGTGCCTGTCTAACTCGGTGGCTCCTGCCCCGGATTATGATCGACTGATGAGCCCCTTAGTGGACCATGAGTTGGACTGTTCTGGCGTCAGGATTATGGCCTATGCTGCAGCACATGGAGTCCTAGGGAATTGGGACATCGGAACGGCTGCAACGGAATTCTTATCCAGAAGTTATCTTGATGTACCCACCTGTTGTCCACAAATGGTGCTGGATGCCCCGATTGTTGAGGAACACGTGTGTTCTTTCCCCCTGCTGAACTGGATGGCAGATACTTTTGCGGAACGTTCAAATGATTTCCTCTTGGAAGCTGTTGCAACTTATTGTGCTTATACCTTGATGGATTGACTTTTGCCCTGCTCGTTTCATGGTGCATCCATCGATGTTATATTTTTTCCCCTTTTACATGGTTAATTTCCCAGCAACATCGTTTATAATTGAAATTTCTTTTCTGACTGTTTTCACTTACCTTCTATGGACTTCCAGTTCATGCCCTTGGTTCCGTTCTATCAAACTTGAACTCTGCGTTCTTGAATTAGCGCCCCTAGTGGTTAGTGGTAAGTGCAAGGGGGGGTATAGTGGGGATTAATATCTCCCTATGTACAATGCTAAGTTTGCACCACCGCGTTAGTTGTTAGAAAGCCATCTTGCCAATTTTGCTGCTTTTGCACGCGACACTGTAGTTGCGTGTTCTTAATTGAAAAATGCCTAATCGAGTTTGCTTCACATGAGAACTGTCTGTTGTTTGACATCCTTCACAGTGAGCAGCGATCTTGTACTGTACATTGTGTACACAAACAGTCTGGGTCACTAGACGGTGCATGTTGTTGTGTGCAGGTTGATCGTCCCACTATTTAGCCATTACATGCACGCAGCTGCAGATACCTGATAGACGAGTCCTTTTCATATTGCATTGCAGCACGTTTTAGTTTCATTGTGATGGAGTACTTTCGCTGGAGTAGAGACTAGCGGATCCTGTGATGTGATTCCACTGACCTGATCTGTACGGTGGGGGGTCCCCCATTCAAGCCTAGAGACCTTCTATTAGTCTAATGATACTACTATTAGTTTACTGGCGACAGGAAGGTTGCTGTTTCCACTGTCATTTTCTTATGCTTGCTCCTTTCATTTGTTATGATATTGTAACAATGCTGATGCTTCTGAACTCAACCATTTGTCTGCTTATGTTAGCCACAGTACTGCATCTTAGGACGCGAGGTTCATTGAATGAACTCTATCAACTTTACCGTGTCTTTGTGTATTCTGTTGTGGACTGATCTGAGAATAATGACGAACAAGTATTACAGATTCCCACCATTCCTGAGAATATTGTAAGTCGCTTGTTCTGGGTTGTCTATACATTGGGACCACCGAGCTCAACCTCGGCTAACGAATGGGACACTAAGCTAGTCGGATAAGGGGTTCTGGGTTCTGAGGGGAGTTTGTGGTACACCAAACATGTCTCCTTCGTGCCAGGCACCGCACCCCCTGCCCCTGTCTCCCCTGCTGCCGTCAATGCCGAGTCTGTGGACATCCTGCGGCAGTTGCAGGTTGGTCAGACATCGCTGCTTAATGTCCTCCATGGCCACACCAGACTGCTGACACAGATGGTGTCGTACATGGAGGGCATGTCAGCAGCGATGTATGACCAACGGATGTTGCTGAGGTCCATGGACTCGTCAGTGACGGCAGCAGTGGGTCTCCGGCAGCGCTCCGTCCCCCCCTACCCCGGCACCATCTGCACTTCCCACTCCCATGCCTGTCCCATACACACCCAGACGTCCCCATGCACGCACCCCACCAGACACAGGCAGCACACCACCAGGGACGGCCAAGCGCACACCTCCTGTCACGCACACACAGGGGGGAGAAGGCACAGCCACTGGGTCGGGGGGCAAACAGCAGCCACGCTGTTGCAGTAGGAGTCCGCAGTCATCACGACCCACTACCTCGAACACCACTCCCCTTGGCTCTCCTGCCCAACAGTCAGACAAATAGTCCTTCATGGCCAGTCTGTCCCTCAGCCCCAGTGTGACACCACCCCGCAAGCGTTTGAGGGATTCCCGGGCAGGGTAGTTGAGTCCCCCCTGTCCACACCCTCCCCCAGTTGCGCTGCAACCCATCCCTCCGACCCCCCCCTCCTTGGGGCCTGTGGTTCCTTCGGGTGCAGGGGAGACACTGGAAGAGCTTGCGGGCATGTGCAGCACCATACTGACCTCCTCCTTTGGCGCTGCCCCATCCCCTGTGGTGGAGTCGTCCGTCCCTGCACCCACGACACCTACCCGTGCCCCTCCTGTCCCTGCGGTGCCTGGTTCTTCCCCCCCCACATGATGCCCCCCTTTCTGTGGATGATATGGAACAGTGAACTGTGCAGGCAAGCTAGGGGAGACGCGTCCCAACGTGTCCCCCCCCACAGGACTTCGCATCTGGCGTGGCCTATGGGCTTGGTGAATAGTGTACTGTAGCTAATTTTCTTTGGAATGCTGAATGTGGCTTTTTGTTTTTCGTTTGCACACTATTGCTTTTCTGGTATTGCTGTTGGTGCTGCTGCTCCCTGAGTTGGGGTGGTGATGATGTGTTGGGTGTCTGGGAAATGTTGTAGTGTGCTGCTCATGGGGTGGACCCTGGTATCTGCATGCCGTCACAAGGTGTCTGCATATATTCTTAGGTCATGTGAGCTCTTACTGCATGGTGACATGGTCCCAAAGTGTGTTCCTTCCTCTGTAGCACCTGACATCTTCCCTGAAGGGTGTTTCCCAATTGTTGTGCTGAGCTGTGTCAACATTTCCTCGGTGTGTGACACATCCCTTCAACTTTGGCCATGCAAGCTCTGCAATGTCTCCACCTGCATCGTTTGTGGCATCCTTGGTGGACACTGTACTTGTGTATGGAGTATATTGACATGACTACATGTGGACATTTTCACTTTTCCGCACTATGCATGTGTGTACTCCCTGCCTCACACACATGTGTTACGTGTTCTGAAGGGTCTTTGGGCACCTGCCTGACAATTGTGGGCATTGTATCTGTGTGTACTCCACCCTTTTCCTTCCATGGGAGGCAACAACTTGTTGGCTGCCCCGGCAGCTGTACATTCCTATCAGTCCTGGAATGTGGGTGACAGTGTGTGTTCCCTTGGGCTCTCTTAGTTTAGTGGTGTTTTACATGTGGATACAGTCTTGTTGCATGATCTCAGTGTGTGTATTGTGCTGCCACCGCCAGGGGTGGGTATGCATGTGTGATTGTTCCTCACACCCACATGTGGTGTGTCATGCAGTGGGGGAAGGACATCCATCCTCATGGGTGTGGGACACTGCTGTCAGTGATGTGTTGTCATGGCACTCTCAACATTGTCGCACATTGTGGATGCCTTCATGCACCCATGGAGTTTTGCTCATCGGAGGATGATGTACACACCCCCATGTCTCTGTCCACTGCTGGGAGTCCTCTGCACCCACCCCTATATGTCTGGGCACTGCTGGTCGTGATGGGCACCCACCCCTCATTTGTCTGGGCACTGCTGGGAGTGATGGCCACCCACCCCTCATTTGTCTGGGCACTGCTGGGAGTGATGGCCACCCACCCCTCATTTGTCTGGGCACTGCTGGGGGTGATAGGCACACACCCCTATGTGTCTGTCCACTGTCGTGGTACGAGCCGTACCCACGCGCTGATGGCCTGGGTATGGGCCGTACCCCTACGGCACCCCAACTTTGAGGGTGCGAGCCGTACTCATGCCTTTGGGACGTGGGTACGGGCCGTACCGCCATTGTTGGTGTGACGTAGGGGTAGGCGTGGTATGTGCTGTAACAACGCGCTGTAAGCCTGGGTACAGCCCGTTCCCCTACGGCACCCCAACTTTGGGGGTGGGGGGCCGTACCCATGCCTTTGGGACGTGGATACGGGCCGTACCGCCATTGTTGGTGTGATGTAGGGGTAGGCGTGGTATGTGCCGTACCCACACGCTGCGAGCCTGGGTACGGCCCGTTCCCCTACGGCACCCCGACTTTGGGGGTGTGGGCCGTACCCATGCCTTTGGGACGTGGGTACGGGCCGTACCGCCATTGTTGGTGTGACGTAGGGGCAGGCGTGGTACGGCCCATACTCACGCTCTAAGGGGCGTGGGGACGTCCCGTACCCCCATTGTGGTGGTGACGGGTACGCATCCACATCCACTTCCGTTGTGGCGGGACATGGGATTAGTGGACACGCCCCCCGAAGTGACCAGACCATGGAGGTGATTATTGTGCAGGGTATCTTTGTTTTTTGTGGGGTGTGGGTTACGTTTCCTACCTCTTGACCCCCCCCCTTTGGCCCTGGGTGTTGTTCTGACCTCCTGCGGCATCTGCGTCGGTTTTGGAACACGAGGTCGCAGGCTATGAGGGCCGGGATGACGCGTAGGTTGGGATCCATGGCTGTCCGTCGCGTACCAGTGCTCCTTGTTCGCGTCATCCTCCATTTCCCAGCAGTTTTTGGCTCCCGTAAAAAATGCTACGTGCGGAGTGACGTCGGCACGAATCGTACTTGCTGGTCCGTGGAACGCTGCCTGACTCCGTCCGGACGTCGCGTATGCGCCGTCCAGATTCAGATTCGTATGTATTTTTTTGCCGGTCGGTGTTTTTTACGAATCGTACGGTAATGGTGTTTCGGTACGAAGCGTACTTGCGGGTTTGTAAGGTGTTTTACCCGGGTACGAGTCGGACGGAGAAAACGCTCCGTACGACGATTCGTGCACGGGTTTTACCGGATCGGAATCGACACCTAAATAATAATTTTTAGGAATTATTAATTATCTTTAATTTATTTTGCGTTTTACTTCTGTAGCGGGTTGTGGGTTTATAGGGGAATAGGGTGGGAAGTAATTTAATTGTGATTAGGTAATTATTAATTGGTATTGAAAATTAATTGGTTGTTGATTAATTATTAATTGGTAAATAATTTGTATTAATTGGTAATTAATTAGTATGAATTGTTTAATTGATAATTATGTTAATTGTATCAATTTATTATTTGTAGCGGGTTGTGGGTTTATAGGGGAATATGGTGGGAATTAATTTATTTGTAAATAATTAATTATTGAAATAATGTTTGTATATTGCTAATTAATTTATTCTTAATTAATTATTAATTGGTATTACTTTTATTTATTAATTTTTGGTATTGCAAATTAATTGGTTGTTAATTAATTAGTAATAAGTTATTAATAAAAAAATACATAGGTATTTATAATAACGTAATTATTAAATATTGTTTGATTGGTAATTAATTTTTATATTTTTATTTGGTATTAATAATGTATTTATTTTTAATAACATATTAAATTGTTATTTTCCCTACTATTGCACTCACTGGAGTGGGAATAGTAATTTGTACCCCTACGCTAGCCAACGCTTTCCCTTCTATTGCACTCACAGGAGTGGGAATAATAATTTTTACCCCTACGGTATCCAACTCTTACCCTAGAGTTGCACTCACTAGAGTGGGAATAGTACATTTTACCCTCCCGCTATCCAACGCTTTCCCTACTGTTGCACTCTCTGGAGTGGGAATAGTAATTTTTACCCCTACGCTATCCAACGCTTTCCCTACTGTTGCACTCTTTGGAGTGGGAATAGTAATTTTTACCCCTACGCTATCCAACGCTTTCCCTACTGTTGCACTCTTTGGAGTGGGATTAGTAATTTTTACCCTCCCGCTATCCAACGCTTTCCCTACTGTTGCACTCTGTGGAGTGGGACTAGTAATTTTTACCCCTACACTATCCAACGCTTACCCTACAGTTGCACTCACTGGAGTGGGAATAGTAATTTTTACCCCTACGCTATCCAACGCTTTCCCTACTGTTGCACTCCTTGGAGTGGGAATAGTAATTTTTATCCCTACACTATCCAACGCTTTCCCTTCTGTTGCACTCTCTGGAGTGGGAATAGTAATTTTTACCCCTACGCTATCCAACGCTTTCCCTACTGTTGCACTCTTTGGAGTGGGAATAGTAATTTTTATCCCTACGCTATCCAATGCTTTCCCTACTGTTGAACTCACTGGAGTGGGAATAGTAAATTTTACCCTCCCGCCATCCAACGCTTTCCCTACTGTTGCACTCTCTGGAGTGTGAATATTAATTTTTACCCCTACGCTATCCAATGCTTTCCCTATTATTGCACTGTCTGGAGTGGGAATACTAATTTTTACCCTCCCGCTATCCAATGCTTTCCCTACTGTTGCACTCTCTGGAGTGGGAATAGTAATTTTTACCCTCCCGCTATCCAACGTTTTCCCTACTATTGCACTTACTGGAGTGGTAATAGTAAATTTTACCCGCCCGCTATGCTACGCAAAAAATATTGCATTTTTTAAATTAATATTACGTTTATATATATGTATTTTTTTTTTTTACTTACATTAATTATTTATTAATTTTAAAGTAATTTAAGTATTTTTAAGTATGTTTCAGTTAATTACATGTTTTATTTAATTAATTTTACATTAATTTTAAGACATTTACAATAATTCGATATTGTGACTACCTATATTCTTTACAACAATATTTTGGATTCTATATTTTTGTACTTACCTGTTTGGAGATAGGGCTTCGATGTTTTGGCATTCTATATTTTTCCTTCGATATTTTGGCAATTCGATATTCTTCTTCTCGATATTTCATCAGTGATCCCACAGGTCATCACACATCAATTGTGCAACTAGATGAGATGACCTGTGCAATATCACTGGCTGACACACCTAGGGCCTGCACATGAAAGTATGCAATGACAAGTACTTGATGGACATCCTTGTGCGACTCGTAGCCCTCCATTCCTGGCATGTGTACGCCTGTATTACCATTTTAAGCGTGTGAAACGCACCGTACACCCGCAATCATCGCGTGTGTACGCTTCGTTTCACTATTGTACTTCTGCCGTAAGGGTACGTGTGAAACGCACCGTACACCCACAATCATCGCGTGTGTACGCTTCGTTTCACTATTGTACTTGTGCCATAGGGGTACGTGTGAAACGCACCATACACCCGCAAATATTGCGTATGTATGCTTCGTTTCACTATTGTACTTGTGCCATAGGGGTACGTGTGAAATGCACCGTACACCCGCAATCATCGCGTCTGTACGCTTCGTTTCACGATTGTACTTGTGCCGTAGGGGTACGTGTGAAACGCACCGTACAACTGGTGCCTGTAGGGGTACGTGTGAAACGCACCGTACCTGTGTGTGGATTTCAAAATTACATAGGGGACACATAAGGGACAAGTATTAGGCCCTAAATGCATGCTGGTTGTCAAGGATACAGAGTTTTCAGTTGAAATGTGTCCATCAGGTGTCCTGGAACAGTCAGTTGGCCACAAAATACAATGCTGCAAAGTGGTTGTTGACTTGACATGATGCTCAAAATTTGAACGATGCAAATGCGTGTCATTGGTGTATGTTTAAAGGGATTGGAGTAAACGTATGATGCGAATGTGTCTGACCAATCACTATGTACTCCTCAAAATGAATGCCCCTCAGCAAGACAGATATAAGGCAGCCAGAACGCATGAGAGGGCACTTGCCTGCACAACTTTCCAGTCGACCACACTGCTACTGTCTCTGCTTCCTCTGGACCATGTCACGTACTGTGGAGAGGGCCCAGCCAATCACCCTGGAGGAGAATGAGGCGTTGCTGGCCTGCCTCCCCCCACAGTACACCAAGCTGTATGGGAGACCAGGGGAGCAGGTGAGTGCTGACTCCACTACCTTTGCCTTTTCACCTGTTGTGTGACTGTCAATATTGTGTCCCGGTGGGACAGACGTGCAATGTTGTTTAGAGTGGGTCCCAGGGGGGGGACATGCTGATGTCTCTCATGCAGAGCATGATGTAGTTCCTGTGTGCACTCCTCACTTGCATTGTGCTTACTGTGACTTTCACTGCATAGTGCATGACACATTCAGCCTGGCAAATCCTTGGTGGCTTTTTTTCCTATTGTCCTGAGTAGGCCTGGGCGAAAATTTCGTTCCGTTCGCGGAAATTGCGATAATTTGACATTTTCGCGTTCCTCTGAGAGCGCGAAAATGTCAAAATTTCCGCTTTCCGCAGCTTGGCGATAATTTGTTTCTTGGTCGCGCTGTAAAATAATACATTCTCGCGCGCGCGCGCGATCGCCTTACCTGAATCCCTGCGTTCGCCGACAAGTTTTCTTGATCCGGTCGCGCTCTCCATGAGATGTTGTATTGTTTTTAGCCATTTGCGCTGTCTCGCGACAGTTCGCGCCCGCAGCGACGTCATGCGTCGCACGATCACGTCTTTCTTCTCGCGATCATGCACCGCGAGACAACTCAAAACAAGATGGCCGCGCCTGCGAGCAACCACATGGGTAAGTTGGCGACCTGCAAGCATGCAGAAAATCTCGCGAACATGCGGGAAAAAAACTTCTGCATCTTCGCGATATTTCCGCTTGTTTGCGATAATTTTGAACATTTTCGCGATAATTTGCAAAAGTGGATTTCGCAAATTCCGCCCACCCCTAGTCCTGAGGTGATTCAGTGGTCCCCCCGGTGTGACAGGGGACTGTACCCACAGATGTGTATGAGTTGAGTGGACCCCCTGTGAGAGTGTCCAAATGATGTCTACGACCTCATGGATGTTGATGTGTGTGAATGTTCCTTGTCATGTGGGTGAGTGTCTATGTGAAGTGTTGCACCACAGCTGCATGGAGGAGGCAACAGATCTACCCATCTGATGTGACAAGTAAGCCGTGCTGTGTGTCTGACTTGCAGAGCTAGCACGACACCTGTGACACCCCACTGGCAAGTGGCACATGTGCAGAGTGAGGGTTGTATCCGCTGTTGTCAATGACAGGCGAGTGATCTGTGCCTGGGTGTGTCTGTCTAGTCTGCTGAGGGTGCGTCAGTGGAGTGGGACATGTGACTGCTTGACACGTGCAGGCCATCAGCCTGCTGTTGCATGTGCTGCATAGTGTGTGCCATGATCAGTGAGTGTGTCGCACCCCTCATGCCACCTGTTGACTTTCAATGCCATGTAGTGCATTGGGGCTTGCACACAGGCCAATTTCTTATTGTGAATGATGCAATTCCTGTCAGCATCCTATGCCCTGTTCAACATTTCAAAGATGTTCAAATGTGTGTCTCTGGGACATGGAGCAGGTGTATTGATGTTGTGTCACTTTGTCATCCTGACAGGTAACTGCCTAAGAGAAGGGGGAGATATGGCGGGACATCGTCAGGGCCGTGAGATCTGCGGGGGATCGTAGTCGGAGGCTGCCACAGGTCCGCAATAGGTGGCAAGACATCCGGTGCTGGACCCGGCGGATCTCCCGGGTCCAGCTGGGGATCGACACTCCTCGCCCCCACGGCTGGCGCTGACGCCTGACCCCCCACATGAACCGTGTCCTGGCGGTGGTCTTCCCTGACCTCGATAGGCAGTTACAGGAGAGACTGCAGCAACAAGGGGGTAGGTACATGGCTGTTTGTTGTGTTATGTGTCACCAGCTTTTGGAAGTGCTCTGTAGCCTGGATACACTCCCAGAGTTTATATGTGCAGTGCATTTTCTGTTCCCCAATGTCACCTGGTGCTCTTTTTCATGCCTTCCCCTCCTTCACATGTGTCCCGTGGTCTGTGTGTAATCACATTTGCATATGGTCATCTAGGGTTCCAGTAAATCTAAGTGCACATTGCTTTCTGCATTATGTGGGAGGGTGGTCTGTGACTTGTGTTGGTACCTTGCCTGTGCCATGACCTGTTCACTATGTTGGGGGTCCATATTTGTTGGCACTGATGATGAGTCTCAACATAGGAGTGTGAGGTTTCAACTGAACACCCTTGCACCATGCATGACCAATGTTGTGGACTCAGACATGATGTGCATGAGTGGGAGATATGCATAGTGTCATGACGGTTGCTCATGGTACAGTCAGCTAATTCCAGGAACACGGAGCAGTGTGCCCACTACAGTCCCCTGAGACACCCTGCCTCCTAATCATGTGTGTCATCCAACACTGTGCACATTCTCTGTGGGTTCAGCATAGGTTTGCCTCTGTGGCATTGTTCCCTGGCCTAGTTTGTATTTTTCAAATGTGTGCTACACGTGTCCACTGGACAGGGATACACCATTTTGCTTGTGCATACTCACACTGGGCAGTGCCTGTGTGGCTATTCACAACAATCTGTTGATGGTTGTTTGTCACAAATATGTGTTGCCAGCCCCAGTTGGTGATATTGTGTAAATCTAGCAATTTTTGCTGCACAGTTATTGTAACCCTGAATAAGAGGTGTCACTTCTTGATCTGTATCAATCACATTGACTCAGGTATGGGTGGCTGTGCGGGACAGGCCTACATGGGCAACCCTGATTTTTCCTTGCCAGGTCTGACCTGTGTGTGAGAATTGGCTGTACAAACAATCACCGTGCAGTGCCCCAGTGATGCTGGCCAGTGCTTAATGTTCGTGCTTTGCAGCCTGTGTCATTTTTTTCAAAACATGATTCCTGCTCATACATTTTTGGCACCTGTGTGTGGTTCAGATGCAACGCAGTTTTGACTTTGTGTGCTGACATCTGTGTGGACATTCTGGCTTGCCATGAGGGTGTCTCCACAGTACAGCTATGCTTTTTTGCAACCCAATTGCAGGGCCAGTAGCTTATGCATTGTCCTGGGTGTGGACATTGGTGCCACTCCAGATGACAGGCCGTAGGTCATATGTGTAGCCAACTGTGTAATCAGGTGACGGATGGCCATGTGACAACTGACATAATTCAAGTTGTTACTCTAAACAAATTGTACCTTGGGACTCACAGCACTTGTCAACAGTGCTTCATGTTTTAAATGTGGCAATTTGATGATTTGTGTTAAGAACACTGATGTGCCTGCATGTAAGATGTCTCCCAAGGAAGTGCACACCAAACAACATTTCCACTTTCATGGAACACGCTGGCACCTTTGCAAAGAAGCCACTGTTAGAATTAAATGGTGTTGCAGATTCTCCATATACATGTTCCCACAGTGGTCTTGATTTTGTGAGACTCCTTTGTTGTTGGTGATACAAACTAACAAGTCTCAAGACATCAAGACATCCGTGGGCCCATGTATATGTACTTTCTGCAACACCATTCATTTCTAACAGTGGCTTCTTAGAAAAGGTGCCAGCTTCTTCAATGACAGTGTAAATGTAGTTTTGTGTGCACTGCCTTGTGAGACATATTTCATGCAGGCACATGAGTGTTCTTTTCACGAAATGGCGAATTGGCACATTCAAAACATGTCGATTGTGTAAAGTAGTGTGAGTCCAAAGGTACCAACATTTTTTCATTTTGTGTTCCAAAGTACTTACAGGTCTCTGAGTGTGGTGACACCTTGAGTATTGAGGTGTGTTAGTTTACGTTGGGTGCACCACTACTGTTTCTTTCAGGGTAAATAAGAGGTGGCATGACTTCATTATATTGCTGTGCTCACCGGTTCACAGACACTAGCTTCTCAGTGTATTTCTCATACAAGTTGTGGCCTGGTGTGTTCTTTTTTTCCTTGTGTCCAAGTGGCATAGTGGGTCTACCAACTGGGCAGTACAGGGCTTACATATGTGCGGAGTAATCTAGCTGTTACTCATGATGCATTGCCTGATATGCACTGTGACCAATTGTTTTTGGGCTCATGTGTCAGATGTATACAGGTGACTGATGCATTTCGGTTTCTTCTCCTTGCCTACAGCATCATCATCTGCAACAGAGGGAGACACCTGCACGGACCTGGAGGAGGGACCCAGCGACAGTGCCACCAGTGCTGTAGAGTCAGGAGGAGCCAGTGGCACGGAGGGCGAGGGGAGTCAGTCAGAGGACCTGTCTGGACACGATACCAGCTACGACGCCGACGGGTCTGACGCTGACCTCCTCGAGGAGGCGGAGACTGCAACACCACCGGGCAGCATCCCCACATCTGTCCCCGCCTCCTCTGTTACCATCTTCCCAGTTGCTCCCGTCCCTTCTGTCCATGCAGAGGCCCAACATGTCTCCTTCGGACCAGGCACCGCACCCCCTGCCCCTGTCACCCCTGCTGCCCTCAGTGAAGAGTCTGTGGACATACTGCGGCAGTTGCAGTTTGGGCAGGCATCGGTGCTGAATGTCCTCCATGGACACACTAAACTGCTCACACAGATGGTGTCGTTCATGGAGGGCACGTCAGCTACGATGTCTGACCAACGCAGGATTCTGTGGTCCATGGACTCTTCCCTGACGGCAGCAGTTACTCTCCTGCAGCGCTCCGTGCCCCTCTACCCCAGAGCCATCCACACTTCCCTCTCCCATGCCTGTCCAACGCACACCCAGACAGTCACGGGCACGCATCCCACCAGACACAGCCAGCACACCCCCAAGTAAGGCAAAGCACACACCTCCTGGCACGCACACTCAGGGGGATGTAGGCACACCCACAGGGTCTGGGGACAGACATACACGCAGCCACAGTCGCAGTCCGCAGTCCTCACAACCCTGTCCCTCCAAAACCACTCCCCTTGGCTCCCCTGCCAAACACTCACCCAAGAAGATCTTTATGGGTGAGCTGGACCTCGCCCCACTGAGCGACCACCCCACAAGCGGGCGAGGAAGTCCCTGGGCACGGGAGTTGAGTCCCCCACCATGTTGACCCCCTCCCCCAAGAGCGCTGCACCCCATCCCTCACCCACCACACCCTCCCTTGACCCTGGGGAATCCTCTGGTGCAGGGGTTAGGCTGGACGTCCTGGCAGCAGTGTGCAGCGCCGAGCTCGCCTTTACCTTCGGCGCTGCCCCACCCCCTGTGGTGGAGACATCCACCCCTGCACCCGTCACACCTCCCCTTCCCCCTCCTGTCCCTGCGGTGCCTGGTACTGCCACAGATGATGCCCCCCTGTCGACACTTCCCTCTCCCATGCCTCTCCAACGCACACCCAGACAGTCATGGGCACGCACCCCACCAGACACAGCCAGCACACCCCCAAGTAAGGCAAAGCACACACCTCCTGGCACGCACACTCAGGGGGATGTAGGCACACCCATAGGGTCTGAGGACAGACATACACGCAGCCACAGTCACAGTCCGCAGTCCTCACAACCCTGTCCCTCCAAAACCACTCCCCTTGGCTCCCCTGCCAAACGCTCACCCAAGAAGATCTTTATGGGTGACCTGGACCTCGCCCCACTGAGCGACCACCCCACAAGCGGGCGAGGAAGTCCCCGGGCACGGGAGTTGAGTCCCCCACCATGTCGACCCCCTCCCCCAAGAGCGCTACACCCCATCCCTCACCCACCACACCCTCCCTTGACCCTGGGGAATCCTCTGGTGCAGGGGTTAGGCTGGACGTCCTGGCAGCAGTGTGCAGCACCGAGCTCGCCTCCACCTTCGGCGCTGCCCCACCCCCTGTGGTGGAGACATCCACCCCTGCACCCGTCACACCTACCCTTCCCCCTCCTGTCCCTGCGGTGCCTGGTACTGCCACAGATGATGCCCCCCCCCCCCGTCGACAAACCTTGAGGTTCCTTTGTGCAGGCAAGCTAGGGGTAGACGCCGTCCCCTACATCCCCCCTTGGACTTGAAATATGGACTGGCCATTGGCCTCTGTACATAGTCTAATTTTCGTTGTCTTTTTTTGGTGCTGAATAAAGCCTTTTGTTTTACTTTCAACACTATTGCATTTCAGGTACTTGATGTTGGTGCTGAGGTTCCTGGAGTTGGTGTTCTGGTAATGTGTTAGGGTTCTGAGAAATGTTTTTGTATGATGGTCATGAGGTGGACCATGGTATCTGTGTGCCATCACAATGCCTCTGCAAAGAATCATTGGTAGTGTGTGTTCATTTTGTTTTGAGACATTGTCCCAAGGAGTGTTCCTTCCTCTGTGGCACCTGACATCTTCCCTGCAAACAGTTGCACAATTGTTGTGCTGACCTGTGTCAACATTTCCTTTGTTGGTGACGGATCCCTTCAACAATGGCCATGCCTGTTCACCGATGTCTCCTGCTTAATCATCTGTGCCATCCTTGCTAGTCACTGTACTTGTGTTTTGAGTATGTAGGAATGCCTTCAGGGACAAATTCCCCCTTTTCAGCACTATGCATGTGTGTAATCGTGGCCTACCACACAAATGGTACTTGTTATGCAGGGTATTTGGACACCTGACTGACAATTGTGGGCATTGTATCTAGGGGAATTCCACCCTATTCCTTCCATTAGAGACAACATCTTGGTGGCTGGACCAGCACCTGGACATTCCTATCAGTCCTGTGATGTGCGTAACAGTGTGTGTTCCCTTTGGCTATCTTAGTTTTGTAGGCAGTTACATGACTATACAGTCTTGTGGCATTGATATCAGGGTGTGTATTGTGCTGCATCAGCCATGGGTGGGTATGCATGTGTTATATGTCCTCACACCCACATGTGGTGTGTCATGCAGTGTGTGAAATACATCCATCCTCCTGGGAGTGGGACACTGCTGTCAGTGTTGTGTTGTTATACCACTATCATCATAGTCCAAAGTTAGGGATGCGTCCATACCACCATGTAGGTGTGGTCATCTGATAATGATGTACACCCCCCATATCTCTGTCCACTGCTGGGAGTCCTCTGCACCCACCCCCATATCTCTGTCCACTGCTGGGAGTCCTCTGCACCCACCCCCATGTCTCTGCCCACTGCTGGGAGTCCTCTGCACACACCCCCATGTCTCTGTCCACTGCTGGGAGTCCTCTGCACCCAGCCCCATATGTCTGGACACTGCTGGTATTCATCTGCACACACCCCTCATATTGCAGGCCACTGCTGGGAGTCTTCTGCACCCACCCCCATATCTCTGTCCACAGCTGGGAGTCCTCTGCACCCACCCCCATGTCTCTGTCCACTGCTGGGAGTCCTGTGCACCCACCCCCATATGTCTGGACACTGCTGGCATTCATCTGCACACACCCCTCATATTGCAGGCCACTGCTGGGAGTCCTCTGCACCCATCCCCATATCTCTTTCCACTGCTGGGAGTCCTCTACACCCACCCCCATGTCTCTGTCCACTGCTGGGAGTCCTCTGCACCCACCCCCATATCTCTGTCCACTGCTGGGAGTCCTATGCACCCACCCCATGTCTCTGTCCACTGCTCGGAGTCCTCTGCAACCCCCCATGTCTCTGTCCACTGCTGGGAGTCCTCTGCACCCACCCCCATGTCTCTGTCCACTGCTGGGAGTCCTATGCACCCACCCCCATGTCTCTGTCCACTGCTGGGAGTCCTCTGAAACCCCCCCATGTCTCTGTCCACTGCTGGTATTCATCTGCACCCACCCCTATATGTGTAGCTACTGCTGGTATTGATCTGCAGCCACCCCCATATGGCTGGCCACTGCTGGGAATCCTCTGCACCCACCCACCCACCCCCTTGGAGCAGTACACTGCTGGCCTGGACCTACACACACACCAATATGAAGGTAACATGCAGGGGCAGTCCGTAAGCCCACATTCCTGGCGTGTGTAGGCCTCGTATCCCAAATGTACTGGTGCCGTAGGAGTACATGTGCAACGCACCGTACCCACGCATTCATTGCATGTGTACGGTCCGTATCACTGTTCTACTGGTGCCGTAGGAGTACGTGTGCAACGCATCGTACCCACGCATTCAATGCGTGTGTACGGTCCGTATCACTGTTCTACTGGTGCCGTAGGAGTACGTGTCCAACGCACCGTACCCACGCATTCATTGCATGTGTACGGTCCGTTTCACTGTTCTACTGGTGCCGTAGGGGTACGTGTGCAATGCACCGTACACGTCCACTTCCGTTGTTGCGGTACGCAGGGGTTGCTGGCCACGCCCCCCCAAGTGACCAGACCCTGGTGGTAATGTATGGGCTCCATATTATAGGTTTACCTTTGGGTATGGGGTATGTTTCCTACCCCTCACCCCCCCTGGCCCCTGGGTGTTGTTCTCACCTTCTGCGGCTTGTGCGTCGGGTCCGGTGCACCAGGTCGTAGGCTAGGAGGACCGGGATGACACGTACGATGGGGTTCATGGCGTGTACTTCGCGTACCGGGTCTCCGTTGCGTACCGGTTCGCGTCGGACTCTGCTTTTCCGGCTGTGTTTGGCTCCCGTAAAAAAAGAGCTGTACGGAGTGACGTAGGGACGAATCGTACTTGCTGGGCCGGAAACCGCTGCTTGAATGGGTCCGGACGTCGCATACAAGCTGTTCCGGATCAGAATCGTTGTTTTTTTTGACCCGTACGGTCTTTTGTACGAAACGTACGGATATAGGCTTTCTGTACGAATCGTACTTCCTAGGTTGTATGGAAAGTTTACCGGGTACGAGTCGTACGGAGAAAACACTCCGTACAACGATTCGTACAGCCTTTTTCCAGGAGTGGAATCGGCCCCTTAGTCTTTTAAACAATCACTTACAGAAACACATGCTTATTCATACAGAAACTCTTTCAATCTCTCACTCTCACATATACACCAATAGTCACATATACTAGTTTAAAACATATGTAGTTACTCATAAAGACACTATTGAGACAGTCATTCACTCACTAACACACCCATGCACACACTCATCCACCCATACAGTCCTGCACACATGCTGTCTTCAACACATACAAACAGTGAGTCATTCATTCATGCACCTATGCACTATATAATACTCCCCCACCGAACCATACAGACACTCAGATACTCATACTGATACTCAAAAAAACAACTAATAACCTATATAGACACTCATGTAGCTACTCACCAACCCATGCAGCCACTTATACACAAAGTGAGAGACTGATACAGATATTTACATATTTAAACATTACTCACTAAGCCATGTATTCACTAAGATACACTTAATCAGTCAGTTATACAATCAATTTTTCAAAAACAAATCATCCATTTAGACACTTATATACCCATTTATTCTTCCATCGACTTTGAGATATACATATATAAAACATATGTAATTTTCAGAAAAACACACATTCACTGGATGATGTCATCAGTGATGTCATCAGTGATGTCATTTGAGATGTCATCAGTGATGTCATCAGTGATGTCACTGACCATGTCATGAGTGATGTAATATGTGTCGTCATCAGCAGTGCATTGCGGGCGCGCGAGTTATAGTTAGCTGAACTAACTACAACAGGGGAATTTCAATGGTTTTGTACGAGTGAAAAGTCCAGCTAACTATAACGCCCCTGAAACCTATGGTTTTTTCATTGAATTTCTAAGGTTTTTTAAATGCTAATTCCTAACTATAACGTGCCTGAAACCTATGGTTTTTTCAGTGAATATATATATAAACACTGAAAAAACCATAGGTTTCAGGCACGTTATAGTTAGAAATTAGCATATAAAAACCTTAGAAATTCACTGAAAAAACGATAGGTTTCAGGGATGTTATAGTTAGTTGGACATTTCACTCGTACAAAACCATAGAAATTCCCCCATTATAGTTAGTTCAGCTAACTATAATTCGCGCCCCCGCAATGCACTGCTGATGACGTCACATATTACATCATTCAAGACATGGTCAGTGACATCACTGATGACATCACTGATGACATCTCAAATGACATCACTGATGACATCATCCACGTGATAATACGATGCACCTCCTCACACTCTAATATGACTTTTGATACACCCACTGTAAAATACAGACTAGCATTCTCGAAACCATCGACACACCAATACCAGTTACTACATACGCACTCACTGATTCCTAGGTATACACACACATCCACTCATTCACCCATACAATCACTCTAAAATGTAGTCACTCATCAATACAACACTAATTTCTAACTATAACGTGCCTGAAACCTATGTTTTTTTCAGTGAATTTCAAAGGTTTTTTAAATGCTAGTTTCTAACTATGCCTACAGAGGTAGGACATGTGAGGAAAGAAGAAAAAACACACAGAAAGAAGCAAAAGAAATGCAGAAAGAAGCAACAGAAGTCCACAAAGACAAAGAAAAGTGCAGGAAGAAGCAAGACATGTGCAGAAAGAACCAACAGAGGAGCAGAAAGAGGCCTTGTTGCAAAATCATCCTGTGCCCACAACTTTTTCAGACGGGTACTAGTGGTAACTGACTCTCACTAACCAGGCCTAGAGCCAGTGCTATGCTAAAAGACACTTAGAATACAGTGAAAACACCTACATACACTAGGGAACACTATGCGTTGGGGTACCCCTGTGATTAGCATGACCTCCTCTGTAAGGCCCTGGTACATAATAGGGCAGGGGGATTAAAACTACCTCTAAGTCAAAGGTGCAGAAATATGCTACTTTAACTAGTAGTCGCGTTTGCAGAGTGGTGGAGAAAGGGTGCTGGGCATCCAACCAACGCTCAGGAGTTCCGCTGCGTAGGACTTACAGGAGGTACCAGGAGGGATTCCTGGCCTCCAAACTCCCTCAGGACTAAATTGGACTTCATCCCCCATCCCGTAGTCTACCACGAGGCACGTTTGCAGAGTGGTAGAGAAAGGGGGCCATGACTGTGTGGGACTTACTGGAGGTAACAAGAGGGGTAATTGGCCCCAAGGACATCCTTGGGGGCCATTTTCCCAAACTATTACCTCCAGTCAGTCCCACACAGCAGCACTGGTAAGTACTCATACCAGGCCACACCCACTTTGCCCACCACTCTACAAGCGCACTCCCTGGCATGCTCTTGGATGGGGATTGAAGTCCCCTTCACTGCTGGGGGTCCTTTAGGGGCCAACTATCCTACCTTTTACCTCCAGTAAGCCCCACGCAGTGGGATTGGTGAGAGGTAGACAAAGGCCATGCCCCCTTTCTCCACCACTCTGCAAACGCATCCCCTGGCGCGTTGTAAGCTGGGGGATTAAGTCCCCTTGAATCCTGAGGGTCCTTGGGGTCCAACTAGCCCACCAGGTACCTCCAGTAAGCGCCACAGAGCTGCGTTGCAGAGAGGTGTAAAAAAGGGCATGGCCTGGACCACCTCTCTGCAACCCAGGCCTGTGGCGCTTTCTGGAGATACCTGGTGGGCTCGTTGGCCCCCAGGGGCCCTCAGGATTGAAGGGGAATTAATTCCCCAACTTAAAACGCGCCATAGGGTGTGTTTGCACACATGTCACCTCTGGCCCCGCTCCCTCCCTTCACCACTGTGCAAACGCACCCTGTGGCGCGTTGTAAACTGGAGGATTAAGTCCCCTTGATCTCCTGAGGGTTCCTGGGGTCCAACTAGCCCACCAGGTACCTCCAGTAAGCGTCACAGAGCTGTGTTGCAGAGAGGTGTAAAAAGGGGCATGGCTTGGACCACTTCTCTGCAACGCAGCCCTGTGGTGCTTACTGGAGGTACCTGGTAGGCTGGTTGGCCACCAGGGACCCCTAGTATTGAAGGGGAATTAATTCCCCAACTTAAAACGCGCGTTTGCAGAGTGTTTTTTGAGAAGGGGGGCTATGTTGTGTTCCCCCTTTTTTTTTTACTTTTTTGGTCTCTGGGGAACCCATCCCCCAGGGCCTGACCCACTTTAAAAAAATATATATATATATGTATTAACGGGAAGGGGCCCACGTGGCCCCCCTCCCGTGGCTAATTCCGGCCCCCGGGGCATAGTAAATTTTTTATTTTATTTCTTCTTTGAGAGGGGGGCCGTGTGGCCCCCTGGGCCACTTCTGGCCCCGGGGAACCCATCCTCAGGGGCCGGCCTGCCTTTTATTTTTATTTTGTAGGGGAGGGGGCAGAGGCGTAGCTAGAGTCCGTGGCGCCCGGGGCCATCCCACAGACTGCCGCCCATGGCATCCGCAGCCCCGTGACCGTGCGAGGCCAAGTCTCGACTCGAATTTCGAATCTCACCCCACTGTCAAACCTCGGGCACAAATATTTCTCACATGTATCACCGGAATGCCAGCTCCACACCGGTCCACCAACCAGTGCTAGCAAGTGCCAACCATCTAAACTCGCAGCCGCAGAGGGCCGTGCACAGCACCCCGGGGCCACTCGCCCAACCATACCGGTGTGATTCTTCCAAATACCTCCAAACATATCCGTTAGTCTGCCTGACTGTGATCTGCACGAGCGTCCCACTGGCTCTCCCGAGGTCCGCCCATCAACCATGCCATCACGCACATGCTCACAGCGGCGGAGTCCGCGAGCCAGCTCACTCCAATGATTCCACGGTATAGGCCCGAGGCAATCGAGATCCATGCCAGGGACTCCCACACCCCGCCACAGTCTGGGCCCATCTCTCACCGCCACGACCCATGTGCCGAACGACCTGTGTCCCACTCCACCACCAGCACAGAACAATTCCACAGGTGGGCACACCCACCCTCAAATCCTGCTCACCACAGCATTCAACACACCCATTGCAATGTGTCCCCTTCCCACACATCGGTCCGAGTCTCAACTGCTCCCCTATCCCAGCGAGTGTGTCACTGCGTAGCAGCCACGTCCGTCCACTGGCTCCAATTCACCCAGTCACACATATCCAAACATGTCCATCATGGAACTGTTGTGAAGCATGGGCTATTATGCAGCTGTGACATAGGGTTGTTTCTGAAAGGTGTTTAGCTGGTGATACAATCCTCTCAAATGTTTCTTGGCCTTGAAGGTTAGTAATACATATTATATAGGGCATAACTGCCAAGGTTTGAGATTGCTTATGTGTGGCGTTTTCATAGTTTCAGTGTGACTATGAGTGACATTCAATGGCCAAATGTGTGACACTTAGGAGTGAAACTGTCTTGCGAGTAAAATAAAGTAATGCAGTCCACAGAGAAATATAAATATCAGAAGTTACACCCATATGAGCAACGAGAAACTAAGGTCTTGAAACTACTGCAAAGCGTCTAAAATAGAAGGGTACTAACCTCTCTCTTTCATGTGTTCCATTGTTTTTAATGAGCTCCTCATACCAGTGTAGGGTGTCAGAGCACTTTACATCATACATACATTATGCAGAGACAACAAATTGTATGTGTGTAAATCAGTCTACGGGAAATGATCCATATGACAGTGAGGATTACAAGTTGTAGGAATCTCATGTCATCCATAAAAGTAGGCAGTATATTTTTAAAGTGTTTGATCCGGGGAAGTACAGGCTCAGGATTTAAAACGTACCTTAGTGGTTGACTGTACTATAAAAAGAATGTATTTCCACCCAAAAAAAAACCTTTAACAACATTAGGATAATTAAAGACTGGAGGGAAAAATAACGTTTTAACATACTATGCAGTTTGAATGCAGCTCCTTGATGGGAGTTCATATGTAATTGTGCTATTAGGATTGTAACTTATGAACCGCAAGTAACCCAAGGAGCTCTGTGACTAAATGCAGCAACTCACTCAGATAGACACATAAAAGGCAGTTTAGTGAACTGCATGGTACACGTTCTTTGCAGCAGGCACATTAACCCTATGCGCTACTTCATGATCAGTGAGATTCATGATCAGTGATATCTGCAAGTAGACAATATGCTGATCTTCCTTCAGCAGGAACAATTTTTACTTGTGTTATGACATTTTTACCATTTCCTGAAAACATCTGAACACACAAAGAAACTTAACATCAGTGCGGCTGGTGAATCAAAACTGCCAGTAGAGAAAACTCGGCCCTGTCAGCAGGAACATGTCTCGGTTGTAGGATCAAAGTGTTGCCTGCATTTATACCACTTCGATTGAACGACTGGATTAAAAACTCTCTGTCTGGTTCATAGGTAATAACAAGAATTAAAGCTGAGAGGCAAATGGCACGATGGCGGGAACCAGCGTTAGTAGAAAACAAAGTGAGTCTCTCACATTGACGTACTGTTAGAGCAGGTGATGGCGTGTGTAAGGTCTCATTCCCTGAACAAATGCATGATTACATGCGATGAACAATAGCAGAACGGATGTACGTCTCCACCCGGCATGCTGAGGGCAGTATTTCTACGACTGAATATCTCCCTCATCCTTTCCTCCATAGGGCGACGCAGCCCCGCCGCGCAGCGTCAACCACGCACGCTTCTCCAGGCAGACGTGGAACGGAGGGCTCGTGCCCTTTTCTCCAGGTTGAGAACAAGGCAATTTGTGATGCACCGTTAGGTGAGAAATGGGTTTGCCTCGTCTCTATAAATCTCTGCCACACGGGCAGATTTCGGAAATGGTACTCGTGTAAAAGTACAAATCTTTGTTTGCAGGAAATAGCCCAAACTGGCCGCCGCCCATAAAATAGTGCCGCCTGGGGCGGACCGCCCCCACCGCCCCCCCCCCTAGCTACGCCACTGGGAGGGGGCTACTGGCCCCCCTCCCGGGCCACTTCTGGCCCCGGGGACCCCATCCACCAGGGTCAGCACTATCCATTGGGGACCGTGGGGGGATCCCAATTCCCCCACGGTCCCACCGGCTCCCCGCCTCCTGGGGGAGCCGGCATTGCTTTACACAAGGGGAGCTGCTGACATGCAGCTCCCCTTATGGAAAAGCAATCTGCTTTGCTTCATTGAAGCGAGAGCCGGTTTCCCTGCTCTCGCTTCAATGAAGCACAGCAGTTTGCAATGACAGGCTGGGAGCCGCACGGCTCCAGCCCTGTCATTGCAAACAGCAGTGTCCCGGGGATGGGCACCCCGGGACACTGCAGGAGCTGGCCCTGGGGGGTGGCGGTCCCCAGGGCCATGAAGGGTTCCAGAAGGGGGGCCGCGCGGCCTCCCTCCCAACAATTGCAAAGCCCCGGGGAGGTGGTGGTCCCCGGTGCTCGGGGGTCTGTTACGGACCCCAGAATTTGAATATTAGTGCCCCAGGAGGTGGCGGTCCCCAGGGTGTGTGGGTTGCTCAAGCCCCCACCACACAGGTGTTATTAAAAATATAAAAGCCCCAGGGGGTGGCAGTCCCCGGGGCCACATAAAAAAAGCAAAGC
Organism: Triturus cristatus; assembly: GCF_964204655.1. Taxonomy (NCBI): domain Eukaryota; kingdom Metazoa; phylum Chordata; class Amphibia; order Caudata; family Salamandridae; genus Triturus; species Triturus cristatus. The sequence continues at coordinate 288,003,494 of NC_140580.1, forward strand.
CCTGGGGGGTGGCGGTCCCCGGGGCTGCGGGGGGGCCGTGAGCCACTCGCAAATATTTAGGGAAAGGTCCGGGGGTGGCGGTCCCCAGGTGGCTTAAACAAAATAGCAGCAGCTGCCCTATTGAAAGTTGAAATCCTTAACCAAACGAAGGAAGCAGTACCAAGATTCCTTCCCAGAAATATTAAAAATTGCAACTAGAGACTTGAAAACTCTTCGGCAAATAGCCAAATCAATGGTGGGAGACAGCATCCCTCCAGGGCTACTAGGAGGGCAAGTACAAAAAAGACCTCAGAATGAATATTATTCCCTACTATGAGGAATCAGACCATGAGGTGCTCAAGGAATGGTCGGATAGCACCACAATGTACAGCAAAGTAATGCTACAAATATTAATAAAATATACATGGAAAAATAGAGCTGAAAATACTCCAAGAAAATGAAGCATTTCTTAGTGATTTAGATTTGGGAATCGGAGCAAATAAAGTTCAAGCAGGAGCTACAGAATAGACTTGATGAATTGGAAAAAAAAATTAGGAAAAAAAGAAATTACTTTAAAGACCTGTAAAAATACAAAATGAGCAGAATATTCACTTTCAACCGTAAATATGATCAATTGAGGGAACAGGACAATCCAATTAAAAAACAAGTACATCAAGAACCAACAGCACCAGTCAATATAGGAGAAAATATGGTAGAAGACAGTGACATTTCAGTGAACTTTAAATCTGACTGTGATAAACTGTCAAGACAACTCTTTTAGATGAATTTCACTTCATTCGAAAAGTAAATCAACAACTTCTGAGAATGGGACAACCAAGGGGTATCAGAGGGCAAAACACCCCAGTGGGAAGACAAATGCAGGGGAATCAACACAACAAGAAATAATTGAAAAGGAATAGCAAACAGTGATTAACCCATAAGGGAAAAACACTTAAGTTAGGTGGCCATACAAATTCTGAGTTTGGGGTTGTAATTTTGTCACACAATGAATGTTTAATATACCAAAACTAGGATTGATTTGCTTCCTTTTATGACGTTTTTCGAAAATAAACATTGAACAAGACCCACAAGAATGAACCAGAAAACTCTATATCAAATCTAACAATTGCTGATGTTGAAACTCTTATGGTCTTATCAGATATTGGAGGTAATTCAGCTGAAAATGGTGAAAATGGTGAGTTTGTAGACTCTCTAGGGGTGAACGTGGCCCTGAGTGATCCCAGTGGTATGAGACCAAACTCCAAATTTATACCACAATTACCTTACGACTGTATTGCTGTCATTCAGGACACTATAATTAAAGAATTAAAAAGAATGAGATATAGGAAGGTAGTCACTAAAAATAATGTCAGAATGTTACAAAATGATGGTACTATAATTATAAAGCCTTATGACAAAGGGGTAAAGATTGTGGTGATATCAAATTAATAATACAAGAAAGAGATCATGAATCAACTGTTAGCTACAGCATGCTATAGTGAAATTACACAGGTAAAGTATAGCAATACAATCAGACAGCCTAAGGACTTGCTCATGGATTGAAGGGACAGGGTTTCAATAGAGGTGGAGGAATTTCATTTTCTAAGACAAGACAACCTGAAACTCTGCAAACTGTATAGTCTTCCCAAAATAAATACATATTCCACAAACATGCTAGAAAGACATGTAGTCTTATCTAAAGATAGCTTGTCAGAAAACACGCCTAGACATGTAGAACCTTTATTTAAGATTATTTGTGAAAGGTCTTCCTTTGTACATCAAGGATAGTGGTTATTTTCTGACCAAAATAAGAGGACTCCCATGGGAAGAAGATTTTCTTCTCATTCTGAATATAACATCATTGTACACACGCATAATACATTATGATAGAATAATAGCATGTAAACATTTCAAATCCAGATCCCTGAGCTATCTATACCATATCTACATGCTCTTCCATATGATCACATATTTCCTTGAAAAGAATATATTTTCCTTTGACAGCATAATATATAGATGAACCCTAGGCACAGCTTTGGCGCCCTGCTTACCCTCCAACTCTGCCAAATTGTTTGTTGATTGCTGCGAGGAGCAGGTGGGATGGTTATATTATTTAAAGTTTACTATGAAGACATTATATTATGGCTAGGTTTATAGATAACCTTTTTACTATTTGGAAAGAATAAAAGACTCCAGCCCTTGAATTCAATCTCTCGCTCAACAACAATACTCTAAATATACAAAGAGCCCAGCACTAAGGGATACATTAGTTAGCAGTTATTCACAGATATGGCTGACATTGACACAAAGAGACCTGTAGGATTTTTTCCTTGAAGAAACTGCAAGGTTTGTGCCAACAGTGAAGAAATAAAAGAATATCGAGCAACATTTAGAACCAAAAGGAAAAAGATCTGAACATTTCTAACATGCAATTCAGACTCTGGAGTTCATGTTTTAGAGTACCCATGTAGGAAAAGATATGTTGAAAGCACCAAACATCCTGTCAAAATACACATATTGCAACATCAAAGGGCTATTAGGAATCAGGACAGACATTAGCCTGTGGCTAGGCACTATGCGGAAAAACAAAGTAGCAATGAGAATCTATTGAGTTGTTTTGCAGTAGACAGAACAGCACCCACTAGCAAAGGTAAGAATCAAGACTGGTGGAGTAACGAATCATCATAGATCTTAATACTAAGGGGGTCATTACGATAGCGGTGAATCCGCCACTCGCAGCCTGTCGGTGGCGGATTCACCACCATCGTGCGGCCATTCTCTGCCCGCCAGATAAGGATGGCGAGTGGATTGCTGGCAGACGGGAAGTCCATCTGCAACGGGTCTGACACAGGCAATCGTTATGATTGCCTGTCGGACCCACCCCACATCCACAAAATTGTGGCTGTGCCTTACAGGCACCGTCCGCCAGATTAGGATTCTGCATTCCTGCCAGCCTGTGTATGGCGGTTCAACCATCATTCACAGGCTGGCAGGGCTGTACTTTGGTGGCCCCCCTTAAGACTCTCCGACTGGACTTATTGTTTTCTTGATCACCTGCACCATTGGATTGAATTATAACCAATCCTTCTAATTTAATAATCAAATTTTCTATAGATAAATTGGCAGCCTTCACTCAGCGAGGGACGCCTAAGGGAATCAAACCCCATGATGGGTGAGTAGATCGTGATTGCTACCCCTGTTATCTCTTTGCTCCTACTAGCTGGAACACTCCCATTGATACTTACCTTTCTCGCTTTCAGGCTGTCAATCTTTTCCCTTGTCCTGAAGAAGACCCGCCACAACACTTGTTCAATAACGCTTTTGTCCGGGTCGAAACATCGACGATAGTGTATGGCTCAGCTCTATCAAGTCTATAAACAATAAGCAATTGTGCTATTCACCAGGGATATTGTCCTCTTCATTGTTCTGACCACCTTTAGCTTATTTACCTTTGATAACTTGTACATTATCTATTTTCACCCTTGTTTATATGATATGTACTGCACCACTGTCAATGAACACTCATTGTCACTATATTATATGTCACTCCAATATTGCATTGAATATTGACAGCCTTGTAAATACTTGTAAATATACATGAAGATTGCTCTATTTAACATAAAGTAATACTTTTGTAAGCACTTACTTGCCAGTGTTTTCGTGTTCCAACTGCATTGAATAGACATGCTACTTTATGATTTATTTATCATTTGTGAAGCAATTGTTCTTTCCCAACAGAACTATTGTAGCTTTTCATGTACGTACCCAGGTTCTGAGGGACACAGCGTTACCCCATTGGGATTACACACCCCCTTAAGCAGGGGCACTCCAGTTTTGCACTTGGAGGGCACCCATGGTACCCCCAAAATTTCCCAGCACCATGTGGCAGGCACCGCATGGTGCCTGCCACGTAGTGCAGGGAAATGCAAAACTTGCATTTTTACCATTGTGGAGGGTGCTGCAACCAGCAGCACCCGCCACAATGTTAAACATGCACAATGCAACCGCCACAGTGGCAGTCGCATTGTAATTGAACTTGCGGGACCGCCGCCATATCGATGGCCGGTCCCAATCCCCTTGATGATGGCATCTTGAACCCTAGGGGGCCGATTCCGATCTCGCTCGGAAGGGCACCTAGCGGCATCTGCCAGTAGCGAATCCGAGTCGAATGTGTGATTTCCGTGCGACTCCTACAGCTGTACGAGCGAGCAAGTACGATGCGATATTCACCTCGCTGCCCGACCGACTCGTACCCGTCACGATGCCTCCCAAGCGACTCAAAGATGTCTGACGCATAGGGCGTAATGCGTTCGATTTCCGGCCGGCCAAGTACAATGCGCATTGTGAGCAGCCGGTGCGCGTCGGAGCCTCCGGCTCGTAAAAGCTCTGGGAAGCGTACTTCGGCAGTCCGCACCGGACCCCCCTTCACCGGGGGCCCTACGACTCGGACAGCGGGGTGACCCAGGGGTCCCCCTCACCCATGCATGTACGTTGAGGGGGCACTGATGCGAACACACGACAGGGGGTGCCCTTTTCTAACGTACATTTTTCACGGTGGAAGCCTATGTGTGCGATGTACAACAGGCTCACATTGACTTTAATGGGGCTCCGAGCGACCAGAGCCCGTCAGCGCTGCAGCGCATCGTACTTTGTCGCTCGGAGCCCCAGAGCACGAATCAGTCAGAAAACTCTACAGGACAGAGTCGGTCGTAGGGCTTTCTGAGCGAGATCAGAATCGGCCTCTAGGAATTTAAAAGTGTCAAATATGATAATGTCTTTCATTTTCTTCTGTTTATTTCTAATCAGCATTTTTCTCTCTTTTTAATTACAGATCATGAATTAGAACCTCCTTCGGCATTATTGTGCTGCAAACTATCGGAATCATAAATGTCTTCTATAGCATTTTTAGGATGTACACATGCATGAGCTTTCGTACTTTTGAGGAAGAGATGAACAGTTATGAAATTCAGTGAACATTTTCTAAGGTAAAAACCCAAAATTTAATTTAAACTGATTATTAAATATTTATCAAGATGTTGTTTGTGAAAAAACCTATTTCCAATTTGTCAATTGATGCCACAATATGATTTGAAAATAATTGACAAATGTTATAATGCGTCAGGGTTGACATGGTGATATAATAATAAAATTCAATGAAATCCTTACTGCAGGTTAAGGTTTTGAATGTTCATTCATATGATATCTGGTTGCAGTATGCATTGATTACACTTTCCAAGATGGGGGCGTCCTTTACTTAGAGAAATTACATTATGGTTTTGGGCACCATTTTGTATCCGTGATTAAGGCTATGGCAGCCAAAAAGCACTGGATATTTTTGTGACACTGATGTACTTGCACATGGGAATACAGCAATAAATACTTTGAAAAGCCTAAATCCGCAGCCGTGCTATTATCTGTTGGTGATGTTAGCAGAACTTTACTCAGACTTTGGAACAGAGTCCCCGGCACACGCACCACCTCCGCAAGGGTCAGAAGGGGACTAAAGCAAGGACATGGCTTTGATATCTCTTTCTCTTTCTCTATTTAGCGGGGAGCTTCGGGAAATCTTTTTAAAGATCACGTCTCGGCAAAATGCATTTCGGCATGATGTGCCTTCCTCAGATGCCGCTAACACCAGGATGATGCCCCACCCTCCTTTGTGACTCCTGCAGCACTTCTATTGGTGGGAGTTCAGCTGGCCCCACTTCATTTGTTAAAGTCTCAGCTGCAGTCTTAAGTCGTTGACTACAGCTCCCAGCATACAACATGACCGGGTGAGTACTGCCTTTGGGGACCAATGTTCGCTTGTTGGGGCTCTGTTGTTCCTGACAAAGGAGGGTTTTGTTGTAGATGGTAAACCTGGGTAGGAAGGTGTCCTGGATTTCCTTCGGTCCCCAACGTCCAGCCCCCATAACCAGAATCAGCCGGGCCGTGAAATGCTAATACAATGATTGCACTTTTCCGTGCAGTCACGGACTGCTCCTGGCAGCGGCCACTTGCTTGGCCCGATCTCGAGGCGGTCCGAGGATAATCAATCCCTTGATAAACAGCCACAGTTGCCAGCAAAGCCCCGGACACTTCAGGACGGGTCCTCTTTACGCGCTCCTGGCAGGCGCGTGAAACAAAACCAAAAGACCACTCAATAGAAGCAATCAGAGGACACAGTGGGGAGCTTCGGGAAATCCTTTTAATGAACACCCCTCGGCATAATGCATTTCGGCATTGTAGTGTGCGTTCTAGTTCTCGCACGCTGCGTAGTTACGCAGCGCGCGAGGGCAGAACGCGTGTGAGGCTATGCGCATGCGCGAACAGCGGAACGCGCGATAGAGCGGAGCCGCGGCACGGAGCAGGGAGTGTTTGCCCGGCGCTCTTACATGTGTGTATCTAAATAAATACCTTATTGTTCCTACATCCCTGCATTGGTGTCTTCTATACGTGGGGGCTACGTGCAGCATTACAGTGGCGACGAGGATGGGATTCTGCCACTACAGACAGCAGAAGGATCCGGACCTACTGACAAGGAGCACAGGTGAAGCAGCATTGGCCGGCCAAGGGGGAAGACAGGAAGAAGAGCTACCCCAAGGAAAAAAACACATGAAGAGCGTGGCAGAGGCAGCAAATAAAAGGTACAGACCACGTGCAGAGGCCGATAGAAGGCGCGCAACCGCAAGAAGCACGCGAAAGGCCTAGTCACAGTGAACCTGGCGGAAGCGGCGGCACGCAGCGACGGGGGGTCGGTAGAGGAGCAACAGCAGGAGCAGGCGCAACCAGAGAGAGGGGACATGCCAGACAGTCCGAGAGGCCCAGGAGCAGCGCCAGGACGGAGGGGAGAGATGAGCACCCAAGGATCCTCACTAACGGCGCTAATACCGTTTCTGCCAAGACCAGGAGAACCCCAAATGAAGTGGGAGGATTGGCGGGAATATTTTAAGAACTACCTAGCGGCCCTCGAGGATGAAAACGGAGAAGAGTTCCCCAGCGCGAGGAAGAAAAGAATACTCCTGCACAATTTAGGCCCGGAAGGCATAAGGGTCTATTAGAATCTAGTGCCGCAACTCCGGCAAAACGCGGACGATGACGTATTTAAACACGCCATGGAGGACCTCGATGCCCACTACCGCCCGGCGGTGAGTGTCTCAATAGATAGGTACAACTTCCAACAGAGGAAACAAGAGCCGGGAGAAACCATCGATGAATACGTAGCGGCCTTGAAAAAACTGGCGGTGACATGCAAATACGGAGCTCTACACGATGAGTTCATCAAGGACCAAATCGTCATGCATACCACGAACAAAAGCGTACAAGACAAACTGTGGGCGAATAGCGAGGCGCCACTGAAAGAAGTGATTGCGATGGTGAAGAAGGCGGAGTTGACTAAACGGTGCGGGGAGGCGGCAAAACGAGAAATGGTCCCCAAAACCATGGTGAACAAAGTAGATGACGTAGAAGCACAGGGAAGAAGCTAACAACCAGCCCAGGAGAGCAGAGGACCCTCGAAGTGGAAAGGGAAGACTGGACAAACGTGGAAACCGACTAGAGACAACAATGGAGCTTGCTACAGATGCGGCAGCCCGGCACACACAGCTCAGGACAAGAGATGCCCAGCGTTCCGTGCGAAGTGTATGTTCTGCAGCCTAATGGGCCACTATGAGAAAGTCTGCTGAAGGAAGACGAAGAGGCCTGTGGTGAAATATGTGGAACAGGAGCAACGGGAAGAGGATGAAGAGAAGGAGGAGGACGTGGAAGTCCTGTGTATCGACGAGCAGGTGCTGGGGATAGACGGGAAGAGAACCCGCAAACCCCAATGCGACATGAAGATTGGAGGGGTACATATCCAAATAGTAATAGACTCGGGATCCCCGTACACCATCATCCAGAAAACAGTATGGAAGGAACAGTTTGAACCCACGTTGGGGAAAAGGCTGGAACCACCAGACATTCGCCCGGTGTCGTATACAGGGGAGCCGATACCCATGGTGGGGTACCTTTGACCTTTGAATTCCGGGGAAGACAAGCCGAGTGCAAACTGTACGTAGCGGAGAGAGGACCCTCCGTACTGGGATGGATGGACCAAGGGGATCTCGGGATCAAACTAGACCCGGGAGGCGACACACAAGTCCTCATGACAGCACCAGGGTGCTGGCCGGTACTGGAAGCGATGAACCATAAATTCCCAAAAGTGTTTGGAGGAAAGGTGGGGAAACTGGAGAAATGTACACACAAGATAGTACTTAAAGAAAACGCCAGTCCAGTGTCCCACAAAGTCAGGAACATACCCCTAGCGGTAAAAGACGCGGTGCAGACGGAGCTACACAGGTTGGAGAAGGAAGGGATAATAGAGCCGATAGACAGTGCGGAACGGCTCGCCCCCCTAGTAGTGGAGATGAAACCAAACGGGAAAGTCCGTCTGTGCGTGGACCTTCGAGAACTAAACAAGTGTCTCATAGTGGAGAAATTCCCATTACCTCGCATTGAAGAAATGCTAGCCAAGACCAAAGGGGTAAAGTGGTTCTCCACCATCGATCTAACGTCCGCCTATCATCAGATAGACCTACACCCGTCAAGCAGGAAGTTGACCTCATTTATTACACCCTTTGGGTGCTACCAATTCCGGAGAATGCCATTTGGCCTTGCCTCCGCAGCAGCGGTGTTCCAAAAACTGATGCATCGTCTGTTTCAGGACATCGAGGGCGTCCAGTATTTTCAGGACGATATACTTGTGATGGGCACAGACAGAAGAGACCACGATGAGAGGCTGGAGAAAGTACTCAGAATACTAGAGGACAAAGGCCTGACCGCGGAATGGGAGAAGTGCAAGCTGGGAATGACATCGGTCACATATCTGGGGCACGAGATAGGAGGACACGGCATCACCCCAAAAAGAGCAAACGTGGAGGCGATATGCAAGGCGACAGCACCCAACAACAAAGAGGAAGTAAGGTCCTTCCTAGGGATGGCGGAGTATTACAGCAAATTTGTACCCCACTTCGCCACCAAGACACATCACCTTCGACAACTAACGAGGGACAAAACGACCTACAAATGGACGGAAGACACACAAAAGGAGTTTGATGCCCTGAAGAAAGACATCAGTCAAGCGGTGCCTTTGCAAGGGTATGACCCACTAGGCCGGTCGATTCTGACGACAGATGCCAGCGAAAAAGGACTAGGGGCAGTACTTATGCAGGAAAGAAGTGATGGACTGGTGGGAACACTCAACTTCGCATCCAGGACACTATCACCTACTGAGCAGAAATACAGTGTGATTGAGAAAGAGATGCTAGCTGTGGTGTGGGCGATGGGGAAATATCGCCAGTTCCTATGGGGCACAAGATTCCTGCTTAAGACAGACCACAAACCTTTAGTCAAGGTACTCACCTCAAGCGGGCATGCCGGCTGCTACACCCCGCATAGCTAAAATGACGCTTAAACTGTTAGAGTACAGATATGATGTGGAATATATTCCGGGGACGAGGAACAAGGTGGCAGACTATCTTAGCCGAGCAGCAGCCATGGAAGGTGCCCCGGACATGACCCCCGAGGAAGACGAGATGGTGGCAATAATGGATGATCCGGAAAGGATAATAAGCAAACAAGACTGGATTCAGGCGTACGGAGAAGATGGGGACATTTGCAAGGTCAAGGAACACATAATAAGAGGATGGCCGGAGAAGAAACGGCTAGGAGAGGCACTCCGAAAATATTATGAAGTACGTGAAGAGTTATCAGTGGGGAATGAAGGAATATTCTTGTACAGGAGAGACAAAGTGGTTCCTCCAGCAGCAGTGGTTCCCCGATTAATCGAAATGCTACATGAAGGGCACTTAGGAATAGTAAAATCTAAGGCGAGGGCGAAGCACATGTACTGGTGGCCAGGAATGGATGCTCAGGTGGAAAGGCAAGTGAGAGAGTGCAACCAGTGCCAAGGAGCAGACAAGACGCTGGTTCCCCTACGGCCGGCGCTGGGGAAATTCCCCGTACCAAGTGGGCCATGGGAAGATGTGGCGGTGGACATCCTGGGACCGGTGCTGGACATCCACGGAACGCCCCAATACCTCTGTTTTCCTGGTCGACAAGTATTCCAAGTGGCCGGAAATACACATACAGGAAGAAATGGAAGCAGAAACGGTGATAACATTTCTCACCTCGGTCTTCCTAAGGGAAGGAATCCCCAGAACGCTGCTGAGTGACAATGGACCCCAATTTAGATCTGAAAAATGGAGCAAGTATGCGGAGCGAAACGGGATCAAATTGCTGCACACTGCGGTGTACCACCCGTCGAGCAATGGACAAGTAGAGCGCTTCAATAGAGTGCTAATGGGCTCCATTCAAGCAGCTATCATGATGGGGAAGGACTGGGAGAAAGAGATACAGAAAACGGTGTGGGCCTATCGCATCACCCCCACGGGGATGGGGTACAGCCCCTTCCAAATCCTACGAGGAAGACACCCCTTCACCAAGGACAACGTCATGTGGAGGGAAAAGACAATAACGAGCAAATGGTCTCCTGCGGTAGTACAACACAACCTGGAGATGGCCCAGAGAGTGTACACGGAGTACTACAACCAGAGACGGAAGGTTAAAAGCGCCACTCTGGAGAAAGGGGAGTGGGTGAGAGTCAAGTTAGCGGTTCGAAGGAAGAAGGGAGACAGCAAGTACAGTCCCCCTCTACAGGTGGAGGAAGTATATGAGAGAGCCGCCCTACTCAGCGATGGAAACGTGTGGTCCCACTACCGTATGGCGAAATTCAACAAGATCTTAAAATGGCCAGAGGAAGAGAACGAGAAAGTAGTCCATGAGACCTACCCTAAGGACAGCGAAGGAAGTCAACTCCCGGAAAGAAGAGGCACACCAGAGAGAGAGTACAGTGGGGAGCAGGGAGACCAGGGGACGATGGAAGTGGAAGAGCTACCGATGGAGGAAGGCCACAGCCCGGACAGAGCGGGGCGAGGCGACCCCCGAGGTATGGAGGGGAGCCCAGCTGCAAGCAATGATCCTGGTAATCCCGGCACCCCGGTAAGACGTACCCGAGCTGGCAGAGTGATTGTGAGGCCAAGCCGCTTCAAAGACTTTGAACTAGATGGAGGGAGTGTACCTTAGAGACTATGAGGACTACATGTTATCAGGGCCATGGAAAAGGAGGGAGATATGTAGTGTGCGTTCTAGTTCTCGCACGCTGCATAGTTAAGCAGCGCGCGAGTGCAGAACGCGTGTGAGGCTATGCGCATGCGCGAACAGCGGAACGCGCGATAGAGTGGAGCCGCGGCACGGAGCAGGGAGTGTTTGCCCGGCGCTCTTACATGTGTGTATCTAAATAAATACCTTATTGTTCCTACATCCCTGCATTGGTGTCTTCTATACGTGGGGGCTACTTGCAGCATTACAGGCATGATGTGCCTTCCTCAGATGCCGCTGACACCAGGCTGATGCCCCACCTTCCTTTGTAACTCCTGCGGCACTCCCATTGGTTCATATGTTAAAGTCTCAGCTGATGTCTTAGGTCGTTGACTACAGCTCCCAGCATACAACATGACCGGGTGAGTACTGCCTGTGGGGACCAATGTTCCCTTGTTTGGGCACTGTTGTTCCTGACAAATGGGGGCTTTGTTGTAGATGGTAAACCTGGGTAGGAGGGTGTCCTGGATTTCCTTAGGTCCCCAACGTCCAGCCCCAATAACCATATATATATATATATATACACTCGGAACACACACCTCTGCCAAAGAGACAATCTGGGTAATGTGCTATATGGTATCGACAATGTATTTACCTATGGTAATGAGACGGACTATTGATGGAAAAAAATTCGAACTAAATTAATATTGAGTTAAAAATAGCATGGAAAGGAAAAATTGAGTGCAAGAATACCATTGTCAAGAAGATCGAAGGTAAGTAATATCGATTTTAAAAATATACAAGTCATTAATACTGTTTGCGATTTTTTTTATACAAGTATTGTTTATGTTTTTTAATATATGTGTTACATTTGTAGTAGTTATGACATTTAATTTAATTACATTTTGCGTCTTTTAGTTCCGTAGAGAGTTGTGGGTTTATAGGGGAATAGGGTGGGAAGTAATTTATTATACTAATTTAATGAATATTTTTTATTTAATTATATTTAGTTAATTGATATTTAATAGTGTTAACTGTGCTTGTAATTTTTTGGGGTTCATTTCATGTGTGGGTTGTGGGGCTAATAGGGGTAAAGGGTGGGAAGTAATTTATTTTTGATAAATTAATAATTAGTTGTTAATTATTAATTAATTAATTGATAATTCATTATGGTAATTGTGTAATTTTTTATTTTTTAGGTGCAGGTTGTGGGGCAAAGTTTGGAAGTAATTTATTTTTGATTAAGTAATACTTAGTTGATAATTATGTTAATTGTTGAATTACATTTTTTTGGGGGTGGGTTTTGGGTTTATGGGGTAAAGGGAGGGGAGTACATTCATTTTACTTAATTTATAATTAGTTGTTAAATACAATTTACATTTATTTTAATTGTGTAATTAATGTTTTTAAATTTCAATTTTAGGCATGGGTTGTGGGATTATAGGGTTAAAGGGTGGGAAGTTAATTAATTATAGTTTGCTCCTTAATTAATAATATTTGTTTGTTTGATAATTATGTTAATTGTGCACATTTTTTTTTTTTTTACATTTTAGATATAGGTTCTGGGTTTTGTAGGGGTATGGGGTGGGAAGTAAATCAATTGTAAGCAATTCATAATTTTCTAAAAATGTATATTAATTAATAATGTAATAATTCATTGTGTTATGTGGGGGTATATTGTGGGAAGTACATTATTTATAATTAATAAATAATGAATATTTAATGAAAATTAATTTGTTGAATGTTTATATTAATAGTCTAAATACTTTTTAGGTGCAGGCTGAACTTTCGTGGTGTTATACGGTGAGAAGTAACTAAACTAAATTTATGGAATAATTAATGTTTATGTTAATAAATAATTTCTAAAGAAAAATATTCATTTGTATGAAAATCATTTTTGTATTTTATTTATAATATTATTTGCAGATATTTGTGATATGTAGTTAACATTATATTTATGTTTTACAATTTTTAAATATATATATATATTCAACATATTTATATATATTATTTTATTTACATTGTTTTTAAAATATTTTTATTTTGTAGAAAATATTTTGTTTGTTTTTAAAGTTGAACTGACTCAAGTGGGAATAGTAAATGTTACCTCTCCGCTATCCAACACTTTCCCTACTGTTGCATTTACTGGAGTGGGGACAGTAAATGTTACCCCTCTGCAATCCAACACTTTTCCTACTGTTCTACTGACTGGAGGGGGAATAGTAAATTGTACCCCTCAGCAATCCAACGCTTTCCCTAGTGTTGTAATAACTGGAGTGGGAATAGTAAATTTTCCCCCTCTGCAATCCAACATTTTCGCTACTGTTGTTTTTACTGGAGTGGGAATAGTAAATGTTAGCCCTCCATCCAACAATTTCCCTACTGTTGCACTGACTGGAGTGGGAATAGTACATTTTACCACTCCGCAATCCAACGCTTTCCCTACATTTGCACTGAATGGAGTGGGAATAGTAAATTTTACCCCTCTGTAAGCCAACACTTTCCCTACTATTGCACTGACAGGAGTGGGAATTGCTTTTTTTTTTTGCGCTAATTATAAATTTTATTGTTATGTTGAGTGTAGTGGGAATAGTAAATTGCAGTATTTTGTAATGTTATATTATATTTATTGTAGTAAGAATAGTAAATCTTATTTTTGTGTGTGTAAAATATTTTGTTACTATTGTGTTCTTTTAGGTGGTAGTAATTACGCTTATATTTATTTAGTTTAAAAAAAATATTTTTAATGTGGTTTAAAATGTGAATATATATTTATTTTAGTTTGTAATCATTTATTTTAGGTTGCAATTTATATAATTATGTGTTTCATTTATTATAATAATATTAACATTATAATTTGCAAAATGTTTTGTTCGCAACATAGGTGCCGATTCCGATCCTGGAAAAATGTTCCCCGCACGAATCGTATCCGGTATTTTTACCGTACGAATCGTACAAGTAGCGTACAAACTGCCAAGTACGATTCGTATGGGAAAAAGTCCATACGAATCGCATTGGGAAAATTTCCCCACACGTCCTCGGGTCGGAAAATGTGTCCGACACATCCTCGGACGATTTACCCTACGAATCGGAAAAATTAAGTCCGACCGCGCAAGTACGATCCGTCCCGTCCTTCCAATTTTACAACCGTATGGAAAATACACCGCACGGACCGAACTCCCATAGCAACCATCGAGACATGTGCCCGCATACGCGCCGAACACCCCCCCCCCAGCCCCCGTTTGTACGCGCCAAACGCCCCCCCCGACTGTGGATGTACGCACCGAACCCCCACCCGTGTATGTAGGGCGTGTACCAACACCCCACCAGTGTATGTACGGCGCGTACCAACACCCCACCAGTGCATGTACGCGCCGAACCCCCACCCGTGTATGTACGGCGCGTACCAACACCCCACCAGTGTATGCACGGCGCGTACCAACACCCCACCAGTGCATGTACGCGCCGAACCCCCACCCGTGTATGTACGGCACGGACCAACACCGCATCAGTGCATGTACGCGCCGAACCCCCACCCGTGTATGTACGGCGCGGACCAACACCCCACCAGTGCATGTACGTGCCGAACCCCCACCCGTGTATGTACGGCACGTACCAACACCCCACCAGTGGATGTACGGCGCGTACCAACACCCCACCGGTGCATGTACGCGCCGAACCCCCACCCGTGTATGTACAGCTCATACCAACACCCCACCAGTGCATGTACGCGCCGAACCCCCACCCGTGTATGTACGGCGCGGACCAACACCCCACCAGTGCATGTACGCGCCGAGCCCCCACCCGTGTATGTACGGCGCGGACCAACACCCCACCAGTGCATGTACGCGCCGAACGCCCACCCGTGTATGTACGGCATGTACCAACACCCCACCAGTGTATGCACGGCACGTACCAACATCCCACCAGTGCATGTACGCGCCGAACCCCCACCCGTGTATGTACAGCACGGACCAACACCCCACCAGTGCATGTACGTGCCGAACCCCCACCCGTGTATGTACGGCGCGGACCAACACCCCACCAGTACATGTACGCGCCGAACCCCCACCCGTGTATGTACGGCGCGTACCAACACCCCACCAGTGGATGTACGGCACGTACCAACACCCCACCAGTGCATGTACGCGCCGAACCCCCACCCTTGTATGTACGGCGCGTACCAACACCCCGCCAGTGCATGTACGCGCCGAACCCCCACCCGTGTATGTACGGCGCGGACCAACACCCCACCAGTGCATGTACGCGCCGAACCCCCACCCGTGTATGTACGGCACGGACCAACACCCCACCAGTGCATGTACACGCCGAACCCCCACCCGTGTATGTACGTCGCGTACCAACACCCCACCAGTGGATGTACGGCGCGTACCAACACCCCACCAGTGCATGTACGTGCCGAACCCCCACCCGTGTATGTACGGCGCGTACCAACACCCCACCAGTGCATGTATGCGCTGAACCCCCACCCATGTATGTACGGCGCGTACCAACACCCCACCAGTGCATGTACGTACCGTACAGACGCCAAAAACACACATACTGAACCAGGACAACCCCAAACAACACAAGGAGAGTCAATTCCATTCACACAACACCACAAAACATGTCCAACAAGCACAAATACACTCCATACACTGACCTGCAACTGCCAAACAGCTAAACAGAGGCCCAAAACACAACAACTCCTTATAACACACCCACCCAAAGTTCAAACACAGCCACACCCACAAATGGACCAATATAAAGGCCCAACACACACAAACCATGATCCTTTGCAACAGATCCACCACTGCCAGACCACAGAGACAACGCACTGCACCATACTACAGCCATCAATACACCTTACACTTGCACTCCTTCACACAACCACCATCACAAACACCCCCTCATCACATTCACACACACACACCTTCACAACCACACTCACACACCCACAACCATCCACACCCACACCCCCACAACCATCCACACCCACACCCCACACCATGCCCACTAACAAGAATCCAAAGTTCACAAAGGATGAGCTGGAAGTCCTTGTCGACGAAATCATCAGAGTCGAGCCACAGCTCTTTGGAACATTGGTCAGACGGACCAGCATATCAGAAAAATCAGCCATGTGGCAGAGGATTGTCGATGCTGTGAATGCTGTTGGGGCCACCAGAAGGACCAGGCATGAGTGCCAAGCCAGGTGGTACGATCTGCGGAGGACGGTCCGCCGCGAAATGACCGACGATCACAACCAGGGGAACATCACTGGAGGAGGGCCGCCCCGCAGACTGGTACAGTACCATCCCTGGGAGGAGAAGGTGATGGCCACGCTGCCGCCGGTGGGAGTAGACGGAGTACAAGGAGTCCCAGACCCTGGTGAGTACACAAACAACTCACCTCACATGGGGGGAACGCCATACACAACCAAAATCCCAATCATGCACGCAACCCCCCCAAAGCCAGCACCGGAGACAACCACACTCCAAAAACACACACATGCCACTAGCGCCTCCATGCCCCATGCACCAAGCAAGGCCATGCCAAGTCACAGGCCACACAAAACAACAACACAAGACAGGATGTCCCCGATGCTGGGAGGGTGGGCCCCAAAACTAACATACAGCAACTCTGAAGCACACAACAATGCCCTCAGCCCATATGGCCTAGGGCACAGCCATACAAACAGTGTGTCCCCACACAGTACTGTGTTGCCTGCAAATGGTGGCCACGTTGCCAGATGACATGGATATGAAGGCACAATTTGCACATAACAGCAGCTAATCAAGACGCATCACTCTGGAAGAGTGTCAGCACACACCGCCACAGCAGCAGCGCAGACTCAGACACTCCGCCCAATGGGTGCCCGGAGACTACAAACAAACCCACATGAACAAGCCAATGGCCTTTGAAAGACCTGCAGACTGTGTGTCCCCAGGAAGCTGGGCTGAGGTGACAGAGGGTGACACACAGAGGGAGGGAGGAGGCTGACAGAGGGAGGGAGAAAGGGAGACAGAGGGAGACGGACAGAGGGAGGAGGCTGACAGAGGGAGGGAGAAAGGGAGACAGAGGGAGATGAACAGAGGGAGGAGGCTGACAGAGGGAGGGAGAAAGGGAGACAGAGGGAGACGGAGAGAGGGAGGAGGCTGACAGAGGGAGACGGACAGAGGGAGGAGGCTGACAGAGGGAGAGAGAAAGGGAGACAGAGGGAGACGGACAGAGGGAGGAGGCTGACAGAGGGAGACGGACAGAGGGAGGAGGCTGACAGAGGGAGGGAGAAAGGGAGACAGAGGGAGTCGGACAGAGGGAGGAGGCTGACAGAGGGAGGGAGAAAGGGAGACAGAGGGAGACCAAATCACCCTTGGGTGGTGTGGCCATGTCCGCTCGTCAGCAGGTGGACTGTGTGCATGTAGACAAGGTTTGGCAGTGCCTTAACCCCCCCTTTTTCCTGTGACAAACACTGGGCCATGTGTCAATCTGTGCACGAGTACATCCGTGCTGCAGGCACAAACCTAACCTTACACACAGTAAACCTACCCACTGTGTTTGTTAGAACCCTGTCACAAATGCTCAAGTTACCAACCTGCATTCTCAAATAGCATGGTGAAAACACCATTTGGCAAAGTACAGTGCAACACGTAAGGCGGCTCTGCATGGCTTGCTACGCCCGTTCACTACACTGCTGACTGCGTTCCAAAAAGATGCATCAACTAAGATTGTGTCACACATAGGTAAAGTGTCAAAAGCTGTGGCCAAGGGACATACCCATGCACAAGTGCACTGCGAGAGGAATGCAAGCCATATCCAACCACCCAGAGGAACTGTGCCAACTCAAAAATGAATGAAACATGGATGTCGCATGTAACACAATTAACATTGTCTCTCTCACACACAGGTCAACGTCGTCGATCTCCCCCCAACACTGGGGGGGAAGACTCACAGGACCAGGGTCTGCGTGAAGAGGACCCCACCGGCAGCGACGACTCTCACCACTCCGTGGACGACCCAGACCAACCTGGCCCCTCCGGTGTCCAACCACCTGCAGCACCTGCGTCAGGTACAACTGTGCCAACCACCACCCCCATTCCTGCCACATCCCAGGAGACACCCAGGAGCCCTGCCCACACACAACAACACAGCCAGTCTGTCCAGGAGGGACAAGGTTCTCCGGGCACCCAGGAGGAGGCAGGCGACACCGCAAATGCCATCCCTCAGGGGTCCCGGAGACCCGATGTGCCCACAACGGCAGGCCAGGTGCAAGTGGGCAGGGGTGGTGGGAGTGGAGGACGGCAGAGGCGCGAACCTGACCAGTTGGCTCAGGAACCGGTAATGTCACACGTCAGCAACATCCTCGACTCATACCGGCGTGACACCAGGGGCCTCAGCCAGGTAGTGGAGACCCTCAGAGAGATCAAGAACATGCAGGCCGAGCAATATGCCAGTCAACAGCGACACCAAGGACGGATGGAGGCAAGACAGGCTGAGCTCGTGGCTGTGCAAACGGAAATGACCCGTGTACTCCGTCAGATTGCCGACAACATGGGCAACCCTCCCTGTGCCACCAGGCAAAGAACATCACCACCCACAGGGAGGGATCAGGAGGAGGAGGATTCATCCGACGGAGCATCCCAAGCATCGTCACGGCCTGCATCTGAGGGTCCCCGCAGGAAGGTGGGTCGTCCACGCAAAAGACCGTGAGAGTCAGCGGAACATCACCATCTCCCAGGTCACCTGGCCTGGCAGCTGGCCCTCTGGCCCAACAGCAGCACTACAGCAAATGACATTCTCTGCCACATGGACTTGCTGGTCACTGTCTGACCAATGTTGACAAAGACTGTGGCAAAGACTCTGATGACTTCCATTGGCAAGGATTCCAACTCCCCCAGTGAACTTTGGATTCTACACTCCCGCCAAGCACCTCTTGTCATCCCCCCAAACACGTACCCCACCACAAATAAATATCTTCACAATCACGAGATGATGCCGTCATTTTGCATTATTCCACTACATGTGTGTGTTGTAAAGTCAAACCATGCCTGAGTTTTGAAGTAACTCCAAACATGCATACCCTGGGGCCTGAGTCTGGCACAGGACACACATGGGTCACAATGTATCATCCAATACAGACATGGAGCACCATACTCACCCGTGATAGGCCCAACCAGCTGAGGGTGTGCCCGCACAACTGTGCCCACAGACCCATTTAGAAGAGCAACAGTCATGCGCAGAGGTCAGGGATCATGTGGAGTGTCCTGGGGTGCTACTCCCAGGTATGTGTAGACAGGTGGCAGAACCATGGCCTGCATGCTTGAGTCAGGTGGATGTGGAGAATGGTGGGCCGGCCAAGGTTGGATGCCTGGAGATGGCACAATGGGGTATTGGATCACAGTGCCACAAGGTTGTGTTGTGGTTGTTGGCTGCATCCTGAGTGTGTGCGTGGATTGAGAAGGTCATCCTGCAGCTGGCAGTGATCCATTCCCCCCATCGCTGTTGGACGTTGATGTGGCCTGGTCGCCGGATGTAGAAGAAGAGCTGTGCAGATGCACCCTGGATGTGGACAAGTATCATGGGAGTTGTAACGCACATGTCCGTAGAGTGCAGGGTAGGATTAGACACGGATGTCGTAGTTGACCTGGGGGATGGTCTCTCTTGCCTTGAGGTGGATGGAACTGGGGAATGTGCATAATGCAGAGTGTGCTGCAGCATGAGGCACAGATGCTGCTGATCAGCATAGCACATGTCAGCAACCAATCCATGATGAACAGTAGCTCGTTTCCGTTGACACTGGGTGCCCTTGCTGCAGACCCTGCAACAGCATGCGCTATGACAAGAAAACAATGCCCCAAGTTGCACACAAAGACAAGGATCTCAGGAAGGAACTATGCAAAAGGTGTATGTCAAGGAAGGAATGTCTAGTTCAACATGCCACACACACACACAATGGATGCACATGCAGCACAGTGGCTGTCGTGGAGACTGACATGCCACAATACCTATACAGCCATGGACATCATGCACAATACAGATTCTAATCCCGCTTCGCTGAGAGTCCTACCTGGCGCAGAGGTGCTGCTTCCTTCCATCGTTGCCCTAGGAGGGGCTGCCTGTCATCGTTGCTGTGTCTGGAGGCGCTGCAGAGGGGTAAAGGCACGACTCGGGACTCCGTATCCCAGGAGCCCGTGGTCAGTTGCACCTGTGCTCTTTCCCCGCCCACCCGCCTCGGATCATTGAAAAGACCTCGCGGAACCCGCTGATGCGGGTCCCGCTTCGCTGAGAGTCCTACCTGGCGCAGAGGTGCTGCTTCCTTCCATCGTTGCCCTAGGAGGGGCTGCCTGTCATCGTTGCTGTGTCTGGAGGCGCTGCAGAGGGGTAAAGGCACGACTCGGGACTCCGTATCCCAGGAGCCCGTGGTCAGTTGTACCTGTGCTCTTTCCCCGCCCACCCGCCTTAGTCTTGCAACGCCCTATATAAGTGGAGACGATAACCGCTACGCGGCACGCGAGCAGGACGCGCCGGACGAAGCCCGGACAAAGGGCGGGCCTTCTGTGGCCATCCGGGGCTGGCCAAGGCTGGGCTGGGCCATCCCTCTTTCAGTGAGTGTTAGAAGTAAGGTGACGGTGAACTGCTAACTGAACTGCGACGCCCGTGTGGCTCACTGGACAATAATACACGTTAGGAATCTATTAGATCTGCAATACATGGCTGGAAAGGGGAAGCGTGCCAAAGCCCCTTCAACAGTGTCTGGTACCATGGACCAATTTATAACCAGAGCAGTCTCGGTAATAGAGCATGAAATCGCCATCACTGAGAGGCGCCTTTCTACTGATCCCATGCTCGCAAGACGCTCCTCATTAGGAATATTGGCCCAGTCTAAATCACCAATCAAATCAAGGGTGAAGACTCGGAGGGATGCACCCCCGTCGGCCGACTCTGAAACGCATTCTAATGTATCAACATCTTCGGATAGGTCGCTTGTAGCTATTGCTTTGACTGATGGAGCATCTGCAGCGTCAGCAATGGCCTCACCCAACGCCAATCCTACTCCCCCTCAGACAAGAGCTGCGACCAAATTTTCTAGACCTGTCAATTATAAAAGGAAAAGGGGTGGAACCTTGGAACGCACCAGGCAGGCGAAAATGCCAAAAATATGCAAGAATTCCGCTATCCCCGACACTTCACGTACCCAGGACCGCTTACATAGGGAGGACTCTAGTACAAGTACCCCTTTTTTGCTAGATAGTAGAGACATGATTTCCCAGCTAGAACAGGCTGTTCGATCCTTAATTTTGCCAATTCTAGAAAGGGTCAAATCAGTCATTGAAAAAGTTGATAGGCTGGAACAAACTATTTTGGACAATTTTTGTTCACTAAAGAATGTTGTCAAAATGTCTACCAGAGACAGCGTCAAAGCTAGCTGCCCCCATATTGCAAACTCTTCGAATAGTGTTTCGCTCCCACCTGAAAAGCACACCTCATCAACCAACACTGACCTAGGCACTAGCTCTTTTAATTCTGTGACCAATATCCATCAGTTGCCAGGGCGGGAGGGAGGGACACGCAAGGAACCTATGAGTAATAACTCAAAGCATATTGTGGAAGGGAGAGAAGTTGTTAACCTTGTTACCCCCGCAAAGCCTCCAAGTCCACCCCTAGCCCAAATTCATTTACCACCAGAGTCTCTCCCATATGTAGTAGTTTTAACTGGCATCCCAGAATTATCCGCAGACAAAACTGAATCTTTCCAGGAGCTAAGAAGCAAGGTAAGTCATTGGCTAAACATAAATAGGCCAATTCCAAACAACCTGAATGGGAGAATATTATTTGTAAGAAGAGTGAATTGGGTAGGCTCAAGTGTCAAAAATGTAGCGGGTGATTGCATTATTGTTAACTTCGAAGATACTCGAATCCCGAGGTTCATCATGGACCACACATCACATAGACTTAGTTCAGGGATAGAGACACACACCCTACACCATTTTTATGATACAGGTCCTCGATATTGACACTCACACCGCAAGACGAACTATATGTTTTCCAAAGTCCAAAGGGCAAATGAATGTGACGCTATTGGCGGCCATGACGTTGTCATCCCTGGTCCACCAGGGGTGCCTACTTCATCCAAGGTTTGTCCAACAGGCCCCCGCAGCGTGAGTGGGAAGTCGAGTGAACCAAGTCAGGCCGTCGCATACCAGGGTCCATTGCTGGGGAAAAGACCAGGCACTTTGTTATCGTGGAATCTAGCAGGTATGAAGACCAAACTAGATTCCCCTGATTGGGTGGGATTTGTCAACAATTATGATGTCTGCATTCTGCAGGAAACATGGACCTGCGAGCCCCAGTTTCTGCTGGGCTATCTGAACTTTTATGTTCCAGCGATTAAGGGCCTAAAAGGCCGACCCATGGGTGGACTAACCATCTAGGCTCGACAAGTTTTATTCTCTAGGGCAGTCACGATCGACACGGGCTCCCCAGACATCCAACTAGTGAGATTAACCTTCGGCTCAATGCACACAATAGACATTTATAATTTATATCTCCGCGGGACGAAAGGGAAAAGGTCACGGGTATTGGACACTCTGACTAGGCTTATTGAAATCAACTCGAGCAATAGGGATATGATTGTCGCGGGTGATTTTAATGTTACATTTGAACCCCTTCTAGATCCGGACTCCGAATGGGGCCTTGACCCCGAAGAAGATCGGCTATGGGGAATACCAGTCCTGCCGCTTTGCCCAATTAAAAGGTGGTCTACGATAGCAGTGCAGGTAAATGCACTATGCTACGAGAAAGGCCTAAGGGCCTTAAACGGAAGGACCCCAGGAGACAAGAATGGTGCATTCACCTTTGACAATGGACGTTCAGCTAGTAGGATCGATTACGTCCTTTGTTGCATGAGGTTGTGGAAGCACATTATCGACATGGTGGTTGTATTAAGAGCCGAGAGCGACCACAACCCTATTTGCGCTACCCATAGATGGTGGGGGGATTGTAGCATGGCGAGAGAGGAACATCAATCGGGTCACCCTGACCGTGTTCCTACTAATGATATGAGAAGACTCAAGTGGCCCCAGGTCAAGATTAATCTCGAGGCCATTGCTAACATCGATGACGAGCTTGCCCAGACTATTGTAAAACTGGAAGAAGTCCTGGTGACCAATCAAGCTAGTGACCAAGTTACCAGACTACATGAGTCCTTCTTCGAGGGACTACGTAGTTTTTTCTATAAGCCAATAAGGAAGGGTACCAAACCACTCTTCAAACGTTTAAGATGGTATGATGAGGAGTGCAGACGAGCCAGAGGCAATCTGGCGCAAGCTCTTTCTAGTAGGAGTAAGACTACTATTCAAATAGCTAGACACCATTATAAGAAGTGTCTCGCCCAAGCCAAAAAAAGATGGGATGAATCGTATTGGTCTGACCTGAAGGAGGCTTGCTACGCCAGGGACTCCAGATTGTTCTGGAATGTGATTAAATGGAATAGAGGCGGCACACCTGATAGCCCATCTAACCATGTCACCCAAGAGGACTGGATAGGTTATTTTAAACCGCAATACGCATGTAACCCCCTATACAAATCTCCAGGGTTGACATCGTATGAATTTTATTCGCATGGTCCCTTTAGCCCAAAAGATGTTTTAGTAGCCCTGGCCTGTGTAGCTGCAGGGAGGGCACCGGGTTTGGACGGGGTCCCATCTGATCTCTTCCTTAACAATAAGCCCAGATGGAGCAAATACATCTCACTAGTGGCCAATGCTGTGGCTGAAGGGGCTCCCGTGCCCAAATCATGGGGGGGCGCAATTATAATTCCCATTTTCAAAAAGGGAGACAAATCCCTCCCAGGGAACTATAGACCTATTAGTCTAATAGACACAATCCAGAAGGTCATCGGGAGGATGGCCCTGAATGTGCTATTGGATTGGATCAAAGACAACAGGATACTCTCCTCCTTTCAAGCGGGTTTCCGCAAATTCACCAGTACGGTGGACCAGGTGTTCCGCTTTGTCCAACTGCACTGGAAAGTAGTAACATTAGGCAAAGGCAGTCTCTACGTCGCTTTTGTGGACTTAAGAGCTGCCTTTGACCTTGTCCCCCGAGAGCAGTTGTGGAGGACTCTCGAAAAGCTAGGACTTTCCTTGGAACTTTTGACCCTAATTAGGCGACTACATGACCCGAATTTTGCAAGAATCCAGTGGGGAGGCCCGGGGGACATTACCCCGGAGTTTCCGGTGGAGCGAGGTGTGCGCCAAGGGTGTGCCATGGCACCAACGCTCTTCTCCCTGTACATCAATGGAGTAGTCGACTATATGGCTCGAGTTAACACTGACGCCCCCAAGTTGGCTGGAGTGAGCACTCCAATATTGATGTTCGCCGACGATACTCTTATTGTATCTAAAACACCGAGTAGTATGCAAAGGGCATTGTCAGTTTTTGAAGGTTTTTGCAGAAATCATGGCCTAGAGGTCAACGTGACCAAAACCAAACTTATGGCCTTTAATCCTCATCCAAGTTACAGAGCAGGAAAGTTTGTCATGAGTGGCCAGAAACTTGAGGAAGTAAAAAACTTCGTCTATTTGGGCATGCATGTGACACATGATAACAAATGGAATAGACACTTGGAAATGGCCACACTGAAATTCAGGAAGATTACTGGAACCCTGATTGGTGAACACAAAAAATCTTACACTAGGCCTATTAAACCATTGCTCCAAGTATATGAGGCAAAGGCTCTAAGCTCAGTGTTGTATGGGGCCGAGTTATGGGGTTTCGACACATCGTCATCTCTAACAGTCGTTGAAAATAAATTTTACCGTAACATAGTCGGCCTCCCGCAGAGCACGCCCTTGGTCCCATTACGGTACGATCTAGGTAGGAAGGCAATCAAGGACATAGCCAAACTCTGCCCGGTCCTCTACTGGAGGTGACTCTGGACTACTCCAGAGCTTCACTCATACGCTATGGGCCTAATGGATGTAATACAGGCCGACACGTTTCATAAGATTGGGTGGTTAAGGAACCTCCGGGAAACTATGATAGATTTGGGCATGGAGGAACTATGGAGCGATCCGGTGGCCACCGGGTTCCCTTCAAAGAGATCCCTGAAAATGCTATACTGGGAACGGGTAAACCATCGGGTCTGGAATGATTCTGCCTCACCTACAATGACCAGCCGTTTTTTGGAGGCGAAGGTTTCCCCAGCTCTCGAACCTTACTGGGATTTGATCACCCAACCCAGAGACCGGAAACTTTATTTCCAATTAAGAGCAGGCTCGCTTCCACTCAGGGTTCTAACTAATCGGTGGGCTGGAGCAAGTGCAGGGACCTGTCCGGTTTGTGGCCTCCATGAGGAAACAATTGCCCATTTTCTGTTTGTTTGCCCCGTATACGCCAACCCTAGAAGGACATGGCTGTCCCCTTTGTGTAAAATCTTAGCCACAAGGAGCTCTGTTGTTGCCTTAAGACTTCTGTGCACAAATACTCTTCCAGTACTATCAATCGCCTTAGCCAAATACCTGGGATGGGCCTGGTCCTTAAGGCATAGGGCTCTTAGGGAACCCGCGGGAGCATCCACCGTAGGGACTCACGGGCAGTTAGCAGTAAATCCCCCTCCATGAATAGAAGCATCACTTTGAATTGCATTTTTAAATTTGTTCCCATCTTTAGTCTTTTGCTATGTTTAATTCTCGTCTTAAACTGTAATTTTTCTCTTGATATGTTTGATTTTTTGTCTTAACTGGAATTTTTAGATATTTAAAGGATGATTTTATCTATTTTATAAGGATCAGATTATTGATAATTGTGTTTTTTGTATATGTTTGTGTCTTCTATGAATTTTTTTAAAATTCGAATAAAGACTATGATGATGATGATGATTCTAATCCCTGACAAACAGCTGGCATCTTGCTACTCTACACATAGACCCATATGCACCATCTCTGATAACTATGCCAGACATGCCGCATGCACAGTGGCAACAGACCACCATTGACAGAGATGAGGCACCTTGGAGGCAGAGGGACACCTTTATTAGTCATGTGTGTCTGAATGCTAATGCAACTCTGTCAACACATACACAGGTCATGTGGATGAACATGTGGGACCGACACTGGCACCCCCCTTTGCACCACAGATGCTGGAAATCCATGGAACTGGCACACAAGTGACGGGTTACAGCTAAACACCCCCTGCTGCTCACGGAGAGGCTGCCATACACCATTGAGCCTCCAATGGGGAATCCACACACCATGTCAAACCTGTGCAACCCGTATGTTTTCGAGGGCAGTGTTAGACACATTGATGGCTCCATCACAATCCACAATCCCATTACAGATGACTGTCAGCACGTCTGACATTAAATTCAGGTGAATTCAGCTCCATGTCATGTGCCCCATGGTGAATCTACATGTATGCTAAGTATCCAAACATGAACAGGAGCAGTGCACACACAATCAAAACAAATACCACACCCAAAAAGCCGTGCTGCATCCCTTACCCTAAGGCGATTTCCAAACGTGTCCGTGCATGTAACGCTGATTCAGCACATGTTGCCGTGTTCATGAGGAATAGCAGAAGCACAACAATGCCACCAGCAGACAGCATGCGCAAGTACCTGTGGATGAGAGACACACCAGAAGTCAGCCATTAGTAGCACATCCGCATGCATGTGCATGTACTCGACACGTATAAGGTTGTCAACATGCTAGGTGACAAGGATGACTCTGGAAAAACATTCATCTATTGCACCATCACTCGAGTGACACATCCAAACACACCTCTGACTCACCTGGCAGACATGCAGATGGACACACACATTGCAACACATACCACACACGGCTCAATGCGTGCACACTCAGACACTGGAACTCACCACTAAGCAAAGAAGTTGCGAATGAGCCGACTCCGGATGTCCTCTTCCGCCTCCTCCACATCACTTGCCTCGTGACCAAGCCCTTCATCCTCCACGGGTGGATGGTCCTGCTCATCCGGATTCAGGATGAGTGGCACAGCTTTGTCCACTGCCATGTTGTGCAACATGCAGCACACGAGGAAGATCTTGCATACCTTCACCGGTGCATATGGGAGTGTGCCACCGGTCTTGTGGAGGCAACGGAATCGGCTCTTCAGGAGGCCAAACGTCCTCTCTATCACTCACCTGGTCCGCCCATGGGCGTTGTTGTAGCGGTGCTCGGCAGCAGTGCTGGGGTTGCGGAGAGGCGTGATCAGCCATGGCATGTTGGGATAGCCAGCGTCCCCTACATGGAAACATCATGGACAAAAGTGGGTCAGGAGAAGCAGTGAGACAGGAAGATGACGCTAAATACAGGACTGACAGAGTATACCCACCAACAAGACATGCCCGTTCGTTGCGCAGCGGCAGCATCATTTCAGGCACCCTGCTACTCCTCATGATGTAGGCATCGTGTGCTGATCCTGGAAAACGAGCACAGACATGTGAAATCACCATGTTGGCAAGACACACCACAAGGGCATTAATGGAGTGGTAATGCTTGCGGTTCCTATACACTACCTCCTGTGCCTGTGGTGGTACCAAAGCCAAATGTGTTCCATCTATGGACCCAATGACATGGGGCATCCCTCCCAGGGCATAGAACTCACGCTTGACACCTGTCAACTGCTCAGGAGATGGGAATTTAATGAACTCATCTAGGTGAACCAACATGGCCTCTAAAAAATCATGCAGCACACGGCTGAACATGGTTTGGGACATGCCACCAACGTGAGCAATGGTATGTTGAAAGGTACCCCTGGCAAAGAAATGTAGGACTGCCATCACCTTCATCTTGGGTGTCAGTGCACCAGGATACCTGTGTAGCGGTTGGAGGTGTGCTGCCAGCCGTGTCGTCAAGTCCTCAATCAAACGTTGGGGGAAGCGGTAGCGGCGTATACAGTCATGTTCCCTCAGGTCAGCCAAGTCCGGAATTGGTCGAGGGAGAGGCGGAGCCCTGCAGTGAATTTGAAGGGACAACGAAGAGTGAGTACAGTACACCACCAATGTCAATGTACTGAGCACATGTTCAACAGGCAATACACATATGCTACATACAGAGTCAGGTCTGTGCAATGAGCCCTGGACACGTATGCCAGGCAGGGGACACTCCTACCAAGAGCCAGCTACAAACGTTGATTCTCAACCTCAATATGCCATGCCATGAAACTAGCTGTGGGCCAATGTAAGTGAACAGGCAGACGCATCACAGGAGTTACAGACATCCACATATGTGCAGAAGAAGGATGTTTATTGTACAGACAGGTTGCGGAACACTAGATGCACAGGTCACATGTCATAGAAAAAGGACAGACCACACACCTTGCCATGAGGGAGTACATGTCAAGACTGATCACACATACATTGAGAGTATGCAGATATGTCCTTGTTATGAAACTCCGCATCCAAGCATACATACACACCTTACATCGGATTACACATGTGGGCTGGTGTGCGTAACAGTGTGCCATGCCCATCTACACACAGACACATGTTGGTTGCAGCAACTGCAGATGCATTTGACCAGACACCTACAGCAAACCTATGGGAACACATGACAGACACATGACATAGTTACAGCATGCAACGCGGGCATTCACATCTCAGGGGTAATTTTCCATGTACCTGGCATCAGGGGACAGTTGCGGGTGTCGGTGACTGTGCCATGCCAGTGACGCATGGCTCAACAAGTCTGTACTACATACACACATGTCAATGGAGTGAAGGGGATGTGTGGCACATAGTGCACCATCACACATGACATGTGTACACAGCTCATCATACTTAAATTAGCTTCACACCTCAGGAGTAATGTGCCACATCACGGCCTGACACACCTATGCCCGACACACATAGTACTGCACAGACAATGCCTTGATGTCCAGCCTTGGCCAAGTATGACAGCTCTATTCCTGTCTGTGTGCCGCCTGTCACCACTGTCAGGTGTGAAACGCACCGTACATACGCTCTGAGGGCGTGTGTAGGGTCCCTATCCCTATGGGTGTGCTGGCGTATGCGTACGCCATTGTAATACGGACCGTACACGTGTATGTACGGTCCGTATCACTATGGCGTACGCATACGCCAGCACACCCATAGTGATAGCGACCCTACACACGCGTGTACGGCCTGTATTACTATGGGTGTGCTGGTGTATGCGTACGCCATAGTAATACGGACCGTACACGCGTGTGCAGGGTCCCTATCACTATGGGTGTGCTGACGTATGCGTACGCCATAGTAATACGGACCGTACACACGTGTGCAGGGTCCCTATAACTATGGGTGTGCTGACGTATGCGTACGCCATAGTAATACGGACCGTACACGCGTATGTACGTTCCGTATCACTATGGCGTACGCATACGCCAGCACACCCATAGTGATAGCTACCCTACACACATGTGTACGGCCCGTATTACTATGGGTGTGCTGGAGTATGCGTACGCCATAGTAATACGGACCGTACACGTGTGTGTAGGGTCCCTATCACTATGGGTGTGCTGGCGTATGCATACGCCATAGTGATACGGACCGTACATACGCGTGTACGGTCCGTATTACTGCATTTGGGGTGCCCTAGGGCCGTGGAACCTGTTGAAATAACATAGGGGACACTTGAGGGACAACTATAATGGCCTAAATGCATGCTGGTTGTCATGGAGACCGAGTTTACAGTTTGAATTTTTGCATCATGTGGCCAGCAGAAGTCGGTTTGAAACAATATACTTTGTTGCAAAGTGGTTGTTGACTTGACATCATGCTCAATTTTTAAACCATGCAAAGCCCCTCACTGGGGTAGGTTTAAAGGGATTGGAGGAAACGTAGGATGCTAATGTGACTGACCAATCTCTCTGTACTCCTGTAAATGTAACAGGCCAGCAAGGCAGATATAAGGCAGCCAGGTCCCATGAGAGAGCACTTGCCTGCACATCCTTTCATTCCACAACACTGCTGCTGCTCGTGATTCCTCTGGCACCATGTCCAGGTCTGTGGAGAGGGCCCAGCCATTCACACAGGAGGAGAACCTTGCCCTGCTGGATGTGATCCTCCCACAGTACACGATGCTGTATGGTCGACCAGGGGAGCAGGTGAGTGCTGACTCCACTAGCTTAGACTGTGCCTCTTTTTTGTGACTGTGACTTCGGGCATTGTGTCCCTGTGTGACAGACATGCAATGTTGTTTGGAGTGGGTCCCAGGGTGGGGAAGGCCTCATGTCTCCCATGCAGCGCATGCTGTAGTTCCTGTGTGCACTCCTCACTTGCATAGTGCTTACTGTGAAAAACAATGCATGGTGCATGCCACATTCTGCCTGGCTACTCCTCCTGGGAATGTTGTTGCTACAGTCCTGATGTGATTCTGTGTTCCCCCCAGTGTGACAGGTGACAGTACCCATAGATGTGTGTTTGTTTAGTGTACCTGTGCTGTGAGTGTCCAAATGATGTGTTCGTCCCCTGGACATTGGTGTGTGTGTGTAAGTCCCCTGTCATGTGGGTGAGTGCATATGGGGAGTGTTGCACACCAGCTGCATGAGGGATGGATATACCCTGGCCATGTGATGTGAGCAGGGGGCAGTGTTGTGTGACTGCCGTGCTGAGCCAGCCCCACACCTGTGACACCCCCCGGTCTAGTGGTACATGGGCAGAGTGAGGTTTTTACCCGCAGTTGGCAATGGCAGGTGATTGTCCTGTACCTGTGTGGGTCTGTGTACTCTGCTGAGGTTGCGTCAGTGGGCTGGGGCATGTGACTGCTTTGAGATGCTGTACATAATCCTGGGGTTGCTTGTGATGCACAGTGTGATCCAGGATCCTTAATTGTGTGGCACACCTCATGCCACCTGTGTACTTTCACTGCCACATAGTGCATTTTGCCTTCCCCAGAGGATATTGTCCCTATGACAAAGGTGCAATGAGTTTTCTGCATCGCATGGCCTGTTCAAACAAGACAAATTATTAATATGTGTGTCTCTGTGTCATTGCTCAGGTGTATTAAAGTATCCTCACTTTCGCATCCTCACAGGTAGGCGTCCATGCCAAGGGGGAGATATGGAGGCGAGCCGTCAGTGCCGTGCGGAAGACGGAGGGTCGGAAGCGGCGCCTAGCCCAGGTGAGGAAACGCTGGCAGGATATCCGGTGCTGGACGAGGAGGATTGCACGGGTCCTGCTGGGGGACTCACCTGAGAGCAACAAGAACCGTGGGCGCCGGCGTCTGACCCACATCCATAAGCGTGTGCTGGTGGTGGTCTTCCCCGACTTTGATAGGCGCTTACTGGAGAAGCAGCAGCAGGAAGGGGGTAGGTACATGTGTGTTTTTTGTGTGTCCCCAGCTTTTGGAAGTGCGCAGTTGCATGGATACACTGCCAGGGTTTAAATGTGCAGTGCATAACCAGTTCCCCAAAGTAAACACCTGCTGTTCTTCCTCCCTTCCCCTCCTTGCCATGTGTTCCCGGGTCTGTGGGTAGTCACTCTTGCACAAGATAATCTAGGCTGGCAGTTAATCCAAGTGCCCAATGCTTGCAGCATCATGTGTGGGGGTGGTGTGTAAGCGGTTTTGGGACCTTGCCTGTGCCCTGGCCAGGTCAGTCATTGTGGGGTCCATGTCAGTTGGCACTGATGCTGAGTCCTGACATAGGAGTGTGTCTTAGAAGTGTACTGCCTTACAGCATGCATGTACAATGTTGTGCCCTCTGACATGATGTGCATGAGTGGGAGTAATGCATAGTGCTGGGACGGTTGCTTCAGTTGCAGTCATATCCATCCAGGACCATGGAGGTGTGTGGCCACTACCGTGCCCTGGGGCACCTTTTCCTAGGTATCATGTGTGTCATCCAACAATGTGGACATTCTCAGTGTCTTCGGCATAGGTTGGGCTCTGTGGCATTGTACCCTGGCCTCATCTGTATTTGCGTAAACTGTGCTACATGTGTCCACGTTACAGTGTGACCCAATTTTGCTTGTGCATACTCACGGTGGGCAGTGCCTGTGTGTCTTGGTACGACAATCTGATGATGGTTGATTGTCAATGATGTATGTGGACAGGCGCAACAGTGGTGGTTTGTGTACAATCAGGATTTAGTGCAGCCCATGTGTTTTCATCCCAGAGTAAGAGGTGTCAGTACTTCCTCTGTCTCAATCACATTGTCTCAGGTAGGGGGTGGTTTGTGCGGGCAAGGCCTACATGTCCAAATCTGTATTCTCCTTGCTAGGTCTGGCCTGTGTGTGATGTTTGTCTGGACATACACTCAAGGTGCAGTGACCCTGTCATGTTGGGCATGTTTCAATGCGTTAGCTTTGCAGCATGTGCAAAAAGTCAATAGACATGGTTCCTGCTAATCCCTTTTTTGGCAACGCTGTGTGGTACAGATGTAGTGCACGATTGTCCCCAGAGCCTGGCTCCTCTGTCCAATTTGATATCAAGTAATTTGCTGTTGTGTCATGCACTCCATTGTTTCTCAGTGGCATGGTGGGTCAACCAGCTGTGTGTTGCAGGGCCTACATATGTACCTTGTATTGTAGATGTTACAAATGGTGCTTTTCAGGCTATGCACTGTGACCTATGTAGATCTGACTCATGTGACCTATGTATACAGGTGTCTGATTATTTTCTGTCTCTTCACCTTGCCCACAGCATCGTCGGGGGACTCCGAGGGAGTCACTGGCACGGAGCGTACACCAGCGACTATGACGCAGACGGGTCCGAGGCTGAGCTCCCAGAGGGGGCGGAGGCTGCTCCCAAAGCTGAGAGCAGCACACAATCTCTACCTGCCCCCTCCGTTCCCATCAACGGCCTCCCACTTGCTCTGGTCCCTTCCCGCCGTGCTAGGTCACCACGTGTCTCCTTCTTGCCAGGCACCGCGCCCCCTGCCCCTGTCTCCACTGCTGCCTCAAATGCCGAGTCTGTGGACATCCTGCGCCCGTTGCAGGTTGGTCAGACTGCGATGCTGAATGTCCTCCATGGCCACACCCGAGTGATCACCCAGATGGAGGCATACCTGGAGGGCATCTCAGCTGCGCAGTCTGACCAACGCCAGTTGCTGAGGTCCATAGACTCGACACTGACTGCAGCAGTGGGTCTCCTGCAGCGCTACGTCCCCCCCACTACCCCTGCACCATCCACACTTCCCACTCCCATGCCTGTCCCAAGCACACCCAGACGTACCCATGCACGCACCCCACCAGACACAGGCACCACACCACCAGGGAAGCCCAAGCGCACACCTCCTGTCACGCACACACAGGGTGAAGTAGGCACACCCACTGGGTCAGGGGGGAAACGTAAGACATGCAGCCACAGTGGGAGTCCACATTCTTCACGACCCCCTGCCTCCAAATCCACTCCCCTCAGCTCTCCTGGCCAAGATTCCACCAAGGAATCCTTCCTGGACGCTCTGTCCCTGAGGCCCAAGGTGACACCACCCCGCAAGCGGTCAAAGGAGTCCCCAGTCAGGGTAGTTGAGCCCCCCCTGTCCACACCCTCCCCCAGTAGCGCTGCGACCCATCCCTCCAACCCCCCCCTCCTTGGGGCCTGTGTTTCCTTCGGGTGCAGGGGAGACGCTGGAGGACCTTGCAACCGTGTGCAGCGCCATCCTCACCTCCACCTTTGGCGCTGCCCCACCCCCTGTGGTGGAGTCCTCCGTCCCTGCACCCACAACACCTACCCTTGCCCCTCCTGTCCCTGCGGTGCCTGGTCCTTCCCCCCCACATGATGCCCCCCCCCTTCTGTGGATGAAATGGACATGTGAACTGTGCAGGCAAGCTAGGGGACACACGTCCCGATGTGTACCCCCCCAGGACTTAGCTGATGGCCTGGCCCATGGGCCTTGTAAATAATGGACATTTAAAAACATTACAAATCGAATGCTGAATAAAGCTTTTTGTTTTCCTTTTGCACACTTATGCTTTCCTGGTCTTGCTGTTGGTGGTGCTGCTCAATGGTTTGGGGTGGGGATAATGTGTTAGGTGTCTGGGAAATGTAGTAGTGTGCTGCTCATGGGGTGGGCCCTGGTATCTGTGTGCCATCACAAGGTATTTGCAAAATCACTTTGTTCATTTTCAGCTCTTGCTGCATGGTGACATTGTCCCAAGGTGTGTTCCTTCCTCTGTGGACCCTGACATCTTCCCTGCAGGGTGTTTCCTAAATGTTGTGCTGAGCTGTGTCTACATATCCTTGGTGTGTGACGGATCCGTTCAACTTTGCCCATGCATGCTGGGCGATGTCTCCACCTGCATCATTAGTGGCATCCTTGGTGGTCACTGTACTTGAGTATCGAGTATATTTACGTGACTTCATGTGGACATGTTCCCTTTCACACACTCTGCATGTGTGTACTCCCAGCCTCGCACACATGTGTTTCGTGTTCTGCAGGGTCTTGGAGCACCTGACTGACAATTGTGGGTATTGTATCTGTGGGTACTGCACCCTTTTCTTTCCATGGGCACTGCTGGGAGGACTCTGCACCCACCCCTCCTGTGTCTGGGCACTGCTGGGAGGACTCTGCACCCACCCCTCCTATGTCTGGGCACTGCTGGGAGTGATAGGCACCCACCCCTCCTGTGTCTGGGCACTGCTGGGAGGACTCTGCACCCACCCCTCCTATGTCTGGGCACTGCTGGGAGTGATAGGCACCCACCCCTCCTATGTCTGGGCACTGCTGGGAGGACTCTGCACCCACCCCTCCTATGTCTGGGCACTGCTGGGAGGATTCTGCACCCACCCCTCCTGTGTCTGGGCACTGCTGGGAGGACTCTGCACCCACCCCTCCTATGTCTGGGCACTGCTGGGAGTGATAGGCACCCACCCCTCCTAAGTCTGGGCACTGCTGGGAGGACTCTGCACCCACCCCTCCTGTGTTGGGCACTGCTGGGAGGACTCTGCACCCACCCCTCCTGTGTCTGGGCACTGCTGGGAGGACTCTGCACCCACCCCTCCTGTGTCTGGGCACTGCTGGGAGGACTCTGCACCCACCCCTTCTGTCTCTGGGCACTGCTGGGAGGACTCTGCACCCACCCCTCCTATGTCTGGGCACTGCTGGGATTGATAGGCACCCACCTTTCCTATGTCTGGGCACTGCTGGGAGGACTCTGCACCCACCCCTCCTGTGTCTGGGCACTGCTGGGAGGACTCTGCACCCACACCTCATGTGTCTGGGCACTGCTGGGAGGAATCTGCACCCACCCCTCCTGTGTCTGGGCACTGCTGGGAGGACTCTGCACCCACCCCTCCTATGTCTGGGCACTGCTGGGAGGACTCTGCACCCACCCCTCCTATGTCTGGGCACTGCTGGGAGTGATAGGCACCCACCCCTCCTATGTCTGGGCACTGCTGGGAGTGATAGGCACTCACCCCTCCTGTGTCTGGGCACTGCTGGGAGGACTCTGCACCCACCCCTCCTGTGTCTGGCACTGCTGGGAGGACTCTGCACCCACCCCTCCTATGTCTGGGCACTGCTGGGAGGACTCTGCACCCACCCCTCCTGTGTCTGGGCACATGATGCCCCCCCCCCTTCTGTGGATGAAATGGACATGTGAACTGTGCAGGCAAGCTAGGGGACACACGTCCCGATGTGTACCCCCCCAGGACTTAGCTGATGGCCTGGCCCATGGGCCTTGTAAATAATGGACATTTAAAAACATTACAAATCGAATGCTGAATAAAGCTTTTTGTTTTCCTTTTGCACACTTATGCTTTCCTGGTCTTGCTGTTGGTGGTGCTGCTCAATGGTTTGGGGTGGGGATAATGTGTTAGGTGTCTGGGAAATGTAGTAGTGTGCTGCTCATGGGGTGGGCCCTGGTATCTGTGTGCCATCACAAGGTATTTGCAAAATCACTTTGTTCATTTTCAGCTCTTGCTGCATGGTGACATTGTCCCAAGGTGTGTTCCTTCCTCTGTGGACCCTGACATCTTCCCTGCAGGGTGTTTCCTAAATGTTGTGCTGAGCTGTGTCTACATATCCTTGGTGTGTGACGGATCCGTTCAACTTTGCCCATGCATGCTGGGCGATGTCTCCACCTGCATCATTAGGGGCATCCTTGGTGGTCACTGTACTTGAGTATCGAGTATATTTACGTGACTTCATGTGGACATGTTCCCTTTCACACACTCTGCATGTGTGTACTCCCAGCCTCGCACACATGTGTTTCGTGTTCTGCAGGGTCTTGGAGCACCTGACTGACAATTGTGGGTATTGTATCTGTGGGTACTGCACCCTTTTCTTTCCATGGGCACTGCTGGGAGGACTCTGCACCC
This sequence comes from Triturus cristatus, assembly GCF_964204655.1. Lineage (NCBI taxonomy): Eukaryota > Metazoa > Chordata > Amphibia > Caudata > Salamandridae > Triturus > Triturus cristatus. The sequence continues at coordinate 288,039,847 of NC_140580.1, forward strand.
ACCCCTCCTGTGTCTGGGCACTGCTGGGAGGACTCTGCACCCACCCCTCCTATGTCTGGGCACTGCTGGGAGTGATAGGCACCCACCCCTCCTGTGTCTGGCCACTGCTGGGAGGACTCTGCACCCACCCCTCCTATGTCTGGGCACTGCTGGGAGTGATAGGCACCCACCCCTCCTATGTCTGGGCACTGCTGGGAGGACTCTGCACCCACCCCTCCTGTGTCTGGGCACTGCTGGGAGGACTCTGCACCCACCCCTCCTATGTCTGGGCACTGCTGGGAGGATTCTGCACCCACCCCTCCTGTGTCTGGGCACTGCTGGGAGGACTCTGCAACCACCCCTCCTATGTCTGGGCACTGCTGGGAGTGATAGGCACCCACCCCTCCTAAGTCTGGGCACTGCTGGGAGGACTCTGCACCCACCCCTCCTGTGTTGGGCACTGCTGGGAGGACTCTGCACCCACCCCTCCTGTGTCTGGGCACTGCTGGGAGGACTCTGCACCCACCCCTCCTGTGTCTGGGCACTGCTGGGAGGATTCTGCACCCACCCCTCCTGTGTCTGGGCACTGCTGGGAGGACTCTGCACCCACCCCTCCTATGTCTGGGCACTGCTGGGAGTGATAGGCACCCACCCCTCCTAAGTCTGGGCACTGCTGGGAGGACTCTGCACCCACCCCTCCTGTGTTGGGCACTGCTGGGAGGACTCTGCACCCACCCCTCCTGTGTCTGGGCACTGCTGGGAGGACTCTGCACCCACCCCTCCTGTGTCTGGGCACTGCTGGGAGGACTCTGCACCCACCCCTTCTGTCTCTGGGCACTGCTGGGAGGACTCTGCACCCACCCCTCCTATGTCTGGGCACTGCTGGGATTGATAGGCACCCACCTTTCCTATGTCTGGGCACTGCTGGGAGGACTCTGCACCCACCCCTCCTGTGTCTGGGCACTGCTGGGAGGACTCTGCACCCACACCTCATGTGTCTGGGCACTGCTGGGAGGAATCTGCACCCACCCCTCCTGTGTCTGGGCACTGCTGGGAGGACTCTGCACCCACCCCTCCTATGTCTGGGCACTGCTGGGAGGACTCTGCACCCACCCCTCCTATGTCTGGGCACTGCTGGGAGTGATAGGCACCCACCCCTCCTATGTCTGGGCACTGCTGGGAGTGATAGGCACTCACCCCTCCTGTGTCTGGGCACTGCTGGGAGGACTCTGCACCCACCCCTCCTGTGTCTGGCACTGCTGGGAGGACTCTGCACCCGCCCCTCCTATGTCTGGGCACTGCTGGGAGGACTCTGCACCCACCCCTCCTGTGTCTGGGCACATGATGCCCCCCCCCCTTCTGTGGATGAAATGGACATGTGAACTGTGCAGGCAAGCTAGGGGACACACGTCCCGATGTGTACCCCCCCAGGACTTAGCTGATGGCCTGGCCCATGGGCCTTGTAAATAATGGACATTTAAAAACATTACAAATCGAATGCTGAATAAAGCTTTTTGTTTTCCTTTTGCACACTTATGCTTTCCTGGTCTTGCTGTTGGTGGTGCTGCTCAATGGTTTGGGGTGGGGATAATGTGTTAGGTGTCTGGGAAATGTAGTAGTGTGCTGCTCATGGGGTGGGCCCTGGTATCTGTGTGCCATCACAAGGTATTTGCAAAATCACTTTGTTCATTTTCAGCTCTTGCTGCATGGTGACATTGTCCCAAGGTGTGTTCCTTCCTCTGTGGACCCTGACATCTTCCCTGCAGGGTGTTTCCTAAATGTTGTGCTGAGCTGTGTCTACATATCCTTGGTGTGTGACGGATCCGTTCAACTTTGCCCATGCATGCTGGGCGATGTCTCCACCTGCATCATTAGGGGCATCCTTGGTGGTCACTGTACTTGAGTATCGAGTATATTTACGTGACTTCATGTGGACATGTTCCCTTTCACACACTCTGCATGTGTGTACTCCCAGCCTCGCACACATGTGTTTCGTGTTCTGCAGGGTCTTGGAGCACCTGACTGACAATTGTGGGTATTGTATCTGTGGGTACTGCACCCTTTTGTTTCCATGGGCACTGCTGGGAGGACTCTGCACCCACCCCTCCTGTGTCTGGGCACTGCTGGGAGGACTCTGCACCCACCCCTCCTATGTCTGGGCACTGCTGGGAGTGATAGGCACCCACCCCTCCTGTGTCTGGCCACTGCTGGGAGGACTCTGCACCCACCCCTCCTATGTCTGGGCACTGCTGGGAGTGATAGGCACCCACCCCTCCTATGTCTGGGCACTGCTGGGAGGACTCTGCACCCACCCCTCCTGTGTCTGGGCACTGCTGGGAGGACTCTGCACCCACCCCTCCTATGTCTGGGCACTGCTGGGAGGATTCTGCACCCACCCCTCCTGTGTCTGGGCACTGCTGGGAGGACTCTGCAACCACCCCTCCTATGTCTGGGCACTGCTGGGAGTGATAGGCACCCACCCCTCCTAAGTCTGGGCACTGCTGGGAGGACTCTGCACCCACCCCTCCTGTGTTGGGCACTGCTGGGAGGACTCTGCACCCACCCCTCCTGTGTCTGGGCACTGCTGGGAGGACTCTGCACCCACCCCTCCTGTGTCTGGGCACTGCTGGGAGGACTCTGCACCCACCCCTTCTGTCTCTGGGCACTGCTGGGAGGACTCTGCACCCACCCCTCCTATGTCTGGGCACTGCTGGGATTGATAGGCAGACACCTTTCCTATGTCTGGGCACTGCTGGGAGGACTCTGCACCCACCCCTCCTGTGTCTGGGCACTGCTGGGAGGACTCTGCACCCACCCCTCATGTGTCTGGGCACTGCTGGGAGGACTCTGCACCCACCCCTCCTGTGTCTGGGCACTGCTGGGAGGACTCTGCACCCACCCCTCCTATGTCTGGGCACTGCTGGGAGGACTCTGCACCCACCCCTCCTATGTCTGGGCACTGCTGGGAGTGATAGGCACCCACCCCTCCTATGTCTGGGCACTGCTGGGAGTGATAGGCAATCACCCCTCCTGTGTCTGGGCACTGCTGGGAGGACTCTGCACCCACCCCTCCTGTGTCTGGCACTGCTTGGAGGACTCTGCACCCACCCCTCCTATGTCTGGGCACTGCTGGGAGGACTCTGCACCCACCCCTCCTGTGTCTGGGCACTGCTGGGAGGACTCTGCACCCACCCCTCCTATGTCTGGGTACTGCTGGGAGTGATAGGCACCCACCCCTCCTATGTCTGGGCACTGCTGGGAGTGATAGGCACCCACCCTCATGTGTCTGGGCACTGCTGGGAGGACTCTGCACCCACCCCTCCTATGTCTAGGCACTGCTGGGAAGACTCTGCACCCACCCCTCCTGTTTCTGGGCACTGCTGGGAGGACTCTGCACCCACCCCTCCTATGTCTGGGCACTGCTGGGAGGACTCTGCACCCACTCCTCCTGTGTCTGGGCACTGCTGGGAGGACTCTGCACCCACCCCTCCTATGTCTGGGCACTGCTGGGAGTGATAGGCACCCACCCCTCCTATGTCTGGGCACTGCTGGGAGTGATAGGCACCCACCCCTCCTGTGTCTGGGCACTGCTGGGAGGACTCTGCACCCACCCCTCCTATGTCTGGGCACTGCTGGGAGGACTCTGCACCCACCCCTCCTGTGTCTGGGCACTGCTGGGAGGACTCTGCACCCACCCCTCCTATGTCTGGGCATTGCGGGGAGGACTCTGCACCCACCCCTCCTATGTCTGGGCACTGCTGGGAGGACTCTGCACCCACACCTCCTATGTCTGGGCACTGCTGGGAGGACTCTGCACCCACCCCTCCTATGTCTGGGCACTGCTGGGAGTGATAGGCACCCACCCCTCCTATGTCTGGGCACTGCTGGGAGTGATAGGCACCCACCCCTCCTGTGTCTGGGCACTGCTGGGAGGACTCTGCACCCACCCCTCCTATGTCTGGGCACTGCTGGGAGGACTCTGCACCCACCCCTCCTGTGTCTGGGCACTGCTGGGAGGACTCTGCACCCACCCCTCCTATGTCTGGGCACTGCTGGGAGTGATAGGCAACCACCACTCCTATGTCTGGGCACTGCTGGGAGTGATAGGCACCCACCCCTCCTGTGTCTGGGCACTGCTGGGAGGACTCAGCACCCACCCCTCCTATGTCTGGGCACTGCTGGGAGGACTCTGCACCCACCCCTCCTGTGTCTGGGCACTGCTGGGAGGACTCTGCACGCACCCCTCCTATGTCTGGGCACTGCTGGGAGGACTCTGCACCCACCCCTCCTGTGTCTGGGCACTGCTGGGAGGACTCTGCACCCACCCCTCCTATGTCTGGGCACTGCTGGGAGTGATAGGCACCCACCACTCCTATGTCTGGCCATGTACGCTCGGGACATACACCGGTGGGGGTACGCTCCGTACATGGACTTTTGGGGGTATGTGCCGTACATACACTGGTGGGGTGTGGGTACGCTCCATTCATACACGGGTGGGGGTACGTGCCGTACATACACTGGTGGGGTGTGGGTACGCTCCATTCATACACGGGTGGGGGTATGCGCCGTACATACACTGGTGGGGTGTGGGTACGCTCCATTCATACACGGGTGGGGGTACGCGCCGTACATAGGCGGGGTGTTTGTACGTGCTGTACATACACGGGTGGGGGTACGCACCGTCCATACACGGGTGGGGTGTTGGTACGTGCCGTACCCAGGCCTTCAGAGCGTGAGTACGAGTCGTACCACGCGTACCCCTACGTCACCCCAACAATGCTGGTACAGCCTGTACCCAGGCCTTTGGAACGTGGGTACGGGCCGTACCGCCATTGTTGGGGTGACGTAGGGGTGGGCGTGTTACGACCCGTACCCATGCTCTTAAGGCGTGGGTACGGCACGTACCGGACTTGTTGTGTTGCTGGTTCGCGTCATCACCCACTTCCGTTGTGGCGGACGCATGCGTTGCTGGACAAGCCCCCACCCCCTCGAAGTGACCAGGCCCTGAAGGTCAGGTATGTCCAGGGCATGTATGATTTGTGACTTGGGTGGGGGTCGTGTGTCCTGCCCCTGCCCCCCCCTTTGCCCCTGGGTGTTGTTCTGACCTTCTGCGGCATCTGCGTCGGTTCCTGTAGAGCAGGTGGACTGCTATGAGGGCTGGGATGACACGTAGGTTCGGGTCCATGGCTGTCCGTCGCGTACAGGTGCTCCTTGTGCGCGTCGTCCTGATTTCCCGGCAGTTTTTGGCTGTCGGAAATTATAATCCGTGCGGGGTGACGTCGGTGCGGACCGTACTTCCTGGTTCGTGAAACGCTGCCTGAATGCGTCCCGACGTCACGTCGGCGCTTTCCCGGATCACATTTGTATGGTTTTTTTTGTCGGTCAGTGTTTTGTACGATTCGTACGGAAATAGTTTTTCCATACGAATCGTAATTGCAATAGTGTGAAGTTTTTTGATCGGGTACGCGTCGGACGGAGAAAACGCTCCGACCGATGGTTCGTACCCGGTTTTTCCAGGATCGGAATCGGCCCCTTAATCTGTATTAAATTGTTAAATAAGTGTGTTGTTTAATTTTTATTTTAAATTAAATTGATTCCCTTTTTTTAAATGTTATATATTTTTGATATATTTAAATATGTTTACATATGTTTTTGATAATGTGCTATTGAACATTTTTCAAATTATATTATTACTTAAAATATTAGTTTATATTTTTTATATATGTATAATTATATATATATATATGTGTGTGTGTTTACACTTTTTAAAAGAAGTTCATTTGTTGCATTTGTTCAAATATACATTCAATTATATTTTTTTATAAAATAAAGTTAGTATTTTAATTCATACGCGAGATACTTATCATCTTTCCCCTCACACACAGCACTACCCTCTGGGAGCTAGAGTTTCCACTAGAATGGTGTGCTGATTCCACTAAATATTTGGGCATTTGTTAGACGGACCGGGAGGGTCGGCCGAGGACAAGGGGAGAGGTCTCCGGGGAGAGCCGTCTCCAGCGATCGTACAGACAAATAACTTCCCCCCCACAGACAGATACCACACAAGGAGATGAGTTAGCGTTCTTTATAAGCCCTTCTTAAGGTACGATGAAAAGGTACAAGGAGGTCTGGACTCAGGGGTCCCCTCGGTTCAAGATTCTCAAGATGGGAAAGGGGGGTAGCGGGACAGTCTGGTTACCAGTCTGGTGGTTGAGATGGTATGGTGGGTAGCTCACAATCCTCGAGCTTGGTGGTCTAGCTGGTACGGGCCGCGGCAGCGCCAGCAGGTCCCGGTGAAGGTGGTCGTTACACGGTCCGCGGCAGCGCCAGCAGGTCCCAGTGAAGATGGTCGGTGTACGGTCTGCGGCAGCGCCAGCAGGTCCCGGTGAAGATGGTCGTTACAACGGGCCGCGGCAGCGCCAGCAGGTCCCGACGAGGATGGATGTTGCAGAAGGCCGCGGCAGCGCCAGCAGGCAGGACGATAGTTCACAAGATAGGGCTACGGCAGCGCCAGTAGTCCGTCAAGGCTGCGTTCTCTCGGTGTCTCTCGACTCCAGGATACAACTGCCGTCCTGCTCCGGAGCTGCCCTAGTTATAGGTCTGGCACCCTTTGATGTCCGGACCCTCGCACTTGGAGGTTGGAGGGTCCGGGATGAAGGTGTCCAGACACCCAGCAGGGAGTGGAGCCGGTGCCTGGGGGAGCTGGAGGCGATCGTCACCTGGCGGGGGAGAGTCCTTGGCGCTCCGTTCTCCCATTGACCTGCCAAGTGGTCTGCTCACCTCCTGGGTGGATGGTGGTGCCGGGATGTCGGGGCCGGCCAGGCCCAGGGTTAGGGTCGGGTGAAGGCTGCGCGGCCTCGTGGCGCAGGGCCCAAGATGGCGGCTTGACCCGGCCGAGGGAGCCGGTGGTGGCTTGGGCCTGTGATACATGGAGGTCCGAGGGCAGAAGTTCCGTCGGGAGACGGGGTGCGGGTGATTCTCATGGGTCACGCCTGGCGGGCCGGGGCTTGGGCCCTGTCATGCGGGGAGGGAGCAAGCCCTTCGTGTGGCCTGTCCAACATGCGTCCCCCCCAGCTGAAGGCGGGGAGAGTCACCCATCTTCTTGGGGACTCTCCTCGTCGAGGCGGAAGAAGCGTGACAGGCCATCTGCGTTGGCGTGGTCTTGGCCCGGTCGGTGCTCCACGGTGAAGTCCATTCCCTGCAGGGAGATGGACCAGCGCAATAGTTTTGGGTTCTCCCCCCGCATCTGCATCAGCCACTGCAGGGGTCTATGGTCGGTTTGTACCCGGAAGTGGGTACCGAAGAGATAGGGCCGGAGCTTCTTGAGGGCCCACACCACTGCGAAGGCCTCCCTCTCGATTGTGCTCCAGCGCTGTTCTCGGGCCAGGAGACGTCGGCTGATGAAGGCCACCGGCTGGTCATGACCCTCGGGGTTCACTTGGGAAAGAACCGCTCCGATGCCGTGGTCTGAGGCGTCTGTCTGTACCACGAATTCCCGACTGTAATCGGGGGCCTGGAGCACAGGGGCGGTGCACAGGGCGGCCTTCAGCTTTTCGAAGGCCGCTTGACAATCGGGGGTCCAGTTAATCCGCTTCGGTTGGTTCTTGGACGTGAGACCCGTGAGGGGCCCCACAATGCTGCCGTAGTCCCTCACGAACCGCCGGTAGTAGCCGGTGAGCCCCAAGAAGGCTCGGACTTCAGTCTGGGTGACGGGGGGCTGCCAGGACTGGATGGCAGCAATTTTAAGTTGTAGTGGGGCCACCAGCCCGCTTCCCACCTGGTGCCCCAGGTAGGTCACGGACCCTTGACCAATTTGGCATTTGCCGGCCTTAATCGTGAGGCCGACCCGCTGGAGGGCCTGTAGGACCTCCTGGAGGTGGAGGAGGTGGTCGGACCAGTGGCGGCTGTATACAGCGATATCGTCCAGGTAGGCAGCGCTGAACTCTTCGAGCCCCGCCAAGACCTGGTTCACAAGACGCTGAAATGTAGTGGGGGCGTTCTTCATGCCGAAGGGCATGACCTTGAAGTGGTAGTGGCCATCGGGGGTAGAGAAGGCGGACCGCTCTTGAGCCCGGGGTGTGAGACCGATCTGCCAGTAGCCCGCTGTTAGGTCGAAGATACTGAGGTAGCGGGCGGCCCCCAGCCGGTCGATCAATTCATCCGCTCGGGGGATAGGATGAGCGTCGGTTCGGGTGACAGCGTTTAAGCCCCGATAGTCGACGCAGATTCTCAGTTCAGGTGTGGTGCCGGGGGCAGCGGCTTTGGGGACCAATACAACCGGGCTGGCCCAGGGACTGTCCGAGGGCTCGATGACCCCGATTGTGAGCATCTTGGCCACTTCCTCTTGTATGCAGGCCCGTACCCGATCTGGTACCCGGTAGGCCCGGTGTCGGATAGGGGGACTGTCCCCGGTGTCCACGTCGTGCAAGCACCAAGGGGTGACCCCGGGAGTGAGGGAGAACAGTGAAGCGAACCGCAGCAGGAGGTCCCGGCAGCCCTGGCGTTGTTCTGGGGTGAGGGCATCGGAGAGACGGACCCCGTCCACGGAACCGTCGTTCTCCTGAGTCTTCAGGAGATCCGGGAGGGGTTCGGAGTCCTCCTCTGCCCCACTGTCCGTAGCCATCAGGAGGCTGAGTTCTGAGCGCACAAAGTGTGGTTTGAGTCTGTTGGTGTGGAGGACCCGAAGGGGGTTCCGGGGGGTCCCCATGTCGATGAGGTAAGTGACGGGGCTTTTGCGCTCGACCACCTTGAAGGGCCCCATCCACTTATCTTGCAAGGCACATGGTTCGGTGGGGGACATCACCCACACTTGTTGACCAGGTTCGAACTCGACGGAGGAGGCATTGTGATCATACCATCTCTTCATGTCTTCCTGGCTGGCCTCGAGGTTCGCCTTGGCCATCTCCCTGAAGCGCCGGGTCTGATTGCGTAGGGCCAGGAGGTACTTGAAGACGTCTGGAGGGGTCTTTAGGGGGGCCATCTCCCAACCTTCTTTGACTAGGCTGAGGGGCCCTCGCACAGGGTGCCCGTACAGGAGTTCGAAAGGGCTAAAACCGAGGGACTTCTGGGGAACTTCTCGGTAGGCGAAGAGGAGGCACGGGAGTAGTACGTCCCACTGGCGACGGAGGGGCTCTTCCAGTCCCCCAATCATCCCCTTGAGAGTGCGGTTGAATCGCTCCACTAGTCCGTTCCCTTGGGGGTGATAGGGGGTCGTGAATCGGTAGGCGACCCCGCACTGTTGCCAGAGGGACTTCATGTATTTTGAGATGAAGTTCGTGCCTCGGTCGCTGACGACTTCTCGGGGGAAGCCCACCCGGGAGAAGATCCCCATTAGGGCCCGGCCAACCACCGGAGCTGTTACAGTTCGTAGAGGCACCGCCTCGGGGTAGCGGGTGGCGTGATCCACCAGTACCAGGATGAACCTATGTCCTTGTGCCGTGCGGGGGTCCAGGGGCCCCACAATGTCTATTCCTACCCTCTCGAACGGGGTGGTGACCACTGGGAAGGGTTGTAGAGGGGCTTTCAGCTTACGGCCACTCTTCCCGCTGGCCTGGCACGTGGGGCAGGACCGGCAGTGGTTCAGGACGTCGTTCCGCATCTTCGGCCAGAAAAAGTGGGTCACTAGGCGACTGTAAGTTTTGTCTTGGCCCAGGTGTCCAGCCAGGGGGACATCGTGGGCCAGGTTGAGCAGGAAGTCTCTGAAGCGGAGAGGTACCACCAGCACTCGACCGGCCCCTAGCTCTGCGATTCTCTGTTCGCTGTATAGCAGGTCGTTCTCCCAGTAGATCCAGTGAGTTCCGGTGGAGTCCCCTGCGCTCTGGGCGCTGGCTTGTTGGCGGAGTCCCGCGAGGGAGGGGCAGGTTTTTTGCTCCTGGTGGAACTGTTCTTGGGTGGGCCCCCCCTCTTGACGCCACTGAGCCAGGCCGGGGAAGTCCTGGGGTTGCGCGTCCCCTTCGGTCGTTGGTTCCGGGGGGTTGGCCTTGTCGTTGTCTTCTACTGGGGCGACCGGGGGCGGAGGTGCTGGCCATTCCGGTTCTTCTGGTCGGGGGACGGCACGGGCGGCCATGGACCGGGTGGTTACGCAGGCCCAGCCCGGGAGGCCCAGCATCCCCAGGTGCTCTCTTCTCTCGACGGTGGCCCACGGGGAACTCTCCAGGTCATTCCCCAGGAGGCAGTCCACGGGGGCATCATCCCGGACCGTCACTTTCAACAGGCCGGAGACCCCTCCCCATTCGAAGGGGACGCAGGCCATTTGACACAGACTTTCGGAATTGTCGGCTGAGCGGACGGGGCAGAGAATGTTCGACAGGATCTGCTCGGGTTTCACCAGGTGACAGCGGACGGCCGTCACACTGGCGCCTGTGTCACGTAAGGCCTCGGCCCGATGCCCATTAATGGTCACCCACTGACCGTATTTCCTGGTGTTGGCGGGTAGGGGAGCCCGCGGGACTATGTCTTTTCCCCCTAGGCACGCTAGAACCATGGCGGCCGGTTCCCACTCTTGCTGGGCCGGCTCATACTCTGCCTGTTCCTCTGATAGTCGTTCTTCCCCCAGGGCGGCGGCAGCTACCTGGCGGGGCTTGGGCGTTTGGTTCTGCGGGCAGCTCGGGTCATTGGCGTAATGGCCGACTCGCTGGCATCGGTGGCACGTGACATTGGCTCGGAACCCTGGACGCATCGGGGGGTTTCCCCGGCCGGCCGGGGGCGGGGTGCTGGCCACGGGTGTTGCCGGGAGGGTGTCTCTCCCTCGCCCCTGGCCTCCTCCTCCTCCCCGAGGACGGTGCTGGCCTTGGTTGCTTCGGTTCTGCTCGGGTGGTCCTCTCCGGCCCACTCGGGTGCTTTCCCATCGGTCAGCTTCAGCGGCGAGCTGCCGGGGGTCAGTCAATTTACTGTCGAGGAGGTGCTGCCTGAGCTCGACGAAACAGTTGTTCGACAGGTGTTCCCATACCATAAGGTTAAAGAGTTGTTCGTAGGTCGTTACATGGCTCCCCTTGATCCAACCCTCGAAGGCTCGGCTGAAATAGTTTACGTACTCCACCCAGGTTGTACCCGGGATCCTGGTGCAATCTCTGAACCTCTGGCGGTACATCTCGGGTGTGAGGCCGTAGCGGGTGAGGAGGGCAGCCTTCATGTGGTCGTAGGACGACATTTGGTGATCTGGGAGCTGCAACAGGCATCGCGACCTTCGTTGACGAACCTCCCCCATAGTCCGGCTCCCCAATCACTCCGGTCGATCCGGTGGGAGGTCATGGCGATCTCGTAGGCTTTGAACCACTGCTGTATGTCGTCTTCTCGGACATACTCTCGGACAACATCCTTGGGGATGTGGACTTTTTTCTCGGTTGCCCCTGGGGTGTGCGGTCGCTCAGGCACCCCCGGTTCTTTATTCTGTTTCCGAAGTTCTATTTCCACCAGTTTGCGCTCGTGTTCGAGTGTTATTCTTTTTTCCTCAAGCTCTCTCTGTCTCTGTTTTTCTTCTCGTTCCTCTCGGAGCCGCAGATGCTCTAGATTTAGTTTCTGCTCGGCTAACTTTAGTTCACCGTCCATCTTGAGTCGTGCCATTTCGAACTCGTGTAATCTGGACCTTTCTCTTTCCTGGATCTCCTCCTGCGAGAGGCCCGTTCCCCGCTCCTCGGGAGCCGTGGCGTTCCCCTCTGGCGCGACACTGTTTTGGTCAGAGGATCCGGCGATCCTAGTTTCTGCCCACGACTCAAGGGCGCGCTTCAAATCATCTTTGGTACTCAGGCCGGTGGTAGCAATGCCTAGTTCCATGCAGAATTGTTTAAGTTCGCGGTGGCTATATTCTTCCAACTTATCCATTTGGAACTTTTCAGTGGAACCGCTCTCTTTGGCTGACATCGTGGTTTTGTCGTGGGGTGAGCTACTCTCTGTACGATTACGCGTTGATTCGGATCGCGCCGCTGGCCACCAATGTTAGACGGACCGGGAGGGTCGGCCGAGGACAAGGGGAGAGGTCTCCGGGGAGAGCCGTCTCCAGCGATCGTACAGACAAATAACTTCCCCCCCACAGACAGATACCACACAAGGAGATGAGTTAGCGTTCTTTATAAGCCCTTCTTAAGGTACGATGAAAAGGTACAAGGAGGTCTGGACTCAGGGGTCCCCTCGGTTCAAGATTCTCAAGATGGGAAAGGGGGGTAGCGGGACAGTCTGGTTACCAGTCTGGTGGTTGAGATGGTATGGTGGGTAGCTCACAATCCTCGAGCTTGGTGGTCTAGCTGGTACGGGCCGCGGCAGCGCCAGCAGGTCCCGGTGAAGGTGGTCGTTACACGGTCCGCGGCAGCGCCAGCAGGTCCCAGTGAAGATGGTCGGTGTACGGTCTGCGGCAGCGCCAGCAGGTCCCGGTGAAGATGGTCGTTACAACGGGCCGCGGCAGCGCCAGCAGGTCCCGACGAGGATGGATGTTGCAGAAGGCCACGGCAGCGCCAGCAGGCAGGACGATAGTTCACAAGATAGGGCTACGGCAGCGCCAGTAGTCCGTCAAGGCTGAGTTCTCTCGGTGTCTCTCGACTCCAGGATACAACTGCCGTCCTGCTCCGGAGCTGCCCTAGTTATAGGTCTGGTGCCCTTTGATGTCCGGACCCTCGCACTTGGAGGTCGGAGGGTCCGGGATGAAGGTGTCCAGACACCCAGCAGGGGGTGGAGCCGGTGCCTGGGGGAGCTGGAGGCGATCGTCACCTGGCGGGGGAGAGTCCTTGGCGCTCCGTTCTCCCATTGACCTGCCAAGTGGTCTGCTCACCTCCTGGGTGGATGGTGGTGCCGGGATGTCGGGGCCGGCCAGGCCCAGGGTTAGGGTCGGGTGAAGGCTGCGCGGCCTCGTGGCGCAGGGCCCAAGATGGCGGCTTGACCCGGCCGAGGGAGCCGGTGGTGGCTTGGGCCTGTGATACATGGAGGTCCGAGGGCAGAAGTTCCGTCGGGAGACGGGGTGCGGGTGATTCTCGTGGGTCACGCCTGGCAGGCCGGGGCTTGGGCCCTGTCATGCGGGGAGGGAGCAAGCCCTTCGTGTGGCCTGTCCAACAGCATTCATATACACCTAGACACGGAAATGATAGTGCGTCTCGATTACGGGCGAGCGATCTCCTCACTGGAGACACAAATAAACAAATGACTGAAAATGTGGCTATCCATATCAGGTAGAGTAGCCATAATCAAGATAGTCGTTTTACCCAAATTCCTAAATCTCTTTAACAATATCCCCATTCCCCTTCCAAACAGTTTCTTTACGACACTCAGATGCCACTGAATAAACTTAGTATGGGGAAATACACGGGCCCGGGTGCGCTGGCAAGTACTAACCCTTCCCTATGACCGAGGCAGATATGGAGTTCCCGATTTCCATTTATAGTATTTAGTAGCACAGTGCAGCTACGCCCACGCTTGGTATCACCCAGATGCCAGAATTACATACCTTCGCCCAGAAGCTGACCTCGTCCTCTCGGAGCGGCTGTCCGCCGTTGTTAGAAAAGGTAGGCGGACCGGGAGGGCCGGCCGGGGTCAGGGGGAGAGGTCTCCGGGGAGAGCCGTCTCCAGCGATCGTACAGACAAGTAACTTCCCCCCCACAGACAGGAATCACACACGGATAAGGTTCAGTGTTCTTTATAGGTACTTAGTTATGATACGGTAGGATGGTACAAGGAGGTCTGGACGCCGGGGTCCCCTCGATTAGAGTCTCGTAAGGTAGGGAAGGGGGTAGCGGGTCAGTCTATTTACCAATCAGGTAGTTCGGATGAGATGATGATGAGCTCACAATCCTCGAGCTTGGTGTTTAGGTGGTACGGTCCGCGGCAGCGCCAGCAGGTCCCGGTAAGGATGGTTGATACAACGGGCCGCGGCAGCGCCAGCAGGTCCCCGGAAGATGTACGGTCCGCGGCAGCGCCAGCAGGTCCCGGTGAGGATGGTCGTTACAACGGGCCGCGGCAGCGCCAGCAGGTCCCAGGAAGATGACGGTCCGCGGCAGCGCCAGCAGGTCCCGGTGAGGATGGTCGTTACAACGGGCCGCGGCAGCGCCAGCAGGTCCCAGGAAGATGAAGGTAGCAGAAGGCCGCGGCAGCGCCAGCAGGCAGGACGATGGTTCACAAGAGCGGGCTACGGCAGCGCCCGTAGACCGTCAGGGTTGAGTTCACTCGGTGTCTCTCGACTCCAGGATACAACTGCCTTCCTGCTCCAGTCCAGGTTTTCACGCTTGACCGCAAAACTACTCGCCAGCAGCAGCGCGAGGAGGAGGACGCTGCCTTGCTCCCTCGCAGCTTCTCGGACAGTTGCTCCCAGTCCCGGTCTACTGCTTCTTACGGCTCCACAGCTCCCGTGGTTTCAGTGCAGTGTGAGCGAGGAGTTGTTTTTTGGCCAGCCGCCTCCCATGGTATTTTGGCCTCCCACGACCTCCGCTGATTCTGCCAGGGCCGGGCGTTGCTGGCCAGTAGCATTAGCATCACTTAATTGGATACCAGCCCCCCCGCAGCATTTTGAGGAGCGGGCCGACCGGACCTAACATAGAGACCCAGGTCAAGGGCCCAGGGTCCAGGGTCAAGGTCACGCCAGCGCCAAACCGCTGAAGCATAGGTGAATTTGGCACAGCGGAGCAGGGGAGCCAGGAAAAGACCGGGGTGAGAGGAGCGAGAGAGGAGCAAGAATAGAGACATTCGGATTCAAAGGGCTTTCACAACCAAACACGCTGAAGTGCGTTTTCAGAGCCAATTGAAAGGCTCGGATTACCTTCACTAGACTCCTTCAGACTCCTTCATACATGCTGGGCTATCTTTACCAAACGCTTAGGAGCGTGTTTCAGAGCTGTCAAGGAGCGCCGCTTTTTCCTGTGATCTGCCTGCCTGCTGTACAAACGGGGACGCTTCTTCCAGTGACCTGCCTGGCTCCTGTTAAAATCACTCACCTGCCGTGAGGGGAACGGCTCTCTTCAGTGGGGTGCTTCCGTTTTGACTGTGGACGCTTCGATCATTGCCGTGAGGGGAACGGCTCGCTCGGACTTCAGCCCCCAGCATCCTTGGTGAGTGGCGCTGGCGGTGACGTCACCTGGCAGCGCCGGTCCACTACTTAGGCCGCCAGGTGTCACCGCTGCGCGGGACGCGCACGGGCGGCGCCGGGCCGGTAGAGGCTGGGCTGGGCTCCTTCTCTTGGATTTTGAGTTTATTGTATAGTAAATTGTATTGGGGCCCGGAGGCTTTACTTGGTATTAGGGTACAGCGCTATTGGTGGGCTGTTTGTTGTGTAGTGTCCCCCTCAACATGAGTAAAAGGAAGTTGGAGGGAAGGATAGCGGGCACTCTGGATGATTACCTTACAAGGGTTGAATTAGAAATAACTGACAAAATCCTAGCTGTGGAACGGAGGCTGTCATTGAATCCATTGGCAACCTTGACCAGTGTTGCCCCTGTTGCCACTAATGACATCCTGCCGGACGCGTGCTCGGCTCCCTGTTTATTGGGGGGCTTGTCTAATGCGACCTCATGTACTGGTCATATTGATCTATCTCCTCCTTCTAGTCTCCCTCCCACTCCTGTAATGGTATCCACACGTGCGAATAATAGAGCAGCTGGTTCTAAAGCCAGAGAACCCCCTTGTAAAAAGAGGAAGAGCAGGGTACAATCTAAACTTCCCACTTCTAGAGTTCCCACAGGCCCACTGGATATGCAGCCCCCAACCCAATTCATTGCTCCTATAAGTACAAGTAACTTACAGTGTCCAGGCCAACAGAGCTTTGAAAGTTTAAACTCCTTATTGCGGGACCAATTAACGTTACTGATCCAACCAGTCCTTGCCAAGCTTGATACTGTGGTAACTAGACTTAACCACATAGAAGATAACTTGGCGAAACTCCAATTGCTAGCAGTAACTACATCCGCGCAGCTTACTGTGGAAGGGACCAGCAGTACTAATGCTAGGCCTATGATGGCACAAAATGCTATAGGACCCTACACAAATAATTCTGCGACCATAACTTCTCCAAGGGCTCAACCTCTCAGACCTCCCACTGCTCATAATGTTGTTAGAAGTCCTCTGACCAATCATCAGCCTACCGAGGAATTGACAAGGCCTGTACCACCAAACTTAGTGGCTTTGGAAGAACCAAGGAGTCTTCATCTCCCCCCAGAAGCCACACCCTATACAATCATCTTAGCCAATGTCCCACACCTGGCGGAGGGGTCTAGTGAGCATTGGTCTAATTTAAAAAATAAAGCTTTGTACTTCCTAGGTAGGAAGTTTGGGGCGACCCAACCACTTTTTGAAGAGTTTAAAATGGTCAGGCGTGTGCCCTGGGTTGGGCATGATCAAAAGGCCATAAGAGGTGACTGTGTTGTACTAAGTTTCAGGTCTCCCCTACTGGTAGAACGTATCCTGGAGCAGGCAACACACCTTGCTCCCTCCCAAGAAGAGATTCTAATCCTACCCCTAGGTTACTTCTACAGGCCAGTAAGGGTATTGACCCATATGTCACTACGTGGGTCCCATTGTGGCCCTTTATTGGGACCTCGTCCAATTAGGTTAACTAATCGCTTTGCTGCACTGTCCACTCTGGAGGACAACGATTGACAGGGGGATAATTCAGTGTCGACCTGTCCTGTGTTAAACGGGAGCTTATTGCGGGTCTGTAGGGAGCCAGTTCTTCCCCTACAATCCTTGTCACAAGACAACGAACTGGCCCCTTCTGCTACACCTGTACCCATGAGTGTATCCCCCGTCTGCCTTATTAATGACCCCCCAACGGAGGCACAGTTAGTAAATTCGTCAAATATTAATGCCTGCTCATCAATTTCTTCCTGGAATATAGCCGGACTTCATTCTAAACTGGCTTCTCCTGACTGGGTGGCGTTTGTAGATCGGGTGGACATTTGGTGCTTCCAAGAAACATGGGCAGTTGACCCAATTTATCGAGTAGGGTACCTAAACTTTTATAAAGCAGCTACGAGGGGTATCAGAGGCAGACCGGTGGGTGGCTTGTCAATATGGGTACGCCAACGTGAAGGTATAGAAGTAAGGGAAGTCCCCATGGATAGCCCTGATATATTGGCCATACATATTTCCTCTACTAGGGGCCTCAACGTTTATATATTTAACATCTACCTTAGGGGTGTTCCAGGTGGAAAATTCCCTCCCCCCGTCTTTGTATTGGACCAAACTCTACGAATTTTGCCTAGAACTGGCCACAGGATAGTGGCAGGTGACTTTAATGCCTGTTTCGAACCGCTTGGCTTCGATGATGGGCTTCTTTCAGAGGCTGAGGATTCCGTGTGGGGCATTCCCCAATTAGAATTAAACCCCATAGGCAAATGGTCACAAATAGCCCTGTTCCTAAAAGGGCTCTGTTTGGAAATGGGGTTGCGTGCTGTCAATGGAAGAACACCATCGGATAGGGTTGGCAAGTTCACCTTTGATAACGGAAGAAGTAGGAGCAGAATCGACTATATTTTAGTTAATTGTGAGCTATGGGCAGATGTCATTGACATGGTTGTGACGGACAGGCTAGAGAGTGATCACAATCCCCTGATGCTGACCCTTTCCGATAGCAGTTTTTCAGGAGGTGCTACGGATGATGTATGCTCCTTTCAGGTCCAAGTCACCTTGTCAAACGATTTGAGAAGGGTCCGTTGGCCTAAGATTGCCCCTGATCCTACTGCTAGGGCTGCTATTAGGGTACTGGTTAATGATGCACTGTCTAAGTTGTCTAATTGTGACTCAAAGGAAGAGATTATTAACTGCACCCCAGACATACATTGTGAATTATTTACTGCTCTTAAAATCTTTTTCACTAAAAATGTCCCAGCCACTGCTAAACCCATTAGCCAGCGGGAAAACACGTGGTTTGATGCAGGGTGCAGAAAGTCACGTAAAGCCCTAATTCAAGCAATCAAATTAAGGGAGCCGATATTGATCAGGAGCTGTAGAGCCGCATATAAATCCGCCCAAAGGGCAGCTAAGTTAAATTGGGATGAATCTCGCTGGCGTGAGTTATTTGAGGCTTGTGTGGGCAGAAACATGTGCCATTTTTGGCACCTTTTGAAATGGGGCAGTAACCCGCAGGCTATGACCCCGGCCAACCATGTTGTACCCGACCAGTGGGTTAGTTACTTTGAAAATCAGTTTAAGTCCACTAATACCTCACTTAATGCCTCGCTGCATCTCAGTGATGCAGGTGTGTTAGAGTTTACCTGTAGTGAGGTGACTCTAATTCTAAAATCTCTCCCCAACGGTAAGGCCCCAGGTCCTGACTGCATACCTGCTGATTTATTTAAACAGGACTTGGATCTATGGGTCCCCTATCTAAAGAACTTAGCTAATGCCCTGGCCTGTGGTGCGTCGGCACCGGAATCTTGGTTCGGGGCTGAAATTTTGCCAATTTATAAGAAGGGCGATCGTTCAGTCCCCGCCAATTATCGCCCAATTAGCTTAATAGATGCGGCCCAAAAAATTACTGCGCGGTTGTTGTTGGGCCGCATCACTAGTTGGATCACTGATAATAATGTCCTGACGCCCCTTCAGGCCGGGTTTCGGTCACATGTTGGAACCTTAGACCAAGCCCTTAGGTTTACACTTTTATATTGGAAGGAAGTCTATTTAGGGGGGGGTATGCTCTATGCAGCATTTGTCGACCTAAGGTCCGCATTCGACTTGGTGCCTAGACCAAAACTGTGGGAGGCTCTTCGGGAGATGGGCATGCCTGCCGAATATCTGAGGCTTTTAGTTAAATTGCACACTAACACATATGCACAGGTTAGATGGGGTAAGCCTGGGGAAGTGACTACGAGATTCAAAGTGTCTAAAGGGGTCAGGCAAGGGTGTGTCCTGGCCCCTACACTGTTCTCCTTGTTCATCAATGGAGTAATTAGATACTTTTCTGACTGCCCGACTGATGCCCCCTCGTTGGCAGGAATGAAAGTGCCCCTGCTCATGTTCGCGGACGATACGCTCCTCATTTCTAAAACCCGACAGGGGCTTCAATTGGCCCTCTCTAGGTTTGAGTTATTCTGCCGCGAACATGAGCTCGAGGTCAACGTGGGGAAAACCAAATTTATGGTTCTTCGTGGCCCACGCCCCGTTAAAGCTAGGGTTGAAATGGGTGGTGCAAGGCTGGAACAGACCTCTACATTTACATATTTGGGGGTCACCTTTAGTGATAACCTAAGTTGGGGGCCCCAGATAGAATTGCTTAGGTTAAAGCACTCCCAACTTGGTGGTGCCTTATTAAAGGAACATATGCATTCCTGCACTAAACCCATTGCACCTGTGATACAAATTTATGGTTCTAAAATCCTCCCTGCAGTCATGTATGGCGCCGAGCTATGGGGGTTTAGTAATCTTGACTCCTTGAGGGTGGCCCAAAACAACTTCTTGAGATCATTGATAGGGCTACCCCCCTCCACCCCACGTATCCCCTTGTTATTCGATCTGGGCTGCCAACCCATAGAGGATATGATCCGGTATAGGCCCCTGGCGTTTTGGCGACGCCTATGGACTACCCCGGAGCTATCCATTTATGCTAAAGCGCTGCATGAGGTAAAGGATATGAGAGGCTCCCATAGAATTCGTTGGCTTACAGAAATTAAACTTATTCTGACAGAAATGGGCATGGGTGACTTGTGGTCTAACCCTGTGTCTGCTGTGTTTCCCCCTAAAAGAATATATAGGGATGCCTACTGGCTTTGGGCCTCACAAAAACGATTTACTCCTTCTACTGGTGGTTCCCTGACCTCAATTTATTTGTCTATTAAGGATCAATCATCTTTAGAAGTATATTGGGACGTAATAACCAAAAAGCTGGATCGGAAATTATACCACCAATTCAGAATTGGTACCCTTCCTTTAGGTTCCTTTACTTCTAGCTGGTCCTTAAATGGCACTGATAAATGCCCATCCTGTAAAAATTTGGTCGAAACAGAAGATCATTTTTTATTTGTATGCCCGGCATATTACCAACCTAGGCGAGTCTGGCTGCGACCTGTGTGTCGTGAACTAGGTGTCAGATCAGCCCAGGCCGCTAGAAGGATCCTAAAGACTGATACATCTTCTCTTGTGGTCATCGGTCTAGCCAAATATATTAGTTGGGCGTGGCTTATACGGAAAAGATGAAATTTTACCACTGGTTATACATACTATAGCGTAGCATTACCCCCAACTGTAGAATGAATTTCAAGTCAAAGTCTATGTATGTTTAATACATTTTTATTGATCTTAACCTGTTATTTATTAAATAGCTTTTAGTCTCAATTGTTATAAATAATACATTAACTTTTTAATTGTATTTGATGAATTTTAAATGTCTTTTAAAATGAAATATTCGAAATAAAGACTGTTTTGACTGACTGACTGGCCTTCCTGCTCCGGAGCTGTCTTAGTTATAGGGCTGGTGCCCTTTGATGTCCGGACCCTCGCACTTGGAGGTCGGAGG
The DNA here is from genome assembly GCF_964204655.1 of Triturus cristatus. Taxonomy (NCBI): domain Eukaryota; kingdom Metazoa; phylum Chordata; class Amphibia; order Caudata; family Salamandridae; genus Triturus; species Triturus cristatus. The sequence continues at coordinate 288,060,245 of NC_140580.1, forward strand.
GTCCAGGATGAAGGTGTCCAGACACCCAGCAGGGGGTGGAGCCAGCGCCTGGGGGCTGCTGGAGGCGATCGGCACCTGGCGGGGGAAGAGCTCTTGACGCTTCGTTCTCCCATTGACCTGCCAAGTGGTCCGCTCACCTCCTGGGTGGATGGTGGTGCCGGGATGTCGGGGCCGGCCAGGCCCGGGGTTAGGGTCGAGGTGAGGCCACGCGGCCGCGTGGTGCAGGGCCCAAGATGGCGGCTTGACCCGGCCGGGGAAGCCGGTGGGGCTGGACCCCGTGATGAGTAGGGGTCCGAGGGCAGAGGGTCCGTCGGGAGACGGAGTACAGGGGCTTGTCACGGGGGTATGCCGGGTGGGCCGGAGCTCGGGCCCTGTCGTGCGGGGGGGGAGCAAGCCCTCTGTGTGGCCTGTCCAACATGCGTCCCCCCCAGCTGAAGGCGGGGAGAGTCACCCATCTCCTTGGGGACTCTCTTCGTCGAGGCGGAAAAAGCGGGACAGGCCGTCCGCGTTGGCGTGGTCTTGGCCTGGCCGGTGCTCCACAGTGAAGTCCATTCCCTGCAGGGAAATGGACCAGCGCAAGAGTTTTGGGTTCTCCCCCCGCATCTGCATCAGCCATTGCAGGGGTCGATGGTCGGTTTGTACCCGGAAGTGGGTACCGAAGAGATAGGGTCGGAGCTTTTTGAGGGCCCACACTACTGCAAATGCCTCCCTCTCGATTGTGCTCCAACGCTGTTCTCGGGCCAGGAGACGTCGACTGATGAAGGCCACCGGCTGGTCATGACCTTCGGGGTTCAGCTGAGCGAGGACGGCCCCGATGCCGTGGTCGGAGGCGTCGGTCTGCACTACAAATTCCCGACTGTAATCGGGGGCCTGGAGCACCGGGGCGGTGCACAGGGCGGCCTTCAGCTCCTCGAAGGCCGCTTGACAATCAGGAGTCCAGTGGACCCGCTTCGGTTGATTCTTGGATGTGAGTCCCGTGAGGGGCCCCACGATGCTGCCGTAGTCCTTCACGAACCGCCGGTAGTAGCCGGTGAGCCCCAAGAAGGCTCGGACCTCGGTCTGGGTGACGGGGGGCTGCCAGGACTGGATGGCAGCAATCTTAAGTTGTAGTGGGGCCACCAGCCCGCTTCCCACTTGGTGCCCAAGGTAGGTCACAGACCCTTGGCCAATTTGGCACTTGCCGGCTTTAATGGTGAGGCCGGCCCGCTGGAGGGCTTGGAGGACCTCTTGGAGGTGACGGAGGTGGTCGGACCAGTGGCGGCTGTATACAGCGATATCGTCCAGGTAGGCAGCGCTGAATTCTTCGAGCCCTGCCAAGACCTGGTTCACAAGACGTTGGAATGTGGCGGGGGCATTCTTCATGCCAAAGGGCATGACCTTAAATTGATAGTGGCCATCGGGGGTGGAGAAGGCTGACCGTTCCTGAGCCCTGGGTGTGAGGCCGATCTGCCAGTAGCCCGCCGTTAGGTCGAAGATACTAAGGTAGCGGGCGGCCCCCAGCCGGTCGATCAGCTCGTCTGCTCGGGGGATGGGATGAGCGTCGGTCCGGGTGACAGCGTTCAAGCCCCGGTAGTCGACGCAGAATCTCAGTTCAGGGGCGGTGCCGGGGGCAGCGGCCTTGGGAACTAATACAACCGGACTGGCCCAGGGACTGTCCGAGGGCTCGATGACCCCGATCGTGAGCATCTTGGCCACTTCCTCCTGTATGCAGGCCCGTACCCGATCTGGTACGCGGTAGGCCCGGTGCCGGACAGGGGGACTGTCCCCGGTGTCTACGTCGTGCAAACACCAAGGGGTGACCCCGGGGGTGAGGGAGAACAGGGCAGCGAACTGCAGCAGGAGGTCCCGGCAGTCCTGGCGTTGCTCCGAAGTGAGGGCGTCGGAGAGCCGGACCCCATCCACGGAGCCGTCCTTCTCCTGAGTCTTTAAGAGATCCGGGAGGGGCTCGGAGTCTTCTTCTGTACCACTGTCGGTCGCCATCAGGAGGCTTAGTTCGGAGCGCACAAAGTGTGGTTTGAGCCGGTTGGTGTGGAGGACCCGCAGGGGGTTCCGGGTGGACCCCATATCGATGAGGTAAGTGACGGGGCTTTTACGCTCGACCACTTTGAAGGGCCCCGTCCACTTGTCTTGCAGGGCACATGGTTCGGTGGGGGACATCACCCATACTTGCTGCCCAGGCTCGAACTCAACGGAGGAGGCATTGTGATCATACCACCTTTTCATGTCCTCCTGACTGGCCTCGAGGTTCGCCTTGGCCATCTCCCTGAAGCGCCGGGTCTGGTTTCGTAGGGCCAGGATGTATTTGAAGACGTCGGGAGGGGTCGTTAAGGGGGCCATCTCCCAACCTTCCTTGACTAGGCTGAGGGGCCCTCGCACAGGGTGCCCGTACAAGAGTTCGAAAGGGCTAAAGCCGAGGGACTTCTGGGGGACTTCTCGGTAGGCGAAGAGGAGGCACGGGAGCAGCACATCCCACTGGCGACGGAGAGGCTCTTCCAATCCCCCAATCATCCCCTTGAGAGTGCGGTTAAAACGCTCCACTAGTCCGTTCCCTTGGGGGTGATAGGGGGTCGTGAATCTGTAGGTGACCCCGCATTGTTGCCAGAGGGACTTCATGTATTTAGATATGAAATTCGTACCTCGGTCGCTGACGACTTCTCGGGGGAAGCCTACCCTGGAGAAGATCCCCATCAGGGCCCGGCCAACCACCGGAGCTGTCACTGTCCGTAGGGGCACCGCCTCGGGGTAGCGGGTGGCATGGTCCACTAGTACCAAGATGAACCTGTGTCCTTGTGCCGTGCGGGGGTCCAGAGGCCCCACAATGTCTATCCCCACCCTCTCGAACGGGGTGGTGACCACCGGGAAGGGTTGCAGAGGGGCCTTCAGCTTCCGACCACTCTTCCCGCTGGCTTGGCACGTGGGGCAAGATCGGCAGTGGTTCAGGACGTCATTCCTCATTTTTGGCCAGAAAAAGTGGGTCACCAGGCGACTGTATGTTTTGTCCTGGCCCAGGTGTCCAGCCAGGGGGACATCGTGGGCCAGGTTGAGCAGAAAGTCTCGGAAGCGGAGCGGTACCACCAGAACTCGACCGGCCCCCAGCTCGGCGATTCTTTGCTCGCTGTAGAGCAGGTCGTTGTCCCAGTAGACCCAGTGGGTTCCGGTGGTGTCCCCTGCGTTCTGGGTATCGGCTTGTTGGCGGAGTCCCTCGAGGGAGGGACAGGTCTTTTGTTCCTGGCGGAACTGTTCTTGGGTGGGCCCCCCCTCTTGACGCCACTGAGCCAGATCCGGAAGGTCCTGGTGTTGTGCGTCTGCTTCGATAGTCGGGTCCGGGAGGTCGGCCTCGCTGTTGTCCTCGACGGGGGCAACCGGGGGCGGAGGTGCCGGCCATTCGGTTTCTTCTGATCGGGGGGTGTCCCGGGCGGCCATGGATCGGGTGGTTATGCAGGCCCAGTCCGGGAGGCCCAGCATCCCCAGGTGCTCTCTTTTCTCGACGGTGGCCCACGGGGAACTCTCGAGGTCATCCCCCAGGAGGCAGTCCACGGGGGCATCGTCCCGGACCGTCACCTTCAGTAGGCCGGAGACCCCTCCCCATTCAAACGGGACGCAGGCCATCTTACACATACTCTCAGAGTTATCTGCCGAGCGGACGGGGCAGAGAATGTTCGGCAGGATCTGCTCGGGCTTCACCAGATGACAGCGGACGGCCGTCACGCTGGCGCCGGTGTCACGCAAGGCCTCGGCTCTCTGTCCATTAATGGTCACCCACTGACCGTATTTTCTCGTGTTGGCGGGTAGGGGAGCCCGCGGAACCATGTCTCTTCCCCCTAGGCATGCCAGGACCATGGCGGCCGGTTCCCACCCTTGCTGGGCCGGCTCGTACTCTTCGGGTCCCTCCGAGGATTGCTCTTCCCCTAGGGCAGCGGCCGCTACCTGGCGGGGCTTGGGTGTTTGATTTAGCGGGCAGTTCGGGTCATTGGCGTAGTGGCCTAGTCGCTGGCACCGGTGGCACGTGACGTTGGCTCGGTACCGAGGCCGCAACGGGGGGTTGCCCCGGCCGGCCGGAGGCGGGGTGCTGGCCACGGGTGTTGTTGGTAAGGCGTCTCTCCCTCGCCCCTGGCCCCCTCCTCCTCCCCGAGGACGGTGCTGGCCTTGGTTGCCTCTGTTCTGGTCGTGGGGCCCTCTCCGGCCCACTCGGGTGCTTTCCCACCGGTCAGCTTCGGCGGCGAGCTGCCGGGGGTCGGTCAGCTTACTGTCGAGTAGGTGCTGCCGGAGCTCGACGAAACAGTTGTTTGACAGGTGCTCCCATACCATAAGGTTGAAGAGTTGTTCGTAAGTGGTGACCTGACTTCCCTTGATCCACCCTTCGAATGCCCGGCTGAAATAGTTCACGTATTCTACCCACGTTGTACCTGGGATCCTGGTGCAATCTCTGAACCTCTGGCGGTACATCTCGGGCATGAGGCCGTAGCGGGTGAGGAGGGCAGCCTTCATGTGGTCGTAGGACGACATTTGATGATCGGGGAGCTGCAGCAGGGCATCGCGACCCTCGTTGATAAATCTCCCCCAAAGTCCGGCTCCCCAATCACTCCGGTCGATTCGGTGGGAGGTCATTGCGATCTCATAGGCTTTAAACCACTGTTGTATGTCGTCTTCTCGGACATATTCGCGGACAACATCCTTGGGGATGTGAACTTTTTTCTCACTTGGCCCCGGGGTGTGTGGTCGCTCAGGCACCCCCAGTTCCTTATTCTGTTTGCGCAGTTCTATTTCCGCTAGTCGGCGCTCGTGCTCGAGCGTTATTTTTTTCTCTTCCAGCTCTCTCTGTCTCTGCTTTTCTTCTCGTTCCCCTCGAAGCCGCATATGCTCGAGGTTAAGTTTCTGTTCAGCTAACTTGAGTTCCCCATCCATCTTGAGTCGTGCCATCTCCAACTCGTGTAATCTGACTCTGTCTCTTTCTCGGATCTCCTCTTGCGGAAGGCCCGTTCCCCGCTCCTCGGGAGCCGTGGCGTTCCCCTCTGGTGTGATGCTGGTTTGGTCTGGGGTGACGCTGCTTTGGTCGGAGGGTCCTGTGACCCCCGTTTCTGTCCATGACTCCAGAGCGCGCTTTAGATCATCCTTGGTACTCAGGCCGGTGGTAGCAATGCCAAGTTCTATGCAAAATTGTCTCAGTTCGCGGTGGTTGTATTCTTCTAATTTCTCCATTTGGAATTTCTCGGTGGAGCTGCTATCTTTGGTCGACATCGTGTTTTTGTCGTGGGGTGAGCTACTCTCTGTACGCTTACGCGTTGATTCGGATCGCGCCGCTGGCCACCAATGTTAGAAAAGGTAGACGGACCGGGAGGGCCGGCCGGGGTCAGGGGGAGAGGTCTCCGGGGAGAGCCGTCTCCAGCGATCGTACAGACAAGTAACTTCCCCCCCACAGACAGGAATCACACACGGATAAGGTTCAGTGTTCTTTATAGGTACTTAGTTATGATACGGTAGGATGGTACAAGGAGGTCTGGACGCCGGGGTCCCCTCGATTAGAGTCTCGTAAGGTAGGGAAGGGGGTAGCGGGTCAGTCTATTTACCAATCAGGTAGTTCGGATGAGATGATGATGAGCTCACAATCCTCGAGCTTGGTGTTTAGGTGGTACGGTCCGCGGCAGCGCCAGCAGGTCCCGGTAAGGATGGTTGATACAACGGGCCGCGGCAGCGCCAGCAGGTCCCCGGAAGATGTACGGTCCGCGGCAGCGCCAGCAGGTCCCGGTGAGGATGGTCGTTACAACGGGCCGCGGCAGCGCCAGCAGGTCCCAGGAAGATGACGGTCCGCGGCAGCGCCAGCAGGTCCCGGTGAGGATGGTCGTTACAACGGGCCGCGGCAGCGCCAGCAGGTCCCAGGAAGATGAAGGTAGCAGAAGGCCGCGGCAGCGCCAGCAGGCAGGACGATGGTTCACAAGAGCGGGCTACGGCAGCGCCCGTAGACCGTCAGGGTTGAGTTCACTCGGTGTCTCTCGACTCCAGGATACAACTGCCTTCCTGCTCCGGAGCTGTCTTAGTTATAGGGCTGGTGCCCTTTGATGTCCGGACCCTCGCACTTGGAGGTCGGAGGGTCCGGGATGAAGGTGTCCAGACACCCAGCAGGGGGTGGAGCCAGCGCCTGGGGGCTGCTGGAGGCGATCGGCACCTGGCGGGGGAAGAGCTCTTGACGCTTCGTTCTCCCATTGACCTGCCAAGTGGTCCGCTCACCTCCTGGGTGGATGGTGGTGCCGGGATGTCGGGGCCGGCCAGGCCCGGGGTTAGGGTCGAGGTGAGGCCACGCGGCCGCGTGGTGCAGGGCCCAAGATGGCGGCTTGACCCGGCCGGGGAAGCCGGTGGGGCTGGACCCCGTGATGAGTAGGGGTCCGAGGGCAGAGGGTCCGTCGGGAGACGGAGTACAGGGGCTTGTCACGGGGGTATGCCGGGTGGGCCGGAGCTCGGGCCCTGTCGTGCGGGGGGGGAGCAAGCCCTCTGTGTGGCCTGTCCAACAGCCGTCCTCCCCAAAGGTCTCCCTAGAGACCCTAACAACATCCAAACAGTTTCTACAACCAGTTGGGCTTGGGAGAAGCTACGGCAAATTATACGCACTGCCCTTTTATATTCCACGGCCCTACCACTCCCCAATGCTCGCTGGCTACCACTTACAGGCGAGAAGATTGTACAGCGCACTTTAACCAAATTCGCAATCACGAAGGCGAGGAACTTGTTCCCAGGTGGACATGCCTTTATGGAAAGTGACGACACCCGCTTCCCTGACGCCATATTCATGGACCGGTTTCTGCTCTGGCGAGTCCACTCAGCGCTGCTTGCCATAATACCCTGTTTTTAGATAGAACCCGACTTGTTTGCCCCCTTGCCTCTGGTCATCGAGAGTGAACATGGCACCCACCTCATTTCAAAACTTTACAAAGCCTGCGCGAGGCTTGTTCCTGATGATGACTGTTCGACCCGGCCTCGCAGCATGGCTCTTCCTGTCCTCGCACTACCTAACCTGGTACCTGGGACCCCAAGCACACGGCCCAGCCGATCCTTCCCACCAGAACACACACACGCGACCCGGGCATCCCCGTCCATGGCCTCTCTCCTTTCGGCCACCCCGGGCACGCGTGCCCACTTCATGCACCAAGATGGCCGCCCGGCCCCAGCACAACCCGGGCCTAGAGGCGCCACTCCGGCTGGAGGACATCACGCTTCCAGGGGATGAGAGAGGGAGGAGCCGTTTCTATCGCACCTCTGAACTCCCCTGGGACGATGGGTTTCGATCGGCCCTCCGGCCTCCCTGAGGGCTGGCTCCACGCCTGCTGGGTGTCTGGGACTCCTCCCGACCCGGGCCTGAAAGGATCAAAAGACAATGGCAGGAAACCTCGACAAGCGACCCCCAGGTGACAAGACCCCTGCCTGCACAGACTCCGGACATCAAAGAGGGGTCGACCTATAACAAGGGGTGCTCTGGGACTGTCCGGCAGATTCGCCTTGGAACATCTGAGCCCTGCTGAGTGACTCGCGGCTCCCTGAAGATCGTAAGACCTCCGAACTTGTGCTTGAGCCCTGCTGAGTGACTCGCGGCTCCCTGAAGATCGTAAGACCTCCGAACTTGTGCCTGAGCCTGCTGAGTGACTCGCGGCTCCCTGAAGATCGTAAGACCTCCGAACTTGTGCTTGAGCCCTGCTGAGTTACTCGCGGCTCCCTGAAGATCGTAAGACCTCCGAACTTGTGCTTGAGCCTGCTGAGTGACTCGTGGCTCCCCCAGACTCTCTTTGGTCCCGCCGGACCCCACGACGACAAGCGTATCCCCCAGCTCGAGGTTTGTGAGCTGTGCGCCGGGTACGCTCCTGCATTTGATCCATATCCCCCCAAAGACTGTCCCGCTACGTCCTACCCCCGCCAAGACTCTGTGAGCCCACGCTCTGCTTGTAAATATCTGCCTTGCTGATCATAAAGATCCTACCACTTCGATTTGATAAAGCTTGAATCCTAAGAACCCTCGGTGTGGTGTCTCTTTGTCGTGTGGTGCCGAGTGTACGATCCTAGATACGAGATTCCTCCCCTGCGGAGTCTCCCGCCAGTGCCCGGCTACGATACTTTGAGGGTGGGTCTCAGGACAGTCAGGGCCCCCTCCGGGCCCCTCTGAGGTCGCCTTCTAACATTGGTGGCAGCGACGGGATTCGGGCCCATAACCTAGAGATCGTACCGTGAACGACTGACGCACTACCGACAAAAATGGCAGAAGGAAGCGCCATGAGCCCCGCAGAAACCAACGCCAACAGGGTGTTCCAGGTAGAACAACTAGAAGAATACACGCACAAAGAACTGAAGCAATTCTGCAAAGAACTTAAAATCGCTACCACCGGTCTCAACACCAAAGAAGATTTGCAGAAAGCACTGAAAGCTTGGGTGGATGCCGGGGCCTCCCGCCCAGAAGGCATGGGGGAGCGACACGACGAAGCAGAACCCCCCCAAGGCGAAAGCAGCAGCAATCAGGTACGAGGCTTCGTGCCAGACGGGGGCCTTTCCCCGGAAGAACTCGCAGACAGAGAGAGAAGTCACAATCACGAACTCGAGTTAGCCAAACTCAAAATCGAAGGCGAATTGAAATTAGCGGAAAAAAAGCTAGCAGTAGAGCAAATGCGCGTACAAGGCGAATTGGAAGAGAAGAAGCTCCAACGGGAGCACGAAGGAAGGAAGCTCCAACTAGAGCACGAACGCAGCTTGAAGGAGATCGAGCTCAAAGCCAGAAACGAGGAAGGGAGGCCCCCGGGGAACCGAGAGGCGGCCACCCCGGCGGAACAGAAGGTCCACATCCCCAAGGACGTGGTCAAAGAATATTATAAAAATGATGACATTCAACAATGGTTCAGGGCCTACGAGGTCGCCATGACCTCTCATCGGGTCCCGCAGAAGGACTGGGGGGCAGGGCTGTGGGGACGGTTTCTGAGCGAAGGAAGGGACACCCTGCTCGACCTACCCATCTCCCTGCAGACCTCCTACAGCCACATGAAAGAGGCTCTCCTCACCAGGTACGGCCTCACCCCAGAGATGTACCGTCAGCGATTCCAGGACTGCAGGAAGATCCCGGGCACCACCTGGGTGGAGTATGTAAACTTTTTCAGTCGGGCCTTCGATGGGTGGATCAAGGGCAGCAAGGTCACCACCCTCGAGGAACTCACCGACCTCATGTTGTGGGAACACCTGGCTGCGAACTGCTTTGTGGAACTACGCCAGCATCTGCTCGACAGCAAACTCACCGATCCCAGGAAGCTGGCTGTGGAAGCAGACCGCTGGACCAACACCCGGATCCCCCGGAGCATTGTAGGAGAATACCCCCGAGCCAGTCAGGGACCACCCCGCCAGAGAGGGGGAGGGAACCAGTGTTGGAAGGCGGACCCCGAGGAGTCGGTGAGACCACCAAGGGGGGGGGCCCTCTCACTGCACGAAGTAGCCGAGCGCTGCCGAGAAGTCTCCTGAGAGATCCTTCTCCTATCACGTACTAGCACAGTAACACCACCACACCGGACTCAAGGAGGTTGTCTCAAGACAAGCAATTCTTTATCATCAATAAAAGGTTACGAGTTCAATATTTACACGAAGGGATCGAGGGATCCACCAAAAGTCTCAATGTCTCTTTGGAAGGGTAGGGGTAGCGGGACAGTCTTTGGCAGGAATGTGGTACGAGGGTACCTGGGGCCCAGTTCTTATCCTCAAGCTGGAGGACCTCCGATCTCGGAGGGGTCGAGCCGCGACAGCGTCAGCAGGGCTCTGGCGTACAGTTCGTGGAGAGCCGCGATTCAATCAGCAGGGCTCTCAAGATGGTTTCTGCTCAGCTCGAGCCGCGACGTCGTCAGCAGGGCTCCGAGGAAGGTTTCAGCGAGGTTGGGCCGCGACAGCGTCTGCAGGGCTCCGATGTTCCAGGTGGTTCAGAAAGGGTTCACAAGAAGGAGCCGCGACGCAGTCAGCAGGGCTCGTGATGGTTCCGGCAAGAGTTCTTCTCCGTAGGGTCAGCCGCGATTCAATCAGCAGGGCTCTCGACTCCGGGATACAACTGCCGAGCTGTGGTGGGGTCGCCCCAGATATAGGTCTGGAGCCCTTTGATGTCCGGACCTATGCGCCCGAGGGGGCGGAGTGGCCGGGTGGAGGTGGCCAGACGCCCAGCAGGAGAGGCGCCAGGCCCATGGGAGTTGCAGGGCGATCACACCTCGAGAGGGGAGGACAGTTGGGGGTCCCATCGATACTGTCCTCCGCCGGGGGCGATGAATGGTTCCTGCGGCACCCCCTGGCCAGTTCGTGGTGCCTCGATGTCGGGGCTTCGCTGGGGTCGAGGCCGGGTTGAGCGGGGTCGCGCCGGCTGGTGCACGGTGTGACGTGGATGCCAACAAGATGGCGGAGCCACGAGGAGTATGCGACCACGTGCAGCTCCGGGTGAAGGGCCTTGGTGCAGTCCAGACGGGTGGCCCGTGACGGCCGGGGCGGGGAACGGCCACAATCCAGGGGGTTAAGGACCACGCCACGAGGCCGGGTCCAACAACCAGGGAGGGCAGAGAGAGTCCCAGTCGAGTCCCCCGAAGACCCAACCTCCACCTTTCCCGGCGCCCCCCCACCAGTCTCCGGACCCCCCGGGAGACGGGGGCACCGGGTAACCATCACTTGTTTCCGTTGTCAGAAGCCCGGGCACTACACCAATGACCCGGAGTGCCCCATGGCCCCCCAGGTCCCCCCTGCTGCAAACCCTGCTAGACAGATAGCCAACGTAGCCCTGGGGGAGGAGGTTGAGGACACCGGGAAGTGGGAACCCGCAGCTATGGCCCTAGTATCCCTGGGAGATAGAGAGATGGTCCCTGGTAGCCTCCTGCCCTCCAACACGAAGAAATACGGGCAGCTCGTCAAGATCAATGGCCACCAAATAGAAGCCCTGCGAGACACCGGGGCCAGCATCACCGGTGTCCTCAGGCACTTAATCCCCGAGGAGCAGATCCTACCCAACGTCTTTTGCCCCGTAATTTCCGCAGATAATAGAGAGAGTATGTGTCAGGTAGCCCTGGTGCCGTTTGAGTGGGGAGGGGTGATAGGTAAACTGAGGGTTGCCGTAAGAACCTCCCAGCCGGTCAACTGCCTCTTAGGGAACGACCTGGAGAGTTCTCCCTGGAAGTACGTCGAGCGCAAGGCCCACCTAGGAATGATGGGACTACCCGAGTGGGTGTGCGCCACCACCCGATCTATGTCCGCCCGACTCACCCCCCTGGGGGAAGTCGAGGACACCCCGACCGAGGGAGTCAGAGCAGTCCCCGCCGAGGGTCCTCCCGTCCCCCCATCGGGAGGGTCAGTCGCCAGCGACGAACCCTCACCGTCCGACACCACCCCGGTCCCCGAGTTAGGCGATCTGGCCGAATTGGCCCCGTGGCGCCACGAGGGCGGGCCCAAGCCACCTGTCCTTCCCTGGTCGGACTGCGGCACCAGGCCGAGGGCCAAGCCGCAGGCGACCAAACCGGAACGCACCGAGTTTATTGGGAGAATAACCTCTTGTACAGTGAGCAGAAGTCGGTGGAGCTAGGATCCGGCCGGGTGCTGGTGGTACCCCTACGCTTCCGAGACTTCCTCCTGGGCTTGGCCCACGACGTCCCCCTCGCCGGCCACCTGGGTCAGGACAAGACCTACAGCCGTCTCGTGACTCACTTTTACTGGCCTAGGATGAAAGCAGCTGTAGAAGCCCACTGCAAGTCCTGTCCCACGTGCCAGGCTAGTGGGAAGAGTGGGGGGAAGCGCAAGGCTCCCCTCCAACCCTTCCCGGTCGTCAGTACCCCATTCGAACGAGTCGGGATCGACATCGTGGGGCCCCTGGATCCCCCCACCTCCCAAGGTCACCGTTTCATCCTGGTCCTAGTGGATCACGCCACCCGATACCCTGAGGCGATCCCCCTACGCACCGTCACGGCTCCCGTGGTGGGCCGAGTCCTGATGGGGATCTTTTCCCGGGTGGGTTTTCCCCGCGAGGTCGTGAGCGATCGCGGCACTAATTTTATCTCAAAATACATGACGTCCCTGTGGCAACAATGTGGAGTGTCCTATAAGTTCACCACCCCGTACCATCCCCAAGGGAACAGCCTAGTAGAAAGGTTTAACCGGACTCTGAAAGGGATGATCAACGGCCTAGAAGAACCCCTCCGGCGTAAGTGGGACGTCCTGCTCCCCTGCCTCCTGTTCGCTTACCGGGAAGTCCCACAGAAGTCCTTGGGGTTCAGCCCGTTTGAATTACTATATGGACACCCCGTCCGAGGTCCCCTCAGCTTGGTTAAGGAAGGGTGGGAGGCAGCACCCCAGACCACCCCACGAGATGTGTTCCAATACGTTCTGGCCCTTCGGAACCAGACCAGGAAGTTCCGAGAGCTGGCCGAGGCCAACCTGGAGGCAAGCCAAGAAGAGATGAAGCGCTGGTACGACCAGAATGCCACTCTGGTCGAGTTCCAGCCGGGCCAGCAGGTATGGGTCATGGCCCCCGTGAAGCCTGGCGCCCTCCAGGACAAGTGGACCGGGCCCTTCAAAGTGATTGAGCGGAAGAGTCCAGTCACGTACTTGGTGGACGTCCAGTCGCCCCGGGATCCCCTGCGGGTCCTACACGTGAACCGCCTCAAGCCTCACTTCGTGCGGACAGAACTGAGCCTCCTGCTGGCCCCCGATGACGGGGCCGAAGATGAGTCCGATCCCCTCCCGGACCTCCTGTGTGTCAAGGAGAAGGATGGCTCCGTGGAAGGAGTGAACCTCTCCCCATCCCTCACTGACCAGCAACAAGCGGACTGTCGCCAGCTCCTAGGACAATTCTCCGACCTCTTCTCCCTGATCCCCCGAGTCACCGACTGGTGTGTCCATGACGTGGACACCGGGGACAGCCCGCCAGTAAGACACCGAGCCTACCGAGTCCCTGACCGGGTCCGGTCCTGCATTCAAGCTGAAGTCTCGAAGATGTTGACCCTGGGGGTGATCGAGCCATCCGATAGTCCCTGGGCCAGCCCCGTGGTCCTAGTTCCGAAGGCAGCGGCCCCTGGTGTCGCCCCCGAGCTCCGATTCTGCGTGGACTACCGGGGGCTCAATGACGTCACCCGGGCCGATGACCGCCCCATTCCCCGAGCCGACGAGCTCATTGACCGACTCGGGGCGGCCCGGTTCCTCAGCACATTCGACCTCACCTGCGGATACTGGCAGATTGCGCTCACAGAGGAAGCCAAGGAGCGGTCCGCCTTCTCCACCCCAGATGGGCATTATCGCTTCCGCGTAATGCCCTTCGGAATGAAAAATGCCCCGGCCACCTTTCAGCGACTGGTGAATAGGGTCCTGGCCGGGATGGAACAGTTCAGTGCGGCCTATCTAGACGACATCGCCGTTTTCAGTTCCGGATGGAGTGAGCACCTCCAGCACCTCCAGAGAGTGCTAACCGCCCTGCGCCAGGCAGGCCTCACAGTAAAAGCCAGCAAGTGCCAGATTGGGCAAGGATCAGTAGTCTACATGGGGCACCAGGTCGGGAGCGGTCAGGTCGCCCCTCTACAGCCGAAGATCGACGCCATCCTAGCCTGGGAACCACCCACCACCCAAACGGAGGTCCGAGCCTTCCTGGGCCTCACTGGCTACTACCGAAGATTCATCCGGGGGTATGGCAGCCTGGTTGGCCCCCTCACCGAACTCACATCCAAAAAACAGCCCAAGAGGGTGCAGTGGACGACTGCCTGCCAGGAAGCGTTCGATGCCCTAAAGAAGGCCATGTGCACGGCCCCCGTCCTCCAGGCTCCCGACTACTCCAAGGAGTTTGTAGTCCAGACCGATGCCTCCGAGCATGGCATTGGAGCCGTCCTGTCCCAGGTGAATGACCAAGGCCTAGACCAGCCCATCGCCTTCCTCAGCCGGCGGCTGTTGCCCAGAGAACAGAGGTGGAGCACCATTGAGCGCGAAGCCTTTGCCGTAGTCTGGGCCCTCAAGAAGCTGCGCCCTTACCTGTTTGGCACCCATTTCAAAGTCCAAACCGACCATCGGCCCTTGCGATGGCTCATGCAGATGCGAGGAGAAAACCCCAAGCTACTGCGGTGGTCAATCTCCCTCCAGGGGATGGATTTCACCGTAGAACATCGCCCTGGTGCGGACCACGCCAACGCTGACGGCCTCTCCCGGTTCTTCCGCCTCAGCGAAGAGAACCCCCCAAGATGATGGGTAGTTCTCTCTGGCTTTCAGCTGGGGGGGACGCGTGTTAGACCCGGCCTCGTAGCATGGCTCTTCCTGTCCTCGCACTACCTAACCTGGTACCTGGGACCCCAAGCACACGGCCCAGCCGATCCTTCCCACCAGAACACACACACGCGACCCGGGCATCCCCGTCCATGGCCTCTCTCCTTTCGGCCACCCCGGGCACGCGTGCCCACTTCATGCACCAAGATGGCCGCCCGGCCCCAGCACAACCCGGGCCTAGAGGCGCCACTCCGGCTGGAGGACATTACGCTTCCAGGGGATGAGAGAGGGAGGAGCCGTTTCTTTCGCACCTCTGAACTCCCCTGGGACGATGGGTTTCGATCGGCCCTCCGGCCTCCCTGAGGGCTGGCTCCACGCCTGCTGGGTGTCTGGGACTCCTCCCGACCCGGCCCTGAAAGGATTAAAAGACAATGGCAGGAAACCTCGACAAGCGACCCCCAGGTGACAAGACCCCTGCCTGCACAGACTCCGGACATCAAAGAGGGGTCGACCTATAACAAGGGGTGCTCTGGGACTGTCCGGCAGATTCGCCTTGGAACATCTGAGCCCTGCTGAGTGACTCGCGGCTCCCTGAAGATCGTAAGACCTCCGAACTTGTGCTTGAGCCCTGCTGAGTGACTCGCGGCTCCCTGAAGATCGTAAGACCTCCGAACTTGTGCCTGAGCCTGCTGAGTGACTCGCGGCTCCCTGAAGATCGTAAGACCTCTGAACTTGTGCTTGAGCCCTGCTGAGTGACTCGCGGCTCCCTGAAGATCGTAAGACCTCCGAACTTGTGCTTGAGCCTGCTGAGTGACTCGCGGCTCCCCCAGACTCTCTTTGGTCCCGCCGGACCCCACGACGACAAGCGTATCCCCCAGCTCGAGGATTGTGAGCTGTGCACCGGGTACGCTCCTGCATTTGATCCATATCCCCCCAAAGACTGTCCCGCTACCTCCTACCCCCGCCAAGACTTTGTGAGCCCACGCTCTGCTTGTAAATATCTGCCTTGCTGATCATAAAGATCCTACCACTTCGATTTGATAAAGCTTGAATCCTAAGAACCCTCGGTGTGGTGTCTCTTTGTCGTGTGGTGCCGAGTGTACGATCCTAGATACGAGATTCCTCCCCTGCGGAGTCTCCCGCCAGTGCCCGGCTACGATACTTTGAGGGTGGGTCTCAGGACAGTCAGGGCCCCGTCCGGGCCCCTCTGAGGTCGCCTTCTAACAATGACGAAAAGATAAGAAGGGACTGGGAGGAGGACTTGGGCGGCCCGATCACGGACGACCAATGGACCGCTTGCTGCGCTCTCACCAAAGACCTAACCAGCAAACCCAAACTGCTTCATTTTAAGTTCCTACGCAGGGTTTACAGCACACCGGCCAAAGTACACAAACTAGACCCGTCAAGACCCCATAGTTGCCGCAAATGTGGATCCCCTCACGCTGACTTTGCGTTCTTAGCATGGACTTACCCTCGTCTGTATCCGTACTGGAAGGCAGTTAATAAGGAACTGGGCGTCGTTATCTACATACCTCTTGACCCTGAGATCGTGCTCTTAGGCTACGTGGTCAGCTTTCCCAAAAAGCTCCGGAAGTTTGCCGCCCTCAGTTTGTTGCTAACCAAGAGGGAGGTGGCAATACATTGAGTCCGTAAGACAGTCCCTACGGTACAGAGCTGGCTGAGAAGTTTGGTTCTTTGTAACACACGCAGCGATATGTACTCCATGACTGTTCCCTCTTCCTCCAGGCCTAGGGACATTTGGGGTCCGCTGAAAACGTACCTTACATCACGACAAAACAACACGACCACACAACTAGACCAAGGCATAGTGCCAACTGGGGTGGGTTGAAGACCCCTCCACTCACTGTACTACTGATGCTACTTGCTAGATGTAATGGAGTGCTGCCATCTCTGAATTTACACTCACATTGTGACAGGTCCTGTCTGAAGACCTCATATAACATATTAAGGTGATACATGTCTTGTGCAAATATGGGCTTTGGAACATTGAACAGGGCAACCATTGTATATTAATCATATGTTGTTTTTGTATTATTGTACACCTGTAGATTTCTGAAACTGCAACTTTGTATTTTTCCTACCATGCGAGACTGTGTAAATTGATTACTGTGATGTTTCCTATGTGACAAAATGATATAGTAAAACAAAAAAAAGTAGTATTTAATTGATGTTTATTTTTATATTTTAAATTATATATATTTTAAATTCGATATTTAATACAACTATATTATTGTAAACTATATTTTTTTTCTTCAATATTTTGTACTTACATATTTAAGGATAGGGAGTCGATATTTTTGCATTCTATATTTTTACCTCGATATTTTTTACATCTACATTTTTGTGGTCGATATGCTGTCAGTGTACCTTTACCTATTGCAGGTTTTGATGGTTAACAAATTGTCGTGCTGCGAACTTCCGATCCCAGAATGCAACAATGAGGAAGTTGAGACCCTCACATGAACCCAATTGTTATCATGCAAATAAATAGATAGAAAGCGCGGTACACTGTAATTGTCACTAATTGGTCCATGAACAAGGACTAAAAAGTTTGAAATGCTTTGGGCCTCATCACAAAAATAGTACCTGGATTGTTTGAAGAGTGACAAGGAATGACGCTTGGAGTTGAGTGCGTCTCAGTTCTCTTTGGCAGAGGTGTGTGTTCATTGAAAAAAACACGTGTTTCAGGGACGTTATAGTTAGTTGGACATTTCACTCGTACAAAACCAGAGAAATTCGGCCGTTATAGTTATTTGAGCTAACTATAAATCACGCCCCCGCAATGCACTGCTGATGACGCCACATATTACATCGTTCATGACATGGTCAGTGACATCGCTGATGATGTTATAGTTAGAATATAGAAGTAAAAAAACCTTTGAAATTCACTAAAAAATCAAAGGTTACAGTGACGTTATAGTTAGGCTGACATTTTACTCATACAAAAACAGAGAAATTCAGCCGTTATAGTTAGCTGAGCTAACTATAACTCACGCCCTCGCAATGCACTTATTATGACCTCACATTTTACATCACTCATGACATTGCCGCGAGGCCTCCCTAAGAAGGCTGATTTTGGCCCATGGGACCCCGTCCCCAGGCCTTTATTATTATTTTTGTATTCAAAGGGAGGGAGCCAAGCCATTCCCCGGGCCATTTTCAGCCCCAGGGAACCCATCCCCGGGGGCCTGCCCCCTTTTTTAAATTTTTTTTTTTTTTTAAAGGGAGGGTGGCTGCATGGCCCCCCTATCTAGATCAATTGCGGCCCTGGGGACCCCATTTCCTGGGGTCAGGCCTTTTAAAAATAATTAAAACAGGAGGGGAGCCGAGCGGCCCCTCTTCCCAAGCCATTTTTGGCCACTTCTTTGAGGAACATGGGGGAGCCTATTGGCCCCCATGGTCCCTGTTGGCTCCCCACCTCCTGCGGGAGCTGGCATTGCTTTGAGACCCAGGGAGCTGCTTACATGCAGCTCCCTGGATCTCAAAGCAATGTCTGTTTCCCTGCTCACTTGATAACGGGCAGGGAAACAGACATGCTCTGCTTTCAGCAAGCGGGAACATTTTGTGCTCTCACCTGAAAGCAGAGCACAACAATGTCCTGGGGGTGGGCACCCTGGGACATTGGTCGAATTGGTCCTGGGAGAGTGGCGGTCCCCAAGATCATGTAGGTCTCCTGGAGGGAGGCCGCGTGGCCCCCCTCCTTTGTGAATTATCCCCTGAGGAGGTGGTCCCCAGGGCCGGGGATCGCAACAGACCCCCTAAATAATTGTATTTGTGTCCTAGGGAGGTGGCAGTCCCCAGGGCAGCAGGAGAGGCCTGGCCTCCCCCGCATTACTTTAAAAAAAACAGTGTGCCCCAAGGAAGTGGTGGTACCCGGTGCAGGGGGGATCTGCTAGGCCCCCCCATATTATTGAAATTATCCCCTGGGTGGTGGCGGTCCCCAGGGCTGTGAGCGGGCCAGCATACATAATAAAAAGTGCCCTGGGGAAGTGGTGGTCCCTGGGGCTTTGATAAGCTCTAGGAGGGGGGCCTCGTGCACCCCCCTCCTATATTTATTACATGCCTGGGACCTGGGCCATTAGGGGGTTATTTACAAGCAAGCTCGGGATACGGAGCTTGATTTAAAAAAAAAATTGCAGTGAATTCACGACTTCGCGGCAATATTTTTAAAAAATGCTTTTATAGCTTGGTTGTCACGGTATTCCTACACTGCCCCCTTTCCTTTATATTTCGCTTTTTTGGGGGGATTCGGTAAATTCGAGTCCTAAAATGGCAGTCAACACTCCCTGGTTGAAGTGTCAGCAGTCAATCAGAGCGCTGCATTTCCCTGCATGAGCTCGTGTTTTTTCACGACCAAAGATATATCTATGTTTTTCTTGTGAAATTTAGCATTAACTGCTTAATGGATCTACACCAAATATGCAAAAAGCAATTCCTTGAACCAACATCTACCTCCCTGCCAAATTTGGTTTAAGTCCGTCCAGCGGTTCGGGCTGTAGGTGTGGCTAAAGTTTCCTATGGGAATTAACATTACAAATACACCCTTATTTAGTGCCCCAATTTCTCAGTACCCACTGCATTGATAACCCTCAAACTTTCCATGACACACAGAACCTACCATGACACTTTTTTGGGAACACTTTGTGAAGATTGATCAAACGATGCCAAATTTATAGCCAAGTCAAAAAATGCTTTTCCTATGGAAACATGGTCCTAAATATAACTACCTACTGACGACCACGAGTAGATAATACCTACTAGCGGTCAGAAAGGAAACTGGCCGGTCATTCTGGCTGGCTTTCAACAGGCTCGAAGAGCCAGTCCGCACGTCGGAAGCCAGCAAGTAATCTCAAGGGCAGATCTTTCCGCCATTAAGATTACGATCACCCTTTTCCACATGGTTTCCATGCCGGTCTGTCTGACCTGGAAACCATGTTGCAGGCATGTTTGTGGGCCCCCAGCAGAGCCCCCTTTGGAGCGGGGACTGTTGACCCTTGCACCTTGTGACTGTCACGGGGTGCAAAGGTAAATCCCACCTCAAATTTCACTATGGGAGCATGCATTATGGCCAGTTTACGGCCGTAATGCATGCTCCCATTGTGAAATATAGGAATGCGACTGAACAGTGTTCGGTAGCATCCTAAAAGGCGGTCGCGACCGCCTACCGGGTTTCGGTCGGTCCCAGGACCAATTCGGTGTCATCATAATGAGCCACCAGGACAAAAGTTAGTTTAGATGATGTGTGGAAGGATTTGGGGTGATTCATCAAGTGGGGGCCGAGAAAAGGGGGGGCAAAACGCTTTTTTCCCATGCAATGTTTATGGGGATTTTGCCATTTTTAGACATGGATACAGCCTGAACCGCTGAACAGAATTATACTAAATTTGCCTAAAAGCTAGATCTAGAAAGAGCCCTCTTTGTATTTTTGTGTAAATCTATTTAGTAGTTTCAGAGTTATTAAAGTAAAAAGATCTTTCAAAGACCTACCCACGAGGTATCTGTGTGTACCAGTGGGGGATTCACCTGAAAAGCAAGGCACTGACTGGCTGGCAACAACCTGGTAGTAAAGTTGCAGCCACCATTTTGTTTCTTGGCTGAGCCCCTGGGGAGAAAACATAAATAAAAATATACATAACGAGTCAGGATAGAGGAATCCTGACCCCATAGGACACATGGAGGGGTCTCTGAGCGACCCCTAATGGGCAAAGAATAGCCCAATTTTTGTCTTTGGAGCGATCTGTGGATCCACGGATCCACCCTGGTACATCGCGCGGCCCCCTGTGAAAATCTGCGATGGAACTGCAGATCTGAAGCCCAATGGGAAATAAAATTAACTCACTCACACACGATATTCCCACCTCACACGGCCGAAGGCACGGCGTGGGGTTGGGTGCATGCAGGAGGGGTAACCTTATGGGTTCCATTCAGTACACCTGGAGAAATAAACATGGTGAGAAGGTTGGTAATGGTTAGATGTCCCTGAGAAGGCGACCCTCATGAGGATGTCTGCTTTGTGCTGCAGCCTGTATCTGAGAAGGCAGGTTCATGGAAGGGTCTGTGGGGCAGATCTGAAAATCAGCCAAAACCCTTGGGGCCTGATAAAGACCTGCCAGTCCCGTCCAACAGAGCACAAAAGTAATATCTGATGTCATCATATCACCACCAAGATGAGCACTCACTTTGAGACCCTCAGACACCCACCGGAGACCCTACGTTGGGTTATCCTTGAAGCACACCCACAATTAACATCAGGGAGACTGTTCAAACTGTAACAAAGGTGGGTGCACCGTTTAGCCACTGACCAACATGGACTAAACGATGCATCCCATGGGGCACATTAAATAGAACCTAATCTTGAGTCTCAAGCACGCACGTAACTCTGATCTTTACGATCAACGAGGTTGGAGTACACCACCAAAATAGTTAGATAACTCCAAGAGGGCCACCATACACCATATCTCTGTATACCATCTGTTTTGTGGCCATATGCTAAGCAATTATGTGATACCTACAGCACTGACTTCAGACAATATTCTCTTGGAATGGGCTGTTTACAGGCCACACAAACATCCTCCAATATGGCCGCCGTTATTGCTTAAAACATTCACATAAGATGGCGCCCATTTTTGACTACTACTTTCAGTGGTTCGCCCTCTAGCTGTTGCACGCTAGTGATTGGTGACCTCCTTGACCCCGGAACCGGCATACTATATCATCGGAGGACTCATGGTGAATGGTACCATCCTGGTTCTGGTGGTGTGGGGTAAGTCTACAGCTCGCAACGCGACCAAAAATCTTGAGTATTTCTTCTGGTTTTTTAATGCGAAGCCCTCCCGTGGAACCTCTCAACCCTCGGTGAGAAGGTGAGTATGGGTGCCTCATTTACCGCTAATGCATTAGCAGGGATACGCCACACTCCCAAGAGATACTTTACCGCTTGACCTGTAAGCACATGGGATGATGCCCCCCTTCTCAACATTTCCTCCAGCCGTACCGATCACCTCGATGTGGTGCGGCGGGGTCGGAATGCGGGACGGAGCCCTATTCCATGCGTGGGCTTGCCACGTATGGAGTCCGCTTGCCGTGATCAGTGTCCCTCTCACATGTGGTACTGGGTATAAGCCCCGGCCACCTTCCACAAGCAGCTGACAGCTTGATACTTTACGGGCTACCCGACCGTAATCACCATTAGCAATTCTCGCTCCAAATTCCGACTCTATTATCTCTTTTCTCAGGACACTAAATTCATGTGTCTTGAAGCTGTCGGATACTGATGGGGCCAGGCTACTTCAGCCTTTAGGTGAGCATTGAGGCACTTGAAGCATCGAAGCTACTTTTTTAATGCAGTACACCTTACTTGATTTTAACGCTTGCACCAATTTTAACTCACAAACATCATCACTACTATGACGTTACTTTGCACTTACTGTTTGCACCTGATGGGTCACTGGGATGTAATTGAGAGAGAGTTGTTACCAACAGGAAAGTCACTATGATAAATGCTTAATCATGTTATATGTTCTTCATAGGTCGTCCATCACATTTTTAGGTAATCCTTTTCCGTTTAGATATTTTTCATGGTAATTCTAGGTTAGTTAACCCAAATACCACAGTGTGTAGATTTAAGATACATGACTTGGTCCTGAAGAATTGCCGCTTCATCAGACAGACAATAAGGCATGAAACATGGTGACCACTTAGAGCAGAGCGCAACACCATGAACATAGAATCAGGTAGTCGCCACTCCTATCTTTTTAATCAGGTAGGAAGCCAGTCACAATAAAATTCTCATTTTTGGACTTCCTTACCTGTTTTAATCCAACATATTCACTTCATCTACACCCCTTTTTCTTTAGGCCCCTTACACCCACAGCACCTTATGGCAAGGAAAAAAGATCTCCACTAAGAGCCCCTCATTGGGTGCCCGTCGGGTATTGCAGCGCCGACCTGACGAGGAGCAAGCCCGATGATGAAGCATGACACCCAGCTGGCTGGGTGTGTTAGGGCCCTAATTCCGAAAGGGTGGAATCCCCTTTCGCTCCTTTCACTATAGGATCACCTATTATTCCTGTGGTTACACCCTCCCCCCCATTACATTGACCCACTGAGGAACTGCATACCCTTTTTGATATTGTTATTGTCTGGGCATGTATGCTGGACCTTAGAAAAGCATATAGTCCCCTTTTTTGGAGTCAGTCCCCTCCAACTGCCAAGTGAGAACATTCTTATGAATCCCAAGTACCTTCTCTTCTCGCTGCCAATCTAGAGTAAGGTAACTAGGGTTCATGTAATCTGCGTTCCTTGAGTGACAGAGGAGATGTTTGAGCAGAAGATTTTGACCACTTGGAACCTTGGTTGTACCATGCATTCCAGTGTGGGATAGATGCAACAATCTCCTTGTTCTGAGGAGGCACAGTGGATATTAAGAGACACAACAGACAGGTGGATTGAGTCTAGACCTTGGAGGACTGGCCCCAAGCCTTGGCTGGAGCACTGTCTGTGGTCCAATGAAAGATCTTTTTGGCAGTGATATGCAGGATTCTGTGCAGGGCTTCTGGGTGAGTGTAAAAACCACCCTGGGTCACAAAATGGAGCTGTAGACTAGGTCCCATGCAGTGGGCCAGCTGACAAAACCTCCCAAAGCTATGGAGTTGTGGAATTTATCCTGTGCACTTTGTGACATCATGGAGAGGAAATTGAGCACATGCCAAGGGCAATGCACCCTGGGTGGGCTGCAACTCTGGCCAGAACTTGGAAGAGTTTTCCCCACATCTAAGGAGTAGAACCCTCATTGGGCTTGGGGTACCCCATCCTGGGCATTGTGTGACAACCATGGCTACTGGCTGATGATCATGACTAAGCAGCAGCATTGTGCCTACTTCTGGAGTTCTCAGTCAATCATTTGTTTTGATCTGGTTACCCTGGAGGGACCCAGCAGGCCTCATGGATCCTAAAGTCTCCATTGTCACACCCTCTTGACTAGTAAGGGGATCTGGTTGGTCCTGAGCTCCCATCAATATCAATATGTAGTAAGGTAACTATGCATTACTGTAATATGTGTACCCTGAATAACAGAGGGGGACATTTAAGGGAATGTGCCTGATTTCCTGGAGCCCTAGCTGGTATAAATACTTCACTTATCTGGACTGCCATTGCTGCATAGCCATCTGGTTGCAACATTTATTTCTTCTGGTGAATGGCAGGATGGTTGGCTTTAAAATCTGGGGATGTGGTTATACAGTGCAGTTCAATAGGAAATCAACAGGGCTTTCTGCTTGGACTAAAGAGGTATACTGGGCATGGATGAACATCCCAGGCTGTGGTGGCTGGAGCATGTGCCCTGCATGAGAGGTGCACGGCCCGCTGAAGTTCTCTCTGAGGTCCAGTAAGAGCTTTTAATCCCAGAGGACCCAGGAATCCATGAAAAGCTTCAGGAAGCATTGAATGAGTTCAAGGTCTGCCAAGGACCAGTTATTAGAGCCCAAGCTTCGGGCCTGTAGGTGCCACAAGAGCAAAGTGCTCAGAAAAACGGGGCACAATAATGATGTCCCCTAGCCAGTCCAATTGCCAGCATTCTGCATTCTGTCCATCAACTGTTGTTTTTGCATTTGTCACCCCGAGTGGGACGGGTATGCTCAGACGTGGATCCCGTGCTCTCCATGTCACTGGAATCAAGCTATCCTGGCTGAAGAGGGGCGAAACCCCGAAATTGGTCCTAGGATGCCTGTTTCCAGTCCAGGGAATACCTGGCTTGGCAGTTCGGGCTGGACTGTTCCCATGAGGCACAGGGTCAAGACTGATTTGCATATGGCTGGGTTCAAACTGGAATGGCATGGTGAGCAAAAAAACAATGGATTTAGGCCCAGATCTCTGTACTGGGGTGAATGTATGACATTGTTCTGCATTCTGTCCATCGATCTGTTGTTTTAGCATTTGTCACCCCGAGTGGGACGGGTATGCACAGACGTGGGTCCCGTGCTCTCCATGCCACTGGAATCAAGCTATCCTGGCTGAAGAGGGGTGAAACCCTGAAACCGGTCCTAGGATGCTGGTTTCCAGTGCAGGGAGGACCTGGCTTGGCAGTTCGGGATGGACTGTTCCCATGAGGCACAGGGTCAAGACTGATTTGCATATGGCTGGGTTCAACCTGGTATAGCATGGTGAGCAAAAAAACGATGGATTTAGGCCCAGATCTCTGTACTGGGGTGTATGTATGACATTGTTATGCATTCTGTCCATCAACTGTTGTTTTTGCATTTGTCACCCTGAGTGGGATGGGTATGCCCAGACGTGGGTCCCGTGCTCTCCATGCCACTGGAATCAAGCCATCCTGGCTGAAGAAGGGTGAAACTCCGAAACCAGTCCTAGGATGCTTATTTCTAGTCCAGGGAGGACCTGGCTTGGCAGTTCGGGCTGGACTGTTCCCATGAGGCACAGGGTCAAGACTGATTTACATATGGCTGGGTTCAAACTGGAATGGCATGGCGAGCAAAAAAACGATGGATTGAGGCCCAGATCACTGTACTGGGTTGAATGTATGACATTGTTCTGCATTCTGTCCATCAACTGTTGTTTTTGCATTTGTCACCCCGAGTGGGACGGGTATGTTCAGACGTGGGTCCCGTGCTCTCCATGCCACTGGAATCAAGCTATCCTGGCTGCAGAGGGGTGAAACCCCACAACCGGTCCTAGGATGCTTGTTTCCAGTCCAGGGAGGACATGGATTGGCAGTTCGGGCTGGACTGTTGCCATGAGGCACAGGGTCAAGACTGATTTGCATATGGCTGGGTTCAAACTGGAATGGCATGGTGACCAAACAAACGATGGATTGAGGCCCAGATCACTGTACTGGGTTGAATGTATGACATTGTTCTGCATTCTGTCCATCAACTGTTGTTTTTGCATTTGTCACCCCGAATGGGACGGGTATGCCCAGACGTGGGTCCCGTGCTCTCCATGTCACTGGAATCAAGCTATCCTGGCTGAAGAGGGGTGAAACCCCGAAACCGGTCCTAGGATGCTTGTTTCCAGTCCAGGGAGGACCTGGCTTGGCAGTTCGGGCTGGACTGCTCCCAGGAGACACAGGGTCAAGACTGATTTGCATATGGCTGGGTTCAAACTGGAAATGCATGGTGAGCAAAAAAACGATGGATTTAGGCCCAGATCTCTGTACTGGGGTGAATGTATGACATGGTTCTGCATTCTATCCTCAACTGTTGTTTTTGCATTTGTCACCCCGAGTGGGACGGGTATGCCCAGACGTGGGTCCCATGCTCTCCATGCCACCGGAATCAAGCTATCCTGGCTGAAGAGGGGTGAAACCCCGAAACTGGTCCTAGGATGCTTGTTTCCAGTCCAGGGAATACCTGGCTTGGCAGTTCGGGCTGGACTGTTCCCATGAGGCACAGGGTCAAGACTGATTTGCATATGGCTGGGTTCAAACTGGAATGGCATGGTGAGCAAAAAAACGATGGATTTAGGCCCAGATCTCTGTACTGGGGTGAATGTATGACATTGTTCTGCATTCTGTCCATCGATCTGTTGTTTTTGCATTTGTCACGCCGAGTGGGACGGGTATGCCCAGACATGGGTCCCGTGCTCTCCATGCCACTGGAATCAAGCTATCCTGGCTGAAGAAGGGTGAAACCCCGAAACCAGTCCTAGGATGCTTATTTCTAGTCCAGGGAGGACCTGGCTTGGCAGTTCGGGCTGGACTGTTCCCATGAGGCACAGGGTCAAGACTGATTTACATATGGCTGGGTTCAAACTGGAATGGCATGGCGAGCAAAAAAACGATGGATTGAGGCCCAGATCACTGTACTGGGTTGAATGTATGACATTGTTCTGCATTCTGTCCATCAACTGTTGTTTTTGCATTTGTCACCCCGAGTGGGACGGGTATGTTCAGACGTTGGTCCCGTGCTCTCCATGCCACTGGAATCAAGCTATCCTGGCTGCAGAGGGGTGAAACCCCCAAACCGGTCCTAGGATGCTTGTTTCCAGTCCAGGGAGGACATGGCTTGGCAGTTCGGGCTGGACTGTTGCCATGAGGCACAGGGTCAAGACTGATTTGCATATGGCTGGGTTCAAACTGGAAATGCATGGTGAGCAAAAAAACGATGGATTTAGGCCCAGATCTCTGTACTGGGGTGAATGTATGACATGGTTCTGCATTCTATCCTCAACTGTTGTTTTTGCATTTGTCACCCCGAGTGGGACGGGTATGCCCAGACGTGGGTCCCATGCTCTCCATGCCACTGGAATCAAGCTATCCTGGCTGAAGAGGGGTGAAACCCCGAAACTGGTCCTAGGATGCTTGTTTCCAGTCCAGGGAATACCTGGCTTGGCAGTTCGGGCTGGACTGTTCCCATGAGGCACAGGGTCAAGACTGATTTGCATATGGCTGGGTTCAAATTGGAATGGCATGGTGAGCAAAAAAACGATGGATTTATGCCCAGATCTCTGTACTGGGGTGAATGTATGACATTGTTCTGCATTCTGTCCATCGATCTGTTGTTTTTGCATTTGTCAACCCGAGTGGGACGGGTATGCCCAGACGTGGGTCCCGTGCTCTCCATGCCACTGGAATCAAGCTATCCTGGCTGAAGAGGGGTGAAACCCTGAAACCGGTCCTAGGATGCTTGTTTCCAGTCCAGGGAGGACCTGGCTTGGCAGTTCGGGCTAGACCTTTCCCATGAGGCACAGGGTCAAGACTGATTTGCATATGGCTTGGTTCAAACTGGAATGACATGGTGAGCAAAAAAACGATGGATTTAGGCTCAGATCTCTGTACTGGGGTGAATTATGACATTATTCTGCATTCTGTCCATCAAATGTTATTTTTGCAGCAACAAAACAAGCCATAATACCGCCACATGAGGCCAGGTAAACTTTGCGATCAACTCCCACTGAGGGCCGACAGGGTAACCAATGCTCTGCCTCCACTCTAAGAAGTGGGTGTCTCCTCAGAGAAATCACTGTTAGCTGTGGAGTGAGCAGAAAGAACTAGGACAAACACAAAGGTTTCAAGAATCTTCAGGCTGACTGCACTCACTCTCATGCTGGGCCATAGAAAAGGAGAGAAAAGTAGAAACGCCTCACTTAAAAGACAGTGTGTGCCACCCGCAGTGCATTCTCTCACACACTGGATCTACAAAGAGGTATCAGAGTGGCATGGATCAGGGTGAGCTCCCACAATAGGCCTCAGCAGACTTCAAGGAGAATGGTGGCAGCTGGCAAAGCAAATGTGGAGGCACAGCCGTGATTGGGTCCTGACTCAGGCAGGCAGAAACAGCCCTCCCCTGGCACCTAACACACAGAAATGTTGATGAAGAGCACAGCCAGATTACCTCTACAGCTGAAAACGACACAGCAGAAGGTGGTTAGTTCTATAATTATTCAGGGGTGTTGTTGGTTGCTGCCCCCTGTGCAGCAGTTATTCATTCACAGTATATAATAATTAGTCAGTTCACAAGAGATTTTGGTCAAATCTTCACCTTTTGGTACCAACACCAAGCTTATCACAAGGCTCTCAATCATCTCATATGCCAGCCAGTGGTCATTTTTCACCAACATTATAAAATCGGAACTTTCAACTGAACCAAATCAAAGAGAGGGGAATTCAACTGGAACCGTGAGGGAGTAAACTACAGAACTATTATAATATATTTCTTTTGAAAATAATGTCTTTCCTTCGGCAAGCTGATAACGCTTTTCAAACTTCTACAATATTCATACACTTTCCCTATTTTAACCAGGTAATACAAATGCCTTGTCTAAAAGGATACAATCTTGACATTATCCTTTAGATAGCTGTTTGGTGAGTAATTTAGCAAAAATGTGCAATAGTGTGGAAAAAGAAATCACCCTGTCCATAAGCATGTTATATTATGTTGATGTTATCTGAATAGTTCACATACACCAGTGGTTTCTTAGCATTGAGGGTTAAAGAACATGTAGCATAAAAATGTGCAGCAGTGTTCTAAATGGGACCACCCTGTCCATAAGCATGATATGGTAAACTATGATATGTTATATTACGTTACGTCACATTATGTTACGTTATGTTACATTACGTTATGTTATAGTTATTCCTGTAATGCACATACACTAGTGGTTTCTTGAAGTTGTAATACCTTTTTTAAAAAACCTGATGAAGTTTCTGAAATAACTTAGGGAACAAACGGTTTTCTTGAAAGCGGTAACAGAAGATTCAGAGCAGAAAAATAAAGGCAAGGAGATCCCTTTTGTTGCCTCAGTGATGGAAATGGGGTGATCACTGAATGTGGACAGTGGATTATAGTTCTAGGTACTGCAAGTAAACATTGAATATTAAATCAAAGCTAATGAAAGGTTGTATACAAGCAACATTCCCTAGTAATAAAATCAGGTGATGAGTAATAGAGGGCTTTGTAAACAATGACCATCAATTGGAAAACAATTCTTTGATGCAATGGTAACAAATGTAATTGTTTTAGCAGAAGAAGATACGTTGGCATTTTGGGTACTTAATAACCAACCAGGCTGCCTCCTTGTGAACAAGCTGAAAATGTTTTATAGATTTGTCAGGGGCTGTTAAAAGAATGGTACTGACACGGTTCAAGTGAGATTGCACAAGTGCATTTATCATTGGAATGCGGATTTATTTTATCTATAACTTAAATAATATTTCTAATGATGTTTAATCAAAAATACAGATACTCCCAAAACCATCTACACACAAGAAAATAAGAGTTAATTTAAGGTGGAACACCCTTCAGCCAAACCCTCACTCCAGGCCAGTGCCAGTGATGGTTCAAGAGTACCTGTTAATCTCTGGAAACAAAGAGAGCCCAAGGACTGGGAAAGAATGGGATAAAACGACACAGAGATGAAGTAGAAAGAATGTTACAGGAGGAAGAACATACCAGCCAGGCGGGTTCAAAGCATATCTGGCACATTGAAATGGCTGATTTGCAAACCAAACAATGTTGACTGGAGGCCTAAGTCCGCGATGCGAGTTGCTGAAGGAGATTAAGAAATAGCCGACAGAGCACCAAAGAAGATAGATATCAGTCAACCCGGTCACTGTACTATGCGGCTAAAAGAACAAACGGAATAGACCAATACCACGCTGTTCCTTAGAAAACGCCTGTGGAGCTCCATGAGCAGCTCCTAGGGGCTAGTGAGCCATCAGCACTACGAGAAAGGCTTGGAAAAAGCAAACCCGAGCATATGAACCAAATAAACACATGAGGAAATGTGCAACTGACTCCTAGGATCGTAATACGGTCTTATTAAGTATTGATTGCATTGCAAAAAGGAAAAGAACGTCATCAGCAACATCGCTTGTGGGGAAAACTCTCACTACGTGCGCAATACCAGAATACAGAACATTAATCCCCTCACCTTTGCCCGCGATAAATTCGCAAATAAAAAGGTCCTGAAGAAGGTGGCAAGAAAAGAAATTAGATCCACCGAAACGTGCGTCGACCAAGACAGAGTGTCACACCCTAGTAATTGGCACCATAATCTAAGGGTTGAGTAATTAGCCCAGCTCTGGCTAGTCCAGCAACATCGATGGTGTACATCTGGGGTGGAGTGTTAATGTGTTGTATGATAGTGAAATGCATGTGGTATGAACAGAGGAGTGATTGCTGTGGGGATTTCTCTCAAAATTACAGGAGAGAGGTTGTTTTTTTATAATGAGTATTAGCTTATATCTTCAAATACATTGTTGAGAATATGAAATAAGCACAGTAATTGAATATATTATTGTACAAGGCGTGTTTAGGAATAAGATGATATTTGTAAATAATGTATGTAAATGAAAAAATGTATATGAGCAAGGAAATATCATAAAAATAATTTATATAAAAAACAAAAAATAAATATATGAGTTGAAATGCTTAAACACAATTGATTGTCTCTTTTTCATGTGAACCCACAAGAAATTAATTGTTAAGTAAAAGAAATAGAGGTCAAGAG
Source organism: Triturus cristatus (assembly GCF_964204655.1). NCBI lineage: Eukaryota > Metazoa > Chordata > Amphibia > Caudata > Salamandridae > Triturus > Triturus cristatus. Next base: position 288,090,449 of record NC_140580.1, read on the forward strand.
GGATACTTATCAGTTTTTGTTCACAGTGTCTTTTTTCCCCTGATCCCTGACCTAAAATAGTACTTTTAGGGGGTACCTTTTCCTAATCAAACCAAACAATGTAGGCACTGCAGTAGGAGGAATCAAAGAAGGGAAGGGAGAAAACAGAAAAGGTGTATACAAGGAGCAAAAGGTGGGTGATACCTATAAATCAGAGAGCCAAGCAACAAAGCAGTTGTGGGGAAACTGACCTCTGCCTCTGATAGCCCTTAAACTTCCATGGAAGCTCCCACCTTGCTTCAAGGCTTCCTTTAGATTGGTCTCTTAGGGGTCTATTACGAGTCTGGCAATCTACGGGCCACCAGACTTGTGGGGGTCTCCCGACCTCCCTATTGTGATTAGGGTGGGCTGACCACTATTGCCTCACCACTGCTGCCAGGGAACCACTGTTCCCTGGGAGTGTTACGGTAGTCAGGAGGCTGCATATTACAAGTTTCCTCTCCGTCAGCAGTGTAATGGAGGTTCCTACTCCATGAACACCGTGGCAGAGAGAAAACAAAGGGGACCCTGCAGGGCCCCCGTACCTCCTCTGCATGAGGATGCACGCAGGGGGGCACTATATGAGTCCCCCAGTGTGCATGCACCCAAGTTCCTGTATGGCATGGACCTTTCAGTCCATTCGATGCAGGAACTGTTTTTGGCATTCCCATTGCTGTGCCAATTTTTATGAGGCACTGCTGTTGGAATGACAAAAGCCAGCGCGCCAGACAGGTTGAAACTCGTAATCTGGCGGGGGGTCTGATCAAGGCTTTGGCTGTGCAGCGGCGGGCCGGCGGAACTGGCACACCGCCAAAGTCGTAATCAGGCCCTTAGTATCCTTGATCTGGAAGTCTCACTTAATAACTTTGTGCCACAGGTGCCACTGGCCACCACCCCAAATCCATCAATCACATTTCTGTCTTTTCTTTCCCTGCCCTGTTTTTTTTCCACACTTGTTGGTCTTGTGTCTCAGCATACCACTGATCCTGACACCTGAGTGCTGCAAGCTTCCTGTTGTCTTTAAGTCATCACTAATTCAGTTCTTCTACCCAGTCTGAAGCCATCTGGATAGGCTTATGATAAGTCATTGACTTTGGAGCTTTTGTATTTGAATAAAGACAATATTTTCCACCAGCTTAGACCAGTTTACACCAGTATGGAAGCATAGATGTAAGTCTAAAATTATTTAGGTTTAATTGATCCACCTAAGGCTACTATGAATTGGATCCAACAATGGCTTTTTCAATTGAAGCCATCATTGGATCCACAATAGCAGTTTTCCCAATCTTCTATGAGGCAGAAGAACCTTTAAAACTAGTCAAAATCTCATCAAGTAACAAAAAGCTGAAAACACACAACTACCCCAGGGGACCAAGATCCACTAAACGTGATGGATGGCTATTTCAAAACAATTCCATCGCAGAGGCTTTAACAACAGTGAAAAAGGTGATACCCTCAGGAATACAGGAATACTTAGCACAAGATGAACATAGGACCCACTCAAAGGCAGAGTGGAAATAGTATCTACTATAATAAAGTTATATTCTGGGCTAGAGAGGTAATAAATTTGTCTCAATCTCATTTTCCCAGAATCTTTTAAAATAGTATCCGCGAAGGTAATTTGATGAGTGGTCTAATGATCATTCAGATTCCAAAATGAACCTTGCATCTATCACCACAAAATATCATTGGACCCGAGTTAAAATCACACTCAGCAAAGCTGTGGAAGTACATGATAAAGTAAGTAAAAGAAGAAATAAAAGAAGCACAATCAGAGCCTTTAAGCAACCCTGCGTTCTGTAGGTGTCGCAATCTATTTTTGGTAGGTGTGCAGACCCCTCCAGAATATCTCAGCCTTCCATCAAACCAGCTACAGCAAATCAGCGTAACCATCAAGGGGCCGATTCCGATAGCCGGTCGGACAGCTGTCCGCAGCCTTACCGTGCGACCGACACGTACCCGGAGCCGGTCCGTCCTGTAGAGTAAGTACGATGCGCATAACTGCCAAAAACACGACCGACACGTAGGCTGTGATTCAAGCTCCATTCTCCGTCTGAGCCGTAACTCCTAACGCTGAACCGAGTCACCTGGAAGCAGTATCCATAGCAGTTTCCGGCATGACAAGTACGATGTGTGCTTCCTACGCGCCGGGTGGGTCGCCACATACGGGACGTCACAGCATCCGGAAAACAAGCATATCAGCTACGATTCGCGCCACAGCTCAATACACGGCTACGAGACGGACCAGCTTGCAGCAGGTACGAGACGGAGCAACAAGCAGCGTGTACGACACAAACACATCATGAATGCCATCGCGCAGGTCATACCAGTACTCTACCTCTATGACCGGCTCAGGAACCGATGCCGACAGCGCAGGCGGTACGTCAGACACCTACCACATAAACAAACGACACGTACCCGCAAAATGGCACACACACACAGGGGATCCACACCCTGGCCACTAACAACAGCCCACCATAGGGGTTGCATGGCCAGCACCACTAACACCCCCACCCATAGGGCTTATGTTGCCCATCACCCCTGCCACCCACACCCATAGGGGAACTGTTGCCCATCACTACTGCCACCCCCAGCCATAGGGCTTATGTTGCCCATCACTATTGCCACCCCCAGCCATAGTGCTTATGTTGCCCATCACTACTGCCACCCACAGCCATAGGGCTTATGTTGCCCATCACTACTGCCACCCCCAGTCATAGGGCCTATGTTGCCCATCACCCCTGCCACCCACACCCATAGGGGACCTGTTGCCCATCACTACTGCCACTCCCACCCATAGGGCTTATGTTGCCCATCACTACTGTCACCCCAGCCGTAGGGCCTATGTTGCCCATCACCCCTGCCACCCACACCCATAGGGGACCTGTTGCCCAACACTACTGCCACCCCCAGCCATAGGACTTATGTTGCCCATCACCCCTGCCACCCCCACTCACAGGGGACCTGTTGCCCATCACCCCTGCCACCACCCCCCATAGGGCTTATGTTGCGCATCACCCCTGCCACCCCCAGCCATAGGGCTTATGTTACCCATCACTACTGCCACCCCCAGCTATAGGGCTTATGTTGCCCATCACTACTGCCACCCTCACCCATAGGGCTTATGTTGCCCATCACTACTGCCATCCCTAGCCACAGGGCCTATGTTGCCCATCACCCCTGCCACCCACACCCATAGGGGACCTGTTGCCCATCACTACTGCTACCCCCAGCCATAGGGCTTATGTTGCCCATCACCCCTGCCACCCCCACTCACAGGGGACCTGTTGCCCATCGTTACTGCCACACCCAGAGCCATAGGGCTTATGTTGCCCATCACTACTGCCACCCCCACCTATAGGGCTTATGGTGCCCATCACTACTGCCATCCCCAGCCATAGGGCTTATGTTGCCCACCACCCCTGCCACCCACACCCATAGGGGACCTGTTGCCCATCACTACTGCCACCCCCAGCCATAGGGCTTATGTTGCCCATCACTACTGCCACCCCCACCCATAGGATGGGTGATGCGCAACACATCCAGCATACTCCAACATCAGGTATGTCAGCAAAATACATCCCCCCTAACATCATGTCAACAGTGTGTAGTCTGTGACAAATGCCCACAACATTGATTATGGCTATGAACATTCAATGTAAGTAACAGCACATGTGTGACCAACACTTGAGTGTGACATACACAAGGCAAGCATCACCATAGCACTGTGAACAATGTACAAAGAACACCCCCTCACTGTGTAGAACAGAAGTTAAGTGTGGGCTTCCAAAATGCAGCAGATGTTGAGCATTGTGGTGATGGGGACTAAACCCCCCCTCATCACAGTGACCAAAAGGTAAGTGTCATCATGTTCAAAGCTGCAAATAACAAACAGCATGTATGATCCCTGCTCCCAACACATTAAACACTTCTGGGGCAAACTAGTGGTTGTGTCCCATACACACAGAGATGTGGTGAGGCTCTCGGCCATGTGCAGACAAGCACCACACATGGGGGCTGACAATGCATACAGTGTACAATAACACAAGAGCGGAAGTGACCATCACCAAGCATGCACACATCTCGAAAATAGACACACCAATCAAAACAACATGTGTAGACTGTAGGTTGTCAGCTCACAAACTCACATTCCATGCCAGCAATGGCACCTAACAACCAGGATGAATGTGCACAATGATGTGATATGACTCACAGGGACAGCAGGCAAAGTCACAGAAACAGCATCCAGACAAAGGCCCACAACAGCAATACCAATGCACTGGTGCAGATGCATAAACACAAACAGGCAAACTCACACTGCACATCTGACACAGCATGTGTGTGTGTGTGTGTCACAGTATCCACAGGCAACTACACAACACATGAGGGGGGCAGAACCACAGTGACACAGATGTGGGCACAGTGCCATACAAAAGTAAACCATCATTGGGACACCCTCAGTGGGCAATCAGGCATTGGGAAATGAGAGGGAGCACAACAGACACATGTGACACAGGCTGGAATGTAAACCAACTAACACAGCAAGAGACTGACACACAAACGTACATCACACATACACAAACACAAATCACTCAGCATGGCCCCTCATCCATGGACAAACGGGAGCTAGGGGACCATCCATGCAAACATTCACATCAGTCCACCCTCAACACCACACACCCTGAACTGCAACAATGTGTATCTGTGAAGCCCACATGGACAGGTGACATTGCACATGCACCAATGAGAAACACAGGAATGCTGGGAGGAACTAAGGTGCACAGCCACATCACACAAGGACAGTTTACAACCCTGGGGAATGACAGACATACTGCACAGTATGCAGTACATGGCCATGACCTCAAAGCTCATGTAACCTTCAGAATCCCTGCCACAGTCCCAGGACAATGCAGAAGCCAAGGAGAACCACACAGCACACATGCTGACACCTGCCAGCATCGCAGCCATGAACCCGACAAGTGGGAGCAGTCACACACACATACAAATGTCTCAATCACTGAAAACTACCACCTAGGGACAACTACATGAGTTAGCAAATAAACAGGTGCCTTGAGAAACCTTGACTGTGTCCCATCTGTGTCTGACAACATCATTACCACTCAGAACTGACAAATCCCAATGATGATACATCAATTAACAGTAGTGTGTCATGCACCCACACATCTGGTAGTCCATTGGAAAAGTAGTGGGATGAACCCAGTACCACTCAGCAAGCATCAACAACAGGAACATATCAAGGGAACACTGTCTGCTTATGAACAGGGATGTGGACACACACGCATGCTCATACAACACACAACATGGGCCCAGGCCATGTCACGGGACAATACACTTACTTGAGGGGGCACAACTCCTGTGGCAGCCCACCTGTGCCAAACATATTCACCGCAAGTCTCACTCATGTCTGCAGAACACTTGGTCAGTCAGCCATCAGTTACCACACAATGAAGACTCTGGTCACAACAGCCTGGGTACGTGAGTCTCCCCTAAGTCATCTGCACATACCCAAAACATATGTCTAGCAAGTTGCACAGAGGACCCAGCTGCTCCTATACCAATGATGCCCACACCTGTAGGTCCAGTGTTGATGAGCACAAAGTCTGTGGAAATTACAAATTGGACAATGGGAAACACATCATATGTGCATGGGTGCAAGCCAGAATTGTGACCATGCAAATGAAAGGCTCACAGAGAGATGTCCACAAATAGTTGATCCTGACACACCCAGGTAGCTGCAAAGGATGACATGGATACCCACCAGAATAGGATACATATCTCATGGGCCACAGGGAGTACCTCACAGCAACACATCAGTATTCAACATTGTAAACAAAGCATCACAGGTGCAAGGGCATGTTAAACATCATCAACATAATGTACAGCTAAATCAAGTTCACAGGGATAAAGAAAAAAGCTTTATTCAGCATATTAAAAGTTAAACGTCTGTTCAAACAAAAGGCCAATGGCCAGTCCATGTCCAAATGCCAAGGAGTGAAGTAGAGTGACAACTGTCACACCTTGCTTGCCTGCTCTGCTAAGGAACGGGGTCATCCCCTCGGAGGGGCATACCTGGGGGCAGGCCAGGCACCGCAGGGACAGGATCAGGGCGCAGCAGAAGGAGGCAGTGAAGGGGTGGTGGATGCAGGCGAGACACTTGCAACTGCAGTGGAGCTGACTGAAGTAGTGGGTGCTGTCACAACTGTGGGGCACAAGTCAGATGGGGTGGGTTTTAGCACAACTCCAGTGGGCAGGTCAGATGGAGTGGATTGGCTCACCACTGCAGTGCCCTAGTCAGACGGGGTGGTCGTGGACTCCAATGCAGTGCCTACATCCATGGGAGTGGAATGGGGGGCAGGTGAGGTCGGCAGGGCGGGGGGGGAGACACGGTCCCCACATCAGGGGCACTAACCGTCTGACCAGGTGTGGAGGAGCAAGTGCTAAAGGGGATGACCTTAGCATTTTGGGGATGGTGTATCCGTGGGTGGGGGAACCTGGGGCAGGGAGTGGCGGGGGAACCTCTGGAGTGGTGGCCTGGGGGATGGAGGACGGAGACTTTGCCTTGGAGCTGCGTGGTGGCGGGGGAGTCTTGCTCTTCTGGCACCGGGGGGACTTGTGGGTGGGGGTCTCTGTCTGACTGCACCTGGGGGAGGGTGTCCGGGTATGAGGGGCACTCCCCTCTGTGTGTGGGGACTTCCTCTTCCCCTTGCAATCAGGATCTGCTGGGTCGGTGGGGAAGAGGCCAAGGTCACAGAGGAAGAGCTTCTGGGGAGATGGGGTTGCAGGTGAGGCAAGGGAAGGGGGCTGGGAAGGAGAGGTCTTGGAGGACTGCGGAGTGGTTGTGGATGACTGTGTGTGTGTCTGCAAACCAGCCCCTGTGAGTGTGGTATCTGTCCCCTGCGCTTGCTTGTGTGCACGTCTAGACCTTGGTTTGGGGATTTTTGTGCTTGGGACAGCTAGGGTGCTAGGAATCGTGGGTGGTGCAGGGGTAGGAGGTGTGCGGGACTGTTGGAGGAGGGACACTGCTGCCATCAGGGAGGAGGCCACAGACTGATTGGTCCTCTGTAGGGCAGACATGCCCGAGGAAATGCCCTCCATGAATGACACCAGTTGTGTCAACAGACATGTGTGTGCATGGAGGACCTTCAGCATCGACGTCTGCCCTACATGGATCTGTGTATGTAAGTCCACAGACTCCTCACTCAGGGCAGCAGGGGACACAGGCGCAGGGGGTGCGGTGTCTGGCACAAAGGAGACATGCTCACGAACACAGGAGCCCACAGGGACCTCTGGGATGGGAGCTGAGGGGAGGGTGGTGGTGGCAGGGACAGCCTCACTAGCTGGGGTTTGCTGGCTGTTGACACCCGCCTCCACAAGGGAGTCATCCGCAGAGCTGCTGTGGCTCTCAGCTGAGGGGGATGGTGCTGACGACTCCTCTGTGTGGCTCCACTCGCCCTCCGTGCAACTGGGTCCACCCGACACCTCTCCTTCTGTACCTGTAAGGCTCTGTGGCTCCTCCTGGTCCGTGGAGCTGTCCCCTCCTGTGGCCATGGATGTATCTGGATAGGAATAGGAAGTAAGAGAACAACATCAGTCACCTGCACTGACTGCACACACCACAGTGAGTACATCACATCACAGGGCAAGCCCTGGCATCATCAGCTGAACACAGCTCAAAGTGCCAACACTATTTAGAATAAGACAATTGTCATTCTCAACATCAACCATGGTACACATATCCCTCCTTGACTTTCACACATATATCCGCTGCATGTTGGATGCTAACACCCCAATATGCCAACATGCACCACCCACACATTAGTTGTACATGCAAGTGAACATGTAGGAGTATGCCACTATACACACAGCACATCTCTTGCTACTGACTCAGTACAGGTGTCCGGATGAAGGGATGGGCAGAGACTCATTTCACATGCTTGTGATGCATGCCAGCAACACACACTATGATGTACTCATGTCCTGATGGGCAATGCCACAATGGGGGTGCATGGTGCACACTTGAACACAATGCAGGATCACTCATAGCAAGTTCAATGCCATGGCACCGGGATGCCCTGAAAATCAGTCAACACTGTCTCCTGTCACAAGGGCAGGGCATCCAGACAACAACAATATGCACTGACTCACAATCTTAGCTCAGGGGTAAAGCTAACTCTGCAGATGACCGGCGCACTTGCCCATCCCATGCAAACACATATCCACGACCTAGAAGACCCCACATCATGCAAATCATACATATGAGTCTCTGCAAACACAAATCCCTGTACATTAACACATCACAGTCTGCCATGCATGTAACCCAGCTGCATGAAGGACACAGTTGCATACACCATTGTGCCCTGTCAGATGATCACACACCTATATGTCACACAGGTCTTGTCTCTCACAGTCACATCTCAGATGTCATGCTGACCCTCTGAATCATGGACACCCCAGTTGTACATCACAACAAGCCACACCCTAATGACACAGAGGTAGACACCTGAGGGCACATGTCACTAAGCACAACCTGCAATTTCATACACAGGAGTGGGATTACAGCATGTTTCAAAATGCCCTTGAGGAGGCATGACTGGCCAGGTCTACGTGAAACAGTGTTTGGCCCTGAACAGTAGTCAGGTGGCTAAGAAAGTGTGACATACTTGATATACATACTCCTGAGGCCCCAAAATTGGAGTCCCCTGGTGCATGGGTTTGATTGGAATACCCCAGCCACATGTTGCGAGTCAGACCAGCAATTGGAACACATCTCAAGGGCACACACAGATCACATGTAAGATCTCAGGCATTGTGTAAAAAATTGACCCACACATGAAACACAAAACAGAGTCACAGGAACAGATGCTGACCGGTAGCTGAAGCATAGCTGACTGCAGGGACACAGTGCCCTAGTGACACAAGCAACAGACTGGAGGGTGCATCACACAATTGAGGGACCTGAATATTGGACTACAAGACCTACGTAATGTGGAAGTGTGACCAGGCCAAAAGACTACTATTAGCATGTCAGACATAGTACACAGATTAGGCATGGACTTACCCCCTTCCTGCTGCTGTCTGGCCTTCAGCTGCCTAGCCAGGTCCGGGAAGACCACCGCCAGTATCCGGAGCTTGTGGGGAGTCAGGGTCCAGTGTCCGCCCCTCCTGCATGAAGGTGACAGCTTCAGCTGGAGTCTAGATATCCTCCAGATCCAGCCCCGAAGGTCCTGCCACCTCTTCTGGCAGTTGCGGATCCGTCGCTTGTAGACCCCCACCGAACGGACAGCCCGGGCGATGGTCAGCCAGATCTCCTGCTTCTGGTGGGCATCAACCTGTGAGGATGACAAAATGAAAAGTACATTAACACACATGCCCCAGATTTGTGCAGCACACATTTGGATATACATGTCATCATCACAAAGGGAAATGAATTACACAGGCAGTGCAACCGTGGGGAAGGAAAAATCACCTGCATGTCTGACATGTTAACAATGCCTGGATAGTTTAAGCTTGCAATAATGCACTTTAGCAGCAGGAAACCCATTCATTACATGTAGCTACACACTTTGGGGGTTGAAAGTAGTCAGTGAGAATGCTTGCCACTGGTGTACACACTGCTAGTACTGCTAGTCAGACAACATGCATAATTAGGAAGTCAGTGGACTGCACACTCACCTGCTCCCCTGGTTTCCCATAGAGCTTGCTGTACTGTGGAAGGAGCCCGTACTGTGGAAGGAGCCCGTACTGTGGAAGGAGCCCGTCCAGCAGGGCCTGGTTCTCCTCCTTAGTGAAGGCTGGGGCCCTCTCCAGAGTACGTGCCATAGCAGGAGCAAGAGGATCCAGAGACAGCGACAGTGGTAGCAGGGATGTGGTCTAGGAGCATGTAGTGCAGGCGAATGAGCTCCCTGGGGGCCAGCCAGCCTTATATCTGTGCTGCAGAGGCAGAATCTGTGCCATGTGTCCCAAGTGATAGGTCCAACACGGTTGCATTCTATGAATCTGGCCAATCCATTTAAAAGTACGACTAGTACACGCCTTCCGCATCGTTCAAATCTTCACCTTCATGGAACACTTGAAATTGCGACATTGTTGTAGGCATCCAACTGAATTTCCAGTGCACAACTCGTACAAGTTTTGAATCCGCATCCGTCTCCATGACAGTCCGGAGCCAATGGGTACGCCCAGCTCATTCAACTGACTGCACAATGCGTATTTTGAATATACACATGCACCCGTCTCCATACGAATCAATGGCCAAGGCGTACGCCTGTCTCAGACCATGCCTGTCCGACGCGCATGCATGATAGTCACCCGCGTCGAATCTCATTACATTCAATGACAAAGCGTACGCACTGCTCGGACATGACCCGTGAAATGCGTACGCATTGTCACCCGCGTCGGTCCTCATTGCATTCAATGACAAAGCGTACGCACAGCTCGGACATGACCCGTGCAATGTGTACGCAGTGTCACCCGCGTCGGTCCTCATTGCATTCAATGATAAAGCGTACGCACGGCTCGGACATGACCCGTGCAATGCGTACGCAGTGACCCGTGCAATGCGTACGCAGTGTCACCCGCGTCGATCCTCATTGCATTCAATGACAAAGCGTACGCACGGCTCGGACATGACCCGTGCAATGCGTACGCATTGTCACCTGCGTCGGACATCATTGCATTTAATGGCAAAGCGTACGCACGGCTTGGTCATGAGCCGTACAATGCGTACGCATTGTCACCCGCGTCGGACCTCATTGGTGTGACTATTATACGGATGCAACACACATTTACTGGACAGGGACACCTGTGCACACCTATTACACTACAGCATTGGCCACACAGTGTCCCATGGCATGTAAGGCTGCATTCCCTGGGTGTTTGGGGGGCCACATATGGTTTGTTGGGTGGCACTTTGTGCAGCCACTCCTAGGCTGTGCACGTGTACATGGGGGCAGAATCCTTTGTGTGTTGTGCACATTACCACTGTGATGTGCAATTGTACAGTAATGGGCATGAGTCACAGACACAGTTTCAGGTTGGATATGTTTAGGACATGTCACATACACCCTGAGTCCTGGGGGTGATGGCATGTATGTCACAGTGAGACCTGTAGCCACAATACTGATGTGCACCCACAGTCTGTGTGCATGTTGTGTCTCAGATGTGTCTGGTCAAATCTGCCCAATGGGTGACAGTCTCCACATCCATGTGGTATATGCATCAACCTTGATGGGGTGTGTGTCTAAGAGACGTACATGTAGGAACGGCAGGAACAACAGTGGCCACTACCTGTGGGACTTACGCTTGCCTTGTGGTCTGTACGTGCTACGCCATGTCCATTGCTGTGTCGATGTGGCAATACAGGGACCCTGGGTTTCTGCATGGCAAAGATCTGTGATGCCTGGGAGACATCAGGCTTCACTTGTCACTGTGGTGTGTGTTTGGAACGTTGTAGCAGTACATAGGTTGGGTGACACAGCCAGATGATTGGCCATTGTACTACATGGGACTCATGTGGACATGTGGAACTGAGATGTGAGGTGGTGGGCATGTAGGTGACATATGTGTCCATGCCCAACAGCACACACCTCAGTACATTGTCTAATGTCATGATCTGGCATGTGATATTGATCCTGGTCGTGGCCACATGGGTGGATGAACTGACAATCTTCCTTTGTGCATCTCTGTACTGCAGGGCACCAGCTGTCCATCGACCGTTCCCAGACCTTGCAACCATGCAGGAACTCGACTGCATCAGACAGTACCGCTTCACCATGCCACTGATTGAGGAGTTGGCGCAGCAGTTGGCGCCACATCTGCTACCTGGCCGGACATACCCTACAGCACTGACCCCAGAGGTGAAGGTGATGGCCGCCCTGCACTTCTTTGCTACTAGTATCTTCCAGTACACTGTGGCTACTGCTGGTGCGATGTCGCAAACGATGTTTAGTCGGGTGCTACGCGATGTCTTGGAGGGGATGTTGCATTTCCTAGACATGTATATCAAGTTCCCGAGCCCAGCTGAACTCCCTGAAATAAAGGATGCCTTTTATACACTGGGTAGGATGCCGAACGTCATCAGATCTATTGATGGGACACATGTGGCCCTGATACCACCACAGGTACATGAGCAGGCATACAGTAACAGGAAGCACTACCACTCCATCAATGCTCTGGTGGTATTTCTTGCTGACATGTCGATCACACGTGTGTGCACGGTTCCCTGGTTCTGCGCACGATGCCTACATTATGAGGAGTAGTCGCATTGCAACGCTGATGTCACAGATGCCAGCTTAGCATGCCTGGCTTGTCGGTGTGTACTGACTGTTTCTCATTGTGTATGTTTGTCAATGTTGTATTCCACACTCCTACAAAACTCAGCTACTTGTTAATTTTTGTGTGTGTAGGTGAATCCGGATACCACAACATGCCGTGGTTGCTGACACCCCTCAGGAACCCTGTGACACCAGCCGAGCTGCGCTACAGTGAGGCACATGGTCGGAGCAGGAGGGTGATTGAGCAGACATTCGGCCTTCTGAAAAGCCGCTTTCGATGCCTGGATAAGACCGGAGGGGCCTTCCCATATGAGCCTGCAAAGGTGTGCAAAATAATCCTTGTATGCTGCATGCTACACAACATGGCAGTGCGGAAGGAGGTGCCTCTCATCCAGGATGACGATGACCAACCTCCGGCACCTGTGGAGGAACCCGGCCTGGGCCAAGATGTCAGTGATGATGAGGATGAGGGTGACGTCCGCTCACAGCTCATCAACAACTTCTTCACCTGAATGTGAGTTCCAAGGGTTGTTATGTGAATGTATGGAGGTAGCCTGGAATGTGTTGTGGCAGCTCTGTTGCTGTCTGAGTGTGTCTGTGTGCCACTTGACTAGATGCGTGGAGTGATGTGTCCATTCTTGTGGTGTGTACTCCACAATAGGGTAGTACTGCTAACTAGTTTTTGTGTAGGTGTCATGCAACATGTTTTGTGCATGTGTATTGCAGTTCTCTCCTGTTCTTCTGTGCTTTTGACTGTGTCTTGTGTCTGTCCTTCCCAGGGTACTTCCCCTGTTGTTTGGTGAACACTGACCCCCAACACCACCCAGTGTGGAAGTTGACAATTCCCATCAACTGATGTACCACACATCCCTGGACTTCCATTCTCCAACACATTGTGAGTGTGTGCCCACTGTTATGTAGAATTACCATGCAACTATTGTGGAATAAACGTTTTGCTGATGTGTAATGAACCTGTGCTACGCTTTCTTATGGGCGTTGTCTGTCTTCCCACATCTGAGTGACATCTGCTTACCTCACCTGTGGACTTGTTACCACTGACTGGGGTTGGTGTTGTGTCTGTGCATGCCACTGTGTTTCAGGTCAACATCATTGTGTGTGATGAGTAACATGGCCGTGGTGAGTATGTGTTGTGTTGCCATAGTGGTGTGTCTCCCTCACATGTGTCACATCACCATGACTCACCTTACGTTGGTCACATTGTTGCAGTATTTGGCATGCACTGTGTTGTGTAGCCGATCGACATCTCCCTGAACATGACAAGTTGGAATCACAACAGAGGCAAGTATGGTGTACTGGTGAGTTTATTTTCAAACATGTGTGCGGGAAGAGCACAGGATGGTGGGTGCTGTACATTGGTTTGGGAATCCAAAGTTCACATTAGAGTTGGAAGTGCTGGTAGATGAAATGTCCAGAGTAAAGTCCACAGTCATCTGCTACATTGGCCCAACATGAACCCTCCATGTCATGTGGGCGAGTTGTGTGCGATTGGACACGGTGAACGGGTTGCGCATTGTCCAGAACAGGTTTAGAGGCCCTGGGGGATGTGCTGGGTCATCTACCTCTCACATGTCCTTCTTCGGATGACCCCTCTTCTTCCGGGGGGTGGGATCCTCATGTGCAGGCCTCTGCAGTGCAGGGGACTCTCCGCCAGAGTCCTCCTCCCTCCCTGTGGCACTGGCAGATGGTGTTGTGACAAATGTTGTGGCCACACAGGGAGGTGTGGACAGGTTGGTGTTGATCTGGCGGAGGCATTGGAGTATGTCCCGATACACCGCATTAATGTCATCCCACTTGGCCTCCATGCAGGCATGGTGGGTGGCCTGTTCGTGTTGCATGTCCTTGAGGTTTCCCACTACCTGGCCAAATCCTCCGGTGCTATCCTGGTACGCATCTAAGATGCGTGCCAGGTGGGGGTAATCATGCAGCCCAGACCCCTCTGCAAGGCACGCCCTGTGCCTCCCACCCCTCCCAGCACCCCTATCCACACGGGCAGGACCAGTGGCGTGCCGCACAGGTGACACTGGGACCCCTTGGGTGGTGTTGCTGGTGGTGTTAGCTGTAACTTCCGGGGGGTCCTGTGTCCCTGTGCTGTGGGTGTTGATTGGCCTTGGTCTGTCCGTGTTGGTGGGGGTGCCCTGTTGGTGTTCAGATGCTCGAGGCGTGGGTACAGGGGATGCAGATGATGATGCTGATGGTGCTGCATGATGGCTCACACCGGAGGGGCCAGGTGGGTCGTCGTCATCCAAAGAGGACAGAGAGAGAGTCAGACCAGAGAGCTCAGTGTCCGCCAGAGTCTGGGACTGGGTATCCTCATCATTTGGTGCTGGGTGCCCAGCACCACCTGTGTTTGGAAGAGACACACAATGTGAGTTATGTTTCTACATGCATCGATGGTTCACAAACATGACATTTTCTACTTTTCGAACAGATGCCTGCCTGTACACTGCTTTTTCCCAGCTTGTCACGGACAAAGTTTGATATTGTTGTTGGCCATTTCCCAGCATGGCCTTGTGCTCCCCACTACAGAGCCCAGTGTCAGACATCTTGGCTGTCCCTTCCCACTCCCTGTGAGGCGAGTATGGTTCAGTTTGATCTTCCTGGGCCATGTGGGTGGGTGTAGATTGTCTGTGACTGCGACTCCCATCATACTCTAGACTACACTCCCTTCCCAGCATGCCCATGCTTCCTCCCTCTTGACTCTGCTTCTCTGTGAGGGGTTGTGACAGCAATGGCAAGATGGCTTACTGTGAAATCCTGGTGTTTGTTTGGCTACAAGTCCCAAGTGAGCCCCTGTGCTTCACACAGCAGCACCCAGTACGGGGTATCTTTTGCTGATATTTCAATGAGGTGGGTGTCAATGCATTCTACACGGTGAGTTGTGTGGAGTTTGTGTTGAGGGGGAGGGGTGTTTCCACATGCTGGTAAGTTTGGTCAGGGCTGTCAGTCCTCCTTCCCATCATGAAAAGTGCTTCCATTGTAGGGCAAGCAAGTTGTCTTTCAGGATGTCAGTCAGTGGTGTCCTGCTTCTGATTTGCACACAACCCCGAGCAGGGCATTGTGCTCCCCACAGTAGGACCACCCAGTGTCAGCCATCTTGTCAGTCATTTTCCACTCCCTGTGTTGTGGGCATGTTACAGAGAGGTCTTGATGGGCCAATCAGGAGGAGGAGCATTATCTCTGACTACAGGCCCCATCATGCTTTTGGATACACTCACTTCACCTGCATCCCCACTATTCCTTCCTGACATTTGTGGTGGCAAACTGTCTGGCAGGGTCTATTTGGCTTTGTGCCACTGGCTTGCTCTATTTGTTTGTAGGGTGGTGCATGTCATGACACAGTTCCCAGTCACCATGAGATGGCAGGTACTGTGTTGACTGGCATACACATCTTGGTATGATTATCTATTGTTTGTGTAGCTTTGCTTGCGGTGCATGGTTTCACTGTCCCCTTGCCACACAATCTTGGGTATGTTGTTTGTGTACTCACCAGGCTCTGGGATGTCTGTTAGACCACGGACGCTCTCTGGTGGTAGGATGTCCCGCATCTTCTCCTCCCAGGTCCTGAAGTAGACTGGTTTGGCAGGAGGGCCACCACCGGTGCACTGACTCAGGGCGTGACCTTTTTTGATGAGTTTCTTGACCCTCCTGTGCACGTCATACCACCTGTTCTGGATATCGTCCACAATCCTCGCCCACATCTTGGTTTTCTGTGAGATGGGGGTCCTTTGGACCAATGTACCAAAAAAATGTGGCTCTACTCTGATGATCTCGTCTACCAGCACTTCTATCTCACTATATGTGAACTTTGGATTCTTCTTTGGGGGCATGGTGATGGGTGGTGGTGGTGAGGGATGTGTGTGTGAGGGCGCAAGTGAGGGTGGTTTGGTGTTGGTTTTGCTGGGTGTATGTGTGTGCTTTTGTATGAGGTGCTGATGGTGTGTGGGTTGTGTGATGAGTGAGTTGTGAGTGTGTCTGTGGTTGCTGTGTAATGGTGTTTGCTGCTGGCTGTGTCTCCTGTTTGCAAGTGATGATGGTAGGGATTGTAGTCCTTTATATAGTTGGAGTTGTGGGTGTGTCTTTGTCCCAGTTTTTTTTATTTGATATTTATTGGCTTTGTCATTGCTTGTTTGGTCCTTTTTTTTGTCTTTTTTACTTTGGGTTTTGTAGGCATGAAGGAGACGTTCATGTGACGAAAACGGATGCTGCTGTTGTCTTGTGTGGGCTTCTCCGCCTCGTTCACGCTGCCTATCTTCTGTGTTTGGTACGCGGCGGTCTCTATTGCTTGCGTGCCCGGTTGTCTGTGCGTGTCGGTCATGCGGCTTGGTCTCCGTGCGAGTCGGTCTGGTTTTACACGCATTGCATCATACTGCGCGGATCAGACATCGCGGGTACTGGTCGGTCGGGTTCATTTCGGGTTCGTATCGGTCAGTGAAAATTGCGTCGGTTTTCCGGCCGGATCACTATTGGCTTGGTCGTACGGCTTGTATTCCATACGTGTCGGTTGTAATTCACTCGCGTTGCATCGTACTGCACGGGTCGTACAGCGCTGGTCCGTGTCGGTCGGTATTCGGTCCGGGTCCGTGTTGGTCGGTTCGTTTTGCGGCCGTAATCGGAATCGGCCCCTTGATGATAATAAAATCAAATCGTCTGCGTACAATGCTAACTTTCGTACAAACCCATTTATTTGAAAAGGGATGATCTTCTGGTTTAATCCTATACTCTGGGCTAGTGGTTCTATGTACAAATCAAACAAAATGGGGGAGAGCAGGCAGCCCTGCCTAGTACCGCGCCCTATCTTAACTACAGGGGAAAGATTACTATTAACCAAAATCTGAGCCCGGGGGGACTTATATATTTTTTTCAGCACTTCCCTGAATCTGTCGGCAAAACCAAAGATCTTCAGGACCCTATCCAGGAAGTGCCAGTTCACCCGGTCAAAGGCCTTAGCTGCGTCGACAGTAATGATTGAAAGAGGGAGATCCTGTGACGAAGCCAAGGCAACCGACCCAATTAAGATATGTACCAGATCGGACATCTGCCGCCCCGGTAAAAAACCTTTTTGGTCCATGTGGATTATTGACCCCGCGATCTTACTAAGCCGATTGTTCAAAATTCCAGCAAAGACCTTATAGTCGGCATTTAGTAAAAAAATTGGCCGGTATGACTGGCATTGAGTTGGGGCCATCCCTGGCTTTAAGATCAATGCAATAACTGCCTCACTCCAAGAATCAGGCAGGGGGGATGTACCATCCAAAATGTCATTGTACAATTTCAGCCAAACCGGGATAACCTCCTCCCTCAAAATAGCATAGACCTCTATCGGAATAGCGTCAGGACCTGCCGCTTTCCCTTTCTTCGCTGCATCTAAGATCGTTAATATCTCAGACCCTGTTATTTCTGATGTGAGGATTCCCTGGCTGACCTCAGATGATTTTGGGAGTTGTTTCTCATTAATCCACTCATCAATATGTTCCTCTGCTACCTGAAGAACTTCTTCGTAGAGTTCCAGAAAGAATTGTGCAAAGGCTTGCTCTATACTGCCATTATCCTCTACGATTTGAGCGCCAACTTTGATCTTGGTGATATAGTTATTTGATCTACCAACCCTACTCTTCATAGCAAGGAGTTTACCACACTTCTCCCCCTGTTCAAAGTCCCTCATTTTTCTGGCCTCCCATTTTTGGAGTAAGATCTCCTCAGACATAATTCTAAACTTCAGCTGCAGCTCTTCAACTCTCTTAATTAGGTTATTATTGTCTGTCCCAAGGGAACCACTCACCTTTAAATATGTCTCTGCCGCTGCTATCTGCGCTTCCAGGTCAGCTAGTTCTTTCCTCTCAGCCCTATCCCAACCCACAACCGCTCCTTTTTAGTGTCCCTCTCAACCAGTCCTTAAAGGTGTCCCAGACCACATGTACACTGGCAGACCCCAAATTCTCCCGGAAGAAGCAGGCTGTTTCTGACTTCAGAAAACCAGGAGTTGAGGATTGCAAAATAAATCTTCTATTTAAAGTCCATCTCATGAGGGATGACTCTGGGGGAGTTCTAATTTCAGGGGTACGGCACCATGGTCAGATATATGTATGGGTAGGTATTCTATTGAACTAATTTTATCAAAATCAGAATGCTCCATAAACATGTAGTCTATTCTAGAATAATGAGAGTTCTTCTTGCTATAAAAGGAATATTCCCTTCTCTCTCCCATTTTTTTTTACCGCCATACATCACAGAGGTTAAACTTTTTCAATATGGTCAGGAGATGAGCTTTAACACGCGGGACTGCTACCTGCATTCTAGGGGAAGACCTATCTAATGTATTATTTAGAAGTACATTAAAGTCTTGTAATAACGAGGATACCACGTATAATGGTAAACGTGAAGACATTTATTTAAGTTCAAGTACGATTAGACCGCATCCACAGGACCACACCACGAAGCAGCTGCTGAGATCGCAGTCCTCAGTCCAGTCTGCCTCAACCACCCCAATCTCCTAGGTTACAGAATCATTTCATGAAGTGATTCTATAACCTAGGATACCACATCACCTCCTTACTTATAATAAACAAACAATTTGAATAAAAATAAAAATGCTGTCAAGACGGATGACAATAGAATTTGGAACTTAAACAGAATTTCTAAATGTCCTTATGAGCCTGAAGATGAGGTTAGGTTGAAGGAAAATGTAATTCCTAAAGCTGCCAAAGTAAGAAATGTTCCCATGGCCGTTAGAGATAATATAAAAATAGAATTAGACAAACTTGTTGCCAATGGAATAATTGAAGAAGTGGAAGCTTCTCTATGGGTCTCTCCAGTTGTGATAGCCCGTAAGGCCAGTGGGGAGGCTCGTTTAGACCTCATCCACAGGACCACACCACGAAGCAGCTGCTGAGATCGCAGTCCTCAGTCCAGTCTGCCTCAACCGCCCCAATCTCCTAGGTTACAGAATCACTTCATGAAGTGATTCTATAACCGAGGATACCACAAGTCTCCACCCAAAATCAGAGGTGAATCATAGTCAACTAATGCAAAACAAAGGTTATTCAGGGGCGTTATATCATCCTCATTAGGTCCACAGTAGCTGACTAGTGTATATCTTGTCTCCCGACACTTGATTGCTGCTATAACCCAGCGCCCTCTATCATCAACCTGAAACTTAACTAACTCTACTCCTGAATTTGTTTTGATTATCACTGCAACCCCTTTCGAGGAACATTGCTGATCTGTGGCTATAATCTTATCCACCCATCTTAATTTTCCAAATAGTGCCTTGCATTCTGATTGTAGAAGATGGGTCTCCTGAATCATTAAAATTCTAGCTGGGCTGGTTTTTAGGTACTGAAGAATCAAACGCTGTCTTTCTTTCACCCTCAGCCCATTTACATTCCAGCTTAGCAGAAGAAGGTGCTGTTTCCCTCCGCGTATAGGTCTATCCCCCATCATTATCTTGTCTCCACCCACTGCTGTATCTACTAGAGGCTCTTATGTCACATGAAATAATTGTTACACCTTTTTTTTTCTTTTTTTCCCCAATCCTCCCCACCAACGAACATGAAAAGCATTACAACCCCCACAGCCCCGGCTAAGGCCTGGCGCGAACTCGGTCAGCGAGCGCATAAGTTGCCATTATATGCACCCGGCATGCCACTCCTCCACCACTCAGACCTCGGTCACTAGTGAGGCTGGAATGTGGCAGGCCCACAAATACATGGAGTTGGCCACAATGGCGGATGTGTTCCCGAGTGGCCAGTTCATATCCCCGGACCACATAAGCACCCGAGGCAATGTCTCTGCCATGCACCTCTTTGCCTACACTGGATTACGCTCTGTGATGCGGGCCCTTTACCCCACTTACCCTACGGAGCCTCCGACCCTGGAGGCGCTGCAATTGCTATACACTACTACATCTAGGGTTAAGTTAGTCACCAGACTTTACAAAGCATCACAGAAGGATGTACCACCTGGAGAGTCAACTGCGTTGGCCAGGTGGAATGCCGTACTGCCGGAGCCCCTCGCTGAGAATGATTGGTTAGATAGCTGCCGACTAACGAGTCAACTGATGGCCAATGGTAATCTAAGATTAGTACACTATAAATATCTGCATCAGCTATATTACACACCGGCATAACTTCATCGATACGGGCTGTAGCCGGCGAACACTTGCAAACGCTGTGGTATCCCGGGGGCTGACTTCTATCATCTGGCATGGGCATGTCCCAAAATCAATGAATACTGGAGCTCAATTTCAAGAATTCTTGGTCTGATGGTTGAAGAATCTGTTGAATGTAACCCAAAAGTGTGTGCGCTGGGGGTTGGTGCTAAGGTGAAGCCATCCAACAAAAAATGTGTTTCCATAGCGCTGCTAATGGCTAAGCGTATGATTTCCCTGTACTGGGGAAGTAGGGCTGTACCCACCACTAAGCTATGGTTGCAGGGTCTGACCTACTGCTGGGATCAGTTCACATACTATGCAGAGGAACTGCCCGCCAAGTCCAAGCCGCGGGATATATGGGGACCGCTCACGTCTTATCTGTTGAAAATTACTGACATCTGAGGCCCGAAAGCTGTTCATTCGATTACTTTGCATGTATTCACCCTGCACTGTATTTTATGTGATTGTCATGTCTGTGGTTCCTAACGCCCTGGATGTTGTACCACACCGCACTATGAGTTACGTAATACATGTGTATGTAACATGCATACTCTATCAATGCCACACTTTGAGTGATTGTATACTGTTTGCTACTGTTTTTGTATGGAAAACAAAAAAGCATAAATAAAATAAATTTTAAAAAAAATCTTTTTTTAAAACACAGCTCCCCCACCCACCCGCAGGAACCCTCCTTGATTACCCATTGGCAATAAACTATTGCCTACTGGAGTCGGGGCCCTCCAGCCTCCAAAAACAAAAGATAAAGAAAGTAAGGAAAGTAATATTTAGTAGTGATTAGTGCCAAAAAAAAACCTTGAGCTGAAAGCTATACACTAGGTTAGTTTGAATTAGCTAGCTTTGGTATGTGCCAGGAAACTATCTACTTCCTCTGGAAATCTTAAATTGTACATCTTATTGGCCCATACAACTTTTAGAAAGGCGGGAAATCGCAACTGCACTTGAGCTTCCTGGTCCCTCAATGCATCCATTCTATTGCCCAGTTCCCATCTTCTATCTTCTGTAACCCGGAAAATATCAGACCGAATTCTGAAGTAGACGTCCTGGACCTCAATAGATTTAAGTTTGAGAGCCGTCCCCAATAGTTGCTCCTTTAGCAAATAAGATTGAATGTAAATTAAAAATTTCCTGGGCTTTTTGCGGGCAGGATTCAGTTTAAAGGGATCCCTGTGAATTCTCTGGATTTCAGTTTCCCAAATATTAGAGGTTGCGTTTCTATACCTTCTTTTAGGTCTAAAACCCTAATGTTATTTCTCCTCGCGATGTTTTCAAGCCTCTCTGTTAAATCCCGCTCTTTTTCCTTCAGCCTACGCACTTCATGAGAATTGTCTTTAACCTTCTAGACCCAATTCATCTACTTTGCTCTCAAGGGTCTCCATCCGACGCGTCAACGCTGATAGGTTTTCCTCTAAACTAGTGCAAGTGTCTTGAATCTTCTTTTGATTAGATTCAGAAGTAGAGAAACGAGCCCCAATCTCCACCAATAGCTGCCTTAACATCCCTTGTAGAGAGTCCGGGCTTTGTGCTGCTGAAGTCAGGGGTGTGTCACCTAGCTCATCTAGTTCGATCTGACTGCCACCCTCTACCAAAGAAGCCATAGTAGTCTCACTTAATGGGGTAAATCGGTTAGAAAGAGGAATTGTGGCCATTAACTCCTGGTTCTCATCTGACACTGGCTCCGGCACTGCCTGATTTACAGATTTCCCAGTGTACTGAGTATTAGCCATAAAATATGACCTAAGAGAAGGAGTCACATTAACTAGGTGCTGAGTCTTTTTCTTCCTACTCTTCACAGGAGTGGATTTCCCAGGCTTCCCAGGGATGTTGGATGCCTTCCTTTGCTTAAGGTTTGTTACTGTCGTTATTGAAGTGGCTGAAGCTTGACAGGCTTGCTCGTGTTGTTCAGGAAAGGACTCCCCACCTAAAAGGGTACGTGATCTCAATTTATATCTCTTACCTAGAGACACCTCTGGTTTATTTGACTTGGCCAAGCCTCCCTCAATAGGCTGTACTTCTCTATTTTCAGGCTGACCAGATTGCTGTATCACTAGCTCCATAGGGCAGGGGGCGCTTTCATTCCTTATCTCATTTACCGTGATTAATTCGTCAAAGCGTGTGACATGGCGTTGCACCAAATGCCCTGTTCCTGGAATGTCTCTACACTCATCATCCAGATCCAACTGTGGATGGTTACAGACGGTGGCGATGGAGTCTACACCATAAGGACTCCCCCCTGCTTTGTCTCGATATAGGGGCTAAACAGGGACTAGGACAACTGATCACAGTGAAGCCGGGCACGACGGTGCTCAGCGAGTGGCCCTGCCGCCCTAAGAAGTACGAAGTGTATGTCGCAGTGCATTCAGGGACTGAAAATAAAATAAAAACCAGTCATGCGCAGTGACCCCCCCCTCCTGGCTCTTACCGCGTCTTGCAGAGCAGAACCCAGCTCCAGCGTCGCGATTTTCCACGACCCCACTCCCTCCTGACTCCTGATTCCCCCCGCTGATTACACAAACCGGCAGCCGGGCAGCTGTCTGCAATGCCACCGCGGCTCCTCCCCGCAACAGGGATCGCTCAGAGCAGCCGCCGGGGAACAGGGGAGAGTCAGCTCGCCACGCTTACGGGAAACCCACATGACGAGCTCCCAAGCCGTCAAGCCGTCCCGCCGGCCGCCCAAAGCAGAGCGGACAAGACAACAATAAGGTACGCCAGGCCGAAAACAAGAATCCAGAAAAAAAAGAAGGCTTAGGGGGTTTTGTGGCAAACTTTTGAACACCAGCATCTTATAGCAATCTCATAATGGATGCCGGAGGACGAGCGACCCACGACCTGCTAGCTAGCTGCCCGCCATGTTCCCCGCTGGCCGCCATGTTCCCCTTTTTATTTTTTAAAATAAAAGACATTAGGGTTTTTCTACTATAATTCATTTAGTTTTTCATATTTTTAGTTAACGTATATGTTTACATTTATTTAAACACATATACTTTTTTAAGTAAAATAAAATGTTTTCATTATTATAGTAGGACATTTAGTTTCACCCAATTTAACGCATGTAATGTATTTTTTTTAACATTCTCACATATTTATATATGTAAACATTTTCAAACAAATGGTACATATTCATTTTTCACATATGCATTTGTTACACATGCAAGTTTTCCTTTTACAGGTTAATTATAATTTGTTGTAAATGTTAAATAGTACTATCTTATAATTTTTTATGTTTTTATAGAACTATTATATTATACTTATCATAATCATTTTTATTTGAGTAACACATTTTTAGATAGTTTTTGAACACTTTAATAATATTTTTTATACATTTTTATACATCTTCTGGAAATAGTTCTATTGGTTTCTATGGGGGACAGTCTTGTTTGGTTTTTTTAATGGCAAATTTTTTACAATAAGTGCATTTTGTGGTCAATTCGTGTCATTTTGCATCAGATTTTGTTGCAGTGAGTCACAGTTACCTGCTGCTGGTCAACAGACAAGGTAAGACGTTTTTCAAGTTTTTCTTTTGGATTTTTGGGTCGGGATGTGCGTAGATGTAGTTAAAGTGAGTTATAGTTTTGTTGTTGTAGAAATGTGTGTTATATTGTTTTGTAGTGTTGTACACATCCTACGGATGACTTTCTCTATACAGTGGTGAACAGATAGATGCGATGCACATTACTTACTTAAGTGGTTGGACGAGTGACTTTACTGCAATAGTATCGGGTGGAATTACACTGGCAGAGTTGCAAACCACACAACTCTTGATTTATTTTAGGGAATGAGGATTTCTAATCTGGATGACTGAATTAGTGGACAGTTTCCAGGAATAGGACAGCCCTGACAAAGATGTGAATACAACGAAACACGTGCTGGCTAAACCCAAATTATTAAAGATAATAAAGCATCCATAATTATCAAGATTGAAAAGAAATGCCTGAAGATTAGTTACAAAGATTGTGTTTATACTCTTGCACATACTTAAGGCTGTGTAAATGTTTACCAAAACCTTTGGGTTTAGATGAGGATGTTGGGTGGGCATCCCCCCTTTTTAGCACCACAATATTCAGGGGTTATCCAAAAGGTATGGGGCCTTATTATAAGCTGGGTGGTCTTGGAGCGGGCCGCCACGTCAGCTGCCAAACCCATACTGTGACCACCTGCCGGTTTCCGACTGGAATCCAGGTTGAGTGGTCCTGCGGAGGCTGTCACATGGTGGTGCTAAGCGAAGGCTCATAAGTGAGCCTTAGCATGGAACCGCCATTGGAACGCCATTGCACATTCTTAACGGGATAGATTGTTAAGTCAATGCACTGCAGGCACTGGGGGTGCATGCATACAGGGGGGCACACCATGTGCCCCCTTGCATGCATCCTCTGGCACAGAGGCAGCAGGGGGGCCTGTAGGGCCCCCTTAGTTTCCTCACCGCCAAACTTTTCATGGTGGTTGCATCACCATGAAAACAATGGCAGTGAGGAAACTAGTAATATGCAGCATTTTACCAGACTCACACCTCTGCAAGACCACCAGGGATCACAAATCCCTGGCGGTAGTGCTGGTTCTGTTTCAAAATATGGCAGGTGGACTGCCAGTCTAGTCTAGACTATATCTTAATAAGGCTCATTGTGTTGACAGGCGAGTGAGCTCCCAAAAGCCTAAAATTAATCTTTCACCTGTATTCCTAGGGTATAGTAGACTATCCATGAAGAATACATATGCATCCGTTTAAAGTTTGCTCCCCTCAGCATCTGGGTATTGAAGACCAAACAATCTGACAAGTTCCTCTCAGCTACATCACTGCAACATCCTTCCTCCACTTTTCTTAAGACATGCAAAACATATTTTCAACATCTTTATGACAAATATGAAGCCATCTAACCCAGTCCCCAAGCTTTTTTTTGGTATTTTTATGATTTTATACTACCATCACTCTCTCCCAGGATTCCTCTATCTGAAGTGGGAGGAATTTCTTATGTACACTTTGTATTTGTAACTTTTCAGGGACGTTGAAGACCTGGGCAGAAGAATATCTTGCCTGCCTTCCTTCCGAAGAAACTAGTTCATTATTATTAAACCAATCTCATATTCTCCCCAGATTAAACCTTCCCCATTATGTAACAATTTGCTGCAACCCTAAGGGACATAAGAATTGGAGAGGGAGTGCTCCATAAATTTACGGAATGCAAGATATCTCCATAACTGTTTTTGCTTGTGATTTAAAAATATCACTGTCTTATATCTAACAAGACTGGGGTTTCTCTCATAAAGTTTATATAAAATCTGGATATGGCTGGCCCTCTTTCAACATCTTTTCCATATAAAAGTTGTCTTCCACTGGCGCCTTATATATATATTGAGGATCCTAGAATGAATAAACAAAAAAGCAGGAAAATAATACAGTTCCCAATCTGGAAGTGCCATCCCTCCCTCTTCCCAGAAGATTTAACTTTGATAGGCTTATTCGTAGATCAGCCTTATTCCATATAGACTCAGAAATACTCACATTAAGATTAGAAAAAAACATTAGTTAGGTGAAGTGGTATGGTCATAAATACAAAATTCAATAAGGGCATAATATGCATCTTGAACATTGTGACCCTGCCCATTGTATACTACTACTTCTGCTGCCTGTCTAATTTATCCCTGATCTTCACGATTATGGGGATAGAATTCGATTTATTGAGATCATCCAGATCATTTGTAACCTTAATCCCCAAGTACCTATAGGACTACTACTATAGATCTTCTGATGGTCTTCAGGCACGTTCTTCATGTCAGTGTTGAATAGCAGCATCTCTGTCTTTGCAGTGTTTATTGTATAGCCCACAACAGCTGACAAATTCCCTAAAAGTAAAAGAAAATATTAATAACTGCGGGTCTAGTTGTATATATATATATAAACCAGATTGTCTGCATACTGCTTAAGCTTAGGAGAATCTGGTACTGGAGCTCAAAAGCTTTCCATCCTCCTCAAGGCACATGAAAGGAGTTCAATAAAAGCCCCAAACTGTAAAGGTGACAATGGACACTGTTGCGTAGTGCCCCAAGAGATATTATAGGGATTGAGATTATCCCCTTTAATGCCAATTGCGCCTTGGAGCCCTGACATACACAGGAAATCTCCTTAATAAGGGGTCTAGAGAACTTGTTGTTTCTAAAGTTTAAAAAAAGTCAATTCAACCAAATCAAAAGCTTTTTCAGTCTCCACAAACAAAACTACTGTTGGAATCTGGTTAGTCACATAATAATCCATGGCTTCAATTAGGGAGGGTGTATTTCAGAATAATTGGCTTATAGGCATAAACCCATTTTGATCTACTGCCACTAGATTAGCTATTACCTCTGATATTCTCCTAGAAAGGCTCTTCATGAAAATCTTGTAATCTGCGTTAATTGACGTGATGGGGAAGTAATAATGCCCCTGCCAGGGGTTCTTTTCCTTTTTTGGGAAAGTAAATTAAAATTCCTTTCCTAAATGAAGGGTTATAGCCCCCCCTTTAAGAGTATAGTTAAACAGCTCTGTAAGCAGACTAAGGGGTCTATTAGGATGGCGGTCGAAAAATCACCCCGACTGCCATGGTAGCGGGAAAAGACCGCCCGCCAGGAACGCGGCATAACCGCCGGTCTAATTAGTATGCTCCGCAGTTGAAATCCGACTGCGGTGGTACGATCGCGGCCTTTAACATTGCAGCGGTTGGTGTTGCCAGCAGCACCGCCACAATGTCAAAAGGAGCATGTCCTGCATATGCCTGCACTGTGTGGCAGGCACTGCACAGTGCCTGTCACCTGGTACAGGAACATGTGCACCCACACCCCCAATACATTGGGGGCCCGCAATGGGCCCCCGAAGACACTCTCCGCATGCCTATGCATGGCGGTTCCACCGCAGCGGAAAGGCTGGCTACCACTGGCATCATAATCATGCCGGCAGAGCCTGGCCCTGCACAGGCCCCATTTTAGCGGTCCAGCTCCACCTGCCAGGCATGCTTGTAGACTGCTACCAGCGGAAAAGCGGCGGGCAAAATTCTCACCGCCGCGGTCATCACCGCCATGCTAATATGGCCGGCGGTTTTCCGGGTTGCGATCGCGGACGGATGTCTGTCGCTGGCCCGGCGGTTGACACCGCCGGCCCGGAGGCAGCCATCCATCCGCTATCCTAATAGACCCCTAAGTATTTAGTCATCAATGAATACCATTTGGAGGGGTAACCATCCTCCTCTGGAACTTTACATCTTGGTAGTACCCTTACCACCTTCTCTATTGCTATAGAGCAAATTAGATCACACGCTGCTTCCATTGCTAAAGTGGGAATTTTAGCCAAGTTCCGAAATTTTACAATATCTTCACCCAAAGGGTAAATACCTTCCTCATAAATTCTAAGAAAGTATACAACAGAAAATAGACTCTATTCCCTCTGTATCCCTTTCATTTTCCCTGTCACTGGGTCTTTTATTTTAGTGCTATTATTCCTCACTATTCAAGCCCGGGTATGCCAAGACAGCAGTCTGCCACTAACATCCCTCTCCTCATATAGCTGGTGGCCATAGGTCTGGGAACTTACAATCTCCTTCTGCAGTGAGAAAGTCTGCAGTTCCTCCTTGGCACTTCTATAGCTAAATATATCTGCTTGCTTGTGCCTGAAGCAACCTAATTTCAGCACCTTGAAGAATCCTTGAGAGACTTAATAATTTCTTACTCCCCATCTTTCTCCGGGCGCTTTCATAAACAACAATCTCACCCCTCAATGTTAAGTTATGTGCCTCCAAATGATTTGTGGTGATACAGACCCTCTGTTCTCCAAAAAAAGAGTTGAGTTCTGTTACCCATCTCTTCCAAACACTCCTCCTTCAAGAGCAGGCCTTGGTTATAAAACCATCTATACATAGGTGTGGTTCTAGATGGCATAAGGACTTCCAAAATGGCTACTGTATGAGATGAAAAACAGTCGAGGACATAAGAAGCCTCTACATTTGGTAAGGAATTGGAGCCAAGAAAATAATCTATCCTGAAGCTGTCTGAAACCAGGCAGAGAAAAACCTATAGTGTTTTAGGCCACGGTTCAATCTATGCCAGGGGTCAAAAAAGTATATCTCACCCTTTAACATATTTATGCCTTGCACCACTCTTGATTTCCTTTGCTTAGCCTTGGGGTTACTCTGGCCCAGGGCTGGGATTTGTGCACAATTAAAATCTCCCCCAATTACGGTGTTTTTTTAAAGAAATTGTGCAAGATGAAGAATTAAATCATACATGGACTTTGGCTCATTAACAACCGACTAGTATCTAAAAACGAATGCAACTTTCACATGCTCAGTTAGCACCGCCCAGCTCCCTTTCTTATCCGTCAAGGATTTATTAATATCACGGCGAAATCTCCTACTTGCTGATACTGCAACCCTTCTGAGCACTGCTGAAGCAGCAGAATGTAACAAAAGCTGGAATGGCCGCCTATGTGCCTGGTCCCTCTTTCTCATTATGTGTCTCCTTCAAAAAACAAGTTGGTTTCTGCTTTTCCAGCCAATTAAAAATAGCCTTAACTTTTCTCTGATATTTAGCCTGTTCACATTCATAGCCAAAATGCTAAGCATAAGCCCATCCACAGAACTATGCTGTCACAGTCATGTCACCATATTGCAAGACAGTCCCCCTCTCCATTATCCTGGTTCTTGCTACAGCCCTATCCATATTTCTGAAGTGCAATATTCTAATTTCAGAAACTGTCTTTTTTTAATCCAGGAAACAGCTCCACTAACAAGTTGTTGCCACCCCTCCCCCCATCCCCTTCATATACTCCCACCTAGACAGCCCACCCTCTGTCCCCCCTTTCAGGCACCCCTGCGCCTTCTTCACCTTCCGCATGGGTGTCCTACCCACCCTTCACCTTTCAAGTGTGGTGACTGCACTTGGTGACCTAGATCCAGCTTTGCCACTCGCCTCACCCACAACCAATGTGTTGAGAATAAAAAGAGCAATGTAAGTAATCCCTCCCCATCATATACCACAAAAACAGAAATGCGATAAGCTCAGCTGCAGTGGCCTATTTTCTCTGAAGTTCATGCAGGAATTTTTTTGCTTCTTATGCCTCCTGAAAGATCTTGACTGTCCCATTCAACAGCACCTTTAGCCTTGCCGGCTGCACCCTCTGCTTTGAACGCAGGAATCAGCAGTCCTAGTTCCTTCCAGTGCCTTGATGTTTCAAAAGTCATATCTGGAAATACCTGGAAACAGAGGCCCTCTGGGAACTTTGAACTCTGTTGTTGTATTCCTTGCGAAAGGACGTTTTCTCGAATTCTAAAGTCACCAAAGTTCACAAAAAATGTGAGTGGGTGTGCAGCATTTGAATATTCCATGACTGGAACACAATGCTCGCTCAAAATCATGAGATCTTCTGTAAACTCCAGGAGAATGTGGCATCAAATTAAGTTTTTTATGACTTCTGCTGGTGAAGAGTCCAGTTCTTTTCTTTCGGGAATACCCACAAAACACAGATTTGATGTCCTTAAGTGGTTCTCCAGGTCCGCCAGTTGGAGTTTAATTAACTTAATCTCTTTGACCTATGAAGCATTTACTGACTCAAGCTCTCTCCCTGGGTGTCTTCCAAAGCAGAGACCCATGTTTTCATATCCTCCAATTTAACTAAGTAAAAATCAATTTTCTTTTCAATTTCCTCTATTTTACTACTCAGGGAATGAGCCAGAGAGCTTTGATTTTGTTTTAGCACCTGTATCTCATTGCAATATAGTAGTTAGCAGTGCCTCCATTTCAATATTAGGGAGCTGGGCTCCTGTGTGAGCATGAGACTTAGCAGAATTGGCCATACCTTTTGCAACATTGATTGGTCCTGGAGTTATGGCAGGGACTTGAGACACCTGCCATTGTTGATGTAATACAGATACTTGAGGTGAGATTAGTACTGATTGAAACACTGCAGTACCCAAATTGCTGGCCTTGCTGAGGCCTTGGCTAAATTGGCTAATATCCATCACCGCATTACCATTCAACTCCAACTCTAGCAACTGTCAGTTGGGGGAGGCACCTCTTTTTTTAATTGATGTTGCATCTCCATTCACATCTCCGTTCTCACTATGATCTGCCCACCCCTTGGCAATAGCATTTCAAGACCTACAATGTATGATTTTCTATTAATATTGTCCCAGCTTGCCTAACCACTTCTTGCCACCTTGATGCTGAAGCCTGGATACAATGTGGTGCCACTCCCTTCCATATCTTTTTCAGAGATTGACAGCATACATATGATTGAGTCTGTGCCTCGTTGGCCTTTGCGCCCTCTACCAGATGTTCCTGCACGCCTGCACGTTCTTGGAAAAGCTGCTCTCCTAAGCCAGGTCTCCTACAGCTGATGGTGGGGCTGGTGGTGGAAATGACTCTGATTCATTGAAAACATTCTCTACTGGCATACTTTGGTCTTGTCTGTTTCCCCACTGCTAGTGCCCCCTTGTCCTTACAAGGGAAATTGATTTAGTCCTTCTATCAGAGGTTGTCTGACAGTGTCCTCCCAGTTCTATTCCTTTGCAGAAATCCTGAACCCTTTCTTGCGGTGGTGGAGGTTTTTTATTCTTCAGCATTGGCTACCTTTTACTGTCTCTTATTGTCCAAACTATTTATTTAATTAGTGGCTTTATCCAATCCAATGATGTACAATTCAAACTTCATCACTTCGTCATTGTGCTTATTTTCTACTCCTTATAGTATCTCAGTACCTGCTCTTACAGGCCAAATCCAGCTCCTAATGTTTCTTTACAGACTTGAATCACCCTCCTCCAAACTGCCAATATCTCTTGGTACACACAATCCTTCCATGTCCTGCCTGTGAAAATACTATGGCAGAGAAAGTGGATCCCAGTGTCTTTCTTATACTATCATACCATCAAATCTTTATCAACTTTGTGTCAAAACTTTGACCAGTAAGTCCTCTTTCCTTTAGTGTCCATGCTGAGTCTCTGGTTTCCACTAGCAAAGAGTACCTCCACAGGGCATCGATTTCTTGGGCTGAGGGGGAAGGAGGAGGTTAATCCAGTGGGCTGTTTCTCCATCGTTGGCATCGGCAGAGAGCTAGATCATCCACAGTTCATCCATATGTCCTGTCCATCCTTCAATTACTCAAAAGGGGGTGGTTAGAGGCCATTGAAAAGCGGCAGGTCGCTGCACTCAACACAGGATTGCACTAATTCGGACTGCACACTCGCTCTCTAAGAGATAGACTCCAAAACCGCTGCTACCCTTGCGCCGTAGCGGCAGCCATACTGACTGGGGGAATGGCTTTACTGCCGGAGGTGTGCAAGGCAAAGTTGTGAGTCATCCCAGCCCTGAACCAGTGGTTACTCAATGGGTGCAGGAGCCTATTTGTGTCAATTAATTAGTTTGATCTCATTTTTTTGTAATATTGTGCTTTGTGGTAGTTGATGTTCAAATTTCTAATTAAGTATTAGACATTAATTTTATTTATCAGTCTTCTTTTCTGTGATATTTTTATGTTTTTGACTGATTTATAAAAATAAATAGTTTCAAATTTATTTTAAAATGGTAAAGTAATGTTAGTGTTTTATTTTGTTACGGTTTGCTGGCTAGTTTACAGGTAGGTAGATATTTATAATAGAGATTATGCAAATACTTCTAAGTAGTCTAGTCCTTTGATGTTAATAAAGATTCTTACACTGCAATGTAGCATTTCATACATTTTTAGTTGCTTATTTTATTATTTTAGGTGTGATTTGGTTTACTGACTGCCTGATAATCCTTAGTTGTTGGTAGCTTTGTTCCTTTTGGAGAGCTGCTATGAATTTGTAATGTGATGGTTGGATTGTTCCTAGCATAGTTTGGAAGGCACTGTGCCATACTTCGACTGCGTTGTTGTTTTTTGCCTGTTGAGGCATGGTGCTGTCATAGATATTCCACCATAAAATTTGGACTTTGTCTGTGTCCAGAGTGGTGCAGTCTGCTAACCCAAATGTCTTCAAAATAGTCCATTAGGGGATATAGGGCCTGACTTAGATTTCTGCTGACGGGTTACAGCGTTACAAACGTGATGGATATCCAGTTTGCTGTATTACAACTGCCAGTTATATAATGCACTTTTAATGACGTGGACCGGAAATCTGTCACGTTTGTGATGAAGTAACCCATCCCGGAACTCTAAATCAGGCCCATAAGTAGTGGTAAGTTACCTTTGCCACAGGAATATATGCTAAAACAATTTATTTATTGATTTCAAAGACAAACTTGCTGTTTGTTGCATTTTCTACAGTTACGGCCTTATTACGAGTTTGGCAGTCCATATGACTGCCGAATCTGTGTTGGCAATCCGATCACCGCTACACTGTGGCCCCTCTCTGCATTCTTACATGTGTTGCAGTTGGACAACCACAGGACTGCTGCGACCACTGGGGATCCAGGATCGCACAGCAGTTTTGCAGTGGTCAGAGGCTGAAATATGCTTGCGGTGCTGCAACAGCCATGAAAAGGGTGGCAGAGAGGCAATAAAGGAGGCCCTAACAGGGCCCCCTGCCACCTCTGGGCCTATGGGTGAACATGTAGTTCTCCCTTGAATTTGGACCTCCAGTTCCTGCACGATGTGGCATGTATGCCACACCATGCAGGAAGATGCAGGCGGACCTCTGGGAGTAGCGTTTGCATGTTAGGATCAACTATGAGCCTAACATATTGCCGCTGTCAGACTGCCACAGGACCACCCACCAGACCAGGATTGAAGGCCTAATCTGGCAGGCGGCCGCACCACCACCGCCAAAGCCGTAATAAGGCCCTTAATGCATATTTTTGAGATGTCACAAAATGCTTTGGTTAAAATGGTATAAATTGCCTTGTATGGTGCAGTGTGGGCTAGCTTAAGTATTGTTCGTATCATTGAATGTTCAAAGTCTGGTATATTTTTCTTTGGGTAGTAGTTTTGTTTTTATTTTTATGTGGTTTGGTGGTTCATAGTAAGTGGTACTTTGTTGGGTAGCAATGCATATATGAGTTGTATATTAGTGTTTTGATATTCAGCATGTATGGTGTACATCTGTGTGAATGGTCAAGAGCACATTTTGATTGCTCTCTCCATCATCCATGTTTCATGTTCGTTAGATGTAATAAATTATTTACAGTAGCAAGTCTAATTATGTATTTTTCATTATTAACAGTGTTGTGTAGGAGGAAGAGTACATTACTATGGGGCTCATCATGACTCGTCTGACCACCATCGTAGTTGGATGGTGACCGGCCAACAAGTGGTCGACAGCGCCACCCACCATATTATGATGTGAGTGCTGTGTAGGCAGTGGAAAACATGCCTTTTACTTTGCGGCTTGTGCTGGGGCCTAAAAAAGGGCTGCAGCACAAGCAGCAGTAGTAAAAGACATGTTTTTAAACATTCATTCACCATGTGGTGCCTAGCACACAGTGCATGGATGTTTGGAGGGGCACCACATATACGCCCCCTGCTTACATACCAAAGGCCCACAGAGGACGGGTGCCCTGATAGGGGCCTTCAAAGTTCCTTTCCGACAGCCTTTCCCTGGCAATGGGACCACCACGGAAAGGCTGTGGGAAATGGACATCGTAATTCCTACAGCGGTGCCAGTGCAGGCATTGCCCTCATTGTAGGGATTATGGTCCGACCAGTGCCCCGACAGACTCCTTGAGCTGGTCGCAGGCTTCAGTCTGTCCCTTCGACTGCTGTGGTTCACCTAACTGCATCATAAATGTGGCTGTCGGACCACTATCCTGAATGTCGGTGGGACCACCACCGACGGCCTGTTGGTGGCATTCCCACCGACATCCTAATGAGGGGCTATGTGTAGTGGTTCTGAGTTTAGGAATTAGAATGGCTTGGTATATTTTATGGGAAGCAGGAATTTTACTGGTGGCTTTTATAGTACAGACATT
This sequence comes from Triturus cristatus, assembly GCF_964204655.1. NCBI lineage: Eukaryota > Metazoa > Chordata > Amphibia > Caudata > Salamandridae > Triturus > Triturus cristatus. Next base: position 288,124,847 of record NC_140580.1, read on the forward strand.
TAAAGTAGGAATCGCTAGTAGCTGACCTGTGATGTGTTGAGGTATTTTAGGGAGTATATCTTTCAGTATTTTAGTAGTGGGCTGTTGGGAACCAGTGGTTGTGTCTTTTAAATCTTGAAGTACATGCCTTACTTTGATTTCTGTAACATTTTGGGGGATGGTTTTGTTCAATAATTAATCAATTATTATTTTAATACAACAATATTTAATTCATAAATCTGTTATTTGTAATCCCTACCCTATCCAATTCTTTCCCTACTGTTGCACTCTCTGGAGTGGGAATAGTAATTATTACCCCTACACTATCCAAGCTTTCCCTACTGTTGCACTCACTGGAGTGGGAATAGTTATTTTTACCCCTACGCTATCCAACGCTTTCCTACTGTTGCACTCTCTGGAGTGGGAATAGTAATTTTAACCCCTACGGCAGTGGTTCCCAAACTTTTTTGACCTGTGGCTCCCTTGACCTAATTGGCAGTTGACCGTGGCTCCCCATCATGTCACTTCTTTTTTTTACTGGTGGGAGAATGTAAGCACGACCTCTGGAGTACTTCCAGTTTTCTCCCTGAAATTAATTGGGATGAAGCTGATGAAGTAGATTAAAAAAAACATCTTTTTCACTCCTACAACAACCCTTTCCCTTCTTCTAGCTGTGGTTCTCTGTTTCACTCAGAGATGCCCATAAGAAAGTGGCAGAGGCGAGTCCCGTGCTCTCCATGCCACTGGAATCAAGCTATGCTGGCTGAAGAGAGGTGAAACCCCGAAACCGGTCCTAGGATGCTTGTTTCCAGTCCAGGGAGGACCAGGCTTGGCAGTTCGGGCTGGACTGTTCCCATTGGGCACAGGGTCAAGACTGATTTGCATATGGCTGGGTCAAAACTGGTATGGCAAGCAAAATGACGATGGATTTAGGCCCAGATCTCTGTACTGGGGTGAATGTATGACATTGTTCTGCATTCTGTCCATCAATACTTCTTTTTGCATAAGAAAGTGGGGGCATGGAAACCATGAAAGAAAAATAATGATGCAAATTAAAATTGCAAACAAGTTTAAAACAAAATACATGGAGACGTGATATTACATTTATTTCTATGTACCACGTACAAAGCCCAGGCGCATCAGAGCACTTCACATAACTTGGTAAAGAATAACATACAAGAGAGAGCAAGAAGTAATAATAAATACAGAAGAATCAAAGCCAGAATATGTAAGAATACAAATAAGCACTGTTATGACAAATTATATACAAATCAACTCATATAGATGACAAAGAAGAATGTAAGTGTTTTTCTCTCAGAGGAGATAAAACCATTACAAACCAGAAGGTGGGCCTGGGCGTGTCGATCGGACGAGCGCTTCCTAATCTAGTTACTGTTCCCCGTCGGCCATTCTGGCTACTAGCTAGCTGCTCTATTCAAATAAATCGAAAGTCAGACTTGGTTTTCTAAAAGATGGGTGGGCAGGGGGTGGCATGCTGTGCAGCAACGCATTGAGAAGGGTGACTCCAGTGCATGGCACAGATATACTTTTAATGAGCTGATTCATTGAGATCTGTGGATTGTGGTGGAAGGGAGAGGAAATAGTGAGAGAAGTGTGCGTGAGAGAGAAGGGGACGAACAAGGGGGCACAGAAGGAGAGCACATATGTTCATAGCTACTCTGCAAATCACAGACCTGTGAATCTTTCAAATCAGTGTGAGGTTTTTAAATGGGTGTGACACATTACGTTAGGATTGTGTGCAGTGTATGCTTTATTTGTGCATGTTTAGACCACGACTAGTGTGTGCTGTGAGCTGGTCTAGTGTGTACCTGTGGAAGGCTTGCCTCATCGGTGCAGCGGGTCATGGATCAAGCAGCTGTCCCAGCAGGCCCGGCTCCAGGAATTTTTATTTGGGTGGGCCAAGGGTGCATTTGGGTGGGCCACTGCGGGCTAAATTTGTCGCATATATGTCTAGGCAGGCCTGCTTCAGGGCCCTCCTTTATCTCTTCTTAGTCTTACAAGATCCAGTAAAATGCACTCTATTCCAAATCTTTCTAAATATTATCACTCTCAAAAAGTGTTTTTTCCATGTAATGTTTCTTTGATGGGAAGAGGAGGTTTCTGAGGTGGGAGTATCAGACAAGTGACACAACTCAGGCTCCCTCTGTGCGAGCCTTCAGGGAGAATCCCTCTTCATTACTACCGCCACCTGACCCCGAACTCTGCAACACACTCCCTTACAGGCTTGATTATCCACTACTCCTCTCCAGTGAACCTTGTCTCACAGCTGATCTTGGGCCCCAGCCCCAATCAGGCACCATCGGGCTCAACTTTCATGTTTCCCGGTAAAAACATTAGTAAAATCACCTTCAAACTTAAAACATTGAATATAGTGGTAAATATAAATTAGCACACACTTTAAAGTATATTCCACAGTAGCCCTTATGACCCGACTGCTAATTAAATAAAGAAAAACAGAAAGGCCATGACAGCGCTGATGCGAAAGTCTATTTTGGCACTGCACCAATAACCTCTTTCTCCATAAATAACCTTTACTACCACCTTCCAACAGTGCCCCTCATCCCTCCATGGCCCCCCCTATTGACCTCCTCCACGGATTCCCTCACTGCCACCCTCCACTAGTGCCCCTCATCTCTCTGTAGCCCATCCCCCTCATGACCTCCTCCTCAGACTCCTTCACTGCCACCCTCCAGCAGTGCCCCTCATCTCTCCCTAGCTCCCCCCTCTACCCCATGACCTCTTCCTCGGATTGCCCCACTGCCACCCTCCAACAGTGCCCCTCATCTTTACGTAGCCCCTCTCTCATATGCATTTCATTTGTTGTACAGCACTACTCATTTCAGTGTAGTGTGTGTGAGTACTTTACACCACGCACACATTATACAGAGACAATGAATCATACAAGTATGTAAATCAGTCCACAGGGAATGTCACATAAGGCAATGGGGATTAAAAGGTGTATGAATCACATGTCATCCATACTGGTGGGCAGTATATTTTAAGAGGGTTTGATCTGGGGAAACACAGCCTTAGGATTTAAAGAGTATTCCATGGGGGGTCAGCTTTCCTGATAAAAATGTATATCTGGCCAAACATACGCATTTTAGCAACATTAGAATAATGAAAGACTGGGGAAGTTCTAACTAGATCACAAAAAAAGAATGCAAAGTTCTAACTATATCATTCATGTTTGTGTGCAGCTCTTTGGTGACAGTTCATTGGTCACTGTCCTATGTTAGGATTGTAACTACTGAACTATCTCTGACTTAAACTAGAAAGAATTGCACAAAACTAGTTTGCTAGTGCTAGCTAGTCCGTTATACAGGGATAGTTAGTAGTGGCCACCATATGCTGCCTCCTAAGCACCCTATGGATCAAAAAAAGCGGGCCAATGCGTGGATGTACAACTGGCATGCCGTGAAGCATGAAGGTGTGGCACAGGCAAGCCAAACTGCTCCCGTTCGTGCCTGGACATGACAAACTTGTGACCCCTCCCCCACCAAGCAGCCCCTTTATTTATGCTAGCTGCTGTTCCTGCACTTTGTGACGTACTCGTACTCTACTCCTGTGAAGAAACACCGTGCCAGAATTTACAAGCCCTGGCCTAGTGGTGTGGAAACATACAATTTTCAAAACCTGTTTCCATACACTGTAAATTCTGGCGTGTTGTTTCTTCACAGGAGTAGAATACGAGTACGTCACGAACAGCAGCCAGCATTAATACAGGGGCTGCTTGGGGGTAACGAGTTCGTCATGTTCCCCTTCTTTGCAGTAAGGAAGCAAGGAGTATTGCAACCTACCTGAGTAAATTGTGAAGAAGAGGGCCCTAAGAGGCGCAGCACAACACGGGCAGCAATAACGCTCGACAGAATGCTGTGTGCAGGTAAGCGGAGGCTACGTGAAAGCACGCCATAAGAGCGTATGGCGGCCTTGCGCTCTTGGGCCAAACCAGGATTCGGGATTACACAGGTGACATTTGTAACTCCCCCGTTGTTGCGCTGCGTCTGGGTAATTTAAATAAGATCGCTGCCTTCAAGCTGACCGGAAAGAATCATCCTTTGTTAATTGCGCACATTCACAGAACTACAATGATTAGATTAGAGAAGCTTCCTTAGCACACGTTATCTTTCCCACATCATCGCGGCGCCCCTGGCTACTCTTAACGGCGCACCGGGGTGCCGCAGCGCACAGTTTGGGAACCACTGCCCTATGCTATCTAACGCTTTCCCTACTGTTGCGCTTCTTTGGAGTGGGAATAGTAATTGTTACCCCTACGCTATCCAACACTTTCCCTACTGTCGCACTCTCTGGAGTGGGAATAGTAATTTGTACCCCTACGCTATCCAACGCTTTCCCTACTGTTGCACCCTCTGGAGTGGGAATAATAATTTTTACTCCTACACTTATCCAACGCTTTCCCTACTGTTGCACTCTCTGGAGTGTGAATAGTAGATTTTACCCCTACGCTATCCAATGCTTTCCCTACTGTTGCTCTCACTGGAGTGGTAATAGTAATTTGTACCCCAAGGCTTTCCCTAGTGTTGCTTTTTATGGACTAACTATATAAATTATATTTTGAATATATATGTTTAATTTATTTTAACATATGAGTTAGTTATTATTTTTAAATACTATTTAAGATTTTTAACTATGTTTACTTTAATTATATGTATTGTTTACTGTATTTTACATTACTTTTTTAACATTTAAAAATAACGATATTTTTTACAACAATATTTTTGACATCCATATTTTTTTCCGATATCTTTGTACTTACAATGTTGTAGATAGGAAGTCTATATTTTTGATGTCGATATTCTGGCGTCGATATTGTCCTACCTCGATATTTTGATGGTCGATATTCTGTCAGTGATCCATTTGTACTCTTCTAAGAGACGTATATGGAGGCTGCAACAGAAATTATTGCTCTTCTGTTCAGGAAGCTTTTCAATGCTTACTATAGTCTTGACTTGATGATAACTTTCTGTGTCTTTTGTTTAGCTCCATTATTCTTCCAGCAGTCTCACCCTAGATTTGGCTTCAGTGTCACCGAAAGCAATCTCTGTAGAATCCACTGACATGCCTGCAATGTGTTTGTTTGACGACAAAGAAACTAGAATATATGCAGTTGTGAGTTTGAGTCTGTCAGTCTTGTGATTCTTCGGTTGAGACACACCCATATTGTGTCTTTGCTGAACAATTATATACAGTGGTAAACTCTGAAAGCAAATGTAAGAAAGATGCAGAAAACACAGCAGGCAGTCTCCCTTTGATGAAATCAGAATGACCAGATGGTGTGAGGTACCTTGTTTGGTTGAGCATGCCTGAATAGTAAGATTTAAGGCTTGACTTCATTTTAAGAAGTGGGCATGGAGGGATTCCGGCTTTGCAAAATTCAATCTTCTAAATTACCAGCAGGCTGCGATGTTAAATGTGGGTGGCTCAAAAACTCAAACATGTTACAAAAATGCCAACCCTCTATTTCAAATCGGGACAAGCTATGTGCCAATATATTCAATATCTATAATAAGCTGTATGAACTAGCCAGCGGTAGGCATTCTGTTGGTTTAAGATCAATTGGCCAATAGATACAGCTATGATATATGAATAATTGTATTTCATACCATGTGAAGGAACCATTTTGAGATGTCTTTTATCATAATTTTCCAGTTTGTGTTATATACACAGCCCATTGGTTGGTTGTTAAAAGCTTGTTATTGACACAATTACGAGTCCTCCTCAGGATCTGGGTGATGCTCAAAGGGGTCCACCTCCTGACAGTCCAAACTCTGACTAGAATATATCCAGAGCGTTGAGGCGATCTAGTGAGGGAAAGGGTTAGGGTAGGTGCAGCGTGGGAAAAGGGAGACCTGTAACAAAAGAACATATGATTAGCATTCAAGACAAGTCTGACTACACTCATATATTCTCACTATTCCCTCTCCCGTACCTGGTAAGTTCTTCCCTGTCTGCTGTACTTCCTCTGTCTAGTAAGATTCCTCTCTCACCGCAAGGAACGATGTACAAACATCTAAAAGACCAAACACAATCAGTTAGTGCGACATCACCTTTTCTTTCAGCGACTAGTCATAAAAGAACATATGGTCCGCATACATACCCTACACCTCACACCCTCGTAAATCAGAAAAGAAAGGCCATCTCCAGGAAGCTGCTGTGGAACCTAACCCCCTGATGGGGAGTCCATACAGTCTAAGGACTACGAGCGCCCAGAACACCCTTCCTTTCAGGGCCTCCAGACTGGCATAACGATTGGACCTGCTCAGGAAATGCAGGCTAATGCTCGTTTCACAATAGTCCCAAAATCATTCGGTAACAAAAAGGCGGTACCTTCTATAATGTTCCCGGCACTCTCCACCACGTTGCTCCCGGGCAGGCCGTATCTTCGGCAATCAAAAAAGCAAAAGCAGCCGGTAATTCCTCCGTGGCTTACCTGGAGAGAGCGTAAGCCCACGGAGATCCGATCATTAGCGGCCAGTCCTTTCCGCCACTACCGCAGACGGAAGTCAGGGTTCGGAACAGCTGGGGCTGTCTTTCTAAGAACACCGCTGGAGCCTCACGCGATGCTGACAGCCTTGTCCCCGCCGCAGCCGCGGAACAGGGAAACTCGGTATCCTGACGGCCCCCGCCCGTCCAAGTAGGAACAAGGCAAACTCCGAAGGACCCCCACCTGAGGGTCTCGGTCACAGTACCAGAAGGGTTTGGTCGCTCCGTGGAAAGTCTCGGTACAATCAACAATGTGCAGAGCAGCCGCTGTGCATCCAGATTCCACCAATAACCAGAATCACGTACAACGCTCCCTGCATTGTACGTGGTTTATTAGTTCCGATCCCTCCCAGAACGATAGCCTCCTGGGATTTGTAGTTTTGCTGCCACCTTCAGTCCAATTGACGTAGGCGCACTACTCGGTCAGATCCTGACAGTACGCCCTCCTCCCATGCGCCTCCTAGAACCAGGCCTCCCAGGATTGCGGGAATGAAAAAGGCGCACTGCGCGAGGGGCGTGTACACCGGTGCACGGCTCCCAAGAATCGTCTTCAGACGGGTACCCCTTCCAAGAGATAAGATACCACAACCGCCCTTGGCGATATCGGGAATCCAGGATGTGTCGCACTTCATATTCCAGCTGGCCATCCCTCAACACCGGAGGCGCGGCCCTGCGCCGCGCGCCCTTTGCTGGCTTCAAGAGCAACAGCGGGTGTATCCGTAGAGAAGCTGGCAATTTCAGTTTGTACGCCACGGGGTCGATTCTGTGAACAATGGTGTAAGGACCAATGAACCGGGGATGAAAGATGCTGCGCCATCGGAAGCGGATGTTCTTCGTGGAGAGCCATAACCGATCTCCCACCTGGTACGTAGGCCCTTCTTGTCCATGATGGTCGGCCCATTTCTTGTAGAGTCTTTTGGCTTGAACCAGGTTTGCTTGTATCCTTTTATGTATTCTCAGGAGAGATCCGACTTGTGCCATCACCGTCGGATGGTTTTGCACTTCCCTTGGAATAACCAGAGGCAGCGTGGTGGCGTGGAATTCATTATTCGCTCTGAACGGTGTTTCCTTGATAGAGCTGTGCCAGGTAGTGTTGTAGGATAGTTCGGCCAACCACAACAAGGAGACCCAGGATTCAGTGGCCTCCGCAGAATAACATCGCAAGAATTTTTTCAAGGTTTGATTCAACCGCTCTGTTTGTCCATCGGTTTGCGGATGGAAGCTGCTGGACACAGCGGCTTCTACATGAAGGGCCTTACACCACATACGCCAGAAGCGGGCAACGAACTGGGGTCCCCTGTCAGATACAATGACCCTAGGAAGTCCGTGTAATCGAACCACATGCGACAAAAGCATCTGAGCTGTTTGTCCCCCCGTGGGAAGGTTCTTGCATGGAATAAAATTACCAATCTTAGTAAGACTATCTATAACAACCAGTATAGCTGTGTACCCCTGGTCCTTTGGTAAGCCTAGGACGAAATCCAAACTGATCGTTTGCCATGGTTGGGAAGGTGTGGGCAACGGCATCCATCTTCCCTTGCCTTTACTTTGTTCCCCTTTTGCACGCGCACACGTCTCACATTGCGACACCCATTGTTCTAGGTCTTTTGCCATTCCTTCCCACCAGAAATGACACTGGGTTAGACGGAACGTTTTCTTGTGTCCTGGATGACCAGCCAACACAGCGTCATGACACCAATTGAAAGCTTTCAAACGGAGCCCGTGGGTAGGCAGATACAGCTTGTTATCGTGCAAAGGAACTCCATGTTTGAGGACTCGATGAGGGTCTTGCTCTGCCCATCGCTGCCACTGATCAGGGGACCGATTGTTCGTGACCTGTTCAAGGAATTTCTCCACTGTAACCACACACAGGACCTTTTCGGGATCCACGATCACCTCCAGAAGATCTTGTTGAGGCGCATCGCTCTCTCCTAGCCTTGACAAGGAATCCGCTTTCTTGTTGTCCGAGCCGGGACGGAAGGTGATCAAGAAATCATATTCTGCGAAAAACAGCATCCACCGCATCTGTCTCTGTGAGAAATGTCGAGCTGTCTTCATGAACTGCAGATTCCTGTGGTCCGAGCACACGGTGATGGGATGTTGGGCCCCCCACAAGTAGTGTCTCCACTCTTGGAAGGCCTTCTTGATGGCCAATAGTTCTTTTTCAGCTACGGTGTAGTTGGTCTCTGCAGGGGTCAATTTTTTGGACAGGAAGGCCACCGGATGTAGCTGTCCCGTGTGCTTGTCTCTTTGTGACAACACCGCACCAACCGCGATATCGGAGGCGTCCGCTTCCACTATGAATGGAACGTCGATTTGTGGGTGTCGTAAGATGGGAGCGGTACAGAACGCCTTCTTGAGTTGTGTGAATGCTTCCATCGCTTCGGTGGTCCATAGGAAAGGTGTTCCTTTCCTCAACAACCTAGTCACTGGAGAGGCCAGTTGAGAAAAGTGAGAGATGAACCTCCGATAGTAGTTGGAGAAACCCAGAAAGCACTGCACATCTCTCACACTTCTTGGAACAGGCCAATCCTGAACCGCCTCCACCTTTCTCTCAGCCATACTAAATCCCAGAGGGCTCAAATTCACACCCAAAAACTCGACCTCACTAACGCTAAACTCACACTTGCTTAGCTTGCAGTATAAGCTGTTTTCTTGCAGTCTTTTAAGGATCATGATTACGTGGCTCACATGTTGTTCCGGGGAGACAGAAAAGACCAAGATGTCATCTATGTATACTATTACGAATCGGTCGATGTATTCTTTGAGCACGTCGTTAAGGAAATACTGGAAAGCCGCCGGGGCATTACATAACCCGAACGGCATAACCAAGTATTCGAATAACCCGTACCGGGTTTTAAATGCTGTTTTCCACTCATCCCCCTTGCGAATCCGCACCAGGTGATAGGCTACCCTTAGATCGAGTCTGGTGTAAATGTTGGCCTCCCTCACCTGGTCCAGCAATACTGGGATGAGTGGAAGCGGGTATCAATTTCTCACGGTGTTCTTGTTTAGCATGCGATAATCGATACACGTCCTTAACTCGCCATTGGCCTTCGCTATAAAAAAAAAGAGGAGAAGCGGCTGGAGAGCGTGAAGGACGTATGAAACCGATGGAACTGAATTTTTCCAGATATTCACGCAGATGTTTGGTTTTGGGTTCTGACAAGGCATAGGTCTACATGATGGAATCACAGCTCCATCAACCAGGTCTATGCGACAATCGTATTCACGGTGTGGGGGTAGGGTCTCGGCCTTAGCCTCACTGAATACCTCCCGATACAAGGCATATTCTGGAGGTAGCTCAGTCTCTTTCTCCGCTGCAGTGGCCACATGATAAACCTGTGCTAGGGCCGAGGTGTGTGAGACACTACTTTTCATGCAATAAGCTAGACATTCCGTGGAGCTAAAACAAATTGTTTTGTGTCTCCAATCCATGGTAGTGTTATGTTGCCATAACCATGGCATACCCAAGATAACTTCGTATTGTGGGGCTTTGATTATGTTTTGTGTAATGTCCTCCACGTGATCTTGGGGATCTCCTTGGAGGACCAATTCCACTATCTCTGTGTGTTCTGTAATGGGGCCGGACTTCAAAGGAGAGCCATCTACGGCTAACACTTTCTCTGGCTTGCTGTTAGGCACCCTGGTTAACCCCAGTCGCTGTACCAAACCGCAATCTATAAAGTTTCCGGTGGCCCCTGAATCGATCATGGTGCATACCCGATGTTGTTGTTGTCCCGTCCTAAGGATCATGGACAGCACTATGTGAGATTCAGTGCTTTTTTTCCTCGGTGACCGCCAAAGACGGCAGTCTCCATTCCTTCTCGGCGGATTCCATGTCCGGTAGCTCCGTTTTGAGTGAGTCTCCTGTATCGGAGGTCTCTACGGACATGATAGCCACTTGCTTACCCGCATAAAACGTATTCCTTTTCTTGGGTTTCAGTGGGCACTCCCTCACGAAGTGTCCCCTCTTCCCACAGTACATACAGAGTCCTTGTGCCCTGCGATTCTCTCTCTCTGTCTTTGACAATGGGGGCCTAATAGCCCCCACGTCCATTGGTTCAGGACCGGGTTCCCTTGAGGAGTGAGCGGAACGACTCTCTTGCTCCATACCGACCATAGACCTCTCACCTTTTCTATGGTCCCCTCCCCTCTCCGCTAGTCTATGGTCCAACCGTAATGTTAGATTGATCAAGTCGGTGCATGTGGTAGGTTGCGGATCTATCTGTGCCAGCACGTCCTTCAACTCATCCCTCAATCCCTGGTAATATAGAGACATTCTTTTCTCCTCTGGCCAGGCGGTCTCGACCACCAAACGATTAAAGGCCGTCATGTAGGTAACCAGATCCTTCTTACCCTGGCGTAGTTCCAACAATTCTCTATCTGCGCTAAGTGTGGTGGCCCTGCGGTCGAACACCCTCTCGAATTCTCTCCTGAATGCTATCCAGTCGGTAAGCAAAGGGTCATCGTTTCTAACCAAAGGAACCGCCCAATTGGCGGCATCCCCTGTCAAATACGAGATGGCAAAAGCCACCCTAGAACGGCTAGTAGGGAACGATGAAGGTTTGCAGGAAAAATGAAGAGTTATCTGAGTAAGAAAAGTCTGGATCTTTAGTGGGTCGCCTGCATACCTCTCCGGACTGGCCAAAGGTATGGGCGGTGGAACTGTCACCTGTATCTGTGGGGTACCCGCCGAGGCGTCAAAAGGGTTCCTAGCCTGTCTATTCACTCTCTCTCTTAGAGCCGCTGTTTCCGCTCGGGATGCAACCAATTCCTGCTGAACCACAGCCAAAACCTGTAATCGTCGTCTAGTGTCGCCATCTTTGCGAATGGCCCAGACCGGGAGGAGAGTCTTTCGTGGGTACGTGATTCTGACAAGATTACGAGTCCTCCTCAGGATCTGGGCGATGCTCAAAGGGGTCCACCTCCTGACATCCCCAAACTCTGACTAGAATATATCCAGAGCGTTGAGTCGATCAAGTGAGGGAAAGGGTTAGGGTAGGTGCAGCGTGGGAAAAGGGAGACCTGTAACAAAAGAACATATGATTAGCATTCAAGACAAGTCTGTCTACACTCATATATTCTCGCTATTCCCTCTCCCGTACCTGGTAAGTTCTTCCCTGTCTGCTGTACTTCCTCTGTCTAGTAAGATTCCTCTCTCACCGCAAGGAACGTTGTACAAACATCTAAAAGACCAAACACAATCAGTTAGTGCGACATCACCTTTTCTTTCAGCGACTAGTCATAAAAGAACATATGGTCCGCATACATACCCTACACCACACACCCTCGTAAATCAGAGAAAAGAAAGGCCATCTCCAGGAATCTGCTGTGGAACCTAACCCCCTGATGGGGAGTCCATACAGTCTAAGGACTACGAGCCCCCAGAACACCCTTCCTTTCAGGGCCTCCAGACTGGCATAACGATTGGAACTGCTCAGGAAATGCAGGCTAATGCTCGTTTCACAATAGTTCCAAAATCATTCGGTAACAAAAAGGCGGTACCTTCTATAATGTTCCCGGCACTCTCCAACACGTTGCTCCCGGGCAAGCCGTATCTTCAGCAATCAAAAAAGCAAAAGCAGCCGGTAATTCCTCCGTGGCTTACCTGGAGAGAGCGTAAGCCCACGGAGATCCAATCATTAGCGGCCGGTCCTTTCTGCCGCTACCGCAGACGGAAGTCAGGGTTCGGAACAGCTGGGGCTGTCTTTCTAAGAACACTGCCGGAGCCTCACGCGATGCTGACAGCCTTGTCCCCGCCGCAGCCACAGAACAGGGAAACTCGGTATCCTGACGGCCCCCGCCCGTCCAAGTAGGAACAAGGCAAACTCCGAAGGACCCCCACCTGAGGGTCTCGGTCACAGTACCAGAAGGGTTTGGTCGATCTGTGGAAAGTCTCGGTACAATCAACAATGTGCAGAGCAGCCGCTCTGCATCCAGATTCCACAAATAACCAGAATCACGTACAACACTCCCTGCGTTGTACGTGGTTTATTAGTTCCGATCCCTCCCAGAACGATAGCCTCCTGGGATTTGTAGTTTTGCTGCCACCTTCAGTCCAATTGATGTAGGCGCACTACTCGGTCAGTTGATGGATCAGGCAGCAAAAGATATATAACGTGGAAATAATTAGGCCTGGGCTAAATATCCGTTCCGCTCGCGGAAATTGCGATAATTTGACATTTTCGCGTTCCGCGGATAGCGCGAAAATGTCAAAATTTCCGCATTCCGCAGCTTAGCGATAATTTGTTTCTTGCTCGCGCTGTAAAATAATACATTCTCGCGCGCGCGTGATCGCCTTACCTGAATCCCCGCGTTCGCCGACAAGTTTTCCCGATCCGGTCGCGTTCTCCACGAGATGTTGGATTGCTGTTCGCGCCCGCAGTAATGTCATTGGTCGCGCAATCACGTCTTTCTTCTCGCGATCATGCACCGCGAGAAGAGTGAAAACAAGATGGCCGCGCCCGCGAGCAACCGCATGGGTAAGTTGGCGAGCCGCGACCACGCAGAAAATACCCCGAACAGGCAGGGAAAAAACTTCCGCATCTTCGCGATATTTCCGCTTGTTTGCGGAGATTTTTAACATTTTCGCGATAATTTGCGAAAGTCACTTTCGCAAATTCCGCCCACCCCTAGAAATAATATATATTAAGTAATTGGCAATTATATCTGATAGTTGAAGATCACATAACATTTCTCCTGTGTATGGAGAGGATTCCATGGTGGAATCAGTAATTAATACTGGTTCACATTGAATCAATATTTCTGAGGGATCCTGGTCATTACCATATTGATTTATCTGATGTTTGGGTTATTGTCTGATGCCTTCCAGTGACCAATGTACTCTGAACTGAATATCTTGGGCAATGAGTCAGATGACACAGTGGGTGTGGTGGCTCTTCTGGTGGTGATAATGTGTCTGAAGCCAGTGATGCAATGAAGATCCAGAAGATCTTAAAGGTGTCTGTGTTACCTATTCACACTTTTCCCACACCCATACCGGGTGCTGGGTCAGCTATTTTGGTTATGGCAAATTGTATTGAGTGTGGGGCATACATCAGTCCAATAATAATGTAAGTTTACATACCAATAGTGCTGATAAGAGCTAAAATTCCACATGACAGTCAATGATTTATTAGAATTGGACTGGATGGCTAGTGATCAGGCACCCATCCTCCCACAGGTCAAGGATAGATGAACCATATCATTTGTACCCATAGTCTTAGAGCATATGGAATTTATATAAGAGAAGAGAACTGTGAAATTATAAAAGATTCATGAGCCTCATTTAAATAGAGAGTGGAGCACTGAGAACTTTTCATATGAAGCACGTTAAATGCACACAGTCAGGATATCTATGAACTTCTTCCAGAAGTAGAATTGGACTGCAGCGTGGCCAGTGCTTCAATTTTGCCATAAAATAATTATCATGACACGTTGAATTCCTGATAATCTCTAGCATTTACATTTGACTGGGGCCGTTCTTTGTTAAAAAAAATTTGTTTTTGCTCAGTGGACATTGTAGATTCAGCTGGAATTACAAAAGTGTCTGTGGAGTTTTCCAATGCTCTTGAGGGTAAACCCTATTCCTAACTGTGTGCAAAACAGTTGGTGAGATAGATTGGGATTGAGCTAAAGACTGGAAAGAGCTGCACATTAGTTTTCCTCAAGAGCAAACCAAGAGAGGTGGTTCCAGGGCAAATATTGTGCTTCAAAAACTTGTCTAAGAGGTCAGTTAAATGCTGAGAGAACCTGCAGGCTCCTGTATTCTGAGCCTAATTTGGTTGAGCCACCCCCTTACATTAATGTGGTATTGTGTCGTCACATATGGATCCTGTCATCACACATGCACTACAAGAACTCTAAATAAAGCAACAGTACAAAACGTATAGTTCCCTCTCACACTGACTGAACAGTATGCAGGTAGGTCTGCAAGAATGTACAGCTCAAGAAATTTAAACAGTTGCCTCTCTGTAATGCATGTTGTTGTTAGAACATATGTTTGGTATTAGGGTGAGGCAAAAGTGGTATAAGTCATAATACTGTCCAAATGAGAAAAGATACTTAAAATCTATATACTAAATTGACACAAACTGTTTATTTACCAAGAGTATAGCCTCTCTTAGCTACACGTCTTCCCCTGTACTATCACTCACAGAGAAGTCTGATAAAGAGGATGAAGCATTAAAATTGTATGACTTGCCTGTAGTTTGTGTGTTTCTCTTCGGTACCAGGAGGATCTTTCAGTCAGAGCTCCCAAACAGAGACTATCAAAGAATCAGAGCCACAGTGATCAGGAAATTCCTAAAACCAGGATGTGTTATTTAGGAGTGTTTTTAGAGACATTCAGGATCACATTTACTATCATTGCATGCAACGCAGCGCAGGAGGTAAACTTCCTGCGCTGCGTGAAAGGGAGAGAGCAGAAAGGATCCATATTTACAACGATATTGCGCATTTCTGCTCTCTCTGCACTGGAGCACTGTGTGCTGCCTAGCGTCAATGCAGGAACGCTTGCAACATAGTGAAAGAAGCCTGCATTACAAGCATGTTTGTCTTTGTAGAGCAAGGGACACCTTCCTGCACAAAAACAATCCTTAGAGGCATATTGTTTTTTCTATGTGTGACGCATGATGCAGCACACATAGAAAGAGGAAGCAATGAGGAGAAAGAAAGATATTTCTCCTTGTTACGCCTCTGTTGGGTAGATGCACCATTTTGGCACAAACCCATGTTTCCAAGTCTTTTAAATCTGTGTTTGTATCAAAATACATGGGTGGATGCATGGGAATGCCCGTGCTTGACCCATGTAACCACTATGCAAACTAATGCTAAGCAGCACTGTTGGCTGTGTTGCATGACTTTGATTTACCACACCACGCAATGCAGCGCAAGGAGGCTTCGTATGGCTTAGCAAGTGCCAACAATAATTTGGCTTGTTGGCTGCCCCACATAAGTGATGCAGCCTGATACAAAATCATAGTAAATCTGGGCTTGAGTCTATGAGGGTGCTAGTGCCAGTGCACCTCAAGCTAGAAACTGATCACTGTCTAATGAACATCTGAAAAGAGCATGGTGGAAAATGAGCAACCCAGGACCGGTCTGTGATGGGTATGCTTAGACTTGGGTCCCGTGCTCACTGTGCCACTGAAATCAAGCCATACCTGGCTGATGAGCGGTGAAACCGGTCCTGGGATGCTTGTTTTACAGTTCAGGGAGGACCAGGCCTGACAGCTCGGGCGGGTCTGTTCCCACTTGATCTGAGCCAAGGCTGATTTGCATATAGCTGGTCCATACTGAGGTGGTATGGTGGAGGAAAAACAATGGATTGGGATGCAGCCCTGAGCAATGGCTTGTGGTTGAGATTAATTCAAGCATTCGAACCAGCGGTTTGCTTTTTAATGCCCTAAGTGCGACAGGGGAGACATCCGTTACAATGCGGTCTTTACACTGCGATACGTTTACAACGTGGCCATTACAATGACTTGCGCTGGATGGCGCTATACACTAAGGAATAGTATGATTTACTATTCCAACACCTTCCCTACTGTTACGTAGGCTGGAGTGGGAATAGTAATTCATACTATACCAGCGCCCTCCAGCGCAAGTTGTTGTAACGACTGGCGTTGTAATGACTGCGTTGTAAACGTATCGCGGTGTAAAGACCGTGATGTAACATCATACATTCGTGTGATGGGTAAGTCCAGATGTGGGTCCCGTACTCACTGTGCCCCTGGAGTCAAGCTCTACCTGGCTGATGAACCCATAATAAGGGCAAAACCACTCTGATTCAGGGAGGACCTAGCCCTGTAAGTTCGGGCTGGACTGTGTTCATTGGAGCAGGATCAAGGTGGATTTCCATATGGCTGTGTTAAAAATGGTGTGGCATGGTGGGTGAAAAACGATGGATTGGGATGCGGCCCAAGCGATTGCCGGTGGCTGGGATTGATTGTGATGGGTATGCCCAGACATGGGTCTTGTGCTCACTGTGCCAGTGGAATAAAGCTATACCTGGCTTGTGAGCCCATAATAAGGGCAAAACCAGCCTTGGACTTGTCCTGAAATTAATTTAAGCATTCCATTCATCACTTTGTTTTTTGATGAAAAAATTGAATTCGGCAAAACAGGAGAAGTGGAGGCAAAACGTTTGGAAGAATTCCACAGCAAGAGTGGCAGGTTGAACATGTGCCCCCCCCCCACCCAAGCTGAATGCAGGAAAACTAAACACCCTTTTGGGAGTTTTCACCGCTAAGTCAGAAGATCCTGTAAAGACCATCCACACTGGCATGTTCGGTTCTAGGGTGACGTTCCACCATAAAGTCCATTCCCTGTAGAGAGATAGACCACCTCTACTGTTTGGGACTCTTACCCCCTCAACTGCACTAACCATGTGATGGGTCTGTTGTCTGTCTGTATCCGGAAGTGAGTCCCAAACAAGTATTTTCTCAACTTCTTCAGTGCCCAGACCACTGCAAAGGCCTATCTTTCAATTGTACTCCTCTTTTTCCTGGGAAGTAAGGTTACAGTTTGGTCTGGGCCCTCTTCCTTCAGCTCTTAGGCATCCATCTGGACAATCAATTCCTTGTAGAAGTTAGGGGTCCAAGTTCGAACCAACTGTGATGGAGCGTGGGACCAGGTTAGTCCAGCTAAAAAAGTTCCATTCGCAGTGTAGAAGGCCGTGAGGAGCAGGAAGAGCACTGTGGATAGTCATCGTTGGTAGTGCGAAGAGCAGGTCGAGCATTGAGGACGGTAGTTCAGGAAGCTTTGGGTGGCGGGCACTGGGCTGTCATTGCTGTAGCGTAGAGTACCAGTCCACGCTAGTGGTCGGTGTAATGCAAAAAGTCAGCCCATCAGAGCTTTGCGTTATCTGTCACTGCGGGTGACACAGTCTAGGCATGAATGGGCCCGTTTGCATTGGCGAAGAGCCAAAACTTCAGGATTATGCCTTCTCACTTCAGGAGGAGTGTCCTCTGATGCAAGCCAAGGAACCAGGACCTAGGAGGGACTTCTTTGGGATCAGGAATCACTCCAGCAGCGTTCCGGCAGGTCCAGTTGCAGGTCCAGGCAGGTCTAGTGCAGCAGGTCTGCCTAGCAATTGCAGGGAGGTCTAGGTAGCTTGTTATGTCCCTGTACTTCACACATGAGGTCAGCCACCTTACCCTGGGAGTCACTCAGGTTAGCATGGGATGAAGGTCCAGTCTTCCTTCTCAGACACCAAGGTAGTCATCAGCAGCAGAGCAGTCCTCCAGCTGGAGGGCAGTCCTTCTTCTGTAATGTCCACAGGTCCAGGAGTATTCTGAAGAGTGACTCTCGATGCCCTGTATTTGTACCTGGTGCCAGCTGGTGTGTGTGTGGGGGGGTACTCCCTGTCCTACTCCTACATCCTGTTATGGAAAGCTCTTCCCTGTCAGGGCTACAAACTGCCTAGGGGTGACAAACAGTCACTGGCCTGGTGTAAGCTTCCTTTGCGTGTGTGTGTGAGGCAGAGTCCTTTGAAGTGCAAGTGGAGCTGGATACAGCTCCTCCAGTCATCCTATTAGGATGGCCCATCCTGTACATACCTATGCCCCCTTTCTGTCACTGTTTGGAAGAAATACACTAACCTCAACAGCAGAGCTGTTCACAGTCATATGACCCAGGATACTGGCAGAAGGCACAAATTGGCTTTCTTAAAGTTACTTAAAATCCGAGTCTAAACAGTATAGGCCCAATTTGCGTTTAGGTGAGTGGCCTGTTTTTTGCTAGTATGATGGGGGAAATTAGCCTGTCGTCCTGATGGAGGTATTGCGCTCCTAATTTAGAATTGACTGCCAAACTGGTGGTCATTTCTAAAGCACTGGCAGAAGGGGACCAAGCAATTATGTGGGTGTGCTCCGGAGCAGCCAAACTAGCAATAGAGGCAGCATGATAGAAAAAAGACCCGCCAGCCCTGACTCAATGGCAGGCTTGACTATGAAGAGCACTCATAATGGAACGATTGACGGACATTTTTTGAGATAATATAAAAAACAATGAGGCCAGCTGGGGCCTGTTAGTCTCATACCTATCTAGGGGTATACCAATGATAACATACCCCACCCCACAGTTAGAGCACTTCCTCTCTTCCAGTTCTAAGGACGGACAGGCGCTCAGGGCAGTTCCCTGAAGACAGATAGACAGGTTCTCTCACACACGTACCATTCACTCCTACACACACATCACAGGCGGAAGCGGCCAGTGGGGGAGGTCTTCCCCTCTCTGGGTACCGAAGGAAGCCCTTGACATCTGACACCTCGTCCTTTGCCTAGCCTCCTCCTTCCTCTGTTTCTCCTCTCTTCTTTTAATTTCTCCTATTTGCCACCAAGTCACTGTTGACGGGAGGCAGTTGGGTTAGGGTGAGAGTGGGAGGGGGTGGTTGTGGGAATTTTAGAGTTTAGATCTCCTGTATTAGAAAGGTGAGCCCTAATAAATGCGGATATTTGTATGATTATTTCCCAGATTAAAAGGTAACTGTAATCGTACAATGGCCTCAACAGAGTTGATGGGACAGATGTAATACACTATACAGTCAGTTGTTTTGTCTTTGCTTTTGAAAATGCTCAATAAAAAGAACTTTGACAAAAAAAAGAAAAAATGGGGAAGATGTGTAACATGTGCTATCATGGAATGTGGAGCACGGGGGAGTGGCATGAGCCAAAATAGAATGTGGAATGTTGGTGGGGAATGGTTCGGAAGGATAATTGAGAGCTGGAATTTGAGGTGAAGAGAGTGCCGCTCTGTGTGCAAGGAACTAATATAAATAAAGTTACTTGCAGCTACATGTTCTCTTGTGGAGCATTATTTTAACAGGTCAAATTGTATTTGTCTCTAATATATTTGTCCTTATGTATTTAGGGTTGAAAGGAAGAGCCCTAAAATATATGTGAACATGAAGGTAGAATATAGAATGTTTACACATTGGATTTGCTAATAAGTCCATATTAAAGTACACTACATGTGCCCAAGGCCTGTAAATTAAATGCTACTAGTGGACCTGCAGCACTGATTGTGCCACCCACTTAAGTAGCCCTTTAAGCATGTCTCAGGGCTGCCACTGCAGAGCCTGTGTGTGTAGTTTTAAATTGCCATGGCAACCTGGCAAGTTAAACCTCTTGCCAGGCCTAAACCTGCCCAAGGTAGGCGCTGGAAAACCTAAGGTCAGGGAGCAGTGTATTTAAAAAGTAGGACATGTACTTTTAAGTTTTACATGTAGTAAATTCGTTTCTCACTACTGGAAAGCCTATCCCTTCCATAGAATAACATTGGGATTGCCCTATTACATTTTATAAGTGTATTTTACGATTTGGAGGATATATGACCCCCCAAGTCTGGTATCTCCGGAATCACAATTTAAAACCATAACTTATGGTGAAGTTGGAGTTTAAATTGCAATTCTGAGAAAGTTGGCATTCTCTTACTGTAGCTTGGTGCCTGCTGCCTGTCGGTGATCAGTCTGAGGTGAGTGACAGCTGGACTTTGTGTATTCCCTCTAGACAGCCAAATACAAAGCGAGTTTATGCGTGATTAGATGGATCTTCTAGGGAGGATGGGAGAGAGGACCTGGGCGCACAGTCTCATACTTACACCTGCATAACCTGTGTCATGTCCACACACAAAAGGCTGCACAAACCCCTGCGGTGAGTCTGGAGCAAGGGCAGGAAGGGAGGACCTCTGTGCACTTTAAAGTCTTCCCCACTTCAAAGCTCAACTGGATATAAGTACTGAATCTCTGACATAACCAAGACAGTACACTTCTGGACCTGAAACCACTTTGCCAGAAAGTAGAACGGCTGAGCGAAAGGAAAACTACTGCCTTGTTGTTTTGCCATGCTGCCTGCTGCTCTCTCTGACTGGGTAAAGACTGGACCTCCATCACTTGAATGCAGAGTGACTCCAAAGGCTAGCTGACTAGCCTTCTGATCTGAAGTCTCAGGCATATAACAGACTTCCACTCCTCTCCTGGGCCCAAGGTGTTTGCTCCAGCGTAACTGATGCTTCCTCTGCTGTGAGCAAAAGACACACAATTGATGGACGGAATGCAGAACAAATCAAAACATTCACCTCCAGTCAAGAGATCTGGGTTAAATCCATCATTCTTTTGCTCACCATGCCACCCCAGTTTAGACCTGGCCATATGCAAATCAGTCTTGACCCTGTGCCTCATGGGAACAGTCCAGCTCGAACTGCCAAGCCAGGTCCTCCCCGGACTGGAAACAAGCATTGTAGGACTGGTTTTGAGGTTTCACCCCTCTTCAGCCAGGATAGCTTGAATCCAGTGGCACAGTGAGCCCGGGACCCACGTCTGAGGATAACCGGCACACTTATGGCGAGAAAGCAAAAGACACACAATTGATGGACGGAATGCAGAACAAATCAAAACATTCACCCCGGTCAAGACATCTGGGTTAAATCCATCATTCTTTTGCTCAACATGCCAGCCCAGTTTAGACCTGGCCACATGCAAATCAGTCTTGTGCCTCATTGGAACAGTCCAGCCCGAACTGCCAAGCCAGGTCCTCCCTGGACTGGAAACAAGCATCCTAGGACCGGTTTCGGGGTTTCACCCCTCTTCAGCCAGGATAGCTTGGATCCAGTGGCACAGTGAGCCCGGGACCCACGTCTGGGCATACCCGGCGCACTTATGGCGAGAAAGCAAAAGACACACAAATGATGGACGGAATGCAGAACAATTGAAATCATTCACCCCCAGTCAAGAGATCTGGGCTAAATCCATCATTCTTTTGCTCACCATGCCACCCCAGTTTAGACCTGGCCATATGAAAATCAGTCTTGACCCTGTGCCTCATGGGAACAGTCCAGCTCGAACTGCCAAGCCAGGTCCTCCCTGGACTGGAAACAAGCATCCTAGGACCGGTTTCGGGGTTTCACCACTCTTCAGTTCAGCCAGGATAGCTTGAATACAGTGGCACAGTGAGCCCGAGACCCACGTCTGGGCATACCTGTGAGAGCAGAAACACGGCATTGCAGCTGTTGTAGGAACAGGACAGGCACATTGCATTTGGAAACAGTGCATCGGCATTGGAGCCGTCGCATCGGAACCACCACATTGCTGCCACTGCGGACAGACGGTTGAAGCATCCCCTTGATCGAGTGAAGAAACCCGCAGCATTGGCTTCAGAACCATCGCATCTCGGGACCAGTGCCTTGTCTTTAGAACTGGCGCCTCGACATTGTTGCGTGGAGATAATCGACTCATCACCTTGACTGCTGGATCGACACTGATGCATCGCTCTGCCCCACCCCGCATCTTAGCTGTTACAGCTAGCATTAAGGTACTTTTGTTCAGCGGGTCTTGAGAGGTCCCAGTATCTGGCTGTATCTCGGTCAGACTGAACATTTGACTTTGTCCTGGTTCGGCGCGACCAGATATTGCAAATAGGCGCTTATCTTTAAAAATTCATATCTCAACTTCTACTTATTGAATATTTGTCGTTTTGGTCTTGTTTTATTTATTAAATTAAGAGCTTTTTTCTAACTTGGTGTGGAAACTTTTTGCATTGTGTTTTCATTGTTTTAAAGTTTGATGTGTTGCACAAATACTTTATGCAATGCCTCATAAGTTAAGCTTGACTTCTCTGTGCCCAGCTACCAGAGGGTGAGCACAGGTTAATTTAAGGTGTGTCTGTGACTTACCCTGACTAGGATTGTGGTTACTGTTTGAACAGGGCTTCCAACCCATTCAACCAGGAACCCAATCTCTAACAATATTCAATGTGGCAATTCAAGCTGACAAGTAATGGATATTTGTGGACCAGCTTGTGATACATGGTGATTTTTAAACACATTCAGTACGAAAGTTCATAAGTATATTTTTTATTCTGTGTACACAGTTTGGCTTGTCATTCTATCTCGTTTCATTGTGCACCTTTTGAGCCACGAAGTTTAGAATACATTAAATAACCACTCATTATGTTTAACCACACCTTTTTAAAGGAATACTCTCCGTTCCTCACCTTTCTCCTGCAAATACTTGCTAATTATCATCAGACTCCAACACCAACATTATAAGATGCAGTCTTTCTTGTGTCACTTTTCTATCAAGCATTAATGTGCCAAAATGAGTGAATGTAAGACTTTGTTACCTATTAGCTGCTCTTCATGCAGTGCAGTGGAGTAGCACTTTGCCCTCTGCTTCATAAATCTAAAGAGGTCAATGGCGTGAAGAGCACGGATCTGTAGACCTTCAGAAATTTGCTGTAAGTTCTCTTTTTAAAGCAGAATCCTCTCTAAGTCATATTCTGTAGAATTTCTAGAACTTTATGGTGGTAAAGGCCATTCGACTTGTGTGTACTATATACACGATAAACATATTTAGTGTATGCAAAATCACACTATTATAAATAATCAGTGGAGTGTGCTATATACATTGCAAACATTTTTAGTGTATGTAAAACCAAACCGTCATAATTATCAGAACATTTTGTATGTATGTCTATGTTACACATATCAGTGATTAAACTGAAATGCAGAATGCTTAGCGTTTAACTCTTAATATCATGGATGCAGGCAGAGGCATAGCATGGGTGCCATAGGCCTCATATGCAAGTATGGTAAATTCGAGCAGCTGCCGCCTTTTGCCTAGTAAAAGTCATCCAGACTAGAAGCCCTCGCGCCGCTGGGTCCCTCTGCCATCGCACCTCTGACACTATTGATGCACGTGCCCTGGGACACAGCACGCAGCACCTAGCATATCGAATTTAAAACGTGATTTCTGTGGCGCAGAGGAAACGAAACGGACGATAGCAATTTTTCTGACTCCTACAGGTATCTTGGAAGCAGTGCAGTCTCACTGAATGAAAATCAATTTGAGGTAAAACACAACATGCACAAGGCTCCACCGGTTCAAATGTATCCCCTTATTCTCCCTCATGAAAACCAGACTTTCCGTAGAGCAAGAAGAGTTCATACACCGGTGTAAGAACAATACACTAAGGCCAGATGACGAACATAATTTCCCATAGACATAGAATGGGTAAAACTGTTTGATACATCTGGCCCTAAAGTACCAGAAAACAATCATATGTAAGGACATTAAAAGGTTAATATTGAGAGGCACCTCCCGTGCTTAGGGGAGGGGTGCCGTTAGTGGCATTTCGGGCACGAGGAAACAGTTTTGTTTCTCTCGAAGTGGTCAAGGGGAGGGTCGCAAGGAAATGCGAGAAGATAGGGAGGTGCGCTGGTGATCCCTCCCCGAAGCTGTTAAAAGTGCCGGACTCAGGAGAGTAGCCCTCTTTGTCCTCTCGCCTCAGGGGGTTGCTGGAGGGTCGCAGCTGGTGTAGTTTTTCCTACCCACCCATCCCAAAGTTAATGGTAGAGTTGGCGGGGTCCCGGGCAAGAGAGAAAGGGCGGGGACTTCTTTTGGTAAAAATGGGCTGACCCTGCAATATGCAGGTAGTCATTGGGGCTCATGGGCTGGCGGGAGAGGGGGCCATCCTGCTGGTGGCCCTGGACTCCCCGGCCCTACCATAGTAGCCGGTGCCTGGAGGAAGCAAGATGAAGAGAGCGGTTGTGCAGGAAGGCACTAAGCAGTGCTCTGTTGGTCGCGTCTAAAGGGTAGACGACGGATAGTTACCTCAAATGGAAGTAGTGGAAAAGGGGTGGGGTTGTGGCCTGCTGGTACAACACCCCTCAAGAGTGGATCTAGTGATGCCGAATCGTATATACATCATAACCTGGGGCGCACTGTATACGGCGCCATCTTATGTTCAGTAATGTGTGATGGTTTCGATTTAATAAAAGTTGGTAAAAATGTTGAAGGTTTATGAACAAATAAAGATGGTGTTGGGAACGCCGGTTCTTGTTCTCATCTAATTACCTACAAGAACCCACTCAGGTCGCCAGGATCTTTTTACTTGCCTAATAGCGTAGGGGGAAGAAATATAATTATCAAATCGTATTTACCGCAATTTGACATTGCAGAAAAGAAGACTCATGACCTGGGAGGTTGACCTTTTATTATCAGCAAAAACATCTGAATATATAGGCACCTCAATACAAGGCACAAAAGATATATGGGGACTAATACAAATGCCAGTCTACGAAGTATCCACATACGACTAAAGATAAACAGAATTACAGCTTCCAAAAGCATCAAGTACCCTATAGCAATTGTGATATCAAAGTTCAAAGTCATGAATCAAATCATTGCTGTCCCTACTCTATTCTAAGGTGACATCCCTACTCAACATTCCCTTCCAGGTGAGGATCGCATAAAAGGTGTCAGCAGTGAAACTTCCTAAGAAGTCTTCACCATATGAGAGCTCGATCTATGATGCTCCTTTCGGTCCCTCTCCTAAGTCTCGTCTGCTCAACCCACGGGGCTCTGTCCCTAATACAAAACCCCAAAAAGCTGTACACGCCCTTCAGCACACCCCTCCAGGCAGCTTCCTCCTTCAGTAGTTTTCCATTTGGATCCTTTCATCTTCCTTTCCATGTATTCGACCTTGGGTCCCAGGCCTTCTCTGTACCAGGAGTTGCAACTTTACATTCCAATCCACTCCCTTCATGTCTACTCCTTCTGTCTCCATTCCATTTGAACAAAGACTCATTCTAACTAACGAGCTACATGGCCTTGTACCTGCAGCCAAATGCTGAACAGAAAAAACCCCTAACATCATGAGTGTTTCACAACTTACTGCATTTTCAGCTTTGCTAAAATCCTGTCGTCTTAATAAAGCATGGCTAATATAAACGAAGGCCTTCTCTTTACATATATGGTTAGGCCTCAAACTAAACACACTACCATTACCTATTCTAATTATTCGTCTCATACTTAAGAGAACTACCTTCTTCATTCCTCTAACATGACTTAATGTCTCTTAATGCATGACATTTTTATACTAAGCATTACACATATACCAATGCATTTCAGAATAACAGGTGGCCTCTCTCTTCTCTCGAGGCCTGTTTTACTTTTCTACCTTTCTATTCAATGAATACATTTCCATTATACTTGGATAACATGCTCAGTTATATGCGGGTGCTGACTAACAATGAATATGGTGCACCCCTACAATTTTCGCATCATCAACGCTCTATCAGTTCCCCCCTTTGATGACAACTTGTCATCACACAAATCCATTCATACAGAGGTGGTAACCAACGCATTTTGTCGGAAACCCTCCATTCTTTTTAGGTCCTGATACTGGTTATCTTGCATATGCGCCATTCGTCTTTATATCCCCTGAGAATCCTCTCAGCCCTGTTTCCTCGGTACCACTTGAACGCTCTCACAAGTCCCCACAAACAGATCACACAAACCACCACAATCAAAATTGGTTTCAGCACATATCCAAGAATTCCCTTTCCGAAATCTGCAAACCAGCTTCCCACATGTCCAAATCCTTTTCCAATCTTCTCCCACACATTCTCTTCTGCCAATACTGCAGCTTCTTCATGAAGCGTAGTAATATTGACTATATATTTCCTCAGCTCTTTGCTGTTGTCTGGAATATACGTGCAACATTCTTGAACCTTCAACAATTTACAGACTCCACCCTCTTTTGCTAATAATACGTCTAATGCAAGACGATTTTGTAAAACCATAGTCCTGATCGATAACATCTCTCCATCCACCAGCAACAATGACTTCGCTGTGTTCATTGACAACTCATCAACCACAGTTGCTAACTTTCGTATTTTCACATCATTCAAAACCACACCCAAACCGGGTATGATTGCTCCAAAGATATCACCAATCACAGCTCCTGCACTTGCATCTCTCCGTGCTCTAGAGTGGTGAAAAATAACAGCCAAATAACAAGTCCCATACCACTGCTCAGGCAACCTCACGTATGCATTCCTTCCACACACATAATACACTGTCGGGATGACCTGTATCTGATTCTGCAAAAAGTTCTTAGCTGAATCTTCCATAGTAAAGGTATGGGCACATGTACTGTGTCCAACCCAGATTTTGTCCTTGTCCGACTGAGGACGAGCAACACACAAATTTCCCTTCTGCACTTGATCTAAAGCTATGGGTCCATAACTTCCCCTTGACTTATGCAGTTTCTCTTCCTCTGTCCAATCTGTTGATTTCTTTCCCCCATCTTTATCTTGGGTTAATTTTCTATATCTGTCTTCAACTTGGCCAATAAATTTATTTTCAGTGTCTGACACTGAACATGTCAAATTATTTCTATGAGCATAAGCAGTATCCAAACTTTGAGTCGGTATGAAATAAGTCCAAAGTCTTTCATGTGACTTATAATAATCATACTTATTCAAATGCTTAAACGCTGGTACGTCAGGAAGTACTGTGTCATAATTAGAGAAATAGTACTCAAACTGTTTCCTTTCGTAAAACAGACTAAGCAATAGACTGCAAGAAATCCCATAAGTCAATGGAAGGTGATGGTATCTAATACCCTCATCTACAGAAGCAGGCAACTGCATGCACACATAGCAATCCTTCACATCCATCGCATCAACGTACTCATACAACAATTTCGCATATGCATTGAGCTTGAAATCACCCCTCGACAAATCCATGTGTAACATGCGACTCTCTTCTAACATCATAGCCCTTTTATCTCCTGAAATATCCTTCTGGGTACTGGGAGGGACAGGTGCAGGTGTTCCCAGCATCTTCCCCTCTTCCCTGTGGGCCACTGCATACGAAGTTATGACTACTGCAAAAATAACAGCTATGACTACTCCTAAAAGTGTACCTATCACTGTCTTCGCCCTACGGTGTGAATTTCTAGGCTCTGCCATTTTTCCCCCACGCTCAGAATCCAGTTCGATAATAATGGGCGAGAGTCTCTTCCTCATTCAGGCTTGTATCTCAATGCAACAATTATCCCCTGTAGCTAATTTTCTCTTCTAATGTTCAGTTCTCTACCTTCTTTTGGATCAGCAAAGGCTCCCTTGTTTTTGCTCCTTCTCGACAAAGTTCATCTCTAATCCAAAATAACGGCAGGCCCCAACAGCTCTAGGACTCCTTGCAAAATTTCAAGTTTGAGAGTTTTCAGTTCTTGGGGAGAAGGTACCACTGCAAAGTTCGGTTAAGCCAATGTATCCAATATCAGACCACGAATGTTACTCAGGAGTGGCGGATCTGAAATATGGAGAGTCAGTACTCCCTCTATCTCCAATCCTGGGATCTTCAGCAACACTTCCGCCCTCAGAGTCGATGGACCGCTGACAAGAGTAATCGACCTCAGCCTCCCCGTACTCATCGGTCCTAGCATTCGTTGCTACGTATGTCCACTCAGGTGAAGCGTACCTGTGACACGGCACTCTGGGTCTCCTCGACCTTCTTGGAGCCTCCGGATCTTGATCTTCCTCACTCTGTTCCGACTCGGCCACCTCCGATACTGGGGCAAGATCTCTTCTCGGTGTCCCTCTCGAATTTACCCGTCTCAGACTCACGGGCCAAACTCTTTCTGCTTCTGAGACACCCCTGCTCTCCCTTCCGATACCCTGTGCACTACCTTCTTCTCCGGAAGTATTTGGCTCCACTCCGCCGAATGCACCTTCTTCTGCTTCTGGTTCTGATTCGGAGTTTTTCTCTCCCTCGCTTACAGCTTGTTCCAGTGCACAACCAGCTGCGTCAGCCACCCTTACAGCTTGACTTGCCCTCTCAGATGGCACTGCCACCTCAGTGGGTTTTCGTTCACGAGAGGGGCTGTATCTTCTAAGGGTGCTGGAACTCTACGGGTATGGGAGGCATGCACCCAGTTCGGTAGTCCCCCACACTTCACTGCAGTATTTGTAACCAGAATAATCTGGTAAGGGCCTCTCCAGCGAACGTCCAAGCAACTCTTCCTCACGTGCTTTAGCACCAACACCCAATCCCCTGGGCACAGGTCGTGGCACAGATCACTTGCGGCTGGAACAGCTACCGCCTGCACCTGCTGGGACACAGAATGAACCACATCAGCCAGGCCTTTACAGTAGTCGAGAATTACATCATCAGTCATATTTATCAATGCAGAGGCTGGTATTGCTGGCACACGCATCGCTCTCCCCATCAATATTTCGTGGGGTGACAATCCAGTTCTCCTATCAGGCACACTTCGGAGACTCATCAGAACCAAAGGTAAGGCATCTGGCCACTTCAGAGGAGTTGAGGAGCACACTTTTGCCATTCGGGCCTTCAATGTCCCATTAACTTGTTCTACTATCCCAGAAGCCTCGGGTCGGTAACTGCAATGTAACCTTTGATCTATGTTCAGGGCAGCACAAAGCAATTTCATGAGTTCACTGTGGAAGTGCGTTCCTCTGTCCGATTCCAAAGAGGTCGGGAACCCGAACCTCGGGATGAGCTCTCTCAACAGTAACTTAGCTACAGTTAGAGTATCACACCTGCGTGTCGGGTAAGCCTCCACCCATCTAGAGAAGACACACACTACGACTAATATGTATCTCAACCTATTACACTTTGGCATCTCAATGAATTCTAACTGTATCCTGTTGAAAGGGCCACCTGACCTCCCTATGTGACTCATTGTCACAGCTGTCCTTTTCCCTACATTCATTTGTTGACAGGTGACACACCTCTGACATACAGCTTCGGCTGCTGCCCAAATTTTGTATTGTACCATGTTTGCCGAAACACTCGCACCATCGCATCCCTGCCAAGATGCACAGCACCATGTATCAATCTTGCCATTGGATTCAACGGACATTCCGGTAACACCGCTCTTCCATCCCTCGAAACCCAAACATCCACATCTCCCTTCTCACATCCAGCTCGCACCCAACTATCCCGTTCCTGGTCAGACACCTCATCTTGCAATTGTTTCAACTCTTCCCATGTATCTGCCATTGCCAACATCACACTGAGGTCAGTTGTTTTTTCATTTCCCCTTATGTGTCGTTCTGTAAAGTCACACCCCTGTTCTGCACAAAATCGAGCAACCTCGTCTGCATAGTTATTTCCAAGAGACACAAAATCATTTCCCTTCGTATGAGCAGAACACTTCACCACTGCGATTTCATCAGGGCCTTGCAACGCCTCCAACAGTTGTCTCACGTATTCTCCATTCCTAATGGGTGACCCAGATGATGTCATGAACCCCCTCTGGGACCATAACTGTCCGAAGTCGTGAACGACACCAAACCCGTACTGGCTGTCCGTATAAATCGTTATACGGATCTGGTTAGCGGCCAAACAGGCACGAGTCAAAGCAATAAGCTCAGCCACCTGTGCGGAGTATACTCCTTCTAGACAAGCGGCTTCGACCACTCCGGTGATAGTACAGACAGCAAAGGCTGCTCTCAACTGACCCGTATTGTCTCTTAAACATGAACCATCTACAAAGAATATTTCGTCTGGCTCGGAAAGTGGTTCATCCACAATATCAGGTCTGGGTTTGGTGCACAATTCAGTCACATCGAGGCAGTCATGATCCTCACAATCTTCATCATCTATATTCGGGATCGGCAACAATGTGGCAGGATTTAAAACAGAACACCTCTTCAACGTTACATTCTCAGCAGCTAGGATGACTTGTTCATAACGTGTCAATCTATTATTCGTGAGGTGTTGTGTCTTAGTCCTGGTCATCAACAGTTCAACAGAATGTGGCACATGCACAGTAAGTGGATGACCCATTACAATTCTCTCACATCTCTCGATACTGACACCTGTTGCAGCAACGGATCTGAGACATCCAGGCAATGCAGAGGCTACTGGATCTAGTGAAGCCGAAAAATAGGCAACTGGTCTACGGACATTCCCATGAACCTGAGCTAGCACTGCCAATGCGCAACCTTCTTTTTCGCAGCAAAACAATGCGAATGCCTTCTTGTAATCAGGCATTCCCAACGCTGGCGCACAGCACAAGGCTTCTCTTAGTTTCAGAAAGGACCTTAAACAGTCTTCATCCCATGGTACCGGATCACTCACATCCTTGCACGTCAGCTGCTGTAAGGGCTTCGCTTCAAAGGAGAAGTTCGGGATCCATTGGTGACAGTAGCCAACCATTCCCAAGAACATTCGAACTGCCCTCTGAGTCGTAGGGACGGGCATTCTCAAAATCGCATCTATGCGATCTGGAGATATCTTTCTTTTGCCTTTCTCAATCCGATGACCCAAATACTGTACTTCACTCAGACAGTACTGCAATTTATTTGGAGACACCTTATGCCCATTCTCTCCTAGGAAATTCAACAGTGCTACCGTATCAATCCTGCAGGCGTCCTCAGTTTTTGACGCCACTAGCAAATCATCAATGTACTGGACGAGAACAGACTCTTGGGGAAGCACCAGACCTTCAAGGTTCTTTTTCAAAATATGATTGAAAATAGACGGGCTCTCAGTGTACCCCTGTGGGATACGACACCATGCTAACACACGATTTTCCAGCCTAAACGCAAAAAGAAATTGGCTCTCCTCATGCAGAGGAATCGAGAAAAAGGCTTGACACAGGTCAATCACGGTGAACCATTCCGCATCACATGGGATTTGGAACAGGATCACGGATGGATTCGGTACCACGGGACAACATGGGATTACGATCTCATTAATTCTTCACAAATCTTGTACAATGCTGAATTTCCCGCTGGGTTTCTGCAATCCCATTATGGGCGAGTTACACGGACTACCCCTGATTTCTCTCAAAATCCCTTGCCTAAGCATGGACTCAATTACGGGTCTGATCCCCTCAATAGTTTCCGGTGACAATTTATACTGGGGAGTTCTTGGGTATTCTACATTCGTTTTGACTCTTATTTTTACCGGATCTACGCCTTTAACTAGTCCGATCTCTTCCCCACTAAGGTCCCATACATCAACTGACACGGACTCCCTCAAGTCTAAAGGGAGTTCCTCCACTGTGAGTGCAGGATACATTTCCACGCACCAACGCTGGTTCGCAACCTTAAAGGTCGCATCATCGTCTCTTGTCTGTACTTTCACTCCATTCGGGGTACAATTAAGCTTACACAATAGATCTCTTCCCAACAAACAGACTGGACTAGAATCACACACCACGAACTGGTGTCTGTCACTGAAGTTCCCGATCCTAATCGGTATTGGTTCCGTCAGTGGGCTAGTCAATTGCTTGTTCGCTACCCCAACAACTTGGATTGTCTGGCCAGAAAGGGGTAGATACGGGATCACTGCTGATCTTACAGTCGATCTTGTAGCCCCCGTATCAACCAAAAAGGTCGTAGGGTGGCCATCGATCTCAGCTTCTACAAAGGGTCCCTTCTGATCTACTTCTAGGACCGCTCTTAGCGCACAATCATCGTCTCCTCCCCAGCAAGATCTTGTTGCTGGATCGGAATCATCTTCCCCATTCACTTCGAATAGGGGCATCTGTACATATGTCCGAGCTCCCTGCTGCATATTCTGTATTCTAGGCGGTCGGGGAACCTGTACCTGTGGAACATTCGTCCCCCCTTTTGTCATTCTAGGTTGCGTCACTACAGGGAGTGCGTCTGCCACTGGAACATGGGTCACCTCTTCTTCCTGCTGTATTTGATTTAACGGATTAAAAGGACACTCGCGTCTCCAGTGTCCAATCTGATGGCAAAGGTGACAAGCTGTGGTCTTTTTCAACACTGCCACATCTATTCCGGTCTTAGGATCTACTCCTCTCGGCCTCGCCTGTCCTTGAGCATTCTGTGCTCCTCCTTGATAATTTCCCTGCCTCTTTCCCAACGTTCCTCCGGTGGACTGTCCCTGAACTGCAGTCTGCATCTGGACTAATAACAGATTGAGTCTAAGCATAAGAAATTGAAAGACAATCTCATCACTGCAATATCTAGCATATCGGAGAATCTCTTCCACAGGCTTATTCTGCCAACAAATCAAATGTTGCTGTATCATTAGACTAACCTCTGGCCTCAATCCCAACACAAACTTGGACACAAACTGTCCCATGTCTTTGGTATCCAATGCCTCCAAACCACTGTACTGTTTAAAAGCCTGCAAAAGCCTCTTGTAAAATTCATGCACTGTCTCCTTAGGCTCTTGTACAGTCCTATCTATCTTCACCCAATCGGTGTCTTGAGGTGAGACCTTCGATTTCAACCAAGTGATTACCTGTTCGAACTTTTTCATCACTATCGGCGACGGACCATGTGTAATCAAATCCCTGTCGGGCTCTGAGGCTGGCCATTCAATCGCAACTTTACATGCCGACCACAGATCCCCCGGGATCACGATGTCAAACAAAGTATTCAAATCAATCCACGGTACCTTCGAGATTTTGACAAAGCGATCAACTTGCTTGTACCACTCCACAGGCTTTTCCCTTAGCCGGAGAAAATCATTTGTGAAGGCAGCTAAGTCCCCTCTACTCCAGGGTACATGTACGTACCCTCCATTCTGTACCTCCCTTAAAGGAAACTCCCTATTGCCGTCGTCCCTCCACCCGGAGGTGGCGTCTCTCCCACTACTCCTCCTGAACTTTTCTTCTTGGACCATCTTTCTTCCCACTTATTGCGCATGATCCATGCCCGCATTGCTATAATCAAATCTTTGACATGGGTTCTCAATCCCATGAGTCTCTTGTCTTCCAATTCCTGATCACTATACTGTAGCCGGTGATCACCTTGCAACGCTTTAGTTTTCGACAAATCCACCCCATATCTTTTTGCCAACTCTGACAATTTCTCATGAGCTGTGCGTGCTTTACGAGTCACATCTTTCGCTAAAAAGAGTAACTCATCTTGTTCATAAGTTAATATTCTTTCCAGGGGTAGATTTCCACCTATTATCTTATCCAACTCTGCCTTTAGCCTTACGACATCCAACATTTTCCCTCTCAAAGCTCCCCTCAGCACTTCTCGGCAGGCTGTATCATCCCTGTCACTGTACTCACATTCTCTTTCTTGTGGCCTACCCTCTCCTGATCTGCCCATGGGAACAGAACGATTCTGAGGCATCGGGATTGTATGGAGGTGGTCTCTCGGATAACAACCTTTCTACCAGGCTATCATCCGTGTCACTGTCTTCCTCCCCCTCTACTGTCTTTTCCTTTGATTTTCCTGTCGTCTCTAATAAGGGATATAATTTATGTCCCTCTATAGCATGCATTCTCCATCTTTTCTCCGCTGCATCCCATCTAGCATCTTGGAACGCCTGAACTGACCTTTTCACCCTTTCCTGATTTCTGCCTCTCTCCTTATCATGCGCTGCTCTAATCCACGCATGTAGTGCTTCGAACTGTGTGGGCCTCGGCATAGGTCGTAAAGCTGCCATCACAGTCTTCAGCTGGTACAACACTGCTAATCTGAATGAACCATACCGTGGGAACGCTAACTCTCCTTCTCCTTGAGTCATTTTATGCCAATTCTCAAGCCAAACTATGGTATGCAACCCTACATTTCTTGCCATGTAGTGTGCTGGCGTGTCCTCCGGAGGGGCCTCCGCACCCTCTCGAGTAACCACATGTTCATCCCCTCGACACAATTCTCAGAAAACTTTAAAACATTTCATAATGACCAAATGCTAAACACACACGATCTCTGTTTACTTCCTGGTATCTGTCCGCCAATGGCAGCGCGAACTACACCAACCAGCCTATCGCAGCGCGACACCTTCTGACATCACTGTTCCTCACTCGCAGCAGTTCCCCTCCTGCACACCGCTCGTCTCACCCTTGCATTCGTCCCATTCACACGCTGAAATAACCGTTTGGTCCCAAACAAGTTACTCCTCTGGCTGTCCGTCCACAGCCTCTGACTGTCCGTCCACAGTCTCTCGAAGTTGTCGACCTCGGTTGGTTACTGTCTGTCCCTGCCGGTCAGACAGATCGCCTCTGATAGGTTTCAAATACTCAATTCCACATACAACAACCCAGGACCAGCGTCAGGTTGTTACACACTCATGCATTCACTCCCCCTATCTCGGTCCAGGTGATCGATGGTACCTCACGATCAATGGTCAACAAAATCTACCAGGGGTGTCTTCTACACCCTCTCGCTTAGGCTTCTCATCGCCTAAGACTTTCCCGGGCTGCATGCGCTCACTGCCTGATCTCACATTCACACAACATTCACACCAACTCCGCAAAACATCTCACACAATACAACACCGCAATCTACAATATCGTATCCTGTTCATACTCACTCTTCGAGCTTCTGCTTGCTGCCGCACTGCTACTCGCCATCTACGTCCGTCCGCCAGGTCGTCTGCCGTTCGCCCTCCGATGATTCAACCTCACTTATCATTGATGGGCCTCAAGGATCACTTATCTTGATCTCAATCTTCCCTCGCTATCAGAAAGAAACCATCCTCGTTTGCTACCAACTGGGAACGCCGGTTCTTGTTCTCATCTAATTACCTACAAGAACCCACTCAGGTCGCCAGGATCTTTTTACTTGCCTAATAGCGTAGGGGGAAGAAATATAATTATCTAATCGTATTTACCGCAATTTGACATCGCAGAAAAGAAGACTCATGACCTGGGAGGATGACCTTTTATTATCAGCAAAAACATCTGAATATATAGGCACCTCAATACAAGGCACAAAAGATAAATGGGGACTAATACAAATGCCAGTCTACGAAGTATCCGCATACGACTAAAGATAAACAGAATTACAGCTTCCAAAAGCATCAAGTACCCTATAGCAATTGTGATATCAAAGTTCAAAGTCATGAATCAAATCATTGCTGTCCCTACTCTATTCTAAGGTGACATCCCTACTCAACATTCCCTTCCAGGTGAGGATCGCATAAAAGGTGTCAGCAGTGAAACTTCCTAAGAAGTCTTCACCATATGAGAGCTCGATCTATGATGCTCCTTTCGGTCCCTCTCCTAAGTCTCGTGTGCTCAACCCACAGGGCTCTGTCCCTAATACAAAACCCCAAAAAGCTGTACACGCCCTTCAGCACACCCCTCCAGGCAGCTTCCTCCTTCAGTAGTTTTCCATTTGGATCCTTTCATCTTCCTTTCCATGTATTCGACCTTGGGTCCCAGGCCTTCTCTGTACCAGGAGTTGCAACTTTACATTCCAATCCACTCCCTTCATGTCTACTCCTTCTGTCTCCATTCCATTTGAACAAAGACTCATTCTAACTAACGAGCTACATGGCCTTGTACCTGCAGCCAAATGCTGAACAGAAAAAAACCCTAACATCATGAGTGTTTCACAACTTACTGCATTTTAAGCTTTGCAAAAATCCTGTCGTCTTAATAAAGCATGGCTAATATAAACGAAGGCCTTCTCTTTACATATATGGTTAGGCCTCAAACTAAACACACTACCATTACCAATTCTAATTATTCGTCTCATACTTAAGAGAACTACCTTCTTCATTCCTCTAACATGACTTAATGTCTCTTAATGCATGACATTTTTATACTAAGCATTACACATATACCAATGCATTTCAGAATAACAGGTGGCCTCTCTCTTCTCTCGAGGCCTGTTTTACTTTTCTACCTTTCTATTTCAATGAATACATTTCCATTATACTTGGATAACATGCTCAGTTATATGCGGGTGCTGACTAACAATGAATATGGTGCACCCCTACAATTTTCGCATCATCAACGCTCTATCAGTGTTATTAGTCAAATAATAAAAGCTACGCAGTGAACACCAATCACTTGTAAAGTGTTTTGTGGGGGGGAAAGGGGGTATAAAGGTTTTGAGTACGAATTGCACGTTACATGCCCACTAAAGTATTACCACCTCCTGGCAAACGCATTTATGTTTTTTCAAGCGCATAATGTTTAAACAAGAGGTCGCACAAGTGTTCTAAGCTGTATTTACTGGTAGTAATTAAGAGTGGCCAAGGTTTTGGGTTGATATTTGTCAGACTCAATAACATCCGACTCGGCCAGGCCTAAATGTATCATTTCTGCTGAATAACAACAGGCACGCACTCAGTGGAATAATTCCAGCCATTGACAATGTTCCTTGGAAACGTAAATGAGAACAACACTTACGCAACACAGCGTACTTTATTACATTTCCACAGAAATTCCGCCCAGTACAGTGACCCTTCAAAAATGTTTGGTTTCATAACTGCATCAGTTGATCGTTTCCATGTGTGTGCAGACCCACAAATCCCATGGGGAAACCTTTATGCTGACAAACTTCATTTAGCACACATGTTCTGCTTTGACAGCAAAAACCTATCAAATCTGTATTTTGTTTTTTAATCTACGTAACTATGAAATTTTGAAAAACGCAGAGCCTACAAAGTCTCAGGATTATAAACAACAGAGAGAGGAACACATCGCCTAAAACAATTCTAACTTCGGAAGAAGCTGTTTCCCTGGATGATGGTAAATCACCTTAAATCTGTTTTCTCGCTTTTAAAAAAAAATTAAAAGCAGATACGTGACCGTGTTGAGGGTTTACTGAGGTTCCCGTAGTACGATATACATATAGTACCAGCATGCTTTATTCTGTTTCGTTTTTACGACACTCACTGGCACATGCATCAACAATGCCATTTGCGATTCCTTATTAGCGAAAAATAAGGATTCGCTAATAAGGAATAGCAAAAGGCTATGCATGTAGGAATCGCTATTCAAATAGCGATTCCTTAACTTTCCTTAATTGCGACTAGCAAATTGCGAGTAGCAATTAAGGAATGCCGTCCCATTCATTCCTATGGGCCTCCTGGCCCATAGGAATGAATTGTAGATTGCATGAGCAATTTGCGAGTACCAGTAGGTACTCGCAAATTGCTCATGCAATTTCAAGGGTGCAAGGGTGTCAAAATGACACCCTATTGCACCCCTGAAATTGATATGTGCACATATGTTGCACACACACATGCTCTAAGGGCATGTGTGTGCGCAACATGACACTTTGAAAAATGCACAAAAGTGCATTTTTCAAAGTATTTGCAAATTACCATGAAGTTCAACTTCATGGTAATTTGCTCCCCCTATTAGCGAAATCGCTAATTTTTAAACTTTAATGCATTGCATTTAAGGAATCTCAATTTGTGATTCCTTAAATGCAATCGCAATTTACGGAATCGCTATTTAAAGATTCCTTAAATTGCGATTTTTGCATTTGGGATGATGCATCCCAAATGCAAAAATACCAGGAGCAAAGGGTCAGATTCTGAGAATCTGCCTGTTTGCGACCGGTTTTTGTGTTGATGCATGTGGGCCTCAGTGCGGTAGCAATAATCATTGCTTATATTTTTTCCTACACCGGCAGAACTTACACAATAGCAAAACAGCATTGCCAGCTTCAAAAAGGAGAACAAAAGGATCCTTACATTAGGAAATAAAGTGTAAACAGCACCTCAGTGCAAATTTGCACCACATCACAGTTTGCACAATTCGGAATTAGTGTTCTGTAATGTACTTTGGTTTAATTGACTTTGCTTGGGGATGTTTTGTATATGCAGATATCTGATAGAATCAGTCCTTCCCTTAATAAGACTCAGTAGAATAACTTGAATTCGTGAGTATTTCTTTAGAAATAACGAACTGAGGATCGTGGTTTTAAAAAATAAAGACTGTCAACCAGTGAGGTGACACAGTCATAAACTCACAAGCCATTTCAGTGATATTTAAAATAGGCAACTACTAGCAGGAAGGAGAAGCGAAAATATCCCTTATTACGAAAAGTGTGTTACAGAACATGCTTTTTTCTAGGTCTAGCCTGAAGACAGGTTTAGCCGCCATACCAGTCTTTTGTTATCTCGAAAATGAACATCATATTCCTAGTGATGCTACACACACAACGGCGCATTCGGTTCAGCCGCTTTCACTCATTGCTCTGTTTGCATGCCATTCACAATGTATTTCAGCTCACAGCACACAGAGAGGAGGGGACTGGGTCAGCCCCCTTCAACCACTGGTGTGTAGGCAGTGCTGGCTGTGTTGTGCTTTACCTCAAACCTAGGAATCACCCTGTGTGCCTCAGACCCTCACCTACTGTATTATGGAATCGTCTCCTTCTCTCCAGTCCTGGCTTTTCTGACAGGAATCGTTTGATCGCTCACACTGGTACTTAGGAGTCAGCAGGAATCGTTTGATCGCTCACACTGGTTCTTAGGAGTCAGCAGGTGTGTTAGTTAATTAGTTAAATGGCAGCAGCTAAGACTACAATTCCCAGAACACACTGGTTTGGCTGATGAGAGATCTGTACGCAACAAAAAATAGCTGTGCAGCAGTAAAATGCCTAAGCCCTGGCGTCGCCAACGACCAGAGTCTAATTCGGGCTTCAACCTTTGACCAAACGGGCATTTGCAATGCAATAGGTCTCGCATTTGCAAGAGTTTAAGCTGTTGGCATTGCAATGACAATGCCTTTTATTTATAGGTTTTAAAAACCAACACACAAATAAAGGACATTGTCATTTTTGCCAATGGCTGAAACCCTTGCAAATGCGAGACCTATTGCATTGCAAATGCTTGTTTCCTAAGTGTTCAAGCCTCTGTAACCTTGCACTCGCAAATTCGAGACCAACATTGTAAATGTGACTTTTGATGCTGCTATTCCAATCGACTTTTGGATATTTTCTACTTCCTAATGTAGAATAGCTTTGGTAACAAAATTAGCCGTTGCACAGTTAGGCAGAGGTCAAGTAGAGGACAGCAAAAGACCGGAACAGAATCCTGGATCCTAATAACTGCATTCCTGAACAAGGGCCAGGGACCTTTCTGTCTCGTATCTTTGAGCCAGTAGCTATTCAGTGAGAACAGTGGTATTATTTATTTTGTTTATATGTTGATTTACGTAGCTCAGACTCCACCCAAAATGGGTGTCTGTCAGAAACTGAAGCGGTCCCGCAGAATGCAGGGCTGGGCAGCCAAGAGGATGTAGCAGCGACAAGGCATATAGGGCAACACTAGTAACGTTTGACACATGGGGGAACCAAGGTAGCAAAACATTGTAAAAGCTAAATTGTTTCGACCTGGGTCTTGGAAGCCAGGAGTGGGTGGAGAAGTTCAATTGTTCCAGTACTTTGACTTTTAACTGTTTCAGATACATTGGTTATTGCCTCACATGGTGGCTTTTAACGATTGAGCTGCTCGTCTTCAACTGTAGGAAAATTATTCTGTGAAAATACGTTATTTATTTATTTGTAATATGTATTGTAATGGTGAAATACAACTTTTTAACTGTTTTGTACTATCACCGATTTAGGGCACTTATTATGGTTTCTAACAGCCTCCCCATTACTACAACTCCAAAAAAATACAAGATCGCCGAGGCAACGCTTTGGTGTTATTTTATGTTTTTTTCTACAGCGCACAACTCGCCCGGGAGGGCCTCTTGGCATCGAGCATAGATATGTTGCAACTTAGATATGAGTGAGCACGGTTTTAAACTGGATGAGGCGCATCCAGTTAGAAAGGCCTTTACAGGGCAGCTGCATCAAGGCTGTGGGCAATATATCCTTTCCTCTAAGCTAAGATGGAATTCCCCTTTCTTCCTGCCACTGGCCGTTGCCAAACAACAGCTGGGATTTCAGGGGTATGGCGTTTGTCTTCAAAACATTTTTCTGGACAAATTAACAGACAGACACTCAGATTTCTTTGACAAAATAAACTAATTTTACGCTTTTTGAAGTTCATTTTAAGATTTATGATCAAACTGCTCGTCACCCCCGACTACTTTAACACTGTTAGCAAGTGGTACAATGACCTCAAATTGGGAGATTTTGAAATGCTGTGGAAGACCGAATAAAGGTATTAGTCTTTAATATATTTGTAATATATGTAATTCTGGGTCCAGCAGCTATTCTTGAGCCATGTTCTGGGTCCACGTGCCTCAGTGAATCGTCATAACTGTGTCTCGGTACATTTTGTCATCCCGGGGACACATGAAGCTGCAACATTCAGAGTGCTTTCTCTGGGGAGCCGCAGCAAGTGGGGGTCAATGGAGTTAGGACCTGGGTGGGAGCGTTTGGAGACCAAAGCAACCCAACTAGAACCTAGCACTTTGCTATAGGACACAACCAGAAATCCATCAAAGGAAACAAAACCAATCTGGGCCTTATTTATGAGGCCATTACGCCGCCAATGCGCCACTTTTTGTGACGCTGCGGTGGCGTAAAAAATGCAACATACTGCGCCATATTTTTGAAAGTGAGGCATCTAGGCAGATGCGTCACTTTGTAAACCCCTGCGCCACATTATACTTACAACAGGTACAATGTATGCAGGGCGGACGTTCCGACGCAGAAAAAGCTCGTAGAAGTGTATCAGTGAAATCTATGAGATTTCACTGCGCCACTGCTACGGCCTCACAGCTTCAAATCCTTACACCTGCCTGAAGCAGGCGTAAGGGGTGGCACATGCCTTTCACAAGGGGCTTGCCCCATGTGAAATGACATATTGCTCTAGTTGGGTCGGCTTTCAGACACACTCCTGCAATCTACCATTTTTACGCCAACAGATATGTCATGTGTATCCATGGTGTTGCAACAACTGAAAAGTGTTGCATTGCTGTTTTACAGCAGCGATGCAACACGTTTCATAAATGAAGCACTGAGTCACTTCACAAGTTGGTTAAATAGAAACTTATATGTGAAAGTGTTTTTTACTTTCTCAAGCTGTGTACATATCTTAGAAGTGTAGGTCTGTGCATGCCCTGTAAAAACGTCAGGTATATCTATATATGTATGCAGGATTACCCTATTAATAACCATTTAGACATCACTTACTAATACATATTTATGACTGCCCAAAGAAACCCATTTAGTAACCTTAGAATAATGGAATATTAATATATAATCAGCAAGGTTTGAAAACTATTTTTAACAAGTTACAAACAACTGTTTGATATTGATGCAGAACTCAATGTAATAGCAGAATTGTAACTTGTGATGTACAGGTAACACAAGGTTTTCGGCATAAAAAGCATGAACCAACTGCACTTTGTTACAAAGAAGTCTATGACCTAGGTTACATGCTTTGCTCTAAGCAGACCCATGACTCTTTGAACTATTTTATGGGAAGTGAAACCGGTGACCAACAAGTGCAAGTACTACCTGAGATTCCTTAGCAGTGATATACCCTGATATATGTTTGATAGACATAAATCCCTGCCGCAGCATCTTTAACCCATTAAGCTATCTAAAATATCTCCACTACAACCTAGTTGTAACCAATTAAGTAAGCAAGAGCAGCTTTATTGCCACATTTGTCCTTGTTTCCAATTTCTTTGGGTTGGAGACAATGGGGTATAGGGTTTGTTGTAGATAGCCGAACTGTCATTGACTACATACCTCATGATGGGGTATAGGGTTTGCTGTAGATAGCCGAACTGTCATTGACTACATACCTCATGACACCGCTTTTCATGAATCTTACTCCTTTCTGCTACCACTCATTGACCCACTATGTTATCCTTTCTAGGAGTCTCTTTTGAATATAATGAATAAGGAGAGGTTAGCGGGGCAAGTGGGCAGGGGAGCACGCAGCGCAGCAATTGGGCCACAGAGATAACAGCCCAGCTAGATAGTATAAAGGTGGCTAGGATCAAAAGGGGAAGTCAGATTGTGACCAAAAATTGTCAATGAAGCAAGAAAAATGACTCGCATTTGTGAATTATGACTTTTTTTGACACTTTGTATAGGTAGTACTAGAGGCTAATGAGTGCTGAAGAAGTGTGCTTTGCGCAGCAAAAGGTGAGTACACCGTGATCACAAAGGGGAAGCAGACAAACCTCCAGAGGGATGCTGTCAGAACCTTTCCAGGATCCAGGGACAGGCAGGGATTACTGAGCCATTACTGTGGTGGTTGGGGCTTTTGACCAATGCTCCCTGGGGCCGGACCCACTGTCGAGCTGCAAAATTGTCACCAAGTACACCCTATCTACGCATGACTCTCTATGCAGTGAAGGCAAGCAGTCCAAAGTATCCAGGGAGGTAGTGGGTGGTGTTGAGACAAAGAGCCCAAACAGACACAATAAATATTTGCCTAGCCAGGGATTCTTTTATAAAAAGAAAAATAATTTACTATCCACCTCGTATTTTTCAATACTACTCCAAGTAATAGGCTGTAGTCACAGGATTCTATAATCAGGTGCCATGGGCTGAAGCACACATAGACTAATCAAGCATAAACCCCAGCACAGTTGTTAAATCATCACAGTGTGACTAAGTGACTTCCCTGATGTTGGTGACCCGGAGGTTAGTTATTTATCTGCCCACCACTGAGTCTTGATGTGATGTTATTTATTACCATTCCCAATGTTTTGTTGGGATTGTTTATACACCGTGTTAC
The DNA here is from genome assembly GCF_964204655.1 of Triturus cristatus. Lineage (NCBI taxonomy): Eukaryota > Metazoa > Chordata > Amphibia > Caudata > Salamandridae > Triturus > Triturus cristatus. Next base: position 288,167,511 of record NC_140580.1, read on the forward strand.
CTTCAGATCATGGTTACAAGTCAGGTTGCACTTCCAGCAAGATGATTGACACGTGTGATGACCCTGCTGTGGAACAGAGGTGCATTGCGGCTGATCCAGCGATCCTGAGATGGTTTCCTTAACCCACTGCTGATGGCAGAGAAGTCTTGCGGTATCTGAGAGTTCGCAGTTGCTTCAGTGCCACCCCCGGCAGTGTCATCATAGGTCCTTGGCTTTAGTTGATCGGTTAGGCTGCACAGTGGTTTCAGTCTCACTGCAGTTGTCTCAGATGATGTCAGATAGTACCTTTGATGTTTATCAGCCATGCTTCACTATAGGAAGGCCATAATACCCATTTAAAATTTCAGATCAGCCTTGGTACACCTCCTTGCTTTCGTCTTGTCCTCTGGACTGCTTCAATCGCAGGGTACCACAGCTGACTCTCCTTTCCTGAAGCAGTCTGCTCCTGAAGGAAAATGCACTTTCCCCTTTTTCAGCAGGAAGAATGGTCTCCCAGGGTCCCAAGTAGACCCATAGCCCTTTCCAGGTGATATACCCTAGTTTATGGGAACACAGCTGGCAGCAAGATCACCTTGGTTCTCAGATATTCTCAACCACTCTGTGGAGTACAGCCTTCTCAAATGATGAGAAAGCTGGTAGCTAGTGGGAGAGTTTGGGTCACTTTTAAATACTAAATTTCCAGACAGGAGATGTTCATCCTATTGTTCGTGTCCTGGAAGTGGTTTAGAGTACTTCCTTTTCTTTGCGTATTGCTCCTATTCAGATCAGACAAAGTCTTTGTTCAAGTGATGTTTCCCCACTGCAGGTAGTGATGAGATGCATCTCAAACTAGAAAAACCACAACTCAGGGTACAATAACATTTCAGTGTCAGGAGTAGGTAGGCAGGGCGGTTGTAGCCCTGATGAAAGCAGAGTGACCCATTTGGCCAATTTCTTAGTCAACTGAAATATGTAAGCAATTTGTTTTGGATGGGCAAACCATTGTGTTTCATTACACATCCTGATTTGCTTTTAATTATGACATGGTGTTAAATGGTAGATTCTTCCATCAAAGATTAGATGAGAGTAAGTAGATTTCCATAGGTTCTTTATTCATAAGTATAAAGGTACAACAGCTCAGCCGTCCAACTGCCTCTTACTCTCCTCCTCAAGATTCTCTCTCACAGCAAGCCCTCTTATCCATTCTAGAATCCTCAGATGTCATCACAGCCATGACAGACAGCTGACAATCTGAAGCATAAACTTTACAACACATCTCCCTCCTTTACATACTAACATTTGGACGAAAAGTCAAAGAAAGAAAAGAACACAATACAATTAACATATAAATATGACTAAATCATTTTACTACATAGTCGTTCAAATATGAAGGAGTATGAGAAATTCTGTTAGATTTCCTTAAGGTTCGTGAGCCATCTTTGCTATCAATATTTTTTGAAAGATCACTCACATGACGCATCTTGCCACATACAGCGACTCTATTTAAATTCCACACTCTGTGGTCAGCAGTCCTCACAGCATTACCAAAGACCTTAATTACCTTTAAAGGTTTCGTGAATTTGGCACCAGAAACACAGAAACCAGGTCTTTTGATCATGACCAAATCACCAACAGAAACTTTAGTAGATCTAACAGCATGTCTCGCATCATAATTTTCCTTACTTTTTAGACACTTATAATCCTCCCTTTCCTCCCACGAGCTTACATCCGGAACACCTCCCTTGGCCGAGATACATTTATTAACCCACGGTGGTTCCAAAAAAGTATCAGGTTGCCTCCCCCTGAACAAAGAAAAAGGAGACCTTCCAGTCATGGTATGAGGCGCAAAGCGATAGACACCAACTCTCCTAAAAACCTCCTCCTTCCAGTCAAGACAATTCTGTTTAGCCAGGGAAATAGTGTCTTTTAGGACCCTATTAAACCTTTCAACAGTGCCATTAGATTCAGGGTGATATAAGGCACATTTTTTGTGAACAATACCACAATTAATAAGAAAATCTTCCATTTCCTTTGACACCAGCTGGACACCATTGTCAGTCAGCAAAGTCTGTGGTATACCTTCCCTTGAAATGAACACTTTCAGAAAATCGATAACGCTTTTAGTATTAGTGTTTCTAGTGAAAGAAATTTCAGGCCACCTAGAGTAGAGATCCATGACAACAATAACAAAAGTATCCGACCCATCACCATGGACTGGTCCCAAAATATCTAGAGCTATGTCCTTCCAAGGACCACTGGGGCGCGACCTTTTTTCCATGGGCTGAGTCCTGATCTTTAAACTCTTCTCACTTAGAGAACATTGAACACACTCCCTTACCAAACGCTCAATTTGAATGTCCATCCCAGGCCACCAGTAAGTAGAACGCACTCGTTCTTTGGTTTTAGAAATCCCTAAGTGAGCCTCATGAGCTAGATCTAGAAGAGATTTCCTTAGAGACAAAGGAGGAACTAGTCGGTGACCTCTCCATAACATTCCCTCACAGCAGGACAACTGTTCCTTAACAGACCAAAAATCTTTAACAGCTTGACTTCCTTCTTCCTTACAATGCCAACCCTCATGGATAAGTTTGAAAACCTCTTGAATAACCTGATCTTCATGACAAGCATTTAGCCAGGAATCTTGAGAAATCACTTTGTAATCAATTTCACACACAAAATCATGGGAATGACTAAAATCAGAATCTAAACTGTCACTAGATTGGGTAACCGGGACCAATCTTGAAAGTGTGTCGGCAACCAAGTTCTCTGAACCTGGAACATACCTAACTGAGAAATTAAACCCTTGCAATCCAACAATCCATCTGGAGATTCTCGGAGAAATTGAGTCAATACCCTTACTCGTTAGTACCTCACACAATGGTTTGTGATCCGTCCTAACTACAAACGAAGTTCCCCAAAGAAATTTTTTAAACTTCTTAATAGCCCAGTAGACAGCAAGGGCTTCTCTTTCAATGACCGAGTACCTAGATTCTGCACCCTTCAGACTCCTTGACACAAACATAATGGTGTTGTCAGGATTCGTGCCACCTTGATATAAGACAGCACCAAGACCCTTGAGACTAGCATCAGTCGAGATAATTGAACATTTAGCTGGATCAAAATTACGGAGATTAGGCGCATTCTGTAACTTGTACTTTATATCAAAGAATTCCTTATCACACAAATCATTCCAGACAAATTTTACTCCTTTTTTAAGCAAATTTCTCATGTTGAAAGTAGCATCTGCAAAATTCTTAATAAATTTGTTGTAATATTCCGCCATCCCCAGGAAGCGCATGAGTTCTTCCTTTGAAGAGGGGGCAATTAGATCTTTAATAGTGCTTACCAATTCGGCCTTGGGGACAACACCATCAGCTGTTACCGTGTGACCTAAGTAATCAATTTTATCAAGGCCGAACTTGCTCTTCTCACGCTTAATAGTGAGATTGTGAGCGGAAAGTCTATCCAACACTTGTCGGACCCTTTTCCCATGTTCTAATTCATCACATGCATAGACTAAAATATCGTCCTGATAGACGCAAACCCCAGAAACGTTGACTAACACCCTTTCCATGACTCTTTGGAAAACAGAAGCGGCAGAGACAAGACCAAAAGGAAGTCTTACAAATCTAAAGGTACCAAACGGGGTAACGAATGCAGTTAAATCTCTGGATGACTGATCAAGCAGAATTTGATGGTACGCAGATGTTAAATCTATCGTGCTAAACACTTTAGCACCACTCACCATGCTTAACAGCTCTGTTATATTTGGAAGAGGATATTTATCAACAAGAACACATTTGTTGAGTTGTCTGAGGTCCACACACAATCTCAAAGAACCATCAGCCTTCCTTGCGGCCACAACCGGAGCCAACCATGACGTTCCTTCAACCTCCTCAATAATCCCCTGTGATTTGAGCTTCTCTAACTCCTTCAACATCTCCTCCCTAACAGTGAAAGGAACATTGCGTACCTTACTGGACACTGGGACAGACCCCGGAGACAGTTTTATTTTGTGACAATACCCTTTCAAACATCCAAGTTTGTCACCAAACACTTGTGGATATTCCTCCATCAGTTGAGTTTGCAGAAGGGAATGATGATCTACAGATTCAACAGTTTCCCTCTTTTTGAGTAAGATAGGAGGAGAGCTGTTAGGATCCAACATGACGCCTAGATCTTTCTGATGCCACCAACTGATTATACTGTCGCCCTTCTTAGAGACATATACTTTCCCAGAGGTAAGGCGACCCTCATATTCAACCAAACCCATAAAGTAACCTCTCAAATCAATAGGGTCCCCACCATAGGCTGTGGGGCGAATGTCAGGTTTTAACAGATTGATTTTTGACCTTAAATTATCATCAAAAAATTTGCTTGATACAATGGTAATTTTTGCACCAGAGTCAAACAATACTTTGGTTTTATGACCTTCAATAAGAATATAATCCAAAGGTCCATCACTACCAACCTGGACAATAATCTGACCACACTCAAAATCATGTTGGTCACACGAATTGTCCACCGCAATTTCATTAATACCTTGTTTGGACGATTTAATTCTGCAAGCAATTACAAAATGTCCCCTTTTCTTACAATACGTGCATATGGCATTTAACGCGGGACAGGATTTATCATTGGCCCAATGACCAGCATTGTTACATCTGTAACATTTATTTCCTTTATTGAATTGTAATCGAGGTTTATTTTCTTTTTTCCCTTTTACTGGCGTTTTGGATTGGGTCTCTTTAGATCTCAAATTAGGAGTTGCGTTAGTACTGACCACCGATACATCTTTACTGAGATCTTTCTTGATCTCCTTAACACACTCAAGAGAGTGCTCAATTCTTTTAGCTATGACTAAAACTTCATCTAGAGACGGCTCATCTTTGAGCCAAAGTTCGTCACGAACCTTTTCTGAAACACAGCCCAACATAAATTGGTCTCTTATTCTCTCTTCAATTAACGTATCGAACTTACACGTTGACGCTAAACGTCTAAGGTCTGTGACATAATTCTCAATACTCTCACCTTCCTTCTGCATACGTCTACCGAAATGGTAACGCTCTAAAATGGTACTGACCTTAGGCAAATAGTGGGCATCAAGTTTGTAAATGCATAATTCAAATTCATTTAGGTTAGCTGCAGCACTGTTGGGAACATCCGGAAGGTGATCAAAAACGTCCTGACCTTCTGAACCCAGGCAATGCATAAGTAACGCAGTTTTCCTCTCTACGCTAAGAGAGGTACCACACACACGGGCATACCGTTCAAAAACCTTTTTCCATTTTGACCATTTTATGGGAGGATCCCCTGATGACTGTAAGAAAAACGGGGCAGCAGTTACATTTTGCATATCAGAAATTGACAGTATGAGCTTATGTATATAGAAGAGTGAATAAGGTAAATATAGCTGTTATAATTAGACAATGAAGAGGAGAAATAAAGAAAAGAAAAGAAGAAAAAGTGAGAAAAAGAAAAACAAATAACAATAATGTCCAACGAAACGTTTCACACTTTAAAATTACAACCTTAATCTAAGCTGTGCGTATCAGCGTGATGTTGACACACACAGGTGTGTAACTTGGAGAAACTCCTATTGCAAGTATCTCTCGTTTGAAGATTGTGTTGAGAGTCTCTGTGGCAACCAGTATAAAAGACAGGCAGTAAATATATAAGCTGTGTGTATCAGCGCTGCGAATGAATAATAATGTTCAAGGAAACGCGTTTCCCACTTTAAAGTTACAACCTTAAATTAAGCTGTGCGTATCAGCGTGATGTTGACACACACATAGGTGTGTAACTTGGAGACACTTCTATTCAAAATATGTCTTGCTTGAAAATTGTGTTGAGGGTCTCTGTGCCACGCAGTACATAAGACACGCAGTAAACATATAAGCTGTGCGTATCAGCGCTAATTAAGCTGTGCGTATCAGCGTGATGTTGACACACACAGATGTGTAACTTGAAGACACTTCTATTCCAAGTATCTCTTGCTTGAAGAATGTGTTGGGGTCTCTGTGCCACGCAGTACATAAGACACGCAGTAAATATATAAGCTGTGCGTATCAGCGCTGTAAGAAACGGCTCATTATTCAAAGTACGTGTTCCAACAGTATGCGCAGAATTCACTGCGAAGGATTACGTAAAGCACGCAAATGAAACACAAACACTGAGCGTCTGCGTTGCTAAGTAACCACGGAGAAGACACCAACCAATCTGCAAAGAGAGCGCGAGCATGCGCATAGGTCATAGAGGAATCCTAGGTAGCGTAACGTTGCGTTCCAGTGACAATGGGAAGACGTCGTCAGACCACAAACCTCAAAGGATTAGAGGGCATCGAATGAAGAGACATCATAAGAGAATGCCAAAGTATGAACGCGCATCAGTAACTCACGAGGGATCCACGCGCATCAGGAGCTCGCGGGACTTCCACGCGCATCACAAGACTCACAGGGCATTTACGCGCGTGAGATAGAAGGTAATTCAAAGTAACCAACTTTAACCGTAGAAAGTTCGGTAGTAACAAAAACTAAGATATTTGGCAGTCTTGGGGAGCGCGCTTAAAACAAAGTGAAAGTCTTTCTTGAAAACGAGTCAAAAGTTGACAAGAGTAGTTTGAGATGATTACGAAGTGAGTCTTGGAGGGCGCGTTACAAATAAAATGAAAGTCTTACTTGAAACCTCTTGGAATGGAGAGTACTTGATCGTATCCGTAGTTTACCTCACAGTACGGCATCTCAGATAAAACTTCAGTATCAAGCCGGTCTTCCCTCTTTGTCTTTTTTTAAAGAAATGTAGATTTGGTTAAAACGGAGATTTTCCAGGCAGGAGTTGAGCTGCTTTTCCCAGTCGTCGCCAGTGTTAAATGGTAGATTCTTCCATCAAAGATTAGATGAGAGTAAGTAGATTTCCATAGGTTCTTTATTCATAAGTATAAAGGTACAACAGCTCAGCCGTCCAACTGCCTCTTACTCTCCTCCTCAAGATTCTCTCTCACAGCAAGCCCTCTTATCCATTCTAGAATCCTCAGATGTCATCACAGCCATGACAGACAGCTGACAATCTGAAGCATAAACTTTACAACACATGGGTACTTGAGTAGTAGGTAGGGATACCAAACATCACCATGCAAAATCCTGGCCTTAAATTTGACAGGTCTGGCCGCAAACTTCTGGCCTTAAATGTGACGGGTCTAGTCTTAAATTTGACAAGTCTGGCAGGAAACTCCTGGCATTAAATTTGACAGGGCTGGCCGCAAACTGCTGGCCTTAAAATCTCTGGTTTTAAAAGGGGTGACATGTAGGGCTAGTCCTAAAAGTGGCAGGTCTGGCTGCAAAACATGGATAGTTGTGTATATGTTTAAAAGTCTGCAGAAAAGTGCGTGCATGTAGGAGGGAAATGTCTGGGCCTGTTTTAAAACTGTGGGGGTTGCAGACAGCTGGTGGGTGAACAGCTGTGGAGCAGTCCTGAGACCCAGGGCCTGGGAAGGCTCGGGCCTGTAGGTGTCAGGGTTGTAAAGGGGTAACAGGTGTGGGCTGGGGGAGGACGAGTGAAAAAACCAGCCACGGTCCCCGACATCCTGAAACAGGGAGGGCAGCTGGCAGGGTGTAATTCACACAGCCCAAAGCTCCGGGCCGCAAAAAGTGACAGGCCTAGTCTTAAATGTGACAGGTCTGCCCTTAAAGGTGGCAGGTCTGGCCTTAAATTTGACAGGTCTGGCAGGAAAAACTTCTGGCCTTAAATTTGACAGGGGTGGTGGTCGGGATTGGAGATAGATCCTGAGCCCTGGAGCCCTCTGCCCCAGCAGAAGGGCCAAACAGCTTTAACACATGAGGCCCCTTATAAAAATGTCAAGAAGGTGTAGAGAGTTATGCAATGGCCACCCAAGCAATGGTGTCTAACCCTAATGTACCAGATGTCAAAATAATAAAAGTGTTGTACTGTTTATACTGTACAAAGATAGAAAAGGGTCCCACCCCAAAGACCACCGTGATATTGTTCTAAACCCCCCAACAAGCCATAAAGGGATGTGGGGGCTTCAAATTAGCATGCCGGTACAAATATAAAAAGGCCCCTTAAGGATTCCTGCTCCAAACACACATCCAAAAACCCCGGGGGAGCGACCTGCCTGGATTGTATTGCTGGACCTTAAGGATTCCTGACACAGCAGCCATTCAAAAACCCTTGGGGAGCAACTTGCCTGGATTGTTCTGCTGCAGAGAGACACCCCAGGAACTTACAGCAAGAATGGACCTGAGCCACTTATCCCAGATTGACGCCACCTGCTACACTTTGCTGGAGGTAAATAAGGGATGACCCCATGGGGCATGTTTAGGGTTATTTAAAGTATTAGGGACACTGCATCTAAGTGAGCATAGACGCATTTTAAATGGGGCGCAGGGCCTTTGTAGTATTGTACCCTAGAGGTTTTCAATTAAGCTTTAAGGCGTTATGATCTGCTGGTTACTGTGAATAATGTTGACATTAAAGTTTTAAAAAGCGCAAAATACAATGTAAATGTATTTAAAGTGTACAAAGGAGGGCCTGGTTGTGGCGCAGGGGCGGTAGGCTTAAGATTATACATTTATGAAAACATTTTAACATGCCGCTGTACATTTAGGGGTAATGATGTTAGAGGTTATGAGGCGTTTGTATTGTAAGTTTACCAGAGGGCCTCTAAATAAAATACAGGGTGTACAAATTCAATATAAATAATACAATTTGGTACTCACCACTCCTGTTTATCCTGACGGTGAACTGGCGCAGTGCTGGCATTAAAGTTTTCAGGTTTAAAAATAAAAGCAGCAAAAAAGTCCATGGGTCCTCAGGAGTCCATGCTGGTATGGGGTTAGCTGTCCTTGTTTTAAAAATTGTAAATCCCCAGAGCCTGCATGTTGTGGGGGCTGGTCTGGGGGCTCAGGAGGTTGTTATGGCCTGGCCCATGAGTGTACTTGTTTTTACTTTTTAAAAATAGCCACAAACCCTCTTGCGGCTGCTCGATAGTCTTGTGCCTGGCTCCCTGGGGGTCCGTGTGGCCCTGGCATCCGTTTGCCGCTCCTTTTTTTTAAAATCCCAAATGCCCCCGAGCCCGCTTCAGCGTGACGCTGCTCGGGGGCCTGTGTGCCGATTCCCTGGGTTGCCTCGCGGCATGGCTGCCACTTCTTTCCAAAAATCCCCCCCGAGCCCGCTTGAGCGTAGCGCTGCTCGGGGGATTGCTGGTGTAGGCTCCTGGGTCCTGGGTTGCATGGCGGCATGGCTGCCGCTTTTTTTCCAAAAATCCCCCCCCCCCCGAGCCCGCTTCAGCGTGGCGCTGCTCGGGGGTTACTGGCGGCTCCGATGGCTCCTGATACTCCACGTGGCTGCAGGCGTCCTTCCTGCTTCTCCTCCAGGGGCTGCGGTGTAAGGTCCCGCCCCGTCAGTGACTGTATGGTGACATCACTGCCGGGGCGGGGCCTTACACAGCAGCCCCGGAGGCGAAGCAGGCAGCAGGTAGAGAGATCGTGTGTGCGTACGTGCGTGCGTGCGTGTGCGTGTGTGTGTGTGTGTGTGTGTGTGAGACCCTAGGGTGGCGGAGCGCTTCACAATAGGAGCAGTAATGATACATGAGGAGAAAATTTAGAAGTGAACATGTTACAAAAGCGAACGTGACGTTACATGAGGCAATAGTGAAAATTGTGCAAGTACCAAGAGCAAACAAAATACAATAGGTAGGAAACGTTATGGTACATGAGGCAATAGTGACAATTGTGAAAGTACCAAGAGCAAACAAAATACAAGAGCTAGCAAATGTTACATGAGACAATAGTGACAATCGTGAAAGCATCAAGGGCAAACAAAAATACAAGATGTAGCAAACGTGTGTGTGTGTGTGTGTGCGTGTGCGTGTGCATGCGTGTGCGTGTGTGTGTGTGCGTGTGTGTGTGTGTGTGTGTGTGTGTACAAGTCAGCATGTTGCAAAGGTTACGTTACACGAGCCAATAGTGACAACTGTGCAAGTATCAGGGGGAAACAAAATACAAGAGACAGCAAACGATATGTTACAAAAGCATACAAAGTACCCGTAGATGTAAAAAGAAAAATTGCAATAAATGGCACACTCAAAACACTAAAACAAACGTTATGTTACAGGTGACAATGGTGGCCGATGCATGCTAAGTTTAGACCCAATGCATGCGTTATTAAAGCACAGGCTTCTTCGCTACACAGACAACCATTTTCTTTTTGAATATATGTTTTAGAACACCACAGGTAGCGTTTTTATGGTTTTTATAATTGTGGGGTGTGGCATCCTCCTAACAGTTTTTAAAAAAAATGCTTACAATTGTTTGAAATTTTAATACCTTGTTTAAGAAAAGGTGTGTTTTAAAACAGTTGCTTTTTATTTAATACAGATGCAAGACCCTGCAAATGCCGCAGTTACATGTTTACCCTTGGCTATGGACACCAATGTAATAACTAGCCAACCAGTACAGATGACAGCACCGCAACCAGGTATATATTTATATATATATATATATATATATATATATATATATATATATATATATATATATATATATATATATATATATATATATATATATATATATATATATATATATATATATATATATATATATATATTAGGAGTTGTGTAGTTCTACGTAGTTTTGTAAACCAATAATGCACAAGTTCTCTTTTTTCTAATGCGGTTCTCGTGTATGTATGATTTTACAGCTTATGAACATGACCTACAACAAGTTTTTGAAGAGCTAATGAGGGACATCGAGGCTCAAGGAGCTATGAACACTGTGCAAAACAATACAGTTCCTACAAGTAATTAAAAAGACCGCTGTTATTTAAACTGTCTAAGGCGCTAGGGAGCTGTCGGGGTAGGCCAGAGTTCTGACCCTGAGGGTGTATAGGAGGACTCCGGCGAAAGATGCCTAATGTTGGGTATTATGTTTCTTTACAGGTGCCCCCACGGTATGCCAGGACGGCGGCACGGGCCAAGAGGCGGCGCAGCGTTCAAAAGAAAACCCTCTGAAGAGGAAAGCTTCAACTTCTAAAGTGGGACCCCTGTCAAAGAAAGGAGCTGCAAAAAGACCGCTACCAGGTGGGTTTGTTACAAAAGGGTGTGAAAAGTACTACCAGTGTTACAGACTCTCATGCAGAAGGGTACAACGGCTTGTACCAAGGCCTATATAAAAAGGTGGCTGTGTAGAACTCAGGATGGTTTTGACTGCATGTGTTGTTTTATGTTTCATCTAATATATATATTCTGTTTATATTTTAGAAGCGTCTCAGAAACATGCGGCTGGTGGGGGGTCGGCGCAGCCCTTAAGGGACATAACAACAGTCGTCCAGAACAACAGAAGTGGCGCAAAAGGCGTGAGTAGGAGTGTACGCCAGGAGAAACTCTCTACGTACTACACCCCAAACAACAGGTTGAACATTCTGCACAGGGGCGGGGTCAACACCGGCGGAGTGCTTACAAACACAGATAACACCGGGGTGGGTCTGTGTAAAGCAGCTACAAAGGGTCTGAGCCCTCTCAGGGTGTTAAAAGGGAAAGGTGTCTCAATCACAGACCTCATCAAGAAGGATCATAGGCACTCTGAGAACCGTCACAACCCTTTAAAACGTGTGAAGTCCATCAAGGTATTCACAGAACCCCAATCCGAGCCCTTAAACCTCAAGAAGACAGCGCCGGTGCTCACAGAGGTCCAAGCCACGCTCTTAAGCCCTGAGAAGAAGAACCAGAGGACCCCTGCGCCCCAAGATAGCCCCTTAGACTTATCTGTAAAAAAGGATGCTAAGCCCCTGAATGAGGCCTATACACCCAAGAGACCCCTGGCAACGATAGATGTACCGGAGGGTGTAGAAGAGGTGGCGCACCCGCACCCCGCTAAAACAACACGCCTCTCAAGAAAATATCTGAAGCTGAAACCGGGGGTCCCTAAGTTGCAGATAGCCGCGGTCCTCAGCAACCCTGAGGCTGCGGTGGAGCCACCCAGCGTCCTGAAACCCCAGACATTGGCAAATCAACGTACGTGTAGAGGTGCACGCCCCTGAGCAGCCCCCTAAGCCGTTTGTAAGTGTTCAGGCCCAGCCACGGGTCTCAACAGTGGATAATACGCATCCCCTAGAAGGTCCTTCTAGCACGGATACCTACGCACTCACGCTGATGACGGGGTTGGTAGACAGCATAGGTAGAACCCCAGAAGAGGCGTACCATGGGTCTTTGAGCACAGAGGGTTTACAGAACACCGGTAACCATGCACAACACCCTAACACCGACATTTCAGCGCGGCCCCAGGATTACAACGAAAACTCCTCACAATCCTCATACCCTTTGTCCCCTGGTACCCCACCGGGAGCATACGACCCTACCAGCCCCACTGCCAACCCCGTGTACAGACCTGTGTCCAGCCCCGCGGCCATGCCCGTGTACAGTCCTGTGTCCAGCCCCGATGCCACCCCCGTGTACAGACCTGTGTCCAGCCCCGCGGCCATACCCGTGTACAGTCCTGTGTCCAGCCCCCATGCCAGCCCCGTGTACAGGCCGGTGTCCATCCCCTCTGCCATACCTGTGTACAGACCTGTTTCCACCCCCGCGCCCGCTAGTGGCAGTATAGCTGGTGCTACGGAGTTGCCGCCATTTATAAGACCGTGCAAGGTGTGCCCCTCTAAGCAGGGACAAGATGTGCCTGTAAACGCGGAAGATGTATTCAAGGCTCATGTAAAAGAGATGCAGATGGCTGTTCGAAAATTAAGGCGACAGGGGAACCGCACAATCATGAGAATTGATCTGGGGTTTACCAAGAGCTGTAACAGGAGGGAGGCCCCACATCTGATCGCTGCAAGGACTGGGCTGTGTAAAAATGGGATCATACAGATGTGTCAGACAGCCATGGCCGACATACATGGTATACAATGGTGACTAAGACAAGACCAACCCCTAAAGACCCCCACAGCAACTGGTGCTCATAAGCGGTCTCTAAAATATAGCCGTCAGGTCCAGAGGCTAGTGACAAAGTCTGTACGCTTCTTAAAACTGCTCAAGCAGCGTCCATCTGCTGCCCCACACCCCCTCAGACAAGACCCCACTGTTTCCCCCCAGCCCCACAGACAAGACCCCGCAGTTTCCCTAAACCCCTTCAAACAGGTTACCGCAGCTTCAACAGCACCGCCTGAAACACTTAACCCAACACTTCACCAACAAGACCCAACTGTTTCCCCACATCCCCTCAGACAAGACCCCGCTGTTTCCATAAACCCCTTCAAACAGGGTACCGCAGCTTCAACAGCAACGCCTGATACACTTAACCCAACACTTCACCAACGACAATACATAGGGTCAGGGTCTAACATACCGAGGGTCGGCCATTTGAAGGGGGTAGGGGGTCTGGCTTTAAAATTCCAAACACCACAGCCTTCAGAAGGACCTAGGGGTGGAACTGTAGCGGCTGCCTCCATGAACAAGGTGTCCACTGATACCCCCCTGACTGTTCAGATAGGCGGGGGTTTTGTATCTAGAAAAGCCTGGGCCCGTAAAAAAAAACACAAGTGGCTTAATAGTACAAAGCAACGACGGCTTTTAATACATAAGCTGAAGAAGGCTAGAATATGCGCTACCCGGCGGTTTACAAGGACCCCCGAGACAGGGCACGACCTGAACCCCCAAAATGACACAGGAGAGAACAACGGCTTAAGTCACACTCCTAATGTTGAGGGTTCAGAGCAACAGTTTTTAGAGAGTGTTAGAAGTTACAGGCGTCCTGTAGAGAGGTTTAACGCCGTAGAACACTATGAGGAGTTTAGATTTGTTAACCTAAACCATATAACATCATCCGATCATGGGGTTCTTGCTATACATCAGGCGGTGCAGGAGCTCGTAGAAAGGTTGTTACGCGATGTGGGTCCTAATGACTTTTTCCAACTCCGCTTCCAGGGGCAGGGTTTTGACCGGCCTTTTTTCACAAGGAGGAAGGCCCGAGATGTGTTTGACGCTGTGCAATTTCTAGAAAACCTCTCCAGGCTATTACAGAGTAAGGCTGAACTAGTCGCCTATGGCACTTTTAGAGTCATAGCCCTCATTGTACGGGGGCGTGAGGGGGGTGTTTCCAGACCTTTAAAGAGCATACTGTACAGTCAGCTAATTGGTAAGAAGCACCGGTGGCTGCTCAACTTTAACAACACAGCCTCCAATACCTGTCTGGCGGCCAGCATCGTGGGGCTGTTGATGGATCGCAAGACCCCTGACGCTGTCATTCTGTCTAGAGCGGCTGAAGCCCATGAGGTTCTTGAAATACCTCCTGACCGCCTGGTCGTCTTTGGTGACATAGGTCTTTTTGAGGACTATTTCGCAGTGACGGTGAAAGTTCTTTATCACAATGGCTCCTGGCAGTACTTTACAACGGGGGAACGTGTGAGAAACAAGACCGTATATGTCCTTCATAACGAAACTCATTTTTACGGAATCTTGAACCTTAAAGGTTTTCTGGGGGTTAAGTATGTGTGCTCCCATTGTGATCATATATACAACAATAGAACATATCACCAGTGTGAAATGCATTGTAAGATGTGTCAGAGGGACGGGTGTATAGAAGACGCTACCTTGAAGGTGCGGTGTGGCACGTGTAGGATGTTTTGTCGCTCGCAAGACTGCTTGAGCATACACAATAAATCTTTTAACTGCATCCCTAAAAAGGATTGCCTCGAGTGTGGTCGGTATGTGGCAACGGATCACAAGTGCAAAGGCATGATATGCCCCAGGTGCCATGTGTCTTTCACGGCCGGCACCAACCATCAGTGTTACATGGTTAATGGGCTCCCCCAAACCAAGACCGAAAACTATATAGTGTTTGATATAGAGTGCACCCAAGAGACGGGGGTACACCAGCCTAACTATATTTACGCCCACCACCTAACTTCCGACGCTAGCTGGGAGTTTGAAGGCAGAACATGCGTTGGTGATTTCCTCAGCACTTTCATTCAAACCAAATTCCAAGGGTATACCATGCTCGCCCACAATTCGAAAGCCTACGACTCCTTCTTTATTCTGCAAAACATGATTCGTGAAAAGATCCAAGCTGAACTCATAACTCAGGGTTCTAAACTGATGCTGATGACGGTATGCTCTTTACAAATACGGTTCATAGACACCCTGAATTTCCTACCCATGAAATTGAGCAAGCTGCCTAAGGCCTTTGGGTTCCCAGGATGTAAAGGTTATTTTCCACACTTTTTTAACACATGGGCTAACCAGAATTATGTGGGGCCCATGCCGCCTCCTGACAGCTATGGGGTTGAATACATGATGCCTGATGAGAAAGAGAGCTTTCTACAATGGTACTCTGAAAACCGTGAAAAGGAGTTTCATTTTCAAACAGAGTTGAAAGCTTATTGTCAGGCTGATGTAATGATCCTGCGGCAAGCTTGTAACCTCTTCAGAGATGCTGTGGTGTCTATGACTAAAACAGTCAAGGTCTTGAAATCCAAGACAACGACTAAGAAAGTCAAGGCCTTGAAATCCAAGACCCTAACTAAAAAGGGGCTGGCCGTGAAATCCAAAACCCCTAAAAGGCTAGAAGCGGCCGAATACATAGACCCGTTTCAAAACGTCACTCTGGCCTCCATGTGTATGTTCATCTACAAGCACATGTTTTTGATGCCCGAAACTATCGCTCTAGTACCGCCAGACCTCTATGACGGTAAACAGAAATGTTATTCAACCCCATCTATCCAATGGCTCATGCACATCTCTGAGAAGGAAGACATACAAATTCAGCATGCCTTACAGGGTGGTGAATACCGCCTGTGCCCATATCACCTGGACGTGTACTCTGTAATTAAGGGTGTACCGACGGCCTTTGAATTCAACGGCTGTTTTTACCACGGCTGCCCCAAGTGTAACAAATCCCATGAGTATAACAAAATGCTGGGTGCCACATTTGAACACTTATACAGACGTACTCTCACAAAGGCCCAGTATGTTGAAAAGCGGGGTTTTGCAATGAGAGTTCTTTGGGAGCACGAGTGGTTAGACATGTTAAAAACAGACACTGACCTCTGCTCTTTTCTTAACACTCGTGATTTACCCAAACCTCTGGAGCCCCGCGATGCATTATTCGGGGGTCGTACAAATGCCATACAACTGTACAAGGCCGCTGGTGAGGGTGAGAAAATACACTACTATGATTTCACCAGTCTGTACCCTTTTGTGAACAAAACAAAGTTGTACCCCGTGGGTCACCCCACAATCATCTATAGAGATTTTAAACCCCTAACCGAATACTTTGGGCTGGTCAAATGTGAAATCTATCCTCCTAAGCAGCTTTACTTTCCTGTGTTACCATGCCGAGTCGATGGTAAGCTGCTGTTCCCCCTCTGTCGAACATGTGCGATGTTTAAAGAGGTTGGTGTTTGCAGCCACACCGAAGAACAAAGGATGCTCACAGGCACTTGGTGTAGCATCGAGGTACAGGCTGCCTTAGAGAAAGGGTACAGGCTCGGCAGAGTACACGAAGTGTGGCATTTTAAGGACACTACAACACAACTCTTTGCACCCTACATTGATTTGTTTCTCAGAGACAAACAGGAGGCCTCAGGGTATCCAGAATGGTGTACTAGTCAGGATGCAAAACAGAAATACATCGCTGACTACTACGCTCACGAGGGTATGCGTCTACGACCCCATCTGATAGAGGTCAACCCTGCACGTCGCCAGCTAGCCAAACTCTGTCTAAACTCCTTGTGGGGTAAATTTGCACAGCGCACAAACCTGTCAAATACTACCTTAATAACAGATCCTGATGAACTGTTCAAGTACCTGTTTGCTCCATGCTACGAAGTGTCCAGCTGTGAGTTTATCGATGACTATACCGCTGCTGTGTGTTGGAAATACACCCAAGAGTACCCCACAACGTGTAACAACATAAACATTTTCATAGCCTGCTTCACGACAGCCCACGCACGTCTAGAGCTTTACGGGGTTGTGGATAAGCTCCAGGAGCGCTGCTTGTATCATGATACAGACTCTGTGATTTTTGTGAGCAAACCGGGGGATGAAGACCCCCCTCTAGGGGATTATCTGGGTAATCTGACCAGCGAGCTAGATAAGGATGAGTATATATTAGAATATACGTCCTCGGGACCTAAGACATACAGTTACCGCACAAACAAGAACAAAGTGTGTATGAAGGTCAAAGGGATAACATTAAATGTCAGCAACACCCTAAAAATCAATTTTGATAGTTTGAAGAATCTGGTGCATGAATACGCTACCGCAGCCGATTCTGACAATGCTAAAACCATAGTCGTGAACCAGCCCTGCATAGTCAGATCCAAAAAGAAGTGGGAAATTACAACCCAGCCCCTACATAAAACATTGCGAGTTGTTTTTGATAAAAGGGTCCTGACTGCTGACTATAAAACCCTGCCTTATGGTTATTAGGCCCATTAGAGAACCAGCCTCCAGATCATGGACACCAGGTTGCAACACCCGTTCTCCTGCGTGCTAGCAGGGCCCTCAAACTGCGGTAAAAGCTACTTTATAAAAAAGCTCCTAGAAAATGCAGGCTCTGTTTTAGCACAAACCCCTAACAACATTGTGTGGCTTTATTCATGTTGGCAGCCTCTTTATACAGACTTAGCTCGGAGGTTCCCCCATATCAAATTTATAGAGGGCATACCGGATAACCTCAACGATGACGAGCTACTGCCCCCTACCCTTGTAAATATGATAATTGTCGATGACCTTATGCGTGAAGGTGGTGATCATCCGGAGTTAGAGAGAGCTTTTACTCAATATTCACATCATCGCAATCTAAGCATCTGCTACATTGTGCAGAACTTGTTTTACAAGGGAAAGAACAGTCGGTCTATAGCTCTCAACGCTTCATACCTTGTTTTATTTTAAAACCCCCGTGACAAACAACAAATATCCGTCATAGCTAAACAGATGTACCCCGGCAACACACACTTCTTCATGGAGGCCTTTAACGACGCTACATCAAAACACCACGGGTACCTGCTGGTAGACTTAAAAAATGAAACTCTAGAAGACTATAGACTGAGGGCTGATATTTTTCCACCCGACCTCCCTGTAGTTTACACCCCAATGCCTAAGACCCGGCCCTATAAAAAGCCGCGCTGATGCCTTTTAGAGCCATTTACAGGCCCTCCCTTATAACACACGGTGTTGACCATGTCTGCCCGCCTACGTCGCAATGTAGCTCTCCTGAAAATGCTTGCTACAGCCAGCCCCCAACACAGAAAGGCCATCCTGGGCGCCGCTTCTGACGATTTAGTGTCTGCCATCTCAGAAATAGCCCTAAACACCCTAAAAGGCAACGTTCCTATATCAAAGCGTCAGTTGCAGGTGTTGAAGAAGAAGAGGGGTCTTATCAGGAAGCTCAGTAATAAAAGAGCATCGCTCATCATAAAGAAGAAACTGGTAAGACAGTCTGGGGGTTTTATAGGTAACTTGTTGGGAATAGCTATACCTATAATTACAAGCCTCATCACGGGCCGGTGATGGAACATGCCACAAAAATGTATCTGGTGCCTAGGCAACAAATGGAGCATATGGGGTCTTCCTCGGACAACGCCTGGGATATACGTAGAAATGAGACTCTACGTCTG
Organism: Triturus cristatus; assembly: GCF_964204655.1. Taxonomy (NCBI): domain Eukaryota; kingdom Metazoa; phylum Chordata; class Amphibia; order Caudata; family Salamandridae; genus Triturus; species Triturus cristatus. Next base: position 288,186,120 of record NC_140580.1, read on the forward strand.
GATACTGAAATTCAAGAAATTTTGAGCGGGACCAATCTAAATCCCTACGACAAGGCTAACCTTTACACCGCCACTCTAAAAAAATTCTTAAATTCCTACACCCAGTGGAATACCGAGAAAAACAAGCTGACTCTATATACCCCAGACTCTGAACAACCACCAGCTCCAGCCAACGCCCCGCAGCCCCTGCAGCCGCCTCCCGATCTTGCAACATCCTCAGATACCTTTGTTGGCGATCTCTTAAAAAATATAAGCCAGAGACACAGAGGGGCTGCGCAGATGATAATGAGTAAACTCACAGCTTCTAAAGACCTAACCTCTTGGAATGAGCGAGGTGAATTTCTCTACAGGGGACAACCGGTTGCAGGGTCGCACATGTACGATCTAGTAAAAGGTCTCACGCATCCCAAAATCCTAACGCCTCAAAATGCGCCTCGTGGTTGGGATCAGTTTCTGCAAGCCGCTGCTGAACTCAATATACCCTCCACGCTCGTTGGGAATAATGAACACCGGCGCCTGTTGGAAAATTTGAAGCCCCCCCTACTACCATCGCCTATAAGTTCTGAAGTTCGAAGGCTATCTCCGACATGGTCGACCCCTGCACCTAAGGGGCCACCACGCAAAAAGACTGTGCCCAAACCCCTCACGTGGATTACGCCTTGATGGTTCTACAGACTTTTTGAATAATTGTGTGTATTATATGTATAAACGTTCCTGGTTTTTTTCTACTTCATTGGTTTCTTCAATAAAGTATGTGAAACTAATGACCCACATACCAACCTGTTTGTAAGAAACATGTGTTATAACTTTTCAAGCCGTCTCAGTCGTCTTTTAAAACATTTAAGGTGCATGTATATTGAAATACGGAGTCTGAATACATGTTTTTTAAAATATAATGTCTTTATTTTACATGTTCAACATTAAGCATACGATTGTTATAAACCCTTACAGTTTTGACAAGCTACATATTCGGTTTTCACAGGTCTGACCGACGACCTTGTGTTTTCTTTTACATATCTCACAACTATACTGTCATTGTTAACAAGATCCCGTGAATATAGATTTAAGAAATTTCTAAACGAAACACCCTCTGTTGGAAGGCGGACCCCGAGGAGTCGGCGGGACCATCCAAGGGGGGCCCTCACACTGTACGAAGTAGCCGAGCGCTGCCGAGAAGTCTCCTGAGAGATCCTTCTCCTATCACGTACTAGCACAGTAACACCACCACACCGGACTCAAGGAGGTTGTCTCAAGACAAGCAATTCTTTATCAGCAATAAAAAGGTTACGAGGTCAATATTTACACGAAGGGATCGAGGGATCCACCAAAAGTCTCAGTGTCTCTTTGGAAGGGTAGGGGTAGCGGGACAGTCTTTGGCAGGAGTGCGGTACGAGGGTACCTTGGGCCCAGTTCTTATCCTCAAGCTGGAGGACCTCCGGATCTCGGAGGGGTCGAGCCGCGACGGCGTCAGCAGGGCTCTGGCGTACAGTTCGTGGAGAGCCGCGATCCAATCAGCAGGGCTCTCAAGATGGTTTCTGCTCAGCTCGAGCCGCGACGTCGTCAGCAGGGCTCCGAGGGAGGGTTCAGCGAGGTTGGGCCGCAACAGCGTCAGCAGGGCTCCGATGTTCCAGGTGGCTTCAAAGTGTTCACAAGAAGGAGCCGCGACGCAGTCAGCAGGGCTCGTGATGGTTCCGACAAGAGTTCTTCTCCGTAGGGTCAGCCGCGATTCAATCAGCAGGGCTCTCGACTCCGGGATACAACTGCCGATCTGTGGCGGGGTCGCCCCAGATATAGGTCTGGAGCCCTTTGATGTCCGGACCCAGGCGCCCGGTGGGGGCGGAGAGGCCGGGTGGAGGTGGCCAGACGCCCAGCAGGAGAGGCGCCAGGCCCAAGGGAGTTGCAGGGCGATCACACCTCGAGAGGGGAGGACAGTTGGGGGTCCCATCGATACTGTCCTCCGCCGGGGGCGATGAATGGTTCCTGCGGCACCCCCTGGCCAGTTCGTGGTGCCTCGATGTCGGGGCTTCGCTGGGGTCGAGGCCGGGTTGAGCGGGGTCGCGCTGGCTGGTGCAAAGAGTCACGTGGGTGCCAACAAGATGGCGGAGCCACGAGGGGTATGCGACCTCGTGCAGCTCAGGATGAAGGGCCTCGGTGCAGTTCAGAAGGGTGGCCCGTGAAGGCCGGGGCGGGGAACGGGCACAATCCACGGGGGTAAGGACCATGCCACGAGGCCGGGTCCAACAGGCGTCCCCCCCAGCCGAAGGCATGGAGAGTCACCCATCTCCTTGGGGATTCTCCTCGTCAAGGCGGAAGAAGCAGGACAGGCCGTCGGCGTTGGCGTGGTCATTGCCGGGCCGGTGTTCAACGTCAAAGTCCATCCCTTGTAGCGAGATGGACCACCGCAGCAGCTTGGGGTTCTCGCCCCGCATTTGCATTAACCACCGAAGGGGCCGGTGGTCGGTCTGGACCCGGAAGTGGGTACCGAAGAGGTAGGGCCGGAGTTTCTTAAGGGCCCACACCACAGCGAAGGCCTCACGCTCGATGGTGCTCCATCGTTCCTCCCGGGGCAGTAGCCGTCGGCTGATGAAGGCCACTGGTCGGTCGAGCCCCTTTTCATCGGCCTGGGACAGGACGGCCCTGATCCCATACTCGGAGGCGTCCGTCTGCACCACAAACTCCTTATTGTAGTCAGGGGCCTGTAGCACCGGGGCAGTACACATTGCGGTCTTTAGGGTGTCGAAGGCTGCTTGGCAGCGGGGCGTCCAGTGCACCTTCTTGGGCTGCTTTTTGGACGTTAGCTCTGTGAGGGGGCCAACAATGCTCCCATAGTCCCGGATAAACCGCCGGTAGTATCCGGTGAGACCCAGGAAGGCCCGGACAGCGGTCTGGGTAGTGGGGGGTTCCCAGGCCTGGATGGCATCTATTTTCGGTTGGAGAGGGGCCACCTGCCCGCTCCCCACTTGATGGCCCAGGTAGGTCACGGATCCGTGGCCGATCTGGCATTTGCTGGCCTTGATTGTGAGCCCTGCCCGCTGGAGGGCGGCCAGGACGGCTTTAATGTGAAGGAGGTGCTCTGCCCAGTGGTTGCTGTACACGGCAATGTCATCTAGGTAGGCCGCGCTGAAGGCCTCAAGCCCGGCCAAAACCTTGTTCACCAGTCTTTGAAAAGTGGCCGGGGCGTTCTTCATTCCGAAGGGCATCACCCGAAAGTGGTAATGCCCATCCGGGGTCGAAAAGGCGGATCTTTCTTGGGCGCCGGGGGTGAGCTGGATCTGCCAGTACCCGGCGGTGAGGTCCAGCGTGCTCAAGTAGCGAGCGGCCCCTAAGCGGTCGATGAGTTCGTCGGCCCTGGGTATAGGGTGGGCGTCCGTCTTGGTCACTGCATTCAGGGCTCGGTAGTCCACGCAGAATCGCAACTCCGGGGGGTGGCCGGGAGCTGCGGCCTTTGGCACCAGGACGACAGGGCTGGCCCATGGGCTGTCGGAGGGTTCGATGACCCCCAGGGCCAGCATCTTCGTTACTTCGGCCTGGATGCATGCCCGCACTCGGTCGGGTACCCGGTAGGCTCTGTGTCGCACGGGGGGGCTCTCCCCGGTGTCGACGTCGTGGACGCACCAGTGGGTCACCCCCGGGGTGAGGGAGAAGAGGGCTGCGTAGTCCTGCAGCAGTTGCTGGCAGTCGTTGCGCTGTTCCGGAGTCAGGGAAGAGGCGAGTTGGACACCCTCGATTGTTCCATCATGGACGTTGGACTGCAAGAGGTCGGGCAGGGGCTCGGAGTCGTCCTCGCCCCCCTCGTCGGTCGCCAGTAGCGTGCTCAGTTCGGTCCGGGCAAAGTGGGGTTTTAGCCTGTTAGCATGTAGGACCCGGAGGGGGTTCCGGGGGGACTCCAGGTCGACCAGGTAGGTGACGGGACTTTTCTTCTCCACTACCTTGAAGGGCCCGGTCCACTTGTCCTGGAGGGCGCCGGGTTCAACCGGGGCCATGACCCATACCTTCTGACCTGGCTCGAATTCTATGGTAGAGGAGTTCCGATCGTACCACCGCTTCATGTCCTCCTGGCTGGCCTCAAGGTTGGCTTCGGCCATGGCTCGGAACTTGCGGGTCTGGTTTCGGAGGGTCAGGAGGTATCGGTAGACTTCAGGAGGGGCGCCTTGGGGCTTCGTCTCCCAGCTCTCTTTGACCAGGCTGAGCGGTCCGCGGACCGGGTGTCCGTACAATAGTTCAAACGGGCTGAACCCCAGGGACTTCTGCGGGACCTCCCGATAGGCAAACAGGAGGCACGGCAGCAGGACATCCCATCTCCGCCTGAGGGGCTCTTCTAGGCCCTGGATCATTCCCTTTAATGTTCTGTTGAACCGCTCAACCAGTCCGTTCCCCTGAGGGTGATAGGGGGTCGTGAACTTGTATGTGACCCCGCACTGCTGCCACAGGGACCGCATGTATCTGGAAATAAAGTTTGTGCCTCTGTCGCTCACCACTTCGCGGGGAAATCCCACTCGGGAGAAGATCCCCATTAAGGCCCGGCCTACCACGGGGGCCGTTATAGTTCTTAGCGGGACCGCCTCCGGGTACCTGGTGGCGTGGTCCACGAGGACCAGGATGAAGCGGTGGCCCAGGGTGGTCTGGGGGTCCAGGGGCCCCACGATATCGATTCCGACCCGTTCGAACGGGGTGCTGACGGCTGGAAAGGGTTGGAGGGGGGCCTTGACCCGACCCCCCGTCTTCCCGCTGGCTTGGCAGGTCTGGCAGGACCGGCAGTGGTTGTCCACGTCTCTCCGCATCCGGGGCCAGTAGAAGTGGGTCACCAGACGGCTGTACGTTTTGTCTTGCCCCAAGTGTCCGGCGAGGGGCACATCATGTGCCAGGTTGAGCAGGAACTCCCGGAAGCGGAGGGGGACCACCAACACTCGGCTGGCCCCGAGTTCTGCCACTTTCTGCTCACTGTATAGCAGGCCCTCGGCCCAGTAGACCCAGTGGGTGCCGGTCTGGTCCCCGTTGGTTTGGGCGGATGCTTGTTGGCGGACCCCTTCGAGAGTGGGGCAGGACTGCTGCTCTTGTTGGAACTGCTCCCGGGTGGGGCCCCCTTCGTGTCGCCATTGTGTCAGCTCTGGTAGGGCGCATGGGGAAGCCATCTCTTCGGGGGAGGATTCACTAGGTCCAGGGTCGGTGTCCGCCTCCCCCTCGCTGCTGGCGGGAGGCGGTGCGAGCCCCTCGGGCTGGGCGGCCCCGGAGGCCGAGGATGAGCAGGGGGCCCGGGCGGTCATGGACCGGGTGGTGGCACAGGCCCAGTCAGATAGTCCCAACATTCGGAGGTGCTCTCGTCGCTCTACTTGAGCCCAGGGGGAACTCTCCAAGTCGTTCCCCAGGAGGCAGTCGACGGGGGCGTCGTCGCGTACCGTCACCTTCAGCAGGCCCGTCACCCCTCCCCACTCGAAGGGGACCAGGGCCATCTGGCACAGGCTTTCGCTGTTGTCGGCCGTCCGGACGGGACACAGCACATTCGGTAGGATCTGTTCGGGGGTCACCAGGTGGCAGCGGACAGCGGTGACACTGGCGCCGGTGTCACGAAGGGCTTCGGCCCGTTGTCCATTGACCGTGACCTGCTGCCGGTACTTCTGGGTGTTGCTTGGGATGGGGGTGCAGGGTACCATTTCTCGGCTACCCAGGCAGACCAGGGACATGGCTGCCGGCTCCCATTCAGTGGTCCCTTGGTCGAGGGTCTCCTCTTCCTCTTCTCCTTCTCCCAGGGCAGCGGCCGCCAGCTGTCGGGGCGGGGGCCCGCCGGCCCCGTTTCTTCGGTTCAGGGGGCAGACCGGATCGCTGGCATAGTGTCCGGTTTGTTGGCAGCCGTAGCACGTTACTGGTGGCCGTGGTCCGGGTCTGGCCGGGGGCGCCCCCCTTCGGGCTAGGCTCGGGGAGAGTTGTTGCTGCGGTGGCCCAGGAGGGGGGCTCCTGGGGGCCCCGGCGGGAGGGTCTCGGTTCCTGTTCGGCCCTCCCCCTCCACCGCGTTGGCGGGGGGGTCCGGTGGGGTTCCTCTGGTACTCCCCCATTGAGTTCCGGGGGACCCGGGAGTTGACCCATCGATCGGCCTCGACGGCGAGTTTTCGCGGGTCGGTCATTTTGCTGTCGAGGAGGTGCTGTCTCAGTTCCACGAAGCAATTGTTGGAGAGATGTTCCCACACGATGAGGTCGACCAGCTGCCCGTAGGTGGTTACTTTGCTACCTCTGATCCACCCTTCTAGGGCCCGACTGAAAAAGTCCACATATTCCACCCAGGTGGTGCCCGGGATTTTCTTGCAGTCTCTGAACCGCTGGCGGTACATTTCTGCGGTTAGCCCGTAGCGGGTGAGCAGAGCCTCCTTCATGTGATCGTAGGAGGTCATCACCTCCTCTGGCAGCTGGAGCAGTGTGTCTCGACCCTCACTCAGGAACCGCCCCCACAGGCCCGCGCCCCAGTCTTTTCGGGGCACCCGATGAGAGGTCATGGCCACCTCGTAGGCCTTGAACCATTGTTGGATGTCGTCATTCTTGTAGTACTCCTTGACGACCTCTTTCGGGATATGTACCTTGGTCTCGGCAGGCGGTAGAGTGTCTCTAGTACTGGGGGCGTTGGTCCCTCCGTTCTTGGCCTTGATTTCGAGCTCCTTGAGACTGCGCTCGTGCTCAAGGGTCAGTTTCTTTTCCTCCAACTCCCGGTGTCGCCTCTTCTCCTCTATCTCCTCTTGAAGCCGTAGCTGCTCTAGGGCCAGTTTCTTTTCCGCCAGCTGGAGTTCGCCGTCCAGCCGCAGTCGTGCGAGCTCTAGCTCGTGGTTCCGGACCTTCTCCTGCTCTCGTATTTCTTCTTCGGAGAGGCCGGTTTCTAGGCTCTTTCTTCCTCCGGGTGCCGGAGTCAGTGCGGTTGATGTGGTCTCAGTCAGGGGCAAGGGACCTTCTTCCTGGGAGGGGCCTGCCCCGGCCTCCAGCCATGTCCTCAGAGATTTCTGCATGTCCTCTTTGGTACCTAGGCCGGTGGTTGCAATGCCTTTGTCTTTGCAGAACTGTTTTAACTCTTTGTGCGTATATTCTTCCAGCCGTTCGGGCTGGAACTCCATTGTCGCGTTGTTTTCCTGGCTGCTCATGATTACTGTACGTTTGGATGGGTAGCTAGTGGGTACTGGCTGGTACGTACTGCGTTCGGCTCGGATCCCGTCGCTGGCCACCAAATGTTGGAAGGCGGACCCCGAGGAGTCGGCGAGACCACCAAGGGGGGCCCTCACACTGTACGAAGTAGCCGAGCGCTGCCGAGAAGTCTCCTGAGAGATCCTTCTCCTATCACGTACTAGCACAGTAACACCACCACACCGGACTCAAGGAGGTTGTCTCAAGACAAGCAATTCTTGATCAGCAATAAAAAGGTTACGAGGTCAATATTTACACGAAGGGATCGAGGGATCCACCAAAAGTCTCAGTGTCTCTTTGGAAGGGTAGGGGTAGCGGGACAGTCTTTGGCAGGAGTGCGGTACGAGGGTACCTGGGGCCCAGTTCTTATCCTCAAGCTGGAGGACCTCCGGATCTCGGAGGGGTCGAGCCGCGACGGCGTCAGCAGGGCTCTGGCGTACAGTTCGTGGAGAGCCGCGATCCAATCAGCAGGGCTCTCAAGATGGTTTCTGCTCAGCTCGAGCCGCGACGTCATCAGCAGGGCTCCGAGGGAGGGTTCAGCGAGGTTGGGCCGCGACAGCGTCAGCAGGGCTCCGATGTTCCAGGTGGCTTCAAAGTGTTCACAAGAAGGAGCCGCGACGCAGTCAGCAGGGCTCGTGATGGTTCCGACAAGAGTTCTTCTCCGTAGGGTCAGCCGCGATTCAATCAGCAGGGCTCTCGACTCCGGGATACAACTGCCGATCTGTGGCGGGGTCGCCCCAGATATAGGTCTGGAGCCCTTTGATGTCCGGACCCAGGCGCCCGGTGGGGGCGGAGAGGCCGGGTGGAGGTGGCCAGACGCCCAGCAGGAGAGGCGCCAGGCCCAAGGGAGTTGCAGGGCGATCACACCTCGAGAGGGGAGGACAGTTGGGGGTCCCATCGATACTGTCCTCCGCCGGGGGCGATGAATGGTTCCTGCGGCACCCCCTGGCCAGTTCGTGGTGCCTCGATGTCGGGGCTTCGCTGGGGTCGAGGCCGGGTTGAGCGGGGTCGCGCTGGCTGGTGCACAGAGTCACGTGGGTGCCAACAAGATGGCGGAGCCACGAGGGGTATGCGACCTCGTGCAGCTCAGGATGAAGGGCCTCGGTGCAGTTCAGAAGGGTGGCCCGTGAAGGCCGGGGCGGGGAACGGGCACAATCCACGGGGGTAAGGACCATGCCACGAGGCCGGGTCCAACACCCTCTGACATTTTACTGATAAAATAAATACAGTGTTCCCCGCATGTGATGGCCATGGAATCCTGCACCCTCAGCTTATTATACTCCACCACCGCTGCAGCTTTTTTCACTGTAACCTTGTCCCTAGCTATAAACAAAGCGGCCCAGTGTGTCCCCGCCTGGTCATGCGGGTCTGTGTTAAAGACTAGGGTGCACGGTCTTTCTGGCCCTATTTCGCTTGGTAACCCATCGCTAGGGAAAACACCCAAAAAGTATTTCCTAGCGTATTTATGTCTGTTTAAGAAGTCACGTATCTGTACAGTATCCATTTCACAAATGTTTTTAAAGATAGTCAAACAAAATCTGTCTTGCGTGGTTGATCTGAATGATGCTGTCAAATACCGAGAATACGACCATGTTCACATTAGCCGCCAGTGGGTCGGCGAAACGTATTTCAGCTTTTAGATTCCCATTTTTGACCAGGTTGTAGTGATCGCCATCTTCCATATTCGGTGTCAGGTCGAATGTGAACAGCGTGTATCCGCTCCCATAGCCTTCTCTTGACACGGCTACACCACAGTCCCTTTGATGCTTTCCTGTTATCGAAACCAGACCCTGATATTCCCTGATGTAATGACCGGCTGCAAATCTGGGTGTGTAGGGTTTTGCAGGAATCACAGTGCCCACGTGGACCAACGCCGCGTAGTTGATTTTGTAGTGTTTAAAATTAAAGGGGTTTGAGGCATAGGTACCGCTAAAAGCTGTATTGTCCACAAAACCAATGATGATGAGTTTGGGTAGCTGGCCCAGAAATAAATTCTGCTGCTGTGTTAAGCGGGTTCCTGCAGAGATACTGAATACCTTCAGAGATACTCTTTCCACAGCGTACTTGGCGTTGGATATTTGTAAAGCTTCGGCGTGCGCCAACCTGACGTTCGGTGACACTTTCACTCTCTTTACAAACAGGCTCGCGGCCAGGATGCTCAGCTTGTAGTGTTCCGCATCCCCGCTGATGAGGCAGAATGAGTCCTTGTTGCGAGTGAGCTTGAGCTTAAGATCAATTCCGTTGATGAGCAGTTTATCTTGGAAGAAGAGGTCTGAATGTAAGCGACCTAGGAGGTCAAAGGTACGACTACTTGCCGCCTGCCTTGCTCTTTTTATAAAACCCTTATTGGCTCCATCCAGAGCTGTGATTTCAAACTGTCCGTATGTATCCCGGTGAAACAGACCCGCTGAAAGTTGTGTGTCAAGGGCATCGCTACTGTAATTAAAATGCTCTCGATGTAGGCTCTGTAGGCGTACATGTTATCGTTCTGGGTGATGAGTCGATCACCCAAGGTGATGTCCACTTGGTTAAACAGGGTAGCTAGCGGGTAAGCGATCGTTGCCACTTTAGCGTCGTCTTCAATGTCGGTCCCATCGGCTTTGACGATTTTACACATAAGATGTAGCAACGTGTTGTTGAGATCCAAATACATATCCGTGGACCCTGACACAAAAAACTCTATGGGGGCCAGCGGCGTCAGCGCTGCTAAAGGTGATACCTCCATGAAGAAGCTGTTTTGGATGCTTGTCTGCGTGGGTTTTAGACTAAACAAGTCTAACTCTGATTTGGCGCACTGTCCAGATCCACAATGTACAAAGGCCATGGCTGTGTTTACGAGGCTTTAAAAAATATTTACTTTAGAGCCGTTTCGCTTCTTGGCAGCGCTCTTCCTTCTTGGGGCTCTTCTTTTCTGAGTGCGTTTTGAAGAGCTCCTCCTTTTTTTATAGGGGGCCGGAGGGCCCCTGCGTCTGGAAACCCCACGTCTCCTTTTGACACTCGCGCGTGGTTTATACATCAAACCGGCTCCTTCTTGAGGTTGCTTGTTCATGCGCTCTGCAACCGCCGATGTAACAGACCCCACCACCTCCTGGGCAATGTTCGTGGCAGCCGCCTTAACATGGGGTTTTGCAATTTCATAGCCTCTTCTCAGGAAAGGCATAGCTCTTCTAAACAGACTTCTAAAGAATCCTCCTAATCCAGCCCCGTACATAACAGGTGACCCTTGAAAGTACGGCGGTCCTCCATAACCGGCTTGACTTCCGTAATAGTCTCTGTACATAGACGGATCTCCGTAGGTTTTCATAACCACCATTCCTGCTGCTTAATATCCCCTGTCGTGTCTAGGCCTTAAATGAAGCTTAACAATAACTTTCCCGTATTTAAAGGCCACCGGCTCAGACTGATCATCGTAGATCATAATTGAAATAGTGTCAAAATGATTTTTAGAAACGGCGACGTAGTCAGGTTTGTTAAATTGGATATTGGCCATGGTATTATTATCACCCTGTACATGAACACATCTTAACAGCGGCGAGTAACTATCCCCGATCCTCTGAGCCTCTACAATATCGCCATACACATAGAGCGTGTAGAACCCCCCGTTAATATTGGGGCACGTGTGATCTTGTTCCACCGGACTTTTCACATGTTGTACTGTCCCTAAAACCCTTTTTAATTTACCGGAGCAGTTAAACAGAGTATTGCGGTTTATGGATTTGAGAAACACCTTCCTTCTCACGTTATCTAGCACCAGATGAATATTCGGCAGCGGTTCTATGGCAGCTATGGATTTGTTGATGGCTTCGACAACGCTTGAAACGCTTGGGTAGTAGCCGTGAGGGAAGGATACGTTTAGGACCTTGGGGTCCTGTTCACGCTTGAATTGGAACTTGGTTTCGGCCGCTGTAAAGGTATTCCATGTTCTAGGGTACTGGATTTCTGTTAGGGCAACCTCCCAGTCCCCTTTCAGGTCCACAGGCTTAGCCAATTTGACGGTGTAATTAGAAATCTGATTGTTGGGGAACATGCCCTTAGAGGCGTTGGATGGTAAGGTTATATAAAAGGGTTTTGTCTCCATCGTATCAGCTGTTTTGAGCTCCCACACCCTTCAGGGAACTGGCCAACACCCAACTGTTAAATTTCTCAGGCCACCCCCGCCATTTGACATATGCCTGGCTCTTAGCCCCGCTACCTTTCCTTTTCAGAACCTTTTCAACCCTGTACACCCTGTTTGGATCATCTGGCACTGTTTGTAACTCTTCCTTGTAAAAAACCCCAGACACCGTTTCCCCATCGTAGTCCTTTAACCTGTAAATATACAGCCCTTCCTTAAGCTCCACACTTTCCACTATAAATATTTCATCGCTAAAAGTCTGCTGGTAACCCTTCGTGAAGACTCCTTTCAATTTTGAAATCCTTACGTGATCACCTTTTTTAAAAACAGGCTTCTTCACCTTTGTATCGAAATTACGACCATAGACATTTCTCCAAACAGTTAACGAATTACTAGGTGTCACATCTTCGGGGGCCCTTTTGATGGTCCTGTGATAACTGGCATTATATACAGCTAAGAAAGCCTGCAGAACATCCACGTATCTGTAGGTGTTGTGGGCCGTAAAATACCTCCACATCTTAGACTTTAAGGTTCTGTTAAACCGTTCTACAACAGCTGGTTTTACCTCCGTGTGTGTTACAAAATGTTGAACATTGTGTTGCTTTAATAATTTCTGAAATGCCTTATTTAAGAATTCTTTTCCGGCGTCTGTTTGTAGTTTTTGAGGAATACGCCCCTTATCGAAGATGGTTTTAAAAGCGGCTGTGACGCTAGCCCCACTTTTATCACACAGCGCCTCTGCGTAGGCGTACTTGGACAACACATCTATGACGGTTAATATATAACAAGATCCGCTGTTATGTTTTGCTATATCTTGAAGACTTATTATGTCCGCTTGCCATTGATAATCTATTTGCGCATTAACGATTGTTGGGCGTCTCTTAAAATGTCTTCTGGCCGGTTTATGGAGTGAATACGCCTCCTCGCCTGATAACCAAGTCTTCACAGCTTCTCTGCTCACCGACTCCTTTTCATCCACAGCCCTTCTATATAGAGCTTCGGCGCTCCCCAAGCTGCCAACTCCCCTAGTATCGTAATAAAGTTTTCTTAACACGCCCCCCTGCATGTTATCAGCCGTTACACAATGCAATGAATGACGCTTGTTTTGTGTAAGAACATTTTATTTAAAAAATAAAGAATAGTAGCAAAATCATAGACATGGGTTTCATATATTTTCACATTCATACATTACATAAGAACCTGCTTAAAACAGTCTTCGGGGGGCCAAAGACCATACTTGTCTATTTTTTTTATACACATTACACATACGCCTTGCTATGAGTCTTTCTATCATCCTTCTATTGAAAGCAGTGTCCATTCCCTGCATAGCGGTTAGTTTTGAGCTAGGGTCTAAGGCGTATCTGATCTCATTGACTGCCCCCATCAAGATCATCAACATATCGGGGTGGACATCTTTCTTTTCATTGTACAAACCATACACAACCCTTAGCAGTTTATATACCTTGTAAGGGTCTAGCAAAGTACAAATATATCGTATTGTTCTTGATCTGTATGATTCACACAAGCATTTGTGCGCCGCCTGCTGAGGATCTTTGATTTGATGACCTTGACAAAGGCTGTAATAGTCCCGTTTGACACAATTTAGTACCACAGACGCGGCGAAAGCCTTAACTGCCTGTCGGACGTCGTCGGGCAATCCTGGCTCTTCCTTTTCACACGCGTCGGAGCCGCATACACACTTATCGCAGCCCTCACGGTTTTGACATGTGGAACTTTCAGCTTTTTTTGAACACCACAGACAATTGAAAATTACATTGTTCGCTTTTGCAGGTCGCCACCCTGACACATGCCTCCACTCTGTAGCCGGCCTTTTTGGGGTTTCTCTCTAGGTTCAAAATACGAGAGAATGACAATACGTTAGTTGAAGAAATAAAATACATCATTTTTGTAACTATCTGCTCATAACATTTTCATACTAACCTCTGCATTTTCACAGCCCTCTGCGGCGGCTCTGAAATCTTGCGAGTCGCTAATGTCCTGCGATGCCCCAACATCTTCGACGCTTGTCCCAGGCTGTTGCAGACCTTCCTTCTCTGCAGCCGTATTCTCCTGAAGGTCCATGTCTTCATAGACGGGCGTGTTAGGAGGTGTTACAGCCTCTTTACCATAGTGCATTATGAAGTAGGTGCATCCAGCGGGTTTTGCTCTCTAGGGTCAAAAGAAGACAGAATGACAATACGTTAGTTGAAGAAATAAAATACATCATTTTTGTAACTACCTGTTCATAACATTTTCCTACTAACCTCCGCATTATCACAGCCCTCTGAGGCGGCTCTGAAATCTTGCGAGTCGTTAACGTCCTGCGAGGCCCCAACATCTTCGACGCTTGTCCCAGGCTGTTGCAGACCGGCCTTCTCAGCAGCCGTATTCTCCTGAAGGTCCATGTCTTCATAGACGGGTGTGTTAGGAGGTGCTACAACTTCTTCATCTTCCTCCATGTCCACTGAACTGAGGCCGGCAAGCACACTGTCACTACCCGAGCCCTCACTTTCGCTGCTGTCGCACTTAACCGGGACCATCCGGCATCCGTAATCCTTGAGCCCAAGTTCCTCCATAGGCCTACACAGACCGGTGCCAAAACCAGTAACGTCGCAACCCATATCCCAATGTGTTTCTTGTTGAGAATTCTCGTCCATTACCCGAGGTGTTAGGGTGCGGTAATATCTATTGATAAGGGTCTGGGAGCCATCCACCCTGGCGCTTTTCACGAACGGGTTGTATCTTTTCATTTTGGCTGTGGGTCCCTTGGCGTATTCAAACGTCTGCTTGCTGTCCACGGCTCTTGCCACATGCTTATATGTATTCCAAGAAACCACAACCCCTAAAAGAGGCGTACACCTCTACAACACAACAAGATCACGTGACCTCAGGACTGCTCCGCAGCTGTTCACCCACCAGCTGTCTGCAACCCCCACAGTTTTAAAACAGGCCCAGACATTTCCCTCCTACATGCACACACTTTTCTGCAGACTTTTAAACATATACACAACTATCCATGTTTTGCAGCCAGACCTGCCACTTTTAGGACTAGCCCTACATGTCACCCCTTTTAAAACCAGAGTTTTTAAGGCCAGCAGTTTGCGGCCAGCCCTGTCAAATTTAATGCCAGGAGTTTCCTGCCAGACTTGTCAAATTTATGACTAGACCTGTCACATTTAAGGCCAGAAGTTTGCGGCCAGACCTGTCAAATTTAAGGCCAGGATTTTGCATGGTGATGTTTGGTATCCCTACCTACTTGGAAATAAAACGAGAAATCTGAGTTTCTCCATAATAATGTTTAGGTTGAAGACTAGCAAACAGCGGCTAACGGCATCTTAGAATATATGGAAAGCTTCCCTCGGAATGCATTCCACCCTTTGCTTACCACTTTGTTGCTGGGGACCATGCCGTAAGGAAGACCTGATTATCTGGATCTCAGGCTGGAACTTGACTTTATTTACCCTAACTCTGAGGGGAATACCCGGGCAACACTACCACGATATTAACGGCATCTTAGAATATATGGAAAGCTTCCCTCGGAATGCATTCCACCCTTTGCTTACCACTTTGTTGCTGGGGACCATGCCGTAAGGAAGACCTGATTATCTGGATCTCAGGCTGGGACTTGACTTGATTTACCCTCACTCTGAGGGGAATACCCGGGCAACACTACCACGACTATCAAGGACCCTTGTGAACACTCTCCATTACATATTAAGACCTGATGAAGTTCCTTTTGAAAAAGGAACAAAACGCGCTGGCTGACGGCCAATTTTAATTCAAGTTTAAATAAAGGATGATGACGTAAACTTGTTATATCGACTACATTTCTGGTGCACCTTTCACCCAAGAGTATCTTGCCCTTTCTGGATTCCAGTGGCGCCCAATGGCGACGAGTGCCAGAAGTAGATGCACAGGACACTAAATTTAATGTAACAGGGATTGAGGTGCTGAACCCTTGGTCAGCCGTTGGGAGCTTTAACTAAAATTCTACACTGCACCACTGCACGCCTCTATACTCTGCCCTGAAACACTCCACTCTACAACACTACACTATACGCCACTCTACTCTACACCATTTAATTCCACATCAATTTACTCTGCACCACTCTACGCTAATCCACTCTATGCCACTTTAATCTACTGTGCATCACTGAACTCTATATCACTGCACTCTGACACTCTATGCCACGCCACTCTACAACATTCTAGTCCACCTTGACACTCTGCTCCCTCCGACAACACTCCAATCTATGCCACTCCATGACACTCCACTTCACTTAACTCTACTGTACACAACTCTGCGCCACCCCACGACTCTACGCTAATCCATAATACTCCACTCCACTCCACTTTACAACACTCCACTCTACTTCCCTTTACCCCACTAACTTTAAGCCACGCTGTCCAGAAGCAATGCTGTTGTACAACATGGCTAAAACATATTGGCAAAGCCAATAGCTCTTCCAGAAGTGAGATCTATTGGCTTAGCTAATGTTTGTTACGTAACTGGAACCCTGCATTTGTCCAGGAAATAACTTATTCTGAGCTCCCATTTTTTTGGTTGAGTCCTCTTGGGTGGTACTTACATACCCGAGTGAGAAAAGGCACCTATGATGAAACAAGCTGTCATTTGACGAGTGAGATGTCTCCTCTAATATTTCAAATAATCCTATAGGAGATCTGTAGGTCTAATAAATAGGGGCCAACTGACCCTTTGCCCTCGCACTCATTGTGTTGTGCATTGTATTTTTGGGAGAGTGTGGGAAGACTACAGGCATCTCTCACTCTTTCTTTGTGTGAAATAGCAGTTATTGCTGTTCTGTTGTCCTGGTATGCGGGAAGCTGTTGTTGCTGCTTTTGTCCCTGTTTTAGTGCCAGTTGTCACTGCTACACTGGTCTGCTATGATTACAGCTAGGGTAAAAGCTATAGCGTTGGTCCCTGCTGTGTATGTAACCATTGTTGTAGCTTTTCTTGCTAGTGTGGTCAGCAGCAATTGGTGATTGCAAATAGTAGTAGGGCACAAATACAAAAATGGAATTGCACCATTCAAGTCTTTATGTGTATTTGAGTGGACATGAAGCGTTTCGATGTCTTATCAAGGGTAGTAAGCGCAGTATAAATACAATTACAATTACATGCCAGGATTTCAGCCTCTGGCCACGGAATCAAACACAGATCAATGTAGTGAATGCATTAGTCCACTGAGGTTTCAGACTTCGTAAAGTGGCAAGAAGCTGTAACTGACTAGATCCCTTTCAATCTGTAATCAACATTTCAATCTTTTGATCCCACCCACACATATTCTAATATAACCACCCTTTCACTCGTTATCTAAATTTGCATTTCTCACCCGTTCACCATTGCCTTTTTCTTTATTAAGAGGATTTACTGAGGGCTGTATGCTGCATTTCAGTCTCAACATGGTGCTCTGCCTCACTTTCACCCATTCATCTTAACCTTCCCACATTCACCTAACTGCCTACTTTCATCCACGGCCTACCACCTGCATTCAACCCCTGACTCATCCAGTCACACAAAAGCACACAGTGTCATCCATCGAGTAACCAGCACTAGGACTAATAACCAGCTACACTTAGTGGCTTTGTTAATGCTTGTTTTATTTCACTTGCACATTGCATTTGTTTAATGTGAAGTGAGAACTGTAGTCATTATTCTGCAGAGGAAATAAAACAAGCATCAATTGTCATAACAATAATGCAGGTAGCACTGAACCCATTGTCACTGTAGAGAGACACCAGCACTTTAAGACATGTTGAAGAGAAGGGATGGGGTAGCTGAGAGTAGGCTTGTAGCTTTCACCCTACCCTTTGGGGAGATAAGAAGGGGTAGAGTAACAGCATCTAAATAGAATGCAGTCTTTATAAAGCCTGGGCTGGATAGTAAAATGCCCAGGGTTTCTAATATGCCAGTAATATAATATGTTAAGGCTAATGCCAGTAAAATGTTAAGGCTGAGCTAGATCCTTTGACATGAGAATGTAATGAGGTCACCAGAGAACTTGAGAGAGAGGGTGGCATTTGGAAGCTGGAAGTGAGGCACTTGTGGATGAGATCTTCTGGTGTGAAATAAACTCTTTCTACCCTCATACTACCACTTGATGTGATCTTTTCAAGAGGGCTCCTTGTTACAATGGTGACAAGGATTGAATGCTGAGTAATCAGAAGTAATTGGAAGGAAGAAGACCGCAACAGCAGGTTCCACCGAACCCGCCTAGTCTATTGTCTCTGCCCCAACTCCCCTGGCAGCACTGGGCTGTCGCAGGTAACTCAGATCTTATTATTAATATCATAATCAAATTAACTGGGCCCTCCCTCACTCAACCTTCGAGATTGGTGGGAAACCTATTGGGAACCTGAGAGGTGAGACTGCCGCTTGCGAGTCGTTGAGAGTTAAGAAATAATATGTGGACGGGGCAGCAATATTTCATTGTGGTGTATGGCAGCTGGTGTTGTGGATAACTGCCTGCTTCCAAGTTATATGGCCGACTGTGTTGATTTTTAGGAAGTACGCTACCGATCGCAGGTACTGCACAATACGAGCGTGATCTAGCTAGTTAGCTCGTACCATATCTGCCCAGTCCAGCCCAGTTCCCATTTCAGAGTAGAGTTCAGGGTTGCAGTGACAACAGGGAAGCATCACAGCAACAAGGAATAGGCCCAGCTCTTTTCGCGCTTCAACATGGACCAAAGAGCTGCTCTGACAACAAATAACCAGCTCAGCATCAGGGATCCGGCCCAGCGCAAGATAAACGGTTGCTGCGGCAACACTGCAATATAGAACCAGTGCGGCTCCCAGCATAGATCTTCAGCTACAAAGATCCGGCGCTGCAACAAAGAATCGGCCCAGTGCTGTTCCCTGCATAGTTTTTAATAAATTTAAATACTTTACTCAGAGCGCTTAAAGAGCGATTTCTACTTCCAGGCATCGTAGGAATCTTCTGCTCTCTCAGTCTCCACATTGGCTCATCTAGTTTTCTGTTTCTTATTGATAATCAACAAGACTGCCAACTGAACAGCCAAGGGTGTAGAATATTACTGACTTCCTGTATTTATCAGTGAGCATCTAGACTGCTGACTAGTGAAGGAGTCAAGTATTTTCTTCAGTATTCTTCAGTACTTGTCTGTATGATTCCTTTTGAAAATTTACTTAAAATTCCTTTACAGGTGGTTCTTGGACACGCTATTTAGGTGTCGGTGATTAATTGTATATGTTGATATATTCAATATATATTGCTTTGTTTTTATTAAGATTTATAATATAATTTATGCTACTGACAAGTGATACAATGCAGAAAATAACAGCTTGTCTGTTTTTTCTTTTTAACAAACCCAAGGGTACCACCCATCTGATGGCAAAAATGGAAGAAAGTAAAATTGAAAGATATGCCAGGGTATGTGGCACTAGTTTAAGTCTAGAGAAAAACTATTATTACATTGCTTAGGCCAGAATGCCAAGACGTTTTTGACCTCTTACCTGAATTTACTGATTAAAATGGTGTAGATCTAAATAAATATGAGAACTGCATAAAGAACCTTGAGAAACATTATCTCCCTAAGGTGAGTACTATATTAAAAAGGTACCACTTTGGCACACGTAATAAAAAAGAGTGAGAGTACGTAGAAAACTATGTAACAGATTTAAGAAATGTAGCTTCATCATGTAAATTTGACTGGCTATCAGAAGAGAGGATATATGATCAATTTATGTTAGGATGTAACATTGAAAGAGTGCATGAAGAACTTTGGAAGAAAGGTTCTTTGGATGAGGTGTTGGTAGTTGCTAAAACCATTGAACACTCCCTTAAATGTATAGAAACTAAAAATAGGAAAGGACTAGTGGAGAAGAGGTTTCAGTGGTCAATAACCCCACAAAGGAACAAGAAAAGAACAAATATACTAGAACTGAGAAGAAGAATGCATTTTTAGGGAAATGTTGTAGGTGTGGGAAGACAGGACACATGACCAATGATAAGAATTGTCCCGCCATCAAAGCTTCATATAATGTTTGCAAAAAGAAAGGTCATTTTCCTATTGTATGTAAAAAGAAAAGTTATTCGGGGAAAAAGGTGTTTGAAATAGATGACAGTGACAAAGACACAGATTGTTAGTGTGGACAGACTGTGCTACAAGTGGGAGGAAGAAATCGCTATAATCCTGTGGATGAGATAAGGGTAAATGGGTAGAAATCCAAAATGCTGTTCGAATTTCGAGCGAAAATCACCATAATTTCACAGCGTCTTTATGAAATTAAGCTTAAAGGGAAAGTTGAATTACACAATCCATACATAGGACCCTATGCATTTGGGGGTAAGCCAACTGAACTTCATGGTTACTTTGAGGTTATGATAGAATACAAACAAAGGTACATTAGTGTAAAAATCTATGTATCAAAGAAAAGAGACAGCATATTAAGTTGGATCCACCAACGGGATCTAGGGGTTATGCTTGATCCGAACAGTGTCCCCCCTGGTCTGTTAAAAGAAAATTGATGAGTATGAAACCATAGATGATGATTGTCTTCAGGAGGTGAAGATGAAGTTTCCTAAAGTATTTCAAAATAAGTTAGGATGCATGAGCGGCTATGTTCATAAGATTCATGTGCTAGCCCCTGCTAAACCTGTCCCTGGTAAGCTTTGCAATGCACCAATAGCTGTGAGAGAGAATGTGCAATTAGAATCAGAGAGACTTAACTCTGATGGTATCATTGAAGAGGCCAAAGGTACGGAATGGTTGGCACTAATAGTGGTGGCTAAAACAGCCGATGGAGGGGTGCACTTGTGTGTAGACTTCAGAGAACTTATTGAAAATGTAGTGATTGACAAGTATCCCCTTCCAAATATTGCTGACGTGCACTTACTACCTGATGGAGCTAAAGTTTTTTTAACCATCGATTTGACGTCGGCGTACCATCAAATTGAGTTAGATGAGGCGCCCTGAGATCTCACTGGATTTATTACTCCTTTTGGAACCTTTAGATTTGCTAGATTGCAGTTTGGCTTAGTTTCTGCAGCCTCTGTCTTTCAGGGAGCTTTAGAAAAAGTATTGAAAGGTTTGGAAAGGATCAAAGTTTATCAGGATGACGTATTAGTATTTGGAAGAGATTTTAGTGAACATGACTTCAGGGTGAAACAAGAGTTAAAGAGATTTGAAGAACACAACCTTACAGTGAAGATTGAAAATGTAAATTTAGGAGCATTTCACTTGATAATCTGTTGCATACTATTATGGGGAAGGCATTACTCCCAAAGAAGAGTTAATAGATTCTATACCCAGGTTGAAGTCACCCAGCAACGAGCAACAAAGAAGAACTGATAAAGTTCTTAGGATTGGCTGAATGCTATAACAAATTTGTTAGAGGCTTTGCAGAAACCTGTGCCAACATGAGGAAACTTCTCAGGAAAGGTGTATAATTTATGTGGAATGTTCAATGTGAGGCTTAATTCAAAGAGGTAAAAGAGAAACGTAGTTGTGCTCCCAAGTTAAAAACTTTAGTCCGAGAGAAAAATCAGTCCTTTCCACAGATGCCAGCCTGAAGGGCTAGGAGCTGTTTTACAACGGGTGAAGGTGATTCATAGAGGACTATTTTGTTTTATCATGGAGTTGGAAAGAGCCAGAGACCAAGTATTCAGTCATAGAAAGAGAGGTGTTGGTGGTGTACTGGGCAGTAAGAAAACTTAAAAGATTTTTATGGGGAGGAAAGTTTGCAATTAGAACAAATCACAAACCTGTGAGATATTCCAGACAAAAAGGCACTGATGCTGTCTCTGGTAGAATTACATAATGGGTAGCTGCCCTTCAGATTTATGACAGTATGATAAGATGTATTCCAGGCATGGCAAAAATGATAGCAGATTCCTTATCTAGGTTAGTTTCACCGGATCATAAACAGGAATATGATGAGGATGAATTCAATGATGAGATGGTTTTTCATATTGATACTGCAGTAGTATCAGAGGAACAAGAGTTGCAGTCCAATAGTACCATGCCGGAGGTCCTCTTTTTATTGAAAGATGGATGGTGTGCCAACAAGCATTTGCAATGCAATAGGTCTCACAATTGCAAGATTTTGAGCTATTAGCATTGTAGATGGCAATGCCTTTTATTTATGTTTAAAAAACCTGCAATAATGAAAGGCATTGTCATTTACAATACAAATAGCTCTAACTTTCTAAAATGCAAGACCTATTGCATTGCAAATGCTTGATGTCTACAAGCGCCCCTGCTACGCTTTCATGTTAATAGAGACCACGCCCCTATCTTGAGACCAGCCGTGCCTAAAGAAAGGTCCTTGGCTGCTATTAAAATGAAATTGCGGTATGGAGCGCTTTTACCCAAAAATGCATTTGCTTGTCAAGTTGACAAACAAATGCTTTTTTTTGTAGGACCGGCCTGTGAAAGCACGCATGACACACTGAATGTGCTGAATGTTGCAGGAAAGCATGTAGTTCCTGTAGTAGGAGAGGCTCATTAAAAAATAGTGCTTACAGACTAAATAAGACATACCGTGTAACAACTGAAGTAAAAGGGCCAGTCCTCATGGGAGGTTACAAATTAAGCAAAAAACAAAGGAAATGATGGACGGAGTGTCGAACATTGCAAGCACTCACCCCCAGTCAACTGATCTGGGTTTAATCCATCACTGTTCTTTAGCCCACTCTGCCACCCCAGTTCAGACATGGCCATATGCAAATCAGTCTGACCCTGTGCCTCATGGGAACAGTCCAGCCCGAATTACCAAGCCATGTCTTCCCTGGACCGGAAACAAGCTTCCTAGTACCGGTTTCTGGCATTTCAGCCGGCTTCAGCCAGGCTTGCTTGAATGCAGTGGCAAAGTGAGCAAGGAACTCACGTCTGAGCATACCCTGCCAACTTATGGCGAACAAAGCAAAAACCAAAGGAAATGATGGACGGAGTGTTGAACATTGCAAGCACTCACAAGACAAGGCGGTACTAAGCAGGAACTAACAAGCCTATTAATGAATCAGAAGCCAGCATTTACGAAGGACAATGACACAATCCAATGACAAATATAGGTGGCGAGTGGGAGGGGCTTCAAGTACATACCCCAACACAGCATGCCTCGCAGAGCAGCGCATGCGCTGCCCAGGCTTAACCTAAAAATGACGATCTGGGCCATTCTATACTTGTCTTGGTTGTGTTTGTTATTGTGGACTTGTTAAGATGGCGCCTGTTTTTCACATTTCATTTGTGTCAGTTCTTTATGTTCACAAGGCATGTGCGGATCATGTGACCAAGGCTGAATTATGCCAAAAAGTGTCGATTTCATGCTGCCAAAAATAAACTCCAGCAAATTTCCTCTGCAATTGCCTTAAATAAGCGCCTTATTTCGAATTTTATGTTGGCTAGCATGCTCTACCAACCTATGGGAAGGTTTCTGGAGATATATATGTATTGTGCCAAACACCCGTGTTGATGCAGCAAAAACGGGCTCCGACACAGCTCAGGTTCACAATGCATGAGCAGTTTATTGTCAGGTGTTGGAAACATGTGACCATTGGTCAGCGGACTACCGCCAATGGGAGAGACTGTGGTCAGTGAAAGGTGGGGGTGGAGCCATACCTTGTACACAGCGGCATCTGAGGAAGGCCCAAAAGGCTGAAATGCATTATGCGTAAGCTGTTTAAATAAAGATCTCCCGACGCTTCCCCCGAGTGGCCTCTACCTCTTCTTTGTTGGAGTGGAATGCTGTGGATATTTTCGTGCCTGCTAGAGACGCTTTAGAGGCCCCGTTCCCTCAAGAGGCCGGAGTATCGCTGACACCTGCTGCTGCTGCAGCTTTCTGCATCGTCAAGGGATTGACATGACCCCGGCCCACCAGGAAGTGCAAGCCATGCCATGGGTTGATGCGGAATGCCGGCCGTTATTAACGGCCAGTCAGGTTCACTGCAATTCTGACCCACGACCCGGATGGCACACGTGCAACAAGGCTGGAATGTTTTAAGGGGACCCGAGGGAGATCTGTGATCAACTTTCACAAGGACTCTTTATTTTTGACACTCAGCACCTTTCAATTCATCACCATCACCCACAGAGGTTTTATTTTTCAGTCCCTCCCAGGCAACACTTAACCGGCAATACAGCATTCTGGTAGCTGTAGTTGTACTGCAGCGGAGTTGCAAACATGTGACCTTTGGTCAGCGGACTATCGCCAATGGGAGAGACTGTGGTCAGTGAAAGGTGGGGGTGGAGCCATACCTTGTACACAGCGGCATCTGAGGAAGGCCCAAAAGGCTGAATTGCATTATGCGTAAGCTGTTTCAATAAAGATCTCCCGACGCTTCCAATGAGTGGCCTCTACCTCTTCTTTGTTGGAGTGGAATGCTGTGGATATTTTCGCGCCTGCCAGAGGTGCTTTAGAGGCCCCGTTCCCTCAAGAGGCCGGAGTATCACTGGCACCTGCTGCAGCTTTCTGCATCGTCAAGGGATTGACATGACCCCGGCCCGCCAGGAAGTGCAAGCCATGCCATGGGTTGCTGCAGAATGCAGGCCGTTATTAACGGTGAGTCAGGTTCACTGCAATTCTGACCCACGACCCGGCTGGCACACGAGCAACAAGGCTGGAACGTTTTAAGGGGACCCGAGGGAGATCTGCAATCAACTTTCACAAGGACGCTTTATTTTTGACACTCAGCACCTTTCAATTAATTACCGTCACCCACAGAGGTTTTATTTTTCAGTCCCTCCCAGGCAACACTTAACCGGCAATACAGCATTCTCGGAGCTGTAGTTGTACTGCAGCGGAGTTGCATACATGTGACCATTGGTCAGCGGACTACCGCCAATGGGAGAGACTGTGGTCAGTGAAAGGTGGGGATGGAGCCATACCTTGTACAAAGCGGCATCTGAGGAAGGCCCAAAAGGCTGAAATGCATTATGCATAAGCTGTTTCAATAAAGATCTCCCGACGCTTCCCCCGAGTGGCCTCTACCTCTTCTTTGTTGGAGTGGAATGCTGTGGATATTTTCATGCCTGCCAGAGGCGCTTTAGAGGCCCCGTTCACTCAAGAGGCCGGAATATCACTGGCACCTGCTGCAGCTTTCTGCATCGTCAAGGGATTGTCATGACCCTGGCCCGCCAGGAAGTGCAAGCCATGCAATGGGTTGCTGCGGAATGCAGGCCGTTATTAACGGCGAGTCAGGTTCACTGCAATTCTGACCCACGACCGGGCTGGCACACGTGCAACAAGGCTGGAACGTTTTAAGGGGACCTGAGGGAGATCTGCGATCAACTTTCACAAGGACTCTTTATTTTTGCACTCTGCACCTTTCAATTAATCACCATCACCCACAGAGGTTTTATTTTTCAGTCCCTCCCAGGCAACACTTAACCGGCAATACAGCATTCTGGGAGCTGCAGTTGTACTGCAGCGGAGTTGCAAACATGTGACCATTGGTCAGCGGACTACCGCCAATGGGAGAGACTGTGGTCAGTGAAAGGTGGGGGTGGAGCCATACCATGTACACAGCGGCATCTGAGGAAGGCCCAAAAGGCTGAAATGCATTATGCGTAAGCTGTTTCAATAAAGATCTGCCGACGCTTCCCCCGAGTGGCCTCTACCTCTTCTTTGTTGGAGTGGAATGTTGTGGATATTTTCGTGCCTGCCAGAGGCGCTTTAGAGGCCCCGTTCCCTGAAGAGGCCGGGGTATCACTGGCACCTGCTGCAGCTTTCTAGATAAGGTGCTATAGCAAGTGGATAGACGTGAAAAGTCCAGCTAACTATAACGCCCCTGTAACCTATGGTTTTTTCAGTGAATTTCTAAGGTTTTTTAAATGCTAATTTCTAACTATACCTACAGAGATAGGACATGTGAAGAAAGAAGAAAAAACGCACAGAAAGAAAAAAAAGAAATGCAGATAGAAGCAACAGAACTCCTCAAAGACGAAGAAAAGTGCAGGAAGAAGGATAACGTGCAGAAAGAACAAACAGAAAAGCAGAAAGAAGCCTTGTTGCAAGATCATCCTGTACCCTCAACTTTTTCAAACGGATACTGGTGGTAACTGAGTCTGACTAACCAGTCCTAGAGCCAGTGCTATGTTAAAAGACACTCAGAATACAGTGAAAACACCTACAGGGTCCCCCTGTGATTAGCATGACCTCCTCTGTAAGCCCCTAGTATATAATAGGGCAGGGGATTAAAACTACCTCTTGAAAAGCGCCACAGGGCGTGTTTGCACACGTCACCTCAGGCCCCGTCCCCTCCCTTCCCCACTGTGTAAACACGCCCTGTGGCTGTTTTAAGTTGGGAGATTAAGTCCCCTTGAATCCTGAGGGCCCCTAGGGGCAAAATAGCCCACTATGTAGGTCCAGTAAGCACCATTGCAGAGAGGTGTAAAAAGGGGCACAGCCTGCACCACCTCTCTGCAATGCAGAGCAGTGGCGCTTACTGGAAGCACCTGGTGGGCTAGTTGGCCCCCAGGGTCCCTCAGGATTGAAAGGGAAATATTTCCCCAACTTAAAACACGCCACAGGGCGTGTTTGGACACGTCACCTCAGGCCCCGTCCCCTCCCTTCACCACTGTGTAAACGCACCCTGTGGCCGTTTTAAGTTGAGAGATTAAGTCCCCTTGAACACTAAGGGTCCCTAGGGTCAAACTAGCCCACTAGGTACCTCCAGTAGGCGCCACAGAGCTGCGTTGCATAGAGGTGTAAAAAGGGGCGTGGCCTGAGGGCTTGCACCCTAATGTTTTTTGTTGAAAAAAAATTAATTTGGGAGGGGGCCGCGTGGCCTCCCTCCCAAGGCCTTAATCGGCCCCGGGGACCCCAACCCCCGGGTCATGGCCTTTTTTTTGTTTTTATTCTTTAGGAGGGGGGCTGCGTTGCCTCCCTCCACAGTCCATATATAGACCCGGGGACCCCATCCCCCGGGGCCGGCCTTTGTTTTTTATTATTTAAAAAAATATATATATTTATAGAAACACCTAGGACATGCTGGACAAACCGTATGTACCTATCACCATGACGATTTGCGTGATATTCATTAAAAGGCGACTATGCATACAATGAATCCACGTGGAATGTATCTATTGACGGGCACATTTAATACACACGCACACCAAGCCATTCAAAGGGGATTCGACAAAAATTCGACCAAACTATGCAAGAAACCCCCCTCACGGTTAATAAAACACACATCCACCGCCGGATGTGTAATACTTTTTATTTTACTCTCTGGAAAGGAGACAAACCTCACTTGAGAGTCACAGCGTGCTCCTGGCTGAGCCCAATGCTGTGTTACACCCACCAGTGCCCACCGAGTACCACACACCTCTGTGTTGTATTCCACCAGCTAGTGCGTATGCTATGACACTCTCTAGCTCATGTGCACTGTAACACCACCCCGTGACTATGTCATGCCACACTTGCCTTCGCACAGGTTATATTGCCCCATCTAACGTGCCTTCCTCGATGCCTATGTTATAACGCACAACGCTATGCCATACATATTACAATCTGGGATCCATATCTTTGTCACAGTGCATATGCAACGTTACACTCCTCAGCACATATTTTATATTACAACTTTAGAGACTAGTTAGGTTACACAACACTGCCATGTGCATATTACACTCCAAGGCGCATATCGCATAGCACGCGCTAGTGCCTGTGCTATCTCGCGCTCTCCAATGAATATGTCATTGCGCACAATGTATTGCATATTATAGTTCACGCCCCGGTTCATCTTATATCACACTTTTTGGTTCATAGTTTATACCATATACTATATCTAGTTTTCATTTTCAATCGTGCTCTCAGGACTGTGTTCTCAGGACTGTGTTCTGCGTCCACCTACCCTTTTCACGGGCATTACATTTTCTGTGTTGTGTGCTCTCAGGACTGTGTTCTCAGGACTGTGTTCTGCGTCCACCTACCCTTTTCACGGGCATTACATTTTGCGATGGGGGGTGGAGGGTCAGGGGGTGTTTTTGCCAAGTGAGCCCGGAGTCACAGTCACAAACGTCCTCTTCTTCCTGAATAAAAGTGAGATTATGCTGCATACTTGTTCATATTTTAAGTAGTACGCACAGACACACATTTTAAAAACAATAAAGTTCCTAATACCCACCTTTTCTGAACAGTTAGCTTGCTCCCCAATCCACCTCCTCCCTATCCTCTGTTGTCTGAATCCATGGACTAGCCTCCTCCCTCCTCCCATGCATGGTCTGATGTGCTGCCACTGCCCCCCATTTAGCATGATGTACCAGTGCACTCCTCCTGCCCTCCATTGCCCAATTCTATGGCCCATCATTGACCTCCTGCTTAGCCTCTGTGCTTAGCTTGCTGCCCCTATTCTCCTTCCCGTTGCCCTCTGATGTCTTTGTGCATGCCTCTGCTCCATCCTTTTTGCCCATCATGTTCCATGGACCTGCCACTCCTATCTACTCTGAGTGTTCTGTTGAGCTGCCACTCCCCTCCCACCTGCCTAGCATTGTCACATGACTGTAACCTGTCCCTGCCACCTCCACCCTGCCTGTCCACATGCCATGCCCCTATCCCCTTCCTCCTGTCCTCCATGGTTCATTTTACTGCCACACCCTTCTGTCCTCCCTGGTCTGTTGTGCTGCAACTGCTCCTCCTGCCTGCCCCGTACGGTCTGTTGTGAGGCCCCTTCCCCTGAACTCTCTTGTCTGTGCCCAGGTCCTGACCCTCCCTTCTATCCTCCATGGTCCTTTGTGCATGCCCCTGCACCCTCCTTCTTGCCCATCATAGCCATTGTGCTGCCACTAACCCTCCCACTTGCCATGCATGGTCTTCTGTGCTGCCATGGCCCCTCCCACCTTCCCTGTGGGGTCAGCTAGCTGCCCCTGACCCCCTCCCACCTTCTCTCCATAGTCTGTGTGTATCCCATCATAGTCTCACTGTTGCTCTCCATGGTGTGTCTTGTTTCTAGTGCCCATCCTGCCTGACCTCCATGGTCATCTTGCTGCTCCTGCCCTGCCCCCTTGCATCCAGCCCTCTGTTTCCATGTGCAGACCCCTATTCCCTCCCTCCTGGCCTGTCTGTTCCATTGTAATGCCCCTGATCCGTCCCTCCTGCCCTTTATGGTCTGTTATGCTGCAGCTTTCTCTCCTGTCTGTCTATTATGGTCAGCTAGCTACCATTGCCTCTTTCCCCTCTGTTCTCTGTTGTCCATGTGCATGGTCCTGTCCCCTCCCTATTGCTTTCTATGGATTGTTGTGCTGCACTCCCGTCCCGCATGCCCTGTGTCGTGTATTGTGCTGCTGGAAACCCTGATGCCTGCCCTGTAGGGTCAGTTTGGTGCACCTCTCAATGTCCCTCCTGTCCTCTGTTATCCGAGTCCATGTCCCTACTCCAATTCCTCCTGCCTACCATGATCCAATGTTCCATACTTGCGAACATTTTGAACTTGGTAAGAGGGAGATTTTATAAAAAAAACTGGGGTTTTGATTTTCCCCTTCGAGTTACATTGAAAAAGAGGAAATTGTAGACAGGAGACAGATCAAATAAAGCCCATTTGAGCTCAAAAACATTGGACGTTTCCTGGCTGAAACGGGTCTGTTGGCATGTATGGTTGTACTACCACTGCCTCTTCCTTCTGCCCACAATGGTCTATTATATTGCCACAGCCTCTCTTGCCAGTCCTGTATTGTTGGTATGTTGCCCCTGCCCCCCCTTTCCACTGCCCTCCATAGTCTGTTGTGCTGCCACTGCCCTTCCTGCCTGCCCAGTGTGGTCAAATAGTTTCCTCTGCACTCTCCTACCTGCCTTCAATTTTCAGAGTCCGTGCCCCTGGCCTCTGCCTCTCAACAATATCCCAATGAACAACTAGATTGCTAACATTCTATATTTATTACAAAAGTGTGGAACGCCTGACGTTATTTTGATGTAATCAAAACTGTAATTCCTAGAGCATTTCCTTTAGAAATTACATATATGAGAGGGTCTTATTTGCATCAAAATTATGGTTAGTGCTCTAAAAAACTAAAATGAGGACATATTTTCTGAGTTTTCAAATAGCGACAAAGAACTTTTAAATTATTTGTAATCTTTATGTTTTTTTATCCAGTTGACCACTTGATTAAATGTTGCACTTAAGGGAGAGGATGTGGTGTTACTTCCAGAGCTGCAGACTTTGCAACTGGGGAACCAGGTTGGAGTTTCTGCTTCAGCTCAACATTCTGTGATTCTGGTCAAGTCACTTAATCTCCCCATGTCTACAACCAAAATGAATTTGATCTTGTGTGATGTAACCAATGCTCATGTAAAGCACTCCAATACCTGACAAGTATGCACTGTATAGAACTGCAAATACACAAAAAATAAGTGTTTTGCACACTTCTGTCATTGGGCTACATGTGGGCTACATCTGGGTGATATTTGTGCTGCATTTTGGTTCTTTTGTCTCTGGTGGCCATCTTGGGAGATTTATTTGTTATGAAGTTTCCTAATTTCCTAATTTATTGCAGTCTCCTCAGTAGGAAATACTTTCAGTTTTTTACTTTGGTTCCATCAAGAAGGCATTCCGATGTGTCACACAATTGCCATAAATTCTGAATGTTAGCACTCTAGTTGCTCATTAGATCACTGTAGTAAAGCTTCTGCTCACCAGGGAAGTCTGCTGCTGGTATTCAATGTGCATGTTTCAGTCTGCATGTCAGAAGTGTTTTATGAAATAGAAGAGGATTTGAGAAGTCAAAATGTGCCCTAATTTTTATTTCTGCAGCACTAATCATAATTTCTATGGCAAAATGAACCCCCTCATTTTGTTCCTTTGTAAATTAAATGTTTTAAGTGTTACCACTTTATTCCAAGCAAGATGGCTTCAGGTGTGCCATACTTTTGTCATAAGTAAGACTGTTAGCGCTCTAGTTGTTCGTTAGAACACTCTGGGACATTCTGTCATTGGGCTATACTTGGCCTACATCTGGGTGATATTTGTGCTACATTTGGGCTCTTTTGTCTCTGGTGGCCATTTTGGGAGACTTATTTGTTATGAAGTTTCCTAATTTCCTCATTTACTACAGTCTCCTCAGTAGGAAATACTTTCAGTTTTTTACTTTGATTCCATCAAGAAGGCATTCAGATGTGTCACACATTTGCCATAAATTCAGAATGTTAGCACTCTAGTTGCTCATTAGAACACTTTAGTAAAGCTACTGCTCACCAGGGAAGTCTGCTGCTGGTATTGAAAGTGCTTGTTTCAGTCTGCATGTCAGAATGTTTTAATGAAATAGAAGAGGATTTGAGAAGTCACTCAAAATGTGCCCTAATTTTTCTTTCTGCAGCACTAATCATACTTTCTATGGCAAAATGAACCCCCTCATTTTGTTCCTTTTTAAATTAGATGTTTTAAGAGTTACCACCTTATTCCAATCAAGATGGCTTCAGGTATGCAATACGTTTGTCATAAGTAGGACTGTTAGTGCTCTAGTTGTTCTTTAGAACACTCTGGGAAGCTGCAGTAGAACACAAAGGAATCAACTGACAGTCTCCGCCCTTGTTGGAGGTACATGTTTTACTGAGAATGTCAGACTTCATTCTCACATGACTGAGAAAGATAATGTGAATTTACAGAAAATATGCTCTCAGTTTAGCTTATAGATCACCTTCCAAACCTCTGTGGGAAAAGCATGAGAAAATAGTTTTCTCTCAAACATAATTCATGATATCACAGCAGAAGGCTTTTTCACATAGTAAAATCAACTTGGAACATACCACAAATCCTAAAATGAGTATGGTACCATCAACAAATGATTTATAATGTAACTAAAGTCTTAAAAGCTTCTATTAACTGCAATGGTTTTTAATGAGGTGCTATCACGTATATTGGTCCCAAGATGGCTGCCAACACTTCTTGGATGAAGTACTGACAGCCAATCAGATTTCACGATGAGATGTGTGGTTAGGTTCCGCCCAGATATATCTATCTTCTTAACTCTAATTTTCTCAGGAACTACTGAACGAATTTACACCATTTAAGCAAAAGGCACGAGTCTGAACTGAGGACTACCTCTTTGCCAAATTTGGTGTAATTTCGTTCAGCAGTTCGGGCTGTAGCTGCGTCAACAGGTCCTATGGGAAAATGCATGGGGAAAACGTGTTTTGGGACCCCCCTTTTTTCTCGGCCCCCGCTTGACGAATCAGCGTGAAATTTTCAGGATAGGAGTGGACCGGAGCTGGCCAAAAGTTTGGAAAATTTTGTGAAGATTCGTCAATCTGCACCAACGTTATTCCAAATAGAATGTTGCAGATTTCCTATGGAAAATAGGTCCTAACTATAACTACCTACTGGCGACTGCCAGTAGGTAATATCACCTACTGGTGGAGGCCCTGTGGCACGTTTTAAGTTGGGGAATTAATTCCTCTTCAATCCTGAGCGTCCCTGGGGACCAACTAGTCCACCAGGTACCTCCAGTAAGCGCCACGGAGCTGTGTTGTAAAAAGGGGCGTGGCCTCTGAATACCTCTCTGCAATGCAGCTCCCTGGTGCATACTGGAGGTACCTGGTGGGCTAGTTGGCCCTCAGGGGACCTCAGGATTGAAGAGGAATTAATTCCCCAACTTAAAACGTGCCACAGGGCGTGTTTGCACACGTCACCTCAGGCCCCCCCCCCTTCCTTCACCATTGTACAAATATTCCTCTAAAATCAGCCGAACTACGAATTCCAATGTACTATTTACTCACCTGTAATCAGGAGAGAACTCAGGGCTGCATCTTTTAGCCCAGGACTGACCCTGAAAAGTAATTCTAAGCGTACTTACCAGTAACTTGTATTTCCTTCCATAGGAATCCATTGTGTGGTTTTCAGCAGAAAATTTTGTGTCAATTTTTGAAACATACAAATATTCCTCTAAAATCTGCCGAACTACGAATTCCAATTTACTCACCTGTTATCAGGAGAGAACCCATGGCTGCATCTTTTAGCCCAGCACTGACTCTGAAAAGTAATTCTAAGCGTACTTACCAGAAACTTGAATTTCCTTCCATAGGAATCCATTGTGTGGTTTTCAGCAGAAAATTTTCTAACTAGCACATGCATCAAAAATGCCATTTGCGATTCCTTATTACCGAAAAATAAGGATTCGCTAATAAGGAATCGCAAAAGCCTCTGCATGTAGAAATCGCTTATAAAATAGCGATTTCTAAATGTTTCTTAATTGCGAGTCGCAAATTGCGAGTCGCAATTAAGGAATACCTCTCCATTCTGTTTTATGGGCCTAGAGGCCCATAGGAATGAATGGGAGGACGTTCTCAATTTGCGATTCTCAATTAGAGAATCGCAAATTGAGAATGCAATTTCAAGGGTGCAAGGGTGTCAAAACGACACCCTGTTGCACCACTGAAATCGATCTGTGTACAAATGTTGCGCACACACGTCCAAAGGACATGTGTGTGTGCAACCTACCAATTTGAAAAATGCACCTTCGTGCATTTTTCAAAGTTTTTGCAAATTACCATGAAGTTCAACTTCATGGTAATTAGTGCCCCCTATCAGCGAAATCGCTATTTATTTTACTTTCATGCATTGCATTTAAGGAATCTCTATTTGCGAATCCTTAATTGCAATCGCAATTTGAGAACTCGCAATTAATTGCGAATTCTCAGATTGCGAGTGCCTTGACCCTTCATGCATCGCAAATGCCCTTTTTGCGGGCGCCAACGGACGATTTTTGCGAATCGCACCGTTTGCGCTTGCAAAAATGGTTGATGCATGTGCCCCTAAGTGTCCAATTTTGAAATGTACAAATATTCCTCTAAAATCAGCCGAACTATGAATTACGATTTACTCACCTGTTATCAGGGGAGAACCCAGTGCTGCATCTTTTAGCCCAGCACTGACCCTGAAAAGTAATTCTAACCGTACTTACCAGTAACTTGTATTTCCTTCCATAGGAATCCATTGTGTGGTTTTCAGCAGAAAAGTTTGTGTCAATTTTTGAAACATACAAATATTCCTCTAAAATCTGCCGAACTACGAATTCCGATTTACTCACCTGTCATCAGGAGAGAACCCAGGGCTGCATCTTTTAGCCCAGCACTGACTCCGAAAAGTAATTCTAAGCGTACTTACCAGAAACTTGTATTTCCTTCCATAGGAATCCATTGTGTGGTTTTCAGCAGAAAAGTTTCTAAGTGTCTGTTTTCACAAACTAAAAATATTCCTAAAAAATCATCTGTATGACTTAAAAACATTCGTTCAACTGTTTACAGGAGGTTGGCTAGTGCTGGATCCAGGATCCACCACTGAGTAAGAAAAAGTAACGATAACACTACTTACCTGCTAAGTGAATTTTCTGCCATAGGATAACATTGGTGATTCTATGTGAAACATTTTCTAAGTGTCAACTTTTAAAATACAATAATATTCCTTAAAAATAAATACTGTAACCAAAACGCTTTTACTCAACTGTTTACAGGAGATGTCCAAGGACTGAATCTAGGATCCAATCCTGTGGTTAGAAAAGTAATCCATAAAGTAACTAATTGCATTTAACTAGACATTCACATTGAGCTCAATGTTGCTTTGTGTTTGAAATTATGTTGCCCATTGCAACAACTGTAACAACTGTATTTAAAAGTCTGTTGCCTATTTGCCAAGTATTTAAACTAAAGTAATTCATTCTGAGAAAGTATATTTTGTATTCTAATGTATAATGTAATTATAATGTAATTAAAAAATATATACCTAAAAATAAATAGTTTAAAAAATGTAGTAAATCAGTATTAAAAAAATAAGTATAACAATTAATACATTAAAAATTGTCATTTACAAAACCTTTGAAATTCACTGAAAAAACCATAGGTTTCAGGCCTGATATAGTTAGGAATTAGCATTTAAAAAACCTTTGAAATTCACTGAAAAAACCATAGGTTTCAGGCCTGATATAGTTAGGAATTAGTATTTAAAGAACCTTTGAAATTCACTGAAAAAACCATAGGTTTTCAGGTCTGATATAGTTAGGAATTAGCATTTAAAAAACCTTAGAAATTCACTGAAAAAACCATAGGTTTTAGGGGTGTTATAGTTAGCTGGACATTTCACTCGAACAAAACCATTGAAATTCCTCCGATATAGTTAGTTGTACTAACTACATCTCGCAATCCACTGCTGATAATGTCACATATTACATCATTCATGACATGGTCAGTGACATCACTGATGACATCTCAAATGACATCACTGATTACATCACTGATGGCATCATCCACGTGACAATCAGATACACCTCATCATACACTAGTATAACCTTTCATCACTCACTGTAAATACAGAGTGCCAGATTTAAAACCATTGACACACCAATACAAGTTTCTAAACACCCACTCAGTGATTCCTAGATCTATACACACATCTAATCACTTACCTATAGATTCACTCATACATGCTGTCAATGATCAATAGAACACTATCACTTATACACCTATATAGACATTACACACCAGCACACATCCTAATCACTTATGAAGTCATCCTACTCACTTATGCAAACAATGGATTATACTTACTTTTACTTACCTATACACTTATAAAAACACCACTTCATCTATTCATATAGATTATAAATCATACTTAGTGTGTTATAAAAACACTATTACAAGTATAAAGTTATCCATACAGTCACTCATACAATCACTGAGTCATATATATACTTATTTATATACAACAACTGACACATACACTGGCTTTTATTTTCCTAGTTTGTTGGACATGTACCATTGAGACATGTATTGGCTCATCACCACACCCATAAAGATATTCACTCACCCAAACAACTGTTATAACATGTAGTTTTAACTTCATATACCTACTGAATCAACTATTCACACATCTTTGGGCAGTCATACATCCCCCACCGAACCACACACACATTCACTCTCCCATACAAATACTCAGTTAACTAATCAATAAATAATATAGACTTTCACGTAGCTAGTAACCAACTGGTGCAGCAGTATACACAACAACTGACAAAGTGATACAGATATTCACACAGTTTAGTCGCTATCCAATATATTTAGTGAGACACTATAAATTAGTCTAGTAAACAGTCAATTACACTGCTACTAAATCCTCCATCCAGATATTTATATTTATATATCCACTCATTCTTCAATGCAAATTTCTATATATATATAATACATATTTATATAATGAACCAAACCACATTCACTGGATGATTTCATCAGTCATGTCATCAGTGATGTCATTTGAGATGTCATCAGTGATGTCACTGACCATGTCATGAATGATGTAATATGTACCATCATCAGCAGTGGATTGCGGGCGCACGAGATGTAGTTAGTACAACTACCTATATTGGAGGAATTTCAATGGTCTTGTTCAAGTGAAATGTCCAGCTAACTATAACACCCCTAAAACCTATGTTTTTTTCAGTGAATTTCTAAGGTTTTTTAAATGCTAATTCCTAACTATATCAGGCCTGAAACCTATGTTTTTTTCAGTGAATTTCAAAGGTTTTTTAAATGCTAATTCTTAACTATATCAGACCTGAAACCTATGTTTTTTTCAGTGAATATATATATATAAATCAAGAAACGGAGTTCCAGTCGTGCACTCGGATCTTTTAAAGAAATCACCGAAATCCGAGGGTCATTCAAAAGGGGTTTATTCAACTCATAAACCCTGACGTGACGCGTTTCACCCGCTGAATGCCAAATGTTATATTTAAGCACAATACAGAGTATGACGCCCTTGGATATATATTGTGTGGACAGTGAACCGTAGCTTACTCTCGCTATCCATGATAGTGTGATAGCAAGACACTTAACAAGTGTGAAACGATCTAAACTATAAGCAAAGGAGGACTTCCATAGTTTTACAGAGTATAGAGCATTTTGCTCGAAATGCGGGAGATACAAGATTGATTTATTTATGTTTAAATTCGTCTCTTTAAGAAAATGATGTATTATTAACATGATGCACATGATATATACGAAATACGGAGAATATTTGTCCGCATATCCTGCATATCCCAGAGCACATTGCGCGATCAACACGGCACGTTGGATCAATGCTTACATGCAATCCACTTCCCTTGAATCACCACACTGCTATGAACGTCAGTGAAGGGAGTACATTGTTTGTTTAATTATTTATTCAATTAATAAGTTTCAAGTTTGTGTATTAACCTAATATGAACATCGCTAATGTGCCTCCCTCTTAATTTTACTTTTGGGAAACCGTATTGTGCTGAATATACCTACGTTTTAACCAATGCAAAATGGCGCTTGTAAACATAACAATTAGTTCTCTTTCCATTTCAATGTCGATTACCGGAAGAGTATGTAAGCCTTAACTAATGTAAGTCTTGTTGTGTGATCAAGCCCCCAGCGGGTGAAACGTGTCACGTCAGGGTTTATGAGTTGAATAAACCCCTTTTGAATGACCCTTGGATTTCGGTGATTTCTTTAAAAGATCCGAGTGCACGACTGGAACTCCGTTTCTTGATTTATGTAATATACCGGTTTACTCCACCGGCGTCGTGCCACCCCCCAACGGGCTACAATCTCCAGAGGAGTTCTCTCTGCTTGGATTTAATGAGGAAATTGACGGCCGACCGCAACCATGACGAAGAGGAAGTCCTGTTAATCCCCACACCCCACCACAGGATCCAACCTCACGCTATCCCTGAAGCGAGATACACCGTGGAGGTAAGAGTGCATGACCAGTGGAGGGAGGATGATTTCTGGGATATTATTAACAGCTTTGCCACGAATGCCTGTTTAAAAAACCCCCCCCCCCCCCCCTTTGCATCATGTAACCCCGCCCCGATGCAGGGACATAGAAACCTGATTATCGACAAATGCGCACTGTTATTAACTGCATGACAGTCCGATGATAACTACAACAGGACTCTCAATACTATTTGATCTGTCACAAGCAGAATTATCAGAATTATTGGAAGTACGGAATCTGAGATAAAGCGATAAGATTACACGCCCGTTAATCTACACGCGGATGGAGTTCTTTTAAACTTACGCGCACAAACATGTATACAAACGAGACAGGTTTCGAGTGAATATAATACTTCCAGTCAAATCAGGCTTCAAGAGGACATGGTTCCCTTCCTTAATGAACTAATGAATATTTAACAAATACTTGTTATTCGGTTTACATTGAGGAAACCATCGAGAGGGGAATCTCTACAAAGGGTTACCACATGTGGCAATCTATCGTCCCTGAGTCAGGGGGAACCTTGTACTAAACAGGGGGATCTAGTAGCACCTAAACCAAGGGACTGCTCCCTGAAGCGCAAGATCTCAAGGAAGATGGATGAAGAGACCGAACACAGAGCAGCAGCACAAGCACTCTTTGCTAGAGCACCAGGGATAGGTCGTAACCTATCCACTGCAACCATACGAAGTGAGTCTACTATTCTAGATAAACTTAAGAAATATGAGAAATTGCACAAACAAGAGATGGCCAAGTGGTGGGAAGCGATATCACTTCAAGACTATTTAGACAAAGAAATGGTACCCCGTGGGTTGAGGATTTATATCACTCCACCCTTTGACTCACCAGATCCAAAAATGTTAGAGGAATGGTCAGCGAATTCTGCAGATAGTTCGAAAAATATGTTAAAAATCTTAGTCAAGTATGCCTGGTCGGACAGGGACAACATCAAGAAGGAAATTGGACAGTTTAAAGAAGAAATTACTTCTCATCCTGAACAAGAACTGATTTTGAAGTTCTTGGAAGAAATGACAAAACGCCTAAAAATAGTGGAAGAAGACATGAAAGCCAGAAAACAACGCAAACTCCATCGAGATTGGGGAGACTATGAGGCGGGCAGAATCTTGACACACAGCAGTAAGTATGACCATCTATATGAAGGAGAAGGGAGGAGGGTACCACCCAAACCAACACCGCAATCAGAACTTGAAGAAGAAGTTGAATATTTGAGTGATACCAATACGGAAGGATCAGAACTAACACACACATCGGGAGGATCAGTGTCGGAAGAAGAGGCCATGACGCGGCCAAAGACTTTTTTAGACGAATACCGGCTCATGAGATGGAGCCGGTTAATACCAAAAGCAGTTTCTCAGGAACATCTAAGGGAGGAGACCCCAACAAGGAGAGGACGGGGAAGAGGAAGAGCAAGAGGAACAAGAGGAAGAGGCGGAAGAGGGTCCAACAGAGGAGAAAGAAAAGAGAGTGGCATGGAGCAAGTGGGAAGAAAGCAAACACGCTCCAAAACAAATTTATAATGGATGACAGCACGGTAAACCAGACTATCATTAATCTCTCTACAAGATATATTAGTGACAAAGATAAACAGACACTCTGTTTAGGACTCTCATTCTGCCCAGCTACCCCAATGAATTATGTTAACCATAAAATTGATGTCTTTAAATTTTGTAGAAAATTGAAATTAAAGAAATCGCATAAACTAAAACCGACAAAGAATAGAGGTACCAACTATGGAAGTAGACAAATGTCAAGTGAAGAGCTAACAATAGG
This sequence comes from Triturus cristatus, assembly GCF_964204655.1. Classification (NCBI taxonomy): domain Eukaryota; kingdom Metazoa; phylum Chordata; class Amphibia; order Caudata; family Salamandridae; genus Triturus; species Triturus cristatus. The sequence goes on from NC_140580.1 coordinate 288,224,883, forward strand.
TGACATAGACACCCTAGTGGCATTACATGAATTACAAAATGAGAATGAGGAAGCCACTACAAGTAGCGAGGCCCAACATATCTTAGATGAAATGGAAATTAGATATGATGCAGCCGCTTGCTCTGGCTTTAAACCAAAATCTACGTTCCTACCAAATATGGGTCATGACAACATAGACACATTCCAAGAACAGGTAGGAAAAGAGTTATTAGACTTCAGACAAAAAAATTGGGCAATGAAAATTAGAAATTTTAAACACAATCTAACCCTCTCCCAGAAAGAAGCTATTCAGGAATTAGCCAGGGATGACAGTATAGTGATACGACCTGCCGATAAAGGTGGGAATATCGTTATTCTGCTCAGAGAGATGTATGTAGCCGAAGCAACACGGCAATTGAGTGACACCACAACATACACTAAATCCAACAGGCAAGAGTACAACAACAGTATCACATCCATTTGGGAGAAACTAACTGAGTGGAAAGACAAAGGCCTGATCAAATGAGAAGAATATTGTTACCTCAAAAAAGACTACCCTATCCTTCCCGTCATGTACCTTCTCCCCAAAATACATAAGGATAAATTGAACCCCCCTGGCAGACCTATTATCTCTTCCAGGGGTTGTGTGTTGGAAAATCTATCTCGGTATGCTGACCATTTTTTGAGGAAATTTGTAATCACCTTACCTTCATATGTTAAAGACACAAAAGATTTTCTAGGCAAAATTCACAATCTCCCATGGGAGTCTGATTTTCTACTAGTTACTATGGATATGACTTACCTCTATACGGTTATCGACCATGATCAGGGTTTAGAAGCGTGTACTAGATTCCTCAAACGCAGACAGGTAAGACACTGGGATCACACATTAATGATATTGGACATTATAAGATACTGCCTGACCAATAATTTCTTTTTGTTTAATGATGAGATCTTTACACAATCCCTGGGTACCGCGACGAGAACTAGCTGTGCACCTAGCTTCGCTAATCTCTTTATGGGTGCTTGGGAGGAGGACATCAGAAAGGAAGCAAGTCTACAGAGTGAGTTTGCTAAGGTCAAATTCTGGTTACGCTACATTGACGACCTGTTTGTTGTCTGGAAAGGCAACAAACAGGAAGTACAAACTTTCGTCTCTAAACTTAACCAGAATACCAAAAATCTAACACTTACCTGTAATATCAATAAACAAAAGGTAGAATACTTTGATACAAATGTAGAAATTGTATGCAACAAAGTAACCACTTGTCTGTTTCGCAAATCTACAGCGGGTAATACCTTATTGCATGCCCTAAGCAGTCATCTGAACACACTTAAATGGAGCATTCCCTACGAGGAATTGCTCAGAGCGAAAAGAAACTGCAGTACTGAGGCAGGTTTTCTTACAGAACAAACCACCATGCTACAAAGATTCAAAGCAAGAGGGTACCCACTTTGGGTGCTCAAAAAAGCAACTGAAAGGGTGAAAGCAGTCAATAGAGAGGCAACACTAATGACGGAATCTAACATCATAGATGAACCAGAAATGACAGACACACAAATGATTCTGACCATTAATGGACATTCCAGCCAGATTCGTAAAACTATCTCTTGCAACTGGAGTTTACTTAGAGGGGACCCAATCATAGGAAATTCTCTCCCTACACAACCTAAGATTAGTTACAGGAGGGGAAGGAATTTTAAAGACCTTTTAGTACATAGTGATTTACCTAATGATGATGAGAAAAGAAGTATAAATCTCCAGGGTTTCTTTCCATGCGGCCACTGCAAGGCTTGCGGAAATAGTCGCATGCAGAAGGAATTCCGTAATAGCAGCACAAACAAGATGATCAGTATTACACAATTCCTCACTTGCAGCAGTACTTATGTGATCTATGTCTTAGAGTGCCCCTGTAAAATGAAATATGTAGGCAGTACCACACATATGGCGAAGAAAAGAGTCCTCGAGCACATGAGGGCCATTACCAAGAGAGACCAACAGTATCCCATAGCTCGCCATTTTGAGTCTAAACATTACTCGGATTATACCAAACTGTCATATTATGTTATTGAATAAGTAATGCCCAATAGAAGAGGTGGGAACAGGACACTCAGACTTCGGCAACGGGAATCGAGACACATCTTAGGGATGGGAACACGTTTCCCGAATGGACATACCATTGATGTGGAGATGGCGATCCATTTACAGAATGAATAAATAGACATTGAGCAGTTGTGTCGGATGTTGACCATCAATTAATTGTCTGTGTAGTTTTGAGGATCAAATGTAAGAGAGGTAGTTTTTCATGAATTTTTAAATTGTATATGTTGCAGGTGCTAGACCCGACACCAATGCTTGTGTGATTAATATTTTATGTGTACAATTTATCTAATTGCCCTAAGTTTTAGATGATAGAGCTAGAACTTATTTTTGTGCGATTTAAATTATATGTACATTTTTGAAACATTTACATTTATTTATCTTTCACAGGAGGAAAGGAAGGGACCTTGTCTCGGGCTCGTGACAGAGGATCCCTACCCTTTTCTTCAGCTGCGTCCCAGGGAACAGATAAGATTTCACTCAAATGTTATATATTAGATTTAAAGTTATTATTTTTTTAGCACAGTATGTTTGAGTTTGGTTAAAGGGGTGAACCACTGTAACAGACTTCAAAGTGACAGGCTCACACTGGATTAATGTCTATGACAGAGGGAGAGAGACGTTATAACGTTATAATGCGAAAACATACAGAATATGGCATCTATGTTTCATTCTACCCACAGAGTAGGATTAGAGGAGCTCACTATAAGAGCAGTATAATTGTGATGGAGTATACATTAGACCATGCTGAATGCCAAATGTTATATTTAAGCACAATACAGAGTATGAAGTCCTTGGATATATATTGTGTGGACAGTGAACCGTAGCTTACTCTCGCTATCCATGATAGTGTGATAGCAAGACACTTAACAAGTGTCAAACAATCTAAACAATAAGCGAAGGAGGACTTCCACAGTTTTACAGAGTATAGAGCATTTTGCTCGAAATGCATGAGATACATGATTGATTTATGTATGTTTAAATTCGTCCCTTTAAGAAAATTATGTATTATTAACATGATGCACATGATATATATGAAATACGGAGATTATTTGTTCGCATGTACTGCATATCCCAGAGCACATTGCGCGATCAACACGGCACGTTGGATCAATGCTTACATGCAATTCACTTCCCTTGAATCACCACACTGCTATGAACGTCAGTGAAGGGAGTACATTGTTTGTTTAATTATTTATTCAATTAATAAGTTTCAAGTTTGTGTATTAACCTAATATGAACATCGCTAATGTGCCTCCCTCTTAATTTTACTTTTGGGAAACCGTATTGTGCTGAATATACCTACGTTTTAACCAATGCAAAATGGCGCTTGTAAACATAACACTTAGTTCTCTTTCCATTTCAATGTCGATTACCGGAAGAGTATGTACGTCTTAACTAATGTAAGTCTTGTTTTGTGATCAAGCCCCCAGCGGGTGAAACGCGTCACGTCAGGGTTTATGAGTTGAATAAACCCCTTTTGAATGACCCTTGGATTTCGATGATTTCTTTAAAAGATCCGAGTGCACGACTGGAACTCCATTTCTTGATTTATGTAATATACCGGTTTACTCCACCGGCGTCGTGCCACCCCCCAATGGGCTACAATCTCCAGAGGAGTTCTCTCTGCTTGGATATATGTATATATATGTGTATATGTATATATATATATATATATATATATATATATATATATATATATATATATATATATACGGGGTGGCCACGCCTATCGGGGCGGGGTCTTGTTATCAAAACGGTGCCACAAACTGCAGTGCTTATTCCTCCCAAGTCCGGTGCCTCTGAAGAAATGCTCTGCATGAAACGCGTCAGGCTGGACTGTATTCCTGTGCTGCAGTGCTCTCCCTCGCTGTATTTCCTCCAATAAAAATAGTCGGCAACTGACTCACCTGTCGTTGGGCTTTCTTCACAGCAGGCATCAAGTTTGTGATTGAGATTAGCGGCTTACCTGAGCCGCGAAGTTAGCCCCAAGGCTGTTCCAGCCTTCCCGCGACGACGCCAAACGACGCCGCCGCTAAGGGACAGGAGCCTGTTGTTGGAGGAGTGATTTTGCAGCGGGGACTTGGAGTCCCGCACCACAAGCCACTTGGTTTTTATTTTGGTTACGGGGGTGAAGCACTACACCTCACTGAAGGAAGACTCAGCACCACCAGTCCCAGAAGGCCACGGGGTGGCCACGCCTATCGGGGCGGGGTCTTGTTATCAAAATGGTGCCACAAACTGCAGTGCTTATTCCTCCCAAGTCCGGTGCCTCTGAAGAAATGCTCTGCATGAAACGCGTCAGGCTGGACTGTATTCCTGTGCTGCAGTGCTCTCCCTCGCTGTATTTCCTCCAATAAAAATAGTCGGCAACTGACTCACCTGTCGTTGGGCTTTCTTCACAGCAGGCATCAAGTTTGTGATTGAGATTAGCGGCTTACCTGAGCCGCGAAGTTAGCCCCAAGGCTGTTCCAGCCTTCCCGCGACGACGCCAAACGACGCCGCCGCTAAGGGACAGGAGCCTGTTGTTGGAGGAGTGATTTTGCAGCGGGGACTTGGAGTCCCGCACCACAAGCCACTTGGTTTTTATTTTGGTTACGGGGGTGAAGCACTACACCTCACTGAAGGAAGACTCAGCACCACCAGTCCCAGAAGGCCACGGGGTGGCCACGCCTATCGGGGCGGGGTCTTGTTATCAAAATGGTGCCACAAACTGCAGTGCTTATTCCTCCCAAGTCCGGTGCCTCTGAAGAAATGCTCTGCATGAAACGCGTCAGGCTGGACTGTATTCCTGTGCTGCAGTGCTCTCCCTCGCTGTATTTCCTCCAATAAAAATAGTCGGCAATTGACTCACCTGTCATTGGGCTTTCTTCACAGCAGGCATCAAGTTTGTGATTGAGATTAGCGGCTTGCCTGAGCCGCGAAGTTAGCCCCAAGGCTGTTCCAGCCTTCCCGCGACGCCGCCAAACGACGCCGCCGCTAAGGGACAGGAGCCTGTTGTTGGAGGAGTGATTTTGCTGCGGGGACTTGGAGTCCCGCACCACAAGCCACTTGGTTTTTAATTTGGTTACGGGGGTGAAGCACTACACCTCACTGAAGGAAGACTCAGCACCACAAGTCCCAGAAGGCCACGGGGTGGCCACGCCTATCGGGGCGGGGTCTTGTTATCAAAATGGTGCCACAAACTGCAGTGCTTATTCCTCCCAAGTCCGGTGCCTCTGAAGAAATGCTCTGCATGAAACGCGTCAGGCTGGACTGTATTCCTGTGCTGCAGTGCTCTCCCTCGCTGTATTTCCTCCAATAAAAATAGTCAGCAATTGACTCACCTGTCGTTGGGCTTTCTTCACAGCAGGCATCAAGTTTGTGATTGAGATTAGCGGCTTGCCTGAGCCGCGAAGTTAGCCCCAAGGCTGTTCCAGCCTTCCCGCGACGACGCCAAACGACGCCGCCGCTAAGGGACAGGAGCCTGTTGTTGGAGGAGTGATTTTGCAGCGGGGACTTGGAGTCCCGCACCACAAGCCACTTGGTTTTTAATTTGGTTACGGGGGTGAAGCACTACACCTCACTGAAGGAAGACTCAGCACCACAAGTCCCAGAAGGCCACGGGGTGGCCACGCCTAGCGGGGTGGGGTCTTGTTATCAAAATGGTGCCACAAACTGCAGTGCTTATTCCTCCCAAGTCCGGTGCCTCTGAAGAAATGCTCTGCATGAAACGCGTCAGGCTGGACTGTATTCCTGTGCTGCAGTGCTCTCCCTCGCTGTATTTCCTCCAATAAAAATAGTCGGCAATTGACTCACCTGTCGTTGGGCTTTCTTCACAGCAGGCATCAAGTTTGTGATTGATATATATATATATATATATATATATATATATATATATATATATATATATATATATATATATATTACCTACTGGCGGTCGCCAGTAGGTAGTTATAGTTAGGACCACGTTTCCATAGGAAATCCGCAACATTCTATTTTGAATAACTTTGGCGCCGGTTGACGAATCCTCGCGAATTTTTCAAAAAAGGTGGGGCGCTACGCCCCGCTCCTACCCTGAAAGTCTCGGGGGGATTCGTCAAGCAGGGGCTGAGATAAAAGGGGGGTCCCAAAACGCGTTTTTCCCATGCATTTTTCCATAGGACCTTTAGACAGGGCTACAGCCCGAACGGCTGAACAGAATTACTATAAATTTGGCAGAGAGGTAGTCCTCAGGTCAAGGAAGTGCCTTTTGTAGGTTTGGTGTAAATCTGTTCAGTAGATTCTGAGAAAATAGCCTTTAAATCAATATATATATCTGAGCCAGCTTACGGTGCGCTTACGGTACGCTTACCGTAAGCGTACGGTGGCGTGCGCGAGCGCGATTCTGATTGGCTCTTAGATCTAAGTAAACATTCGAATCGGCCGAAACCAGGAAGCGGCGGCCGCCATTTTCTCTCTCGCACTGAGAGTGATTTTTAAAATATAAAGCCCAAAAACATGTAAAGGGGCTGTTTAGACAGCTCCCACACACATAGCCATGTTGAGGGAGTCCCCAAAGATCCCCCAAGGCCAAAAACGGAATTTTTATTTTTTCTGTAATTTCGCCGATTACGCTTACCGTACGCGTACGGTAAAAAATTTTTTTTTTTTTAAATTATCCACACTCTCTCCACCCCGTGTGCAATTGGTGCCCGAAGGGCACCAATTGTGCATGGTTCATTACAAATGAGATAAACTAAAATATTTAAAAAAAAATAATAAAAAAAACAATTATCCACACTCTCTCCACCCCGTGTGCAAATGGTGCCCGAAGGGCACCATTTGTGCATGGTTTATAAAATATACGAAAAATTACAATATTACCTTTCAAAACGAAGTGCATCATATGTCCTCCATGTGCGCACGGAACGAACTGCGTTAAGTGGGCGCGCACGCCACGAATGGCGTAAAGTAACTTAGCATTTAAAAAACCGTACAAATTCACTGAAAAAACCATAGGTTTCACACACGTTATAGTTAGGAATTAGCATTTAAAAAACCTTGCAAATTCACTGAAAAAACCATAGGTTTCACACATGTTATAGTTAGCGGAAATTTTACTGATAAAAAACCAATGAAATTCCCCCGTTATAGTTAGTGCAGGCAACTATAACTCACGCGACCGCAATCTTCTGCTGATGACATATGTGTCTTTATGAAAAAAAAATATTTGTAATATATGTATAGCTAAAAATGTATGGAAGAAGACATGGGCAAATAAGTGTCAAAATACAGTATTAGCATCAGCAGAGGATTGCGGTCGCGTGAGTTATAGTTGCCTGCACTAACTATAACGGGGGAATTTCATTGGTTTTTTATCAGTAAAATTTCCGCTAACTATAACATGTGTGAAACCTATGGTTTTTTCAGTGAATATATATATATATATATATATATATATATATATATATATATATATATATATATGTTGGAGCTGTGAGACGGAACGTGAGTCCTGCCCTCACGTTGGGAGAGTTCGACAATGGTTGGTGGGACTTGAGCTGCAATTAATAATGACTCTGCCAGAACCATCGCAGAAAGACTCTGCCATACATCAATAGATCATGAAATATTCTAGTTTAAGGAAAGTGGTAATCAGACTGCTACCTATGGCTCTGTCTTAAGATAACATCGAGTGGCAAGGCGAGGGTTTGAAGTGCACAGGAACGTCATGCAAGCCGATGGGGGCTGGAACAAGATGGGACAAACATCAAGACAATGTATGAACGAAAAGGCATAACCTGGGCTCTCTCATTGGAGTGAAATGGTTTATTTTGACATTTAAGTCAGATATAGTACATCTACGAGTACTGGGACATTGTCTTTGCAACATGGCGTCCTTAATGGGAATCATTCCGTAGTCCTTTCATGTTTGTTATCACTTCAACAAATCACCAATGAAGAGGAGGTGTTCATTATTTAAATGGATTGCATGCTGTGTGCAATGTATACATATTTTGGCTATGAAGAAGGCTTATCGCTGAAACGTGTCTGCAATAAAATGTTGGATTTAGGCAAACCAATGAGTGCCTTGCATCTGTTGGAGCTGTGAGATGGAATGTCTGGGAAGGCACCCGCCTTAAGAGTTCGGCAGCGGTTGGTTGGACTTGAGCTGCACAAAAAAAAATTATATATATATATATATACATCGAGTCCCACATTAGGGGATTCTAACCAGGCATCCTATAACCAGGGTGGAATAATTATCCAAAGACTGCCCTTAATTTAGGGGCAGGAAATTGATCAAAATGCATTGAGGCTGTGATTGAGGAAAAACAAGCATTGTTTGCACATAAGCATTCTTTTACACATAAGCATGATATTTGCACATTTATCTGCACATGTATATACTTATTGATATAATGATGGTTTTAATTAATAGTTTTTAATTTGAAATCGTTCTTATTATTCCACATGGATTGGTGTTTTTATGAAATGTTATTTTGCACATTTTGCAATGACGAACTAAAACCGATGTCAGTAACTCTTTTATGTCTATCAGCAGACCTCTCACGTGATTGGTTTGAATATGCACTGTCACTTTAAATTGGGAGCTCACTGGCATTACATTGTCATGTGAACAAGGCTTGGACGAGCCGAAACGTTATGGCGATATACAAGGAATAAATTGAATTGCACTACCTATTGGTCCGTGTCCGTTGATCGTGAGGCAAAGGGGGATTCCTGTTGTCCTGACGCGATGGTGAAGATATATTTGGCCGTTGGTTTCACACGGCTACAACACGGGACCCTCTCCATTTCTTGGACAGCACTTGAAGTGAAACTGATTCTGGGTGTTACCTGGAAGTGACTGTTTCCGGAAGGAAAAGCGGCGCTTGACCCCCCTGAACCTGTACGGAGCACGCCGCATGCGGAGGAGGATCTGCAGGACCCGGGTCGGAGGACACGGAGGATACAGAGACGAGCCCAGGCAAGACTGAACAGGTATTTAGGGGTGGACAGTTTTGTGCGGAGGCGGCAGCGATTAGAATCCACTCGGATATCGCTTGGCCTGCCGAAACAATATTGTTATCCTATTTGCAGTACGTTGGTCGACAATGTACGAGACAGGGAGGCTGCAGCCATGGCCATGTTTTCTGACATCCTCCCAATTCCATCTAACATTCGTAATAAGAACAATACGGACAGTAACAAAAGCGACAGTTCCCTAAAAAGAAAAATACAAAATATTAGAAAAAAAGCTACACAGCGAACAGAGCAAGTGGTGGGAATTAAAATCCCTCCAAATATATATATAAATGTCAACAGCATCCCAAGAGGTTTGAGAATTTTGACGGCCCCTAGTTATGCGAACCCAAAGCCCGATCTCATGCGGGAATGGGCCGAGAGTAATTTGGAGTCATCGCGGAGATTAGTACTGATACTTATCAAATATGCTGACATTGATAGGGCACTATTACTCAAAGAAATTGCGGAGATTAATGATGAACTGGACAAGATTGAACAGACTGAGGAAAAAATAAAACTTGCTAATGATATGACACTCAGGCTTATAAAAGAGGAAACTATAATCATGGAGAGAAAAGCTTTTAAGTTCCAGAGAGATCGCAATGACTACGAGTTGGGACAAATTTTTACATTTGCCAAAAAATACGATGCCCTACGAGTCCCCACATCCAGAACCATTGTCAATCCTAAAATTTCCAACAAAAATAGAAATCCGGTAGAAACATCACAATCCGATTTGAGTTCAATGGGGGGGCAGCGACTCTGATTCTGAATTTCGTAGCACTGAGGCTACTAGCCAAATACCTAAACCATCGCCTGGTGAGGAGATCAATTTTGTATGCTACGAGAGAAGACAGACCCTTCGCCCGAGACCTCAAAAAAATACAGCGAAAGTCTGCCAACTACAAGCGGCGGCAGAGGAGCAGGGCAAGGAAGAGGCATCCAAAATCAAAGCAAGAAGAAGGGAAGGGGTCAGTGGACAAAGAAATAACACTGGAAAAGGGGACAAATAAAACAATTATAAACCTGACACAAATCAAACTATCAGACGATGAAGAAAATATCCTGAAATAGGGTTTATCGTTTGCACCTCAAATGGACTTTGATTATGCCTCTACGAGGTTGGACATTTATAAAGCAGTAAGAAAACTGAAACTAAGAAAGTTTCATACACTAAATAAAAAACACTTGGGTTTGAGGAATGGTGGAGAATTTGGGGTATTGACACAATCTGACGCCCCTATCCTGATGGAAATGCAGGAACTATGGGAAACTGAGGGAGTAGGTTATGATATTCCCAGAGGACAAAACAACGATTTTGGAGAAAATACCACAGGTGTAAACCAAGAAGCCCCTGTGACACCATATAAACCCCCGTCCACTTTCAACCCCATAATGCCCCGGGACTCTCTTGACGTGTTTCATGAAAATTTTACAGCCCAAATAAATAAACTGCACAATGAAACGCAAAACAAAAGACGCAAATATAACAAGCAAACCCAACAATAAGAGGACCTTATGTCAAAACTCAAAAATGGAGAAGAACATCATTATTCGGGGCAGTGACAAAGGAAGAAACATTGTCCTTTTAACATGTGAAGACTATGACAAGGAAGCATATTCCCAATTGAATGATAGAGAATGTTAAGCACGAAATACCCCTGCTGCGATGAAAATATCCCACAATGAATATTACAAAAAATTGACTAGATGGAAGAACAAACAACTCATTACGGAAGCTGAATAAACATTTCTCAAAAAAGAAAATCCGGTTACTCCTTCGATATATTTTATCCCCAAAATTCATTGCAGTGCACACCTTATTAGTAGTATCCCCTACGGGGAAATGCTACGCCTTAGAAGAATATGTAGCAATGAGTCTGATTTAAGACAGGCACAGCAATTGAGCAAACGTAGATTCCGAGAGAGGGGTTACACTGAGCACATTATTGACAGCGCCATTATGAAGTCCATGGGACATGACAGAAATGAACTCCTCATCGACAAACGGCCAGTAAATCACATTGAACCCCAGCATAGCGCAATTGACGGTGTGGGAGGGGGGGACATATGCAACCCCTTTAGGATTTACATGGGCTACAGCAGGCAACATTCTAGCCTCCATAGAATCATTAAAAAGAACTGGCCCACCGTACTGAGTGACCCTGTCATCGGACCGACTTTGCCGAGTAGGATATCAATCACACACAGTAGGGCCCCCTCGATGAGGGACTCTTTGGTCAATACACATCCAGAAACGATTGATAAAACCACCTGGCTACAGACCAACAGTGGTACCAAGTGCTAGTGATTCTTATATCTATTTATGTGAATCGTCTGGACCTAAGAGCTGGATCACTTAACTTCCCTCTAATGCACTGAATCTGCATGATTGTATATGTATTGTAATTCTGAACCAGTAAAGTTTGAATGTATCCCCTTTTCCATAAGTCTGACCCAGCAACAAATCTGTTCTGACTTGAATCCTTACAGTTTGTAAATTCCACGCTCAAACTATCTACCACTTTTAAATACTTATGTTATCTTCTCTACTCAAGACTAAAACTCAAATGGCACATCCAAGCTATGGATAAGTATGCCTATTGCCCTCGTCAAGTCAAGTCAAATAACTTTATTCGATTTGTTCGAATCATAAAAGTTTGCATACATACATACATAAAATAATTCAGGTATTCATAAAAACTTATGCAAGAATTTGACACAGAATACATATAAAGACTTCAAGGTTTAAAACTTTAGAACAGTGTACACTTTGCCTAGCTTAAAAAGTAAAAAAACATATCCTCCTACATGACTCTTGCTCAGTCTGCACATATTCTATATTAATAAAATTAATTCATCATGTCAGTTTTCAACGCATTAATACAAAAAAACTTAATTTCCTATTACATTTCATAGAGTTTCCTAATTGATAAAGCAGTTCTAATGAAGTTAAGTACAGCAATACAAATAGCAGCAGTAGCTAAAGATCGTAAATAGTATGAGCCCTCCTGGTAACAACAGGGTCGAATATCGCTCAGGACAGGCTTGATGAAGCGTGCCCTTGGATCTTTATAGTGTGCAAAACAGCATAAAGTGCGTAGTGCTTTGTTAGGCTAAATTATTGCATGGACAGAGAGTTAGTCTCTCACACCAACTTGCCTGTTTGGGAAAAGCCACAAGAAAGTGCAATGTGCAAAGGCGAAATCTAGTCATAAGGAAACGTGATTGTACATGGATAGTAAAAGACAAATAAAATTGCTGATGGTTTAGGCGCCCATCTACACTGTTTCGTGTTTCACAATCCCGATTAGACATACTTGATTCAGCATAATATGCATTTTTTATGATGAATTTCATGTTAGAGTGAATACAATCGGGATTATCATAATAGTGCCCTAAACCAATCTTATTAAAATTATCTTTAACGTAATGAATCCAGGGGATAGCCAGAGCCTTTTCAAGGTTCATAAGTCTCTGAGAATACTCCTTAAAAATGCCTAGTCTTCTGAGGTCCAAACTTTTCCCCAGAGAATCAGTGGGGCGATGTTTATTCTATCTTCTACAAAATCCAGCCCCACTTCCGAGTGACAAAAAAATGTAGGCGAACTAATAGGAGTCATCTTTTAGGAATTTATTTTCCAAAATTTGTATCTGGGTACTTTTATCATGTCCCCATACACCCGCCACGTAGGTAGCTACTGACAGGCATTTTGATTTGTATAGGGTTATCATTTCCGCTACCGGCCCTCTTCATTAATCCAGGAAATTAAAATATATCCTCTCCCTCAATGATGTAAAATAAACATGTAATCTAAAGGAGAAGGAATTTGTTCCACAGAGAGCTGTTCCTCATTCTGCGGTCAGGTTTCTTATAGACACTAAGAAACTGAATCACATCATCCCCTCACTTGCCTACCTTAAAAGGCTCCCAATCGAGGTACATTGCTCATAAAAAATGGCTTCCATACATTCAAAGCTCCGAACCTCCATATTCCCAAAAACCTGTTCCAGAGCGACCTCACTGACCATGTCAGCATGAGTTGCTCCCCCTCTGCGCACCTCCACCTGGTAGCTGTTGACCCTCTGTGCTGCAGGTCTCGTGTTCGATGCCCTTCTCCACCCGCAGTCTCCCTCATCCCTGGTGGCCCAGTAGTGAGTCTGTCTCTGCTTTCCTGTTTCCTCCTTTCTCTAGTTCTATTTTTCTAGCCTTTTGTCTTTTTCTATTGTTCTTCTGTATTTCGCTTTTTCCCTTCATTCTGTGCCTCTTTCTTCCCACACCTGCCACTGCTCGTTCCCTGCGGCCCGCCCCGTCCAGCACTGCTTCCCGCCTCCTGCTGACCAGCCCTTCCTCCTCCCCAGTACTACTTAATGGCGGCTGCTGTGCGGCTGCGCCCAGCAGGCGTACCGAAGGTGCCTCAAAGGAAAGCCCATCTGCGCCTGAAACCGCACAGCTCCCCTGGTCCCCACAGCCTTTACCGCTACGACGCAAGCATCCTCCACACCCTCAACACTGGATGCTCCACTGCCTGCCACCTTACGTTGCCGAAGGACACCCAAGGCCTGTTCACCTGCCACAACTGCACCTTCTCCTGCCTCCGCACACCAGACCCACCAACCGCACAGCCCACAAGAACCAGACCTGAGCACCTCAGCTGCATCCTACTCAACACACACTTCCTCAGCAGACACGCTGTGGAGATCTGGGACTTGCTCAACTCCGTCTCCACCGACGTCGCCTTCTTCACAGAAATCTGGATGAACCCCACCTTAGCCCCGGACATCTCATCCGCCATCCCCTATGGCTACAAAATCATCCATAAGGACTGCACCAACCGCCAGGAGGAGGCATCACCTTCGTACACAAAAACACCCTCTGCCTCACAACTAGCTCCGACGATCACTCACCTGACATGGAGCACCTCCACGTCCAGATCCAGTCCAACCCGAATGCCACCCTCCGGGGCACTTTAGTCTACAGACCTCTCGACCCATCCCCTCTTCGGGTCACCCATAGCCAATTTCATCACACACCACGCTCTCCCCTCAACAAACTACATCGTCCTCAGCGACTTTGATTTCCACCATGACAACCTCAATGACCACAACACCTCTTCCCTACTGGAGAACATTGCCACCATCGGACGGAAACAACTGGTCTCCTCCCCAACCCACTCAACAGGACACATGCTCGACACCATCTTCTCAGCAAGAAACAACATCTTCGTCAGCCACACCTCCGAACTACATTGGACAGACTACCACTGCGTCCACTTCTCCTTCACCAAACCCACCGAACACCACCCCAACCCGCGCGGAAGCTGGAACAAGGTCGCCGAAGAGCAACTCACCACCTCCCTCCGCAAATCCCCACCACTGACCTCCACCAAGGCCAATGCCTCTGCACACAACCTCCACCGATAGGTCTCCGACAGTGCCAACACACTTGTCTCCCTTAGGAAACACTCCGGCAAGCAGCCCTCCGGAAAAAACATGCTGGTTCTCCCCTGCCCTACAGGAGTCCAGGCACACCTGCAGTTGGCTCAAAAGAAGATAGGGAGCTTCAAAACCATGGCAGACCACGCAACCTTCAAAACCGCCGTCACCACACACCATCACCTTATCCAAACCACTAAGAAAACTGACATACAGGAATGTATCAACACCAATGCACACAACAGCAAATAACTTTTCACCGTGATCAAAGAATTTGTCAAACTCTGCACGGATACCACAAACATCCTCCCTCCCAAAACCTCTGCAACAACCTCTCCACCTTCTTCCACCGCAAGATCATAAATATCTATGACAGCATTGCAATTCAGGGCCCACCCACCCATAGTGCAACCACCGTGCCCAAATGCTCCAGATCCTTCTCAACTGGACCACCTTCACCGCTGACGACATCCTAAGGATGATGAAAACCATCCACTCTGGAGCCCCATCAGACCCCTGCCCCACCACATTTTCAATTGAGCCAGCGCCACCATCGCCCCTGAACTCTCGCACACCATCAACTGCTCCATCGAATCCGCCACCTTCCCTGAAGACTGGTCACAGGCAGAGATCAACCCCCTGCTGGATAAACCCTCTGCCGACCTGTCGGACCTCGAGAACTACAGACCCATCTCTCTGCTCCCCTCCCCAGCCAAAGTCATCGAGAATGCCATCAACGCCCAACTAACAGAATTAATCGAAAATAACCACACCCTTGATCCCTCCCAATCTGGCTTCAGGAGAAACCACAGCACCAAGACGGCACTCCTCGCCACAACTGATGACATCCATACTCTCCTCGACGAAGCGAAACCGCAACCCTCATCCTCCTGGACCTCTCTGCCGCCTTTCGACACTGTCTCCCATCACACCCTCTGCACAAGACTTCACGCCGCCGGCATCTGTGGTAAAGCTTTAGAGTGGATCCACTACTTCCTCACTGGCCAAACCTAGAGAGTGAGGCTCCCACTGTTCTCCTCGGTACCTACAGAGATCACTTGCGGAGTCCCCCAGGGCTCCTCTCTGAGCCCCACCCTTATCAACATCTACATGGCCCCACTTGTAGCCATCGTCACAAACCATTCAACATAGTCTCCTTCAACGGTGATACCCAGCTGATCCTCTCCCTCACCGACCAACCTAGAGCCGCTAAGATTAACTTCCACGACGAGGTGAAGGCAGTAGCTGACTTGATGAAGGAGAGCTGCCTCAAACTCAACTCAGACAAAACTGAAGTCCTCATCCTGGGATCCACTCCCTCTGAAAGGGATGACTCATGGTGGCAAAGTGCTCAGAATCCCCCACACACCCACCAACCATGCATGCAACCTCTGCATCTTTGCCGACTCCTTGTTGTCAATGAACCGCCAAATCAACATCATATCATCCTCCTGCTTCCACACACTCTGCCTGCTTCAAAAGATCTTCAAGCGGATCCCCACCGAGTCCAGGAGAATGTTTATCCTGGCGCTTGTCAGCAGCAAGCTTGACTACGGCAACGCACTCTATGCCGGCACCACCCAAAAACTCCAAAAGAAATTGCAGCACATTCAGAACGCCTCCACCAGACTTATCCTGGACATCCCCTGCCACAGCCACATCTCTGGTCACCTGAGAGATCGCCGCTGACTCCTAATCAACAAAAGAATCCCCTTCAAGCTCCTCATGTTTGTCTACAAAGCCCTCCACAACACCAGAACCGAATACCTCAACCACTGCCTCTCCTTTTATACACCCTACAGACATCTCTCCTCCTCTCTACTGGCCCTGGCCACTATCCCACGGATCCACAAGGCCTAGGCTGGAGGAGAACCCATCTCCTACCTCGCTGCAAAGACCTAGAACTCCCTGCTTTTGCATCTCAGTCAATCACCGTCACTGCCTCAATTCAGGAAGAGCCTCAGGACCTGACTCTTCAACTGAACTGCAGAACCCTGCCCCTGCACCCCACCCCTTCAGTGCCTTGAGACCCTTACGGGTGATTAGCTGCACTTAACAAGGACCCTGATTGATTGACAAGCTATTCACAAATAGAATGTCTCACATGCAATGTTGAAACGTAGATCTCTTCACTCGACATTTTAAGAAAAGCACACTTTCTAGATCCGTTTCCAGAAATGCTCCCAGAATCTTGAAAACCCTCCCTCTTCATATCAATAATGCTCCTTCTTTTCAAATATAGAAATCTATTTGTAAGAACATACTTCTTGGGAAACATCTGTACCTGGCTGTTTATGACTCTTGCGCAACATCTATGTACATATCCCATAACTCTCAGTCTATCCTTATTCTATATTTATCAATTTGTCTTCAAGGATGTATTATCTATCTACAAGTACGTTATTAATCTTTACCTTTCCCACTGTACGTTTTACTCTCCTAAATACTCCCCGGTCCCTACTCACATTTAGCAATAGAACTTGTCTCTAAAATGACAATTCTGTTGGCTGCTCTGCCTGGCTTATTTGCTGCCTTTTTAGGTCTCCCCTGTGTTGCAGCGCTGCTTCGCCTTGGCGAGAACTATTGTTGTTGCTTTTCTGTCCGGCTTCTCTGGAAGAGGGGTTGGTGTCTGCCCTGTCGGCATTAGGCCCCGCCCACCCTGACTGCATATTTTGCAAGCCTTGATCGGGCTTTTTATGAAGCATTCTCGGCGTTTGTTGGTGTCCACCCTGTTCATTAGGCCCCGCCCACCTAGCACGCGCGCGGCACCGCAGGCACGGGCCGCCGTCAAGCACGATCCTGAGTGGAGTGACGGCAACCACTCCTCGTTCTCTCTGGCCCTTTAAAGGCTGTGTCCTGCTGGCGGAGGCGGTGCTCAGGGGTTAGGGCAGCTGCTGCTTGTGTTTCCCACCCCCTCTATCCTTCACGTCCGTCTCTCTTCCCATACCACATGTGAGGTGTTGGAAGGGCGCATGCCAGGGACGCTTTCACAGCTCCGGTCTGTGCAGCGTGTGAGGAAAGTATGCACTGGTACTGCCAAAGCAGTACACAGTGAAAAGGGTGGGGATTTTTAAGTGAAACAGTGCGTGTATGTGTATGCTGTGCTCACCAATGATGCATGAATGGTATCAGTAACATGCTGTAAGAGAGGGAAGCTTGCTTTGATCCTGTTCAAGCAGAACTGGGTCTATAAGTTAGTAAACGTGGAAAGTGAGGGTGCGTGTCTGTGTAGCTCTCCTCCGCCTGCACTGTACTCATTGTGGGTGTGTACGGCCTCTATTAAATTTCAAGCGTGGCAATGGGGCGGTTGGAATCAGGTGCTGGCATGCAGTATTGGGCGCTAGCTCTAAGGTTAGTTTGAGCCACTCTATCTGGTGGACAGTTAAAGGCACTGGTTGGCACTGTCAGGTGCTCATGTCCATGAGCAGAGTTAGTAGTTGGGTCTGGTATCAGAGCCACATGCTGACTTTTGAGGACAGTGTCGGACACTGGTTGGCTGAGTCACACTCTAGAGCGCCAATGTCAAGCGCTGGATTCCAAGGGAAGTGTCAAACGCCGCTACGGAGGGCAGGGTGAGGTGTTTTCCGGGACAGTTCTCGGCCACTCGCACACCATGAATTGAATCGGAATTTCACCGAACCATCAACAAGGAGGGAGTGGGACTCGGTTTGCAGTTGGCACCAAACAAGGTGTACTCACTTCTATCATTTGTTTTTGGCACCCCAGTCTGTCCCCAAAGTACTGCTGTCTCCACAATTTAGCCCTGTACTCACATTTCCTGTCTTCAAACCAGTGCTTAATTTGTAAAATATTAAGTGCAGGTACTCTAATGTTTTAGGAGGCCACACCCGCATCCCCGGCTCAACCTACTACCTCCACTGGCTGCACCCACATACACAAGCCTCAACACATCAGAGCCACCTCCTCACTTCTTGAGTTCTGCAAGAAGCTGAAGACCTAGCTCTTCGTATAAGCACCTCTGGGACCTCACACCTACACACCTGTCCAAGCACCTGAATACCCTCTCGGTTGATAAGTGTACAATATACCATAACATAATGTAACATATGAACAACAACTCAGAAGTGAACTCAAGTTAGAGAATATGTGTATGTCTCAAAATACAGCTTTTGGAAAGGTCATTTGAGGACTTGAGGCAACTTTGCAAGCTAAAGAAAATGTGCTTGTACTGTTCTGTTTAAAAGAAAGGAAGTGATGAAGGAAGGGATATATCAAAGAAGGCAGCAACAAATGAAGGCAGGAAGGGGAGTACTGGAGTGAGGAAATTAAGTAATGGATGAAAAAAGGAGGAACTAAGAAAAGAATGTGAAAGGAAGAAATGAAGGGATAGCGGGAGAAAGGATGTGAACGTTGTGTGATGGATGAATAGAAAGAAGAAACGCAGAAGGAAGGTTTGAGGATATGAAAGGAAGAAATTAAAGAAGGGATGAATGAAGGAGCAGTAAAAATGAAAATAAGGAACTAATAAAGGAAGAAGGAAATAATGCACCACAGGAGAAAAGATAGGGAATGGATGAGGTTGTAAGGAAGCAAGAATGGAAAGAAGAAAGGAGGCATGGCTTGAAGTTCTGAGGAAAGGAAAAAGATGGTAAAAAAGAAAGAAAGGTGGTCAGGGGAATGGATACAGGTATGAAAGGTACTGGGTCAAAGAGGGACAGAGGGAATAATGACCGTGTAATATTGCAAAGAAATTCAAAAACAAAAGATTAAAATACATTTCTGTGTCCTTACCACACCATGTATGTTGTAAAGCACATATTCACCAGAGAGGGTCTTGACACCACATTAAAATTTTGTTATCCAACTCAATGGCACTAATTTCAGAAAGATGAAAGACTGGATGGCCACACCAAGATTATTTAAATTTATGACCCTGAGCTCAAACTATAGATACCAAGGCCCTTCATGATTACATATGGTAAGCATTCAAACACCTGCCATTTAAACGCACTGCTCCCCAATGCTCCTTTACCCTGCGCTGTTCTCTGACCCCATTTTCAGCTGGCCTCCCACCCCTTGGAACCCTTCTGTGGTCACGCCCCTCCACTGCCTTAGGCCAGGCACTGTCCCCATCTCCCTTTATACCCTGTGCAGCACTCCCACCCCTCTGGACAATGCAGTGTTATCTCCCCTCCACCGTCCTAGGCCTGGCCGTGTTCTCTATCGCTTTTAGACCCTGTGCTAATCTTTGCAGCATTCTAGTGTCTGCCCTTTGAGCTCTCTTGGCATCCTGCAGCTCTCTGCCTCTCTCTGCTCCTTGCTGCCCCCTTTGCTTCTTTCTGCTGCTCTCTGCTCCTGTTTGCTTCTCTCTACCCCTCTGCGCTGCTCTCTGCTCATCTCTGTCGCTCTCTGCTGCTCTCTGCTCCTCTCTGCCCCTCACTGCTCCTTTCTGCCCTATGTGCCGCACTCTCTGCTTCTCTCTGCCGCTCTCTGCCCTCTGCTCCTCACTGCTGCTCTCTGCTTCTCTCCTGTGCTGCATCTTTAAGCCTGAGCTGCTTCACCTTTCATCTCCTTTGAACCCCGCACAGGTCCGTCCTCCTCACACCCTAAACTGCTCTTGAGTCAACCCCACTCCAGAACCCAGTCCACACACTGAATGTGGCAGTGAATTAGCCTTTGTATAGTGATGAGATATTCAGTAAGCTTCACTAACGGATAATTGAGGCATTGAATGAGCAGCATCAGTGGTGCTGCGTTATATGAAGAACAAAAGCATCCATTACTAACACACATGTGCTGCTATCTTTTATAAGCTGGCAATACAAAAAAGCAGAAACCATTGGCATCACAATGTGACTTAAAATAGTGCGTCTGAGGCAAGCTGGTTTTTAGCACTCCGAGGTTTGTTAGATATCAGATCAGCGATACAGTGACACAGCTGACCAGGGCAGGAAAACAGAATTTGATAAAGTTGGATCAAGAGCCAGCATTAGTTACCAGGTTCGTAGATTTCAAAGTTGCGAATGGGCTAAAACAAACCAATCATAATACAAATATTAATAGGTGAGCCACACACTGGCACTACTTTTTCTTTGACATAGCAATTGGTAACACAGTTGAGTGTCAGTGTAAATGGAAGTTTTTAAAAAGTATTATCCAAATAAGAAATACACATTTATCGATCCCAGAAGCATGAAAGGCTGTGCTATCACAACGAGATTCAACGTGCGACCGGTCGTGTGTACTCAGAAAGCAGTACAATGTGGTACATAAATGCATCTGTAGAAGACTAGCTCAAAGGGTTAAAGTGCCCATTGCAGCAACTGGTATGTATGAAGCAGGTCTCTTCTCTTGTGGTAAGATAGCAAGGGTGGTTAATGCCCTTGCTGCAGATACCTATGTGGAACCTGCTGATCACAGGTTTACATAATCATAAAAAAGCCCTGGAATGTTCACATGCCTGCTGCTGAGCAGTGTGAAAGAAAATGTTGTGCACCATCATCCAAGTATCATAGCTAACTTAGCCGGTTCATGTGCTTGCTGCTGTGGTTCCGCATAGCTTTCATATTAAGAGACACACAGTTTAATCTTTGAGATGCTACGTCAAGCTTTCATTGATTTCTATGTGATTAATAGTGAGTTGGAAACCAAATACCATCCACCGAAAGTGGAAACAATAGGGTGGCCTGAAAATCTATTCTGCAGATGTAGAAAGGTGTTCTACAACCGCCCTACTGACCCCAACTCATAATTAAAGTAAACAAAAACAGAAAGCCCATGTTAGAATTAGTAGAGACCTTTTTATACAAAGTTTTTCATAAGAATCCCGTCCAGGCCTTTATAGAATGTAAAAACATGAACAGATGATCAGTCCTTTTCTCTGGGAAGGTTAACCACACTAGGCGAAGTCAAGAAACATGAAATAAACAAGCATTTACAATGCAATAGGTCTCGCAGTCACATTGTTTTGAGCTATTGGCATTAAAAATGTTATTGTTTTTTTCTCTTCGTGAAGCATTAATCAAGTAATGGTGTTGTAAATGACAATGTCTTTTACCCCCTGTTGACCCCCACATACAGACACACATAGAAACCGCTCTACAAATGGGCACACATGCATGCACACGCTGAGAAACACACGCACCCCGTGAGAAAGACACACTAATACATAGAGGCACACGGGTGCATGGGTGCACCAAAGCACGTGATCACACACGCAGGCACACAGAGTCACAGGCACACTGAAGCTTTGGGTCTGGATGGCCCCGTTCAAACCTGGCTGAAGCCTGGTTCCGCTCCAGACATGACAGTCTACTTCTTGAAAATGTGAGTTATATAAGTATATCAAAAGAAAGTTGTAAGTATTTAAAAAAAAGAAGTGTCTAAAGTAACCCACGGATATTGACTGGAGCGCTCTATTGAGACAGCATTTTCCTTGCTCGACTTTTCAGCACAGCAAACTTTGTCACCTTGGCTTTGATGGAATTAACGTGGAATTGATCCTCAGCTGGCTTGTATTTGTATATCTGTGCTTAATATTTAGTAGTAAAAAATAAAACAACCTCAAAAGGGGACTTTTTTTTCCAATGTCCAATGTCAATAAAGTTCCACTAATATTTCCGTTGAGAGTTTTCTACCTAGTGCTGTCCACATCAAAGAAAGAGGTAGGGCATTAAGGAAAATTGATGGTCATGAGGAATAGATATAGACTGTTGGAAGAAAATGATCAGACGTTTAGTTTGTGCTCCTATAAATCCAAAAAAAGCCTGATCTTATTCCGTGGAAAGGTAGTCGGATGATGTATGCTTTATATGCTGTTAAGTTAGACTGCAAAGCGAGTTAAAGTATAATACTTGCTGACATGTCTACTAACAGGATTTAAAATGTATGTGTTAATACAAAATAATCAAATCATTATTTCTACAATTACTTTGTGCACATGTAGCAAAACAGTGTGATATGAAGACTGATTTGTTGCATAGAAGACCACACTGTGCTTTTTCATTCCCACTACTGTAAATTATCAGAGTAGTTTGTCATGACAGCAGAGTAAACAAGCACCGGCAAAGCCAACAGGTCTTGTCTTAGGTGCTTTTGGCTTTGCCAATGCCATTTGGGGGATGCTCTACAGTGTTCGGCTTTTTGAAAGATGTTGTGCGGCATCGTCAATAAAAAAAAGGCACAATGATGTGACCGCTCCTGCCAGTCGCGCCATTCCACTAGAGAGCACACATAATGATGTATGTACGTTCACGCGTCAGAATGCATGCACTTACCAGCTGAATGACGCAAGCACCTTTTGTTATTATTTAATTACGGATCAAAGATGTCAGATGCCACTGGGATCAGTAAACTAAAAAAATTATAGGTTTTTTAGAACGAAAAGTGCAACAAACAAAAGCATTGCAGAGGTGGGCAGGTGATAACTGAGGAGTAAAAGTGGGGAGAACTTCCGGCGCCCAGGAGGGGAATAGCAGCACACGAAGGAGAGAGCAACATGGGGGGTGGAGAAACACATGGAGAGATCAACACAGATCACGGACGGAGGAGAGAAGAAAACCGAGTACTGGGGAGACGCACACGAGAAAGCGAGAAAAGGACACTTGTCACTGCCACACGGGGAGCATGGGAGACACACACCTGGGCAAAAACAACGCAGAGCGAGGAGGGGATAAGTACAAGAGAAACAGGACACACGAGAGACAGTTAGGCACGACCAAAAACTGTGAAAATTTTCTGGTAAATGTTATTAAAAGATAGAATCTTCTACTCCGAGATGTCTGAAACGACACATCGCCTCAGCACCCGCAGGCTTACATGTGATTTCATAATCAGCTGACTGAGATCGTTGGAGATGCTCCAATTTAAACAGAAAAACCACAAACAGTTCCTTGTGTTGAAGGTCAAAGAGTCGTGTCGCCTGCAGCCAGTTATTCATTAGTCTGTGGTATTTTACAACAATGTTTCGGGCTCGCCACTTGGTAAACAGACTACCAAAAATGTCCTTTGTACAAAGTGAAGTTCCCGCTGCAGTACGCCGGGGCATTCACAAACAAGTAACCTGAGACTACTAATTATAACCAGATGGCCCTGACAAAGATAAGAAAGCCGTGAAGCAGACGAGCCTGTCCGGGTGGGCCGTCTGAAAAGGAGAAAGGGCAGCGACTACAAAACCCCATTTCCAATGGCAGGCCACCGTTTAGCAAAAACGGTGACGCCAGTCAATGAAAATGAGGGGTGGGACTTCCAGCCCCCTTCTAAAATCTCCTCTCTAACTATATGTCTCGCCGAGCGTGCAGTGCATGCGCTGCAACGCTAGGCGAGACCTAAAAATGAAGCCAGCAGGACGGATTCATCACTACTTTTATTCACCTGTTTCAAAGCCGGAAGGCGGAGCACAGGCACTTGCAGCACCTCTGAGTGAAGTGCGGAAGGAAAAAGCAACTGAAGATCAGGCGGGCCATATGCTTTACTAGCAGTAGCACAGCACAGCTCTTCAGTTTCGAGTGAAGACTAATACATGGAGCTGTCCGTGAAACTAAGTTGTAGCTTCAGTTCATCCACTCAACCTAGGGAGGCCAGGCCAAATCCACTCCTGGAAGGAAAAGCCTGGGCCTCCTGCCTCATGAAATCGATACATTTTGGATTTCTGAAATAACATCGCAAGACCCTGCAAATCGTTTTTTCACTCTCAATCTCACTGCAAGTTACCACTCAATTTCCGCTTCCGTTCCGAGGCGGAGTCAATACTGTGGAATGCGAGAGATTGAAAACGGACAATGAAACCATACAGTGTACCTTAGCGGCCATCAAGCATTGGCAGTTACAACCAGTGTCCTCAGATTCATAGACCCGGCCCTATGAAATAAGTGCCGGGTCTGAGCACCGGAAAGCACTGGCAAATTAAGCACTGCCTAACCCATTGTTTGTTTAGTTTGGCAAGAATGAGTAGGCGCCCCCTGTGCCTAGGGGAGAGGCGCCCTTAGTCACGCCATGGAGCCGAGCCTCCTCCTACGGGGAGCTGGTAGAAGGAAGGAAATCATTGGGGACGTCTCCAATCCGTAAAGGAAACTGAAACTGAGCATGAAGTTATTTAAGGCGGCGTCCCAGATATCTCATCCTCTTTGTCTCCTTGGATCCCTGGGAAGCAGCAGGAAGGTCTTAAATGAGGCGAGGCGCTGTGGGTTCAAGGAGGCCTGACGTAGCGTTTCTGAGTATCGAGTTGTTGTTCAGTTAAGTAATATGGCCCTAGATTCCCTAGGGGGTTCGATTCCGTATGGGCCGTTTTAATTTTGTTCGCTTTCAATTTTAATTTTTGGTAAATTCTTTTAAAGCTTATTATTAATTTCATTTGGATTTTCGCAGCGGGAAGCAGAATAGTTTGAGGTGGCCGCGTTGGTTGGGCGGGGCTCTGGTGGTGGGGCGTCGTCTTCGCCCGGGGGGTTTGTGCTTAATGTGGCCATTATTTACTGCACTGTACACTGCAGTATATTTATATCCCACTGTTCACTACCTTCCCTAGCCAGTGTCTGGCCTGATGAGAAACAGGTTTTTTCACAGGCGGGCATCATTGCAGGAACAAAGTGCATGGGGATTCCTAGCTTTTTCTAGCGGTGGCTGCTTGGTTCCATCCCATGGAGTCATCATGTGTTTGTCATTACACTGCCCCCATCGTTCTCCCGGTGAAGAGTTTAGCACATGTTCGCGAGGCGGAGTCTGACGGCTCCATGGAAGCGCATCGCACTGTGACCCTCCAGTTACCTATAATGCGCCTTATATGGTCTGGTACGGCCTACCGCCCCCTCCTCCCCTGACTGTGACAAAAACCAAGATAACGTTCTTGTTTTTGGAATAGGGGGTCGTTGACCCCCGATCATATTTATTAACAAACAAAACAAGTTATATTCATAAAATACCATAACGCAGAAATGACAAGACAGGATTCGGTACATTTGCTTAAATCCTAGCTTTAACAAAACTCTAATACATAAATGTTCCTATCCTAGTCTAACACATTGCTGTTCACATTTCTGCGTACTCCTCTGGGCATACGGCAAGGTCAAAACGCTGGCCCCTCCCCCTTACACCGAAACTGTCCCGCGCACCCCAACCGGGATGCGCATGCGCCGGAGGCCCAGCTGACCCGGAAGTACTTACCCCCAGGCAACCCCCAAACGTTCAGGACTTACTCCATAAAGGGGCCATGCAGACAGCGCAGCTTACTTACGCCCACGTGCGGGGTGGCCAACCAGCCAATGGAAAGCGTAACCCCCCCCTTTGTCCCCGCACCGTTCCAACCAACCAGTTGTAACTGCCCCTGGAGTCTGGTGAGAACCAAATGTCCCTCCCCTCTGGGCGGCCCACGTAATGAGACGCCCCAAAAGATGAGTCAATTTAGTCTGTCCAACCTATGACCTTACCGCTCGCCTATGGAATATCGCCTAAAAACACGACAAAAAAGGCATAAACAACATATCTACAAATTGGTATCCTGTGGAAAAAATTTACAGAAAAACATACATTCTTTCAACAAACTCTTATTTCAGGGATGGTGGGTGGAGTAAAAAAGCGGTTAAAGATCCTCCCGAGGGAGGTGTGGCACATGCAACTGATGTGCTACCAGGGGGAGAAAAGAGATCGTCTCCTGGGCTCCCCCCGGCTTTAAAGGACCCGAGGGTCGCCCACGCCCCCGGAAGTGATCAGATCACTTCCGGGGCGCGGGGGAGTCTCACATGACCCGGAAGTGATTCAATCACTTCCGGGGCATGTCCACCAGCGCGAGACCAGGATTGGGGGCACGGTTCCGGTGGGGGCACGGCCGACCACCATAATGGCGGCGGGGCCAATGCTGGCCCCGCCTTCCTCTATGGTCTGGTACGGCCTACCGCCCCCTCCTCCCCTGACTGTGACAAAAACCAAGATAACGTTCTTGTTTTTGGAATAGGGGGTCGTTGACCCCCGATCGTATTTATTAACATACAAAACAAGTTATATTCATAAAATACCATAACGCAGAAATGACAAGACAGTATTCGGTACATTTGCTTAAATCCTAGCTTTAACAAAGCTCTAATACATAAATGTTCCTATACTAGTCTAACACATTGCTGTTCACATTTCTGCATACTCCTCTGGGCCTACAGCAAGGTCAAAATGCTGGCCCCTCCCCCTTACACCGAAACTGTCCCGCGCACCCCAACCGGGATGCGCATGCGCCGGAGGCCCAGCTGACCCGGAAGTACTTACCCCCAGGCAACCCCCAAACGTTCAGGACTTACTCCATAAAGGGGCCATGCAGACAGCGCAGCTTACTTACGCCCGCGTGCGGGGTGGCCAACCAGCCAATGGAAAGCGTAACCCCCCCCTTTGTCCCCGCACCGTTCCAACCAAATGTCCCTCCCCTCTGGGCGGCCCACGTAATGAGACGCCCCAAAAGATGAGTCAATTTAGTCTGTCCAACCTATGACCTTACCGCACAGGCCTGCATAGTAGACCGACTATCAGGCCCCCCCCCAAACCCAAGGTCATACTTACCAATGAAAACCCTCCAGCCAAGCTAAAATGTTGCCCAGGAAGAACTCGTTACCCAAGCGTGACAGGTGCACTCCGTCTTGCACATAGCACATGTCCCCCCTAATGCATCCATGAGCAATTACCTGTAATCTAGGGGTCTTAAACAGCCTGTCTATTTTGTTATTGATCCTCTGTACCGAGCGGTTGAGAGCCTTCACTGATACCCCCCCACGCCATTCAAGTCTTGGTTTCATGTGTGACCACACGATAACCGTCTCAGGGCACTGCCTGGCCAGCCATGCTGACTCTGACAGCACCGTTTCTATCAGGACCCTCCTATTGAGTTGTACCAAGTCATTGCCTCCCAGATGCAAAATTATCGCGTCGGGAGGGGCATCCAAAGAGGTGAGCATGTGACCCACCAGTTCCCTGAACCTGTCGAAACGTAAGCCCCCATGGCTGAAAAAGGAAACCCTGAAGCCTAAACGCTGTGCCCGCGCTGCCCCATTGCTTGCCCTGAAAAAACTGCCCAACCGGGACACATAAGAATGGCCAAAAACACATGCATGACGTTCCCGCTGAGCCTTCGGGGAAATCCTTGTTGACTTGACTGCGTCGCTGTCTTGGTGGGACGTCGCCTTCACTCTACCTGCGTGGCAGGCCGAGGGAACTGGTAGTAGACAAGAAAAGAATGCCATCAGTACCGTTAACATATGGAGTCACAACATATCCACACGCACATAACGCCTTAAGCAATTGGAAGCCCACCGCCCAATCCTGCGCACCGCCTCTTCCCCGAGACCCTGCGCAACCGCCTCGGTGGCGGCACCAATCCTGAACTAATGTGTCCCAAAACTACCGGGGTCCAGACCCGCCCTGCCTATTGCCTTGTCTAAAACCCGCCTAAATTGGAACTTTGTCAGTGGATCCCCCCCGATGTGTATTAGCAATGCCCCCCCCCCTACCACTCGGCCTGTATGACAGGAAAGCCTCCACATGATAAACCGGGCAGCAGGGATTGCCCGGTGCCCGGCTGAGAAACACTACCTGACCTCTTCCCTGCTGATCGGTCTTTGAACGCCGGATTGTAACCTGCAATGCCCCGTTATGGAAATTAATGTCACCCAGCTGTAAACCACCCTCCAAGTCCCTTTTGTTGTTAGCCACTAATTCCCCTACTCTAAAGGCCCCATAGAAAGCCAAAGTAAAGGCTGCCCTGAACAATAAGCATTCAAAACCGTCATTGCAGATCTGTTCTAACGCTGCCAAGACTGCAGTCAGGGTATTCAAACCTATAGGGCGTCTAGTATCCGGTGCAGTCCCCTGCAAACGCTGCCAACCCTTCAATGCCTTACGCACTATGAATGACTGCGTAGGGTCCCGCCCGCCGCCCATCTATGCAAAGAATGAAATTGCTGCTATGTGTCTCCTAGCCACCCCAACCGACTTGCCGTCATCCCGCAGGGCTTGCAAGAAGCAGCAAACCCCGGCAGAAACAGCCCAATGTGTGCCACCCTGATTCTGTAGGAAATTACAATATGCACCAAACGCCCCTTCGTATGCCTTTCTTGTTCCTGGTGCTAGGCTCGCTGCCACCAAGTCTGGTAAGTATGGGCACCAATCTGCCAGAGCTGCTCGGGAAAAGGCGTTGGGCATGGTGCTGCTCCCGGGAGATGTGCTCTGAAAACCTGCATCTTGAAACGAGACAGAGCGTCAGCAGCATGATTCAACACCCCCGGGACATGTTTCGCTCTAAAATGCAAATTCAGCTGGAGGCATCTCAATACTATTTCCTTAATCAAACGCAAGATCATTTTACATTTTGCCGCCTGGGTATTTATACACTCCACTACTGTCATGTTATCAGACCAGAACACTACTGCTTTGTTGCGTAGCTGCTCCGGCCAGACCCACAATGCCACCCAAATGGGGAATAGTTCCAGGAAACCAATGTTAGCCGTGAGTCCAATGTCCACCCACCATGTTGGCCAACGCTGCGCCACCCACTGAATGCCCAGAATGGTGCCAAAACCCTCACTGCCCGCGGAGTCTGTCATTAAACCGAACTCCGTGCAAGAAGTGACAGGGCCGGGCCACAGGACAGAGCCATTGAAGTCCCGCAGGAATGCTAGCCAAATCTGCATATCCTGCTTGACCTCGCTGCTCAATCTGGTGTGGTGGTGTTTCTGTTTAAGGCCTGACATCGCCTGTGCAATGGACCTTGAAAAGGGGTGTGCCATAGGTATAATGCGTAGTGCAAAGTTCAACTGCCCTACCAACTGTTGTAGCTGGTGCAACGTTACCCTTTTTGCTTCCAGACATTGCCTCAGTGTCTCCCCAAACCTAGCCACTTTGTCAGCGGGAAGCCTTGAGCACCCCGCGACTGAGTCCAGTTCAATCCCTAAGAACTCTATTACCGGGGAGGGGCCCACGGTTTTTCCTTGCGCTAGGGGTACCCCAAAGCTCCTCATTAATGCGCAGAACTGCTCCAGCGCCTGCCCACACCCTGCGCCCCCTGGTGGCCCCAGGAAGAGAAAGTCATCAAGGTAATGCAGCACATGCCCATGGCCTGTCACCTGTCTGAAAGCCCACTCTAAGAACGTACTAAACATTTCAAAGTAGGCACATGACACCGAACACCCCATTGGCATGCACATGTCCATGAAAAACTTGCCCCCAAACTGGAAGCCCAGGAGGTGAAAATCGCTCGGGTGTACGGGCAGGAGCCTGAAGGCAGACTCTATGTCTGATTTCGCCATCAGTGCCCCCGGCCCCAGACCCCTCAGCATTTCAATAGCCTGATCAATAGATGCATAACGCACAGAGCAGCAATCATCATCAATGGAGTCGTTCACAGACTGCCCCCGTGGCGCCGGTAAATTATGAATCAGCCTAAACTCTCCAGGTTCCTTCTTTGGGACTACCCCCAGGGGGGAACAAACGAAATTATGCACAGGTATGCTGTCAAAAGGCCCTGCCACTTTACCCAATCTACATTCCTTTCCAATCTTGGCCGCTGCAACCCCGGCATTCTGGGTGACCGATACTTGATTCCTGCAGAACGAGGGACCCACAAAATTCTCCACGGGAATTCTAAAACCGTCTCTGAAACCCCCAATTAAGGTTTTTGCTGAGGTCGTGCACTTATATCTATTTAACCAGGGCATCATGGCATGGAGGAGGATGGGTGTCCTAGCTCTGGTGGAAACCCCTACCGTCTGGTTTCTTCCCCCCCCTATCTTTCTGCTTCTTAAGGCACTTTGCCTCGCCATGCCCTGAGTTGCCACAGAAACTGCATGCATGCCTAAATCTGCATGTCCCTGGTGCCCTAACGCAGGAGCGTCTGTTGTAATCCCAGCAACATCCCTTCTTTCCGCCCCCCCCCCCGCCCTGCGCAGCTGGGGGGAACGCCCGAAAGGGCTGAGGTTTTGGCGGGTCACTGGCAGCCTCCGTTGAAAGGCCGCTCACATGATCCAACCATGAGATTCCCTCCACCTGATTCCACTTTAACGTAGGATCAGAAGCCCTGATGCGCCTAAACTTCTTGTCATACTCCAACCACCCCGAGCCCCCTTTTGTCGCCTGCGCCGTGCTAATCCTAGACATATAGCAAGCCATCGCAGGTGCCTCCTCAGGGAAACGCTCTGTCACCACTGCCATGTAGATGTTGTATGCCAGCATCCAATGCCTGATGTTCTCCTCAACCCTGTATTTCGACATTTCATTAGCCCACTCACGCGCAGGCATATAATCCTTTTTTCTCTTCATCTCCTCCCTCTCCACCTCATCTATCAGGAGTGAAAAAATATCGATATATGTCCCTTTCCAAATTCTCTCCTTCACCTCCTGCGACAGGTGGCGCGAGAGCGATTCTTAAGACGTGCGTGCCTCACCCATGCCCAACATTGGCAACGTCTGTGGCTTACCCTGCGAAGATCCCGGGGTTTCCTTGGGGGCCCCGACCGCCGGCACGTCTTTAGACTTCGCTAGATCGATAAGCTGCTTCGCCCTTTCCAATGCGTCCGCCCCGACAACACCCGCCGCACTCACGTTCAAACCCATGCCCCCCCGCCAGGGAAGCACAGCTGCTAAACTGGAAACAAAATCGGGAGGCAGTGTTGGCACCCCCCCAAGTGCGGGGGGAAGAGGTACCGAAAGTGCAGGCAGCGCCGGGACTGGCAGTGTTGGCGCCGGGATAGGATTTGCAGGTGCAGGGGGAACAGGTAAAGAAAGATCAGGCACCGCTGGCACCGGAACTGCTGGTACTGGCACCGCTGGCACGGGAGTGGGGATAGGGGGCGCAGGTGTCGGTGGCGGGATAACAGGCGTCGCGGGGAGCAAAGGAACAGCCCCCCCCACCGGGTCGACAGGAAGAGGCTCGCCTGCCGGTGCATTAGGCAGTGCGGGATTTACAGGCAAAACTGGGGCCCCACCATTACCGGGGACAACCCGCGGGCCTTTCTTAGCCCTACTCTTCCTTGGCAAGGGAGGAAAAGCTTCCCTTGGAGGTAAAGCGTCCCTGCGCGACCTCCCAGATGGCCCCTCCTGCGCATCTAGCCTTTCTGCCAGCTGTGCCATGGTACTATCCATCTCCCCAATCTTCCTCATGAGCGCGTCTAAAACAGTCGCTATACCCGGGCGCCGCTCGCCACGTTTAGCCTTCGGGGGCATGACTACACTACTACCTGTACCAGATTTTTTACCAATGGTTTGATGGAGGAAACACGTGGGCCACTTCACCCTCGCTACCGGAGCCTCACTACTGGCTAACCCAGCAGGGCAGGTGGGCACAGGCTCCAACCCGCTTGGCTCCCAGCAGCGCCGGGGTGCAGTCCTCTGGTTACTGCCGCGTCACACCGATGAGAAGGCACCTGTCAGCACCTGGAGCTGCTTTCACACGATCCGCGTAGTGCCTGTAAAACCACAGCGATACACACCGCGCCTTCCTGTTATGCAGAAAAAGAACAAAGTGATTAATAAATGCTTGCTGCAGTGTAATAATAGTAGGCGCCTGATGGCATACAAAACAATATAAACTTCTATGCAAAGCAAACCAAATATCAGGCGACCTGATGCCACCCTACGTGTCCAGCAGCTGAGAAACAAGATTAAAATTAAGCACAATCAACCTGATGAAAGGGAAAAAATGCTGTTAATATTGCACCCCACACTCAAGGTCTGCTACCTATTTTTCCACCCTACTGTCAGCCAAGGGCTGTCCCAGCATGTGCGCAATGCTACAAACCCCCCCGCATTAAAAACACGTGAGGTAAGGCGCGCTCGTGATCAAACGGGGCTTCCCGATTTCCCCTAACCTGGGCCGAGAAGACGAGAGCGGCGCCGCGCAGCCTACGGGGGCCGACAATGCTATTGTGATTCACACGCGCTGACCCCGGAAGCCACACGCCACACCGCCCACGCTCCCGACACCTTACCTCCGATAAAGGAGAAACGCCACCGAAGAAGGTACTCGCGCAGTTCTGCCCGCGGCCCCCACCACGAGTCTGCCCGCACAATCCGCTCCCGACGCCTCCTCGCTCCGATGTCAGCAGCGCGTCAGTCGGCGATGCTCCTGCCGAAAAAATGACCAAAACTGCCTCGAGCCCTCCTGCACGCCCACGATAGTTCGTCGAGCTGGACCGAAGGTTTTCAGGCAATCCACCACAATCCTCCGCCAACTGCTATCGATGGCTTCCGTCGCTGTTACGGTCTCAAAGCCGGATCGAAAGGCCGCCCACACGGAACCTGAAACAAAAAAGTAAAAAGCGGTTAAAGATCCTCCCGACGGAGGTGTGGCACATGCAACTGATGTGCTACCAGGGGGAGAAAAGAGATCGTCTCCTGGGCTCCCCCCGGCTTTAAAGGACCCGAGGGTCGCCCACGCCCCCGGAAGTGATCAGATCACTTCCGGGGCGCGGGGGAGTCTCACATGACCCGGAAGTGATTCAATCACTTCCGGGGCATGTCCACCAGCGCGAGACCAGGATTGGGGGCACGGTTCCGGTGGGGGCACGGCCGACCACCATAATGGCGGCGGGGCCAATGCTGGCCCCGCCTTCCTCTTTTCTCTCTACACTTATTAGTTACAGCAACGCTGCATTGTTATTCCTGAAGGATCCCCTGCAGTATTAAGTGATGACCTTTAATCGTAGATGAAATATATGCAGAGCACGAACACGCTGATCCATGATCGAGCTCTAAATTGATTTAAGTGTTCAGTTAAACAGTGTCAGGTTGCCTTTCCGATGCATATGAACGGGATATTAGGCGCTCGCTGGGATCACAA
Organism: Triturus cristatus; assembly: GCF_964204655.1. Classification (NCBI taxonomy): domain Eukaryota; kingdom Metazoa; phylum Chordata; class Amphibia; order Caudata; family Salamandridae; genus Triturus; species Triturus cristatus. Next base: position 288,258,149 of record NC_140580.1, read on the forward strand.
GATGTCTTGGCGGTGTTTGGGATGCCCGAAGCAGAGCGCTTTCTCAGTCCCCGTGGGGGAGGGGTAGTATCGTGCAGCAGTTCTAGCCGCGGAAACGCTCGTTACAGTGTGCTGCTCAGTTACCGTCATGAATAATATTTTTGTTGATAGATTGGGAGCCCCTGTGATTTGTGGCTGTCTTTATCGCATATGCTAATTAGCTCCTCTGCAGCACGATAATTAAAGCTGCTGCTTTATTGCGTGCCCTTGAAATGAGTTATTCCAGTTTGGAGTCTCGGCGAGGCGGAGGTAGTGCACGCAGGCAAGTGGCATGATTGGAGGTAGTGCAGCCCGGAGTGCTGGTCTGTGGCCGTGTCCAGGGTACAGGTCCAAAAAGAAGAGGTGGGGCTAACCAATTTAGGCAGTATGCAAGTGACATTGTGGCGCGTGATGTCACAGCGCATGCCAACGCAGGCAGTGACCTCACAAGAAGTGACATAGGATATTAAGACCGCACACATATTTTTAGCAGGTCTAGCATGAGTACATTTAAGGGCATTACCAGATTTAACAAATTAGATTTTGTGTAGGGCAATGCTAAAAAAGTGGAGCAATTCCCACAGCAAAATCTTGGCCTCAACTAATTCATGTATTTATTCTCAGACCCTGCCACAAACAAATTGGCAACAATGAGAGTCATAGCAGTAGATCTGTTCTGCTTATTTAGTTGCGAAGTCTGCATTTTAAATATCTTTTGGGGTTAAGGCACCTGCTGCAGAGATTTTTGCGTGCCCAGTAGCAATGCCAGTATGCTTTTACTTGGAATTTCAATGGTAATGGGGATGTGCTAGTTGCACACGGTTATTTCTTGAAGCTACTGCGGGGAAATGTATCGGGTGAAGTGCGTAGGTGCTAAGTGGCTGAAGGTCCATACATTATTTTCAGGGTATTTCTGTTGGGGTTTTCATAACATGGGGGCAGGTTGTTCAGATAACGATGCGGTAGCTGTCCAAATTGTGTGGGCGGCCTGGTTGTGCGAGTGACAGTGGGACAGTGGCTTTCAACAGAGGCTGCCTTAATATACAGAGTGCACGCACAGCAGTGGTAATAAAGTTGTTGGGAAAAGCGGGCAGCGGCAGGGAGCTGGGTTGATCTGGCACCTCACAGCGGCTCACTGCTAGTGAAATTCCTGTATTTTAAGAAAAAAGGGCATAAATAGCAAAATGTTCACAATAGAAGCAACGGTTGGTGGGCTGCACGCTGGTTTAAAGATACGGAAACCTCTAGCGTGTGCTTCTGCACATCGACGTTCAGTGGAGGGGCATGCAAGGTTATGGGGCGGCGGGGCCCAGGACGCAGCCTTCAATAGTGCAGCAGACGCATAATGTCACTGGGCTCATGTGCCCTACCTATGATACTCCTGGTATAGTTCTTTTCCATCTGTTTGGATGGCCAGTGTTTGATGGGGACCCCTTTTTTGCAGCTCCTCTGCATCTCAAAAACATTTAATCAATACCTTTTAAACTTTTAATCAATACCTTTTAAATGAACACAGTTTGCTAGACTGTTACTTCCACAGTTGGCCAATGTCAATGCACCTTCTTGTAGTTATCGCTCGCATTTTATTATGTTGTATTCGCTAAAAAGCTGGCATAGCCTGGGATTAGGTGGGGCATTATTTAGAATGATGCAGTAAAAACGTAATATATCAAGAAGGATGCATAACGGCTCAGTAGGCGTAATACACTTAAACTCTGTTAGAAATACTATAACAAGTAATTTTTCAGATTACATGGACACAATAAATATAGATGGCGTTACAGCCAGACCTGCGGAGTTAGCTTCTGGGAGTACAGGGTTCAAAACGCAGTGCTTGATCCGAGCATCAATTTTTAAAGTTTGGTGTATGTATTGTATGTGTGTAATCATAAGGGCTAGCCTCCTCAGTCGCAGGAAAGATAAATGCATCTTATTTTGTATAATAAAGGCAGAAGTACACCAAGCATTAATGGCTTGTTATTCTCTTCCGTTACATGATCGTGCTAGGCTCACTGCGCAGACATCACGGCAACATGCGCTCTTGACGTCAACTAGCAGGAACTTCGGGATAACCACCATAGCGGTACCGGCAGGCATGGGAAGGATTTCGTGCCCCCTGTGGTAATTGGTTTGTATATTATCGGCAATTGGGCTCAGAGGTAAATATAGCCAGGCCTGTGCAGAGCTATGCAGTCCCTCTTCTTGCACCGTGATGAGGCAGAAACACTACAGGCATTCTGGCTAATTTAACTTGAGTTCATGTGCACATGGGCGGGGACAGGACTAGGGTGTATGGTCTGCCACTTTAAGTAACACGTAATCAGACAATGCTGGGGAGGTAGATCCAGCGAAGTTTTGCTTACAGATTTAATATAACTTGCAGGGCGGAGCGCCGTGGCAGTAATAACATCAACTGTTTGTCACTGGCATTTGGAATATGTTTGGTCGCAATACTCCTACCAGTGCCAATGGTGGTTAATTTTCTCCAGAGTGAGCAGGTCCGGCTAAATGCAACTGGGTCAGTTTGGTACCAGCCTACATACCTATGCTTGCAGCTAAACACATGGCTGGGGTGTTAGCAAAGGGGCTCGTTCATGGGGTTCTCATGGTCCCACTAATAAGTCTATAGAGCTACAGAGCCAGTGCACAATCCTTCTCAAGGCAATTGTCTCAAAACAACCGCCTTCCTCCCAAATTTGGGACAATCAGCCCGTGACCATGTTGAACAGAATATATTCCTTTCATCAAGGGCGGTTAAGACAACTTACTTTCAGTGCCACCCTACTGGCGATAATAGCGATACGCAAGCGCAGTAGCAGGACCAACACAATACGAAAGCATGAGAACTGGTTGCTGTAGCACGTTGGGTCCTGCTGGCACAATATGTGCAGCTGAGTGGGCCAGAATAAATAAATAAATAAATTCTTCAGTTACCACTTGCCTTCAACAAAGGCAACACAATTCTTCTTATTGTTAGGCACTCACTTTAAATAACAATTGATAAGCACTTGGGTTAAATAGAAGCAATAAGCGTAGCATGCTGGGGCCTGATGGCACAGTGTGGACAGTTGAGGGGGCCGGAATAAATAATTAAATAAATAAATTCTACAGCTTGCCTTCAACAAGGGCAACACAATTTTTCTTATTGTTTGGCACTCACTTTAAATAACAATTGATAAGCACTTGGGTTAAATAGAAGCAATAAGCGTACGGGACTGAATAAGTGTCACTAGTTTAATAAAACGCACTAGTCGTTCCAGGCTCACAAAATAATTTAGCAAGACGTAAACTAAGCCACTTACAGAAGGTTGTGTTTCAGTTGGAGTACACAACAGGTCCAGCCTCTCTGGAGGCCACTTGGTTTAGGTGGTGATAGGCCACGCGCCCTGGATTGCAAGTAATAAACTGTTCGCTGGAGTGCGTTGGTGCCGGCTAGCACAATGTGCACAGCTGAGTGGGTCGGTTGAGTCGACTGTAAGGCCACGCTCCCTGGATTGCAAGTAATGAACTGTTGGTTTTGGAGCGTTAAGGCCTGTTGGCACAATGGTCGAGTCGGCCAAACACAAATTCAAATGTAAGGCCAAGCGCCCCAGATTGCAAGTCTTAAACTGGTTGCTGTAGGGCATTGGGGCCTGGTGGCATAATGTGCGCAGCTGACAAATGTAAGGCCAAGTGGAAGTTCAAATGTAATATCGTGCCTAATTCCCTTACTGCCGTTCACAGGTGGATGTCGATAAAGTTTGATACTAGGAATAATGTTATATATATTCAAGTTGAATACTTTTACTCTGGTATAAGGCCCTACGCCTTGGACCGCTTATTATAGGTGTTGATAAAGTAATGTATTCACAGGTTTCATTTCCGGTGTAATATAATGACACCTCATGCGGTATAATATCATAAGTACACCAGCAGTAATACCCATGGGGGACAGCTTGCCCTGGGTCTTATACATATATGGACAAGCTCCAACACATAGGGAGCAACCTCAGTCGGCAGTAACAGAAATATCTTCAACGCACGGATTTTGTTATCATGGTTCCTAATGGGGTAGAGAGCATTGGGGTTGGGCTCCAGGACGACATTCCATTTCCTGAGCTTAGCGACCATGTCCAGGTTTACACAATACTTACTGGCACCATTAATAATAGTGGTCGGAAGTAATACAGTGGGCCGTATGGGTTTTTGTAGCCGGTGCCACGCTGGGCACAAATTGGCACAACTACCTACAGACAGGGAAAAGAGATTGTTCCGTCAGGTTCTGGTGCAGCTGGTCCACTGAAGGTCAGGAAATCTTTATCCAAACTATACCGGGCTATTGGGCAGCACAGTCAGTGCCAGGGGGGGACGGCGAGTGCGCCGGGGAGCTTCTCACCCTGTTGCGGAGCGCTGACAGATAACAGCAAAGGGGCATGCATAGCAATGGAGGATCAGAGACTCGATGGACCCCAGGAGGGGGTAGAATGGAAGTGTGCAGAGGGTAGGCGGGGAGGGGACTGACCTGCTGGTGGTCCTGGACTCTACTGCCCTAACCCGCAACATATGGACTGAGTAGAATCTTGGGGAGGTTGCCTGTGTTCAGGTAACCCGAAGGGCCGGTGCGCTATGTGGTGCACTGGATTTCAAGTAATGAACTGTTTGCTGTAGCGAGTTGGGGCCTGCTGACACAATGTGTGCAGCTGAGTGAGTCAGACAAATTCAAGCTATGCAGTGCACTGGATTTCAAGTAATGAACTGTTGGCTGTAGCGCGTTGGGGCCTGCTGGCACAATGTGCGCAGCTGAGTGAGTTGGCCGAGTCGGCCAAATTCAAGGGTAAGGCCAAGCTGAAGTTCAAGTGTAATGTCGTGCCTAGTTTCCTTACGGCCTTTGACATGTGGATGTCGCTAAAAGTCTGAAGCTGTGAATGATATATCCAAGTAGAATGCTTTACTCTCGTAATATACAACTGTTTGCTGTAGCGCGTTGGGGCCTGCTGGCACAATGTGCGCAGCTGAGTGGGTTGGCCGAGTTGGCCAAATTCTAATTCTAGTGAAAGGCCAAGCTGAAGTTCAAATGTAATGTCATGCCTAATTTCATATCTGCTTTTGACATGTTGATGTTGCTAAAGTCTGATACTGTGATAATTATATATATCAAAAGAGAATACTTTTACTCTCGTAATGGTTTGTGGTGCGTCACCTGATTTGATATGAATAAAAAGTCTACGGCTTGGACAACATAACCTGATTCCTAAAGTTCTTGGGCCCAGCGGGGGCAGAAAAGGGGTCAGAAGTGGGGGAGGAGGGAGTGTTATGTTGTGCGCGTACTATGAGTAGGCACCCCCCACGCCTAGGGGAGGGGCGCCCTTAGTCGCACCACGAAGCCAAGCCTCCTCTTCCGGGGGGACTGGTAGAAGGAAGGAAATCATTGGGGACGTCTCCAATCTATAAAGGAAACTGAAACTGAACATGAAGTTATTTAAGGCGGCGTCTCAGGTATCTCATACTCTTTGTCTCCTTGGATCCCTGGGAAACCGCAGGAGCGTCTTAAACCAACCCACCCGGCAGAAGAGCAAGGCGGAGCGCTGACAGATAACAGCAAAGGGGCATGCACAACAATGGAGGAACAGCGACTGGATGGACCCAGGAGGGGGTAGGATGGAAGTGTGCAGAGGGTAGGCGGGGAGGGGACTGACCTGCTGGTGGTCCTGGACTCAACTGCCCTAACCCGCAACATATGGACTGAGTAGAATCTTGGGGAGGTTGCCAGTGTTCAGGTAGCCCGGAGGGCCGGTGCGCTATGCGGTGCCCTGGATTTCAAGTAATGAACTGTTTGCTGTAGCGAGTTGGGGCCTGCTGGCTGGCACAATGTGCACAGCTGAGTGAGTCAGACAAATTCAAGCTATGCGGTGCTCTGGATTTCAAGTAATGAACTGTTGGCTGCAGCGCGTTGGGGCCTGCTGGCACAATGTGCGCAGCTGAGTGAGCCGGCCAAGTCGGCCAAATTCAAGGGTAAGGCCAAGCTGAAGTTCAAGTGTAATGTCGTGCCTAACTTCCTTACGGCCTTTGACATGTGGATGTCTCTAAAAGTCTGAAGCTGTGAATGATATATCCAAGTAGAATGCTTTACTCTCGTAATATACAACTGTTTGCTGTAGCGCGTTGGGGCCTGCTGGCACAATGTGCGCAGCTAAGTGGGTTGGCCGAGTCAGCCAAATTTTAATTCTGGTGTAAGGCCAAGCTGAAGTTCAAATGTAATGTCATGTCTAATTTCCTTTCTGCCTTTGACATGTTGATGTCACTAAAGTCTGATGCTGTGAAATAATGATATATATCCAAAGAGAATACTTTTACTCTCGTAATGGTTTGTGGTGAATCACCTGCTTTGATATGAATAAAAAGTCTACGCCTTGGACAACATAACCTGATTCGTAAAGTTCTTGGGCCCAGCGGGGGCAGAAAAGGGGTCAGGAGTGGGGGAGAAGGTAGTGTTACATTGTGCGCGTACTTTTGAGAGTGCTGGGGTTTTAACTCCAAACTACCAGCTTCCACATGAGGACGAGATGGACACCAATAGGCAAACAAGTGCTGTCAAGCAATCCTTGCAGCACACCGACCTCTGGTCTCCATTGTTGAGTGACATGTATACTGCAATGACAGATGCTATTCCACCATGAGTGTTTTGTGTTTTTGGTTGAGGCTTCTTCTTTGACCCGTCATCCTGTCATCATTTCACCACAGCAATCTCGGAATGTACCATTACCACTACCACTCATACACCGTCACTACCAATACCATCACCACCACTAACAGCACTTCCAATACTACAACCATTACCAGCAACCATCACCAGTACCACCACAACCCTTGCCACCATGGTTACCATTGCACAGCCACTGCCACCATTGTCACCGTCACTATCACCATCACTCTCACCACCAGAATCACCACTATCACCACCACCATTATCATCTTGACTATCATCACCACCACCACTAACACCACTATCAGCACCATCACCCCTACTTCCAATAATATCGCGCCCACTAGTATCAATCTACTATCACCATCACTATCATCACCAGTTACACTCCTAGCACAGTCACTACTACAACCACAACGGTCATCTGTGTTTATGTATAAGAACATTGTGTGTTGACATTGCTGTGCATGTGTGTCACAGAAAGTCAAGTGTGGGCATGTAAAGGAAACATTGCTATATCTAGAAACTGTTTGGTGAAGAGCGCTCTCTTCAAATACCTGTGTTCCACAAATTTGGAAGTGGCACCAACAACAGAGCCAAGACACTAACGGGGACAACAGTCTTGCCTGTTTGCCCCACTTTTTTAACGCCAATTCTGACAGTTTGCAGAATTCTTCAAAGCTCTAACCCTGAGACTCGCATACAGTACTTCAAAGTAGCTCTATTATTATGTAAACTATTTAGTCACCACCTTTGTTAGTACCTGTTAAATCTGAACTACTTCATCATTCCCCCTCTCTTAAACCTCCTGGGGGAAGTTCATCTTATCAATTTTCAACCAAAGGCAGAACTAAACAATTGGCATTCAGGGGGTAGGTCAGTCCATTGTTGGCAGTGTGAGCGACTGTAGTGCTAAATGAAATGCATTCATACAGAATAAAAAGCATTGAATGTAGAGATGCAAAGCAGAGGCACACGTTGGTCAACTGTTTGCACAAAATCAAAAGACTCAAAACAGTAGAAACTAGGACATTTAACTCCCTCTAGTGAATCATAAACAGGGTCATCACAACTAAATCATCTTTCGATGTACTAATATCACGATATAGTGCATAGGATATAGAGCCAGCAGCTCAATAAATGTATTGCTCTAAGAGAAGAAATGAGCAAATTCATCATTGCAGTTTTTATTTCTAAACTTGAACGTACGTAGAGAATCCTCAAAACAATTATTTGCTTAAATATTTTTTGTAATGTGACTAACAGTCAAGTGGGTCTCGTTCATGGATTACCATTATCAGTGCAAGCTGTCTCTGGATCATAATAATGGAGCAACTATTAATAAATAGGGACCAGATGTGCGGATGGGTTGTGCGTTTCAGCAATGAATTGATTTCAACTTCACATGGCTTCACTGGCTAAGGGTCTGCCTTTCCCTCTGCCTAACTCATGAGAGCCTCTCCATTTTTCCATCATTTGCTGTGACTCCTACATAGGTGCAAGGGAGCCCCTCCATTTTTTAAAAAATTGCTGTGACTCCATTATAGGTGAATATCCACACAAGAACAGAATTCACATTGCATTCCGAATGCTTTGCGTCATTAGATTTCTGTTTCTCAGAAACAAACTCCCGCTTTGGTTTGTTTCTGAAAAATAAAAAAAATGAATGGCGAATGGCCGTCAAAGCCAACCACGGGCGTCCACGAAACGTTTTGTACATTGAAAGGATCCGTCTTGATGGCGGTTACTTTCAATGTACCGAGATTACTCTTGATCATTGGCATAGGCACTGGAAGTAGGGGTGCTACAGCAACCCCGAACTAACCATGCTGAGTTCTGACAATAAATGAATGAGCCATATAAGATGCCTTTTAACGCTGGTTTTATCTTGACACATTTGATGTGCATTCAAAGACATGAGTCAAATGTCAGCTTGACAAGTTGTTGCTTATTCTTTTAACTTGGAGATTGGTGTTTACTTTTTTTCTCTGGCTGGAAATCGAGAGGACTTTGTAAGGTAAACTTTAAAGCAATTTCCTGGTATGAAAGGGAATGCTGAAGAATGCCATGTTTTTCTAACACACAAAATATAAATTTCTATAAATGAACAGTACAATTATTTCAAAATATATATGCAGTTAAGAAAGCACAAATGAAGAGAGTTTCTGTAATTCTGATGTGTGATATCAACAAAGATTTTAAGAGGAGCAAAACAAATCAAGACACTTTGGTGATCTGCAATTGACAAATTTACCTGAATCCCGATGTGCACAGATTATCAGTAAAACTATGTCTGTGTAAACCTAGTGGCAATTTTAATGTACAATTTGCTGTTTTTAAATAACAATGCAGTACGACACCAAGATTTACTTATGTATTTGTGTCAGTGGACTCTTACCAATCTCTTGTTGAATGGGCATGGCTCATTTGCTACATTTGTTCCTTGTATTTCGCTTGAATTTCTCACAGTCCCTATGAGTTCAGTGATGTAACCTTGATGGCAGCACCCCCACTTTAAAAATTGTTCCTTCCCCACTGATCGGCTGTCATCTCTACATTTGGCAGACTTTAGTTCACCAGGGTGGCACAGGTAATGTTCACAACCACCCTGATGCACTGTACTCTGTTTGCCATACCTTAAACCAGGCGCCAAATGTCTTTCAACACAACATTTGTTTAAATGATACGAACAATAAACCATGCAATTCAGCTTCTGTGATTTTAAAGTTCTTAAATTAAGGCTAATATGCAGCTAACAGTTACTGCTTAAATTCAGGTTTTGAAAAACCAGCTCTCTGAATGCATAAGAAGGGTGGTGGGGAATTAAAATATCCAATAAAGATGCAAAAACAGACTGCAGTACAGAAAGTCATATATTTATTATATTTATTTATTGATGCCATTTTTAGTAGTGCACAGTCGGCCCGGGAGGACATCAGAGCGCTATACAGTCGTTTGTAGCTCAGCGGAGTGTTTATGGTGGAGCTACAAGACATGTATAACAAGCATTCCCCCCCTTCCTAACATTTTTGATAAATATCAAACTTTTTTTTCAGAAATACCTTTTGGGATTTTATCTTCTTTTTATTATCTCAAATTTGGAATGTGTTGCATTTCGCTACCCTGAACGTGTGGGCCCTGGAACAAAAGGTAGGAACTAATAGACTTATCTAACTAATTTCCAAATGTATTTAATAATGCAGGCAAAAATACCAGGCATTTGCAAGTTTTTGGGTGACTGCAACAGGAATTTATTAGTCCTGGGCATAAAATGCCACTACGCTCAAGGAGTTTGCGGAATTCGGAAACTCCATGCTACGTAGGGAAAGCAGAGTTCCCTAAAAATCCTGCTTTCCACATCATGGTGTATTTTTTTAGTTCAGTTCAGAAAAACTTTATTTCGGACAATAAGACCATAATAGTATATATACGATACAATGCATTTCATTAAAAGATAAAATAATAAAAAGGAATCCATCCATCTTACAAAGGAGCATGTGGATCAACTTGATATTTTATGGAGTAGTCTACAGTGACACATATCCAAATCCATTGACCTCATTAAAGTGCATGTGGAATTTTCTTTCCTTTACCGCACTCAAGTCTTGTTTTTCCATGTGTTTGTGAACAAGAGGAGACTTGTCGGGCGCTGGCGAGCACCTGCAAGATTTACCAGCCGCTTGCAGGCTCTAGCGAGATTTGCCAGGCGCTAGCACGGCTTCCAGCCATGCTGGTGACTTCTGGTGCCTTTTTTGTGATGTTAACAAGCGCGAGCAACCACAGCTGCACCTCAAGAAGATTCTCTCCTCGAGATGCAGCTAAATCTACTCGAAAAGACATTTTTTATTTAATATTCTTCTCCAACGTACCGTTCAAGTTGTTTTTTAGTGCGTGAAGCCTTTTTTAAATGTCACTTTTTTTTAACAAGGAGAGGGTGCCCCAAAGACTCCGACTTCCTGTTTCTTTCCAGCAGGCTCCACCCAGTGCTTTGTCGATCTCCTGGTCCTTTTTATTTAGCCTTGGAGCTGGAAGGATCACTCTCTTTGTCTGCGGCATATATACCATTGGATTTAAGGACTTTGTTATATCACAATTAAGTTCAAAACTATTGTATAAGGGTGTTGTTTGCTTGATAGAGAGAATGCACAAGAATTTATTTGCACTTTTATTCAATTTTTTAAATGTGTTATTGTGGGTGGCCTGCAGTTTCAGTAGGGGCCCAGTTATTTTTTTACATTAAATTTTTCTTCAGTCCATTTTCTCCATGTTTTTTTTAATAAAATTGCAATAGTCATTTATTTTACTATGTGGCCTAGTCTGCCAATAGGCCACCCAGTCACTAGTCCCAGTACTTGCCATGGGTGCATGAAACAACTGTTTCTGTGGTATCTGTTGAATTGAAACATAATTTAGGCCAGGGGTGGCATTGGATTCCATCTACAATACAATTTTACAGTGAATTTTTGTTTTTAGCATCGCTGAATTAATGCTGTTTCATTCAGTGTTACCATGCAGCCTTTGCCTGGCCAGTGTGTTTGCAATAGGCCACTGTTTGTCTTTGTTCTCCATGCCATGTGGCCAGGGGCCATTTTGTAGAGCCAGTGTCCATAGGTCTCCATGTGTTCTTTGTTTTCCATGCCTCTTTGCTTGTTGTTTGACCATGTGGCCGGTGGTCATTTTGTGCAGTCAAACCAACAAAAGAGTGTGCCTTCTTAAAAGAAGAGCGAGCATGAAGAATCAAACTTGATTCTTTAGAAAGCCCTCACTCACCAACCTAGTTGGTGACATGCTTCATCATCGGGCCCCACCAGGAAGGTCGAGTACCTCCCCGGTGTGCTTCGACGCCAGAATTACTGCAGAGCTGGTTGATGTTGTTTGATTTCCTAGTGCAAGTGAATGTGAAGTGAGTTTAAAAGTGTCCGGGTTGTGTCCAAAACTAATTTTATTCCTCGGCCAACCAGGAACGGTTAAAAAAGGAGTGAACGATATATATGCTGGCTAGATTGTTCAGCTATGTCTCACTGTGAATGGTCTACATGTTTCTGCCTATATGTTGCAATTAGCTAGGCATTCTTCAGGACCAGTGTGAAGACCCTGGCGGTATGAGCCGCTAAGGCTCACCCTAACCAGGAGGTCAAATATGTGAAAAAACAGGAAAAAAATGTTAAAACCTGCCGTTCCTGCGGGAACCTGGTTGTATGTAGGAACCCAGCAGTTATCTGAAAAGAAGAACAGATACAAACAGACATACATAGATAAAATCGATCAGTTAGGATGTAGTCATAAAACGTTCGTTGTTCCAAAATTGATCATGCACTGATGCTCTTCTCAACGTGCATTGCAACTATATCTCACAGGGCTATGGTGCGGTATAGAGAGATATGTATCTGCACATAGTTTTCACATTATGGTTAGTGGTGGTGATAAAATCCACTGTTAATGGGATGGTACCTTGTTTTATAGCGCTATATCACCTGCACGCCTACTAGGGCGTTAAGTGGTATTGGTGCGTCAGTGTCACACACACTAGCGTGACTCTCAGGGACTCGCCAGGTGTAGTGTGGTGGGTAGCTGAAAGCACAGCAATAAAACAGAGAGGATGAAAGTTTTACATGTGGGGTGATCATTAATCACACCCTGGGTCTCGGGAGGGGGGTGATGGCTAGTAGGCACACCCTGTAGGAAAAGGCAGAGGAATGCGGTAAGTCAAGGTGATGGTCCCACCCTTAGGCAAGTTTCTTATCTGTATTGTTGCTTGGTTGCAGGATTCTACTCACGCCAGCAAAGCCAGGCACCCGCTCAATACCTGTTCAAACCCTCGGAAACCGGACCCCGTCGATAGGATAGCCCGTGTTTCAAAAATTCTTATAAAGGCTATGGGAGTCGATCGGGAGCTCTCAATAATCGTGTCAGCGTCCCAGGGGGTTGTGGGGCGGCGTCAAAGTGCCTGCGTCATTCCGTATGCGGAATACAATTGGCCATACAGGACAGTGGGATTTGGATCATGTGACCGCCAGCGTCACGTGTAACACTAGAACGCTAACTTTCAATGCGCTTAATTCAATCTCTCAACAAAGTTTTATTGACAAGAGTTTGGCTTTTTATAACAAAAGGCTTCACTGTTTAATAAGGCACGAAGGTGGAGAAAGGGAAGAGGGGAATATTTACAGTAAAATCAAGTGTATTCAAGTTTATAAAGGGAAAAATTAGGAATGGGAAAGGTTCACAGAAAAAACGTGCATTTTTACATGTTTGAGTGTACATCATGTATCTCATTATTACAGTGCAACATTTGGATATCTTATCAACACTCACCTAGGTCAGAGCGTGATTGCAATTGTGCTACGTGACAGTTGCTCTGTCATATTTGGGCAAAAAAGACCGGGATGTGCAGTTATTTAGTGTCCCCGTTGGTGCGCGATGAACATAGCCCAATGTGCATTAGTGGTTAAACTACCAAGAGTGGCTTGAGAAAGTCAGTTAAGCTAGGTATGCCGGTAAAGGGAATCTATGAGTCTGTGGAGTATCATCAGTAGTCCGGAGGGAAACCCCTACCTGGAGAGTCTTGTGGCCATAGAAAGTATGTCTGTGCATAAGTGCTAGGTTTTCTGTCCAGAGGCGTGTATAAGAGTTAACGGTGTTGTATCATTAACTTCTTAACACAGTGCTCCATGAGATATTGTTGTTAAGCCCAACTTTGTCTGTGCTCAGACGGTAGACCCACCTCTGTTCTTTCTCAAACAGGGACTGCTGGATGTTTCTGCCTGTATTCACCTGTTCAATGACAGTCCACTTCAGGTCATTCGTGGTGTGATTTTGCTGTATGTAGTGTTCACTTAGTTTCGTTGTGATCCTCCTACACTTGATGTTACTTCCATGTTCGCACACCTGTTGTTTAACTTTCCGTGTAGTCATCCCTAAATAACGCAACCCACAAGGACACATGATCAAATATACCACATTTGTGGAGTTGCAGTTGGTGTGGGTGCATTGTGACCAGGTTTTACCCGGTTCAAGTTCAAGGGTTTTTGTGTGTGTTGTCAGGTGGCAGACGCTACAGTTAGCAAAGGGATAGTGGCTCACTATTCTTGGTAGGCCCCAGGCAGTAGTTACGGACGGGGCACCCAAAGGTTCTTGAATTCTCAGTCGTGTGCTACTTATAAAAACTCCCTCTCTCTCTTGTTGTTTAGTGGTCATTTTTTGCAGCCGGCCAGTGTGTTTTTGCCATAGGCCTTTATGTGTTCTTCGTTGTGGCCCTGACTCCTTCCTTGCTGTTGTTGTTTGACCATGTGGCCGGTGGCCATTTTGTATAGCTAACCGTTGTGCTTTTTGCCATAGGCCTGCATGTGTTCTTTATTGTGTCCATGCCTCCTTGCTTGTTGTTGTTGTTTGACCATGTGATGGGTGGCCATTTGGTGTAGCCAGCCAGCATGTTTTTTCGTTAGGTCTGCATGCGTTCTTTGTTGTGGTTATACCTCCTTGCTTACTGTTGTTGTTTGATCATGTTGCCATTTTGTGTAGCAAGCAAGAATGCTTTTTGCATAAGTTCTGCATGCCTTCTTTGTTGTGGCCATGCCTCCTTGCTTGCTGCTGTTGTTCCATTTGGCCGGTGGCCATTTTGTGTAGCCAGCCTGTGTGTTTTTTGCATTAGGCCTGCATGTGTTCTTTGTTGTGGGCATGCCTCCTTGCTTGCTGTAGTTGTTTGACTATGTGGCCAGTGGCCATTTTGTGTAACAAGGCAGAATGCTTTTTGCATAAGTTCTGCATGCCTTCTTTGTTTTGGCCATTCCTCCTTGCTGGCTGTTGTTTAACCATTTGGCCGGTGGCCATTTTGTGTAGCCAGGCAGTGTGTTTTTTTGCCAGGAGCCTGCATATGTCCTTTGTTGTGGCCATTCCTCCTTGCTTGATGTTGTTGTTTGACCATGTGGCTAGTGGCTATTTTGTGTAGTCAGCCAGTGTGCTTTTTGCCATAGGCCTGCATGTGTTATTTGTGGTGGCCATGCCTTCTTGCTTGTTTGTTTGACCATGTGGCCAGTGGCTAGTGTGTGTAGACAACCAGTGTGGTGTTTGCCATAGGCATGTCTGCATTTTGTTCTGGCCATGTCTCCTTGTTTGCTGTTGTTGTTTGACCATATGCCCGGTGGCCATTTTGTGTAGCCAGCCAGTGCGGTTTTTGCCATAGGCCTGCATGTGCTCTTTGTTGGTTGACCATGTGGCCGAAGGTTATTTTGTGCAGCAACAACTTTTCCAGTTTTGAAAGCTATTTTCTATGGAGATTGATAGGAGAGGCCTAAGCCTTTTTGTTTATGTTAATTGTTTTACTTTTCCCTGGTATCAGTTTAAAAATAGGCTTGAGGCATAGTAAATGTATTGTATATTATGATTATGAACAGTGGTTTATATGATATGCTTTTTTGCATTTTTCACCTGCACCTCCTTGCCTCCCAAGTTCCAATCGGTTTCTCATAGTACCCTAGTACATCAACAAATTTAAATATTTTCCTTTTTATTTTATGTTGTCAATTTAGTTTTTGGATTTATTTAGAATTTCTTTCCAATTTGTTTTTATTCTTTTCCATTTTTTTAAATTAAAAAATTACTTTTTAATTTTTTTTCCATTTCCCCACCATCCATTAACCCCCTGCCTGCCATAGGTGCAGAGCCGCACACCAGCATCAATTTTCTAAGGATTATACCTTTCTCACCTGCACCTCCCTGAGTGCCATGTGTCTCCCTAGATGATGCACATAAAGCAAACAGTTACATCTGTATTTTGTTGATATCCTTCCTGACTTTAAATGAAATAATATGTTATTATGGTGTGGTTTGACTTTGGAATGGATGCACTGTATCGTTGTTGATTATTTATTTATAACTTAATTAACCACACTAAATTATATTGTCTTTGTCTGTACTAATTCAAACTGAAACAATGCCACATTTCACAAATGTTTTCCTTGCTTGTTTGCTTTTAGGTGCACAAAAGAAGAGACATCACTCACAGTACTGCCAGACAGAAAACCTGTACTTCCACAAAACAACACGTGACGTCAGGCCTCTATTGTCTTCAGCTTGTGCGGATAAGTGCCACTGCCAACTGACAGCTTCAAAATGGCCCCAAAGAAAGGTGCTGCTAAGAAAGTGGCCAGTAGGAAGAAGCAGCTTCCCACCAATCATGTGTCAGCCCAAACCTTTTTCGGGCAATGCAGCTAGCAAGAGTAGATCTTCCCGTAGTAGGATCAGAGCAGAACAGGAGACTGAGCTTCCTGCTGAGGAAGTAGAACCCTCTCTGTCAGAATATACAGTGGCTTCTGCATTTCCAGCAAGAAAAATGAAGGGTAATCCACTATCTTCTTCAAGCCCCCCTTCCGATGATCTGGACGTGGATTGGAACCTGCCTCTGTCCGAAGCACGCCCGGAAAGGCAAGGGAAAATGAATGTTCCTGAAAGCCTTAAAGTTATGGCTGAAGCAGAGGAGGATGACCAGCCAGTCACTATTAAAGGACGTTGCCCCAGAGGAGACCATTACCCCTCCTCAACCTGCACTGAGGGATGTGGCACTGATACCACCACCACCGCCAGCTCCCATATTTACAAGGCCCCTGCTACCTGCATGCACAACTACCTTAGTAGAAGCACACACTGCAGAAAGGCAATCGTCGACATGTCCACCTATCTCCACTTCGTCTGGCATTGGCATCGGTGGCCCAATGAGAAAGTTGACCTCCCCAGTTTGGCACTTCTTTACGGTGAGCCAGCAGGAGGATAACAATGACATATGCTCCATTTGCCATGTGAATGTTCATCCAGGTAAGCCTGGTACACACTATGGTAATGGAGTCCAAACAACCCATATGAAAAAACATCACGCAATCCACTGCATGTGGTAAGAGCAGAGAATCTGCTCCAATCATGGTGGTAGGTGCAGGTGATGTGGAAAAAGGGTGTGACATTTTTACACAAAGCAGGCCTGTCCCCAGGAGTGCACTAGTATTGCCCACATACGTAACGTTGAAATGTCACAAGACTCAGTCAGATAGAGACGCAACAGCAAACAGTTACTGCCTAAAACACATATTGAGTCTATCACCTTCTTCTCTCCAGAAGCCGCCTGCGTCAGTGGTACCCAGAAAAGAAAAAAATCCAGGCTAATATTACCTTTCATGTTTAGGCAGGGGGGGCAGTATGAACGCAACCACCTAACAGCATGTTTGTACAACAGGAAGCTGTCTAAAATGTTAGCCCTGAACCTCCTCCCTTTTTCTTTCGTGGAATGAGTGAGTTTTAAAGAATTTGGGTGACCAACTGTCCACATTGGAAGGTTCCCTGCTGGACCTTATTTTGCCAGAGTTGCTGTTTCAGTGCTCCATCACAATGTCCTGGAATTGGTTAGACAAGCTTTGCAATAGAGTACTGTTTAAACTATCCACCTGACGACAGACACGTGCACCAGTTGCCAAGCCACTGATTAAATGTGTATCCCTGCACACTAGATCTCTTTCATGGGGGATGGAAAAATGCTATCTTCAGGTTTTGACACTGAGGAAATCTTTAATGGTGCTCGGAAGCATGCAACAGTAGACACACTCGCCATGGAGAAAATCTATTCAGCTACAAACATCTTGGAAGACTTTAATAGGTAGTTGTTTGAATGGCTGCGGCACAGAGGGCTTAACATTGGATTGTTTTCATTAACAATGGCAGTAATATAGTTAAGTTCATGGCAGATGTTGGCAGTTTGGCAATTTCTCGGTCCTGTGTTTGGAGCACTGCATCAATGTCAACGTTGTGCAGGATTTTCTCAAAAAAAGAAAACCGAGTCAGCAACTTACTGCCCACCTGCAGAAGAATCTGCACTCATTTCAGCCATTCTTTTAAAGCATAGAAGCAGTTGAGGATCATTTAGTATGATAATAGAGTGGCAGTTAAAGCCCTCATACAGAAGGTGTCAGCCAATTGGAACTCTACCTATTACATAGGGGACATGTAAATTATAAATCATTACAAATAACTGGAAAATAAGTTTGTAAGGAGACTTCTATCAGTGCCCCAGAGCTCCCATGTTGCTTTTTGCCATGATGAAGTAGGAATGAGTTACCTGAAAGATAGCATTGCACTTCAACCGCTGTTGCTTTGGTTAAACATTTGGAAAAACCCTGAAGCTATCCTCTGTAGGACAATATTAGCTGACTGCATGAGGATGGACAAAAGCCAAGATATACCCTGGTTAAGATATGTCAAAATAAATTTTACTAAAATGGGTGTCACGGAATATTACACAAATCCTGACACCCTAAAGAATGTTTCATCCTCCTCTATTAAATCTCTTGTTTACCAAAGGCATCAGTGGATAGATTTCACCTGTAACATGCCTAATCATCTAGTGCCTCTCTCCTATAAAAAGAACCCGCTCTTTATTTACAAATTGATGTAAATGAAAGGCGGACATTTTTGCTGCCTAGGTTGCGGCTAAAAATAATTTATTACCTAGTCGCTTTCCCCACCCAAGGCACATGGTTTGCATCACTTCCAGTATGTCCCTGTGATAGTCGTTCAAGGCAAAGCACTATGCACTTTATTTTATTTTGCAGTTGTTATACACCTCAGAGGAAGCAATTAATTGGCCCATTTTTACTTGGTGCTGGGATCAGAAACCACAAATTGGCAATGGAATTTTTACTCTCATTAGAATCAATCAAAATTATATACTGGCTTTTAAACTATCTTTTTACTGCTTTTAAGATCCGTAGTAAATATTAACTACTGTTCAAAAATGTATTATCTCTGTGTATGTGGACCTGTTGGCTTTTAAAGTTGTAACTGTAAATATGTATGTGCAATCTTTTATGGCTCTTTTAAGAGTTGAATAAAGTATTTTCTGACTCTGACCTATTACATGTTGTAACGTCTGTTTGAGCAGTACAGACAGATGATTATGTCATGTAAAGAGACGATGCCACTGGGAAAGGTATAATAATTGAGCCTAGTAAAATGCCTGACAGAGATATTGCTTCCGTTGGAGGTTTTCACACGGGAAGTTAGCAAGGAGGACAGTACGATGGGCAAGCTATCCTTTTGTTGCATCTGCTACAGGACCAACTAAAAAAAGGTGTCTGATATGTACCCAGGTGTGGTTGAGAAGAAAGATGCACATGGGTTGGTGGAGAGTTTAATCCTTCTTTTGGCTGATAATACAAGGCTGCAAAGAAACATTGTGTTGTCTAAAGAGTACATCTGTGCCACAATTCTTGATCCATGGTACAAACAATTACTGGCCACTTTCATTCCTTTCCAGAAAGGGATGTTTCCCATACAAGACGTGTATTGCTGAGCAAGCCAGTAACCTGGAAGAAGAACTACTGAATATTAGAGGGCCACTCCCAGGCAGAGGTTCTGGGGTGCAGCCTTCAACTTCCATAGAAGGCAGTGCTGTGAGCCAACAGCAACAACAAGAACAACGGCAACAACCATACCCACTGGAGCATCGGCCCTAACCTCTGCAATGACTTGGTTTCAAGTGGCAGGTCTTAATTCCCGTGAAGAGGCGGAGGCAAAAGAGGTCACAAAAGTTGCAGCACCAATGACCATTCGGAGGATGATCCAGGACTATCTGGATGACCTAACAGAGGCCTCTCGGGATCAAAACCCATTGTTGTATTGGCATGGGAAGAGGTGTTTATGGCCAGTGACCAGCAGGCTGGCAATAAAGTATCTTGTCCTGTAGCCCATGTGTTTGCTGAGCATCTGTTCAGTGCAGCTGACCCGGTTGTCACAGTGAGAAAGACCAATCTCTCACCTCAAAATGTGGAGAGCTTGACCATGATCAAAATGAACCAACACTTTATACCACAGACTTTCACCATACCTGAGATAACACAGGAGGAGGGCGATTGGTCAGACTCTGGTCGTAGTATTGTGTTAGCTGACTAACTTCTGGGTGAACCACCTGAGTTTGCGGATGAACTCTGACTGAGTGTGCCTGGGCCACAATAGAAATTTCTATCACCAAACTGCATTGCCAAAATAAAAATGCATATAGCTAGGGGAATATTATATATTTTGTTTACTTGTGTCTGGCTGACTTCTATTGCCCTGCCGTTTTAGGGACATGTATGGCCGGATTAGAGTTGGACCATTGTACAGTGAAAAAGCCTCCCACCACCCCCTTCAATGACACTGGAGAGAAAATGCCTGCTTCCATCCCATGCCTATCATTTTTGTATCCCTTAGCAGGACTGTCCCTGATCATTTGATTTACAAGTCTGAGTGTGTGTTGCGTGCATCAGAGGATCAACAATTGAGTGCCACCGTGTTTAGATTGGAACACGTATTTATTCCACTAATGAGTGACATATGAGTGATTGTGACCGATGATTCATGTGGTGGCAGACAGTGAGGGAGGGTGTTCAGCTATAATTTGTAAGCTTGATTGTGATGATTTGCAATGTTTGTGGCCTGATGGGTGATCATTCTTTCTGAAGGTGATTGACCCTTCCCCTTTAACACTTATCATGATTTTCTTCCTGGGACCAGCCCGTTTAGTTAACAAAAACAAATCTACACAAAAACTACTCAGTGTCTCTTATTTTGTAAATCGATATCAATGCACTACTGGTCGATCTCTCTTATTTGGGTCGGGAGTCAGAATGGAATTGGACAGAATAATTGTTCAGAGTCAGAAGGATGATGGAAGGAGTCAGGGTGGGACTACCTCAACAACAGCCAGAAAATGGAAGTTATCAACTTCAGGCAAACCAGCATCATGATGACTCTAAGAGGCCTGCTCAGCTCTGTGCACTGGTGAGAGCTGCGTTAATTTGTGAAATGCAATGCTGCTGAGTGTATGAGCTGGCTCAAATTTAAACTCCTCTATTATGTGGTTGGGTGGGTGGCCTGTTGTTGTAAGTAACTGGAGACAGACATTTGATGTCACATCATTACATTATGCACATGCTTGACTAAATGTTATGATGACATTTGTGAGATTGATAAGCCCTGTACATGCAGCCACTTGTCTGTGAATGGTTGTAATTTACTCACACTTCTTAGTTAATCGATCGCACATGAGTCATAAAATGAATAATTGCGGCAGAATATCTTCTTTCTCTGCCTCTGAGTCTTCTTGGTACACTCCTCATGAAGCTTACCTTCTGTCCTTCTCCTTGACTCTAAAATATCCTTTCTGTTTTACAATTTGCAGGATTCTCTTCTCCTGCACAAAAGATGAAAACTCCATAACTCTCCTGCTTACCTTAGCAGACCGCTTCAGCCAGGCACCCAAGATTGACAGACAATCCAAGAAGAATGCAGATGCACTGCCCAATTTGGCAATACTTTATCATTTTTCTTATAAGAATAATTTTTTAGAACTGTTTGGATTCACTTCGCACTCCATAATTTGTATTTTTCAAACCTAGATGGCTGAACATTTAGCCATATAATAGTAACTTGGGTCTCGGGGGCTGAAAGACCACTTGCAATGCATTTTACTGGAACCATGTCATGCTCATTCCTTCATTTCCTTCCACAACAGATTGATGATGATGTGCTGCTCATTGCCCAGATGAATATTGTTACTGTGTAGTAGTTGTCTTTTTCACACCTTTCCCCAAATCCCCTTTCCTGTCCATTCATCAAACCCCTAAACCTCTTACCCAGGGCGGTATGATTTATTGAGGTGTGACTGAATTTACACCATAAATGGATCATACACTTGGTGGGGTGGCTAGGGTTAAAGTGACACCAACTCACTGTGGGATCTTCTATTACCTGAGCAATAGCCCACACTGGCCCCATTTACCCACCCATGCATAAAAGTGAGCCATATTTTAGATATAGAAGAACATAATTTGTCAGCATTATTATTCAGGACTTCAAGTAAGGTTATCGGGGCACTGAGGGTGCCATGTCTCAGTTAGAAAGCCAGGTCTTGAGCTTCTTTCTGAAGTCTACCAGGGATGATGATGTTCAAGTCACATCAGGTCATACCAGATCTTGACCGATGTAGGAGAAGGAATGGGCCCCGCTGCAGCTGTATCAAATGCGTGGGAGTTGCGAGGGCACGTGAGGTAGAGCACAAGTGTCTAGCAGGCATATGGAAGTTCAATTGGCGGTTGATGTATGATGGTCCTTGGTCGTGAAGAGCTTTGTAGGCAAGTGTGAGGATCTTGTACTGGCATCTCTTCTGGATGGGAAGCCAGTGGAGGTTTCTGAGGTGTGTGGCGATGTGGGTCCATTTCAAGAGGTCCAGGATGAGTCTGGCTTCAGTGTCCTGTATGACCTGGAGTCCTCTGAGGAAATGGGAGGCAATCCTAGGGTATAGAGCGTTGCCATAGTCGAGGTGGCTGGTGATGAGGACCTCAGTGATGGTCTTTCTGATGTTGATAGGGATCCATCTAAAGATTCTGCAAATCAGGTGAAGGGTGTGAAAGCAAGAAGAGGCGAAAGCATGGGTTTGTTGTTTCATGGTTAATTGGCTGTCGGTGATGATGCTGAGGTTGTAAGCTTGGTAGGTTGGTGTGGGAGCAGGTCTGAGTTCTGTTGGCCGCCAGCTGTGGTCCCATGAGAAGGTGCTCTTCCCTAAGATCAGTACTTCTGTTTTGTTGGAGTTGAGTTTGAGGCAATTGTCCCTCATCCATTTGGCTACGTTGGATATGTTGTTTCAGAAGTTGCTTTTGGCATTAGAGGGGTCCCCGGAGAGCGAAAGGATTAGTTGAGTGTTGTCTGCGTAGCAGATTATGTTGAGTCTGTGGGATCTGACAACATCTGTGAGGGGTTTCATGTATATGTTTAACAGGGTGGGGCTGATCGATGGTCCTTGTGGTATGCCACATGTGATGTCCATGGGAGTGGAGGTGAAGAGAGGCAATAGGATGCTCTGTGTGTGTCCTCTAAGGAAGGAGGTATTCCACTTGAGGTTTTTTTCTGTATGCCGATGTTGTAGAGTCTGTCGATGAGGGTGTGGTGGGAGACAGTATTGAATGCAGCAGAGAGGTTGAGGCAGATCAGGGCCATTGTTTCTTTGTGGTTGAGAAGAGTTCTGATGTTGTCAATGGCAGCGATCAGCATAGTCTCAGTGCTGTGGTTGGCACGGAATCCTGATTGAGAGTTGTCGAGGAGGTGGTTGTTCTCCAGATATTTGGTGAGCTGTTGGTTAATGGCTTTCTCCAGTACTTTGGTCCGGTAGGGGAGCAGCGACATTGGTTGATAGTTTTTGCAGTCACTGGGGTCAGCCAAATGTTTCTTTAGGAGGGGTTTGACCTCTGTGTGTTTCCATTCTTTTGGGAAGGTTGCTATGTAGATGGAGGTGATGAGGATGCTGATGAGTTCCATGCTGATTTGGGTTGGTTCCAAGGTTCAATAAATGGTGGGGACAAGGGTCGGTGGATGGCCCGGAGTAGATGGATGACATAATGGCTGTGGCGGTCTGGGTGGTAAGTGAAAACCAGATGGTGATCGTTTGGCTAGTGTTCGCTGGTGGGTGTGGTTGTTGAGTCTGTGAGAGGGGGGTTGGGGTTGAAGTTGTTGAAGATGGTGGCAATTTTCCTGTGGAAGTAATCCGAGAGAGTGTCACAGAGTTCTGGGAGGAGTGGGTGGTGTTCTCTGTGACTGTCGGGTTGGAGAATTCCTTGACTCTTTTGAAGAACTCCTTTATGTGGTTGGCTGCGGTATTGATGGGGGCCATGAGGGCTGCCCTGTTGGCTTCCTTGAGGCACAGGTGAAAGTTGCTCAGGGCTACTTCATGTGTGGCTCTGTCCAAGGGGTTCTTCGAGTTGGTAGCAGTTGCGATTGGTGGTTCTGAGCTCTGGGGTGTACCAGGTGGCTTTTTTAGAGGTTTTGTTGTTTTTTGCAGGTTTCAGCAGGGTGACTCTGTCTGCGCATCTGGTGATCCAGGCGAAGTGCTAGATGGCGTGGTCAAGGTCTGCAAATGTTTTGGATTGGATGGTGCTGAGGGCCTGTGTCCACTGAGTCTTGATTACCTTGCCCCAGCTGTGGTGAGAGGGATGGTGGTGCTTGGCAGTGGTGTTCTGAGGGCTGGAGATGATGAAGTAAACAATGGTGTGGTCAGTCCAGGTGAGTTCTGTGATGTGGGTGAATTTGATGGGGTCGAGTGTGTGACCGGCCTTGAGTACGGGTTTGGTGACTAGTTGGGTGAGGCCAATGTTGTTCAGGTTCTCCAGGAGCGTGATGTTGTTGGCATAGTTGGGGTCGTCAGCATGGAAGTTGAAGTCGCTGAGTAGGATGTAGTGGTTGGAGTCAATGGGTAGAGGGGCAATGAGGTTGGAGATGGCATCGCAGAAAGCTGATCAGAGTCCTGGGGATCTGTAGATGAGGGTGCCTCTTTTGGTGGTCTTAGCGTTTATCTGTAGATGGAAGTTGAGGTGTTCCATGAGAAGCGTTGGTTCGTCGTTGGTGACGGTAGATCGAATGGTTTCTTTGAAGATGATGGGGATTTTCCTGCTGTGTTTGTTGGCTCGGTCTTGGTGTATCATCTTGTAGCCATCGGGAGTAGCAGTGATGATGTCAAGGTTCAAGGAGGGGTTAAATCACTTTTTTGTGATAAAGGTGACGTTGGGGGCGAAGGTGGTAATGGTGTCCCAGATTTCTGTGGCGTGTTTGTAGAGGGATCAGGCGTTGAACAGGATGCATTGGATTGGTTCTGGGCTGTTGTTAGTCTTCTGAGCAGGAGGGGTGCAGGGTTCAGTGCGGGCAGGCAGGCCTGTGTCACAGGAGTAGCACCAGTAGCAACAGGTGAAGGGTCCTTTAGTTGACCATGGAGGTGACTTGAAACAGCTGCTGTTGCGGAGTCTATGGCCAGGAGCTACTTGGTAGTGTAGTGGTCGATGTAGAGAGGACCAGGGGTCCTAGCACTGGGCACATACGGGCCCGGACAGGTACAGTCGGGCTTGGATTTGGTGCGCCAGCAGCACACTCACTGCGCCCAGCCACAGTGCGTTGCACAGCAGCCTCCGTATGTAGTCCTGGGAGTTGTGAGGGGCCGGCAGGGAGGCTAGAGGGCAAGAGCAGCAGAGGAGGCGGGAATCTGCAATCAGACCAGCAGCTCAGTCGACCCTAACTCGATTACCTGAGGGAAAGGAAAAATGAGAGGCAAAAATGCAGGCAAACAAGAAAACACGCAAAAACAAAAGAGGAAACAGGTAAATACAAAGCCAAGTACACAAATACACAGAAATCAAAAGGCACTACAATGGACAAATCTCCGAGGGAGAACAAAATGTATGTGAAGGCAAGGTCCCCAACAAAAGGCTTGAACCCACAGGCCTTGTGTTGCATAAACACTTAACCTTGACCACCATTAAGAATCACACCTTAGGAAATCCTGCAGTAACTAAGGTTTTGGAAGATTGGGAGAGGTAGCAGTTATCGCTTTATCTATTTAGGTAAGAGAACTATGGAGTGAAGTGAAATAGTTTAGTAATTAAGTTAGTAACTTCTACTGTAGATAAGTAATTGTTTATCTAGGTTGTTGTTAGCAATATAGGTTGTGGCAGCATAGCCCACTAATGGTCAAGCTACTTACAGAGGGTAGTGAGACAATGGTATATAGCTAACAATAACTAACCGGTATACACTTTGATAAGTGGATTCAAAAACAGACTACATAAAAAGGCAGCAGGGCAAACTAAAAGTAAAGCGCAATAAAACCTATGTCAGGCATAAATGCTCAAAGTGATATTTTGATGGAAGATACTCCTAACCGAACTGTACTGATGTATTGCAGTTGTATTTCTTGATTAAAAAAGTAAGAGGAGGCATATCTGGCATCTAGAAAATGTGTAATGTTTTATTATAGCCAGTTTCAGGGGAAGACAAAGCAGCAGCAGGGACGGGCGGTGGTAAGGCACATTGCTTGCTTATTGACAATTACTATTATACTTACTACAATGGTGTCCTAAGACTCATGATTTGTCAACCCTCCCACTTTAGCACTTGCAGTGGTGGTCGAGTTCTTTTGGCCTTTTCTATGTGCTCAGCTCAGCAAAAGCTTACATAATGAACGCTAAAAATTATGGGCTGATAGAAATGGGAAAGAACAGAAGGTTAAAAGAAAAGATGGTTGAAATGGTATATGAGTGAAAGGATGTCTGAGTGAGTGAAAGGATGCATGGGTGGGTAATAGGTAAAGGATGTATGGGTGCATGCATGGTTGAAAGGGTGGATACTGAATGGATGAATATATGGATTAGAAATTTCGGTGAAAGACTGGATGAGAGAAAGTAAAGCTTAAATCATGGTGGCTATTAATGGGTGAATATAGATGAATGAAAGGATGAATTAATATTTGCTTGGATGAAGAAATAAGGGATCTCTTCTGGGGAGGGGCATGCTCACCTACTTTGCTTATCAAAGCTATGGTTCAAAGTGGGAGGTATTTTAATGTTTTACCTACTCCCTTGACTCACTGTATTTGTTAGGTGAGGCAGATATGTATCCCACCCATCATCATTCATCACCTCCCTCCCTGCCCATGGCATTTTGCCACCCATGACCTTAATGTAGTATCTTGACTGCAGTGTTGGCTGAGCAATGTGCGTCTGCTTCAGTTAATGCACCATTTCCAAAGTTTTTAATGCATTGCAAACGGAACACAAGGTGTGTTTCCTTTCGCTCACTCTTAGTACTTCACTCCATTTTTTTTACAAGGTTTTGTCACAGCCTACCAAAAATTTGAAAGATCCATGCTTCGCATGTGCCACATTTTTGTGGCTGGATGTAGTGATTCATAATGTATTTCATGGTTTCCATAACAGATTTACACCTGGTCAAATTGTTCCTTGTTGCTTTTCATCAACTACAGTGACTGAATAAGTTAAAGCTCAGGGACATGATGATGATCAGTGACACCCCACTATTCTATAGCAAAAGCTCTACCTACCCAGCATAATCCCTCTAATTTACCCTGCGGTAGAGTATGTTAGGTTTCCTTTACTCACTGCCAAGTGAATTAATTTTTGGGGAAATAGTTTGTGGTAGAGTGCAAGGCCAGAGAGTAAAGTGGGACTAAGTGCCTGATTGCAAATGTGGCGGATAGGATACTCTGTGTTGAATGTGCCAAATACAATCTATATATCCAGTTCCTTACCCTGTAGTGCAGTGCATTGTTTTTCACACCATCTACTTATGGCAGACAGGATATCCGAATTTTATACGTGACGTGAGTAATGTAGTATTCTATTAAATATTCATCTGCCTCTTTGGAATCAGGGTTGAATTTGAAAGGCATTTGGAGAAGAGCAGGGCAATTGGAATTAAAGTAAGATAACTGTCCAATACAGCTGCCCCAGCTACAGACTGCAGAGAGTAGCAAAGTGCCTGACGCACTGGCTAGCATGCCTCCATTAGTTTAGCACAACAATTTACTCCATAGTGCACAATCCCTTACTCATTAACGAGAGGTCATTTATTTCTATTTTTCTTCACAATGTGTCTGTTTCGTTTTTCACTAGGAAAGCCTTTAAAAGAAAAAAAGCGAAACACTCAGTTTTAATCTGGTGTTATTTTGACCTAATTCTTTTCAGCCAGACAGTCAGTGCTTTTTCATGTGAGGAATGTGTTGGTAAAACAAATGGCCCTGTGACTCTCCTAATCACCGCAAATTCCAATGGCCTTCGGGATGGACCAGCAATGTACTGCTACTGTGCCACTATAATGTTAAACAAGTGTTTGCACAGAGCATTGTTTACAATTTGTCTTTTTTGGGTTTTTCTTGATATTGCTACTCCTGCTGGTACACCACCACCACCAAAACACAGCAGGCCTGGCTGCAGCGGCAGAGGCTGGAAACTATCCAGGCATAATATCGCCATCTGGTGGCACTGGAGGAGGAGGAAGCAGAAGCATCTGCTTCTGCCCTGGGCCCCAGCCAGCTGCAGCCTCCAGCCTCCTGGTCAATACATCACTGCCAGCCCCGCCGCCAGCTGTCAGGACACTTAACCATCACTGCTGCCACCCTGCCCGCTCAGACCACCAATTCGAGCGTTGCCTCCTGCAGTGGATGGACTCATTTGAAAATAGGATGGCCCCGTTGGATCAAAGCCTTGATCGACTCCAGACCCACAGAGATGATGCCCTCTTTTAGCCCTTTTTCAATGTTGTCATTTGGTCCTAGTTGTAGGACACCCCCGCGCCGCACGGCCACCAGCTGCTGCGTGTGCCCCCTTGCCTTGCCTGCCTCGTTGCCTGCCTCGCTGCCGCCGCGTGACCACGCCCCCTCCTTCGAGCGGCGTGGTACGTGCTCGCCTGTTGGTTAGGTTTTGTTGGTGTTTTTTGTTTTTTGTCTTTTCTTAGTGCCTGTTCTGTAATTTGTA
Organism: Triturus cristatus; assembly: GCF_964204655.1. Taxonomy (NCBI): domain Eukaryota; kingdom Metazoa; phylum Chordata; class Amphibia; order Caudata; family Salamandridae; genus Triturus; species Triturus cristatus. The sequence continues at coordinate 288,286,178 of NC_140580.1, forward strand.
TTAGTGGTTGCGTTTTCCTTCCTGTTTGCCCTGTTGTCTAGCCGCCCTTCGTACTCCCTCCCCGCTTCCCGCCACCGCCGCTAACCCCGCCTCTTTTTCCCTTTTGTACCCTCCCCGCTCCCGCATCCCAGCTGCTCTGCCCCCCCGCGCACTTCGCCATATATGGCGACCGTGCGAACGCGCAGCGGTCACGCGCAGCGGGCGCGCAGATTGTGCGCCGAAGGCGCGCCAAAGGCAAGCCCGTCTACGCCCGTCCGCGCCTGGACCGCGCCTAGTGCCAGGACCCCTGGCCCTCGAGGACCCCAGCCCACCCGCCGGACGTACACCGCCGCCACCCTCATCGCTCTCAACTCCGGCCGATTCCCAGGTTGCCACCAAGCCACACCACGACGCACTCACGGACCCTTCAGCTGCCTCGCCTGCAAGTTCACCTGCATCCGGACCTGCCTCGCACCAGCACCCGCCAAGTCGACCACCAGCAGCACCCACCTCAAGTGCATCCTGCTCAACACCCGCTCTGTCCACAGACACGCCATCGAACTCTGGAACCTCCTAGACGCCACAGCCCCTGACGTTGCCTTCCTCACGGAGACCTGGATGAACGCCTCTTCAGCTCCCGACATCGCCATCGCCATCCCAGAGGGCTACAAGATCACCCGGAGGGATCGCACCGCCAACCAGATGGGAGGAGGCATCGCCATCATCCACAGGAACACCATCCGTCTCACGACCAGCACCGACAACACCCTGACCACCGCCGAACACCTGCATTTCCAGATCCACATCGACCCCAAGACCACCCTCAGAGGCACCCTGATCTACAGACCTCCGGGACCACGCACCCAATTCAGCGAGGACATCGCCGACTTCGTCAGCCCGCATGCCCTCCCCTCCGCTGACTACATCCTCCTGGGGGACCTCAACTTCCACCTGGAGAACATCAACGACCGCAACACCAGCACCCTGATCGACAACCTCACCAATCTTGGACTCAAGCAGCTGGTGTCCACCCCCACCCACCTCGCCGAACACACACTCGACGCAGTCTTCTCATCCAGCACAGACATCGACTTCAGCCACGCCACAGAGCTTCAATGGACGGACCACAGCTGCGTCCACTTCACCTTCAAAAGAACGACGACCCACCACCACCAGCAACAGGCTGCCCGCAGAAGCTGGAACAAGATCACAGCCGACCAGCTCGCCACCTCCCTGAGCCAGCACCCTCCTGCCAGCTCAGCGAACACCAGCCAGGCCGCCGACAACCTCACGAAGTGGATCAGCAACTGCGCGGACGAGCTCGCCCCGCTGAGGACCCTGCCCAGCAGACCCGGCAGCAAGAAAGCCCCATGGTTCACCGACGAACTCAAGAGCTCCAAGAAGAACTGCCAAGCCCTCGAGAAAGTCTGGAGAAGAGAACCTACACCGGACAACAGGACCACCTTCAAGCTTGCCACCCGGAAGCACCACCAGCTGATCCGCGCCGCCAAGAAAACTGCATTCAAAGACCGGCTGGACAACAACGCACACAACTGTAAGGAACTCTTCAACATCGTGAAAGAGCTATCCAACCCCAGCGCAGGAAACAACGACGTCACCCCATCGCAAGACCTCTGCAACTCCCTCGCCTCATACTTCCACAACAAGATCGCGGACATACGCAACAGCTTCAACAACCAACCAACGCACACCACGACCGAACAACCACCCCCCACCACCACCCTCCACGCCTGGACCCCGATCAGCACCGAAGACACCATCCGCACGATGAACTCCATCCACTCCGGATCGCCGACCGACCCCTGCCCTCACCACGTCTTCAACAAGGCCGACGCTGTCATCGCACCCCACCTGCGAGACATCATCAACACATCCTTCGACACCGCCACCTTCCCTGAGAGCTGGAAGCACGCCGAACTCAGCGCTCTACTCAAGAAACCCACAGCGGACCCCACCGAACTCAAGAATTACCGCCCCATCTCGCTTCTCCCGTTTCCAGCCAAAGTCATCGAGAAGACCGTCAACAAGCAGCTGGCCGCCTTCCTCGAGACGAATGGATCCCTCGACCCCTCACAGTCTGGCTTCCGAGCCAACCACAGCACCGAGACCGCCCTCATCGCCGCCACCGATGACATCCGAGCCCTGATGGACAACGGAGAAACAGCGGCCCTCATCCTCCTAGACCTCTCCGCGGCATTCGACACTGTCTGCCACCGCACCCTAGTACAGCGCCTCAACAACGTCGGAATCCAGGACAAGGCTCTGGAATGGATCATCTCCTTCCTCGACGGAAGAACACAGAGAGTCCGCCTACCACCGTACAAGTCAGAGGCCACCGAAGTCATCTGCGGCGTCCCTCAAGGATCCTCGCTGAGCCCCACCCTCTTCAACGTCTACATGAGCCCCCTCGTGGCCATCGCACGCCAACACAACCTCAGCATAATCTCCTACGCCGACGACACCCAGCTGATCCTCTCCCTGACCAACGACCCCGCCGCCGCCAGAGCCAACCTGCACGAAGGGATGAAAGAGGTAGCCGAGTGGATGACGACCAGCCGCCTGAAACTGAACTCAGACAAGACGGAGGTCCTCATCCTGGGCTCTTCACCCTCCGCCTGGGACGACTCCTGGTGGCCTCCCGCCCTGGGCACCGCACCCAAACCGACAGACCATGCACGCAACCTGGGCTTCATCCTGGACTCCTCCCTCTCCTTGACCAGGCAAGTCAACAACGTCTCCTCGGCGTGCTTCAACATCCTACGCATGCTACGGAAGATCTTCTGGTGGATCCCCACCGAGACCAGGAAGACCGTCACCCAGGCCCTCGTCACTAGCCGACTGGACTACGGCAACGCCCTCTACGCCGGTACCACCGCCAAGCTCCAGAAGAGACTCCAGCGGATCCAGAACGCCTCGGCCAGACTCATCCTCGACATCCCACGAACCAGCCACATCTCCGGACATCTGAGAGACCTACACTGGCTCCCCGTCAACAAAAGAATCACCCACGCACACAAAGCCCTACACGACCAAGGACCGAGCTACCTCAACAGCCGAATCAACTTCTACGCTCCCAAACGCCACCTCCGATCAGCCAACCACGCCCTCGCCGCCGTCCCCCGCATCCGAAGAGCGACGACAGGAGGAAGGTCCTTCTCCTACCTGGCCGCCAAGACCTGGAACTCCCTCCCGACCAACCTGCGCCTGACCCAAGACCACCTCTCCTTCAGGAAGAAGCTGAAGACCTGGCTGTTCGAGCAGTAGCGGCACCCCCCTACCCCCAGCGCCTTGAGACCCTACGGGTATGTAGTGCGCTTTATAAATGTCTTGATTGATTGATTGATTGTTGGAGGGACTTTTGTTGTCGGTGGAGAGGGTGGGAATTGGAAAGGGAGTTGGAATCAGGAGTTTGGACTTTTTGGACACTTTTATTTGGACATTGGTTGTGGATAGGGTGATTTGTTTGAGTAGAGGGATGATCGATATACTGTCTGTAAACCTTTGTATTTCTAAGGTTTTTTGAGGTTAAGTATTATTAAATTACCTTACGTTAATCAAACCCTTGCCAGGCCGGCCAACCCCCCGTATACTTCCAACCCCGGGCCACGCAGAGACTTTGGCATCACAGAAGTAAGTTCCTTAACTCTGTATTATAATCATCTGCACTGACTTGCTATGCTATGAAATTTGCTTTTGCTGGTACACGGTTATGAATGAGATTAATCAGATCATCTTCTGAGCTGCCTGCCTGTACGATTGTTACTGAGAACTGCAGTCATGTCTGTCTCCTCACAGAGTTCTCTGTAGTTTTCAGCTGTGCTAGAACACTAGTCTAGTTTTGGGTGGGAGGGTAGACTAAGCCTCTGTCATCATTGCAAGTGCTTAGTTGAAAAGAAGTGAACTTGCACGTAGCAGGCACTGTGGCATGCCGGACCTTCAGTTACCTGATGCTATTGATGATCAATGAGTGACTGAGCAAACAAAATATTTTTTTGAAATAACGAGACTGGTACAACTGAACTCACAGGTAGCAGATGGCGCACCGGACCCTAGAGTGGACTCCACTCACTTATTAATTATTTTTATACTGTGAGCTGTGACTCTTTTTGAAATAATACAGCCTGCCTGGCGGTGACCGCTATATGTGCCTCCTCTCATCCTCTCCTGGAATTTGCCCAGTCATGCCGGGATGACTGCAGCAGCCAAAGTCTGCAAGTCAGCTGACTCTATAATAGCGGGAGTTGACATTGCTCCTGCATGCTGGGAGCAGCTTAAAATTCTGCTCCCTGAGTGCAGGAGCAATCCTTTCAAGTGTTTTCCTGCCCACTTGACAGGAGCAGACTTGCAGTTTGCTCCCATTTGGTGGGAGCTGTCAAAGCACCTGCCAAGCGAAGGCAACCTGGTATATACCAAGGGTGGACACTCTGGGAGGTAGGAAGCCAACCCTGGAGGTTGGCGGTCCCCAGGGTCATTATTGGCTTCGGAAGGGGGGCCGTGCGGCCCCCCCCTTTCAGTTTGCACAGGCTGGCCTGGGGGAGGTGGGGGTCCATGGGCCGAATATAGCCCCCTCCACCCTTATTTGGCTTTGTTTTCCCAGGGAGCTGGTGGTCCCTGGGGCATTACAGGGCCGGGAAGGGGATCAACCCGGCCCTCCCGCAAATTAGTTGTAAAGCCCCAGGGAGTTGGTACTCCCCAGGGCTCTTCAGCCACAGGAGAGGGCTCCGCACTGCTCCCCCTTCAATTTTGGAATAATGCCCTGAGTAGGTGGTTGACCCCATGGCTCGAACAAGCACATGGAGGGGGGGGTCTACGTGTCCCCCTCCAATGTATAAATAATGCCCTGGCGAGGTGGTGGTCCCTGGGGCTCAGTATAGCCTTTGGAGTGAGGCTGAGTGCACCCTCTTCCAAGTTTTAATTACATGGCATGCCTCCAGGACCTGGATCAACCAGGGGCTAATCTTTAAACAAGCGCAGGAGACCACTATCTTTTTTTTTTGCTGGGATTTGCGGATCCTCATGATTATGCTGCAAAAATGAAAAAAAGAATGCTTCTTGGCCCTGGCAGGGACCCCAGCACCAGGCCTAGTGTGTCAGGGTATTTGTACCCTGCCCCCTTTCTTTATTTGTAACTTTATTTTTGGGAATCGGCTGAGTACGAGTCCTAAAATGGCTGTCAACACTTTCTGGTTGAAGTGTTGGCAGCCAAACAGATATCAGCATGGGGACTGTCGGTTCCGAGGGAGATCCACGTCCCTAGATATCTATATTTCTTTTTCCTTTAATATCTCAAAAACCACTGAACCGATTTACACCAAATAACAAGAAGGGCTCTTTCTGGATCAAGAGCTTAATTTCTGCCAAATTTGGCGTAAGTCCGTCCAGCGACTCGGCTGTAGTTGTGTTTAACATCCCTATGGAAACTTTCATGGGGAAAATGCATTTTGTAACCCCCCCTTTTTTCTCCATCCCCACTTGACGAATCACCATGAAACTTTCAAGACAGCAGCTGAAGTGAATGACAAACTAGTTTTGTAACTAATTTCATGTAGATTTGTCAAACGGCGTCAAAGTTATTTGCAAAACAATAAACGCTTTTCCTATGGAAACTAGGTCCTAACCATAACTACCTAATGGCGACTGCGAGTAGGTAATAAATAATTCATATATATATATATACAGACACACATACACACACACACACACACATGCAGGCTTAAATTTGCCGAAAATAGGCAATAGAATTCAAAGTTGTTCTTAACAGGAGGCCCCAAAAATCTCCCTGGCCCGGGGCTCCAAAAATTCTTTAGGTGACACTGCCAAAAATAAGTGCAAGTGGGACCCCTCTGCAATCACCGGCTCAAATTAAGCACTGGATTCATGTCATCATAACTAAATATAGTTTGACACCTGGTGGAGGGATCTAGGAGACAAACACAGTTAAAGAGGTCTCTGAGGTTCAGAGATCGACAAGTCCAGGAAGGAAAAACTGACAGCCACCTCCCAAGGTGGTCCGTCTGTAAAGAATACCATCTAGGATTATATAACAGCTTTGTAGTGGAGACTGCTATTTATATACGTACAATGCTAAGTTAGCACAACCGCGTTAGATGTTAAAAAGCCATCTTGCCACTTTTGCTGCTTTTGCACACAACTCTGTAGTTACATGTTATTAATTAAGAAATGCTTGCTCGCCTCTGCTTCACATGAGAACTGTCTGTTGTTCACATCCCTAACAGGGAGCTGCGACCTTGGTCTGAACATTGTGTGAAGAAACAGTCTGGGTCGCTAGACGGTGCATGTTGTTGGGTTCAGGTTGATCGGCCCACTATTTAGCCATAACACGCACGTAGCTGCAAATACCTGAAAGTCGAGTGCTTTTAATATTGCAGGCTGCATGCTTTATACACATTCGGAAGAAGAGCTTTCCCAGGAGCAGAGTCTACCTGATCCTGTGATGTGATTCCACTAAGCTGATCTTTACGGTATGGGGTTCCCCATTCAAGCCTAGAGACCTTCTATTAGTCTAATAATAATAATATCAGTTTACTAGCGAAAGGAAGGTGGCTGTTATCCACTGTCATTTTATTATGATTTCTCCTTTCCTTTTCTATGGTATTGTAACTATGCTGATGGTTTTGATCTTAATCATTTGTCTGCTTATGTTAGCCAAAGTACTGCATCTTAGGACACAAGGTTTATAAAATAAACTCTTTAAACTTTACCGTGTCTCTGTTTATTCTTGTTGTGGACTGATATGAGAATAATTACGAACAGGTATTTCTGATTCCCACCATTCCTGAGAAATACACTAAGTCGCTTGTTCTGGGTTGTCTATACATTGGGACGGCCGAGATAAAACTCGGATAACGAATGGGACACTGATGCTGGTCGGATAAGGGGTTCTGGGTTCTGAGGTGAGTTTTTGGTACACCACAATTCATTGAGTCCTGGTTTCCTGTGCATAGTTCTGTGCATAAGCAGAATCCCTGCAACAGCTTTATCTCACTATCCATACTAAACAGTGAGTAGAGAGGAATTATCAGATGTGTCTGTCATTTATGCAAAGACCTCGAATTAAGTAGCGGACTTCATCTACTTAATGTTTTCCTGAGAACTCATGTTGTGTAGCGGATTACACTTTTCCTCCTTTGTACCAATCCTATCTTTCCACAACGTTCCACACTCCAAGAGTCACAATTCTAGAACATGCCATCATCCCCTTTTAAAATAAAACAAAGTTAATTAAATAAATAAATAGGTTGATAGATAAGTAAATAAACTAAAAAATGAACACAACTACAGTAAGATGTAAACCGACTACTTAACAATACCATGCATTCAATTTGTTTTAACCAGAAAGAGAGTGGGCAACTTTTGAAATGCAGTGCAATTGACCTACTGATTTTAATTGATCTTTGAAGTCAGGGTGATATATATTAGTGCTTATCGATTAATATTTTAATTTTATAATTATTAGGAAAGTGCCGTCTACATCTGCCCTAGAGGTGTGGCCAATTCTTGATGATATCTTCAAAGCATGGGGAACACCATGCACACTCAAAACAGATAAAGGACCTCCTTTTAATAATGCAGAGTTTAAGAAGTTCATGAACTGTTTGGGAATTAGTCAATGGAATGACAAAACTTATAAAGTCGATGGATAAAAAAACAGTTCAAAAAGCAAAACTCACACAAATATCCTAACCTCATCGCCAGATGTCATATATGTAGACTTTTGCATCTATGTATTTAATATCTTCCTGCGCACATTATGTATTGCCCTTTAAACCTTACCTCTCCTTTATATTCCAGACCTCCTGAAGCCTCGAACGCTCCCTTAAGTGCTACAATTCTATTTAAAAAAAGCAATGCCACTTCCTCTCCCTGCTTACTTGTCGCCAGCCAATCAAACATGATTCCCGTGTTTGTTTTTCTAGTTATTCGAGAAAGATATATTCACTCATTCCAAAACCAACAGCAATCATAACATATCTTGCTAACCCGTGGATACATGGTAATTTTGACAAATCTCTTAGAGATGTTAAGTAACTAGGGGTCCTTCGTCTCTAAAAAGAAAATCTGGGAAATGTTTCTGTTTATTCCGATTCCACACAGATACACAGTTGAGCGTCTTTCATACAAAGAAAATATTTGTTGCTGAATCCTTCAGGTCATGGCCCAGATTCTGAGAAGAAGGTGAGCTAAATTCTTTCTTACACCCCGTCTGTGCTAGGAACATTCGATACGGATCCTAGATCGTCCTTTTCCCTAAAACTCTGAGGTATGTTTAAAAATGAAAAACCCTCTTATAAGGTTATGGTTTCGCATTCCCTACTGGTAGGCCATCATGTACCTCTAGTTCATTTATTCCCTAACTTTATTAACCTGCTTGCAAACAGAAAGCCGTGGAACATACTGTGCCCATTGGAGAGCAGAGGCTGGCCAATATTTAGAACTAAAGCTACTGAAATTTAGGTTGCTCACTTGCCCTTTTAATAAAGTTTTCTTTAATAGTTATCACTTTTATATTGATATAATAATAACGTTTTTTTGTTTCTTTTTACAGAAGTACCTTCTAGCCCTTTTTGCCTCTGTCTCTTTCTGCAATGCAGACTGTTACCGGGAACTAGCCACACTGGACCCTGACACCTTCACAGTAAAATGTAAGTATCGAAATGAACAATTAGCATTTAAAATGTGACAGTATCAGAAAAATACCATTGTACTGTGTGCACGCAATCTAAACACGTAGGGGCATAATAATGAAAATAGTGGCACAGGGAAAGGGCAGGAATGCGACGTATTTAACCAATATGGTGCATTCCTGTCGGTTTCCCTTGCACTGGTATAATTTTGGCAACCTAGCGCCACTTGAGGCTCTGTTGCACCATGGTGCAAGGGTTCCTCTGTTCCATGCAGGGTCCTTTTTGTGCAGGAAGTGACAGCTTCCTGAACAAAAACAATCCTGGGATACGTTTTCCTCTTTCTAAATGTAAATAAAGATATTTCGCCTCTTCTTGCCTCACCTGGGGAGGTGTAAGATTTTGGCGGAGTCCCAGGTATACAAATCTGAGAATGTGTCAAAAACCATAGGAGTTGCGTGGGAACATCTCCTTCTGCAGAGTAAGGCAATGCAACGATTTGCGTTGCGTTGCATTACTCCAGATTTATGAGGCCTTTCAAAGTGACGTAATGTGCTTTGCGTGGCTTCTTAAATCTGACTTAGAGGCTTGTGTCACGCATGTCTCACTTTGCGTGGTGCAAATGTGACGCATGCCTCTCATAATCAATAGGACCGGTAATGCAAATAATAGATCCCTAAATAATGGTTAAACTATGATAACCCGAATTATCATAATTCATTAGTATTGATAGCAAAAATAACAGAAACGATTTATCTTTAGCATAATTATCTACTGTTGTTTATTATAAATAAAAATAATATTGTTAAACAAGCAGTCGCTAATAGCACTATAAAAACAATGTACAAAAAGCTGGGCAAACTTATATCAATGTAAGTTGAATAGTTTATTAACCTGATACCATGAACATGAGCTGCTTTAAATGTAAGGTAATTTAGGATTTTTACAATTTTTTACAGAAACAGGTGAGAAGGTCACACTGTTCATAAAATGTAAACACTTATGCAAAGAACACACAACCGGCCCCTGCCTGGGTTTGTCTGGAAGCTGGAGCCAACACCGGAAACAGATGCAACAAAGGAAACCAGTCTGTAAAACCCTGTGACCATGCGGAAACGGGATTTCCATGGGGCAGTTTTATTTACGTTAAGCGAAGTAAGATCCCAATTTTTATGAACGTTGACAACACACTCAGAAGTACAGCTGTCTGAGCTAAAAAGAGTGCAATTGTAGTCAGCTGCACCCGAATATTATTTGGTAGAAAAGTAGCTTGTTACTTATTGCTTTTATTTAGGTCACAAGATTGCTTAGACAGTCTAATTATTGCTTAACCTACATGCACATTTTTAAACCTAGCCATCCGCCAAGAGTAAGCATTGATTGTACCAGCTGCAAGAAGTGTCCAGTTCCAACATTTAATTCCGGAGATGATATTGACGATACTTGTCTCAAGAATTGCCTGTTGCCCTTTATTTTTTGATAAAAATCCAAAAACAAAATGCCCACCGGGGGATTGCCTGGTGCACTCTACGGCCAACCCGGCCCTGCAGGGGCCAATTCATTCTCCATGGAGCATAGTCCCAAATCTGATTTATCTCAAGTTGCAGTAGTTCTGTCCCACTCACTAGTGACACAGAGAGCGGTGGCTTGTTCATGGGAAGGAGAAATGCGGCTACAGCGCTGTGTGATCTGTGCAAGTCAGAAAAAGTCAAGTAATTCCATCTTACTGTTAATATGGGTGCATCAGAAATGATGGAGTTGCTTTGCCGGCTGTGTGTCAGCCTTGTCTCTGCTGTTTGGAGTGTGGTAGGGAGGCAGCAGCACGGTGTTGCTTTTGACCACAGAGAACACATCCGACCAAAAGAGGCACACTGCAAGAGTGAAGCAACTAAAAGCGAAGCTTATGGTCTCCCAGGGGATGATGAAACCTCTCCAGGAGAAATATCAATTTTATTTTTGCAGGTGAATTTTTCAGTGTGACTTTCCTGCTTTAGCTTTAACCAAGCACTGCTTTTTCTCCATTACTACATATATTTCACCACACAATTGGATTATTTTATTTCTTATATATCCAGCCGAGCTCTTAAATGCAAGGTTTTTTCTAGGAAGTTTGCCTTTTGCACAATGTCATGGTGGAGAAGAGGCACGCTAGACTTTCTGTGATAAATAGCTTACACACAAACATTTGGTAGTGGTAATAAGGATATGTTGTTCACAAACTGTCAAAAGATTCACAATATTCACACAAAGTGGCAAAGCAAAACAATTTTTAAAATTCTCAAAGTTGATAATTTTTCCGTAGCACTTTCTGAAGATCGCGTAAAGACTTTGCACACCACTACTCTGATCTATGAGGTTGACTTTGCAGCTACGGGAGCACAGGTAGATCTGCACAACGCTTTGTAGACAACACTCATGAGAAGGGTGTAGGTGAGGCAATCAGTACGTCTGCAGTATTTTGGCCTGTGTCCTTCTTGACATCTTCCCTCACTCTCCTGATGGCTGTGTACAACAATGTAGCCCTCTGTTGAAGGGAGATTATCGTCAGAGCATTGAGACTTCCTCTGTCAGGTAGTTATACTCCTTGGGTGCCTATTGACAGTGGTAAGAACTACTATGAACTTGGACTGACTGCTCTTCGAGGCAGCAGCCTTCAGGATAGCAGCTGAGGCAGTTTCAGCCTTTAGTAACTGAGGCACTGGAAGCATTTGGGCATTGCTTAGTTTGTAAAATATTTAGTGCTGGTGCCCAAACCTTAGCAGCCCACCGCTGGAGCCGACAAATGATAGGTTTTTCAAACACCAATTTTGCACAGTCTTGATTTCACTCCATGCATCTTTATTCCACCACCATTTATTCACTGTCCCTTTATTTCTCTGTTGCAAGTTCTTTTTTACCACAGTTTTTCCAACTTTCCATTCCCCACCTCTCCTCCTTTTGTGTTTTTCCCTTCTTGCTTTTGTTTGAACTCAGGTAAGGAAACGTAAATGATGGTCCCCAAAAATGATTACTAGTCTACCCTACCTGCAATCACTGCTCAAATTAATCAGTGAGTCAAGGATATGCATTTGTATGTGGCTGAAATGTACCTGGATAATGATCCACTTGTAGTTGACTGGCTGTGGCTGCCTGTTTGGAACCCACTATGAAAGAAGGGAAGTGGTGGGAAAAAGAAGCATGTTTTTTTCTTCGTTTTTCCTCGTCTCTTCCTTTACCTTTTCTCCCCACTCTCTCATGGTTTTGCTTACCCCTCTGTTTTCATTGACAAATATATTCAAATCATTTGATGGGCTGTTTGGAGTTTGGCAGATCGGGAGGACTAAAGTAAACTGGCGGTCCTCACACCCTGCCAAAGTAGAATCTTCTTCCCTCTAGTTAGATTTGGTGGATTGGGCTGTTTTTGCAATGGTGGTGTCTCAGCTTCCTCCACCACCTGAAACCTCTGACTTGTTAGCCTGTCTACCAAGGCTTGGAAATGTCTCAATGACAGTCACTCTGCCCTTTTTAGAGCAAAGTGGCTGTTACTAATTTTCCTTGACCATGTTCTCAATGAGCTGCATGGCAGACAGGGGAAAGGAAAATGTACAATTGCCTAAAAGAACAAGTAGAAAACTCCCTACATGTGGGAGCCATTTATGTTTTTTGTCCTGCTGTAGCCAGTTGTTACCGTCGTACAAGCAGTACTCCACAGAGTAAACTCTTGAGCTGGCGTACCCTGCGCATAGCAGAGGGACGCCATTAGTCGTGCCATGGAAAGGAGCTCACTAGAGGATCTCCAGTGTCTTCTCTTTCTCTTATTCATTAGGGGTGTGAAGTCATCTAGGTGTGCCGAGGCAGCAGGGCCTATAAAAAGAAGGTGCACCCAAAGTGTTTCCTCTTTTGCTCTTTTGTCCCATGACCACCCAACAGTCAGCATCTCCAGAGGCTCCGGACCTGTGGTGGGAGTCACATTGTAGGCTAACACCCACCCACCTAGCATGGTGGATTATGAGGCAGGAACTTTAGCAGAAAATAATGAGTCTACCCTAGAAATTGGACTGTTTAACAGGTTTTACCCCATGACTCCCACACAGGTAATGAGCTTGTCAGACACCGGGTTGGCTGGAGGGGCGACTGACCTGCTAGTGGTCCTGGATCTTTCAGCCCTACCCTGGGTTGCCTGGAGTTGATCAGGAATGGGGGCTTTGCTTGGAGGCCTAGTCAGGCCACGGGTAGCCTGGCAGGGACATTGCCTTATACGGTAACCTGGAGTTGTATGCTATTCAGTTAACTGTGTATTTCCCATACCTCGCATAATCAGAGGTGAACACTGTTATAAATGAATGTTGATTACATTATTTACCCAAGAACCCTTAGTGTGGAATGAGAATTGTTTGCACCATGTGCCTGCCCCTGCGGGGAATGTGCATAGAAAGAATCTGCTGGCTACAATTCATTTGTGAATTGTTTATGACTGGACTGAGGAATCATGGATAAATGTTCTTTGTTGGGTATTTATTTCAACAGTCACTTGCTGAACCATCTGTGTTTTGCATTCCCTGTTGCCTTGCATTTGTATGTATTGCCTATATGACTGTCATTTTATTCACTAATGGTGTTTTACTTGATTAGACAGCTAGGTCTTGGCGGTCCCAGATAATTGCAGTATGTCTCTCACTTGTCATGGGAATAGGATGGTTATGTGGGCGGTGAATTTCTGTGACTTGCACGTTGTGAGCGCACTATACTCGTGTTTAGATGGCCTTCATGTCAACATAATTTGCCTTCATATTGGTGGATTTCATCCTTAATCTTTGTTTGGGCCTCTCCTGTAGTTTTCCTACCTTATCCTTGAATATTAGTTGTTTTGGTGTATCCTTCCACAGTTGATGGTACAGAACTACTCTTTGCACTCATCTGCGTGTGTCTTTTTTCCCAGTATACTCATGCACTACACTTTAATATCCTTACCGGGGGGCGCCAGAGAGCCCAGGCCAAGATGGCTGCACTTTAGTGCTGCTCTAAAGGCTGAACACACTAAATGATAAGAATCTGGCTGCAAAACTGCCATCCAGTCCAGATAGAGTGAGCAGACAAATAACTGAAGCATCCCAGCGCATTATTAGCGCCAGGAACAAGAAATGTCCACTGTAAGCGGCAAAAGTAAGAGTTGTGCATACCATCAGCAGACGGGGAAAAATGGCAGCCGTACACTGAGCAGCCTCGGGGAGGGCAGCGACACTGCTGAAGTGAGCCAGTTGATCCGCGCTACCAGAGGCGCAGTGAATACAGAGCAGAAGAGTAAGTGGAGCTGCGACTTGCACCAACAGCCAGAATTAATAGGTCATCATCCCGGGAGAGGGCCCGGAACCCAGCTCAATAGATGTCGCCGCAGCAGACAGTGTGAGGAGCTCCCCCGGCAACTCACCGAGATCCGGTAAGAGCAGCAGCGAGACACGTCTGATCCTGCCGCCTGGCGCCTCGTGTGGGGCAGAGATCGGCAAAGACATGAAGACAACATCGAAGAAGAGAGAGAGTGGGTGGCGCTGCCCCCGTCTGTACTGGCTCATGTGAGTAGGTACAGGGTGGGCCCACAGCTGCAGGCAACACTGCGGCAGAGAAAAGCGTAGCAGTCCCGAGTTGCAGGCCGAAAATAGGCCCAGCGGGGGACTAGAAAGCAGAGAGAAAAGTGCTGCAAGAAAGACAGGAATGGCATTGAGCGAAATATGCCAGTAGAAAGTACAGTCACATGGGAGTAGTACAGAAAAATTGGAGAAATAACTTAAGCTCAAGCTGCCCTGAGCCTGTGTACTACATAAGAAAATTATAGCAGAACTTACACATAACTTGTCGGATGGACAAGTCAAACCGTTCCTCTACAAGTACGTAAACAGCAAATTCACCCCACTTATTATCATATTTCTCTTTTTCACCTTTAATATACAAATCAACATTACGAGTTTGACTTTTGTAGTGAGTGCATCGACAACATATAAAAACACAGTTTGATTGCTCCGAACAAACTGCGTTAAAGTTTCTAATCTCTTTTTCAAAATTACCAGCACTAATACCTATATTCTGTTCTCCAAATCGTATTGTTACCAACTCTTCATTTTCCCTAAATTTATGTTCTGGTCCAAAAAAACGAAATTGCATAGCATCACAAACCTTTTCTACTTCTGCTACACTGCCATGAAAAATAGCTATATTAATTTCTCCCAAATATAGAGCAGGCGTTTTTACATAATAAAGCCTCCTCACAAAAGTTCTCATTTTTGAGTGGTGTACACCTAACATTCTGAAATGAGGAAAGCTGCTTTGACACACTTTTATGACAGACAAGCTAGTGAGTGTCCTTGTAAATTAGTATGCTTTCTTACTTTGCATGAATCTAATCCTTGCAAAGACCATATTTTCTTTTTTAAACTTCTACAAGGAAACACATGGAGGAAATTTCTCAATATATCAATTGATTCTTGTTGATAGTGCAAATACTACTACAATTCCATTTATACACAGGGGCCTTTCTAAGTCTTCCTTGCACCTCTTCAGCAATCAGTTACTCAACATTTCCATGTGCCATTACTTCTTTTGGAATAGGAGTTCTATCTTTCATCTATAACATCATCCAGATTCTTCAACTGCATGCGCTGATGTATGCTGTCTTTCAAGTAGCCTTTTTCGTTAAAGAAAGGCTCAGTACTCTTAGTATGTATCCATTCACCACTAAAAACTTTACAAATGTTACTTCTATTAGGAAGTTTTTTTATTTTGGCTCTGTCTCCTCATAGACAACACTATTTTGTCCAGTGTCTTCATTCTGTTTAAAACCAAGATAAATAGTTTCCTCTTCAGAGCAAATGCCTTATCAATTATACCTTCAACATATTCCTGTTGTCTGATTGCTTGTGTTCTTCTTTTATACTTCTTCATAGATGCTAACAAGTTGCAAATGATTCTAGTATGGAACATTCTGTCGGGTTTAGAGTCTTTCTTACCAGTCTTGAGGCATTGGGACGGTTCCCAGCTTCGGTTCGTGTAGGTCCTGGTTTGTCCGAGATAGGGGAGACCCCTTCAGGTAACTACGGTGCTGCCGACAATAAAAGCCTAAGCAGCCAGTGCCCTCCAGAAGGAGTTCCAAGAGGAAAACACCGGAGGGAAAAAACCTCTGATGATGGTGAGACTCCAGGAATGAAGGAGAAGACAAAGAGCCAGAAAACCCTGGAAGACCAGGAGCCCAAAAGGAACCAGGCGAAAACTGGAAGCCCAGCTTGTGCAGACGTCGCAAGGTAACTAGAAACGCCAACGGAAGGAAGGGATCACCAAAATAAGACTCAAGGAGCCAACAGGAGTGAAGACACACCAGCAGAAACAAGGAGTGTTGAAACGCAAGAAAGAAAAGGTTCTGATCCCTTATATACAGAAAAACAGGAAGTGACATACAGGAACAGGAAGTGACAAAACAGGAAGGAGAGGTGTCACCATCTTGGATAGGGAAAAGAGTGAAGTGCATTATAGAAAGATCACTATGTTAGGCGGGTAAGTAATTCTCCCCTATTGTCTTCTGGGAGAAATGTGAAGAGGAGAGCAACAATATGGCTTCCAAGGAAGGGGGATCACCAGATGCCCACACCAGGCGAGTGTAATGACCCAAGTTGACTCAGGAAGGGGATGGCCGCCGTGCAAAAATGCGGCGTACCTAAATACCAGCAGGGCACCCCGCGGCGCACCCGAAGAGGATGGAGGGGCGCCGCTGGGTGCAACGCGACCGGCGAAGAGGAAACAGGTAGCGCTGTAGTTCACAAGTAGGCCCGCAGTGTAGCACATTCTACCTGTGATTTCCTAAAACTGCCTCTGCCTACTGCTTAAAATCTCTCCTTTATTTAATAACTTCTTACTTTTTATATCAGGGACTTACTGTGCTTTGATACCTGGTGTTATAGTTCTGTTTTTGGTTATTTCTTTTTGTACTGTTTCCAGTTGTGCACAAACAATTTTAAGAAATGTCTTTGTACTCTTACCAACACTCTTTTTCTCTATCACCACCTTTTCTGCATTTTGCCCCTTTTGTTTCTCAGTTCTAAGGAGACGCTTTATTTGCTGCTGCTGATTCTTTCTTCTCTGAAATTTTGTTGAGTTTGTAATTCTCTGTGGATAATCAGATATTGATGTCTGAAAACAAAAATTGAGAAGTACATTCACCACTTAACTATGTATCAAGTTACATATTTTAACCATTTAAACATTTACTTTTCATGAGCATATATAGCTCAGGTAATCTTCAGACTACATGTCTTTACCTTTTGAGTATATAGCACCGTCCCCTATTAACTACCCACAGCCTACCTTAGTGCTCAGTTATATGTAATACAAGAGCAGTTTACACCATGTGTACTAGTTTGAAATGACAGCTCAGCCAATAACAGTAAAATTGTAGGCACAAGCTAAAGTATAGCAGCTCCAATACATAATGCAAGGGTTACTTCTTTGTATGATAGAGTTGACTGTGAATTGTTTACAAGATATATGAATGTGTTAGTTCCTATCGGGAGCTGTCATTGGATATATATACACGTTTATTAGTGTTAGAAATTGGGGTCTCTAGTTGGCAATGGCTGGCCACTGTCCAAGTAGGGATTCTTCTTCCTAAGTCAGAGTAGGCAGACTACACCCTTTGATAACCCCTGCTCAACCCTGTGGTAATGTAGCACGAGCAGCTAGGCTTATCTCAGAGGCAGTGTGTGAAGCATTTATGACCATACACAGTAACACAGTGAAGAACACTACAAAGGGACACCACTCAAGTAGTTATGAAAATAAGTATCTTTATATATAGACTTAACACAAGACCAATAACAGTAAAAATTCACAATACTAGAAAAATAGGGTTACTCTTAAAATGCTGTGAAAATAGTTCAAGGTGTGCAAAGAGGTGTTCAGTTCAAGGCAGTGGTCTCTGCGACCCTTTTACTCACAAGGTACCTGGATTCTGTAGCAAAGCAACAAAAATGTTGCTAAGGAGTTGTCGCGATGATTTTCCTCATGCTAACCAGCGATGCGTTGAATCCTTGCCACAAGGGAGGATGATGCGCTGATTTGTGTGCAGGACAAAGCGACAAACTTCTGCACGCTAAGCCGACGATGCGATAAAATCCGTGCCGCGAAAGGAGGATGATGCGCCGAGCCTGTTGCGTGTGCGATCTTGTTGCGATGAAAGAAAATGGCGCTCCGCGTGGGAGTGACGATCCTGATGCAATGCGATGAAAATGGCAAATGCTCGGTGTCCACTCTGCGATGTCGTGAAACGATGAACTCGATGCGATGATCTTTGGTTAGCGAGCGTTTTGAGGTCTGCTAACATGCAATGCAATAATCTTTGGGGTAGCGAGCGTTTGGCAGCCCGCCGACAGGTGATGCGATGATTTTTGGTTAGCGAGCGTTTTCAGGCCCGCTAACATGCAATGCAATAATCTTCGGGTTAGCGAGCGTTTGGCACCGCAGACAGATGATGCGATGATCTCCGGTAGCGAGCTCTCGACCGCAGCAAAGTGACGATTTTCCTCACACTTTTCCGCTGCAGCGGCTCGCTAACGGGCGTTAGCGACGATTCTCAGCACTCTCTTCTCCACAGTAGAACTAGAGGACCTGGAACTCACAGGAGCCTCACCTGCAGATAGAAATCCTCGCTGGGAGGAAACAGGAGGCTGGTGGTGGAGTCTGATGTGCCTCAGACTCCTGCAGGAGGCTAGCTCTCTTCTAGCCCTTGGGTGATTGCTGCAGCAAAAATAAAAGTTCCTTCAAAGTCCTTTTCCTCTTCTTCCAAGTCCAATAGAAACTACTGCAGGCTAGTCCAAGAAACAGCACACAAGCACAAGGACAGTCCTTCTCCTGCAGATTCCTTCAGTTACCCGGACAGAAGTTCTTCTTGTTGTCCAGGAGCAATACAAATTGTAGGGGTTTGAGCACAGATATTTATACCCCAAAAGTCTCTGTTCTAAGAAGCTACAAGTCACTGAACCCAGCCAGAACCAGTTCAGGTCAGTCCTGGCGCACTTTCTTTACCAGGCTGCATCCTTCCTTTCAGAAAGAGGGGGTCTGCCATCAGACGCACAGTGGGAGGTGGAGCCAGCATTCACCTTGCCAGGCACAGCCCTATTCAGGTCCAGGAGCTACCCCTCCCCATACTCCAATTCAGATCTCTCTATTCAACCCAGGTCTGACTCAGCCTGCCCTGTCCCTCCAAAACCAGACAGCCAATACACATAACAGCAGAGCACACTGGAAGGCTTTGGCAAGAAAATACCTACTTTCTAAAAGTGGTATTTTCAAACACAGAATATAAAAATAAACTTCACTAAAAGATGTATTTTAATATTCTGAGCTTAGGCATACTAAATTCATTTTTCTACCATGTTCTGTGGGTCAGTTAGGACTATAGAATGTAATAGCCAAACCTCCCATTCTGGCCTATGGAGAACAGGTAGCCTTACAGTAGTGAAAAACAAAATTGGGTGTAATTCACTACCAGGACATGCTACACACATCAGAGCATGTCCTACCTTACACATACAATGCACCCTACCATTGTGGTGGATTTCATGATGCCAAGGGAAGGTTCAGGGGCTGGGAAGTGGGTGCACTTCACGGCCAAGATGGCAGTTCTGGACTGCACACAAACACTGCAGTGGCAGGTCTGAGACACACTTTACAAGCTGCTTCTGTGGGTGGCGCAAACCAGCGCTGCAGGCCCATCAGCAGCATTTGTTTACCAGCCCTGGGCACACAAAGGCCACACTACTAGGGCCTAACAGGTAAACCAAATAAGCCAATCATGGATATACCAATTCACATGTCATCTTTACACAGGGAGCATTCGCGCTGTGGCACTGAATGGCAGTGGCACAGCGCCCAGAGCATCTATCACCAGCAAAAACAGAGGAGACACAGCGAAAAATGGAAGGGAGACTCACGCCAATGGTGCCAGGTCTAACAATTAGCAAATCACTACCTCTCTTTGTGACATGTATGTTTCTCCAAATGAATTTTAAGGAGCTGTATGGATTGCCTCCTGGGTGTGCTAGTGAGTATTCAGTTACTTAAGTGAGTGCAACTGCCTCCATTAGCGCAAGATACATATGATTTCTGCCTCTCTGTGTGAGTGAATACTTAAGTGCTTTTTTGAGTATCTCACTGAGTGTTTTAATGTCTCATTGCTTTTCTACATAAGTATGTCAGATTGAAATGTGTGTGGCAAGGTGGATGTATAATTGAACACATTGGTCTCTGGAAGGGCTTATAGCTCACAATAAGTGTTACTTTTTAAGCATACAGCACCCTCCAATATTACCTAGCTGCAGCCTACCTCTGTGGTGAGTTATACATGGTAAAAGAACAGTGTATGCCTTCACTAGGACTTTTAAATGTGAAGATTGGCCTAGCAGTAAAACTGCATGCACCGGCTCAAGTATAGCAGACCTGAGACATAATCTAAGGGGTACTTCTATGCATGATAAACTTGAAAGTGTCAGTTGTTTAGCAGGTATCTCAGTGCTTCAGTTCCTATCTAGGGCTCTGATTCCATGTGTGCATAATTGTGTTACTAAATCCCAGCCTCTCTTTGTGTCATATATGGTTCCCTAAATGTGTCAGTAAGGGCCTGCATAGATAGCCTCATGGGTGTATTAGTGAGTATTGGGTTATTTAAGTATGTGTGAAACTGCCTTCATTAGCACAATATATATATCAGTTGTGCCTGTCTGTGTGAGTGAATGTTTACGTGCATCTCTGACTACCTCACGAGGTGTTTCAATGTCTGTCTGCTTTTCTACTAAGATATGTCAGATTTTAGTCTAGGTGTTGACTGCATGTATAATTGGGCACATAGGTCTCTAGGAGTGCATATAGCTTACTGAAACATCAAAGTGCATCTTTTATTTTTAAGAGCATAGCTCCCCGTGCTATGGCCTCGCTACAACCTTCCTATTGTTCAATTATATGTGGTACAAGAACAGTTTACACCTTGTGTAGCAGTTGTAAGTGGTAAGACACCATAGCAGTAAAACTACATGCTCAAGCTAAAGTATACCAGGCCTGAGACATAATCCAAGGGCTACTTGTCTGCAGGGCAAACTTAAATGTGCTACTTGTTAAGGAGATATCTGAATGAGTGTTTCAGGTCCTATCTAGGGCTGTGATTCCATGTGTATGTAAATTTGTTAGTAAATCACTACCTCTGTTTGTGTGATTTATGGTTCTCTAAATTTGTCGATAAGGGGATGAATAGATTACCTCCTGGGTGTACTAGCGAATATTAGGCCATTTAAGTGTGTATGAAACTGCCTCCATTAGTACAACATACATATCAGTTGTGCCTGTCTGTGTTAGTGAATGTTTATATGCTTCTCTAACTACCTCACTGGGTGTTTCAGTGTCTGTCTGCTTATCTACTTAGATATGTCAGATTTAAGTCTGGGTGTTGGCTGTATGTATAATTGGGCACATAGGTTTCTAGGAGTGCATTTAGCTCACTGAAACGTCAGAGTGCATCTTTTGTTTTTTATGTGCATAACTTCCTGCACTATGGCCTACCTAAAGCCTACCTCAGTGTTCAGTTATATCTGGTACAAGAACAGTTTACACTTTGTGTACCATTTTTAATTGATAAGACAGCCCTATATAAAAGTATAGCAGGCCTGAGACATACTCCAAGGACTACTTGTCTGCATGGTAAACTTGAAAGTGTCAGGTGTTTAGTAGATATCTGAATTAGTGTTCAGTTCCTGTCTAGGGCTATGATTCAATATGTATGTACATTTGTTACCAAATCACTACCTCTCTTTATCACACATATGGTTCTCTAAATGTGTCTGCATAGATTGCCTCCTGGGTGAACTAGTGAATATTGGGGTGATTAAGTGTGTGTGTGAAGCTACGTCAATTAGCACAAGATACATATCAGTTGTGCCTGTCTGTGTGAGGGAATCGTTATGTGCGTCACTAACTACCTCACTGGGTATTTCAGTGTCTGTCTGCTTTTCTAATTAGGTATATCAGATTTGAGTCTGGGTAAAGGCTGGATGTATAAATGGGCATATAGGGTTCTATGAGTGCATATAGCTCACTGAAACATCAAAGTGCATCTTTTATTTTTTAAGTGCATAGTTCCCTTTGCTATATGCCTAGCTACAGCCTACCTCAATGTTCAGTTATATGTGGTACAAGAACAGGTTACACTTTGTGTAGCAGTTTTAAGTGATAAGGCAGCCCTACCAGTAAACCTACATGCCCTATCTCAAGTATACCAGGCTTGAGACATAATCCAATGGTTACTTGTCTGCATGGTGTACGTGAAAATGTCAGTTGTTTAGCAGATATCTGAATAAGTGTGTCAGTTCCTATCTAGGGCTGTGATTCCATGTGTATATAAATGTGCTACTAAATCACTGCCTCTCTTTGTGACATATATGGTTCTCTAAATGTCTCTCTAAGTGCCTGCATAGATTGCCTCCTGGGAGTATTAGTGAATATTGGGGTATTTAAGTGTATGTGAAACTACCTCCATTAGTACAAGATAGATATCGGTTGAGCATGCCTGTGTGAGTGGATATTTATATGCTTCTCTAACTACCCCGCCGGGTGTTTTAGTGCCTGCCTGCTTTTCTAGTTATGAATGTTAGATTTTTAGTCTGGGTGTGGGGTGGATGTATAATTGAGCATATAGGTAAATCTGTCTCCAAGGGGCTGCATGCTGGATGTTTTACTGTATCTGTGCTATTGTGTTGAGCTGTCTCATATTGAAGCCTGGGTGGTATAGTGCATGCATAATTGGGAACATGGGACTGTAGGAGTGTATATACCTCACTCAATCTTCAGAGAACATGTCTTAAGTTTAAAGCATATAGCTTCCTACACTATGGCCTAGCTCCACCCTTACATAGTGCAGACTCATATGTTCTAAAAGATAAGTTTAAACCTTGTGAGTGATTTTTAACTAAAAAGACAGCCTTAAGAGTGAAACAGCATGCACAGGTCCATTACACCACATCCAGCACATAATGTATAGGTTTCTACTTAGGTATGTCAGATTAAAATATGGATTGCACATTGCATGTACACTTCAAAACAAAAATCTTTATAAGCAAATATACCTCACTCAAATATTCAAAGTACATATCTTACATATTTAGCACATAGCACCGTGCGCTACGGCCTAGCTAGCAGTCCCATGTCAGAAAATGTACCAGTATCTGAGTATCTATTTTGAAAGAGTTAGAAATATGAACGTACATAGCTTAATAAATACCTCAGTGCTATATTATGAATTAGAAACATATATATAACTACCTTTGATACAGCTAAATATATATATATATATATTTTGAGTATCTTAGTGAATATGTAAGTGCTTCTTTTGATACATCAATGGGTGAGAGAGACCCTCTATGCTTTACAAACATGTATGTCATGTGCATCATAGGTGCTATTCTTTATATAGCGCTTGCCATAACAGTGCCTACAAATTATATTTCATATGTCAATCTGCATATAATTGAAGAACATATCTCACCTTGTATGCACATACAAATCTATCCTGTAATTATCCAACACCCACACTAAAGAGTATGTAACACATATCTATCAACTTTGACAGATTCATAGTTCAGATAGGTTTACAGTGCCAGGTTTCCACTTTCAAATGTGAGTGTTCCAGTCTTTTTTTTTTATAATGGAACAAATACGACTACAGCTCCCAGAATGCAAATAAACACATTTGTAATAAGCAACACATCATATAAAACTTTGACATTTTATACTACATTACAACGTATAAGCTTAACCATTAGTGTTCAGTCTTTCCTTCTACCACTTACAGAATCGAGTGAGGGAATTAAACTGCAAAATTATTCTCCATTTAAACACATTCTAAACGAACTTGACAGGCACCCAATCTGCACCTGAGACAAACTATGTCTTAGTTACCTTTTAATAGATATATACAAACACTTACAATTTCAATTATATATCATCCTTTCTTTTTTTTAAATACTTATATATATTTCAAAATCTTTTCTTACAATATGACATAATTGTACCTTATTAATCATTTGTTTAACTTAAGAAGAAATGTAGTTAACATACCAGAATATTGAGTTTGTTGGTAAAATCGTTTTTTTTCTTTTATTAGATAGATACAATATTCTCATGGTTTGTAAAAACTTAGCACAAGAATGGCATACCACTCCTATTCAAAGCAACCATAAATGGCAACCGTCTGAACTTTGCATTGTGTGATACTGGAAGAGGGTGCGAATAAACACACTCCTTTCATATTCAATTGTTGTAACTGCATTTCCAAATGGTTACTATCTGTTAACCCTTTCACTTCTTTTTAATGGTAGCCCAAAATGTATGCCTTTGCATCAATACTTATGATGCAAACGCGATCAACGCAATGAATGTGCAAAACAAAAGTAAGTCCGAATACCTACTTTCCTTTATACTTTTAGATTTTTAACACTATACTATACTTCTTTTTGCAAAATCCTCACTAGGTGATCTCCCTTACCTTATAAAACAATGAACCTAAACATCTTCAATTTAAAAAACATTAATATCTGCCTCCTGAACACCCTTCCGCCAATACACCCTCTGCTGATTCTCCATAGAAACCCCTAGAACCAGTAGGTCACTGGTTCACAGGATACTCCAGAAGGGCCATACTACTTACTAAATGAACTACAGCAGGTGTGGTTTACTGCACATACTGTAAAGCATTTCAAACTCTCTATTATATTTTTTTCTATTTATCAGAGCCAATCAAACATCTATTTACTTATCATTTCCAAAAGCTACCTACTATTTTTCATCTGCATATTCACTGCACCCAAGCAAATCTTTAGTTTTTTTCACACCACCAGCACACATGCCTTTTCACTATCGTTCATAGTACCAACTGTGATATTCAGCTCCAGATCTGTCTTGTGTGATACACCTCCTCCCTGCAAAATGCTTAGACTTTGGATTGTGGGCCACACATGTCTATTGGGCTGCTGAGGCTGCAGGGAAGAGAAGGATTAACATGGACTTGAGTTTGGCTAATGTGGACCATACTTGGATTGGGCAGAGAAGATTAAGGTTTCATCAATTAGTGCTTTTGGTTAAAAGCATTGTGGATTCACCAGCCCCTCACCTCATGATTGTGCACTGTGGTGGCAATGCTCTAGGCACATTACCTGGGATATGACTGGAAATCCTAATGAAGGATACTTTTGCTGAATTGATTATGCTTTTTCCTTACATTGTCTTGGTGTACAAAAATGGTAGTAGTCTAATCATGTCTGTCCACAGATGGACAAAGCCAGGAAACATGTTAATAAAACTGTGTCTGCTTTCCTCATTAACCATAACATAGTCTCTATCTACAACAACAGCCTGCGTTTAAACATGCATGAAATCTATGAAGTTATGAAGTGCACTTTACAGACGAAGGGAACAGGGTGTTTCTAAGCAACATGAAACTCTGCATACAGTATTATCTGTAGCTGTCTTATACACTCTCTCAACACAAAGACTCTTGTCAGAGCCACCCAAGGGCCCAAAATGTTTTTCATGTTCTTTTTTAAAATATTTTTTTAATTTATAGAAAATGCGACATTGAGATGATCGCGATCACATTGTGAAATCGTAAAGCGGCCACCACAACATTCACATTTTTTAACTTAAAAAATTCAACCTAACTATTACAATACACATATTACTAACTACATCAATGATTAAAAAGCATGTTTATACACATATTTTTCTAGTGAGTTTTATTTATTTTTTGTTTGAACACTACTTTTTGTCTTCACGATAACGCTAAGAGTTGCAATGACTTCAATAACTGCTACAATTGTGCCTTGTGTAAGAGGTGTAAAAGACATATTTTCACACATTTTGGGGTTAGTACTGCACTGTTTAAAGGCATATTTTTATAAGAAGTTTGTATAAACATAATTTTTTAAACCGATTTTCAGTTTTTGCGATAACACTGAGAGTCGCGATGAGATCAGTAACCGCAATGATTGCGCCTTTTTTATAAAGTTCAAAACGCATATATCCACACATTTTACAGCAGTGGTTCCCAAACTGGGGTCCGCGGACCCCCAGGGGTCCGTGACACATTCCTAGGGGGTCCCCAGGCAGCAGTTTTAAAAGCACTGCAAAGTTCCTTGAATAATCAGCAGTTTTTGGGTAGCAATAAAAGTGTCAAGATCACTCTGGTGATTAGTGTACTTGCTGTAGAGAGATGGAGGTTTTGTCCAGTGGCAGCTTTTACTCATCTTCGGAAGCACTGGTGGTTAATATGCCTGCTACAAAGAATGTCTACCATGCATTTTTTTTAAAAACTGTATTTTGTTTTGTGCATAGCACAGTGGGTTCCTGCTGTTGCCACGGAGATTCTTTTGTTATTGTGCTGTTCACAAGTTCCAATCATACTCTAGCACATTGAGCTATGAACTGCCATCAAAGAGCTGCATGCAAACTGCATAGTACAAGTTAGTAAGTTATGCTTTTTCCCAGTCTTTCATTATCCCAATGCTGCTAAAAAGGTTTGTTTGGGTAGAAATAAGTCCTTATTATTAAAGTTAATGCTAATCCCTGTGTTATATTCTGAAGCCTGAGTTTCTGCTTCTCCAGACCAATCACTCTTAAAAAATACCTACCAGTATGGATGACATGGGAATCCTACACCTTGTGGTCCCCTTTGCCTTATGTAACATTTTCTATTCACTGATTTACACACATATGATTCATGGTCTCTCTTTGTGTGAGATGTAAAGTGCTATTACACCCTACAGTGGTATGAGAGGTGCTATAAAATAAATTCAATACATGTGACAGTCAGGCTATGGAGAGATGAGAGGCACTGTTGGAGGGTAGAAGTGAGGGAATCATTGAAAATTTTAAATCATTGGACTGACAAAAGATTGTTGTATCCTGGTGTATAGTAAGGTCATTGTTTACTATGCTTTAAAAACTAATACAATTGAATATATAATGACAAATGTGTTGTAAAATGCACCGTTTTCCCTCAAATTTTCTTGGGGGAGAGCTTCCCAAAGCCCCCTTTGTAGTGGTCAGGCTCACTCGCTGCACTTGTGCACTGTACGGGGACTGGTCTGACAACATTTGCCAGAGCAGATTTAGGTTTCCAGTCCAGCCTTGGCAGAAATCTGCAACATTCTATTCCCAATAAGTCTGGCGCCGGTTGATGAATCCTCGCAAAATGTTCCAAACTTTTGGCCAGCTCCGCTCCGCCCCTGAAAGTTTTGTGGTGATTTGTCAAGCGGGGGCTGAGAAAAAAGGGGGGTCCCAAAACGCGTTTTCCTCATGCAGTTTCCCATAGGATCTGTTGTCGCAGCTACAGCCCGAACCGCTGAACGGAATGACACCAAATTTGGCAAAGAGATAGTCCTCAGTTCAGACTCGTGCCTTTTGCATAAATGGTGTGAATCCGTTCAGTAGTTCCTGATAAAATTAGAGTTAAAAGTACATATATATCTATGGCCAGGGAGGATCCGTGGACCCTACCCGCACTGTAAGCGCACCCTCCCCGAACCGAGCGCGCACCCTCCCGATCGTGCGCTCAATGCTAATTGGCTATCGAGTGTCTGTCTACATTCGAAACCCGGAACTGTTGGTGGCCATTTTCTGCCTCGGTAGAAGCGAGGCTGAAGAAGCAAGGGGAATAAGTGTATAAAACATATAAAGGGGGCAGAGTGGAAATACTCTGACCCTCTGGAGGTGCTTAGGGGGTCCCAGAAGGACTCCCTGGGGCTTCCCTTTTTTAAAAAAAAAACGGCGAAATGCGCGCATCCTATCGCGTTGGGTGCACGGATTCTCTTGCGTTGGGTGCGCGGATCCAAGAAATTTTTTTGACAAAAGACAAGAAATCATTGGTTGTATTACAACTTTCTCCACTGAAAGGTAGGGTGTATATTTCTGTTTGTTAAAGGCATGATTCTTATTGGTTAACAAAAACAGTTTGTAAGGAACATTATATATGATAAGCTGATATGTTGAAAAGTCAAGCACACTTGCTGTCTTGTTTAGCAACATTGTGTGCTGAACTTGTGACCTGTGTGCTCAGTGCAGTGTTTTGCTGAGAGGTGCACAGTACAGAGATTCTGTAAAAGAAAATCTGGTGTTTCACTGATATACTTCTTAATCTACAAAAAGGTGAGTTATTTAATTGTGAGGGGATGTATGAAGACTATTTTGATTTTAATCAGACTATTTCTCCTGCTAAAGTGTAGGGAGTACTTTTTTTCGCTACAATCTTATTGACAGTGTGTGTGCATGTAGAAACCATTCTGTGATAAGCATTTGTGTTTTTCATGTGTTTGCAGACAGATAACTGTGCTGTTTTTATATTTTGGTAGAATTAGAAACCAGTCATTGTTTATGAATTTGTGAAATGAGTTATGTTTCTATACTAAAATGTAGTACTCCTTCTAGATGAAGACATGTGTTTTGGTATAGTGCAAGGGATAGTGTTGTTTGTCTAGAATCACACAGTGAGTATGTGTGCATTTGGGAACCACTGTGAGAGAAGCATTTGGTAACATTGTGTATTTGCTGATAGATAACTGTTTTAAAACCTGTCATGTTGTCAAGTTTTAGTAGCATTAGAAACCAGTCTTTGCTTATGCATTGATAAAATAAGTCATGCTTTGACACTAATGTGCTGTAATTTAATATGTAGATTGTGTGTACTCTCCTTACTCCTTGCACAGTAGTGAATGAGTTTTGGTAAGCTGCTAGGGATAGTGTTGCTTGTCTAGAATCACACTGTGAGTCTGTGTGCATTTGGGAACCCCTGTGAGAGAAGTATGTGTTAATATCGTGTATTTGCTGACAGATAACTGTTTTAAAACCTGTCTTGTTGTCAAGTTTTAGTAGCATTAGAAGCCAGTTTTTGCTTATGCTTTGATTAAATGAGTCTGTCTTTGACACAATAGTGCAGTCCTGAAATATGTAGATTGTGTGCAGTTCCGTTATCACTTCCACAGTAGTGAATGATTTTTGGTAAACTCCTAGGTATAGTGGTTGTTGTCTAGAATCACACTGTGAGTCTGTGTGCATTTGGGAACCACTGTGAGAGGAGCATTTGATAACATTGTGTATTTTCTGGCAGATAACTCTTTTAAAACCTGTCATGTTGTCAAGTTTTAGTAGCATTAGAAGCCAGTCTTTGCTTATGCGTTGATTAAATGAGTCATGCTTTGACACTAATGTGCTGTACTTAAATATGTAGATTGTGTGCAGTACCCTTACCTCTTCTAGACTGGTGAATGAGTTTTGGTAAACTGCTAGTGATAGTGTTGCTTGTCTAAAATCACACTGTGAGACTGTGTACATTTGGGTAAGGATTGTGATAGAAGCATTTGGTAACATGGTGTATTTGGTGACAGATAACTGTTTTAAAATCGGTCATGTTGTCAAGTTTTAGTAGCTTTAGAAGCTATTTTTTGCTTATGCATTGATAAAATGAGTAAGGGTTTGACACTAGAGTGCAGTACCATGTACTATTCTCTTCACTGTGCCAGAACCGAAAATTCAAAAGTTTTACCCAGGCACTGTCCTAGCAGTAGTCTGATGATTTAGTCAGTTTCCAAGTACTCATTTTGTGAACCATACATTACCACATAGACTGCTTCAAATGTCTATGCAGTATGCATGCAGTCTTCTAACATTCTATACACTTGTCTTTCCCATCTTCAAGTCCCTAGTCAGTATCCATACAGTCCAGCAAACACCCTGTCACTCCCTTTGCACTCCTCTAGTGACCCATTCAGTACCAAGTACTAATCCATTCCCTGCGCCAAAAGCCTACCACTTATAAATTCACCCAGGCACTCTCCTTTCTGTACTCTAATCATTCAGTCAGTACCCAAGTACTCATGCAGTGAGCCAGGCCTTATCACATAGACTGCTTCAAACCCCTATCCACTATGCATGCAGTCTTCTAACCACCTAGTCACTTGTCTTTTACACCTTCAATTCCCTAGTCAGTCCAGCAAACATCCTGTCACTCCCTTTGCACTCCTCTAGTGACCCATTCAGTACCAAGTACTAGTCCATTCCCTGCGCCAAAAGCCTACCACTTATAAATTCACCCAGGCACTTTCCTTGCTGTGCTCTAATCATTCAGTAAGTACCCAAGTATTCATACAGTGAGCCAGGCCTTATGACATAGACTGCTTCAAACGCCTATTCACTATGCATGCAGGCC
Source organism: Triturus cristatus (assembly GCF_964204655.1). Taxonomy (NCBI): domain Eukaryota; kingdom Metazoa; phylum Chordata; class Amphibia; order Caudata; family Salamandridae; genus Triturus; species Triturus cristatus. Next base: position 288,316,076 of record NC_140580.1, read on the forward strand.
TCTAACCCCCTACACAGTTGTCTTTCACACCTTCAATTCCCCAGTCAGTATTCATACACTTCTAGCAAACACCCTGTTACTCACCCAGTGTGTCTCCTTATAGTACTGTAATCATTCAGTCAGTTAGCATGTAGTCTTTTAGTGAGGTAGGCTTTAGGGCATGAACTGCTTCAAAGTAGTATGCACAATGCATGAAGTGTTTTAACGATCGTCACACTTGTGGTTCTTAGTCAGTTTTTATATAAAATGTGTGTGTACAGTAATGGAATGGTATACATTTGAAAGTTATTAATATACATTTATTTGTGATTCTTTTTTACAGATACAGAACAGGAGTGTTTCTCATCTGTTTGCACTCTTCTCATGCAAGATTGTTTGGATGAAGGGTCCTTCGGTGTTTTATCATACTTTCCATGACGTACGAGTATTTCTTGTTAAGATCCCCTTGCAACAGAACTCTTTTGCAAATCTTGCACATGACCAAGGTGGTATTGATCTTTGTTTGCCCCTCGGGAAAAGTAAAAAATGTCCACACCACTGAAGGAAAACGTTGTGGGCGTGGTGCGTCCTCCAAAAATTCATCCTTAGATTCGGTGAATATTTTAAAGCGACAACATTTACAGTTTTTGTAAGTTAAACTTATAAAATGTTGTTAGCTGTAAGCATCTTATATATCTGTGATTTGTATCTTGTGGTATTTTGTTGAGAATAGCATGTTGTTTTTTTTTAACAATCTTTTTGATTGTTTTTTTTTTGCCCGCTGTTAAGTGATGAGTACTATTGAAATCTGTCTTAAGATATCTCGAAAACGAGTAGGGGTCCAAGGGATAAAGTTTAAAGACTCTAATAGTTGTAAAATCCCCAAATCAACAATATAATACACATAAACAACTATGAGTCTAATACAATTGAAAACCTTGACACAATAGTAAAGGTGATGCTAAAGATATTGAAGATGCGAATTCATGTATGCATATATATGTATATACAAAAGTGTAAGATTCCCATCATCCACCCGAAGTGGTTTGCTTCATCATCTGGGAACCAGGGACTTATTTGAGAACCATATTCTACTTGGCAAATTGGCAAATTGGCAAATTGTAGATATTGGTCTCTTTAATGTCCCACACTATTCACTGGTATAGTGTAGTTGTTAGATGATGGTAGAGTGTGATGGCTGCAGTGCTTGTGAAGGGTGCTAGTGCTTGTGTGTAAGTGCTGTTTAAAAGTTGTCTAACAAGGCACTAAGAACACTTTATTAGATCGCTACCTTGTTGACAAAAACTAAAAACAGTGCTATAACAATTTCCAAAATATAATAACTGTGTTGAAAAAAGGTCTACATGTTTCTGCTATCGGATGAAATTCATCCAAGCTTTCGTCAGGACCAATAAAGCTACTGCAAGGATAAATAGTGCCCAAGTAACCCATAAAATGGTGTATACAACCTGGACCCAAATGGAGGGCCAAGAAGCTCCGTGAGAGGTAGTTTCCCTTCACTGACCTGCACGGGTAGAGAGAGAAAACACAAAATAGCAAAAACCGTAACATAGTGTTATTTTCAAGGTCAACATTTAACATCCAGAAAAAATGTCCAGTATGCGAATACTCATAAATGTATTGAGACTATGGTAAGTCTGTATAATTTGGTAAGGTAAAGAAACTATTTGGCACTTACCCAATTAGTGATGGGTGTGCACCTCACCTCACCTGGCAACTGCTCAGGTTTAAGGAGGCCCCGCTCTGTAAAAAAATCAGAGGGTTCGACAATATTAAAACCCATATGTTGGGTAATTTAAAACCGCTGTGGCCCACTCCGCGCTGTATTAAAAACCACCAAAATACACAGTCTGTCGTTCGAATGCTACATAATAAGTGAGGTCTCAAGGCATTAATGACCCTTGGTAATCTATTAGAAAACCGCAAAATCAACCAACTGAACCCAACTTGTAAAAGCATTCAGGTCTGTTAAAGCGGGTCCGTGCCTCTGCTCAATTACATCAAGAGCGCGGGCAGAGGTGAATCTGCGCTTGCTTGCATGTAAAACTTAAAAAATAAGATGTTCCCACTCACCTATTCGTCGGTACCTCTTGTCGGAGCTGAGCTCGAAGGGGAGGCAACCTGCGGAATATGAGTGCTTGGTTAAAGTAAAGAATGCCGGTCTTGGTTGCCCAGGCAACCGAGAGCACGGCCGTGGTAGAACGCTATAGAATGCGTCATCTCGTTACGTTGATAAACCTGGGAAATGTAGTGTTTCCACCCCGCCTTGATGGAAGAGCGGGTTGGTGTATTCTGGCTATATCGAATATCCATTCAATTCCTCTTTGCCTTACGGTGTCAGAAAAATAAAAATGAAAATGAAAATGAATTTCTTTCCACTATGATATTATATTACACCATACGATCTTGTCCTGCAAGCAGAAATTATAAGGCCACGAATCCTTGTGTAATTGCGGATGGTAAAGACAGGCGATATGCTCAATCTGGGAGCGTATGATATTTCATTCCGGCCAAACCTATATCACAGTGTGTGTGGTACCAGATGATATCTGTTCTTAAAGTGAGGACCATGGGATATCAGCATTCAGCCCGTTACAATCACTTTGGAGTCTGAAAAACCATTTCTGTTCCTTCTGAAAGAGGAAACTAGTGACATCTGTTACATGTGGTGGAATAAATGGTTGTTCCAGGACGAGCCATTTTATGTCTTCTGGTTTATGGTTCAGTGTCAAGAAATGGTTAGTCATTCTGGTCGCTTGTTTTTTGCGCCTAATAGTGCTCTTGTGTTCACTGATTCTCACTTTAATTTTTCGGGTGGTCATCCCTACATATTTAAGTGCAAAGAGATGCTCCTCCAAAGAAGGTCAAAGAAGAATGATGACACAAACACTCAGGCACCCATACAGATACTCAGACAACCAATCAATAACCCATATAGACACTCATATAGCTATTTACAAAACCATGCAGCCACTTATACACCTACACACAGACACATACAGACATTCACATAGTTTAGTCACTAGTCTGCAGTAATATACATTTAATGACTCACTTATAGAGTCAGTTACGCACCTAGAAAATCATCCATTCACACACTTGTACATCCACTCATTCTTCCACAGGCCTTTCACTATAAATATATAAAACATTTAAACTTTACAGAAACACACAGTCACTGGATGACGTCATCAGTGATGTCATTTGAGATGTCATCAGTGATGTCATCAGGGATGTCACTGACCATGTCATGAGTGATGTAATATGTGACGTCATCAGCAGTGCATTGCGGGGGCGCGAGTTATAGTTAGCTGAACTAACTATAACAGGGGAATTTCTAGGGTTTTGTACGAGGGAAATGTCCAGCTAACTATAACGCCCCTGAAACCTATGATTTTTTCAGTGAATTTCTAAGGTTTTTTAAATGCCAATTCCTAACTATAACGCCCCTGAAACCTTTGGTTTTTTCAATGAATATATTTATATATATATATATATATATTTTTTTTTTTTTTTCACAAATAGCCATGCTGTCCTTGCAACGGTACATAAAGGACCGCGCCTGGAGGTCGCAACTTCATCGTGAATATTGTGCGTGAAAAAACTAATTTTGGACGCATAACACCCCCATTCCTCAAACATGGGTCAGAGTATCTCCACCCTAACACTTTATGTTAAGTTTCACACACATTTACAGACGCGGGAACCGTTCCTGATCGATAAAATGACGGCCACAACTTTCTGCTCAGGTTACGTCCACCTAATCACAGCACTCTTGTTGGTGCAAGCATTCGCAATTGACTGTGACATCGTTGCGAAATATACACGCCCAGAGATAGCAATATAATTTTCAATCCAAATTTCTCAAAAACTACAGAACAGATTTGCACCAAATGACAAAAAGCACAATCTGGGTACCAACATCTAGCATTCTGCAAAACTTGGTGTAATTCCATCCAGCAGTTTGGGCTGTAGGCTCGACAATGCATTCCTATTTGAATTAAAATGGGGAAACACACTTTTTTTACCCCCTTTTTCCCCTCCCCCATTTAACAGAGCACCCCAAAACTTCCCATGCACAACAGAACCTACTTTGACACTTTAAAAAAAAAGAAATCGTGAAGATTTGTCAAACAACACCAAAGATATAGGCAAGTCAAAAAACACTTTTCCTATGTAAACTAGGTCCAAACTGGGAAGCGGTATTGGGGATGTCAAGAGGTGGGCCACATTGTACTTCGCTCGGATTCTGAAGAGTTGTCTCGCAAGCGCAAGTCTTGACAGAATTACACACCCAAGAAATACAAACTCCTCCCAATCAGGTCAAGTGCATACATGGCCACCATGGATGACGTTTTGCAGGCATTAGCAGCCACTCAACACAAATTTGTGGCTTCTCGTGCTGAAACTGCGGCAGTAAGAGAAAAAGCTGAGAAACACCAAAGAAACTCTATTGATGTCTGTTCTCTTATACCTCAGGCCCAAGCAACAGTACCACCACCAATCCCAATAGCTACCCCTGAGAGATATGTGGGGGATCCTAATAAAGTGCAGGCAGGAGATGCAGCTACTGGGGATGTTCCATTAGTTTGAGCTAACAAGCCTGTGTCAGCTGACTGGAACACTTTTTGTTTGGAATTTGAAACGGTGTTTGGCAGAAGGACCACAACCTTAGTGCTGATAAATAACTCTTGGAATCAAGACAAAGGAAAAATGATCTAGGGGCATATTTACGAGCCTCTTGCGCCACTGGTGCATCGCTTTTCATTATAGGAAAAAGATACTTTCCGGCAGCACAAGGGGCTTCTAAATAAGACCCTTTGTGACATATCTGACAGTCTTCAATCGTTTAGTAGCTGATAAAGCTTGGCCAGAAGAGAAATGTGTGTTCCTTACTATCTAGGTTTCAGAGAAGAGTTGAAAGATGTGTTGGCCCAGAGAAATCCTCAGCCCACCAATTGTACTGATCTGATAAACCTGACTTTACGATTGGACCGCCGTTTGGCGTACCGGGTATTTGATAAAAAAAAAGGCAAAATAACGTATGGACGTTTCGACAGAATCACCAAATGACTGACAATGAGTACTGAGTAGGGTGTGGAACTGATGGAAATCAGAGAGATTCCCTCTCCTCTGTTTAAAGAGGAAAAAGAGGCCCGCAGAATGCATAGGCAACACTTGCACTGTGGGAAGAAAGGCCAATTTGTACAAGAGTGTCCCACAAAACCCAAGAGTCATGCCTTGTTCCGTAATACCAAAAAAGGTAGCAGTATCCAGGATGGGAGAAGGCAGTGAGCTGCCTGATGCCATTATACCTGACACGGTGTGTAAAAAGAATGGAAAGTTCTGTCCTTAGCCATATCAATATGCAAAGATACTGTGTCCAATATCTTAGTTTCCATAGAATTACAGGATCGAGAACAACATCAAATAGTGGTGATGATCGATTCTGGAGCCATTGGCAATTTCATAGATCAAGGTTTAGCTCAGAACCTAGGTATAATTAGAGTCACAGGACCATTTCCAGAGACTACTGGATGTGGATGGGAAGCCTTCAACATCCGGTCTCATTATAGAACAAATTGGTCTTGTGACATTGAAGGTTCTTGCTGAGTTACAATGGCATTTTGAGGAAATTAAGTTCAATATAATTGACGCTCCTCAATATGGGATTCTTTTAGGAATATCTAGGCTATGGAAATGTAATCCAGCAATCGACTAGAAGCACAAAACTGTGCGGTTTCATTCAAATGAGTGTAAAAAAAAAATTATATTCGATCCTCATCTCCTCATGTGGTTGTGTTAGCACACCTATTTCACATAGCCAATGCTGCAGAAAAAGAGATTGACTTACTTAGATGTTATGTGATGGATGAAGATGTATTCAGTAAGACAAAGGCAGAGACCCTTCCCCTTATTGAAAGTACAACAGTCAGAGAGATCTGATAGCTGAGGCAGCAAACCCTTCCTGTAGCGTATATACATTATCAGAACCAGAGACACAGCATTTAAGGGAATATTTGGAACACTACTCTGGTATTGGTTATAAAAGTCCTTTCAGCTCCCCAGCTGCTTCTCCTGTTTTTTTTTTTATATCAAAAGCTAATGGTGATCTTTGCACCTGTGTAGTTTACAGGTTGCTAAACAAAAACACCATAAATAATAGGTAGGTACCCTCTTCCTCTCATTTTGGTTCTATTGGACAAGGTGAAAGATGCAAAGATCTATACTAAAATGGACTTAAGGGAAGCCTATCACTTAGAGAGAATGAGAGAAGGGGATGAGTGGAAGAGAGCTTTTAAAACATGGTATGGTCATTTTGAGTATACAGTGATGCTGTTTGGGCTATGTTATGCCCCGCGGCATTTCCATACTTTCTTAATGATGCTCTAAAAGAATTCGTAGACTGGTTTGTTCTTTATAGTAAACTCAATATATGAAGGTACAAGCACAATAAATGTTTAATTGTCAGTTATGCTGCAAACTTAGCAAATGTGAATTTAATTCGGAGGAGATAGAGTTTTTGGGAGTGATATTGTGTCTGGAAGGCTTACAAATGGCAGAGAGAAAGGTAAAAGCAGTTCAAGAATTGCAGGTTCCTTGCTGTGTGCAAAATGTGCAGTGGTTGTTAGGATTTGCTTAATATTGCAGGAGGTTTATAGAGCACATTTCTAATGTGGTGGCACCCATCACATGGTAGTTGAGAAAAATAAAACCCTTTGTAGGGATTCTGATGCAATAGAAGGAGCTTTTACTTTCCTTAAACACGCTTTCACTTCAGCCCCTATCCTGGTACACCTACAACCAAAAGAACCATAAATCCTAGGGGCTGATGCCTTCAATGTAGCCATTGGAGCAGTCTTGTCACAGAGACACACAAAGGCAAGGCAATTCCATCCGGCTGTGTACATGTTAAGAAATTAACTCCTTCTGAAGTGAACCACACAGTAGCTGAGAAGGATTTTCTGGCTATCAAAAAGGCCTTCCAAGAATGGAGGCAGTACTTATGGGGGGCCCAACACACAGTGACGGTGTACACTGACCACAGAAACCTACAGTTTGAAAACCATCACAAAGGCATATGAGGTGGATGCAGTTCTTTGCAGAATATGACATTATAATAAAGTTTTACCCAGGATGTAAAAATTGAAAAGCATTGTCAAGGCAGGATTCTGAGAGTACGCCAAACAGAAACCCATTGAATCCATTGTTCCCCCTTCTAAGGTACTATGTGTGGTGGCCATCGAGAACTTTCTGGATGTGGTCAGAATGGTTGGCTCTACTGCTCAGTGAGATAGTTGGGCAACTAAAGACACTAATAGAAGCATCAAACAGAATCTGCTGTACATTAATGATAAATTGTATTGTCTCACTAAAGAGATTTGGGTAAAATCCTTTCATTGGTATCATGTGTCTGTGATAGCAGGACATCCAGGGTTCATAAAGACTGTACATCTGATGCAAGGACGCTTCTGCTGGGAAACCATGAGGAAATGTGTTAAGCTATGGGTGCAAAAATGTGATGTTTGAGCCCAAGCAAAGACAGACCTCCCCAGGATTCGATAGCTATTTCAACCTATGCCTACACCAAGTCAGCCATGGAAGAATATCAGTTTGGATTTTGTCACAGGTCACTTTAGGGTTTTAAGGACACATATCTATCCTAGTTGTGATCAACAGTCTTAACTAAGATGGGACATTTCATTCCCTGTAAGACCTTACCCACAGCAGGTCAAATGCCTCAACTATTGATTGCACAAGTAATTAGATTGCATGGGTTGCCTGAAGTCATAGTGTTCAACAGAGGTCCACAATTCACTGCTTATTTTTTGGCAAAATTGCTGCAAGGCTTTACAAGTTACCTCAGCATTGTCCATCGGAGAGATTGAACCAGACTTTGAAAAAATATTTGCGTGGTTATGCAGAGGAAGCCATTGAATTCTGGGCGTCTATGTTATAGCTGGCGGAACTGACCTATAATAATGCAGTCATCTACATAGAGCGAATGGGGTCTCACCATTCTATGCTACTTATGGTTTTCACCCTAAGATCTTACCAATCACCATACAAACAGTGGTTGTCAATAATCCTTCTGTAAGGAATCAGGTGAAGAAAATACAACACATAAAAGGAAAAGTAAAAAACCATTTGAATTATGCCAAAGAGCAGTACAAGAATTGGGCTGACCGGCATCTATGTGTGAGTCCTTAGTATCAACCAGGGGACGAGGTGTGGCTTTCTAGTGAAAATATACGCTTTAGGTTGCACAGCGTATTTCACCCCAAGTAGATAGGCTCTTACAGAGTTCTTAAACAAGTGAACCCTATGGCATATAAACTGAAATTGCCAAATACTGTGCGTATTCACCTTGTTTTTCATTGAAGCCTCTTGAAACCCGCAGCTTCAGTTAGACGCAAGGTTGCACCTACTATCCTTAGAGATGGACAATGGGAGTATGAGGTAGCAGTATATTGGACTCCAAGTTACGGAGGGGACAGTTGTGGCATTTGGTTTCATAGAAGGGCTATCCTCTTGGGAGCCTTGCTCTAATGTTCAAGCACCTCAGGTGGTGAGGACGTTTCATCCTGCTTATCCTTCAAAACCAGGCTTTAAGAGGTGCCATGGAGAAGGGCATACTGTCAGGGTTTACACTCACATGGCGCCTTCTGGAGCAAGATGAGAACAGGATATATCCTATATGTTCACTGAGTGTGGTTATGAATGTTTCAATTGAGAAGGTGTCCTGAACATGTTTTCTCTTATGCTATTTCTTTCATTGTCAGCAGCAAAACTACGATCCCCATGATGCTGCAGGGGCTAATGATTTCCAGCTGCTAGCGGCATTCAGGGATAAAAAGTCTATGCGCACGTCGGACGGCATGCGTAATTCATGTTCATAAAGAGTCTTAGTAGAGGAGGTATGTGCAGCTTGGGAAGGTAAGAAGTGTTTGCGGTCCTTCCTGCTCCCTGTTTGGAAGACGCCCTCTGCCGGAGGCATATGCAAGTGGTGTCTCCAAGTGAGTGCTGTGTTGCTCTGCTATCATCTCCCAGGTAGAGAAGACATCAGCAGCATTTGGTGACTAAGTTGTTTGCCCATTTTTTCCTCCATCCCAGCTTGACAAGAGCGCCGAGCGCTGTGTTCTACCTGCAGCTATTCAGCTGTTCCAGATGAACAAACGGTGGCATTCTGAAGGTGGGGACTGACGTCTGCCTGTGGCTTGTCCCCAGTACATTTTTATGTTCCTAAAACAGCTCTGGAGAGGACGCTGTGAAATTTCACCACTCCTTCTCAAGTACTTTGGCATGCATGCTTTGTGAGCGTATCATTGCGCTGCTTGTTGGAATACATTTCTTGAAAACCTAAGATGGACTGACTTTGTGTGGATTGTATTAAGGATTATCAATGGAATAATTACAAGGAATCCAGTTCATGACTTAATGGTTTATTATGGTATATGGAATGCTTACTAAAACATTGGTGTATTAAAGCAAGTCTTGGAACACTACTCCGTGTTTGGGAACCTCCGTAAACAACGAGGTTTCCTTGATAGGCCAACTCCCACTTGTGTTTGCAATTACAAGCCAGAATGGCTTGCTCCGCTGCTGAATACTCCTCTGGATCCCCTTGCAGTGTGCTCACCTTAACAGCTGATCGTGCTTCGTTGAGTGGGGGCACACCAACATGCAAATTCTACAAGTCCTCCAATCGACACGTATGGATGGTGTACAGCTCAATCGTCAGGGGTGCTCGTGGAATGTCCGCACCCGGGCGTTTACAAATCCAAAATACTTCTGCAAAAATTTCAATCACAGAAAGGCACTCCAACAAGTACTGCGGTACAAACAAAAAACTAACAATTGGATGCATTGTTTGTGGCAATATTGGATCATATAAATCAATATCAAATATATATTACTTGCTAATGCAAGATATCTTATTCTCTGTGCTTAGGATTAGTTAACTTAATTAAGTTTAATTTGATTTAATTTACAAGCTTATGCCTCAGTTGGCCATATTGCCATCTGCAAATACTAATGCAGCGAGCTACTCAAATATATACAGCTCATTATTATATACATGAAAGCCGGCTTAACGCAGAAATATAGCATACATAGCTTGAACAGAGAAGAAAAAAGGGAAAGAAGGAGAAAGAGAAACCGCCAATACAGTAAACTGTAATAAAGCCCAATTGGGCACACAGAATGAGAGTTCAAGCACCCGAACGATTGAGCTACATGCCATCCATACTCCTTGATAGGAGGACAAGAGATTTCCTGCGTCTCCTCTCGATTTGTCTCACCAAGATTCCCGAGGGGCACAGAAAGGCAGCACTCACAACAGCAAGTCCATGGCAAGGCGATCTTTATTTCATATTTCAGTTATTTCTCCATTATTTTTCCTTTTCAAACCTGCAAAGTGCAGAGTGCATCAGAGACAAACAAACGACCTAGACCTACGCGTTTTGGCCACAGACCTTCGTCCGGGTCACATGGTCACAAGTGCAGGGTGATTATAAAGAGGTTGGTTTGACCCTCCCTCATTTACAAAGAAAGCATCCCAAAGTTAAACAATTCTTTAAAGGAACAGTCTCTTATTCCAACATCTCATCAGTTACATATAGCCAGCTCAAAGAGCACTTATGTTCTTTAAACAGAGACTTCAAGTCTAATTTTATAATGTTTAGACGCATTGATCTCATCATTATATAGCAGTATTATAGGTGGTAAAGTACCTAAAGTTTGTAAAAGTATGTACTATGCCTTCATTATAGACAATTATTATCCTTTTCTCAAATAATGTCGTTAAAACCATGTGCAAAATACTAAGAGAAATATGTAGGAAAGAAGAGATGTATATATAAACACATACAGGATAAAAACTCTGTCTCCTTCCAACTGTTAGTACCAGTATCAGTAACCACATTCAAATGCAATTCAACTGACCTTGTTTTTTAGTCCATTGACATTTGAATGAGTGATGCTCTAGATCTAACTACTTTGTTCTTTTCGGGGGTTTGTTCTCAATCGATAATCAATATTTGTTTGTGTGCAAAAGTGCAAATTCATATGCATTGTATAAAAAAACATACAGTTCAAAGTGCATTGGTTATGTGCACAGGATGCAAATTAATATACGTTGTGTAAAAGAGATAGACATACAATTCTAAGTATAAAATGCAGCTCATTTAAAAGCACAAAGTATAAAAGGATGTTTGCAGAAATGTCTCATAATACATTAAACTGTAATAAAGCCCCACTGAGCACACAGAATGAGAGTTCCACAAGCACCCCGAAGGATTGGGCTGCACGCCATCCATACTCCTTGATAGGAGGACCTATATATATATATATATATATATATATATATATATATATATATATATATATATATATATATATATATATATATATATATATATATATATATATATATATTCCCTGAAAAAAACATAGGTTTCAGGCATGTTATAGTTAGGAATTAGCATTTAAAAAACCTTAGAAATTCACTGAAAAAACCATAGGTTTCAGGGGCGTTATAGTTAGCTGGACTTTTCACTCGTACAAAACCATTGATATTCCCCCGTTATAGTTAGTTCAGCTAACTATAACTCGCGCGCCCGCAATGCACTGCTGATGACGTCACATATTACATCACTCATGAGATGGTCAGTGACATCACTCATGACATCACTGATGACATCTCAAATGACATCACTGATGACATCACTGATGACATCATCCTTGTGATAGAGTGGCAGACCTCCTCTCCCCCTAATATAACCTTTGATACACACATTCAAAAATAGAAAATACAATTTTCAAAACAATGGACATAGCATAGCAACTATAACGGAGGAATATCAATGGTTTTGTACGAGTGAAAAGTCCAGCTAACTATAACGCCCCTGAAACCTATGGTTTTTTCAGTGAATTTCTAAGGTTTTTTAAATGCTAATTCCTAACTATAACGTGCCTGAAACCTATGGTTTTTTCAGGGAATTTCAAAGGTTTTTTAAATGCTGATTTCAAACTATGCCTACAGACATAGGACATGTGAAAAAAGAAGAAAAAAACGCACAGAAAGAAAAAAAAGAAATGCAGAAAGAAGCAACAGAAGTCCTCAAATATAAAGAAAAGTGCAGGAAGAAGGATAAAGTGCAGAAAGAACAAACAGAAGAGCAGAAAGAAGCCTTGTTGCAAAATCATCCTGTACCCTCAACTTTTTCAGACAGATACTGGTGGTAACTGAGTCTGACTAACCAGTCCTAGAGCCAGTGCTATGTTAACAAACACTCAGAATACAGTGAATTCACCTACATACAATAAGGAACACTATGCGTTGGGGTCTCCCTGTGATTAGCATGACCTCCTCTGTAAGCCCCTAGTATATAATAGGGCAGGGGATTAAAACTACCTCTTAAAACGCGCCACAGGACGTGTTTGCACACGTCACCTCAGGCCCCGTCCCCTCCCGTCCCCACTGTGTAAAGACGCCCTGTGGCCATTTTAAGTTGGGAGATTAAGTCCCCTTGAATCCTGAGGGTCCCTAGGGGCAAAATAGCCCACTAGGTACGTCCAGTAAGTGCCATTGCAGAGAGGTGTAAAAAGGGGCACGGCCTGCACCACCTCTCTGCAACGCAGAGCAGTGGCGCTTACTGGAAGCACCTGGTGGGCTAGTTGGCCTACAGGGTCCCTCAGGATTGTAAGGGAATTATTTCCCCAAATTAAAACGCGCCACAGGGCGTGTTTGCACACGTCACCTCAGGCCCCGTCCCCTTCATTCACCACTGTGTAAACGCGCCCTGTGGCCGTTCTAAGTTGAGAGATTAAGTCCCCTTGAATCCTAAGGATCCGTAGGGTCAAACTAGCCCACTAGGTACCTCCAGTAAGCACCACAGAGCTGCGTTGCATAGAGGTGTAAAAAGGGGCGTGGCCTCAGAACACCTGTCTGCAACGCAGCTCCCTGGCGCATACCGGAGTTACCTGTTGGGCTAGTTGGCCCTCAGGGACCCTCAGTATTGAAGGGGAATGAGGAAATTCGATTTTCGATCTCGATCGCATTGACCCGCCATTTTGTAAACCGCCGCCATTTTGTGTTGCCCTCACTCAGACAGCACGACGAACGAAGTCTTTTCTGCTTTTTCTGCAATATTGTGTCCAAATAGCCTTCTGCCTCTGTTTACAAAGCTGGTGTTAGGGACTGGCGGAGTACACTAATCCCTGTCTGGTTTTTCTAATCCCTGTCTCAACTATCTGTTGATTCACACTATTCTCTCCTGACTTTATCTTATCTTCTGGCCTTCGCTGTCCTCCGCTCGTATTCTCTCATTTCACAACTGTCCTCCAAAACACACGAACGTATCTCGCCACCTGCAAACCAGGTACAAACATGTTAATACCTTAACCTGTGGGAGGGATGGCAAACACCGTTGGAGGAGAGGTTTCTTCGACTTACTCGATATCTTTGTTTTTCAACCTTTCCTATTGGACATGTTCTATCTTTAACTTTACCTTATTGGTCCTCCTTTGTATGTTTTAGGTGTGTTTTCTGGTTAATGTAAATGTCTTCTATACCAATATAAGATTGTACGCCACGGAGTGAAGTGGCAGTCTCCTGAGAACATAACGTGTGTGTACTTCTAGGACCACTGTACTAGCTGCAGCTAATAAAATCTGATCTTTTACGCCGACAGAGTGTCCCTGTGCAGTGGCGTAACGAAACTTGAGGGGGCCCCCCTGCAAAGTACATGGAGGGGGCCCCCCATTCTCCTCGCCAGTCAAGAGCCCTCAGGCCAGCGACCCGCCATACTGCAGGGGCTCACCCCAGCCATAAAAAAGGATTCTGGTTCCTCTATTGGTCACATCCGCCCTCTCATCGAGCGATTTACATACATCAGTAAATGCTGCTGCGCCCTCCAGCAAAGTTACATAACACTGCCTCCAGCCGGCCCACCAAACACATCCTCCTACTTGATGAGCCACCTTCAAGCGAAGCCCTCTCAGTTAACCACCTCCAAACGCAGATCACTTCCGTCTTGCCTGCTACTAACTCATCCATTACACTCTACCCTCACCCCTATGAAACCCGCAATTATGCTTTTCTGCCCGCCTTTAAAACCACCCCTCGGATGTCACTGCAAACCTGTGACCGCGGCCTACTGCTCCCCTGTCCATCACCCACAGAAAGACTGATGACCGTTCACCATCTAACCACTGCCTACCAGTAAAGACAGAGCCTTTCAGCTGCTGGCCTCCCCAATGCCACTATGTAAGTTTTAAAAATGTTGAACAAGCTCTGCAACTGACCACCTCAAAACATTTCTTCCTGCTAGCCTATACGGCATCAAAACCGTTCCCGCTACTTTTCATCCTCTGCATGATGCACACAATAATATCAAATGTACAAAGGGTCCGATTTTTGTTTCCTCACGCCAACATTAATTAACACTATAGTGGAGCTCCAGGGGCTAATGTCTGAGGTAGAGGAAGAAGGGAGCGCTTCAGATCGGCGAGAGGCGAGGGGAACTGGAGATTGAGTTGGGAAGGGGATGGGGGCGGCCCCCAGACACATACCAGAGGCCTGGACACGAGGGACGATTTGTTTACATAGAGAGGAGGTGAGCGACTGCAATTGAACTCCAGGGTCGGGGGGGCACATCAAGGGTGAAATGGGGGACAGGGGCGCACTGACACAGGGGGGGGAGGGGGGGTTGAGTTGGGAGTGGGAGTGGGAGGGGTGCTACTTTTATGGCACATGGGAGCTAATGCTGTAATGTACAGTTGTTGATTTGAAAACTAATAAAAACTGTTTCAACAAAAAAAAAAAAAACATTAATTTACACTATGTACCCCACTAAACCATACCTGCTGTCAAAGGCAAACCAGATCCCATATGTAGCACCAGTCAACAAGTACCCCAAGGACAAACACCAGAGAGAATGAGCGATTCATGAATTAAACCTACAATGACAACGTAGCATTTCCCCACCAACTGTCAGCCCAGCGAAGTCTGCAACCGCACAGTAGCCATCAATACCAGCAACGTCTAAAGCGCATTTCTTTTAATGTTTATGTGTGTTTTTAACCTGGATGTACTTTTATGGAAATACAAATTCCGAATAAAGATCATTTGACTTGACTTAAAGCGCATTTCCACTTCCTTTCTTTGGCAGTTCGTACGCCTTCTGGGCGCCATCTACCACAGACGACAGCATTCTTTGTCTCCCTAAGACTAACCGAATGCTGTCGGTGAACGCTTCTCTTCCCTCTTCCTTACTAATAACTAATGGAGGATAACGAAAAAACTATATAGTATTTTCTTATGCAAATAGCGTATCAAGCACTTGCTGCCCGCAGTCCTCGCCAGATCCACACAAATCAATATTCTGCTATCGCACCATCCTGTCACCCCTATTATTATCTGAAGATATTTTTTTATCCCTTCCTTGAACTGGGAAAAGCAATACTTTGCACAAAAACAAGTCCCTTTAAAACCTTTGCTACTTACAGACTCGCAAAGCACTTGTTTTACTAACTGTTGTAAAGCAAACGGATAACTCATTCTAGGATTGGGATTATTGTTTAGAGGTGTGGAAGTTAATACTGAGACATAGGATGATTTTTTGCATACACTCGTTCTTCCCTGCATGCGTACACAAAGCAACATTACAATTTAGCTAAACAAATTGTTCAGAAATGTACCGGAAGGTAAAGAAACAGCCCAAATTATTTTTACAAAGAAAAATAGACAATCGTCAACTTTATACCCCATGACATAAAAGCCTTAGCGTGCACAGCTTGCTCAAATCCACGCTACCTAATTCTACCAAACTCAGCACATTTGAACATCTCATAATTCCATGCCACACAATTCAACTATAAATAATTTAACCCTACATTCCATACCACATAATTACAATCCTAAAAATGAAAAAACATATACTTCTACTTCACTCCATACCACATAAGTCCACATCACATAATAACATTCCACACAACTTAATAGCACTCCAAACCACATAATTACACTCCACACAACACAATTTAAGTATACATAATTCCACTTCAACCTATATAATTATACGTCACAAAACATATTTACACTCAACTTTAAAACACAGAATTACCCTCCACAAAATACAACTCTGCAACATGCTACATAATTCCACTCCGCACAATTATACACCACACCATGCCACATAATTCCACACGTCTCACAATTCCACAATTCATCCCCACACAATTCATCACACATAATTACTTCACATAATACCACTCAGCACCACATAATTAACCTCCACATAATTATGCTCTCATCCATATTGCATAAATACACTCCACATAAATCCAGTCTGTCACGTAGCAACATTCCACATAACTACACTTCACACCATGCCTCATGATACCACTCAACATAATTTTCACCCAGCAGCGAACACTTCCACGTCACACATTTCAACTCTACACATTTCCATTCCACACCACATAATTCAACAACAAACTACATAATTCAAACCAACAACAGAATACATCCAATCTACACCACAAAATTCCACATCATGCTATAATATTTAACAGCACACCACATAAGTAAACTCCACTACATACCACTCTACAACGCAAAATACCATTCCAGATAATCTCACTCCAAGACACACAATCCCACTCCATGACACACAATCCCACTCCACATAATTCCAGTACACTCAATACCACACAATTACTATTCACATAATTACATTATTTCGCTACACAGATCCAATCCACACAACACAATTCCACAACTAACAATTCCAATCCAAACCACATATGTCCACTTGACACCACACACATTCACTCCACTCCAAGCAGAAAACACATAGGTAAAATACACTGTCCTTTACAATGTCAATAGCTCTAACTCTCACAAATGCGAGACCAATTGCATTGCAAATGCTTGTTTACCTTCCAATGCGACCGAGCAGATCCTGTTCATTTTTTTTATTTTTATTTATTTTATGGAGTTTTATATAGCTCGAACTTGACCCGTATCGGGTATCATAGCGCTTTACATGAGCACCAGTTGCGTTACATGAGGACACATTCATATTTGTTAGGCACAGGGAGATTAAGTGATTTGCCCAGAATCACAGGATGTTCAGCGTCATTGTTGAAACTCGAACCCAGTTCCCCAGATTCGAGGTCGACCGCCCTAGCCGTTAGGCCAACTCCTCTCCCAAGTATGAGTAAGAATAGGCATAAGAAGGGCTAAGCAGAAGAGCTGAAGTATTTAGATGTAAAAGTAGTGGAAGGTAGGTTCAAGTAGGAGTATGCAGGAGTAAGAGTGCAAGTAGGAGTAGGTAGGACTAAGTTAATGGTAATAAGGGCATTGGTAAATACGGTAGCAAAAGTAAGAATAGCAGTTAGAAAACGTAATAGGAGTAAGAAGAGAAATGAGTAAGAGCAGAAGGAAATAGGCGTAATAAATTGTAAGTGGAAGCAAGAGTATGTTGGAATAATAAAACGTAAGAGTGGGAACAAATATGAGGTGTAAGAGAAAGGTAAAATTAAGAGGTTACGTAGCACAGTAAGAGGAAGTATGCAACATATGAGTGGAAACAAAAATCAGCAGTAGGCATAAGTAGGAAAAGTTAGTAAATTAAGTGCAAGATTAATGAAAGTAAGAGACCAAGATGAGAAAAGAAAGACGAAGACAGCAAATCCTTCCATATTCTTCTACGACTCCAGTGCTAACAAAGCATGACATGCTTTTCATTTTATGTACACATCAGATGAAGAGCAAGGACCTTCTATTAAGCGCTATTGTAACACGCTTCAGTTGGTAACTTGCGTGCAGCTGAAATAGGTACAATTTATATGTATTATAGCGCTCACAAACAGCATAAGCGTGTTTCTTGGCACTATTTCAACAAAAGTTAACGCTATGCCACTGGGAGAGGGGCAATTTGTTTTATTAATGGGTTGCACACAGACCGGTCTCTGTGACGTGCTGTTCGACGAAAAAGTGCAAGAAAAGACTTCTTAATACCACGTGAGCAGCACTTCAGAACTGTTTGGATAAAGCTTAGCCGATGCCTGGGAGCCGAATAGTGATTTTTGTGTGTCTCTGGCGCCCAGTAGCAGTGCGTTTACCCCGAGGGCCACATTTGGCATGTTCTGATTTGAACTCACCATTATAGAGAGAATGTAATACTAGGTAATTTATTGTCACATGCAACAAGGGTTGTCAATCCCGGCCCCCTTTCTCTGTAGTCCCCGGCACCTGTTTAGAGGTG
Organism: Triturus cristatus; assembly: GCF_964204655.1. NCBI lineage: Eukaryota > Metazoa > Chordata > Amphibia > Caudata > Salamandridae > Triturus > Triturus cristatus. The sequence continues at coordinate 288,334,351 of NC_140580.1, forward strand.
GACAGGAAGGATCCCTTTCTCCTTCCAGCACAGCAAGCAATACCACAGAACAGCGCCAAGGCCAACACAAACGGCTACCGGTAGCTCAGCTCATGTGCCCCGGTAGATGTGAGGCTGTGAGCTGATGAGTAAGAGGTTTAGGAGCAGGGTGAGGAGCTGGCAGCCTACACCAGGGTGGAGCAACAGCACCAAGGCGTCTACAGCAACAGGGGACGGGTCTCCTCAGCTCCGAAGTGTGAGGCCAGCACGTGGGAGCCATGCAGCGGCAGCCAATGCTTGTGAAGCAAGTAATCAAGCATTGGCAAAGGTAAAATAAAACCAAGTTAGTGCCAACTAACACGAAGGGTGGGACGGGGAATGGTAAAATTGGGGGCAGGAGGCAGGCCCGGCTCCAGGAATTTTTATTTGGGTGGGCCAAGGGTACATTCGGGTGGGCCACTGCTGGCCCAATTTATCACTTATATATCTAGCCAGGCCTGCTTCTGGGCCCTCCTTTATCTCTCCTTACTCTTACAAGGCACAGTAAAACGCACTCTTTTCAAAGTCTCTTTCTAAATGTTATCACTCTCAAAAAGTGCTTTTCTTCCATGCAATGTCCCTTTGATGGGAAGAGGAAGTTTCTTAGGTGGGAGTATCAAGCAAGTGACACTACCCGGGCTTCCTCTGTGCGAGCCTTCAGGGAGAAACCCTCTTCATTACTACCTCCACCTGACCTCTGACTCTGCAGCGCACTCTCTTACAGGCTTGATTATCCACTTTTCTACCACCCTTCTCCATCACACCTTATCTCACACCTGACCTTGGGCCCTAGCCCCATATCAGCAACCATTCAGTTCCACTTTCACTATTCCCAATAAAAAACAATAGTAAAATCACCTTCAAACTTGAAACATTGAATATAGCAGTAAAAATAATTAGCATGCATGATAAAGTATGCTCCACAGTTGTCCTAATCACCTGACTGTTAATTAAATAAATGAAAACAGAAAGGCAATGACAGGGCCGGCTTTATTGCTGGTGCAAACGTCTTTTTGACCTCTTTTTTGACCTCTTTCTCTGTAGATAGCTTAACTACCACCCTCCAACAGTACCCTTCATCTCGCCATAGCCACTCCCCCTCATGGCCTCCTCCTCAGACTCCCTAACTACCACCCTCCACCAGTGTCCCCCATCTTTCTGTAGCTCCCCCACACCCCATGACCTCCTCCTCAGATTCCCTCACTGCCACCCTCCACCAGCGCCCCTCATAGCTTCGTATTTCCCCCCACCCCATGACCTCTTCCTCGGATTCCCTGCCACCCTCCATCAGTGCCCCTCATCTCTCTGTAGTTCCCCCTCATGACCCCCTCATCAGATTCCTTCGCTGCCACCCTCCACTAGTGCCCCTCATCTCTCTATAGTTCCCCCCACCCCATGACCTCCTCCTCAGATTCCCTCACTGCTCCCTCAACCAGCGCCCCTCATCTCTCTGTAATTCCCCCCGAGCCCCATGACCTCCTCCTCGGATTACCTCACTGCCACCCTCCACCAGTGCCCCTCATCTCTCTGTAGTTCCCCCCCACCCCTGACCTCCTCCTCAGATTCCCTCACTGCCACCCTCCACCAGTGCCCCTCATTTCTCCATAATTCCCCCCACCCCCATAACCTCCTCCTCAGATTCCTTCACTGCCACCCTCCACCAGCACCCCTCATCTCGCCGTAGATCCCCGAACCCGTGACCTCCTCTTTGGATTCCCTCACTGCCACCCCCCACTAGTGCCCCTCAGCTCTCTGTAGTTCCCCCACCTCATGACCTCCTCCTCCGCTTCCCTCACTGCCAACCTCCACTAGTGCCCCTCATTTCTACATAGCCCCCCCACCCCATGACCTCCTCCTCAGATTCCCTCACTGCTCCCTCCACCAGCGCCCCTCATCTCTCTGTAGTTCCCCCACCCCATGACCTCCTCCTCAGATTTCTTCACTGCCGCCCTCCACCAGTACCCCTCATCTCTCTGTAGTTCCCCTCCACCCTGTGACCTCCTCCTCAGATTCCCTCACTGCCACCCTCCACTAGTGCCCCTCATCACTCTGCTGTTCCCCCCACCCCGTGACCACCTCCTCTGACTCCCTCACTGCCACTCTCCACCAGTGCTCCTCATCTCACTGTAGCTCCCCACCCCATTACCTCTTCCTCGTTTTCCCTCACTGCCACCCTCCACTAGTGCCCCTCATCTTTCCGCAGCTCCACCCCCACTCCAGGACCTCCTCCTCGGCTTCCCTCACTGCCACTCTCCACTAGTGCCCCTCATCTCTCTGTAGTTCCCCCCACCCCGTGACCTCCTCCTCTGACTCCCTCACTGCCACCCTCCACCAGCGCCCCTCATCTCTCCGTAGCTCCCCACCCCATGACCTCTTCCTCGGATTCCCTCACTGCCACCCTCCACTTGTGCCCCTCATCTCTCCGTTGCCCCTCTCTCATATCCATTCCATTTGTTGTACAGCGCTACTCATATGAGTTTAGGGTGTCACAGTTCTTTACATAACAGCACGCATTATACAGAGACAATAAATCAGTCTATGGGGAATGTCACATAAGCCAATGAGGATTACAAGGTGTAGAAATCACGTCATCCATACTGGTGGGCAATATATTTTACGGGGGTTTGGACTGGAGAAGCACAAACTCAGGATTTAAAGAGTACTCCAGTGGTTGGGGGTTGGCTTTACTGATAAAAATGTATAACTGCCAAAACAAACTCTTTTTGGCAACATTAGAATAATGAAGGAATGGAGAAGTTCTAACTATATCACAATACAAAAAAGCGAAGTTTGTATGCAGCTCTTTAAAGACAGTTCATAGGTCACTGTCCTATGTTAGGATAGTAACTTCTGAACTGCAAGTAACACAAGGATATCTGTGACAGAGGTAGTAACCCACTGAGCTATTCCCATAAAATTCAGTTTATCAGCATTTAAAAACTACCAACAGACAAATGGTTACTCTGCAGCAGGATCGTAAATCACCAGTTATCTGCACAGTTTTTATTGTAGTTGTACATCGGTGGCAGATTCACTGGGAGGGCCATGGCTCATGTTTGGGTGGGCCAGGCTCATGTTTGGGTGGGCCTGGCCCACCCGGCCCACCCCACCCTCTAGAACCGGGCCTGGCAGGAGGTAACATATCCTGCACTTGTTAGTGGTGTGAGACAAAGAAAAGGGTCAGCGACAGGAGGATATATTCAGCTGGGACTAATTAAAGTCCCAGATAACCTATCTGTAGAAATGTAAATGCAGAATTTTAAAACATATTAGGCATTTGTTATCAACCCACAACATAGCATGTTTTTTGAAGGAGCTCACAATGAAAACTCAAAATTAAAACTGCTAGACTTACCGACAACGCTGCAGAATGTTATCTGTCCTGCTCTTTACAAGTCTAACCTCTCTCCCTGAAAGCCCCGGTGTTTCTGAAGAGTGCAGGGCCCCATCCTTTTTCCGGCCGGGCTCTGACTGAAGAGAAACAATGTAACTTGTTACTTTGTTTCTCTTCAGTTCAGCCCTGGGTCTGCGGGAGGAGCAGGCTGCAGACTGCACCTGCTTTCTAGAGCAAGCCTTTCACAGCTCTTTACTGAAGAGCTGAGGGGGCCCCCTTCACCTACCGAAGACTGGGGGCCCCCCCGCACCGCGGGGGCTGCGGGGGCGTTTGTTACGCCCCTGTCCCTGTGTCTCTGTTAGCTGAAGCAGGAGAACCCAGGAGATTAAGGGGTACCCTGCGCCGCCAGGTCCAAAAGGTTCTGGTTCTTCAACTGGCGTCCAACGTGGGGCGGTTTCAGAGGTAATGGTTCTGCCTGAAGGTCGTGAGGAACCCCGCAAGAAAATTCGGGAGGAATCGCGAGCCACGTCAAGCGACCCCTGTATGTCGAAAGTGGTCCGAAGGTCTTTTGCAGCGCGGTTACTCCTTCCTGACGGCTACAGACGACTGCTGCCCTGACTACCGCCCTGCCTTGGCCCTCTTTCGATGATGTATGGTAAGGCGAGACGATAGACGGGCCTCTGTTGGTGTAAGAAGACATCTTAGTTAATTATTGGTGGGTCGCTCCCACAATTGGTTCTTTGGTCCTTTGGTTCTTTGGTTCTTAGGTTTTCTTTGGGTCTTTGATTCGGGTATTGCAATAACCGAAGCCGAGGGGTAAGTATATTTGTGCTGTGTTCAAATTAATTTTGACCCCCTTGATGTTTGTGAACAGTCCAGTGAAATAACGATGCCTGGTCTGACTAAGTTTGAGAAACTTTGTTGCTTTGGATGTAATAGGTATTCCCGGCAGGAGGACTCTTGTCCGATTCCTTCGGTTGGAACTCCCACTTATGAGCTCTATTCTAAACATGGCGTTGGCCCCATTGCCTTTAACGAGGCATGGATCCGATACACGAAGAATGATGGTGTTTTAAAATGGCCAGAAAATGGTAGTTTTGAGCCTGATATATTAGATAATTTGGAAGCTATTTTATTTAAAAGAAAAGCCCGGCCGGCAATATTTGACTCTTTCCGCCTTTGGCGTAAGGAAGCCAAACAGAGAAAAATTAAGCAAGAAAAACGAGATAAGAAAACACAGGGTATGACGATTATACAGGCTCTCAACAATTTAAAGATGATGAAGTCGACAACGCGATGGAAATTTCAGAGAGACAGCATCATATGGCGATAGATAATTTCTATCCAATGTTGCCAGCTTCCTCTTCCGATAAAAGAAAGGATTCAGAGGAAGATCCCTTGATGTCTCACTTATTGAGATTGCCTCCGCCCTATGTACAAGGTGCTAATGCACCCCCGTTGTTTCAGCCTGCTCAGCTACCAGCTGCGCCTCCACTTGCTCTGGCTCTTCCACATTCGCCCCCTCAAGTATTGCCACCTCTTCCGGCTTTTCCTTCGACTCCTTTGCCTTCATCTTCTTTGCCTTCTGCTCCTCCGGTAATTACTGATTTCTCTTCCGTTAGTTCACCTAATACTTTGTCCCCTATTCTTATGTCCAATTCTCCGTCTATGCGTAAACGACTCACAGAAACAGTTTCTGGTCTTTTATCTCCTTTCTTTGAGGCTTTAAATGTGTCTCCGGCTTTTTCTCGAAGACAATCTAGTAGTCAGTTCCCAGCTTCCGAAGAACGAGAAATGTTGGACTCTCTCGCTCGTAAATGGATTGAAAAGGGTCCTCGGTATGGTGTGCTCGACATTATGCCTACCTTCTCACAATGGAATGCGCCTACGCAAAGATATGTTTACAATGCTATGTGTGATACTCTCGTTAAAGGATGGGAGGATATGGATATGGGTTCGGTCCCTCAGGGTCTGTTAGATATTCAGGCTGATTTTGATAAGGGTCTTATTGTGGGTTCTAAGGTTGAGGACGCCATAAAGGGACTTGTTTCCTTTAGAACCTTATTTACCTCTCAGACTTTTCTCGATTCCGATCCCTCATTTAGGTTGACACTGAAAAATTATCCAATGAGAGAGGTTCCTCCAGTGTGGAGAGAAGAGGTTGCGGGAGTAGGTGGAAATCAACCTATTCCTGCTCACTTCCAGCGTATATGGGTACATGTTCCCTGGAAAAGATCTGAAGTTTTGGCTCTTAAACAGTCTCTACCGGATCCTCGTAAGAACCCTGCAGGTTATTATAAAGAATTGTCACAGACTGTTGATGCCTGTATCATGAATTTAGCAGATATTGATATGTTGATGGGGAATGTAGTCCCACAAGTATTATGGGCTACAATTCGTAAAGAGAATCATGCCCTAGAATTAGATGGAAATTGGGATGCTATCACTGCCGCAGATAGAGACCAAGTGGGTGGTGCGAAGCCTGACGCTTTGATTTCAGAACTCCCTGGTAGGATTATTACATTAATGAAAACAATGATGCCTGCCTTGAGAGTTAACTGGGATAAACTAGCCGCGTGTAAGCAGAAGAAAGATGAGAGTGTCTCCGATTTCTTCACTCGTTTCGAAGAGACATTCATTGATCACAGTGGTCAGGATATGACTACGGAGGGTGGACAGCGATTATTTGTGGATAAGTTCGTATTTAATTTGCTTCCCGAGCTGTCACATAAGTTGAAAGAATCCGAAAGTTCATGGGCTGTTTCTTCTTCAGCTCAGATATTGGCTACTGCTCAATATTATGAAAATAGAGATAAAGAAGAAAAAGATAAGCAAGACAAAAAGACTAAAGAATTAAAAACTAAGGTTCTCTTGCATGAGGCTTATCCACCTCGTTATGCTCAGCCCCAGTTTCAACAGCCTCCGCAGTTTCAGAGAGTGTATCAAAAGCCTGAGCCCTATATTCCGCGACCTTTGTTAGGTCCCAATCAATGTGCCTATTGTAGAGAGGAAGGTCATTTTAAGAATAGTTGTCCGGTTTTATTGCAGCGTAATGGCACACCATCTGCTTCACGAGGTCGTGCTGTCAGTCAGTCAGCAAACAAAGATAGAGGTCGAGGTATGTTGACTCAAGAACAGCGTTCCCTTCCTCCTCCTAATTCCGTGAACTAGTTTGATCAGCAAAACGCTCGGTCTACACAGTATTACAATGAGGATTGTTATGTTGAAGGCGATAATGAAAGTCTTCATGCTAACTAGGACAGCCATGGACAAAGTAAGGGAGTTGTGTCGATTCCTGTAGATCAGAATGGACCTTATGTTAATGTCACTACAATGGGTGTTTCAGAGCCATTTCTTTTAGATACTGGTGCGATGAGAAGTTCTATCATTCATTCAAAACTCCCTGGGGCACCTTTGTCTGGCTTAACAAATGTATCTGTAGGTTTTTCTGGCGCCCCAGTTCGTAATCCAGTTTCTTGCCCTTTGCCTATTTCAATTGGCCCTTATGATTTGGAAGCTCCGCTTCTCTTAACGAATGGTTGCGGCGAGAATCTATTGGGCTTAGATCTACTGAAAAGATTGCATGCAACAATATATTGTTCTCCTTCTGGTGTATATCTCACTTTAGGACAGAAACTGACTTCTCCAATGTATTTGTCTAAAGATCAGTTTCCTCCTGAATTGCTCTCTCTTCCTGCAACGCTTTGGGCTACGGGTCCAAATGATGTTGGTTGTCTTGAGATCCCACCATATGTTGTTACTCTCAAGCCTAATGCTGAATTGCCACGTGTTCCTCAATATAGAATTTCCACTGATGGTGAAAAAGCACTTTTGGAGATCATTCATGATTTGATTCAGAAGGGAGTGGTTGAGGAAACAAGAGGAAACATATGTAATAGCCCTATTCTTCCCGTTCTTAAACGCACTGATCCTTCTCAGCCTCCTGTTTATCGTTTTGTGATTGATCTTCGGGAGGTAAACAAAATTGTTGTACCACAGTTTCCTGTTGTCCCAGATATCACTGCACTGTTGACGATGATACCTTCCACAGCAGTTTGGTTTTCTGTTATTGATCTGAAAAACGCTTTCTTTAGTATTCCCATTGCCGAAGAAAGTAGAGATATTTTTGGCTTCTCTCTTGGAGGCCGAAGCTTCCGGTTTAAAGAGCACCTCAGGGCTATTGTGAAAGTCCTTCTATTTATAGTCAAGCTTTGAAATGTCATCTTGATACTTTTTCTTTGCCGTCTGGTGCTGCTCTTATTCAGTACATGGACGACTTGTTGATAGCTGTTGATTCAGAGGACATATGTAAGAATGTGACGGTTGCATTGTTGCGACACTTGTCCGATCTTAATCATAAGATTTCACCTTCCAAGCTACAATATGTTCGTCGAGAGGTTACCTACTTGGCTCATATCTTGTCAAAGGAGGGAAGACGGTTAACCCCAGAACGTATCCAAGCTATTGTGCACATGTCTGTGCCATCCACACAAAGAGAGGTACATGCCTTCCTAGGTATTACTTCCTATTGTAGGCAGTGGATCCCTAACTTCTCTCTGTTGGCCAAACCTTTGTTGGCACTTACTCTGAAAGATACGCCTCAGCCCCTTCCATGGACTGACGAGTGTCAGAGGGGTTTTGCTGACTTGCGTGATGCTTTGTGTTCTGCTCCTGTACTAGGTACTCCTGATTACAGTAAACCTTTTACGCTCTATGTTCATGAAAAAGAAGGTTGTGCATTGTCAGTCTTAACGCAGCGATTTGGAGACAAACAGCGGCCATGTGCCTATTTCTCAGCTTCGTTAGATCCAGTAGCTAAAGCATTGCCTAGCTGTCTTAAAGCGACAGCAGCAGCAGCAATTTCCATTTGCCAGTCTGCTGGAGTGGTGCTAGACAACACTCTTATTGTTATGGTGCCGCATGCAATAGACACTTTGCTAAACAGAACAAAAACGCAGCATCTTACGAGTGCTCGTTTTACTGGATATGAGCTGACACTTTTGGCTGGTCACGTACACATCAAACGATGTAACACATTAAATCCAGCTACTTTGTTGCCTCTTCCAGAAGAGAAAGGTGTTCAAGAACAACATGATTGTTTTCTCCGTACTGAGGAAGAGACAAAGGGAAGAATTGACCTGACAGATACGCCATTAGTAGATCCGGATGGAACGCTATGGGTAGATGGTTCTTGTTTTAAGCTTCCTAATGGAGAGACAACTTCAGCCTATGCGGTTACTACTTTGCATACAGTCGTGGAAACAGCACGCATCAGACATAACTCAGCTCAGGCAGCTGAACTGATAGCCTTAACTAGAGCGTGTGTGTTGTCCAAAGCAAAAAGAGTGAACGTGTATACCGATAGCCAATACGCTTTTGGTGTAGCGTTCAATTTTGGATGTCTGTGGAAAGAAAGGGGATTCCTTACTTCCTATGGGACTAAAATACAACATGGTCAGTTGGTGACTGACCTTCTCGGGTCACTTGCTTTGCCTACCCAGATAGCAATCGTGAAGTGTAGTGCGCACAAGAAAGTTACCAACGATATTGGTTGTGGAAATGCATTTGCGGACGAGGTAGGGAAAAGGACAGCCAGAGATGCTACAAGTCGCATGTATGTTGTGGGCCCTGCGAATTGGGTCAGGGAAAGAGGAATGTATGAGGATACAGTAGAGAGTGTGAGATCAATTCAAGAAGAGGCTACAGAGAAAGAATTGAGTAAGTGGAAAGAAAGTACAGGAATGTTAGATGAGATGGGATGTTGGGTGGAATTGTCAGAGCCCCAACGTTGGCTGTTACCAGACGCCTATGTACTACGTGTAGTTACTATGGCGCATGGTCCAGCTCACCTAAGTGCGAAAGGGATATGCAAGCTTTTGGCTCCGGTATGGCAGAATGAGGGAATACCAAAGTGTGCAGAAAATGTAGTAAAACATTGTATAATTTGCTTAATGTACAATCCGGGAAAGGGAACCCCCAACTCCAGCAGGTCATTTTGCTCATCCGACCTATCCATTTGAGGTGTTGCAAATCGATTACATTCACATGGCACGATGCAACAATCTCAAATATGTTCTAGTAGTGGTATGTGCCTTTTGCAGATGGATAGAGGCATATCCACTGAAAGACAATACTGCTCTATCCACAGCCAAAATACTCCTGAAGGAATTTTTTCCTAGATTTGGGTTGCTGCGCATTGTCTGGAGTGACAATGGGAGTGAATTTGTGGGCCAGATCATGCAAAAAGTTTGTGCAGGTCTTGGCATTAAGCAAAAATTCCATGCGGCAAACCATCCACAGTCAGCGGGTCTAGTAGAGTGCTATAATGGCACTCTAAAGCTTAAGCTGGCTAAAATTCAAGCCAGTACAGGCCTTAGTTGGCCCGATGCCCTACCTTTGGCTCTCTTATCCACCAGAACGGCTGTGCATTCTCGTTTGGGACTTAGCCCTTATGAGATTGTATTCGGACGCCCAGCTAACGTATGGGGAGTCCCTCGCCCCAAAAAGTACTTAGACTTGCCATACCCGATGTTGATCGATTACTTGCATGACCTCACAACTAAATTGCATATTCTTCATCAACAGGTTCAGAGCACTTTGCCCGAGGCTTCCACAGACTCAGGTCATTCCATCCAACCAGGCGACTGGGTCTGTGTGAAGAATTTCCAGAGGACGAAGAATTTGGAGCCTCGCTGGGGAAAACCTCGTCAGGTGCTCCTCATAACCCGTACAGCAGTGAGGGTTGAAGGAAAGAAGAATTGGATTCACGGTGTACACTGCAAGAAGATGCCTTTGCCTTTGCCTTTCGATCAGTGGGTCCGCAAGGGTATAAGAGACTCTGAAAGCGAGAAGGTTCCTCGTTTTGTACCTTTTAGTGATGCACACGTGAATGGAACATTGTCAGAGAAAGAAAGCGACGACATTTCTCCAGGAAGCTGTACCACCGCACCTTTGTCTGAATACCACAGATCCACAAACATTGTTTCAGGATCAGGCTGTACCTGATAAGGCTCGTTATAATTTAAGACCCAGATCGTAGAAGAAAACTTGAAATTCTCTCTTCCATGAAGTTTCTATCCCGGTTGCAGGGTCACGGTAGGAGTCTTGGTTGTGACCTGAGTAGTAGCAATAGGTCTGCAGGACGTGCAGTGTCTTAGGACGGCAGATAATGATAACCAAGTGATTGAGGAAGATTGCCATGAGCATCCATTTAGAAGATGGAAACTACATTAGGAGACAGAGAGAGAAAGAAAAGATGAAGAATTATTGTAAAATAGTATATAATCGTTGTGGTATAACCTTATGTATTTTCATATTATTGTGTATTTTAATGGCGTGTATTGGTTGGATTGTTCATGCTATGCAGCAGAAAGTTGTCCCTTCTCCTATCACTGTGCCTTCTTATTCTACTACTTCTCCACAGCTTTTTCATACACTTCCTCAACATGAACTGATTCGAAGAACCGAATATTACAATAACTCTTTTATCCAGGTATTACATCAACATCAATTAGTGATTAATACAACCAACTGTTGGGTGTGTAGACTAATGCCCCATGCCACGGAAAAAGGGATGCCATATTTAGTTCTTCCGTTTTCTTATGAAGGTTCTGCTTGGGCTTATTTTGTAATCTTTTCTAATGCCTATCAAAGACGATTTAAACGACCTGTCAGTTCTTATATTGGTGGACCAGATTTTAGTCATAGTTCGTTGATAAAGGGAATGGTAGCTATGGCTAAAATCATGGAAAATAGTAAAATTGCTGTTGATGAGAGAAAAGCATACACTAATTGGAACGTCACCCATTACATAACAAGCCTTAATGATAAAGTTAAACATGGCAAATCTCCACCGATTTGGACTATACCTCATCAAGGCAATTTCTGTTTGCAAATAAATGGTCAGACTGCTGACACCGAACAAAGTAAAAGCTTTTGCTCTCATACTTACATCCATTCATCTCAGAATTCGCCGCCGTTAGTACCATCTCAGGGCACGTATTTCATCTGTTATGATAGAGCCTGTACATGGTTACCGACTGGTTTTTCTGGAACCTGCTATATAGCTTTCCTTCTTCCCCCTACACATACTGCTTCTCCAAATTTTCACAAAAACAGATATGGCAGAGGAATTATTGATTCCAAAGACACAGCAGGACAAGAGGGAGGTGACTTCCTAAAGGGATTTCTTCCTTTTTGGGGTCCCATGGCAAATAGCAGGAATATGAGGCAACTGGTTTGTGTAGTAGAGACTACCATAGACATCACTGTAGGAGCTTTAAGTAATATTACAGCGGAACTACAGGCGGATTGTCTTATGACTTTGCAGAACCGAGTTGCCCTAGATATTATTCTTGCAGATCGAGGTGGAGTCTGCAAATTGATCAAATCAAGTTGCTGTATTTATATACCTGATGACGCTCCGACAGTATACCAGGCCATTTCTAAATTACACATAATCTCCGAGTCGATTCATTAGGACGAAGGAGATTGGTCGTTATTGGGATGGTTTTGGGGACTACTGTCCAGATGGGGTTGTTAAGTACTAACATTTCTTGGTATAGTTTTAGCCATCGTATTCTCTTGTTGTCTTTGTATGCACTGTGGTCCCGCCATTTGCGACCTTTGTGCTACTATGTGCATCCCAAAACCCAAGGCACAAAGAACAGAGAATATTAGCATGATGTTACAGCAACAGCTTGATGACCTCATGACCATTGACATCGACTCAGATTAACATGAGTCCGTATACTATTGCCTGAGTTCTGGCAAAAGGAGGGTCTGAGGAATTTCGATTTTCGATCTCGATCGCATTGACCCGCCATTTTGTAAACCGCCGCCATTTTGTGTTGCCCTCACTCAGACAGCATGACGAACGAAGTCTTTTCTGCAATATTGTGTCCAAATAGCCTTCTGCCTCTGTTTACAAAGCTGGTGTTAGGGACTGGCGGAGTACACTAATCCCTGTCTGGTTTTTCTAATCCCTGTCTCAACTATCTGTTGATTCACACTATTCTCTCCTGACTTTATCTTATCTTCTGGCCTTCGCTGTCCTCCGCTCGTATTCTCTCATTTCACAACTGTCCTCAAAAACACACGAACGTATCTCGCCACCTGCAAACCAGTTACAAACATGTTAATACCTTAACCTGTGGGAGGGATGGCAAACACCGTTGGAGGAGAGGTTTCTTCGAGTTACTCGATATCTTTGTTTTTCAACCTTTCCTATTGGACATGTTCTATCTTTAACTTTATCTTATTGGTCCTCCTTTGTATGTTTTAGGTGTATTTTCTGGTTAATGTATATGTCTTCTATACCAATATAAGATTGTACGCCACAGAGTGAAGTGGCAGTCTCCTGAGAACATAACGTGTGTGTACTTCTAGGACCACTGTACTAGCTGCAGCTATTAAAATCTGATCTTTTACGCCGACAGAGTGTCCCCGTGTCTCTGTTAGCTGAAGCAGGAGAACCCAGGAGATTAAGGCGTACCCTGCGCTGCCAGGTCCAAAAGGTTCTGGTTCTTCAGGAATTAATTCCCCAACTTATAACTGGCCAGGGGGCGCATTTGCCAAGTGCTGCAAGGAGGGGGTGTGGCCTCCGGCGCGATGCCAGTCTTTTATTTATTTTATTTTTTTAAGAAGGAGGGCTGTGTGGCCCCCCTTCTTTTTCTAATTTATTGGCCCTGGGGACCCCATCCCCCAGGGCCTGCACCCTAATTTTTTTTGTTGAAAAAAATAAATTTGGAAGGGGGCCGCGTGGCCCCCGACCCAAGGCCTTAATCGGTCCCAGGGACCCCAACCCCCGGGTCATGGCCTTTTAAAAAAAAAATCTTTAGGAGGGGGGCTGCATTGCCCCCCTCCTCAGGCCACTTATGGCCCCGGGGACCCTATCCCCCGGGGCCGGCCTTTGTTTTTTATTATTTGAAAAAAATATATAGTTATAGAAACACCTAGGACATGCTGGACAAACCGTATGTACCTATCACCATGACGATTTGCGTGATATTCATTAAAAGGCGACTATGCATCCAATGAATCCACGTGGAATGTATTTAGACCGCTAGCGAAGCTCTGACGTGTCTGACGCCCTACCTTGCCTAATCCCGGCGCCCCCGCCAGTGGGTACTCTCCAAGTAGACACCCTCGTCATTTATTTATACAAACATGGGTAGCTATTGACGGGCACATTTAATATACACACACACCAAGCCATTCAAAGGGGATTCGACATAAATTCGACCAAACTATGCAAGAAACCCCCCTCACGGTTAATAAAAGACACATACACCGCCGGATGTGTAATACTTTTTATTTTACTCTCTGGAAAGGAGACAAACCTCACTTGAGAGTCACAGCGTGCTCCTGGCTGAGCCCAATGCTGTGTTACACCCACCAGTGCCCGCCGAGTGCCACACACCTCTGTGTTGTATTCCACCAGCTAGTGCGTATGCTATGACACTCTCTAGCCCATGTGCACTGTAACACCACCCCGTGAATATGTCATGCCACACTTGCCTTTCCACGGGCATTACATTTGTAACACTGCTTCCACCTACCCTTTTCACGGGCATTACATTTTGCGATGGGGGTGGAGGGTCAGGGGGTGTTTCTGCCAAGTGAGCCCGGAGTCACACTCACAAACGTCCTCTTCTTCCTGAATAAAAGTGAGATTATGCTGCATACTTGTTAATATTTTAAGTAGTTCGCACAGACACACATTTTAAAAACAATAAAGTTCCTAATACTCACCTTCTCTGAACAGTTAGCTTGCTGCCCCATCCACCTCCTCCCTATCCTCTGTTGTCTGAATCCATGGACTAGCCTCCTCCCTCCTGCCATGCATGGTCTGATGTGCTGCCACTGCCCTCCATTTAGCATGATGTACCAGTCCACTCCTCCTGCCCTCCATTGCCCAATTCTATGGCCCATCATTGACCTCCTGCTTATCCTCTGTGCTTAGCTTGCTGCCCCTATTCTCCTTCCCCCTGCCCTCCGATGTCTTTGTGCATGCCCCTGCTCCATCCTTTTTGCCCACCATGTTCCATGGACCTGCCACTCCTATCTACTCTGAATGTTCTGTTGAGCTACCACTCCCCTCCCACCTGCCTAGCATTGTCAGATGACTGTAACCTGTCCCTGCCACCTCCACCCTGCCTGTCCACATGTCATGCCCCTATCCCCTTCCTCCTGTCCTCCATGGTCCATTTTACTGCCACACCCTTCTGCCCTCCCTGGTCTGTTGTTCTGCAACTGCTCCTCCTGCCTGCCCCACGCGGTCTGTTGTGAGGCCCCTTTCCCTGAACTCTCTTGCCTGTGCCCAGGTCCTGACCCTCCCTTCTATCCTCCATGGTCCTTTGTGCATGCCACTGCACCCTCCTTCTTGCCCATCATAGCCATTGTGCTGCCACTAACCCTCCCGCTTGCCATGCATGGTCTTCTGTGCTGCCATGGCCCCTCCCACCTTCCCTGTGTGGTCAGCTAGCTGCCCCTGACCCCCTCCCACCTTCCCTCCATGGTCTGTGTGTATGCCATCATAGTCTCACTGTTGCTCTCCATGGTGTGTCTTGTTTCTAGTGCCCATCCTGTCTGACCTCCATGGTCATCTTGCTGCTCCTGCCCTGCTCCCTTGCCTCCAGCCCTCTGTTTCCATGTGCTGAAGTACCGGGTTTTTAGAACCCAGCGGTGCAGGGGAACACACCCTAAGACTTCGGGTTCTTCCTGTTTCAGACCCACAGAAACACAGAGTCTTCTAGATGAAATCAAAGATCGTATTTATTGGCTGCAGACCAATCACAGGTATCCGAGAAGTACAACACGATGTATGTTCTCAGGAGACTGCTCCCGAACCAAAAACCAGTCTTTACTTATATACACAAAATTACGCTTTGGGGCAACACCGCCCCTATTTTACAAGTGGTCATTCACATATTTTAGTTTCAAAGAAACAGCAGAGCCATAATGACAATCCCACATTTCAGTTCATTAAGCATACAGTCATTTTACCCAGCAAGGCTCAGAATCCTCATCAGATAACAGCGGACCCCAATAAAACGGGCACCTCCTGCTCGTAAAACAAGCCATAAAGTAGGAAACAGAGTCAGGTGTGAAATAGCTTAGTCAGGGATCGTGTGCGAACAAGGACTTTATGATGGGTCGAGCCCTGATGCTAATCACATTAGGCCGCGAGAAAAGGAACTGGCCAGACAGGATTGACCTCAGGCAGCTTGCACAGGTCAGAGAGAAGTCACAGAAGGTGTACGTGTCCTTTAGGCCTAGGCAGGGCCTTAGTGCGTAGCCTATGTGAGGGCAACCACAAAATGGCTACTGTTCTAAAATGGAACCCAAGGGTTCAATATGTGGTATCGTATGGACGGTGAATTTATCAGGCGAAACATGGCGAAAACACTCATACATATAGCGTTACTCATTTGCGGTTCGCTGATACCAAAATTGGCATGGTGGGACCATGCCACCGACATGGTTCCGAATTTTACAGTACCACAGACCCTCCTTTTGCCCTTACATAGGCAATAACTATACTAATCTGAGTCCAGGTCTATGTTCATAAAGTCATGGAGATGTTGCTGTAGCATCATCCTATTGCTTAGCTCGTCCCTTGATACAGGTTTCCTTACACATGATGTAACACAGAGGCTACACATTACAGGAGCACACTGTATACATAGACAGAACAGGAAAAGAATGGTTAAGATCGTTCCAACGACTATTAGAATCTTCCATCCCCAAGCTGATATCAGTTCCCAGAACCACCCCATTACCGACCAATCTCCTTTATCCACGTGGATAGATTCGGAAATTTTATGCAGTTTGGAGATGGCCTGATAGATTGTCGGAGCGTTATCTGGTATGAAAATACAACAGCTTGATTGGATAACAGTACATACGCCACCACGATCTGCAAGTATGACATCTAGAACATACGGTTTTGCAACGTCATGAGGCGATCCGCTTGGAGCTCAGCTGTCAAGTTACCAAGGGCACCGGCTGTTACATTAACAGTGGATTCAACTACACGAGTCAGTTGTCTAAGGTCCCTACTATTGACCATCGGTCCGCAAAACGGTAGGAAACCCAAGAAGAAATCTCCTGCTTCCTGACTGGCAGTATCCTCCTTACTAACAACGCCTCTCACAACTCTGGTCTTGTGATAATCAGAGGCAGCAGTAAATGTTGGCGGTAGCAAATTCGCAACGTAACACGTGCCCGAGAAATCAGGGGGCAACCATATATATGCTCGATCATTACAAACAAAGTATGTACCCTTGGCAGCCAAAAATGCAGGGGAAAACTGTGATGGGAAAGTGTACGTTTCAGTACAGTCACTCTTCCCTAGTTGAGCTCTTGGATTTTGTCCATTGCCTTGTAAACAAAGGCGACCCATGTGTGGTACAACCCAAATTGGGGATGAACTTTTGCGCTGTTTCTCGCCCAGACTAATGCTATACCCCGTCGCATTCCAACCTACATAAGCTCGCAACTCATCCTTGGGAATAGATGTATATGCATCGATATCTCTACTCATATCTGCAACTCCTTTCATCAAGGCTTTATTGTTCGAGTTAAGTCTAGTAGAACGCGGTGGTCGCGGGGAGTAGGTTTCAAGCGCAAAAAGAAACATAGTCTGGAATGCCCATGATGAACCATTATAGCTAAACGGCAGCACTAGATATGGGATACCCTTATCAATGGTATGCGGCATCAAACCACACACCCAGCAATTTGTTGTGTTCATAACTAGTTGGTGCTGGTGCAGGAGTTGAACAAATGAACTGTTTACAAATTCAGAACGTCTAGCTTGTTCGTGTTCAGGCAGAGGGTGAAAAGAGTGTGGAAAAATGGTAGGAGGAGGTGTGGGCTGTACAGTGGGTACAAATGCTACTTGGAAAGACAATAATACACAACCTACAGAAAACATCATTATGCTAGATAGTACAAACAGACATAATACTACAAAACATTTGCTATTCATTATTTTACATATTCTGCTCTTAAAACTTATTTCCTCAGCGGGTCTCTTCATCTCGAGACACTCCATCCTCTAATCGTGCTGTTCGCGGCGGATGAGTATCTTCTGCTAAGAAGTACACCTGTCAGTTCAGGGAACGCCCTAGACCAACCAGAACCGTTGACCTAACGTCTCCGGCTTGTACCCCAAAGTCTCGGCGCCGCGACCCTACAGCTAAACCCGGATGGTGGTTTCAAAAAAATAAAAAATAGAAAAGTTTCTCAGATGAGAGAGCTGCGCTATCCAAAAATATCAAAGGAAAAGAATTTTTATTTGTCCATAGTCCTTGGCCTCAAATTATACCTGTTTTTCCCAGGTACTGTCTGGTCTTGAAACAAAAGTTCAGGCTCTGTGGTGTTCAATCGTATTGATGGCGATATAGCTTCTTGCAGAATGTCGTCGCTTTCTTGCTCTGAAACTGTTCCCTTTACACGTGCATCGCTAAAAGGCACAAAACGAGGCACAGTCTCAGCCTCGGAATCAGCGATCCCCTCCTGGACCCACCGATCATACGGTAGGGGCAAAGGGATCCTCTTGCAATGTATGCCGTGTATCCAATTCTTTTTCCCTTTCACTCGAACCGCTGATCTTGTCGACAGAAGGACCAGGTGGGGGCCGATCCAACAGGGCTCATCATTTTTCGTACGTTGAAAATTCTTAATCAGCACCCACGTTCCAGGATTAATAGGGTGTCCTGGAGCTTCAGAGGCCTGGGGCAGAGTATCATGAACCTGTTGGTGTAAGACACGCAATTTAGCCGTCAATTCATACAGATAATCAAGCAGTACTGGATGTTCGATTTCACTGAATTTTGTCGGCCTTGGCACTCCCCATACATTGGCCGGACGGCCAAACACGATTTCATACGCACTAATTCCCACTCGTGAATGCATAGTCATTCTTGTTGATAGGAGTGCTAAGGGCAGGGCGTCAGGCCATTTAAGACCGGAGCTCGCCTGAATTTTGGCCAACTTAAGTTTCAAAGTGCCATTGTAGCAATCTACTAATCCAGCTGATTGGGGGTGATTTGCAGCGTGGAACTTCTGCTTAATGCCTAGTCCCTCACACACATCCTTCATCACTCGACCTACAAATTCACTCCCGTTATCACTCCATACCATCCTTGGCATTCCGAACCTAGGGAAAAATTCTTTGACAAGGGCTTTAGCTGTGGATAAGGCCGTATTGTCTTTTAGGGGATATGCTTCTATCCATCTTGAAAAAGCGCAAACAACAACCAGTACATATTTCAAATTGTTGCACCTTTCCATGTGGATGAAATCTAGTTGCAGAACCTCAAATGGATATGATGGAGGTGCAAAATGACCAGCTGGAGTTGGGGTTCCCCTACCAGGATTGTATTTCAAACATACCATGCAATTTTTGACCACATTCTCCGCACACTTGGGAATTCCAGCATTCTGCCATACTGGAGCCAACAACTTACAAATCCCTTTCACACTGATATGTGCCATTCCATGTGCCATCGTAACCACTGGAAGCACATATGCATCAGGTAACAACCATCGCCGGTGTTCTGACAAATCAACCCAACAACCATTTTCATCCAATTTACCCTTACTTTCTTTCCACATACTCAATTCTTTCTCTGTGGCTTCAGCTTGAAGGGACTTCACACTCTCTATCGTGTCTTCACACATTCCAACATCACCAACCCATCTTGCAGGGCCTGCGACATACATTCGGGTTGTCACATCTTTTGCTGTTTCTTTCGCGATTTCGTCAGCAAATGCGTTACCACGCCCAACATCATCGGTAACCTTCTTGTGTGCGCTGCATTTCACAATCGCGACTTGTAACGGCAAGGTCAGTGACTCAAGGAGATCATTCACTAACTGACCATTCTGAATCTTAGTTCCATGCGAGGTCAGGAACCCACGTTCTTTCCACAAACGCCCAAAACTATGGGCCACGCCAAAGGCATACTGACTGTCAGTATATATGTTCACTTTCATTCCTTTCGACAACACGCATGCTCTTGTAAGTGCAATTAATTCTGCTGCTTGGGCTGAATTATGTGGTACGCGTGCAGTTTCAACAATCGTGTGCAAAGTCGTGATAGCATATGCAGCAGTCGTATCACCATTCGGAAGCTTGAAGCACGAACCATCCACCCATAAAGTACCGTCACATTCAACCAGGGGAGTATCTTTAAGATCCACTCTCCCTTTTGTTTCTTCTTCTGTTCTGAACAGACAATCATGCTGTTCAACCTCATCTGTGTCTGCTGAAATTGGCAATAATGTAGCTGGATTCAGCGTGTTGCACCTTTTTATGTGCACATGGTTTGCTAACAGTGTCAATTCATACCCTGACAATCGAGCATTAGTTAAATGCTGTGTCTTGGTCCTGTTTAACAATGTGTCCACTGCATGGGGAACCATTACGATCAATGTGTTATTCATCACTAATCCAGCAGACTGTCGAATAGACACAGCTGCTGCCGCTGTGGCCCTTAAACAACTTGGCAATGCCCTCGCTACCGGATCCAAAGTCGACGAAAAATACGCGCATGGACGCGGTCTGTCTCCAAAAGGCTGTGTTAACACTGACAATGCACAACCGTCCTTTTCATAAACATACAAGGTAAAAGGCTTACTATAGTCGGGGGTACCCAACACAGGAGCTGAACATAATGCCTTGCGTAATTCCCAAAAACTTTTCTGACACTCTTCAGACCATGGGACAGGATTCGGTGTATCTTTATATGTTAATGCTATCAATGGTTTTGCCAGCAAAGAAAAACTCGGGATCCAGTGCCTACAGTATGAAGTAATGCCCAAGAAAGCACGCACTTCTCTCTGTGTCCTTGGCACGCTTAATTGTGCAATGGCCTGGATTCTTTCTGGGGTCAGCTTCCTTCCCTCCTTCGATAAGAGATGACCTAAATAGGTCACTTCTTGTCGACAATATTGCAGTTTAGAGAGAGACACTTTGTGATGAAAGGCAGACAAATGACGCAACAATGATGATGTAGCTCCTTTACAAATCTCCTCAGTATCTGCGGCGATGAATAAATCGTCAACATACTGAATAAGGGTAGCACCACTAGGTAAAACAAGGGCATCAAGCTGCGCTTTTAAAGCCTGACTGTATATTGATGGACTTTCACAGTAGCCCTGTGGAGCGCGTTTAAAACGGAAGCTTCGACCTCCTAAACAAAAGCCAAAAATATCCCTGCTCTCCTCTGCAATCGGGATACTAAAGTAGGCATTCTTTAAATCAATCACTGAGAACCAAGCAGCGGAAGCTGGAATCATAGTCAACAAGGCAGTTATATCAGGGACGGCTGGAAACTGTGGCACAACTATCTTATTGACCTCTCTAAGATCGATCACAAATCTGTAAACAGGTGGCTGAGAAGGGTCAGTACGTTTCAAAACAGGCAGAACAGGACTATTACAAACGTTGCCTCTTGTCTCTTCAATTACATCCTTCTCAATTAAATCATAGATAATTGCTAACAAAGCTTTTTCACCTTCCTTAGAGATCTTGTACTGGGGAATGTGAGGCAATTTAACATTGGCTTTCAAAGTGACAACATACGGCGGTATTTCCAAAAGGCCCACATCATTAAGGTCAGTGGCCCAAAGGGCATCAGGAAGAGACGACAATTCAGCTGGCAGTTTATTCTTTGACAAATACATGGGAGAAATCACTTCCTTACCCAGCGTAAGTTGTACTCCCGAGGGGGAACAATATAATGTCGCGTGTAATCTCTTTAACAGATCCAATCCTAACAGGTTTTCACCACATCCTGTCGTTAGGATAAGGGGTGCTTTCGGCTCACAAGGTCCAACAGAAAGGGCCATAGGACGTGAGATCGGGTTCCTAACCGGGGCGCCAGAAAAACCTACTGAAACATTCATTTTGCCAGACAAAGGCGCGCCAGGGAGTTTTGAGCGCATAATAGAACTCTTTGCAGCACCAGTATCCAGCAGAAAGGGCTCTGTTACACCCGCTGTAGTCACCTTAACATACGGTCCGCTCTGATCCACTGGCACTGAAACAACTCCCTCTCTCTGTCTATGGCTGTCCTAGTAATCATTACCGTCCGTATTATCATCTTCTACATAATAGTCATTATTATAGTACTGAGCTGTCTTGCCAGTTGCATTGGCTTGCTGATCAAAACTATTCATCGTATTTTGAGGCGGAAGAGGACGCGCGTTCTGGGGAACATTTCCACGCCCTCTACCTCTTGGAGCTTGCTGGCCACCTCTACCTTTTGCGCCATAAACATTATTCGTGCGCTGCAACAATCTAAGACAATTATTTTTAAAATGACCTTCCTCCTTGCAATATGAACACTGATTGGGACCTATAGGGACACGTGGTTGATAATACCCATACATTTGCTGATTATTCTGAAACTGTTGGGGTTGCTGATAGATACCCTGGGTTTGCCTATAATTATTCTGACCTCCACGTGGTGGATAAGCCTGCTGTAATAGAACCTTCGTTTTTAATTCTTTCGTTTTCTAGTCTGTTCTATCCTTCTCATCTTGATCCCTATTTTCGTAATACTGTGCAGTAGCCAGTATTTGCGCTGAAGAGGAAACGGCCCAAGATCTCTCCGAATCTTTTAATTTTTTACACAACTCTGGAAGCAAATTATGCACAAATTTATCAACAAATAACCGTTGACCACCTTCTGTACTCATGTCTTGACCACTGTGGTCGATAAATGTTTCTTCAAACCTGGTGAAGAAATCGGACACTGTTTTATCTTTCTTCTGTTTGCATGTGGATAATTTATCCCAATTTACACGTATTGCGGGCATTAAAGTCTTCATATAGCTAATTATTCTACCAGGGAGTTCTGCTACCGCAGGCTCAGGCTTGGCACCACCAACCTGTCTATTGTCAGCATTAATGATATTAGCCCATGTGTCACCTAGTTCTGCAGCATGATCTGTATTACGAATCAATCCCCACAAAGGCTGTGGAACAACATTTCCGAACAACATATCTATGTCAGCTAGATTCATGACACATGATTCTGCAGTCTATGATAACTCCTTATAATATCCTGCGGGGTTCTTACGGGGGTCAGGCAATGTCTGCTTAAGCGCTAAAACTTCAGATCGTTTCCAGGGAACATGTACCCAAACACGCTGAAAATGAGCTGGCACAGCAGCAATACCATGTGCGCCATCAGGCCAAACAGCTTCCTTCCATACCGGAGGGACTTCTCTCATAGGGTACTGTCGCACCTTTTTACCTGAGGAGTCAAGCCCAAACAGTGACTGAGAAGGATCCTCAATCCTAAAAGATAGCAATGTCGCAACTGCTTTCCTAACATCGGGACCCACAATCGTACCTTTTCCAAATTCAAATCGCACACTCCTGCGGGTTTGAGTCTAAATCATTATCTTCCAATTCCTCATATAGGATTTCACACATTTTCTCAAAAACGTATCTCTGTTGTGGTGCTTCCCATTGATGAAAAACATTTACAATGGACTCTACATCATATCTAGAAGGATAAACAATCCATCTACGTGCCATGCGGTCCAGTTCTTCTTTCTCCCTAGAACCAGGCATGTGACTACGTAACTGCTTACGTTGTGAACCAGGGGTCGCACTAGATGACCCAAAGAGGGGTGATATAAGACTAGTGACTGCACTAGCTATTCGTTGTCGTGCAGAAGGAGAAGTTGAGGCAAGAACCGGGGGAAAAACAGAGGGAAAAAAAACGGGTGTAGATACAGATACAGGAGTAGTAGCAGGTAGGGCACCAAGGGAGGCAGCTGATGTGCTAGGTAAAGTCGCAGGGAGCGCAGAAGTGGTAGGTAGCAAAATCGGCGTCCCCTGGGAAGGCTGCGCTGCAGGGAAAGGAGCCGGCTGAGGAGGAGCTGGCGGCTGCGGGAAAGCTTGCTGTGCATTAGCTGGAGGCTGCACATTTAAGGGTTGTGGAGGTGCGGTAGCATTTTGCGCATACGGAGGTGCCGAACTTAGCAAATGCAACATTAGGGGGTCTTTCTCCTTTTCTTGTAACGCATCTTGCTGAAGGGGCGGCAACACTGGGTAACATTTATCAATGACTAGTTTGCGTTGCCTGTGCAACTGCTCATTCATTTGGTCCTCTTCATTATCTTTAAACTGCAAAGCTGCTTGCATTATCGACATACCTCTCTCTCTTTTATTTTTCTATGCTAATTTAATTTCTTTTTGTTTGGCTTCCTTTCGCTATAGGCGGAAAGAATCAAACATCGCCGGCCGGGCTTTCTTCTTGAATAATTTAACTTCTAGGTTATCTAGGATTTCTGTGTCGAAACTACCATTTTGGGTCCATTTTAAAACACCATCCTTCCTGGTGTATCGGGTCCATACTTCATTATACGTAATGGGGCCCACGCCATGTTTCACATAAAGCTCATAAGTTGGAGTTCCAATTGGAGGAACCGGACACGAGTCCTCTAATCGGGAATCCCTTTTACAACCAAAACAAAACAAATTTCCAAATATACTAGAACCAGGCATCTTCGCTCACTAGTCTAGCTTCAAACTTCAAAGGATTATCGAATACGATAATCTCGTGAATACACGAGTCCTCTGGCTTTGACACTTGCAAGTTCCAAATCAAAGCGATCCCGAAGGATACCAAAATCCCGAAGGATACCAAACAAACTGGGAGACGCTCCACTTATACTTAACTGAGGTATCGATGACTTCACCAGAAGACTCTCTCAATTGTTTCGCTCTACCAAATCGTCAAGGGTCCAAAACAGGGCGATAGTCAGGGCAGCAGTCCCTCGTAGCCGTCGGGACGCGGAGAACCTCGCAGAAAAGACTTTCGGACCACGTCGACATGCAGGGGTCGATGAAGTGGCAGCCTTCCTCCAGAATTTCCACACGAAGCCCCTCACGAACCTCTGGCTTGGACCAGTACCGCTGAAATCGCCCCGAGTTGGGCGCCAACTGAAGTACCGGGTTTTTAGAACCCAGCGGTGCAGGGGAACACGCCCTAAGACTTCGGGTTCTTCCTGTTTCAGACCCACAGAAACACAGAGTCTTCTAGATGAAATCAAAGATCGTATTTATTGGCTACAGACCAATCACAGGTATCCGAGAAGTACAACACAATGTATGTTCTCAGGAGACTGCTCCCGAACCAAAAACCAGTCTTTACTTATATACACAAAATTACGTTTTGGGGCAACACCGCCCCTATTTTACAAGTGGTCATTCACATATTTTAGTTTCAAAGAAACAGCAGAGCCATAATGACAATCCCACATTTCAGTTCATTAAGCATACAGTCATTTTACCCAGCAAGGCTCAGAACCCTCATCAGATAACAGCGGACCCCAATAAAACGGGCACCTCCTGCTCGTAAAACAAGCCATAAAGTAGGAAACAGAGTCAGGTGTGAAATAGCTTAGTCAGGGATCGTGTGCGAACAAGGACTTTATGATGGGTCGAGCCCTGATGCTAATCACATTAGGCCGCGAGAAAAGGAACTGGTCGGACAGGATTGACCTCGGGCAGCGGAGTCAGTTTGCACAGGTCAGAGAGAAGTCACAGAAGGTGTACGTGTCCTTTAGGCCTAGGCAGGGCCTTAGTGCGCAGCCTATGTGAGGGCAACCACAAAATGGCTACTGTTCTAAAATGGAACCCAAGGGTTCAATATGTGGTATCGTATGGACGGTGAATTTATCAGTGAAACATGGCGAAAACACTCATACATACCGCGTTACTCATTTGCGGTTCGCTGATACCAAAATTGGCATGGTGGGACCATGCCACCGACATGGTTCCGAATTTTACAGTACCACAGTGCAGACCCCTATTCACTCCCTCCTGGCTTGTCTGTTCCATTGTAATGCCCCTGATCCGTCCCTCCTGCCCTTTATGGTCTGTTATGCTGCAGCTTTCTCTCCTGTCTGTCCATTATGGTCAGCTAGCTACCTTTGCCTCTTTCCCCTCTGTTCTCTGTTGTCCATGTGCATGGTCCTGTCCCCTCTCTATTGCTTTCTATGGATTGTTGTGCTGCACTCCCGTCCCGCATGCCCTGTGTGGTGTATTGTGCTGCTGCAAACGCTGATGCCTGCCCTGTAGCGTCAGTTTGGTGCACCTCTCCATGTCCCTCCTGTCCTCTGTTATCCGTGTCCGTGTCCTTACCCCAATTCCTCCTGCCTACCATGATCCAATGTACCATACTTGCGAACATTTTGACCTTGGTAAGAGGGAGATTTTGAAAAAAACTGGGGTATTGATTTTACCCTTTGAGTTACATTGAAAAAGAGGAGATTGTAGACAGGAGACAGATCAAATAAAGTCCATTTGAGCTTAAAAACATTGGACGTTTCCTGGCTGAAACGGGTCTGTTGGCATGCATGGTTGTACTACCACTGCCTCTTCCTTCTGCCCACAATGGTCTATTATATTGCCACAGTCTCTCTTGCCAGTGCTGTATTGTTGGTTTGTTGCCCCTGCCCCCCTTTCCACTGCCCTCCATAGTCTGTTGTGCTGCCACTGCCCTTCCTGCCGGCCCAGTGTGTTCAAATTGTTGCCTCTGCACTCTCCTACCTGCCTTCAATTTTCAGAGTCCGCTCCCCTGGCCTCTGCCTCTCAACAGTATCCCAATGAACAACTAGATTGCTAACATTCTATATTTATTACAAAAGTGTGGAACACCTGACGTCATCTTGATATAATCAAAACTGTAATACCTAGAGCATTTCCTTTAGAAATTACATATGTGAGAGGGTCTTATTTGCATCAAAATTATGGTTAGTGCTCTAAAAAACTAAAATGAGGGCATATTTTCTGAGTTTTCAAATAGTGAAAAAGAACTTTTAAATTATTTGTAATCTTTATGTTTTTTTATCCAGTTGACCACTTGATTAAATGTTGCACTTAGGGGAGAGGATGTGGTGTTACTTCCAGAGCTGTAGACTTTGCAACTGGTAAACCAGGTTGGAGTTTCTGCTTCAGCTCAACATTCTGTGATTCGGGTCAAATCACTTAATCTCCCCATGTCTAAAACCAAAACGAATTTGATCTTGTGTGATGTAACCAATGCTCATGTAAAGCACTCCAATACCTGACAAGTCTGCACTATATAAAACTGCAAATACACAAAAAATAAGTGTTTTGCACACTTCTGTCATTGGGCTACATGTGGGCTACATCTGGGTGATATTTGTGCTGCATTTGGGTTCTTTTGTCTCTGATGGCCATCTTGGGAGATTTATTTGTTATGAAGTTTCCTAATTTCCTCATTTACTGCAGTCTCCTCGGTAGGAAATGCTTTCAGTTTTTTACTTTGATTCCATCAAGAAGGTATTCAGATATGTCACACATTTGCCATAAATTCTGAATGTTAGCTCTCTAGTTGCTCATTAGGTCACTGTAGTAAAGCTTCTGCTCACCACGGAAGTCTGCTGCTGGTATTAAAAGTGCATGTTTCAGTCTGCATATCAGAACTTTTTAATGAAATAGAAGAGGATTTGAGAAGTCACTCAAAATGTGCCCTAATTTTTCTTTCTGCAGCACTAACCATAATTTCTATGGCAAAATGAACCCCCTCATTGTGTTCCTATTTAAATTAAATGTTTTAAGTGTTACCAGTTTATTCCAATCAAGATGGCTTCAGATGTGCCATACTTTTGTCATAAGTAAGACAGTAAGCGCTCTATTTGTTCTTAAGAACACACTGGAACATTCTGTCATTGGGCTATACTTGGTCTACATCTGGGTGATATTTGGGCTACATTTGGGCTCTTTTGTCTCTGGTGGCCATCTTGGGAGATTTATTTGTTATGAAGTTTCCTAATTTCCTCATTTACTGCAGTCACCTCAGTAGGAAATACTTTCCGTTTTTTACTTTGGTTCCATCAAGAAGGCATTCAGATGTGTCACACATTTGCCATAAATTCTGAATTTAGCACTCTAGTTGCTTATTAGATCACTGTAGTAAAGCTACTGCTCACCAGGGAAGACTGCTGCTGTAATTGAAAGTGCATGTTTCAGTCTGCATGTCAGAATTTTTTTATGAAATAGAAGAGGATTTGAGAAGCCACTCAAAATGTGCCCTAATTTTTCTTTCTGCAGCACTAACCATACTTTCTATGGCAAAATGAACCCCCTCATTGTGTTCCTTTTTAAATTAAATGTTTTAAGAGTTACCACTTTATTCCAATCAAGATGGCTTCAGGCGTGTCCTATGTTTGTCATAAGTAAGACAGTAAGCGCTCTATTTGTTCTTAAGAACACACTGGAACATTCTGTCATTGGGCTATACTTGGGCTACATCTGGGTGATATTTGGGCTACATTTGGGCTCTTTTGTCTCTGGTGGCCATCTTGGGAGATTTATTTGTTATGAAGTTTCCTAATTTCCTCATTTACTGCAGTCACCTCAGTAGGAAATACTTTCAGTTTTTTACTTTGGTTCCATCAAGAAGGCATTCAGATGTGTCACACATTTGCCATAAATTCTGAATTTAGCACTCTAGTTGCTTATTAGATCACTGTAGTAAAGCTACTGCTCACCAGGGAAGTCTGCTGCTGGTATTGAAAGTGCATGTTTCAGTCTGCATGTCAGAATTTTTTTATGAAATAGAAGAGGATTTGAGAAGCCACTCAAAATGTGCCCTAATTTTTCTTTCTGCAGCACTAACCATACTTTCTATGGCAAAATGAACCCCCTCATTTTGTTCCTTTTTAAATTAAATGTTTTAAGAGTTACCACTTTATTCCAATCAAGATGGCTTCAGGCGTGCCATGTGTTTGTCATAAGTAGGACTGTTAGCACTCTAGTTGTTCCTTGGAACACTCTGGGAAGCTGCAGTAGAACACAAAGGAATCAACTGACAGTCTCTGCCCTTGTTGGATGTACATGTTTTACTGAGAATGTTAGACTTCATTCTCACATGACTGAGAAAGATAATGTGAATTTCCAGAAAATTTGCTCTCAGTTTAGCTTATAGATCACCTTCCAAACCTCTGTGGGAAAAGCATGAGAAAATAGTTTTCTCTCAAACATGGTTCATGATATCACAGCAGAAGGCTTTTTCACATGGTAAAATCACCTTAGAACACACCACAATTCCTAAAATGAGTATGGTACCATCAACAAATGATTTATAATGTAACTAAAGTCTTAAAACCTTCTTTTAACTGCAATGCTTTTTAATGAGGTGCTATCATGTATATTGGTCCCAAGATGGCTGCCAACACTTCTTGGAAGAAGTACTGACAGCCAATCAGATCTCAGGATGAGATGTGTCGTTAGGCTCCGCCGAGATATATATGTGATTTTACTTTTGATTTTCTCAGGAACTACTGAACAGACTGACACCATATATGCAAAAGGCACATCCTTGAGCTGAGGACTACCTCTCTGCCAAATTTCAAGTAATTCTGTTCAGCCGTTCGGGCTGTACCTTGGACTAAAGGTCCCTATGGAAAATTGCATGGGAAAAACGCGTTTTGGGACCCCCCTTTTTTCTCTGCCCCCGCTTGACGAATCCCCCCGCGACTTTCAGGGTAGGAGCGGAGCGGAGTGCCCCACCTATTTTGAAAATTTCGCGAGGATTCGTCAACCGGCGCCAAAGTTATTCCAAATAGAATGTTGCGGATTTCCTATGGAAACACGGTCCTAACTATAACTATCTACTGGCGACCGCCAGTAGATAATATATATATATATATATATATATATATATATATATATATATATATTCACTGAAACACATGTTATAGTTAGCGGAAATTTTACTGATAAAAAACCAATGAAATTCCCCCGTTATAGTTAGTGCAGGCAACTATAACTCACGCGACCGCAATCCTCTGCTGATGCTAATACTGTATTTAGACACTTATTTGCCCATGTCTTCTTCCATACATTTTTAGCTGTACATATATTACAAATATTTTTTTTTCATAAAGACACATATGTCATCAGCAGAAGATTGCGGTCGCGTGAGTTATAGTTGCCTGCACTAACTATAACGGGGGAATTTCATTGGTTTTTTATCAGTAAAATTTCCGCTAACTATAACATGTGTGAAACCTATGGTTTTTTCAGTGAATTTGCAAGGTTTTTTAAATGCTAATTCCTAACTATAACGTGTGTGAAACCTATGGTTTTTTCAGTGAATTTGTACGTTTTTTTAAATGCTAAGTTACTTTACGCCATTCGTGGCGTGCGCGCCCACTTAACGCAGTTCGTTCCGTGCGCGCACGGTGCGCTTCGCGCACCGTGCGCGCACAGTGAGCACGCGGTGCGCTTCGCGCACCGCGCGCCCACTTTACGCAGTTAGTGCCGTGCACGCACAGTGGGCACGCGGTAGGCTACGCGCACCGCGTGCCCACGTTGCGCTAGATGGGCCATGTACGCACGATGCGCTTCGCGCACCGTGCGCACATGGAGGACATATGATGCACTTCGTTTTGAAAGGTAATATTTTAATTTTTCGTAAATGTTAAAAGCCATGCACAAATGGTGCCCTTCGGGCACCATTTTCACACGGGGTGGAGAGAGTGTGGATAATTTTTTTATTATTATTTTTTTTAATATTTTAGTTTAACTCAAATTTAATAGGCCATGCACAATTTGTGCACTTCGGGCACCAATTGCACACGGGGTGGGGAGAGTGAAGATAATTTTTTTTTATATATAATTTTTTACCGTACGCGTACGGTAAGCGTAATCAGCGAAATTAGCGAAAAAATAAAAATTCCGTTTTTGGCCTTGGGGGATCTTTGGGGACTCCCTCAACATTGCTATGTGTGTGGGAGCT
Source organism: Triturus cristatus (assembly GCF_964204655.1). Taxonomy (NCBI): domain Eukaryota; kingdom Metazoa; phylum Chordata; class Amphibia; order Caudata; family Salamandridae; genus Triturus; species Triturus cristatus. The sequence continues at coordinate 288,364,507 of NC_140580.1, forward strand.
GTCTAAACAGCCCCTTTACATGTTTTTGTGCTTTATATTTTAAACATCACTCTCAGTGCGAGAGAGAAAATGGCGGCCGCCGCTTCCTGGTTTCGGCCGATTTGAATGTTTACTAAGATCTAAGAGCCAATCAGAATCGCGCTCGCGCACGCCACCGTACGCGTACGGTAAGCGTACCGTAAGCGCACCGTAAGCTGGCTCAGATATATATATTGATTTAAAGGCTATTTTCTCAGAATCTACTGAACAGATTTACACCAAACCTACAAAAGGCACTTCCTTGACCTGAGGACTACCTCTCTGCCAAATTTCTAGTAATTCTGTTCAGCCGTTCGGGCTGTAGCCCTGTCTAAAGGTCCTATGGAAAAATGCATGGGAAAAACGCGTTTTGGGACCCCCCTTTTATCTCAGCCCCCGCTTGACGAATCCCCCCGAGACTTTCAGGGTAGGAGCGGAGCGTAGCGCCCCACCTATTTTGAAAACTTCGCGAGGATTCGTCGACCGGCGCCAAAGTTATTCAAAATAGAATGTTGCGGATTTCCTATGGAAACGTGGTCCTAACTATAACTACCTACTGCCGACCGCCAGTAGGTAATATATATATATATATTCACTTAAAAAACCATAGGTTTCACACATGTTATAGTTAGCTGGACATTTCACTCGTAAAAAACCAATGAAATTCCCCCGTTATAGTTAGTGCAGGCAACTATAACTCATGCGACCGCAATCCTCTGCTGATGACGTCAGATATTACATCACTGTATTTAGACACTTATTTACCCATGTCTTCTTCCATTAATCTTTAGCTATACATATATTACAAATATTTATTTTTCATAAAGACACATATGTCATCAGTGATGTAATATCTGACGTCATCAGCAGAGGATTGCGGTCGCGTGAGTTATAGTTGCCTGCACTAACTATAACGGGGGAATTTCATTGGTTTTTTATGAGTGAAATGTCCAGCTAACTATAACATGTGTGAAACCTATGGTTTTTTAAGTGAATTTGCAAGGTTTTTTAAATGCTAATTCGTAACTATAACGTGTGTGAAACCTATGGTTTTTTCTGTGAATTTGTACGTTTTTTTAAATGCTAAGTTATTTATTTATACATTTTTCTTTTCAGGTTTTTCACCGTGCGCGCGCCGTGAATTTTTTTTCGCACCGAGCACCCATGGTTTGCAGTGCGTGCCGTGCGCGCACGGTGCTCGCGCACCTCGCGATTTAAAAAACAAAAAAAATAGCTTTTTTCTCCCTTGGGGGTCCTTCTGTGACCCCCTGACCAAGGCTAGGGGGTCAAGAACTGTCCACTCTGCCCCCTTTTCACGTTCTCCACCTTTTTTTCACCCCCTCAGACTGCGAGAGACAAAAATGGCGGCCGACACTTCCTGGTTTCGACCGATTCGAATGTTTACCGACATCTAACAATCAATCAGAATTGCGCTCGCGCACGGCAGGGTGCGCGCACGGTGCGCGCGTATAGATATTGATATGCTTTTAAATGCTATTTTCTCAGGAAATACTGAACAGATTTACACCAGACCTGCAAAAGGCACTTCCTTGACCTTATGGCTACCTCTCTGCCAAATTTCACATAATTCTGTTCAGCCTTTCGGGCTGTAGCTGCGACTAAATGTCCTATAGAAAAATGCATGGGGAAAACGCGTTTTGGGACCCCCCCTTTTTCTCGGCCCCCGCTTGACGAATCACCCCGAGACTTTCAGGGTAGGAGCTAAGCGGAGCGCCCCATTAGTTTTGAAAATTTCGCGAGGATTCGTCAACCGGCGCCAAAGTTATTCAAATTAGAATTTTTAGATTTCCTATGTAAACTAGGTTGTAACTATAACTATCTACTGGCGACCGCCAGTAGACAATATATATATGTATATATATATATATTCATCAAAAACGCCCCAACGGAGAGAAGCCACAACACTCCAATAGTTCCCAACACCTTTTAATTGGCAGCTTGCCGACTGGATTCAGGAGAACATGCACAGCATGATGTCCGCCATACGCGTTTCAGGATTAAAAACTCCCTTATTCAGTGGCTTCTTAATGCATAATGAAACAAACGGATTGCTTGCACCTTCTAATAAATAAGGACCTGCCTCAGTGGGTGTGGCCTATCACCTGGCCTTCTGGGTCCTGTAGTGCTCGGCATGTAAACTACAGTGAGTCCGTTCTTTCAAAAACATTTCAACAAAATGTCAAATCCCAAGTGGGTCTGGGCACGCTTCTTCCGAATTACCAGTCTCTGCTTTACAGTTGCCAACTGGAACAGTGTTTCCACAATGTACAAGCACAGATGAATGCTCGCACAGGATCCGCTTTTATGCGGCGGGCTCCTCTCCTAAGCGGCTGAGCAACAACCGCTTCCAATACTTTTTTTTTAATGTTTTTTTAGTTTTTTTTTAAAAACCTTTATTTTCAAAAGTCTGGACACAGCTATTCAGCCGACAACCCGGAGGTTCGGCAGCTTCGGTAAAGAGGAACAGAGATGCGTCCACAGTACAGTGAAGGAGGAGTGCAAAGATTCCATTTTTTAAATAAACACAAAACCCACAACAACCCCCAGCAAGGCAAGAACACTGAATGCCCATGGTGATAGCCCCCCAGGGGAGGCAGGACCCCAATCATCTACCATTTACAGTACCGTGAAAAGAGGAAGAAGGGAGACAGCAGAGGCCAAAGAAGTCCATTAACCATACTGAGCTGGAAAGAAGGTTAGGAGGAAAGCTGTTCCTCGGGGGGATCCAGATCAGGGGCAAGACAAATTCCCCCCCTGTATTCGTTCCACCGCCCCCAGATGGCGTGCCACTTCCGAGGGCGGCCTCTAGCGCAGTATACCGTCTTCTCCCTTAGCATACTCCAGTCCATATTTTCTTTCCACGCGGTCAATGTGGGGGGGCCCACGGATCCCCACAATCGCGCTATATCTCTCTTAGCGACCATGTTGCCCAGAGTCACCCATTGGGTCTGCGCCGCATTGTGATCCGTGGGCCCCCAGACATTCAGGAGACAACACCGCGCTTCCGGCTGCATAGCAATGCCCGTCACCTCCCCCATCACTGCATGGACTCTCCGCCAGAATTCCGTGATGACACCACATTCCCAAATGATATGCAGGAAAGTACCCACCATACCACATCCCCTCCTGCATAGGCCGTCCTCCGAGAATCCCATGTGAACCAGCCTTGGCCCCGTCACGTACACTCGATGCAGTATTTTAAGCTGCACCAGCCTCAGACGCGACGGGATCGCAACCTCCTTAGGAGAGGAAACAGCAGACTGCCAATCCTCGTCATCCAACTCGAGGCCATCCCTAGACCACTGGTCCCTCAACCCCAGAAGCATATCCGCCCGGACGTTTATCAGTTTCTTATAGATCAGCGAGATCGTGCTCTCGGGCATATGACCATCAAGGACCCGGTCCTCCAAAGGAGAGGACTCAGGCACCTTCTCACCCTCTATGAGGACTGATCGGAGGGCGTGACGCACCTGGATATAGCGGAAAAACTCAGATGGTCCCAGCTCATACTCCTTCTGCAACTCTTCAAAGGACTTCACCCTCCCCTTAATCAGGACATCTCCGACCCTGGAGATGCCGATCAAGTCCCATTTGTCAAAGCCTTTTGTGTGCCAAAGCCTACCCAATCTCTCAGATTCAAACAGCGGGGTAGCGAGGGTGAGCCTATCCTTCCAGCCCAGCGAGTCAGTTGCCATCTTCCACACACGCACCGCCACACCAGTGGGCCCCGTGAGGGACGAGTCCAGGGACCGCGAATACAACGCCCTGTAATAGTTACCACCACGCAGCAACCACCTGTCCATGGCATACCCAGGGCTGAGGGCCGGGCCATAAAACCCATGATTAATCGCACTCAGCTGGGTGGCCCAATAGTACCGTCGGATGTCTGGAAGCGCAATACCCCCGTCGTACCATGGGAGCGTCAACTTTGCAATAGCTATTCGCGGCCGCCCGTCCCACAGCAACGCTCGTTGGAGGCCTTCGACCTCCCGAAAGTAGTTGGCCGGTACCCAATCCAAAGTATTCTGCAGCGCGTAGAGGAACCGGGGAAGAGACATCATTTTGAACAGGGCCGCACGCCCAACGAGGGAGAGCGGCAGCCTCCGCCAGCCCTCCACATCCCGCTTCAGGCGCGCTAGGGGGGGGAGCAGGTTCCTCTCATAGCGCACGGCAGAATCCATGGAGATAAAGATCCCCAGATACACGAAGCCCTGCTGAACAACCTGGATCGAACAAGTTCGAGGGATCGGTGGAACCTCGCCACTAAGAACATATAAATACGATTTACTCCAGTTGATAACGAGACCCGAGTTCCTACCGAAAGATGTGAGTACGTCACAGACCACTATAAGTGATTTCTTGGGTGAGGCAAGATACAACAGGATGTCATCAGCATAGAGCGATATACGGTCCTCGTGCTCAGGCGACCATCTAAGTCCCCGTATATCCGGGTGCCAGCGTATCCACGCAGCCAGCGGCTCAAGGGCGAGGGCGAACAGCAATGGCGACAGGGGACAACCTTGCCGAGTACCCCTCCCAAGCTGAAACGGAGTCGACGCCCGGCCATTTACCACCACACTCGCAAGAGGGCCCTCATACAGCAACCTCACCCAGCTCACAAAACCATGGCCAAAGCCGAACTTGGTCAACACGGCCCACAAATATGCCCATTCCACCGTGTCAAAGGCCATCGTGGCATCGAGAGACGCCACAATAGCTGATTCACGCAGCGTGCCCGCCCTGGCGATTACACCATGAAGGCGCCGAAGATTTAACGCTGTGTTACGGTGCGGGATGAAACCGGATTGATCCGGATGGACCAAGTCACCGATTACCCTGATCAACCGGGCCGCCAGGATTTTAGCCAGAATTTTCAGCTCTGCGTTAAGGAGTGAGATAGGCCTATATGAAGCGCACTTATCTCGGGGTTTGCCCTCTTTGTGTATAACCACAATCGTCGCCAGTCGCTGATCCAACGGGAGGGCCCCACTCCCCCGCGCCTCCACGAACATGGCGCGCAGGTGAGGGGCAACCCTATCCGGAAATAGCTTGTACAGGTCGACCGGCAAGCCGTTCGGACCCGAGGCCTTGCCCGAGTTCAACGCGCGGATAGCCCCCGCCACCTCATCGACCGTTATGTCACCATCTAGATCGTCCCTATCTATATCAGAGAGACAGGGCAATGCAATATCACGCAGGAGGTCATGCGAGTCCTCGGGCGGCCTGTCCGACACTGAGGCATAAACCATACGGAAATAGTCCGAGAAACACTGCACAATCCTCTCAGGTTCCACAATCACCTCTCCCCCCTCTCCCGTCAACTCCGGCACTACTCTATTGACCCGTTCTTTTTTGTCCAGCCAAGCCAGGAGTTTCCCGGCCTTGTCACCAACATCATACAGACGGCCCTGCTGTTCCCTACCGAGGGTCTTAGCGGCATTCGTCACCAGGTCCTTATACTCGGATTGCTTCAAGCACAGCTCATGCAGTGAGGCCTCTGTAACCTCCTCCTCCAGCGCTCCCTCCAAAGCCGCGATCTCCTCCTCAACCTGCAAAACCTCGCCATCTCTCTGCCGCTTGGCAGCCACTACAAGGGAGAGGGCTTCCCCTCGCAGCACGGTCTTAAATGCTTCCCACAGCGACACTGCCGAGTCCACGGATCCCTGATTGTCCTTGAAAAAATTATCTACTGTCTTTACCAGCGCGCTGCGCGTCTTGGGGTCTCGGAAATACCAAGGGTTGATAGGGGCCACCCTTCCCCCTCCCTCTCGACCCAGATCCAGCCTAACCCACACCGGCGAATGGTCAGATATGCCACGCGCCATGTGCCTGGCCTCAGACACCAATGAGGCATGCGCAGCCAGAGTGAGTAAGTAGTCAATCCTAGAAAGGCTACCATGCGCCCCGGAGTGGAAAGTGTATTGGCTCTGTGTGGGGTGCCGGAGCCTCCAGCAGTCTATCAGGCCAAGCGTATCTAGAAAGTCTGGAAGCCACTTCTGAGCCCCCCCCGTGTCTCTGGGCGGGTATCTATCCAGCAGGCCGGAGCCAACAGCGTTGAAATCCCCTCCCACTACAAGCATACCCCCCGGGAGATCCAGCAGGGCCCTACCCAGATCTGTGAAAGTGGAGGCCTGCAGGGCCGGCGGGACATAAACAGAAACTAAAACCAAAGTTCTTCCTTCCCACCGCCCCGCCACCGCCACAAACCTCCCCCTATCATCAACAATGGTGGAGTCCACCTCAAATGGTAGCGAGGCTCTGACTAGGATGCCCACACCCCTGGACCCAGAGGAGAATCCCGAATGAGCTATGAATTTATAACCCTTCCTATTCAGGGCATAGCACGTATTAGCTATAAGATGCGTCTCCTGCAGCAGGGCGACATCCGGCAATGACCGTTTCAAGAATTGCAAAACAATCCCACGCTTAATGCGATCCCCCAAACCATTCACATTCCAGCTTATAACACTTAAACCCCTACCCCCCATCCCCAAACGTAAAGAGGCCCACCCCACACCCGAAGAGCCCCCATGGAACAGTCCTGGAAATAATCACTATGCCTTGCTGAAACAAACCCCCCAACAACAACCCCAAAATCCCGAAAACCCCCCCCACCCTGCACCCCTGCTGCAGCTTACAAAGCCCCCCCAACTTGCATTGTGCCTGTCGCCCTACCAAACCCAAAATCTACAAAAAGTACCCTAAGGGAGGAAAGAGCTCCCCTCGTCCTCCCACAACCTCCGTGTTTACTGCAAGTCATTATCTAAAGTCAGTCTGAGTCAGTCCGGTTCCGAATACATCAACCTTGTTCATCCCGGCCACTGTCCCCGTCTACGGCAGTGTCCTCTTCCGTGCGTCGTCGAGGCAGAGCGTCCAGCCATTCATCCGCCATGGCAGGTGACTCAAAGAAGAATGTTCGGTCTTCAAACACCACACGTAGTCTGGCAGGGAAGAGCATGGCGTATTTCAGGTCCCTCTCCCGAAGCCTCCTCTTCACCCCCAGGAAGCCCTGTCGCTGCCTCTGTACCTGCGAGGTGAAGTCAGGATAGAAATTCACCGACGCGTTCTGGAAGGGGACTGGGCCCGTTACCCTCGAGGCCTGCAGGATGGCGTCCCGGTCTCGAAAATGAAAGAGCCGGACGACGATCGGCCTCGGTGTGGCTCCCACCTTGGGCCGCCCACCAGGCACTCTATGGGCCCGCTCAACTGCGAAGAACTTCCCTAGACCCTTAGGCTGCAGATGATTGAGCACTAGCAGGTTCACTGAGATCTCGTCCGAGGACTCCGGGACCCCGATAATGCGCACGTTGTTGCGCCTGGCCCGGCTCTCGAAATCCTCCAGCCGACGGGCTGCGAGATCATGCTCGGTCCGCAACTTACGGACCTCGGTCTGCAGGTCCAAGACATCATCGGCGAGGCCCATGGTCTTGATGTCCAGGGATTTGACCCGTTCATTTGTTTTGCCCAAGTCCGCGCGGATCAGATTAACATCCACCAAGATGGTATCCACTTTGTGCGCCAGGGCATCAAACTGTCTCCCAATCGAGGTCTGCAGCCCGTCAAGTGCACCCATGACATCCTGCAGTGAGAGCTCCGGGGCCAAGGGTGAAGCAGTCTTCTGTGTATCCGGGGACTGGCTCGGTGCACCCGGTGACCCCTTCTGCTGGGCATAGCGGTCCATGTTATTGGCTTGAGTGTAGGCTCCCCGCCTGGTGGCCTTGGGCTTCGGGCGATCCACCTCTGCTTTGCCCGACATGGTGGGCTCGAGCAGGTCGGGTCAAACAGGACTGCCCTCTCTCAGCGAGAGAAAGCAAGAGTGCTCCGTCTTACGATGGGTCGCCAGTGTGGCATGCAGAGCGTCCAAATGATAATAAAGCAGACGCGAGCACTCCCTGGGCTGGGCAGACAAAGGGCGAGAAAGTGAAAGTGAAAGGATAGGGACCTCCGTCCGGCAGTTCACACCTCGCCTGGCCGCTGTTGTTCAATTAGAGGTCGGGCATCCTGCCAACTCGAGCCCCTGGCATCCCTCGGAGATGGGCCTCAATCTTCCGCCATGCATAACTCCGGTTCCCGGTGGGCGATTCGACCTCGGGTGGCATCGATCGCCTCCCTGACAAGTCATCTACACGATGCCATGCATACAAACAGGATTATATACAGGATAGACGACGGAGGGCACGAGGGTCTCGGGAGCTCAAAGCTCACGTGGCCATCTTGGTCAAGCGCTAGGCTCCTCCCCACCGCTTCCAATATTAATCAAAAACGCCCCAATGGAGAGAAGCTACAACACTCCAATAGTTCCCAACACCTTTTAATTGGCAGCTTGCTGACTGGATTCAGGAGAACATGAACAGCATGATGTCCGCCATACGCGTTTCAGGATTAAAAACTCCCTTCTTCAGTGGCTTCGTAATGCATAATGAAACGAATGGATTGCTTGCACCTTCTAATAAATAAGGACCTGCCTCAGTGGTCGTGGCCTATCACCTGGCCTTCTGGGTCCTATAGTGCTCGGCATGTAATTCCGAATTCAGAAAAAGCGTGCCCAGACCCACTTGGGATTTGACATTTTGTTGAAATGTTTTTGGAAGAACGGACTCACTGTAGTTTACATGCCAAGCACTGAGCACACAGCCCCCCTTAAAAAAAAAAAAGACCATCATCGTGCCCCGCCCCCTTCCAGCAACACTCTGCAAACGTGCCCTGTGGCGCGTTTTACGTTGGGGAAATAATTCCCCTTCAATACTGGGGGTCCCTGGGGGTTAACTAGCCCACCAGTTACCTCCAGTATGCGCCACAGGGGGGCCTTGCAGAGAGGTGGTCCGAGGCCACACCGCTTTTTACACCTCTCTGCAACGCAGCTCTGTGGCACTTACTGGAGGTACCTGGTGGGCTAGTTGGACCCCAGGGACCCTTAGGACTCAAGGGGATTTAATCCCCCAATTTACAATGCACCAGGTGGCGCGTTTGCACAGTGGTGCTGGGAGGGCACATGGCCTGATTTGACAAGTGCAAACATGCCCTGTGGCGCGTTTTATGTTGGAGGATTAAGTCTCCTTCAATCCTAAGGGTCCCTGGGGGCCAACTAGCCCACCAGGTACATCCAGTAAACGCCAGGGAGCTGCGTTGCCGAGTGGTGTTCCAAGGCCACGCCCCCTTTTTATACCACTCTACAACGCAGCTCTGTGGCACTTACTGGAGGTAGCTGGTGGGCTAGTTGGCTCTCAGGGATGCTCAGTATTCAAGGGGACTTAATCACCCAACATAAAATGCGCCACAGGGCGCGTTTGCATACTTGTCACATCAGGCTCCCCTCCCTGCACCACAGTGCAAACGCACCCTGTGGCGCGTTTTAAGTTGGGGGATTAATTCCCCTTCAATCCTGAGAGTCCCAGGGGGCCAACTAGTCCACCAGGTACCTCTCGTAAACGCCACAGGGCTGCGTTGCAGAGAGGTGCTCTAAGGCCACGCCCCTTTTTACATCACTCTGCACACGCGGCTTCTGGTGCACTGCTGGTGGGGCGATGAGGTCCTCTTGTGTCCTGAGGACCTCAAGACACAAGTGGACTTCATCCTCTGAGCAGAAATGCACCAGAAGTAGTGTTTGCAGCGTAGTGTAAAAGGGGGCACAGCCTTTGAACACCTCTCTGAAACGCAGCTCTGTGGCGCTTACTGGATGTACCTGGTGGGCTACTTGGCCACCAGGGACCTTCAGGATTCAAAGGGACTTAATAGGGATGTCATAGTTAGAAATTAGCATTTAAAAAAAACATTGAAATTCACTGAAAAAAAACATAGGTTTCAGGTACGTTATAGTTAAAAATTAGCATTTAAAAAACCTTAGAAATTCACTGAAAAAACCATAGGTTTCAGGGACGTTATAGTTAGCTGTACATTTCACTGTTCAAAACCATAGAAATTCCACCGTTATAGTTAGTTCAGCTAACTATAACTCGCGCACCCGCAATGCACTGCTCATGACGTCACATATTAAATCACTCGTGTCATGGTCAGTGACATCACTGATGACATCACTGATGACATCACTGATGACATCTCAAATGACATCACTGATGACATCATCCACGTGAAAATACAATGCACCTCCTCACACTCTAATATAACCTTTGATACACCCACTGTAAAATACAGACTACCATTTTGCTAAATCATTGACACACCAATTCCATTTACTACATACGCACTCACTGATTCCTAGGTCTACACACACAGCCACTCATTCATCCATACAATCACTCATACATGCAGTCACTCATTAATACAACACTACCATATGCACTCATACACTTATACAGACACTCACCCACCACCACTCATCCGTGCAGTTACTCACACACCTAGTCAGTCATACAAAGAATCAATCACACTCCCATTTACTCATCTATACAATTATACACACACCACCTCACTTATTCATACAGATACTAACGCAAACTTAATCTCTTATATTATCAGTGATACCAGTACACACTCATCCATACAGCCAGTCTAACAATCACTGACTATCATGTGTAGTCATTTATATACTTCAACTTTCACATACACTGCCTTTTACATATGTAGTTATTTGGACATGTACCACTGAGACATCCATTCCCTCACCAACACACCCATACACACACTCACGCACCCATACAGCTGTTTCCACATGCACTCTTGAACCCATACACCCAGTGAATCAACCACTCACACATCTATGCACAGTCACACACCTCCCATCCACCCACACACACACTCAATCTCCCAAACAAATACTCAGACAACCAATAAATAACCTATATAGACACTCATGTAGCTACTGACCAACCCATGTAGCAGCTTGCACAACAACAGACACTCTGATACAGACATTCACACAGTTTAGTCACTAACCCATGCATTCAGTAAGAAACATTTAATCATTCACTTATACAGTCAGTCACGCACCTACTAAATCCTCCATCCAGACACTTATACACTCACTCATTCTGCAATACACCGTGGAATATATATAAAATATATTTAAACTTTACAGAAACACACAGTCACTGGATGATGTCATCAGTGATGTCATCAGTGATGTCATTTGAGATGTCATCAGTGATGTCACTGACCATGTCATGAATGATGTAATATGTGACGTCATGAGCAGTGTATTGCGGGAGTAAAATGTCCAGCTAACTATAACGTCCCTGAAACCTATGTTTGTTTTCAGTGAATTTCTAAGGTTTTTTAAATGCTAATTTCTAACTATAATGTACCTGAAACCTATAGTTTTTATATATATATATAGATGAACATATATATATTCCGCTCCTCTGCACCGTTAACCAGCGCGTCACTCCTTAGGCGGGTGCTCTGTTGCGGCGATGCTCCGCGATAAATTTTCTCACTACCAACTCCTGCTTTACACCAGGAAATCAGCACTCACGGGGACCGATTGCAGCAAATATCCTTTATTTAAAACGCACAGCAAACAAACGCGTTTCGGAACTTGTCCTTCGTCAGTGTTTGTGATTGACAATCGCCAGCGACATGTTTTTATTCGTCATAGTTCTGGTCATCAAAACAGAGGAGGGGTAACGCGCGTGAAAATACAAGCGCTATTTTGTAATGGTATTGCAATAGCAGTATTCATGCCTATATTTAATGTTTATATGTTTAGCAATTCGTAGTATATACAACGAATCTCTTTGTCATAATGCTATTCATAAACATAATTGATATACCATTCAAATCAAATAATCTCGCCGTGTATCGCCCTTTGGCAATCACTTGATTGCCAAATCCCCCTCTGTAACATTCTGCCAAGTATCGACTTATTTTGCAAATGAACATATCGTAACACAGATAGAAATTATATCGTTGAACCAAATATTTCAAATCATACAATTAGTTTAAAATCTGTTCGTCATAGTTCTAGTCATAAAGACGAAAGAGGGGTAACGCTCGTAAAGATACAAGCGCCATTTTATAATGGTATTGCAATAGCAATATTTGTGCCTATATTTAATATTTATATGTTTAGCAATTCATGGTATGTGCAACGAGTTTCTTTGTCATAATAATATTCATGAACATAATTGATATACCATTCAAATCAAGTGATCTCGCCGTGTATCGGCTTTAGGCAATCACTTTCTTGTGACTGCCAGATCCCCCTCTATGGATTTATGCCAAATATCGACTTAACTTGTAATGTGCATATCGTAAGCCAGAATTTCTTTTTTTTATGTCGTTGAATCAAATATTTAGAATCATATAATTGGTTTAAAATCTGTTGGTCATCTCACTGTCTAGGTTCCCAGGTGTACTGTCAGCTCTTCCCCACTATTTAACCCATAGGGGGTCTTTGTTTGGAGATCGATAATATAACGTGACTCTAATCTTCTTAGTTTTAACACCCTATCTCCCCCTCTGATGTTCACTGGGACACAGTCAATGCTAAAAAACTGTAATAGATCCCTATTACTTTTGTGTTTGATGGCGAAGTGCCTAGCAACTGGATAGTTAAAATCCTTTTTTGCTATGGCACGCATATGCTCTAAAACCCGTACTTTCACACAGTGTATAGTGCTGCCTATATACCTAAGGCCACATGGGAACTTTAGGCAATAGACAGCATGAGTAGTTTGACAAGTTATAAATTTGTTGATTCTTTTCCCTGTTTTCGGTCCTTGTACTTCATAACTAAGTACTTGTTTACTGAAAGCACATGCCTTGCACTTACCACATGGGTAAAACCCCTTTGCGTCATTCAGTGTTCCCTTACGTGCAGGCAGATTTTCTAAGTGGCTATGAACCAAATTGTCTTTTAATGAGCGAGCTCTCTTAAAGGTGATCAATGGGGTTCTCGGAATATCCGCTCCGATTATTGTGTCAGTTTTTAATACATGCCAATTCCGTTTCATGATCTTTTTAAGACTATTTGCATCTTCTGGATAGGTTGTCACCATACGGAATTTGCCTTCATCTTGCTTTATCTGTCCTGTTTTATTAAATAGACCCTCTCTCGGTAGTTGTTTTACTTTCTTTAGGGTATTTTCCAAGAGATCACTCTGGTATCCTCTGACTAAAAATCGATTAAGGCTTTCTTCTGCTGCCGAGTTGAAATCGCATTCTCTTGAACAATTGCGTTTCAACCTAAGAAATTCCCCATATGGGATGCTGTTTTTGAGTTTCGGTGAGTGGCTACTTGTGGCATGCAATATACTATTGCCCGCTGTGGGCTTTCTATAGAGGGCTGTTGTCAGTTTCCCCTCCTGTATTGTCACCCTAAGGTCCAGATAGTTCACTGCCACTGAACTTATCTCGCCTGTAAACCGTAAATTTACATTATTACTGTTTAGATGTGTCACAAATTCTTCTGCTTTAGTTTGCGACCCCTTCCAAATCAGGAAGAGATCGTCGATGTATCGGTACCATACCACTATTTCATCCGTCCAATTTTTATTGGTCGGTGACCGGGCCACCTGCTCCTCCCACCAGCCTACAAATAAATTTGCATAGCTGGGGGCGAAGCAGGTGCCCATTGCGGGCCCAGATATCTGCCTATATAGATTTCCCTGAAAGAGAAATATATTGTTTAACAAACAGAATTCAATCAATTCAAGTAGCATCCCATTATGTTCTACAAATTTCAATGGCCGTTTCTGTAGAAAATATTTCACAGCATGCAAACCCTGCACATGATTTATACAGGTGTATAAACTTGTGATATCCAAAACAATAAGAGGATAAGATGGATGCCACTGTATCCCTTCAATGTGCATGATAAAGTCAGTGGTATCCTTGATATAGGAAGATAGTTGCAAGACTGACTGAAAAAGATAGTTATCTATAAATCTAGAGAGATTTTCTGTTAGACTTCCTAAGGAAGAGACTATAGGTCTCCCTGGTGGTCTCAAACTATCCTTATGAACTTTTGGAAGATGGTAAAAAGTTGGTAATATAGGATTCATTGATCTTAAAAATAGGTACTCACCCAAGTCTAACATAGATTGTTCATGCCATTTGTTTATTAACGTTTGGTAGTTTAGAATACTGTTTTGGTATTTTTCTTTTGTTGTTAGTTCATAACATTCGTGGTTTTTCAACTGCCGGAGGGCTTCTTCCACATATTGTTCTCTAGGTATAAGGACTATATATATTATCGATCTCCAAACAAAGACCCCCTATGGGTTAAATAGTGGGGAAGAACTGACAGTACACCTGGGAACCTAGACAATGAGATGACCAACAGATTTTAAACCAATTATATGATTCTAAATATTTGATTCAACGACATACATTTTTTTTTATGGGTTACAATATGCACATTAGAAGTTAAGTCGATATTTGGCATAAATCCACAGAGGGGGATCTGGCAGTCACGAGAAAGTGATTGCCTAAAGCCGATACACGGCGAGATCACTTGATTTGAATGGTATTTCAATTATGTTCATGAATATTATTATGACAAAGAAACTCGTTGCACATACCATGAATTGCTAAATATATAAATATTAAATATAGGCACAAATATTGCTATTGCAATACCATTATAAAATGACACTTGTATCTTTACGAGCGTTACCCCTCTTTCGTCTTTATGACTAGAACTATGACGAACAGATTTTAAACTAATTGTATGATTTGAAATATTTGGTTCAACGATATAATTTCTATCTGTGTTACGATATGTACATTTGCAAAATAAGTCGATACTCGCAGAATGTTACAGAGGGGGATGTGGCAATCAAGTGATTGCCAAAGGCCGATACACGGCGAGATTATTTGATTTGAATGGTATATCAATTATGTTTATGAATAGCATTATGACAAAGAGATTTGTTGTATATACTACGAATTGCTAAACATATAAACATTAAATATAGGCATGAATACTGCTATTGCAATACCATTACAAAATGGCGCTTGTATTTTCACGCGCGTTACCCCTCCTCTGTTTTGATGACCAGAACTATGACGAATAAAAACATGTCGCTGGCGATTGTCAATCACAAACACTGACGAAGGACAAGCTCCGAAACGCGTTTGTTTGCTGTGCGTTTTAAATAAAGGATATTTGCTGCAATCGGACCCCGTGAGTGCTGATTTCCTGGTGTAAAGCAGGAGTTGGTAGCGAGAGAACATATATATATACATATACTTGTGAGAATAGGGATTTGCCTTGATTATCATTGTTTGTGGTTTTCTCTCGCCTTGCTGTTTTCTTTCCATTACCCTTTTCCCTCACTTGATCGCCCCAAACCCCCAATACCTTCATGGTAAGTGGAATTGGGGATGTCAAGAGGTGGATTCCATTGTACATCGCTCTGATCCCAAGAAGTTTCCCTGGATGCCATTGGAGTGTAGACAAACAGTTACACATGCCCTGCTCATCAGCAAGCTAGATTATGGCAATGCTCTGTTCTTAGGCATGGCAGACTACCTCTTTGCACGCCTACAGGAACTACAAATTGCTGCAGCCAAACTGGTGTGCAATGAAAGCAGACTGAGCTCAGCATCAATGTGCATGAAACATCTTCACTGGCTACCCATGCGACAAAGAGCAGTGTTTAAGCTACTCAGTCATGCACATTAGGCACTACACTGCAGTGGAGCAAGAATTTTACAGAATAAAATATAATTCTACGTTCCCACGAGGTGCCTACGGTCCCTCCATCAAGCGCAGGCCAGGACAAAGTGTATAAGGAAAGTGAGCACAGGAGGACGTTCATTCTCATATCTGGCAGCAAAAAAGTCGAACGAACTGCCTCAAGACCTATGCCTTACAGCAGATTATTAAGTTTTTAGAAAAAAACTTAAAACCTATCTGTTTCCTAAATCCTAATATCTGACAGATCTACTACTCCCGCTGGCAGCTGTACGATGAGTTCTTGCTTACCTAGCACCGTGATATTCTTTGGGATGATTGTTAACCCGCTATAAATAAAATAAATGAAATAAATACATAAATAAGTTGTCCCACACGCATGAGACTTGACAGGGTGGGACTGCTTTACACTGATCCTAGGGTCCGCAAAGAAGGCATCATGTCAGATAGCTGGGTGGTGGAAAAGGGGCAATCGACAGGGCTGTCACTTCTTGCCGCTGCTGTTTGCCCTCGCACTGGAGCCCTTGGCGATCCTTTTATGAAAGGAAATGGCACCTTGGGTCATACGGGTGGGGGAGTCCATTCAAGTGATTTCTTTATATGCAGATGATGCCTTGGTCTATGTTTGTTCCCCCCGGGAGGCAGTGCCACTGCTGATTAGGCATATGGCTGCATTTGGCGCAGTATCCGGTTTGCAGATTGATGTCCAGAAGATTCTGTTATTCCCATTTCTTTATTGCAGTCCCTCGAACTTGGAATCCGGTGAGAGACAGAGGTCTTCTGTTACCTACGTATTATGGTTACCCACACAGAGGCTACTGATCAATGCCTAAATGGGGATAGAATTCTGTAGGACCTTTCCAAAGCAGTACAATTCTGGAATACAGTAGCACTATCGGTATGGGGCCAGGTGGTGAATGCTTAGAAGGTTTTTTACTCGAGGTGGTTATTTATGGTTCTGAATTCATCGTATCCGCTTGGTCCAGGGCTATTTCAGATGGTGAATTGCCTGTCGATCTCTCCGGTATGGGCAGGGAAGCGAAGCAGAGTCGCCTTACCAGTGCTTTTAACAAGACAAAGAGGAGGGAGGAATTGCACTACCAGATATACAACTTTATTATTAAGCAGCACATCTGAAGCATGCTGCTAGGTGGCTAGTAAAGTCCAATAACTGGGGGGAACGTCTCCTGTGAGGACGAGTTGTTGGCGTTCTTGGTGATGAGAGAGTGCCAATTGGGGTTTCTGATGCCATATTTGTTACGACATACAGCTGTGATAGGGGAGATGTTTGTTACAAAAATACGTGTGGGGCTTCGTATGATAGGGAGTTTTTGTCTATGGGATCTTACACCATTTTGCAAAAGAGACTTAGGTATGTTCATGGAACACTGGAGAGATGGAGGTTGCCTTCGAGCTGGGGACTTGTATCCAAGGGGAGGTCTTTATCACATTTCCTGATACACATGAGACATTCCAGCTGGGTGCAGGTCACTTCCTGCAGTATTCAAAACTGGAAAATACAGTGAAAGGAGTGTGGTGTAGCTTTCCGGCAGCGCTATTACCCTCTCAAGTGCTGGGAGGATTACTCAAATGGGGTGAGTGCAGGCACTTGATTACCCTCTTGTACAAGGTTCTTAAGGGGGTATCAACAAGCCAGTTACATCACAGGCGGACACATTCATTTTTGTTAGGCACGGGGAGATTAAGTGATTTGCCCAGAATCACACAATGTTTAGCGTCCCTGACAAAACTCCAACCCAGTTCCCCAGCTCTATGGTCGACCGCCC
Organism: Triturus cristatus; assembly: GCF_964204655.1. Classification (NCBI taxonomy): domain Eukaryota; kingdom Metazoa; phylum Chordata; class Amphibia; order Caudata; family Salamandridae; genus Triturus; species Triturus cristatus. The sequence continues at coordinate 288,381,931 of NC_140580.1, forward strand.
TAACCATTAGCCACATTCTCTCCCCAATTTGTATTGGGGTGAGGCCCAGAGGAAGGAAGATGCCCTATAGGTATTGGCAACTTGCACTGCTCTTCGCAACGTGTGGGTAGAAATTGGATGGATGGGGTCCCGTCTACTACAGATAGCACTCTAGGTAAAGGATGTGCTGAAATGGGCACTTGCAAAGGAGCAGCGTATCAAGCTGTCTCTGTTTGATGAGAAAGCGCCAGAGGGTGCGTAGACATGGGTGTTATTATTGGAACGATTTAAAGAGTATCGCAAGCATGATAAAGATTTGGACACCTGAAGGCATAACATCAAGATGTGTACAACTGTGATATGTGTGCCAGGAGTCGTTAAAATATGCATCTACTGGTTTAGCTCACTGACTTGGTGTAATTTGTCGTGTAATTTGTCATGATCACTCTGGATGTTGCACTGTTAACTGAAAGAAGAGATTAAGACTGGGTTAGTTTGATCTCAACATCCAACTTAATTTTTTTTACTTATTGATTTATCCCTATTAATTGAGTATAGAGTTCAGAAAAGAAGCAAGAACAAAAAAACGGATCGTGGGGGAAAGCCTAGTTTTTATATAATTCCATCTTTTTGCCCACCAGACATTTGTGTAGATCCATTGTCTCAAGAGGAGCCTAAGCAGATATGGGATGTCATGGGCCCGTTGACATGAGACGAACCCGAGTGCCAACGAATGCTTGATCGAGTGCCTACATTGGAGATTATTGCCATATGATCCATGCCTGTTCTATGTGTACTCAAAAGGATTTGAGTGAACTTCAAAAGGATTTGGGTAAAATTCAACAACACAAAACAGAGCAGGTGTGCATTGGCTTTGTTATATTGGATCTTCAACAAGTGGTTGGAACGCTCATGTTTCTTATATCAATAATCTTGAGAACTGAAGAATGTTAGACTATTCATTCTTCAGCGCTGTTGGATGATGGAGCATGCAGAATGTTTATTAACTTATATTGGCCTATTAAACAATATTTCTAAATAAGCTAAGAAGATGCCAGAGGCAGCTCAAACTGTTGACTGCTCGCCATTGGTTTTGGACCCTCTAGAGGAGGATTCTCTACCGTTACAAGTTTTATTTGGAGACTATACAGTAGTGATTCCTTTGGATGTGAGAGCCTCTTCTAATTATGATGTAATTTTTGGAATCCCTTGCCTGCAAGACACAATCAATGCATCAGTTAGGTGCTAGAATGATAGCATTATCGTTGTTTTACCATGACCGTTTTCCTCTTTCTATGCGTGCTGCAGAATGCAGCACTTGTAGGAAGAGGTATTAACGAGGAGAGATAAAGATATTTCTCCTCAATATGCCTCTCTGCGGAAGGCGGAACATATTGACGCATTCCTACATTTAACAGTCTTGGTAAATCTGGGAATGCAACAAAATCCAAGGATAGATGCTTGGGAACATAAATACTCTACCCATGGAAGGCCTCCCTGGAGCAGACTAACACAAGACAGCAACTTGCGCTACCTTGCGTTACTCCAGATATACTAAGCCACGCACAGCCATGCAAGGTGGCCCTCTGTGGCCTGGTAAATATTATTTTAGATTTTGCGTTGTCCTTCCACTACTTTGCATGGCGCACAGACGACACAAAACTTTGATAAATATGCTCTTTGGTATCCCAATTAGGTTAAAAACTCAGCAAGGCATGGTGCATATAAACATGCACCACAATCACCATCTTATCTAGTTTACCACTGAACCATCCTAACAAAGCCTTTTAACAGCCATTATATAGCTTTCCCTAAGGACGGGGTGTAAATTAACCAACATGTGTGTTTGTGAGAAAAATTGCATGTCCTCTGATTCCCTTCCCATTTGTTTTTTTTTGTGAAGAGCACAGTTCAAAAATCTTTTATAGCCATGAATGTAAATATAGCTTTCTGCCACAGTTTCATGCATAAATATTATATTGTATATGCAAAGAAAGTCAGTGCATTTGGGATCTGTAGTGATACTGGTGAGAAACTGATGAGTTGGTAACGGGAAACTGTGTAATGCGCAGATTTCTACTAATGTAATTCGAGCTTATGATTTATTTTGATAGCCCTGATGAACTCCGAAGTTCATGTTCATGTACCTAATGACGAAACACGTGTTGGCTACGAGATTGACTGAAGTGACTACAGGATTTATTGAAGTTGTCTAATTTCATGTGAAGAAGAAAGACTAAAAAGACAAAGAAATATTACTGTATTTACGTACTGACATCATTGGACAATGGGTTTCTCAGGGGTCTTATTAATTTATTCAAACTGGGGATTTCGTCCACATCATACTTGAGGGTGTTGGTGGCCACCCTTTCTCTTTGGAGCACGCGGGGATTATTTGAGATTTACATGGGGATACTTACAGGTTTGCGCAATCAATAACCTTGCCATAGGGACTTTTTGCTCTTAGTTTGTTAAACAATCTCCAGTGACAGATACATTAAAAAATAAAGACCTGTCCATTTTCCTTTTACCTGCTGGTCTGTCAGCCTGATGGCGGTACACTTTTATCGAATTGCCCGTAATGCGTGCTACTGACGCATCACTTCGACATGATCAAGGCCATTCCATCTCAGTGGGTAATGGCAGCAGCGAGTGGGGTTTATGTTGCATTGTGCTGGTTTATTTGGTACACAAGCATAGCATTGTTTGGTGTCTGCATGAGTAACTTGCTTAAATAAATGCTTTAAAGCACAGAATAATCTTAATACAACTGTTTTTAAGGAAACAACATTAATTCCAAGGAGGTAGGATGCTTCTAAATTCGATTGTGATACCCACTACCACGGCAAGAAGCAGCTAGACCCCAAGTAATTGTTGACCATTGTGCTACACAGATACAGAGTAACATAATTATACATATCTAGATAACAGGACACTACTGATACATTGATAAAATTAGCAAACTCCCTAAGCATTGCGATCAAACAACCATGTTTTCAATGCCTCCCTAAATTTACCAAAGAAAGCTCATTCCTCAGAACAAGGTGGTACAATTTGCAGGTCCTTAAATGTTATGCACCCAACCAATGTCCGAATGTATTTCCTACTAGAATGACTTGTTTGGTGATACAAAAGTTCATTTATTGAATAGAAGATGAGTTGGTAGGCTTCGTATATGTTCACCCGATTGAAAATAAGTTTATGTGAGTGATTGAGCTTGCGAGAGCAAATTCTCTTTAATATTTCATGTATCATAATGGAAGTAGTAAATTTAGGAATGGCATAACGTCATGTGCAGTAGGTCTGCAATTCCCTGATGCCTATGATCATAGATCACATTAGCTACATTCAGGAATAGCAGATCATGATGCTTTTTCGATCTACTACATTATCAGATGGCAGACTATTGTTTGGCTCGCAATTTTACTATGACATTTTGAGGAACACATTATATCATACACTCAGTTGTTCACTAGGCCTATGAGCCATCTGTAGTGAGTGACACAAGTAGAGATTCAAGTCACTCTTAGAACTACACTCACCTTAGCAGGCGGTGTGGATCTGTGCAATCGCACAAATTGGGTCCTTATTATCATATGGTTATTTACATCAGATACTCTGTGAAAGATCTCAATAGATATGGATTTTGCTTCCTTCAGGTATTGTTTCAAAAGCACAATCAAGACATAACCAGTGTATGCTGACCTATCTTGACAGCGCACATTCCTTTTGCACACTTTATTATAATTGTAGTAATGACGTCCTAGTAATACGTCCTAAGGCAGTCATTTGGCTGAAACGCCTCAACATTAAAATACGAAGATGATCCCAACTTAGTAAGCTTTAATAGAAAGACTTCTGGCTCAATAAAAAAAGAGGCACATAGTTATATTCTTTTTTAATCTCTAAAATTAAAGAGCTTCTTTGCACAATGAAGGAAACCTTAACACAGGTGCAATGCTCTGAAATTGTAAACAAGGTATTTAAACAGTAGCTACTTCAGTTCTCTTTTGGAATGTTGCTGGTCTACGCCATAAATGCACAACGATTGAGTGAACTGACTTTGCGTCCAAGTTTCACATTCTTTGTTTACAGGAAAGTTGGCCACTGGACCCAATCTATCTCAAGGGTTTTAAAACATATCACTGTCCAGCAATTCCGTCCAACTGTGGGGGACCCAAAGGGGGCTTGTGTGTCTACATGTCAAACACGGTGGCTCCCTTGAATATCGCAGTGATCACAACTAGAGTTTTTTATCATATTATTACTCTTCAAATTACAGAGCACTCTACCCCTGCTATTGTAAACTTTTACAACAATGCTTGTACACGGGATATTATTACAGTCCTCCATCAATTAGACTATGATCTGGAGTCAGCTTTCCCCATCGGTTGCAGGGATCCAATTATTTCAATATATGTCTTTGCCTTCAGCCATCCAATAGGATATGTGGTACATCAACAGCCCGCCCCAGTCGATCGAGTATTCAGAGGTTTTGATAATTGTGCCAGGAATAACAGAGGGTCCAATACATATAACGGGATGGATAGGTTCTCTGGGCTGGAAGATTGTGATTGACGGCCAGCCCACTCTGGAGCTAGGAATATAACAATCGAACTAGCGCAAAACCTCTCTGAGAAAGGTGAAGACCAACTAAATGTAGCAGTGGTTGTTAAACCTGGTAGTGAACTAAATCCGCTAGTTGGGTTAACAACAACCGACCCGACTCAGATAGGAGTGGTAAGACCACCAATCTCGGTGAAAGAGGCGGGGTGTCCCCTGCACCGTCCAAGCGGTGCTGGAGGAGGTAACGAACACGGCGCCAAATCCAACATGGGCACTATCTTTAAGGATAAATTGGTCCACTCAGAGAGGGATGGTTTGAGCGCTCCATTACTGAGTTTAGACATTAAAGAGGGAAAACATAGAGAGAATGGACCACTGTCTATAATATCCTGGAACATTGCAGGCCTAGGTCCTAAGATTGCCTCTTCTGAATGGATGAGATTTATCACAAAATTTGATGTATGTCTCTTCCAAGAGACCTGGTCAGTAGATCCTGTGTTCTGTAATGGCTACCTCAATTTTTATGTCCCTGCTTTAAAAAGTGCAAGAGGCCACCTGTCTGGTGGGTTAACTATATGGATAAGGCAGGATTTGGGGTGCCAAGTAAACCAAGGTTCAAGAACTAGCGATTGTAAATTTGAAACTTGCGATGACATATTATCAATAAGGATTATCTCTCAGACCAGGATTAAATTAGAAGTTTTTAATGTGTATGCACGAGGCTTACCGGGGGCAACAAATCTGTGGTTGTAAAGGAACTGGAAGACTTATTGGGCTCTTTGCCCTTGAACACCTAGTAGCAGGTGATTTTAATACCTACTTTGAGCCTTTGGGCCATGATATATCACAGTTTACAACCGAGGAGGACGCTAGATGGGGTATCCCAACCCTCGAGATTGCTCCCGTGAAAAGGTGGACGGAGGCAGCAATCCAGTTAAAAAGATTGTGTATAGGCAATCATTTGAGGGCAGCCAACGGGCGAAGTGTGTCAGATAAATTAGGAAAGAACACCTTTGATAATGGCTGCAGGGCGAGTCGAATAGACTACTTGCTTGTTCATGTGAAGCTTTGGTCCCATCTTAGAGATATGAAGGTCATTAATCGAACCGAGAGTGATCATCACCCACTTGCTTCGGTCTTCAACTTGTCCCTATCCGGGAACTTAGTATCCCAGCAAGGTGATTTGGAGCCCGATCAAATTGTATCTAATAACATGCGCCATCTAAAGTGGGGTAGGATTGTGGGAGACCCAAAAATTATGTCCGCCATTAAAGATGAAGTAACCGGTGCATTACATGTACCTGGTTCAGCTGTAGATGGTTTGAACTCCTGCCAGGTTGTGGTGGATGTTCATAACAGGCTTTTTGAGGGTCTCAAAAAATATTTTTTTAAACCTATCTCTAAAAGAAACACCAAGCATTACAATAACGAGGGATGGTACAATTTTGACTGCAGGAAAGCCCGGGCTAAACTTGGCAGTGCCCTCAAGACGAAAGATTCAACACTGGTAAGGTCTGCCAGGCTACATTATAGGAAGACAATGATAGAGGCAAAGAAAATGTGGGACAATGATAAGTGGAAGGATCTCCTAGATGCTTGCAAACGTAAGAATGGTAAGCTATTCTGGGACATATATAAATGGGATAGGGGTGGTGTCCCAGAGCGTCCACAGAACAACGTGGCTCAGAGTGCGTGGGTTGACCACTTTAAACTACAGTATGCAGCAACCTGTGAAGAAAATCCCAGCGATACTTTTTGCCATGTATATTACGATAAGGCAATATTCTTACCAGTAGATGTAGAAAGGGCCCTAGACACAGTGTCTGGGGGTAGAGCACCTGGCATGGACGGAATCCCATCAGATGTGTTTACCAGTTATAGACACCTTTGGTGTAGTTATATTTCACGTCTTGCTAATGCAATCGCCCAGGGAGCCGATATCCCCTCCTCGTGGAAGGGAGCTGAAATTGTCCCGGTATTCAAAAAGGGGGATAAGTCTGTAGCTGGTAACTACAGACCAATCAGCCTAATAGACTCGATACAGAAGATCATTGGTCGTCTGTTTTTACACGAGATCTTAACATGGATAGAAGACCGGGAAATCTTAAGCCCAATGCAGGCTGGGTTCCGACGTCGGACCAGTACAATTGACCAAGTTTTCCGCTTTGTCACTTTGTATTGGAAGACGGTGGTCCTAGGAAAGGGTGCCTTATATGCGGTGTTTGTTGACCTAAAAGCGGCTTTTGATTTAGTCCCGCGAAGAAAGCTTTGGCAGGTCTTGAGAGAAATGGGAATTGCACCTGAACTTCTTTCCCTAGTCATCCGCTTACATGAGGGTAATGTCGCTCGGGTCCGGTGGGGGGGTGTGGGGGAGGTGACGGAGGACTTTCCGGTTGGCAGGGGCGTGCGGCAGGGATGCGTCTTGGCGCCGACCCTGTCCTCGCTCTTTATCAACGGGGCAGCCGACTTCCTCTCGCTGACCCCCACCGATGCGCCGGCATTGGCAGGGTCACGTGTCCCTATCCTCATGTTCGCGGATGACACGCTGATTGTCTCCAAGACCCCAAGCGGTTTACAAAAGGCACTTGGGTGTTTTGAGGAGTTCTGTAAAGCTAGGGGTCTGGAAGTTAACACTGAAAAAACTAAGCTCATGTCCTTTAATGAACATAAATCATGCAAGGGGAGGGTCTACATGAATAACTTACCCCTCGAGCAGGTTACTTCATTTACATATTTGGGTATTACTTTACAGAAAGGCATGCGATGGGGTTGCCAATTAGATCGAGCCGCATTAATACATAAACAAAACTCAGGTGCTCTCCTCTCCAGATTTAAAGCCTCATTTACAAAACCGATCTCCCCAGTACTAGAAGTCTATGGGATGAAGGTTCTGAGTTCATGCTTATATGAGGCTGAGCTCTGGGGATTCGGAAATTTGAGCAGCCTAATAGTGCTCAAGACTGCGTTTTTACGCAAGATTACAAATCTCCCTTCAAGCACGCCGTTGCGACCCCTATTACTGGATCTTGGCAAAAAGCCACTCGAATATCTTGGGAAGCTTCGCCCAATACTTAATTGGCATCGGCTGTGGTGCACAGAAGAACTTAACAACTATAGGAGTGGCCTTATGGATGTTATAAAATCAGATTTGTTTCACAAAATACATTGGTTGTGGGGGATCAAATCTCTTCTTGGTAACATAGGCCTGATCGATCTTTGGAACGACCCATTAAATGCTGTTTTCCCTACAAAGGAAAAGTTGAAAATAATATATTGGGAATGGGTATTCAAGGTAGAAACTACACAAGGCCTTTCTACCCATCTAACATGTTGTTTCCTCGACCTAAAAGTTTGTCCATCTTTAGAGAGGTATTGGGATTTAATTGAAAAAACCTCCGACCGTAAACTGTATTTCCAACTAAGGGTGGGTACTCTACCTGTTGCGGAATTTACCTCCAGATGGGGGGGTCGACACAGCAAAACTGATAAGTGCTATAGATGCGTAGATGTATGTGAAACAGTAGGACATGTACTATTTTTTTGTCCCATGTATGTAGTACCCCGAAAAATCTGGATAAAGCCTATTTGCAGACTCTTGGGCATTAGGAGATACGCTATATAGCTCTGCGTATCTTGTGCACAGATTCTGCTCCCCCCATTTGTATAGCTGTGGCCAAGTTTTTGGGGTGGGCTTGGTGCATACGGTCAAAAGCCCTGAGTTGTGATGTAAATTGTCCTTAATACACTCATATTCAGTAGCATTTATCAGATGTAGTTAATCTCGTTTGGTAATCAAAATAGTATGCCCCTTGAATTGCGCCAAGCTGACATAAAATCAAAATGATTTGGTTCTAGATTGGCTTAAAGCTTCTTAAGTACTGTATTGATGGTATTGATGGTTGTTTAGAGATTTAATTGTAATTTTAAATTTTTAGATAATTTATTAATTGTTTTATACTATGATTGTAATGTGCTTTTATGACTCATTTGTCGAATAAAGCTTGATTGATTGATTGATATGTGGGATGGCGTATCCTGATAATAGTGAAATTACCCACTTCTCTCATTCAGAGTATGGGGAACTGTTAAATGATTTACTATCTAAACATAACCCGTGTTTTTGCAATGAACTCATCTGTACTGCTGTTACAGTCAGGAGTACCAACAATGGTAGGGGTGAGAATAGCGTGATAGACATTGTTTCCCCTGCATTATCCAGAGCTGGTTTTAGAATTTTCTATCCACGATATTGCGATCAGCAATCGTTTTTCCCAAAGTGTTGCTTTGAATACCAACCTCCTTACACAGGGGGGATGCAAATAGAGTTTCTACAGTAGAGAATATTTACATCTCCCGTCGTACCGGGTATGCACTGAGAGGGTCTCTGGCGAATCCATCCAGTTTCCTAGAAAAATTAATTCTCAAAGAGAGGGTAGCTTTTGAAACGTGTTTAGACGAGTCTACAGAGGTGCATGATTTTATTTCGGCTTTCGATTTGATAAAAAAGGCATCAGAGAAGGCTTAGTGTCAACTGTGAGGGCTGGTCACTGGTCAGTGTGGCTGGTTTGATTCAGTATGTACAAAAGCTCTCAGTAGTTTAAAATCAGCTCTAGCCAAACCTAGATCCACTTAGGAGGATCAGGAGCATAGACATGCATGCAAACTCGCTGTTAAACAACGGAAAAAAAACGTCTAAAGGAAGAGTCCTGGAACCTATTCCTCGAGGCCAGTCTGACTAATGAGAACATCACATTTTGGCGTAACATTAATTCTCCTTCTTTTAACACCCCTGATTGTCCCAGAGTAGAGATAGCCATTACTGAGGCCGATTGGCTAACTCATTTGACTAATTTGTATTCTTCTCAGAAAGATACTGTGACTCCCATTCCCACTGCATATGCCCCTAGATTTCCTGCCACTAAGTTATCCCTGGTTAACCGGAATTATCCTGACTTTTCCTTAGATGAAGTAGTTCAGGCACTGAGGGCAAGTAAAGGTGGTAAAGCCCCGGGCCCTGACGGTATCCCTATTGATCTGTTCTAATCTAATATTGATCTCTGGGGCCCTATCCTTACCTTGCTCTTCAGACCCTGTCGGAAGAAAGGATTTTTGTCTTTGTGGCCTGAGTCTTTCATTGTCCCTATATCTAAAAAGGGAGACCGTAACAGCCCAGCACAATACAGGCCTATTTCTCTTCTGGATTTAGTTAAAGGTGGCTGGACGTATCCTTCTAGGCTGACTGCAGGACTGGGCAGAGTCTAATAATATCATTTGGGATCTGCAGTATGGTTTCAGGCCAGGGTTGGGAACCACAGAACAGGCCACTAATATTGACCTACTTATTGGGAAATACGCCCACATCAAAGAAGGTAATCTGTTTTTAGTATTTGTAGATTTATCTTCTGCCTTCGATTTTGTGGTACACGATAAACTATGGTCCATTATGGCTAACATGGGCGTGGACTGTACTATTGTTAACTTTCTCAGAGATCTGTACACCCTAGGACAGGGTAGAGTACATTATGGCCTTAACAGCAATTTTACCCGGCCATTTAAAATAGGAAGAGGGGTACGTCAAGGCTTCGTGCTTGCCCCCTTTTTGCTTAACCTTCTTGGAAATAGCTTTATTCGACAATATGTCATAAAAGCACAAACAATACATATATCACAAGACAATTAAATAGTACAAGACTTTACACAAGATAAAAGGTTATTAAATACTGGTCATAATTGTCGATTAGTTCATAATAATATTCATATATGACCACTAAAAAATATTTCCTAAAAAGCCAGCGATATTAAAACCATCATACATTAGTTTAACTAGCAACTGGGAATTGTGCAAAACGTGTGCGTATAAACCAGGCCCATCTTAAAAATTTTGCTACAGCAATAGCTATACAAGGGGTACAATCTGATTCCAATATCCTCATGGCTTCAATATACCGTCGTGTACTCATGTTTGAACAAATGGGTTTCACCCACTTACGTCTTGGGCCAATATAAAGGGGGCATAGAAAAAATAAGTGAACGATTGTCTCAGCCATATCCAGACACTTGATACATTTATCATCTGGCGGTTGCACCCATTTACATGTAAAAGCTTTGACTGGCAGAGATCCTACCCTAAACTGAAAAAACAGTTTACGATCTAAGGGACTCTCAATAATATCCCAGTAAGTTTCACACCATGGTCTAGACTTAAATTTTAAAAAATGGCCTGTGAGGTTAGTGTTCATATTGGCAATATAAAATGTTGAAAAGACCATTTCCCAATATGTGGCTTTTAATTGCTTTTTTGATGGGAAAGATGATAAATCCGGTGCTTCCCATTGTGAAATAAGGTCTAATTTTATTATAAGCGACCTGATCTCTCTGAGCCAATACATTTTGTGAAATCGGTCTGCCAAAATTACATCCTTCAAAGCATGAGCATAATGTGAGAGTTCAGGTGTAGTCCAAATTCGCCTCCAGTATAAAAGAGGGCGCAACCTCACTGTATCAACCACATTTTTCCTACCTAAATCGAATAAAAGAGGGACGGTAGGAGTACTTTGGGGGACGCCAACTAAACTACGTAAGATTTTATTCTCTGCTTTAGATAATTGGCTCAAGTTGTTAAACCCCCATAATTCGGACCCATACAGGGTGGCACTCAACACTTTCATGTTATATACCTCCAATGCAGGGGTGATTGGTTTAGTGAAAGAAGATTTGTGTTTGGACAATAAAATGCCCGCATGCTGGTGGAATTTTAAAATTGCCATGCCCAGCTTTCAACCTCCAACGTAGGTGTAAACTCAAAGCTGAATGGAATAGGCTGGGTGTTCGGACTTGTAGGCAAGCCATCATTGCGACCCTGAATCCCGAAAATACAGCTTTACACCTGGGTCTAACAAATTTTATTCAGCGAGCTTACCGTACTCTAAGCAAAAAGGGTCTAGCTAACAAGAATTTTAGGGAGGATGTATAGGAATGATTATTATGCTCTGCACTTGGATATGCCAATACACTAAACTCTATTTTTTAGGATACTGCTTTGTTTTTAATACGTATGCTGTATTTTTATAATTAGTGCGTCAAAAATGTCTGAACAGTTTTTAAAAACGCTTGTTATTAAGTCTTGAATCATTGATCAAAGATGCGGAAAACTTTTACTTCAAATATGGTTATTGAGCTCCTGCTCGTCTTCTCTTCTTCTTTCGGCATTATAAAATAGTTGTTTTCTTTTCTCTTTTAATATCGATTTTGTAATCTCTCTTAAAGATATCTGTGTTATATCTAAATAAAGATTATTATTATGTTATGCCATATCCAGATGTCGTTTCCAGCACATATTACTCTGAAGTAAAATACCCAAATATGTAAAAGCCTCTACTTGCTCTAGGGGAGTATTATTTAAAATAATACTACCTTTAAAAGATTTGTGTGGATTAAGGGACATGAACTTTGTTTTCGATGTGTTAATCTCAAGTCCACGCTCCTGACAAAAATCCCCAAAGGCATTAACTGCCTTCTGTATTCCGCTCGGAGTCCTTGAAATAATCATTGTGTCATCCGCAAACATGAGGACAGGTACATGTTCCCCAGCTATTACAGGGCCATCAGTGGGGGAACTACAAAGATGGCTAACTATTCCATTTATGTATAGTGAAAATAGGGTTGGGGCCAGGACACAACCCTGCCGAACACCACGCTCGACGGGGAATGTGTCCGTGACCTCCCCCTGTGCCCCCCATCTGATTCTAGCAAAATTACCCTCATGCAAGCGGACGAGAATAGTCAATAACTCTGGGGCCATCCCCAGTTCATCAAGGACTCTCCAGAGTTTGCAACGGGGAATCAAGTCAAAGGCCGATTTTAGGTCTACAAAGACTGCATAAAGCGACCCTTCGGTTAAAACCACATTCCTCCAATAAAGCATAATAAAATAAAAGACCTGGTCTACGGAACTAGTACAAGGACGAAAGGCGGCTTGATATGGGGATAAAATTGTGTTTTCCTCAATCCAAGACTGCACTTTATTTTGAACTAGTCGACCCATCAGTTTTTGCGCTGAATCTATAAGACTAATGGGTCTATAGTTACTTGGGAGGGATTTATCGCCTTTCTTAAAAACCGGGATTATTTCTGCTCCCTTCCAAGACATTGGAATTGGAGCGCCCCTGGCCACAGCATTAGCTAAAAGTACAAAATATTGACACCAAGATGGTGTGTCACTTAAAAAAACATCAGCCGGAATACCATCCATGCCTGGGGCTCTACCCCCTGTCACACAATCCAATGCCAAGCTAACATCATTGATGGTGAAAATCTGGGTTTGATAAAAAAATTCCAGTGGTAATGAACACTCATCCTCACCTGGACTACGAGCATATTGGGGTTTAAAAAAATCTAACCATTGGGTCTGGGCAACATTATTATGGGGAGGTTCCGCATATCCTCCTCTATCCCATTTTATAATATTCGAAAACTGCTTGGAGTCCTTAGCTGCACAAGCATGTTTCAAATCCCGCCACCTCTCCTCAGCCCATTGTTTTTTCGCCGCTTGCTGAGCAGATCTGTATTGATCTCTTGCCTCTCTTACTTTAATGGGGTTCCTTGTCCTTAATTGTAAACTTAGTTTTTGACGAGCAGACTTACAGTGTATGTTATACCACTTAGCCTTTATTGGCTCAGCGCCTCTTTTTCCTGGATTCCAAACCCTCAAAAAAAAAGTTTTGAGTCTAGAAAAGAGGGAAGAATGTGTTTCTAACATAATGGTCGGAAAGCCTGGGTCACTACTTTGGATCTTGAGTCGGGCCAGTTCACCCGCAACCTCCGCTTTGAGCGCATCCATTTTTCCTGGATCCTCAATGAATTTATTCCACTTAACCCGGCGCAGGTTGTTGGAAGCAACTATATCTAACGTGACTAGCCCTTCTCTTATGGATTCAGCTCTAACCCCCTTTTGAACTTGAAATTTCGAACAAAGGGGGTTATGGTCACTTTCCAACCGGGTTTCAATGACCATGTCTATTAGACAGTGCCATATGCTTAGATCCACCAGGAGATAATCAATACGACTACTATTCCTTCCATTATCAAACGTATTGGCTCCCTGAATATCTGAGGGAGTTCTTCCATTTGCTGCTCTAAGACCTCTTTCTAGACATAACGCTTTTAGTTGGATAGCTGTAGAGGTCCATCTTTTTATTGCGGGAATTTCCAATTTAGGTACTCCCCATCTAAGGTCCTGCTCCTCTGAGAGGTCCTGATCCTCTAGGCCTAGTGGTTCATAGGTGGTATTAAAATCCCCTCCTACTATAATAAAAATCTGCACTGTAAGAGCTCCTAGCCTAGTATCAAGAGCTGCAATTACCTCTGAGCTATGCCCCCCTATTATCCCCCTGGCATAAACATTAAGAATGGCCACCCTGGGGGAGGAGCCAAGATGGCGACCGGAGCAGATGCTTGAGCGCCCGTCTCCGTCGGCCCTTGGCCTCGGACTATCATCCTGATTCCTATCCTCGCCGATTTTCGAGGTGCAACGTGTGCGACGACGCGCTGACCGCGCCGCCGCTTTCCCGGAGTCTTAGCCCGCCCGGACGCCGGAGTTCTTGGTGCTTTTGTTCTCCGCACTGGACCCCTGCTCTATTGTGGCCTTGGCCGGCCCCCTGGAAGCTCCGCAGTTACCGGACCCGCTAGCGTAAACCTGAGCCCCGAGGTCCCGGTCCCACCTCACACCACGGACTGTCGCCGGATGAGCCGGGGGAGGGACGCCCGGACACCTCCTGCACCCCGCACCTGATGGGCTGGAGCTATAGGGTAAGCCCCGGTGCGGCGGGTCTCCTGCCCCGTTCTGTGGACCGCGCTGTGGGAGGCTGCAGACCCCCTTCTTCTATTGCCTAGTCGGCTGCAAAGAGAACCTGAGGGAAGGGCAGCGACTGTTGGCTTTTCCCTGTTGCGGCGCAGACCTGAGGGGAATTGCCTCCTTGCTACGACCCCCCCCCTGGCCACTGTACCGTTCTGCGGTAAAACATGGCGTTGATTGCCTGCTCGCGGCTGGGGGATGCTACTCCGGTCTCGCCCGCTGCCCGCTTCGCCCTCCCTCTACCAGACACCAGCTCCACAGTGCCGTCCCGGATTGCTACCGATGTGGGGGCGCAGCCTCCGCTGACATGCGGCTCCGTTCTGGCTGCCCTGCGGGACTTTCGTCTACAAATGTGTCTTGGCTTGCAAGCGCTGAGTGAGCGGTTTGACTCCATACTGTCGGCTGCGGGTCGTGAGCACCCCGTTTGTCATCAACAAGGCGTGGGTCTGCCAGTGCTTTTGTCCTCTTGCGGGGACGCAATGGCTGTTTATGATCGTGCTACACTGGTGCCTGCATCTGGCTTTACCGGCACCCAGGATCAATCGCTCTCCAGCTCAATTGCGGATACTTTGTCTCCCCGTTCATTGCTGCCTGCTTCGTTGTTGCCTGCCTCACCGTGCCCGCAAGAGTATCCAGCAGAGCGACACCTGACGTCCTCGAGGAACCGTTCATGGTGGCCTACTGCTTCTTTTCTGTGGAACTCCTGTACTTTACATGCCAGGTCTGGACTTTATGTGGTGCACAAGGGGACCTCAATAGATGGTCGGCGGCCATTTTGTGACTCTACTTCACCATCTTCTCCCAAGCGGCCATATTGTCTTTGTCTGCACGGGGTGCGGGGCCTTCATGTAGGGGCTGGTGTAATCTTAAGCCCGCGATCGGGCCAGGGCTGAACTGACTTATATCGCCATGGTTTCACGGATGGGCTGGACTGGGACTGGAACTGTTTGCATATGTTGTGCGCACTCGTCGCGGTTTGCCCGTCTTCATTTAAATTGTTGTGACACGTTATCTTCACACGACCGCTTTTGGCGTAGTGGGCTCTCAGTGTGTGGAGGCCATAGCTGGCCGATGGTTTCGGGCGCTCTGGGGTAACATAGGCTCCTCCCCACTTACCTCTCTGTTCTCTTATTTTTCTTTACTCTATTCCTACTTTCTCTCTTGTCTATATTTCGGGTTCATTGGGCGACAGGCACTATGCTGGGGGGGGGGGCAGGCCGTAGCCTCCGCATTGGTGTAGGGTGGGGGGGTAATTCACTGTTTCTACTTAGTTCTATGGGCTTTTTTCTTTTATGTTTCTGCGCTATACTTGTTTCGATTCGGGGTCCGGGTGTGGGGTGGATTGAGTGGGGGCGGCTCTGGAGGGGTGCATATTTACTCATGTGACTATCCTGTTATATAGCTGCATCGCCTCACTGCCTGAGATTTTCCTTCCATGACCGTTTTAATGATGCTGCTGCTCTCCCGTGTGGTGAAGCTATCTTGCGGACTCGAATCTCCTTGGTTCTTATTCTTTACTGATTTTTTCCCTGATAAAATTATTTTGAAAACCTTAAAATTAACCTTCACTTCTCCTTCCCCTGGTGTCAAGGATCTCTCCAGTGTATACCTCATGTTTGTACCAGTGCTTAACCGTACCGTGGCCGGCCTGACGGTTGTAGGCCCGTATTTGTTCTTTTCATATGCACAAATAAAGGTTTTTAAAAAAAATAAATAAAAAAAAAAAAAAGAATGGCCACCCTGTGGCCATTGGGCCATTCTAGTTCAATCATCAGGATATCCTTTACCCTGAACCCAACCTGTGCAACCTTACATCGCAAGCTCTGTCGAACACAGATCACCAATCCCCCTGTATGCCGGCCCTTCAGTTTTTTTGTGGCTGGAACATAGAATTTGAGATATCCCAAGCGAAATATAGAAGTAGTACAGCTGTATCAACAGCAAGGTTCAAGGTTTATTTATTATGCATGATTAATTAAAACCTTTGCATATACACAAATAATATTCCACTCATTTCATAATAAAATCACTATATACAATAGAAACTTTACACACTTTAACACAATATTGCGAGAGTTAGTTTTTGTTGCTATAGCAACTGTAGCAAAAGGTGTTTTAGTCAGGATTTCATGTAAAACTTAGTCTTTCAGCGACTCAATCCGTTTTTTTTTGTCTCTTTGCAGTAATGTCAAGAAATTTAATTAATCTACAGTTTAACTGAACCCGGTCGGGGTTAAAGCACAACATTGCCTACATGATCTGACACCATATTGTTTAAAGACTGGTTTTAGTAGGATACTCCTGATATCTTTTAACTTTTTGCAAATACATATGATATGGGTTGCGTCTTCTGTACCATACTACATAGCCGACATTGGTCATTTTCATCCTTTCTCTCCCAGGGAGGCAAAAATTGGTTGAAAGGGCCTGCCCCCAGTCTTAGTCTGAGGAATTTTTCCTTTACAATAGTTTTTAAGCCCACTTTCAGGTAGGGTTGAGATGTTAGTTTGTTATAAGTATGTAAGACCATCCAGCCATGCGATCTTTTAGCTAGAGAATTTTTATCCTCTAGTGCAGATAGAGTACGAGATACCTTTGTGACTGCTTTTTAAAAAATTTGATGGTTACCCTGGACTTCCCACAATTCTGTTAACCCCAGTTGTATTATTGCTTCCTGAAGGTATGTGTTTGCCGGAGTATTTCTTTGAAGGTAGAGTTCTGTCCAGAGTAGCTCGTTCAGGGTTCCCTTGACATCGTGTTTAATTTTGTGCCAGCATTTCACATAGGCTCCCATGCGTTCCAAGGACTGTTTTTGAAGTCCGAATTCCAGTCGAATTTGAGCGGGAGAGGCCGTTCTAGGGAGATGGAAAATTGCCCGATGTGCCTTTGATATTATGTTTTCGAGAGTTGCTGCGTCTTTTTCCTTCAACGTTTCACTCCCATAGTAAATTGTTGGCTGGAATTTTGCTTGCATAATTTTAAGCAAGAGTTCAAATGACAGGTCCGGTAGGAGCTTGTTTAGGGGTTTGATTGTTAAGTATGTTGTTACCCCCTTTCTCCGCACAGCTTCTAGTTGTGGCTTTGCTGAGTTGTTTTGATCCAATATGACCCCTAAGTATTTATAGTTAGCTCCTTGATCCAGGCGATGTCCTTCTAGGAACCAACTATGATGTTTTCTCTTATGGTAGTTAACCGCCATGGTTTTTGTTTTGTTATAATTTATTTTTAATGCGTTATCTTGCGAGAATTTTAAAGTGGCATTCAGTAGATGTTGTAGGCCAACTGGAGTTCTGCTTATCAAAACCAGGTCGTCCGCATATAAGAGGCAAGGTAAGGGGACGTTCCCAAGTTTTGGTGCGTGGCCTGCGCTGCTACTCAATATCTCTGGTAAGTCTGCAAGAAATAGGTTGAATAACATGGGCGCTAAGACGCATCCTTGTTTGAGTCCTTTTAAGGTGGGAATTTTTCTCGATATTTTACCACCGTTTGTAAGCTTTATCCTAACCCATGTGTTAGTATGCAGGTTCCTTAATTGGGAGAGTAAATTGGAAGGAATTCCCCAACTGTCAAGTTTTTGCCATAGTTTAGAACGGTCGACATGGTCGAAGGCTGCTGTAAAGTCTATAAAACATAGAAAGAGTGGGTATTTTCCCTGTTTAGCAGCATCCATAAGTAGGGTCAGTGCCATTATGTTGGTAATAGTTCCTTGCCTTTTCCGAAAGCCAGTTTGGGTCAGGGGAATTACCTTGTTGTCATCAGCCCAGGTAGATATGTCATTTAAGAGGAGCCCAGCAAAGTATTTAGCCTCTGTATCGATCAAGGTAATTAAACGGTAGTTTTTTGGTTCTGCTCTTGCTCCTTGCTTGTAGATTGGGCTTATTATTGAGCCTTTCCATGAGTCTGGAATTGTAAAATTTATACTTGCGTGTTGGAAAATGGGTTCCAGTGCCTTGCTCCAGAAGTCCGGGTCACTTTTAAACAGTATTGGTGGAATGCCGTTAGCGCCCGGAGCTCCTGATAATCGGCCCTTTGCTATTTGATTCATGATCAATTTGGTAATTTGGGTTGTATTTTCTCCATTTGTGAGTAGTTCTGCTATGAGGTCTGTGGAGTGGTCTTTATTTTGGTCTGACATTATTCCTTTGTGGTTATCGGATGAGTACTGGCTGAGGGAGACTGATTGATTATTAATCTTGATGCCCCTCCCACGGGCTTTAACTTTTAGGTGGCTTGTTAATTCATCGTTATTATTGAAATGATTAAAAAGAAAGTTTGCCCAGGCCTCTTCAGAAGTGTTGGAATTAATTCCGCAATGCTGCGGTTGTTGCAGTTTATTTATTGATTGCCAAAATTTTGCGCTGGTTTTTTGTTTGGCGTCATAAAGCAATTTGGCCCAAAAATCATTGTTCTTTGTTGTATTTCTTAGCCATCTTCTCATTTTTAGGAGGGCTTTTGTTTCTCGTAGCGACTGTCGCAGGTTTTGATTACCAGGTCGTCTCTGTAGTTGTCTTAGTGTATAGTTTATTGTTGTTTTCAGTTTTTTCGAATTTGGACTAATGCTTTTCCAGTTTGGAGGAACGTTTATGTGCGTTATTGAGCTTTTATTTACAGGTAATCTTTTTCTGAGTGAGACGGTTAAAGTTTCCCATATTTCCAATGGGTGGACTAAGTTGTCTTGTGCTTCCTTCAGCGCGTCTTTAGCCTGCTCTGTTACGTATTCTATATTTGTTGAATTGCACCTAATGCGGTGAAGGTTTGTTGTTCCCACTGAGACGATTGATGTTTCAGCCTCCTGATGTAGTATGGCTGTAGAATGAAGTACCATCTCTTGTGGCATGTAGTCGCTGAGAGTGCTATTACCTATACGAAATGATACAATTTTGTTGAACATAGCTAATGTAGTGAAGGTAAAATCAATTGTCGTTGATGCTTTAGATGAATGGTACGTTGGTGCTGGAGGGTTATCTTCTTTGAAAAGGCCGTTAACTGCCCTTAAGTTTAGATGTTCTAGTTCTGACAGGAAGAGTATTGAGCTCTTTGTAGATTTGTCTGCCGATGCTTGGCCTTGGTTAGGGACTCCCCAGATACCAGTCAAATCAAGACAGAGGTCGTCTTCCTGTGCTGTACCTAAGAGGTGCATGTTAAAATCTCCTGCCAGGATGACTTTATCAGTATTTTCCTCTTCCATTATTCTAGATATTTCTTTAACCACTTCCTTTGATGATTGTGCTTTGTTTTTCGGATGGAGGTAAACGTTTATCAGTATTACCTTTTGGATTATCTGGTCAAGGGACATTTTGATTACTGAGGCTTGTATACAACTTGGGGAAGTGATTTGCATTGTTAGTGGGTGCATCTCGCCAAATTTCAGTATAGCAGAGAGGAGGAGTAGGCCACCCGGGCGGCGTCCAAATCTGGTGTTTTTTATTGCAGGTTTGAAACATGAGATATATCCGGGGAGGTCAAAGGGTGTAGCCTCCCAGGTCTCCTGGAGTAATATGATATCGAACTTTTTGAGATAGTTCAGAAATTCCGGGTCGCGTTGCTTGGAGTTTAGACCATTGATGTTCCAGGTGTTTATTTTAATTTCATGAAGGCCCTTATAAGGGAACAATGTAGACGATGTCTTTTGTCAGTTTGAATTTGTTAACAAAATAGTCCGTTGTAAAACTTGCCTTCTGTTCAATGCCGAAGAATCCTTTGAGGTGAGCTGGTTGACTGTTGGAGTACAACTTCTTGCGCCCCTTAAGATTGACGTTGTTGTGCGTTGTGAGCTGTCTGAAGTCAAAAATGGGGTTGGGTATTGTGGTTTGGGCACTGTTGTTAGTGCTATCCCCCAGTTTTGAAATATTGTTATTTCTTTACTGATTCTAGATGCTATCTCCGGTGTTTTCCAAGTTGTTTTGGAAGCTTCCGAGTGTGTTAAGTTGTAATTTGGTAGAAATTCAACAAACAATAGGTCGGAGTTGTGGATCATTGTTAAGGATGGAATAGCTTGTAAGAGGCGTAGTATATTCCCCTTGTTTAGAGTATCTATCCGACCTCGCGACTTATATCTGGGGACAAAAATGATCGTATCGGAGGCCTCTACTTCGATGTGATCGTCGGTTTGGTGTCTGCTTGGGGAGGTCGCACTTCTGGCTTGGGGTGCACTAGAGCTGTCTTGTTCGAGGTTACCCAGACTACTTTTTTCATTTTCTTTTAAAGGTATGATTTGTGGGTCCCGACCTTTATCTTCTAGGCCTCTGGGAGAAGACAAATATTGAATTTTTGATGAATCATGGCTTTATGTTCTTACCGTCGACTCTTGAGCTTGTGAGCTCTCATTTACCTTGTTTGGTATTTGGGCCTTTTTTTCCATGGTTAAAGGTTCCTTATATTCATGTGACTCCTGGGTTGTAGGGATTAAGGAGGTATCCGGTATGGAGCATACATTGATCTTATCGCTATCTGTTGTACTTGCCCATGGGTAGTTAATTTTAAAGCAAGTTTGCGAGTCAATTTGTGTAGTTTTTCCAATTGAAGTGGAGTTTCTTGTGGTACTTTCCAGATGCAACGTGGGTGAGTTTCGGTTGTTTGTTATTTTTAATTTCGTTGGTGCATGATCTTTTGACAGCCAGGTAAGCAAAGGTTGAGCATGGGCCGTGTTTTTCTTTTTTCTCCCCTTCCTTTTATTTCTGTGACCAGTGTTTTTTCCTGAGTTTTCCTTGCATGGTGACAATTGGTTTATTGGAGCTTTCCCTGAGGGGGAGACTTCAGGGGGTTGCAACGCCCTATACTCGCCTGTTCCATTCGTTTCTATCGGAGGGGAGCTCTCGGTTAGAGGTAGGTTCTCCGGGTGTTGTGCTGCTGTTTTTGTTGTCTCCTTTAAAGGTGAAGCTAGACTTTGTCTTGTTTGGGATGTGACAACAGCTATAGACAATATGTCACTAAGGAGTGACGGTAACATGGAGAGTTTGTCTATTATTGGAGCACACGTACAATCTTGCCGGAGGAGTTTGTCATTGAGAACAGCTTCCTGTCCTCTTCTAATTAACCGGTTTAGGTCGGCCAACTTTGTGTCAATAGCAGATGTAAATTCTGCCAGGGTTTGGAGTACTGACAATTGTAAATCCATTTTATGCGACTGGTAGTCTAATGCTTCGGTTGAATATTGCATGGTGCTAAGAATAGTTTCCCAGAGAACTTCTTTGGTCCGTTTACATTTATCACTGGCTTTAGCCTTTGTGCTGGTTTTGTTATATTGAGACTTGTTGTTATATGAAGCTACTAAGTCCTCCCATTCTTGGGAGGCTAGAAAGGACATATCACAGTCCGAGCTATAGACAGTCGCTAGATTAGACCTCGGTGGGGATTTTACGTCTCTTTCGCGTTCCTCTTTCTCTGAGATTGTTGAATCCTTTCGAAGCCAGTCATTATTAATTTGCGCTTGTCTTTGCCGTAAAGTTAAGTCATTTCCGTTTGATTGTCCATCGCATACATGAGCTGTCAAATGTTGAGATAGACTATTGGGCAATTGCGATCGGTTAGTCCCTAGAAGGTGGGAGTCGGCTGTTATTTGAGTTTTGCATTCTTTGGTTAATTGGCAGTCTGAGGAGGTGACGCTAGCACGTGGCAGAAAAAATTGTTCCGATGTTTGGTCAAGACGATACTCTGAATTATGTACGCTTGACTGATTGATACTTATAACTGTATTTTGCAGTTGTGATGGCAAGTTACGTTTGGATATTGTCTCCGAGAATTGAGGATCCTTTGATTTTTCAAGGCTCTCATAGGGGCTAGTTTTTAAGGGTTCTTGCTTTGGTGATGGTGGCAAGACTTGTTTTCCTTCTTTGGATTGCAACGTTGAACTATAAGATTGTGTTTGTATATGGGTTTTGTTGGTTTTGGTGACAGGGGACCCCGCGTCCTCATTTTTGAATGGGGCGCGGGCTTCTATTACATTAACTAGTCCCAGATTTGAGGTTTTTGTCCTTCCTGAAATGTCAACATTTTTTGTGTCGCATTCTTTAGTAGACTGTGCATTGTGAAGGTGCCTATTATCTGATTCATTTTGTTCAGGATCTGGTTGTAGTATTAAATTGTTTTTTTGTGAGTCCGTTAAATGAATTTTTGCCACTGTTTGCTTTAGATTTGATTTTATTTCAACTTCAGGAGTAGAATTAAAATTGAAGTTACTTGGGTCTAAAGGTGTTTGCAGGCCCTTAATGTCACTTGTCTTGGAAAATATTATGGATGCTGGGTCTTTCAGAAACGCGAACTTGGTAAAGATCTTGGGTTGAAAGGAATACGAGTTCTTTTGTTTGAAAGAACCCTCTATATTTGTTAGACTCTTGTTTCCTGGGTCTAGGCATGAATCTGCCGTATGGATGATTGTTTGATTAGTTGTTGAGTTCGGTTTCAGCTTTTCGTTTAGTGGTGTCACAATCCGCTTTGAATAGGTCTTAGAAAGGGATTGACATGGGATCCACTTAGCTAACTGATCATCCAGCGAGGTTGTTATTCCGCTTGGATTTGGATGTGATGTAGGGTGTCTGTTGGTCTCAAGCTTAGCGTTTTTTGCTTTCTGGGCATCCAATTCGTCATTGACAAAAACCTCGAAACTACGTTCGTTATTTCCGTTGTCTTGCATTTTTTTCCTTTTTGTTGATTCCTTTGCTTTTTGTGCCGATTTAGTGCTGGGTAGGTCTTTTCTTGTCCTACCGGACCTCATGTTTTCCCGGTTGTGTACTTCGGGATAATAACCAAATACGCACTATCTTTTGCTGTAAAGTGATCGTTGCTACCCTAAACCAGTTGTTGTTATTATTATTGTTATTGTTGCTACAGTCTAGAAGTCTGTACAAAATGACAGTGCTCACAAGGTTAGTTGATGGGTTGTTGTGTTCTGGTCAATGGGTTTAACCCTGCTTCTCTTGTATGCATATATAGTTTCGATTGTCCAGTTGTCCAATGAGGCGTACGACGGAGCCTCCACTCAGCCACGACCCGGTTTCCCCCTCCGTTGCCTACTTGTGAAAAAGGTAGGGGGCAGGACGGGCTGGGGGAGTGCTATAGGACAGGTCAAAGCCTAAAGGGCTTTCGTACAGTTTTCCTGTTACACCTATTGCTTTCGCCACATGCAGTTTAAACAACAACAACAGGAGCTGGAGGATCTCACCGGTATTGGAAATGGAGATTTGCCTGTTGTCTGCTGTCCGCCTAGTGAGCCTCCGTGAACCACCGTGAACCACCGTGTCTTCCCTTCCGCTGGCGGCTATCCTCTGCACTGCTCTGCTCTGGTTTGCAGCTCTGCTGGCGGTGCCGTAGCGCGGTGCCGTGCTGTGCCGTGGATGGTGGCCGTGATTGGTGGCCCGGCACGACTCCTCGGTCGGGCGTGCAAGGGGGGGGGGATTTTGCTGAATGGGCGATTTTAACCCCAGACCCTAGACCCCCCCTGGCTTCAACCGCGGTCCGGTCGATAGGTCCGGCGGAGTCGGCGGGGCCGGTGGGATCAGCTTTAACACTTTAGCACTTAATCCTTCAGCCTGACGCCGGCCGGCCGTGCTCGTTGTCGTTCCGCTGCTCTTCCGCTGCTCTCGCTGTTGCTCTCGCTCTCGCGTAGTAGACCAAGTCTCCTCAAAGATATTAATATCGTGTTGGTCTATGAAACTACACCACTCTGGAGACTCAACCTTATTGCCCAAGCCCGCAATGTTCCACGAGAGCAGGGTTAGGTCTTCCATTCTTTGTGAAGGGGCACTCAAATTAGAGGGGCTCTCCATTCCTCCCTTTATGTCACACTCCTCCATTAAAATTTGATTAGGTATATTAAGCTTGGGAGATTGGGGATTTAACATGGTGCTAATCATTGTACTACATCCCTCATTCATACTATATTTATGGTTTGTCCCTAGGGGGGGGCTTAGCATCATGAATTATCCCCAAATTAACTGACTGGCATACTGGGTGGCGGGGAGATATGATAAGATCTTGACAAATGGCATTGTTACCCTGGGCCCAGTGGGTAGCAACACCATTGCTCAGGAGATTATTACCTTTGAATTTTGTTTGATCTTCGTGAAGTCAATCACAGTCTTCCATATCAGTAAGAGCCCCAAACCTGTTCCTTGTACTTATTCCATCCTACGAAGGTACAGTTCTCCTCCCATTTGGAGTATATGTATGCAGATGTTTCACCCGAGAACTTTTTGCACGTCCAGATTCTCCATAAAAGAAGTCGAATGTCAAAGGTTTTATCATCGACTCCCTATGTTGTGGGGGAAATAAATTGCCCAACACGTTTGTCAACACATGGGGGCTAGAAAAATGTATAGCTATACAATCGCCCTTAAAACATTTCTTTTGATTACCAAGCCATGTCACCCTTCTAGCCATTATAATTTCACTTGCTAATTGTTGCCTACCCCCTATGGATATCCTCATGTTATTAGCTAACCAATGCGTTGCTTTATTAATAAGAGTAGATGTTGTTTCCACCTGACCTGGGCCCAAAGATGGAGCATTGGCCAAAACAAGCACCAAGGGGAAAGCCTCTGAGATAAACTGAAATGGTTCTCTCTCTATTAGTGATTTATGATTAACTGCCGAGACATTCCCATCTGTCACAGAATTAGCAAGTGAAACCACTTTCTCTGCTATTATCCTGTCAGTAGTAGTTGGTTCAAGCTCTATTATAATGGTGGTTGGAACCTCATTGTTAAGAGGAATACCTGGAATAGAATGACTTGGAGGTATTTTCTTTTTCTTCCGCCTGTCTCTTTTTAGTAATTGGTTGCCTATCAGACTCCTGTGAGCCTGGCATAGATCGTATAAGGGAGGGGATAGTTTGGGATACTATCCCAATATTCCGCTCTAGAGCGGACACCTTATCTTCTATGGAGGTCAATTTAGTCATGAAAGGGACCAAGGCAGTATCTAGTTTCTCTTTAAAAATTACCCAAAGTGAACTAGATAGATCCTCTAAAGAAGGATGAATATTTAAGGGTGGTTGGTTAGATGGTTTGGGTATAGTTTTTGAAGCCCGACCTCTCTTCTGTTGTATAACTTTACTGGAGGGACCCAGCCCACCAGCCCTAGTACGTCGTCTCAAGATAGGCAAAGGAGATAAACTAGACAATACATCTCTATTACAATCAGGAGAATGTTCAACCTGGGATTGATCACAATTTTCCTGGGGCAGACTAGATGAATCAACCTGACTAATAAGGTCCCGGGGAATACCTGGCGATATAGTTGATAACAGGGGGGTAGTACCTTCTGCCCTATCTCCACCCATGGGATCAACAGTGCAACATGGGTCCAACGAAAGCCTTCGTTCAGTTCTTTCAATTTCGTCGTTTATCAATGTTGAGACCTTCACCAGGTACGAATCCAATGTCGCCACTCCCCCACCATTAGGTTTTACAAAGTCGAGACGCTTTTTCCCCATAGCTTACTGGTTTTACTGTAATTTGCTTGGAAGAGTACCTCTCTTTGTAGCAGATGTTAGACAGTTGGCCCAGCCCAGCCTCGTCCTGCCCCGGACGTCCACAGATGGCCCGCCCTTTGCCCGGGCTTCGCCCGGCGCTGCCCGCGCGCTTCCCGCGACGCGGGACTCTCGTCTATTTTTATACACCTCCGGGCGTGGCAGGTGTGTGCGGCTTCCTCAGGATGCTGGGATATGTAGTCCCCCCCAACAGCGGCCGCGCCAAGTTTTAAAGAGGCTGCGGCGGCGAGGGGAGACCAGTGGCAGGAGCACAGTGAGCGGCACCAACAGGAGCAGAGAAACCAACCGGACCCCCTGCTGGAATGCAGGGAGCTGCTTCTACGTCCAAGTAAGTCAGAGCCCCGCTCCACCGGGACTCTCGTCGATTTTTATGCACCTCCGGGCGTGGCAGGTGTGTGCGGCTTCCTCAGGATGCTGGGATATGTAGTCCCCCCCCAACAGCGGCCGCGCCAAGTTTTAAAGAGGCGGCGAGGGGAGACCAGTGGCAGGAGCCCAGTGAGCGGCAGCAACAGGTGCAGAGAAACCAACCGGACCCCCTGCTGGAATGCAGGGAGCTGCTTCTACGTCCAAGTAAGTCAGAGCCCCGCTCCACCGGGACTCTTGTCTATTTTTATGCACCTCCGGGCGTGGCAGGTGTGTGCAGCATCCTCAGGATGCTGGGATATGTAGTCCCCCCCCAACAGCGGCTGCGCCAAGTTTTAAAGTGGCTGCGGTGGCGAGGGGAGACCAGTGGCAGGAGCACAGTGAGCGGCAGCAACAGGAGCAGAGAAACCAACCGGACCCCCTGTTGGAATGCAGGGAACTGCTTCTACGTCCAAGTAAGTCAGAGCCCCGCTCCACCGGGACTCTCGTCTATTTGTATGCACCTCCGGGCGTGGCAGGTATGTGCGGCTTCCTCAGGATGCTGGGATATGTAGTCCCCCCCCAACAGCAGCCGCGCCAAGTTTTAAAGAGGCTGCGGCGGCGAGGGGAGACCAGTGGCAGGGGCACAGTGAGCGGCAGCAACAGGAGCAGAGAAACCAACTGGACCCCTTGCTGGAATGCAGGGAGCTGCTTCTACGTCCAAGTAAGTCAGAGCCCCCTGACTAAAACGAATTTCCTAGCACGGCCTGCATCGCAAAATGCGATGCAGCGCGCGCTACGAAATTCGTTTTATTTATTTAATTGTTTACTTACCTGCAATTATCCATATTCCGTTTTTTAGAACCCCCCGGCCTGCCCCTCCCCCGCCCGCCCCGCCTTACCGCCCCACGGAACTCCCTCCACGGTCCACGGCTGGTTACTACAGCTAGGTTTTGCAGGATGTCGACCAGCTTTTATGTACCTGCAAACGCTTCCGAATTTGTATATATGTGCTGTATTGTCTCAGTTTTTGCTGTCTGTTAATTATTATAGGAACCAGTTGTAGAAATGCTATAGATTATGCAGGGGATGACTGTTTTTATTCAGGGCCATTTTTAGACCTCTGCTTTCATCTTTTTATCCTTTTAAATTGATTTGTTAATTTTGACATGGATGTATTTTACAGCTTTTATGATTCACTATGTGATTTCGAAATAAAGCTTATTTTGACTAGACTTGTAGAAAGAGACCCAACTGAAAAAATCCTGCAAATGGTTTTTAGCATAAATGTTTTGAAGTTTTGTACAAATTAACTAAAATAAATGTTGTAGCATATTCAACATCAAACAACATCAAATTTAAAGGTAATGCATTTTATTTAAAGAAGTACGTCAATCAAAGGTATTAAAATCCAATATAAGTTGCAATAAATTAAGCAATGCAGTAGCAATAACACCAATAATTTGTTACTACTATTAGGAATAAGTAATAGATTTCTCGCCAACGACAATTGTTTTGCAATGCTGTTGATGACCAGGATCTATAGGCGTTCCTCGTACATTACTTCTACGTCCCTCGTCTTCAACCCAATACCTTACCTATGAGGTTAAGTTGCCCAATCCCAGGACAGGGAACAAAACAGGAAATGTGATTTGATCCTACCCACCCTCAGCTGGGTACTACAGGAAAGTAGACCTCCCCTAACACTTCCTGTCTTGTTTCCTTTCCTTCAGACATAGACAGGGAATGCTGGAATCCTTACCGGGTATTGATTTCCTTCTTTGTGGGGTTTATTAAGTCTCTCTGCTGGGTTTAGAGATGTTCTCCCTACCTACGTGGGAGCTATGCCAGAGGGGAATATCGGAAAGGATCCCCAGGCACTATTGGATTGATATACGGAATGAAGCACAGAGTTTTCTACAAACGAAACCATTTGTAAGGTTTGAATAGATCTTGTCAAAATGAATGTTACTCGTTCAAAGTTATTGTGCTAGTATTTGGTTCAGCGCTCCTTGAATACATTCTTACCAGGGCTCAGACTGTTCTATTGCTGTGCAGTCGGAAATTAGAATTACGCACTTCATCACCCCATTACCCAGATCTCATGAAAGCAGATGGAATTAAAGGAAGGCATTCTTTCATTGGGTCAAAACAGGGACATTGCTCCCATCCCAAAGGGAGAGGAGGGAAAAGGGACATATTCAATTGTGTTTCTGGTGCCCAAGGTTCAAGGGGGCTTTCTGATTGTCATAGATCTGACATCCCTGAATAAGTTTGTGGAAAAGATACCATTAAAGATGGAGACACGGCAGAGGATCATTCCCCTGATAGAACTGAATACCTGTCTAGACTTAATGGGCTCATATCTGTATGTTTCAATGTGCAAGTCATATCAGAAGGTCCTACGGTTTTGTGTTAGGGGCAAACATTGGCAATAAAGAGTACTCCCTTTTGGGCTCTGTTCTTCTCCGAGAGTCTACATGAAGATGGTGGCACCGCTGGTAGCCCATCTTCATCTCAGAGAGATGTCGATATTTCCATACCTCAACTACTGACTGGTTCAAGCCCCATCAAGGTAAATTCTAAAGCAACATATCTCCTTGCCCATTGCTACTCTAAACCTTTATGGGTTACTGTTGAGCCTGCCAAAGTGCCATCTTCTTCCTTACAGGAATCTTCAGTTCTTTGGAGCACGATTCACAATTTGATTGGGTTAGGTGTTTCTCCCCTTGGAGAGGATTGTACATCTCCAGAGTCTGCTGAAGGATCGTTTTACGAGCAAAGACACCTCCTTATTCAAATGGATGGAAGAGAAGGGCAATATGGTAGCAGCAGTTTTCACAGTTTCATGGGTGAGATTACATATGAGGCCACTGCTGTGTCGTCTGCAATACCATGGTGCCCTATCAGTAAGGAATATGAACTATGTAGATCTTGTGCCCCTAGACATTAAGCATGCTTTTCAGTGGTGGATGAATATGGACAACCTCTGCAAGGGAGTAGTGATGCATCTAGACCCTTCCATAACATTGACAACAGATGCAAGTTCATTGGGCTGGCTAGCTTCACAAGGGACCGTGACTGCCCAAGAAAATGTGGTCTGGAACAGAGGGATGGAGGTCAACAAATTGGAGAGAATTGATTGCAGTCTTCTATGCCCTACAGCACTTCAGCACACATTTGTCCCTCTGCAATGTGTTGATAAAATCAGACAATACAATGACAGGGAAGTACATAAATCATCAGGGAAATACCCGGTGTCAAACCTTGAATGAGTTGTCTTGCAGTTTGAGTTGGAGGGCAGAAACCTACGTCCTATATGTGTCAGCTGTGTACATCAACAGTTTGGACAATGTGGTAGCAGATGGCTTGAGTCAGATATTTCCCACATCTCAGGATTTGAGACAGGCAAAGTCAATATTCAAGACCATTTACAGGAGGTTCAGCTCACCCTTACTGGACCTCCTTGCCTCTAAAAACAGTGCTCTTCTTCCAAGGTTTTGATCCAAGTTTCCAGAACGGGGAGGTTGGGGTGTAGCTGCCTTGACCCTGGAGTTGCCTCGGAGACTCCTTTTCGCCTTTCCTCCTATCCCTATGATTCAGAGACTATTATGCAAGATTCAGCAGGGGAATGCTGAAGTAATTGTGGTGGTCCCTAACTGGCCCACACAGAGTTGTTGTCCACGCCTGAAGCACATGCCATGTTGTCCCCTGTGGACCCTCTCTCGTTCTCTTGCACCATTGAGGTTTTGCACTCAGTTGCAACTTCTTCATCTTTCTCAATCTGGAGGATGGAAGGAAGAGTTTGGAAGAACAAGGTTTACCTCCCCATATTATTGATGAAGTACAAAAAATAGGAGATCATCTACTCTTGCTGCCCATGCTAAGCACTGGCAAGTCTTTGATTCGTAGTGTTATGAACAGGGATTTTATGGCAAGACCGGATGCTAATATTATGCAATCCTCTTTATTGCGCCACCCCACAGCAGCATCATCAAAGAACATAGAACAACAGAGATCTTACAACATTATCAAAGAGCCGGAACCTCCATGACTCTTCTTTTTTGCTGCTGCCTTAGAGATAAGTACAAATTTGTTTTGCTCTTCAAATTTAATTATGTCCTAAGAGAGAATGGCATGTTTTGGGAATTAAGAGAACATATGTACTACATTATGAGCGATTGATTGAATGAGGGAGAAGAATTAAGTGCAGAGTGGTGTGTTAAATTAAAGAAATAAGATATAAGGAGAAAGATATTGTATGTATTACTGCGAAAATAGGAGAAAAGGAGTGGAAAATTGTAAAGTATAGATGCTCCAGGGAAGGAAGTTTACGATTGAAGAGAAAGATGATTTGTTGTGCTGTTACGAAACATTGGATGCAAGAAATAAATCGCGATTTGATTTGAAATTTGGGCGAGGTTAATAAAAGGCAAGGAAAAATATTTAATTTGAGGTAGTTAAAGTATTCGGGGCGAAAAATGGAAAGCGAGCGTTAAAGGATATTGATTGAATTTTCCGAGTTCGTTGGCTTACCGTTGTGCGCGGAATGCGCAAGCTGCGGGCAGCCATTTATAGTCAGGCAAGATGTTGGGACAACAACAGGCAGAAGGCGTCGGAACGCGCATGCGCGGACGTCAATATTGACGTATGCGTGAGTCGCGTGTGAAACCATGAGAGGAAACTGACTAGCGATCGTGTAAGGAGCTGTCAGGCGATCACGTTTTTTGCATATACACGAGCGTGTATGTGCTTTTTGCAGAGGGAAGGAGAAAAACGAGGTCAGGTTACAAATGGAAGTTTAGAGGAGTTAGTAGCGATAGTAAGGAGGGTTGGAAAGTTAAGAAGAGGTTTATAGTTGAGGTGTTGGGCTGTTGATTACAGCGCAGTAAGAGTATTGGCTTTGGGCTATTTGTTTTGAAGAGGGGTTTAAGCAGAAAAAATAATTAATTGAAGGAATATAGTTTTGGTCATAAAAAAAACATGTCTGAAGGGAATGCAGTGACACAGGCAAACTTGAATTTGGAAGAGAGGATAACTCTCATGTTAAATAAGTTTGTGAATGAGCTAGATACGATGATGGATAGGAAATTTGAGGAATTTATAAGAAGTGGGAATGTATGTCAGGAAGAGCACTTTTGGTCCGCTGGTGAGGGACCGGTGTTGGGAAAAAAAGGTGGAAATGCGAGCAGGAAAAGAAAAAATGTTGAAAATGAAGGAATGAGATGTAAAAAAGCAAAGATTGCCTACCCAAGCTCAAGATTACTTCGCGAATGTGCGAAACAGGCGAGTGTCGAGGACACACAAGGTGACCTAGGGAGAGGTCAAGGTTGTAGAAGACATACTACCGTATTATGTGAAGAGTCTTCGAGTAGTGCAGAAATAGAGTTGAGTTGTTCATCGGAGTTTAACTCAGAGGATGAATTGGTGGTAAAAGAGCCCAAAAATTTAGAAAAAAATAAGGATAGATCTGAGGAAGATGGAGGGGTAAAAGACCCGTTGGGGGAGTCAATGTTTGACCCTATGTTGCTAAAGCACCCATTATCTCCGGAATGGAGCCCGGCTCCTCATGTGGCTGAGTATGTCCACATGTGGCTAAGAAAGCAGATCCCAAAAGATGTGAGGTTGAGGCTCCGTTCTGAGTGTCCTCGACCAAATTTATCGAATAAGATTGCTTTGACGCCTGAGTTGGACGCAAAAATTATTGCGTTTATTGGGAAAGGGGGAAGAGACCCGGAAAAAGGACTAGATAAAGGATTAAGAATGTGTCAGGACAGACTGTTGGATTTGACTGGGCCACTTACAAAAATATTTGATATGGCTGAAGAATCATATCTTGAAAAGAAAAGTTTGGACATAGAGGAACTCAGAGAATGGGTACAAAGAGCGGTATGCTTGCTGGGAAATGTAATACAGCAATTTCTGTATAAAGGAGAAAAAGCATATTGCTTAAGATAGATCCAAAACTTGCAGAACTCGCAAATAATGAAGGAGGATCAGAGTCAAATGGTATGCTTTTTGGAGAAGCATTCATAAAATGAATGAGCAAATATGTGGGTGCATTTAGTTCATTACAAAAATCTCAGAGGGAGATCAATAAAGTTTTTGACAGGCGTTTTTTTGGAGGGGCCGGGAGAGGTAGAGGTCGATTTCCCGGCCGAGGTCAAGGAGTTACTTTTGCGAGAGGGTTTAGACCCTACAATTACAATTACCAACAGCAGTATGGTTACCAACCAGGGAATTTCTATCCTCAGAAGGAAAGAGGAAATTCAAGAGGAAGTAGACGTTCAAGAAGGTCAGGTACGAGAAGGCCGTTTTGTTACCCATGTAAAGTTGGGCGGCAGACTTGCCCAGTTTTACAAGAGATGGTGTATGTTAACGGGAGATCCATGGGTTCGCCAGACAGTCTTGGGATATCGTATAGATTTCAAGGAGGAACCGATTCAGGTCCGGTGGCCTCAAATGATAAGGTTCAATGCAGAGTTGACAGAATTGGTAGAAAAAGAAGTTAAAGAGTTGATATTGAAAGGGGCAGTTGTGGAAGAGTTGGATTTGTGTGCCGGGTTTGTAAGCAACATATACTTAGTAGAAAAGAAAGGGAAAGGAATGAGACCTGTGATAAACCTGAAAGGTTTGAACGATTGGGTAGTCTACCAACATTTCAAAATGGAAGGAATGCATATGTTGAGGGATGTGCTTCAGACGGGAGATTGGTTAACTCGTCTGGATCTGAAGGATGCATATCTGACTATTCCAATATGGTTGGAACACCAGAGGTTTCTCAGGTTCAGGTGGGGTGGAAAGATGTGGAAGGTTGTTTATCTCCCCTTCGGTCTATCCTCGGCCCGTGGTGTTTTACGAAAATGCTTTGTCCGGTTGTTTCCTTTTTGAGAGAAAGGGGAATTCATGTAATAATTTATCTAGACGATATTTTGATAATGGATCAAGAGAAAGGGAGAGTGGAGGATCATACAAGGCTAGCAGTGGATCTATTGTAGAATCTGGGTTTTGTCCTCAACTAGGAAAAGTCTTGTTTAATACCATGTCAGGAAGTTAAGTTTTTAGGTTTTGTGATAAACACAATTCAGGGTCAGTTGAGATTGCCCATGGAAAAAATAAAGAAAATACGGAAAGAAATAAGAAGGGTTTAGTCTTTGGACGTGATATCTTTAAGAATGTTGGCAAGGATTATTGGTCTGTTGTCTTCAACAATTCAGGCTATTTTCCCAGGACCTTTGAATTATCGTGCTCTTCAGAGATTGAAGGGAAGTCACTTAAGAAGTGGTATGAAGTATTCTCAGGAGATTTCTCTTTCTGGAGAGACAAGATCAGAACTAATATGGTGGTTGAAGAATATGGAGGCTTGGAATGGGAGAGCAATTTTCGGAGCGAATCCGGAATTGACAATAGAGTCAGATGCAAGTTTAACTGGTTGGGGAGCACGTTGTGGTGCAGTTTCGACAGGAGGTTTGTGGACTGTAGAAGAGAGTCAAATGCATATAAATTGTTTGGAACTGTTGGCAGGTTCATTTGCTATAAAGAGTTTCACGAAAGACAAAGCCAGATGCTCAGTATTGTTGAGGATGGACAATGTCTCAGCAGTGAGATATGTGAACAAACTAGGGGGACCGAGATCAAGGGATCTAGCGGATCTTGCGAAAGTTTTTTGGGACTATTGTTTGAATCAGAATATTTTGGTTCAAGCGGAGGATATTCCTGGTCAGAAGAATGTTCTAGCAGATTGGCAGTTGAGGAATCAGATGGATTCGAGCGATTGGATGATCGACAGGTGTGTATTTTGGAGGATAATGGAGTTGTGGGGCCCATGTTATGTGGATCTGTTTGCGAACAGATGGAACACTCAGTTGGAGAAGTTTTTCAGTTGGCGAGACGGTGGTTTTTTATAACTCCTTTATGGAAGTCTCAAGTTTGGTATCCCATCCTTCTGGAGATGTCGGTAGATTATCCAATATTACTTCCAATTTTTCCAGGGATTCTGAGAGATGCGTCAGGGAAGTTTCACGAGTTGGTAATGGAGGGTCAGCTGAGACTGATGGCATGGAAAATTTCAGGAACGTCTGGGAAGTGCCTGGACTTTCGGATGAGGCTTCAGACCTTATTAGAGAATCATGGGCTCCGGGAACACAGAAAATGTATAGACTGGCATGGCAGAAATGGTTTCGCTGTTGTTTGGAGAGGGATTACGATCCCGTTTCGGTGGATGTAGTTTTGGTGGTGAATTACTTGGCATCTTTGTTTGCTTCAGGCTTGGCGTATAGGACTATCAATTTACATAGATCAGCTATTGCTGCTGGACATAATATGGTTAAGGGAGTTTCGGTTGGTCAGAGTGTTTTGGTTAAAAGATTGATGAGGAGTGTGAGGGTTGCAAAACCGCCTGTGGAGAGATATTCATCTGTGTGGGATGTTTCAAAAGTTCTTGAGTATTTAGAATGTTTGGGAAGTAACAGTAGTTTGGATTTAAGGGTTTTAAGTGGAAAATTGACTAGCTTTTATGTTTACTATCGTACAGAAGAGTTTCAGATGTTAAAGCATTAGATGTAGGTGCAAGGATTTGTAATCCAGAGGGTGTTTATTTTTATTTGTGCAGAAGAACTAAGACAGATTCAGATAGCATTTTTTATCCATATTGTGATGATCATGAACATCTGTGTGTTTTTCGATGTTTGAAGGAATATGAGATGAGAACTTCAGGCATTGGTATGGCAAGGGAGAA
Source organism: Triturus cristatus (assembly GCF_964204655.1). Taxonomy (NCBI): domain Eukaryota; kingdom Metazoa; phylum Chordata; class Amphibia; order Caudata; family Salamandridae; genus Triturus; species Triturus cristatus. Next base: position 288,416,896 of record NC_140580.1, read on the forward strand.
GCAGTTGTTGATTTCTTATAGGAAACCTCACAAAGCAGTTTCAAGCCCTACTTTATCAAGATGGGTGAAAGAAGTGATGAGGAATGCAGGTGTGGATGCGAGTAGATTTGGGGCACATTCTGTGAGGGGTGCTTCTGCATCTAAAGCTTTTATGCTAGGGGGTGCGTTAAATGATATTCTGAGATGTGCTGATTGGTCAAATGACTCTGTCTTCAGGAAGTTTTATTTTAAACCGGTGTTAAATGCAAGTTCTTTGTTGTTAGAGAGGCTTTGAACTTGCATAATATTAGCCTCCGGTCTTGCCATAAAATGTAGATTTTCATAAGCCTTGATGGACAGAAAATCTGGATTTTATTAAAGACACGGAGGCTAATATTATTCCTCCTCTCCCAACCCAAGATGGTAATATTTATTTGTTATTTTTTTCAGGTCATGGGCAACAATGATTCTGGAAGAAGGATCTAATTTGTTTTGAGATTATATGCTTCATGGACTTTTAAGGGACTATATTGGTTTTGAATCTATTTATGCAGCGCAAAAGAAGGAAGAGTCATGGAGGTTCCGGCTCTTTGATAATGTTCTAAGGTCTTTGTTGTTCTATGTTCTTTGATGATGCTGCTGTGGGGTGGCGCAATAAAAAGGATTGCATAATATTAGCCTCCGTGTCTTTAATACAATCTACATTTTCTGTCCATCAAGGCTTATGAAAATGTACATTTTCTTCAGTGGAATGTTCTGAATCTTCTATTCTACAATTTCTCTTGAATGGTTTTCACAAAAATCTTTCACTTTCTACTTTGAGTTCATATTGGTATGCAATTAAGCTATTCCATGTGAAAGGTGCCTCAGTCAATGTTGAGATTTCCTTGCTGTCTACATTGTTTAAAAGCTTTGTTATTACTAAACCTTTGCTCAAGTCTACGCTCCCATATTGGGATCTTCCCTTGGTGTTAAAGGCATTGCAGTGTCCCCTTTGAGCCTTTGACTGCAGTGGATCTCAAATTTCTTTCCTTTAAGGTCTTTTTCTTTGTGGCCGTCACTTCTGCACATTGGTTGGGGAAAGGTTATGCTCTCCCGTGTCATCCTCTTTTTATCACTTTTCTGGATGACTCAGCAGTGCTTAGAACAGACCCTTCTTTTCTTCCTAAAGTTCTGTCAAAGTTCCATTTTTCTCAAGAGTTTATTCTTCCTACTTTCTTTCCTGATCCTTCTTCTGAAGAGGAATGTAGTTATATCGTTGGACGTTAAACATGCTCTCTCAATTTATGTTGACAGATCCGAGGAATAGAGAACATCCAATTCTCTGTTTGTCACTTTTCGCATCACAGGGAAAGAGAAGAAAGCACCCAAGATCACGCTGAGCCTCTGGATCAAAGAGACTATTTCCTTGGCTTATGCCTGCTCTAATCTTCCAAGACCTTCTAGTCTGCAAGGTAACTCCACAAGAGGTATGGCTACCTCTTAGGTGGAATTTAAAGGTGTGACATTAGAGGAAATTTGTAGAGTCGGAACTTGGGCCTTTACACACCTTCATTGGTTGTACAAATGTTCGGGAGATTTTGGCATTAAATCTCTTAGTATTGCTTTATTTCTCTGTCTCCTGGTAATTATCTTATCAGTCAGTCAGTCAGTCAGAAAAGCTTTATTATCGGATAAAAACCATAAAAGCACATATATGTATACAACAACTAAGATATGGACATGACAATATACAACAAAGTTCCACTTCTGGGGACTCCGGATACAAATAATATTCCTCAAGTAGATTTCAAATACAATATTAAAAGCAGTAAAAATCCTATAAAAAAGAGAAGAAAAAAACCCCCAAAAACCTATAATTATGAATCAATCCCTAGGCTGTATACTAGTGGGTGTGCCTTCTAAAATTAAATGATTAAGATAGCACAATTTTAGGCAATTTTATTATTATTTTTGATTTTAGCACCTTTTGCGCACCACAGAGAAAAAAGATATCTGGAGGTAACAAACACAATCAAAAAGGTGGTATCATATTTTAATATTCTAAATACCTCCATAATGGGACGATCCATTTAGCTCTAGCCCTAGAGTAGAACGGGCAAGAAAGCAAAACATGCTGGTCCGTCTCTTCAACGCTTTCACAACCAGGACATAAGCTTGAAACATTGGGAACATTAAACCACTTGTTTGTCACAGCCCGCACTGGAAGAGTTCCATGTCTAAATTGGACATATAACTTCTTTGCCAGTGAGGGCTGTATATCGTCCAAGAATTTCTCAAAATAATAATTATCCTTGGCCTCCAAAAATCGATTGGTCAACCTACCCAATGATAGATTTGATATAGTAAGATCCCACCGATATTGCTTGAGTACGACGACCAACGCCCTTTTAGTAATCAGGGGACAAGTTTCCTCAGGGAATAGCCACATATCTCCCCCACCCAGTGCATAGCAAAGCTGTTTGACATGTTTTAACCAGGGTATTTTACCCGAGCCCCTTATAGTCAGAAAGTCCCTCAAGTCCTCACTATAGCTTTGGAGCTCTGGAGTAGACCAGAGTCTACTCCAGTATAACAATGGACGATTAAGGATAACCTCCTGTATCGGGGCCAGACCAATATCTAATCGTAAAGGGATCAGGGGTGTACTCTGGGGAAGTCTCAATAAGCGTCTAATAAAACTATTCTCGGTAGTAGACAAAGAGGTTGCATTAGCATGACCCCATAACTCTACTCCGTAAAGCGTCCCACCTCTAGTCTGGGCCTTGTAAATTTCCACTGGCGGACCCAGAGATTTAGATGCACACTCATTAAAAACCTTTAGTATACCGCCAGAGGATTGGGCCAACTTCATGTTAGCCCTAGCCACATGAGACCCCCAATCCATCTTATCATTTAGTGTTATCCCTAGATAGTCGAAAGTGGAGACTCTTTCCAACACAGAGCCCTCCAAAGGAGGGTGGGGATAATTTGATGGTCTTGCATTAAAAACCATATATTTGGTTTTAGAAATATTAATCTCCAGATTTCTAGATTTACAGAAAGAACAAAACGCCTCTAATGTTCACTGAATACCCATAGGAGATTTTGATAACAAAAGGGTGTCATCAGCAAACATCAGGGCTGGTATCTTACGGGCTGCTAGACTAGTAGAATCTAAATCCCTCACTCCCATTAAGTGTTCAATCAAACCATTGATGAACAAGGAAAATAGGGTAGGGGCCAAAACACACCGCTGCCTAACACCCCTTTCCACCGCAAAGGGAGCGGAAAGCTCCCCGTTCCTCCCATACCTCACCCTTGCAAAAGTGCCTTGATGCAAACGTTCAAATAAGTGGCAGAGGTATACCGTAACACCCATCTCTAGCAGTATTGCCCAGAGCTTGCCCCTCTGAACCAGATCAAACGCGGATCGGAGATCCACAAAGATCAGGTATAGGCTACCAGCCCCCATGGTCACCGTTTTCCAGTAAACTAACTGAAGTCTAAACAGTTGGTCAATTGTAGAAACCTTGGCACGAAAGCCCGCTTGGAGGGGAGTTAGGACGTGGTGTTCATCCATCCATCTCTGCAACCTAGTTAAAAGAAGGCGAGCAAACAATTTCCGCAGGACATCAATGAGGCTAATGGGACGGTAATTAGCCGGATCGAGTGGGGAAGCCTTCTTATGAATGGGAATAATCTCGGCACCCCGCCAGGTTAGGGGGATCTCCATGCCATGAAAAATAGCATTAAAGTATAGCAAAATATAGGGAGCCCAAACCTTCTGTTCACTCATGAATAGATCGTCCGGGATCCTGTCCAGACCGGGAGCCTTCCCAGAGGAAAGGCTTCTAAGAGCCGCCTGGATTTCAGGGATAGTACAAAGTTGATAATCAGAGACCCTTACAACTAGTAGTGCTGAAGCAGATATACCCTTCAATGGGGAGGCCAGGTCTGCTGGAGATACAGAATCCAAATGGGTGAATAGAGGCTTGAAATGGGCTATCCAAACCTCTTCACTCAAGTTAGGTATTATAGCGGGGGGGCCCTCTAGCATGCCTGATCTAACTAGGTTCCAGAAGGCCCTGTAATCGGGACCTTCCAGGGCATCTTTTATACTAGCTCACCTCGAGGCCTCCCATTCAGACTTGGACTCCATAGTAATACGTTTATAAGTGTGTCTAACCTCCCAAATACTCAACAGGGAACCAGTTTTAACCTCCCTCACAAGAGCCCGTTTGGCCGCCCTACAGTTATTGTCAAACCAGTGGGCCTGATTTTTATCCCGTAGCTTAGTGTTGACTGAAGTGTAAAAATAAAAAATAATCGGCCAAAGTAGAAAGAAGCTTAGAGTGAATATTCTCCAGCTCCTGGAAATAGGTGAGATCGTATTTATCAACCGGGAGTTCAAAAGCCTCTGCTAGAGAGGTGGCCACATGTTGATATAGATGAGCTATTTTATCAGGAGCTAACACAAACTTAGCCCACCTGATGCGCCTACCCCCCGCCACTAGGGTTAAGTTCGAGTCAGGGAATATCTCCAATGCCCCCAGTTCGTATTGATGTCCCATTGTATGTGTTACTTCAAGTGATAAGAGATTATGATCACTATCTACCCTATTAATTACAGTAAAAACACTCAGTTGGGGCCAGAATTCCATATTGACCATAATATAGTCAATAGTTGTACTTTTTCCCACTCTTTTATATGTACACTTCCCTGGGGCATTGGGAGGGAGTCTCCCATTACAAGCTCTGAGAGAGTGTGTTATTAGGAGCTTATTAATCTGTAGGGCCAACGGTGTTAGACGCTTTACCGAATACATAGAGCACTCCGGGATGTGCCAAATAGACTCTTCATCTAAGGTCACAGAGGGGATCCCTGCTAAAGGTTCGAAATGACAGTTAAAATCACCCCGATAACTCTATGTGACGGTGAAGGAAAGATAGAAAGAAGTTCATCAAGAGCCTCTAGGGTAGATAACCCCAACCGGATGGGAATAGGGCGCAAGTAAACATTAATGACCGCCACCGACAAACCATCCATGTATTTAAGTATAATACAGAGGATGTCCTGGGATTGAGAATCTATTACTTTAACTGAACACCCCAAATGTGTGGCTACCCAAATACATAATCCCCCTGAAGGACGTCCCCTGGGTCCCTGCACAGCCGGGATATTATATATTGCAAAGCCTACCCTTATCGGGGGAGTCAACAACCAAGTCTCTTGGAACAAACGCAAGTCATATTTGTCCACCAACTCACCCCACTCTGGATTGGATAACTTAGATCCAAGCCCTGCTACATTCCAGGACCCAATTAAAGATCTACGGGAATCTGCCCTTACGGGACTAGATATGGAAGACTCTAGCACGGGCGTGATCCTAGAGAGGTCTCCAGAACCAGACCATCTCCCAAATGGCTACTATTAAGACATGGGCTGTGTGTGGACGTTGTTGTTCCGGCTTGCTTCTCCCCTAAAGCATGCTGGGGAGAACTCTCCTCAACACTCCCACCCTCCACCACACGACAATCGGCCACATTGGGGGACATTACGGTAGGCCACGATCGATGACATAGTCAGTCCACACTATTCAAGACACTAAAAGTGTTAGCTACGGGTACATTATATTCCACTACCTGTGGCCCGTGATAGAAATAAGTTGATACGGGCCCACCCGGTAGTAAAACCCGTGAATAGAAATACCCCAAGGGGAGAGGATTGATTGAACCCAGATTACACGGGCCTCCCCACTCAAGGTTGTGATTGACCACTCCGGGATCCCTAAAATTAACAATCACAGAATTCCCACCGATATCCTTGGGTTTGTTCCCCAACCAGCTAACTCTTCTAGCAAATAGAATTTCCCCCTGGCCCGAACTCAACAATGGTCTGTGTCTATTCAACCAAAAGATAACTTTGTTCTTCAACTCGGGGAAAGTTTCTCCACGCTCACCAGACAACGAAGGAACCCCTGATAAAACCACCACGTACGGAGAAGCCTCAGGTGGTAACTGGGGACAAAGTGGAAGTTGTTGGGATACATTACCAAAATTTTTCGAAGCAGAGCCTTGGAGCGCCGAACCCCGACCCGCCCGCTGCTTACTAGTGTCTTTAAGGGTGGGAGATGGATTACGGGTAATCGGGCTATCTGTAACTGGAAGCACCCTAGGTGGAATACCAGGGCCAGAGACATTAGTCTCTGGGGTTCGTTTGCTCGTATTAATTGAGACCGATCCCTGAACCAGATTGTCTAAACAAGAACCTTCCTTTGAGCTATGGCCTTGCGAGGCCTGCTTGGTGTTACCTGGAGCTACTTTCACGATAGTATTCCCAGTTGAAATAGGAGGCAGATCTCGTCCTCCATTTTTAATGTTTATCAATGAAACTACTTTTTCAATTCTACTCATCTAAATTTTAAAAATGGGAATTGATGAGTTGTTCCAGTTGGGCTTGAAAATCAATTAGTAAATGAGTAGCCCATACCGGTGGAGATAAAGTTGAAAAAGGTGGAGCAGTGTCTGCCTCTAGGTCATCTATAATAGGTATATTACTCTTAGCTAACTTATTAGTAGGTTTCGAACTTTTAGTTCTGGAGCGAGGCTTTAGTGTCTTTCTAGATACTCAGCTTTGGTATACCTCATAGGTATAGGCTGGGTCGGGGAAGTGGGAGGTAGAGGTACTGCCCCGATTACTTACCAGTAATCTTCCTTACTCTTAGTCTTACTCACTCTTGACCCAGCCATTTGTTACCGCCCACCCGCCGCCCCTGGTATATTGGCCTTCGATACAAGGCTTGGTATTACAGGAAGTGCTGGGGGAGGTCTACTCTCCTTTAGTACCTTGCTGACGGTGGGTGGAATTAGATAGTATTTCCTGTTTTGTATCCTGTTCTGGGATTCGGCAACTGAACCTGCCTGATAGGTAAGGACTGGGTCAGGGATGAGTAGGACTAAGAGTAACGAAAATTACCGGTAAGTAATCGTGCACTACTTACCTACCTGGCATGCCAGTACGTTCCAGCCAGAAGCCTATTTTTTAATGCCCCACCTGATAAAACTACGCCATTTGCTAGACAACTGGTAGAAGATCCTTGGGGGTCCAGAGTCTGAAATTATCTAACATCATTTATCCCCCATCTCCGAATGACCCTGGTCACCTCCTTTTCACGCACTCCTTATAACCAAACTTTTCATCAGGCTTTCAAATAAGACCAATGGCTACATGGCAGGGAATGGAAAATGCAAGAATGCCAGATCTAAGTTCTTCGTAGACACTGGATGTGCTCTAACTCTTATGTACTTTGTTCCTTAACCTGTCTGGGTTTTTTACTCTTTCGGTGCAGTGCTCTGAAGTGGCCTTAGTGACGTATAGTGCAAACACAACCCCCACTAAATAAATAAATGTACTACTGTACTTGTGCAACACAATACGTGCCATAATTTTTAAAAACACGAACTGTAAACATGCAGCATAATGTGATTACAGATCTCTGTGAACAAGTCAAACATTTTACTATTGTATATATTACCTTATTTGTATTGTTGATTTGACTTTACTTGAATATGGTTTATTTCTCAAGAATGGGTAAACCTAAGTTGTTATAAAATACCTGTGAGTACTTACACACAAACCTTACAGTAGCTTTGCGCCCAATCAACCCACCAACTTTGTGCCATAACAAATACTCACCCACAGGAGGGAAACTATTTTATCAACATTAACATGTTGTGCGAAAATCCCTATTTGGTACCCAGATTAAACTCCATCCATTTGAGAGAAAATAACTCTTGATCCCTCACCCATGGCTATCTTCATGATCGGGCGCCTCAGTGGTACAATTTCATAATCAGTTCCTGCAAAAAAGGGTTTGATGGAGTACTAATGAAAGAGAACAACAAAGAGGTGCAGCTATATTTTATTGTACAAATGTGTAGACATTATTGGAAAAGGATAGAATAACAACTGTTCATTTTAAAAAGTCAACATTATTATGTTTGATTATTTTTGAAGCCTGTATATTTTATCTGCCGACTGCAGCAAAGATAGGGCACTCAACAGTAGGGTCATCTTTTCTGACAACTCTGTTTTCACATGCCTTGTAGTCCATAAAAGTCCTACAGTTCTCCTTATCGTACTTCACAGGTGTGACATATCTACAATAAAAAAAGAAATATGAGTGTACCATCATATGGTGAAAAATACATCTTCATCACGTCACAAGTGCCATCAGTTACCAAGCCATTCTGGTTTGCATGTACAAACCCGCACAGGGCTAAACGTTACAAAGGAAGTGCACTATGACTTCGAAAGGTAAAAAGAAAAATGCTTGTAGTGCTATTGTTTTTTGCTTTTAGCCATGCTGTGCAGAAGTCACACTATTCTGCAACACAGCTAAACGACATTGGTGAGGCCAATTGCTATATATTCTGGCTTTGCCAATGTTACTTAGATCTCAGATCTTGGTACGGTCGGATATGCTTTTAACCCTTTGTAGTTAACGCCAAGTAAAGAGGGGTGGGGTGAAATGCTACCTGCCAGCTTGGTTGGCGGATCCCCCTTCAGTCAAGGCCAGTGCAGGTCTCATTTGCTTATGTTTAGTCAATGGAACAGAAAGCAAAATTAGAAGGGGTTGGAATGGACCTCAAGTAATTTTCAGTGCATAAGGCACACCGAGAGGTGGTTTGTATAGCTGATTTTGCATAGAGACCAAAAAACATCCTAAAATATTTGGCTGTTAGTGCAAATAACAACAGTTGCTTGGCGACGACAGAATATTTATATAGCACTTGCCCACTGGACTTTTTTTCCCTACACACCCCTAAGTGTCAGTGGAAAACTTAATATCCTGAGTATAGTGTCAGGCTAATGATTAGGAGCAAGACCAGGCACTTTTTTTTTAATGATACACATTCTCTAGTGCAATTAATTCTAGCACTTCTCCGTCACATTTTTGCTATTTTTAGTGATTTTGGAATATGATTATATTGTACTTTATGCATTCCATTGGAAATACCCAAGTCTTTTATCCCTCCATTCATTCTTACATCTTCTGGCAAGCAAAAACACAAAATAAGCATTCATGTCTGTCGTTTTCCTATTGTGTAGTGATATGGCTTTTACCAAGCTGCACCAACAAAACAAACAGGCATGGCTTGGGCAGCTGTGGTAGTAAAAACGTACCCAGAGGGAAGCACTGGACTAGGGTAGCAGGAAGAAGGGACATTGGTAGGTTCCCTCACACACATATTACTGGTGCAAAACATGGATTGGAGGAAGATGCTTCCTCACACCCATAAAACACGAAAACTATATGCAGCAACAGTGTAGGGTTTATTAAGTATAGGTGTGTGGGGAGACGGTGGAGAAATATATGGTTTTTTTTTTTTAGCATCTCACTGTGTGGGGTTGTATGGGTAAATTTGATCATGTTTTGATGTGGTGGTGAATATGATGGGGACAGATTTTTATTGTTGTGGTGTGATGATGCAGTGGAAAGAGAGTAGGTACTTGCCTGTAACAATTGTGTTGTGGATTAGATGTCTTCTTGAGTCACATGCTCTACATGTATACCACCCAGTAATTGGATTTGGACATAGCTTTGAAATGAATATACCTTTAATTTTTGAGCATCAATCTCACCTGTAGCCAGTAGGAGTCTCTTGGATATGAACAGTAAGCCCACAATGCCTAAGAAGTAGCCACCACATGAAGATTCATTTTTGCTCAGGACTTTATTTGCATGCATGTACTGAGTATATTTTACTGAAAAGCGAACAATGTGCTTGCAGTAACAGACATGTAACTCTCAAACAGTTTCAAGTTACAGAACTACTATTACTGGTAGGTAACTAGTTTTCTTTGCAGTGTGAGACTACTCTAGATTCACACACTGTGCACTGAGTATACACCTTATATTCTCCTTTGAATGAGGGTGTGAAGTGTGAGGCCCATATAGGTTTTTGATGGGTAGTTGTTAGCACAGATTCCTCACCAAGAATATTCCCAGGTGCCACACTGGATTCAGTGATTTTTACAAGCACTGCCACCCAAATTTGCTGGAGAGCCAATGATTTCAAATTCTGCACAGGCAAAGTGCCAGGGACGGTGTCTCTACTGAGAACAACAGGAGTCAATCCGTGACTTCTCTGCACTGCTTGGGCGCTGTTCACAACTCGAAGTTGTGCAATATGCACCAGAAGGCAATCAGGCAGTCGGAGGTGAAGTTTAATGTCACCGAGCATAAGAAGAGGTTGTATTTAAAACAGAAGTCCTGCTGCTGCTTCAACTCACATGGCCATGCTCGCTTGACATTTCAGGGTCGGTTCTGCATGTAGCCCTCTTCCTGCATTAAAGTCTTCCACTAAGTCAAAGTCAAAAACATTTTATATGTGCAAGAAAATGAAGCCAAACTCGTCCCTATATCTCCACTTGCAGTCTGGCGAGAAGTCGCTAGGGTGTCACTCGAAGGATCATGTGTCTTCTGACTCCAAAGCGGTCAACATTTGGCCCAGGCATGACTCAAATTTCCCAGGCTGCATTGGAACCTGCTGCAAGTAGCAATCATCAAGGATGGCATGCTACAAATTTCCACATGCTACCTGCTCCCTCTGACATACCTTTGGGCCCCAAGGAGCCACAAGAGTCCGATGTTGAACTTTTCCCAGCCAGTTCTCCCTGGACGGCTTTCTCAGGCCCCTTGCCCATGGCACAACAAGGCCGTTCTAGACATTGACTCCAGCCCTACAGTCTAAGCCAGCTCCTTCTATGCATTGCTGATGCCGACTCTGCCGGCTCTGGTCTCTGATTAAAAAACTGATGTCAGCACTCGTCAGGCCTCTGTCACGCTATGAAATAACAGCCAGACTCTTGGCCTCAACCTCTCACTTGAAGCCAGTACTAAGGCTTGCTCAATGCCTCTCACAACATTGATAATGATGCCAAGGTGGACTACATGCTCCGCCTCAATAAACTGATCAAGGACTCTATTAAGACTTGCAAAATGCCAGTGGTCTAGACACCTCACAAGAGACAAATCTGCACTCGTCACGTGGTCCACCAATGGAAAAAAATGCCTTTTTTTGCTGTAGAAGTGTGAAAAGCAACAGAAGTGCTAGACTACAATTACTTAATCTGAAAACCGAAGCCACTTTATTGAGTAGTGGCACCTGAGGCTATTCACTCCACGAGAGACGGTAAACATCGTTGACAAAGATTTTTACACATTTGCATGCCATTACAACGCAAGCTGTACAACGACTTGCTGTAGGAGGCAGAAGGTGTTGGATTTTAAATCCAAAGAGGTAAACTTGCCAACAAGGGATTTTATTTGGAATAAGGAAATTATTTGAGAATTTCAAAGAACTTAATTTATGAATGTGTTGAAATGAATTAACACCACAGTGAAATCAATCGACTGATCTAATCATCAGTTATTAACAACAACACACACGGGGATTTTGTTCTGTGATTTAAACACAATGATCTTTATATATTCATCAAGGATAAAAAGGAGTACAGATGGAACAAAGATTTGAGCAATATTTCATGAGAGCAGGGAGCGATATTGAGTCCACATTTCATCAAGAAAACATCTATTCCAACTTAGTTTGAACAGAGACAAAACTCATTGTTGAGAAGATAGTCTACTGTGAATAACAAATCTACTGGAAGTAGATGGTATAGTCGACGTTTCGGTCTTGGGTGGTGTCAATCCGTCAGACCATCTTCAGGACAATAATTGCATTAACAAGACTCTTTTTGAATCTTTTTAGTGTTCTCACGAAACTTTGTTTAAAATCGTGAAAATATTTTCAGTGGTACAGGTAGTCTTTGACTATTTTGACTGCCAATTTGTTTAAAATGGGAGTTAATCCTCCTGTAGTTTCGCAGATTTCTGACGTCTGTATCAAAGTACGTATAGGGGTCCGTCCGAGTCCGGAAAGCCTGATTTTAAATCCAGCACCTTCCCTACTGTTGCGCAGACTGGAGTTGGAATAGTAAATAATATTATTCCAACATCCAGCGCCCCCACTACAGCAAGTCTTAGTAATGACTTGCGTTGAAATGGTCTGCAATGTAACAACGCAGTCATTGTATTGATCGCGTTGTAATGGCATGCGTTCTAAACGCATGTGGTATAACGTGGCCTATTCATGAGAGACAGCAATTCTCTAACTCTTCCTCCCCTGTTGCAGCAGTTCCTAATTAGGGCTCTTGCTCTCTTAGGATATGGCCCTCATCTGGAAATCCGTCACATCAGAACGATGGGCTTACAGATTGTTCAAAGAGACTATGACCTGCTTTTTATTTCTACCTTTTATTCCACCTTCAACATAGCGATTTGTGGCAGATCATGTCCCTATTTTGATGCAAAATGTCAATCTCCTGCTGGCAAAAGGCACCTTTAAGTGGGTTTCAGATTCCAAGAGGGGCAAGGGGTGATACTCACTCTACTTCATCATCTAGAATAAGGACGGAGGCCTCAGGCGAATACTCAACCGCCATTGAATACCTTTCCAAAGAACAAATTCAGAATTCTTGCTCTGGCTCAGGTACTCTCTGCTCTGGATCCAACGGCCCGGAAGGTGTCCCTGGAATTGCAAGACGTGTATTTTCGTACCTGCCCTACAGTCCCACAAGCCCTAAATGTGGTTCATGGTGCGGTCAAAATTATGACACAGTTGCTGTGCTGTCCTTTGGCCTTACCTTGCCCATCCGGGTGTTTAAAAAAGTGATGCCGGTGGTCAGGCCGTAACTTCTGAGGTCAGGGATACATGTATTCCCATACCTGAAAGTCTAACTGTTCCAGGAGGGTTCACTATAGTCGGTCATAGACCACCTATGACAACGACTGGGCTCTTGATCTTCTTCAGGTTGTCCATCAGTGAGCTGAAATCTCACATGAGACTTATGCAAAGGATTCCCTTCATAAGAGTTATACTGGATACAGTGGTGTGCCACGCCTTTCCACTGCTGCAATGAGGCCAGGGCATTCAGGATATGATCTAAACATTTCCAGCTTTTTTCCTGGGTCTCGGTGAAGAAAGTTCTAGGGCTTCTTGAGCTACTGTCATCATGCATCCTCTGCAATGGAACCTACAGTTTCAATGGCTTTAGCATGGCTGTCTCCCTGGCAGCGTCAACATCTCACAAGGGATGGCTCAGGACCTCATGTGGTGGTACTCAAGCATCAACCAAACAATTGGCAGGCCACTTTCCCTTTTCTCTTGGATGTCAAAGTTGTAATAGATGCTTTGTTAATAGGTTACAGAGTTCATATGGGGGGATAGAGAACAGAGGCCTCTGGTCTCCAGTGGAAAGCCAGCTTCACATCAACCTTTTGAAGCTTCTGGTGAACTGACTGGCCCTGAAACCCTCCCTATTGACTATCAAGGAAAGGCTGGTGCAGGTCCTAATGGAAAACACGACTGCCACATCATACAAGCAAGGTGCTTTAGGGGCCTTGGACCATTGCCAGTAGGCTCTGTGCGGCTTGAGGTGACCTAACCAGCAGAAAATATTTTTGGTGGCCAACCACATAGCGGGGTCAGTGAACGCTAGAGCAGATGAGCTTACTAGAGATCTGCTTGTGGACCATGAGTGGCATTTCCACCCTCAGGTGGTGCAGAGCATCTTCGATCAAACGGGCACGCTCTGGGTAACTTTGTTCACCACCATCCAGAATGTGCAGTGCAGCATCAGCACACTGGAGTTTCCTCCAAAAGGTAATTGATAGAAGAATTCTGTCTGTGATGGCCATCACTATAAACGGTCTCCTGTACGTGTTCCCACCACTGCTTCTCCTGCCTTGATTTCTGAGAAAGACAGGACAGACCTTGCCCAAGTCATCTTAATAGCAGTGGAATACGCCAGTAGGGTGTGGTACTCAGAGCTTAGCATTTACATGTCGATCGATCTACCCCTTAAGGAGAAAATACGGTCTCAGCAACAGGGGAGGACTCTGCACCCAAATTTCCAAAACCTGCACCTCAATGCATGGCTATTGAGTGGAGACTATTGATTTTTTTCAATTTGCCTACTGTAGTGGTAGATGTCATTCTTGTAGCCAAATGTCAATTCATGAAGTTCATTCGTGCAAGGAGAAGGGAGAAGGGAAACATTTGTGGCCTGGAGTAGAGCACGTCAGCTAGATTCTTTGCAGGCTAAACTCTCATGATTTTTTATTTTAATGGCCCAGAATGGCCTTGCAGTGAATGCAATTAGGGGTTATTTGTTGGCCTTTTTGGCCTTTTATATTTTCTTGATCTACACTCTCTCTTGAAATCACCGACTCTGATGCGTTTTCTAAAGGGCCTGATGCATATGCTCTAACCAAAAGTTTTTTTTCATGCCTTAGAGAGGTGTAATCTAATTCTGACTTTTGTTTTGTGCAAACCATGTGAGCCTATGCACAGTGGGTCACTATGGCTTTTAATGATCAATAGAGTGTTGCTAATCTCCATCATTTCTTAGTACCGAGTGAACGACAGGCACTCAACATGTTAAGCTCCTGACAACACTTTCTTTCCAAGCAAATTGGTGTTGAGGCCTTTAGACTGCCTTCCTGCCAAAGGTAGTACTACCCATCCATGACAGTCAATTAATCCACCTGCTATCATTTTCTGCTCCACTGCACCGTTCGAAAGAAAAGGAGAGGCTCCACCATCTTGTACCTCTGAGAGCTTAGCGTTTCTACATTGACTGTACGAGAGACCCTTGTCTGAATTATCTGATCTTTGTGGGGTTCACTGGAAGATAAGACAGGCAAGGCAATACAAAAGAGGACTTGGTCCAGGTGGCTAGTCATCTGCATTAAAATCTGCACGCTTCAGAAGGCCTGTGGACTTATTTCACTGGGGTCAAGGCCTCTACAACTAGATTTGTGGGGGGGTGTCAGTTCTAGGGTTCTAGATATCTGCCAGTCTGCATGGTGGGCATGAGTGCAGACTTTCACAAAACATTATTGCTTTGGCAGTCACGGCCAAAGGGAGGGCCATTTTGCCAGCTTGGTCCTGTAAGACTTCCTTATCTGAGTCCACTTCTCAGACCTCCACCTTTGGGAGGTACTTCTGTAGCTTCTATTCTTAAAGGTGAAGAATCTGCTAGAAGTATCCATCAAAAGAATAAGTTGCTTACCTTCAGTAATGCTCTTTCTGGTGGATAGTCTATCTAAGCGCAGATTCCTCACTGCCCTTCCTCCGGCAATGTTAGATTTTGGCAGCTAGTGTGGGAACTGATTATTCCAAGTTCTTCCTCTTATGTTCTTCCATGTTCACCATTGTAGCACTCATTGCACCTTTATTGTGACAACCACTAGATCTTTTCTCTCCCTCAAGGCTAAGGGTGGGTTGAATGTTTTAATTGGTGGAATTTTGGTCACTGTGCGCTGCTCTTTCACCTGCTGTTCAGGGCAAAGACCGCCAATTGCTAAGTGGTGTTTTTTTTCTCAGAAAATGAGAATAGGTGAGTGCAGGTGAGATTTGGCGTCCCCTAGCAATATTTTCTAATGCAGGCAGTCAAAAGCAAGCGTTCAGGGTCACAGGGCTGCCACTAGAGAAGATTTGCTGCCACTTAAGTAGATTTTCTTCTGGAGCAGCAGCAAAATCAGCTTGAATGGCCGCAGGCTCTTGCACAACGTATGGTGCCACTTGCATGATTTTCCCACGTTGCTCACACTACTGGTGCTATATTGCAGAGCCGGCCAGCACATCTGCATGTTTTCTGACCATTGGTGGAACACTGAGGAATCTTGCAGATTTTTTATGTAACTCCACTGAATCCCACGGAGTGAAACACTGCAAGTTCCATCCACCACTACTCAAGGCCTGAGATTATTGTTTCATTAGCGAATCTTGTACAAGATGCAAGTGCATTCACGCATGAGGTATCAAAAGAATACATGATGCCATCACTCACAACATTTTTTTTATTGTTCTCACTGTCAGAGACAGTGATTTTTGCTAACGGTGAACCTTTCCTGGAATGTCCGGTCTCTCTTTGAAAATGATACTGCCATAACTGTGACCATATTGATCTCTGTTCCACAGAACAATTTCTGTTTTGATAGTATGAGAGAAAATGTGTCCATGATCGTTGTGAGTCCCAATTGAGGAGTAACACCACTAGGTTTATGATGCTATAGCGTCATTGGAACAAGCTCACCTTCACTAGCTAGTCATGTAGATACTGATCAACATGCTTTTTCTCCCACCTTAGATGTGAAGCCATTTCAGCTAGACATTTTGCCATTATTCTTGATGTCAATTTACGGAATAAATCTCATGAAATTAGTGAATTCAGAATTAAGCAATATTGGTGACTTTTGCTGAGAGTTCATGGATGAAAGATTCTGTGGTACTTTTGCTTGCAGGAGAATGGTTCAAGTAGAAAATGTTGTGTGAGAGAAGTAAAACCAAAACTGAGAAACATTTTCTTCTCAGTCCTCTGCTGGTATCTTGCATGAATGGTATGTCCTCACAATAGATTTTTATTCCAGGAAAGGCCACATAATTTACATATTGTTTTCAAAATTCACAGAATTTAGTGTAATTGCACTGTCTTACCTCCCATACTTGTAATGTTGTCTTTTGGGTCTGATTCTGGAAGGTTTTGTGTTAACACCATGTAGTGGTTGTATTTCGGAATTGTAGGAAATTACCATCTTTTGTGTGATTTACTCCTAATTTTTGTATTATTTGTTTTGAATTTTATCCCGGTGCAATTTACCCCTGCTAACCAAGAGTAAGGTACCTGTGCTCCCCTTTTAATTATGGTTAAATTGGTTTATCCCAAATAACAAATTTAACATACCTAGAAGTTCCTAGTATAGGGTGTAAAAAATGCATCCCGGACCTGGAAGTTAAATGCTAGCTGTGGACTGCAGCACCTATTGTGCCATCCACATAGTGTGTCTGTAAAACAATGTTTCAGCCCTACCACGTTTAGCCTTAAAGCAGCAGTCTAAAACCTACTGTCAAACCTTCATCTCTGGCTTTGATGATAGATACGAAAGTGACAGAGTGGACTGTTAGTGATTATCATGTCCTGGATCTACTTATCAAAGGCAAGCATATGGGGCTCACTGGTAGTGCACGCTCAGATATAGTACTCCCATTGCAAATGACAAATAATCATAGAATTATTAAATAGCCAAAAATAGTGAAGAATTGTAAAACATTACATGAAATATTTTCATGCAATTGCTGCTCTAGAGCCATATGAGAACATAAACACAGGAGGAATCCCAAAACCTTTAGGTCATGATGATTTTTTGGAGCTTTTACGAAGCGATTTACTACAGACTATATTAAAGAGAATATAAAAGAGAAGCCACCATTATACTATACACAAGCATGCAGAAAGACAAAGATGCAATTGGTGTAGGCTATAACATTGCAAACTTTTAAATGTACATAAACACAAATTAAAAAAGCCTGGAAAAATTAAAATTGGCTGGATATAAAAGACACCATTAGAAGAAATGATACACAAGTTTTTGGGCATTTAACTTCTCACGGGAGCTTAAAATCAAACACTCTTGCGGAAAAGTATGTCAGCCAACAAGCATGGAAGAGTCACTTTACTGAGTTGTATGCTGAATATAATGCAGGGACCAACATAGCAAACATTGGGGCAGGACATCCTACAGATTATCTGACACTGCATCCTAAATTTAAGTCTCTGGTGTTTCCTCGACAGGAAACAAGTGAAGCTTTAATAACTACTAAGAAGGAGAAAGCCAGGGGCCCAGCCAAAATGCCTATCGACCTCAACTTATCTGAACCCTGGATCTGGGTTACATTCTTCAACATACTGACAAACGCTATTGACAATAGAGCAAAAATTCCCTACATATAGAAAAGTGGAGAACATGTTTCCATATATGTGAAAGGGAGAAGAGAAGACACAGCCAAGTATAGGCCAATAAGACTAACTGACAACTTGCAAAAACATTTTTGTAATCAGGTCTCCGATCTAAATTGCAGCAATGCGTGAACAAACAGCATGTCCTGACTGATTTACAAACCGGCCTAAGAAGGAAAATTAGTGCTTCTGAACGGGTCTTCAGGTTCCAAATCCTGTGCTGGAAATATCTCTTGTTGAAAAAACAATAATTTCTTTATAGCTTTTATTGGCATGAGATCAAATGACTATGGTATACAGCAACCACTCTTAATTCTTTAATGCAGCCACACTCAAATACTTATGCACTAGTAAGATGGAGTGCTCACATTGAGCTAACAATTAGGGTCCCTGTTAGGAGAGGAGTGTGGCAAGGTTGCATCATTGTGCCTACTCTCTTTAGTCTGTATTTTAATGAAGTATTGGGGTATCAAGCAAAGTGGCAGAATGACACACCAAAGATAGCAGGAGAGAACATTTCTGGATTGATGTTTGCAGCTGATATCCTATTAATGCAAAAACATCCATGGGCCTGCAAAATCTATTGGCCATGTTTACAACTTTTTGCTTGAGATAAAGGCTCACAAAACAAAATACATGGCCATAAATCCTCACTGTGTGGTGGGGGATTTCTTTACAGTAGAAGGAACATGAATAGAAAGAGTCTGAAATGTTGATTGTCTAAGGGTAAAGCTCACTGAAACACTATTGTGGTATCCACAAATCACTGAAAGTCAATTGACACCAAAGAACAATGCCCCTATAGTGTCAAAAATGTTAAGAGCCAGAACAGTAAGGGTGGTTTCACCTGCATTGAAGGTTTACCTGGCAAATTGGGCTGAGCTTGCCATTATATGGTGACGCGGTTTGGGGACTAGGGAATGTACAACTATTAACTAAATCTGAAATTCATTTCCTGCAGTCTTTTTCGTCTACCAAATGAATCCTCACTTCTTTTATATCTCGATCTATCTTTAAATTAAGTGGCTTTTGTCACCAAATGAACACCTCTACTATATTGGATAAGGGTATGGGCGGTTGAAGTGTTGGAATGTTTACAGACATAATTGGTTGATCTGTTGGAAACCGATAAAGCTCGCACTACCCCTTGGATTAGGTATGTAAAATCTCTGCTCTATGTATTAGTCCTAGAACAGCTTTGGATGAACCTGATGCCTCTAAACAATGATATAAGGAGCATATTAAAAGATAAATATTGACAATATGTCTGATCCAAGATGTTAAGGAAGCTAAACGTCAAAATTAAAAGTTTGGATGACAAGTGTGTTCCTAAATCTGAACAGTACATGGATGATATTTTGTCATGTAAAATCTCTCCACTCCTGTTGCTATCCCACATTGTTCTTATTTAACGCTCTTTTTCGCATGGCGCATTTCTAAATAAGCGCTCTTTAACGCTGGCGGATCATTAGTAGTTTCCACTTAAACTTACTCCCAACTGCACATTATCACGCATCATTTCCATTTGAAGCTCGCTTTTAAAACACTCAATCTGCAGCCTCGGCTCACATTCAGATAAACATGTCTGACGCTGGATGTTTCATTGTACTTTCCTCATTAACCAATCTCCAAATCTAGACTGTTTTTAAGTTTAGTCAATTCTGTTACCAGCCCACGCGCAAATACTGAGCATGTTATGAAACTAAGTTCTCTGACATGCATATTGCAGAACTCCTTTAAAAACACATGATGACTTTTATTGATAGAACCATCGGTATGTATAGCGCTTTAAAGTCACATTCATGACATAACTAGATCATGCTCCAATGTATGTTATCATGACCCAATGTGGGTGTTCCCATTTCCATTCCTCCTCTTTCTTGTATTTTTTAAAAACAATGTTTAACCTGCTTAATACTCATTTCACACTGAGTGATCTATGTATCAGAAAGAACTCTTCACTTTATACTCTTCCTCTCACCTCCACTCTTCTTTCTAGATATAATCGTCTTCTCGCATTGAGCCCATCATCATGAGGTAAGAACAACTATCAACTTGTTGCAATATGACAACCAAATTGAGTCACCCAAATATAAAAGATATAGACAGGTTAGTTCTATCAAACAGTATATCTCATCACTCAATTAGGAGAGCGGGTTACGGTCTCTTCTAAACAACATCCAAGGGGCCTTAACTCTTCACATGTATATATATGTATGTTCTTGTGATATAGTTAGAAATATTATTATTACTCTAATAACATTCCTTCCCTCCCCAGCTCTAAGCCATGGATGTTTTAATCACAAAATATATTGTCACCAATACATAGCACTGACTTCCTCGAGGTACAAGTCAAGACCTAATCAGTATCATCATACTAGGTATTTTATTATTCATCCATCACATACAACTTCTATAGTTGTATAGAATACATTGTAACATAACGTATGTTTGTACCCCTTAGTACTCCCAGGTATACCTAACACGAAATACGGTGCTGTAAAAATAGTAGACTCAGCACAGATACATTGGACATAAACCGGGTAACAATATTATTGTTATGCCTTTCACTGGCAAATGCCATACAGATCACTATGGTGTGACCATAAGACTTTTGTGAAGGGTTGTATCACTATTGTCTATTCTTCACAAGTAACATAGATTCACTTCAATCACTTTTTCTTTTCTTTTATCTCTCCAAAACATTTTCACTTTCTAGTTTTTCTCTTTTTTTCACCTGATCCATCTGCATCTGTCTTATTAAACAACCTGTATATCATAAATAGTTTTTTTCCCTCTGTTCTCTATTCATTGCTCTAGAGACCAGCATTATAAATTTCAGCCATTAGACACCTATCTTTTCCATTTTATATCATGCCCACCCCCTGAATTGTGACGTGCAAAATGTAAAAATGTAACTATCTATCACATGCCTTAAGCTAGTTTCTTGGAAGTCAACAGAAAAGAACCATTCAAATGCAATATTTTCTTCACAGATATCATTGTCGAAGCTTTGTGGCCCTCTTTTCCTGACAAAGGCACTTCACTGTGCCGAAACGCGCGTAGAAGACCACTGCCATATATAAATTGTGCCACACTTTTTTGTCTACGAAAATCACAATTGAACAACAATGATCATGGACAATGTTTTTTAAAGGTACTTAGAGTGCATGAGACTGTATGAATGTAGACATGAATGGATCAGAGTGATTGAGTTATGCCATTTTATTTTTTGTTAAAAAGATTTCTAATAAAATAACTTTTGTAATTTTCTAAGAAACACAGTCATGTTGGTTCTTTCTTCTGTTTATTTGTCATTTGCATTATATCGATTGTAATATGATTGTTTTGTATATGTTGCCATAAGTATTTACATTGAATTATTCTAGCCCTGCATTAAGGAACATTACCTCTTAGCAGGGGGCCTCTTTCTTTACATGATATTTTGCCATGGACTGCAGAAAATCTGTACATACGATTTAGAATTGTCAATTTACCTGTGAATTCATTTAGTTCAAGATAGAGAAAAGTGGTGTGAGGAGTGATCAATGTCCAGTGTGCAAATTTACCAGACAGACAGAAAAACATTTACTAATTTTTTGCCTGTCATATAATATTCCAAGAAGCAAATGGATTAATCCCAATATGTCGAACTATTGGCTTTGAAATAACAATGTAGGTGAGGAGTGCACACTATTGTGAAACCTGAATCAGTGTATTGCGGTACGCGTGCTGTGTTGCAAATATGCCTGCGAAGCATATGTTATGGAAACCAACTAAGTGGCCAAGACCCTGATAGGCGACTAGGACTGCAACGTCATCATAAAGGTTTTAGAACAGTTGATAGCCAGACCTAGAGACCCCATAAATGAAACAAATTCCTCAAATAGTTTCTTTAACCTCTTCAGTGCCCATGACGAGATAGTCTCGTCATGGAGCACGGTTGCGCTGTGCCCATGACAAGACTATCTCGTCATGAACCCCACCCACTAGTGCAACGCCCGGCACAGGAGGGGGAAAGGGCGTGGCATTGAAGGGGTTAAAGCATTGGGTCACCACGTATGACAATACTGGGACCTTTTTCCCAGCAATGGAGGGGTGTCAGTAACTCTTGAGGACAGGACCTAGGCCATTAATGTATAACAGGATTAGTAGAGGGCCTAAAACACACCCCTGATGTACCCCAAGTCCAATCTTAGATCTCTCTGTCCTCTAGCCTGAGGAACCATATCAAAATGAGGCTGAGAGGTCGTAATGGAGGGCTCTCAGAAACAAGACCAGGTCCCCACCAACCCCCAACCCAGTCAATAACTCCCAGAGATTTGACCTCACTATGCTGTTGAAGGTACAGGACAGATCCATAAAGGTCAGACACATGGCGCCCTGCCTTGCAATGGTATACTTGCTTATCAGCAAGTGTAGATTTAAACATTGCTCCACTGTGTCCAGCCCCTCGAGAAATCTGTACTGCACCTCCAAGAGGATACCAGTTGCCCCGCCCAATAAAAAAGACTGCCCAGAACTATCTCTGCCCATTATCTTAAGAGCCAAGTCCAATAATGACATTAGCGTGATCATTCGGGCGACTGGGGATTGTCCTTTTCAAAAGACAGGAAGGATGACAGCTAAACGCCAGGATTGGGATGAGCTAGCCTTACATAATGGGTTAAAACAGTTGCAAAGTAAAGGGGCCCATATGTCTGAGGCGGTTTTATATAAATTGTCACCCCATCTGGACTTGGTGCCTTCATAAATGATCTTCTGTTAATAGCCACCCTTACTTCTTCAATTGACCCAGGCCTCCTGGCTTTTAGTGGTAATAACAGTGTTCAGTTTCATCTCTACTGACTTGATGTTTCCGATAGCAGCCCAGAAGGCTCTAGAATCTTTCAACCTACAGGCTCTCACCAACTCTCGTCAGGACTCATCTTGTAGTTCCTTCTGACTGGACCTTACCTTGTCCCTGTAAACCTGTCTACATTGGCACACCTTCAACACGTCTCTGGGGTCCACCTTTAACACCTTGTGCAGCAACTTTGAGGCCTTTCTAGAAACCATACAAACCCATCTTGCCTCTGTCTGCTAAGTTTCAATAGCATGCCATACTCCACTGTTCTCAATTCTGCAGGGGACATTCTCGAAACTTAAGACAGGGGAGTGCCAATGTGAGGAAATTGAAGCATATTTTGCATAGGAGGGCATATGCACATGTTTCCAGACCAAGCCTCGACCTTGTGTTTTAGTTTCTAAAGATTGTGATGGCAAATTCATTGGTCCTTTCCCCCACCTCAGAAGACCTAATTCTAGGGACAGGGGGTTATTGTCATTGAACGGACTCACATCAATGTTAGCCCTCGTAACCTAGGTACGAAGTTACTGGTCTGCAAAAATGTAGTCTATCACTGATGACCTCTCCACCCTTTCAAAAGTTACTTTTGTTTAATACAGAGGATCAGAAACCTCAGTGGCAGTCAAAAGACTAAATTAATTAATGAACTGGAACACGGCCTGGCCCCCTTTATCTCTGGGTCTACTATCATTAGCAGTCGAAAAATTATCAAACATGATGCGAGGAGGCCAAAAGGTCCTCCAGTCCTTATATATATTATCTGTCAATTCTTTATGGTTTGTGACATGATCAGTGTCAATAAACCATTGTAAAGATTTATTAAAACAATGCACATACCATTTGGCCATGTAGTTAAGAATGCTTGAATTAAGAGATTCTGGGGTGGTCTCACAGTTTTAGGATGCAATTTAGGGACATCAGCTAATATGGCCACATACGGTTAGGCTGCTGGGGGTAGATCACATCACTTCTAGAGGAGCCCCCCTGGGCTAACCCTGCTAACCCTGCAACCTCCGCTAGATATGGGGAATTTCCTGTAGGGCAAAGCCTGGCAAGGGCATATCCTGTCCTGGAGCAATCAATAGTACAACTTCTCTAGGGACCGCTGTGAAAGAAACTGTAGAATCAGGCTGGAGAGCCGTACTAGACCCATTGACCTGGAATGGAATCCTCTGCTCCGGTGCAGATCACACCACCTGTGTGTCTTGGACACCTCTAAGGCGAATAGAGCTAGAGGGTTTCAAGGCATCAACTTCAACATTATCATTAGAATAAACACAGGCACCCTGTTCTTCCGCCTTTCTTCCAGACTGCCCAAAGTCCATTAAAGACAATCTAGCCTCAATTTGCCCCAGATGATCAAGCACCCCAGACATTTTGGAGTTGATAGCTTCCACAAGTTCTTTGTCAAAATTGTCTGAGTAGATCCCTAATAGCCTCTTTATGAAGATAAGGGCTAGGTTGTAAATGATCCAGAGCAGTAGGCATGGCATTTTTAAGGTTCTTAGGTGTCTTTATAGCCTTTTTCGAGACAACGCTTTTATTCTTCTTTTCCTGAGAAGATAATGATTGGGCTGCAAAGTATGCAGAAGAAGCGTCCAAATCAGATTGTGACAAAACTGATGATAATCCTTTCTCCACAAGCAATATTTCTTTGCCAAGGGTGCCCATCACCTTTTCTATTTATCCATCAAGGGTGCTGATTTTTTGGGCGGTTGCCTCCTCCTGGTTCGGGCTCAACTTGCGCTTTACCATCATTAAGCCCCTAGAGAACCAAGCAGCGGTCCCAAGCACTTGAGGAACTCAGTCCCTATGAGGCCCAACAAAAGGGGTCATTGCTAGATGATACGGGGAGCTGCAGGCAGAGTCATCACAGGACACCGTAAGTGAGCTGCTTACGAGAAACAAATCTCCACAAACCAGAAAAAAAAAACTGATATATTTAGCATGAGTTAGAGAGTCTTACTAGGGGGCAAACATCAGATGTCCAACAGTTAAACCCAAAAACCTAAAGGGGGTGGCCCCACCCTGGCTCGTATTAATATACTCTCAAACCTGTCAAATTAGCACACACACCTTATTGCCCGCAAGGTAGGAGCAACATTTTTAAATGTTGAACATGTACGATATTAAAGTTGATGTGTTCCTCCAGTGACTAAAAAGCAATTTTCACTGCTAGGGCTGTATCAGGATGCTGGAAAATGTCAAAATTAAAATGTTTAACTTTAATCTGTAAATTTTGACAGGAAACAAAATGTCTATTAAAAATCCAATCCATCGATGAAGTCAGATGTTCATCAAATATGTGGAAAAGTAACTTGTAAAAAGTTTATACTTTTCCTGCCTGAGCCCCAGTTAGGCTAATTAGCATTGACCTGGGACAGATTGCCTACCAGTGTCTCCCTGACAATGAGTTGTGAAAACTGCTTCCACAGCAGAGACTATAGCCTGTGTGTGGGGTGATGCTTTTCTTTTCCTTGCAGGAAGAGCAGTTGGGATTGGCCCAGTGACTCCTTTAGCTTGAAAGGAACTGAAGTGAGGCTTGCTCTTTCACAAGCAGATGTAAAGTTACACCAGGAGAAAGGCAAGTCTTTGTTGCCAAGGTCCACACTAGCCAGATTGGCTCTAAACCCAGTGTGGGTGAAGGTGCTCCCATAAAAACATTTTGGAGAGGACACAGTGGAGGGGACTTTTAATTTTCCTGGCCACACTTCTGGGTCAACATAAAATCTCTGAACAAAGGAGGAAGTGTTCTTGAATTTTAGAGGTGAGTTGTACTGTAAGATTGTTTGCAGTAGGGCAAATAAGAACTATACTTTGCCAGAGGAAGACTTCACAGTCAACCCAGAGGCAGAAACCTGTTAGTTACTAATAACAGGAAAATCAATAAACATTAAAAGTGATAATAATTCTAATCAATTTATCCAAATACCTTATTGAAATACTGGTTTCCTTGAAAGAAGCCGACCCGCAACATGAATCAATCATTAACATTCACACTGAATGCTTCACAGACCTAAATAACAACTTTTTTTAATCAATAATGTAGGTCATATAAGGACTACTAAACTAAGAGGGTGTCCATGGTTTAATGCTGACTGTAGATCAGACAAATCTACCCTGATAGTATCCATCGAATCAGGGAAGCAACCTGACCTACGCCTTGCTAAGGAAACCTATAAGGAGGCCCTGAAAAGAGCAGAACTGGCATGGGAAACATCCCAGTGCATCACAAACTAGAAACCAGGCTGTTTTCTAGCGCATCATATGCACCGGAGGCCGCACGAAAACGATGTAATCGGAGACTAATATCTTGCCTCAAAATTGGGCCATTAATTTCTGATCACTCTATAGTGTCTATGACGAAGATGAAGAATAAATTATTCCATCACTTCGTAGTGATGAAAATAATACATCTCAGGTATCCATAAGAACAGAACAAGCTCTCAGAGATAAAGAACACTTTCCAACAGTGACTTTCTACCTGTGAGACAAACTTAGAGGTATTATAGCACAGAAACCAGGAAAAGCCTGTGGATTTGAAAAGATACATGGCGATTTGTTATGATCAGAACCTATTATTTGAGCCCCTTATATTAATGTTATTAGCAATGCTATTGCAACTGGAGATCTTGTTCCCCCCATCATGGGAAGGGGCAGAGATAATTCAAAAATAAAAGAAGGGTGCAGGTTCGATCCAGCTAACTATCACACTATAACCTTAACCAACAATCTTCAAAGAATATTCTGTAAACAGGTATTGGAAAAATTGATTTCCTGGGTAGAGAATAAAAACATTTGAACTCAATTTCAAGCTAGTTTCAGACTGGAAACTGGCACTATTGATCAGGTTTTCTGTTTTTTTGATGACTGGATGAAAAATTCCAAACATTAGAAATGGTAGACTTTATGTATTTTTTCAGACCTAAAGTCTGCCTTTGAGAGGATTCCCAGCGATAAACTTTGTGAGATTTCGAAGGAAATGGGGCTTCCACTCCCATTATATATGTCATTGTGCGTCTTCATAATAGGAACTTTGCACAAATATGCCAGGGCCCAAACGGAGAATTTACTGAGCTCATACCTGTAGAAAAGGAGGTGAGACAAGGTTGCATCTTTGCCCCGACTCTTTTCTTCATTAACAGCTGTATTGAATTTTAATTGCAATGTGAAAATGATTCTCCTGTTTTGGGTGGCTTTAAAACCCCTGTGCTTCTGTTTGCTGGCGACACACTCTTAGTATTAAAACCTCAAAGGGAAACAAATTTTATTAGAAAGGTTTAATTTATTCTGTTTAATTCAGAGTCTAAGGGTGAACTTAAGCAATATAACATTTAAGCCAATTAACCTCCAAAAACATTTTAGTAGTTCCCTTTCTTTGGACAGTGCAAGCCTAGAGAGGGTAAGCAAATTTCACTGTCTAGGGGTTTGCTTGTCAAGTTCGAATACCTGGGTATCCCAATTATCCAAGAGTACATTGTTGTTGAAACACTGATTGGCTGTCATTTCTCTATTTAATAATACAACATATTTTTGCCAGATTTCCCCGGTAATTGAAATCTACAGGTAACAGGCAGTAGCAGTTGTTACGTATAGCTGCAAATTGTGGTGCAACAGTAATGTTGACTCATTGGAGGTGGCTGGAAACAATTTCATGAGGTCCATTTTCAGACTCCCACAGAGTAATCCACTTGTCCCAATGAGAATAAATCTCTATCTGAAACCCATAGGAACCCAGATCACAATAAAGCCCATTCTTTACTGGCTCCGACTATAGTCCTCAGAAGAGCTGGAAACCTATAGGATTTTTCTCAGGGATATATTAAATTGTTTAGGCGCTACTAGATTATCATGGTTAAACTATATTAAAACATGTCTGATCGATCTAGGGTTTAGCAGCCTGTGGGATAACACTAGAGCCATTACCCCTTCTTCATACAAGTCAAGCACCGCTTTTGGAATTTGAATATGGTAAAATGCATCAACCTGGAAGGCAGAGCATATTGGCATCTCAATTCTTGGAAACCAAACTAGAGCCCACGTTTAAAGTCTCTTTGTAATAGATTAATGTGAGAAAGTGCCCTCTTTCTGTATGGTTGCCCCCACTTTTTGCTGAATTGCTGTTGTGCTTTGACTGAGTGTGCCCTGGGCTCTTGCTAATCCAGTACCCAGGGCCTATGTTCTTTCCCTAAAACTGCATTGAAGCCTAAACCCAATTGGCATCTCTGGTCACAGGTCAGCCCCTGGTCAATGGTACCACAGGTACCCAGGGCACTGTGACCAGAGAAGGCCTCTAAGGGTTGCAGCACTTATTGGGCCACCCTTAGAGGTCCTGTACCCTTACTACCTTTGCAGGCTGCGTGTTTTGGTGCAGAACAAAGTGAAGAGTCGACATGGCACACATCTCTGTGTGCCATGTCTATAACCCACTGCCGTGGCATAGCTCATTCACCCATCTAGCTGGGTGCACTATACCAGTGGTGAAGACCCTTGGTGCAGATTTTAGTCCAAAGGCTAGGGCCGTGAACTGGTAGTGCGCTTTGTTGATGGCAAATCTCAGTAGATGTACCCCTACAGTGTCTAAGGCCATTCTTAGACATTGTAAGTGAAGTGCTGCCATTAAGAGTAAATGGTGCTGGGAGTTTGTCATTACGAACACACATACAGCACAGCACTAGACTGAAAACTGAAAACTGATAAGTTTGGTATCAAACTTCTCAGCACATTAAACTCACACTGATGCCAGTGTGGGATTTAATGAAAAATGCACACATAGGGTGTCTTAGAGATGCCCCCTGAAAACTAACCTACCACTAGTGTCCAGACTGAGTGGCTGCTTTCAGCTGCCACCACCAGACGTGTTTCTGGACCCCTGGGTCGAGAGCCTGCTTCTCTCTGGGGCCTGACATATTGCACATCCTGGGACGAGGTGCCAAACCTTCTCCTCCAGGATGGGCAGGGTTCACGAAGGGGAAGCTTCAAAGGCTTGCCCCCTTTGTGAGCTTCCCCAGGCCACTTTCTGCTTTCAGCAACTGGTCCCCACTGGTTCCGACCCCCCACTTTGGGTGGGAGAACCGGATGGAAAAACAAGTGAGGAAGAGAGGTGTGCCCACCTCTGCCAACTCCATCCCTCAGGTGGAGGAGGCGAGGTGAAGCACATCTCTCAGTCCCCACCATCTTGCAGATGGGGGGTCTCTGCCAACCAGGGACAGGCTCATGCCCCCCTACCACTGGAGGGTGGCATAATAGGGGCTGTGCCCACCCCAGGGAAGGGAGCCATTGGTCCCTACCTTTTACCTACCTGTAACGCCCCCCTGAACCTTGCTTTCTCAGACAAGAAGAAACTACAAGAGAAGAAGAAGAAGGACTGAACAGCTCTGCAGAAGCTAACAAGAGGGAGACGCCCACTGACTGGCTGTGGTGTGTCCTGCAGCCAGCAACCTCGAAAACCCCAGGGGACCTGCCTGCCTTCAACCTTAAATACTATGTCTCCCGTGAACACCGTATTTGTTCATCTGCAACCTATGGCTCCGGTCGGACTCTTTGGATCCGCCACACTCCACCTGACATCCAGGGCCCGAGCTCGAGTGGGCAAACACCATGAAGAGGTCCCGCTGGCTATCCTAACCTGAGATCCGGCGACCCCTGACAAGCCTCCAGCCGATGCCTGCAGCCTAAATCCGGAAGGTCCCCCCAACGGCGATGAGGAGTTGGTAAGAAGATCCAGCCCCAAAAGGCACCCCTGCACCCGATGTCCCACGACCTTGGGTGGCCAAACCAATGGTGCCTAACAAACCCCTAACTACCCAACTTGCCTCTTGAAGTGGTGGTCGCACCCAGAAGACCTTCGTCCTCAAGCCTGTAGTGCCTTTGCAAACCGGAGGCTCCCCATAGCAAGCAACAGGGCATCCGACATCGAAACTGCACCCTACACACGGCCGCTCTAGTGCCGCTGAGGGTGCACCTTTGGTGCTACTTTGTTTCCCCATTTTCCCTGAGCTAAAGTCCAGGAGCTTTGCTCCCACAACCAAGTGGCCTGCTTGTCAGCAGCCACCAACCGGAGGCCCCCTTTCCCTCATTGGATAACATTGGGCCGCAGCACTCTGCACCCGGCTGCTCTAGTGCCGCTGAGGGTGTAACTAGAGTGCATCCTTGACCCTGGGGGACCCCTGAGTCTACCCCCAGAACCTCAACTCCCACTACCAAATACTTACCTCAAAACCAATAACACTATTTTCCTCCTTAGGATAACATTGACTGTTTTTCTGTGAAAAGTTTTTGTGTGGAGTGTGAAAACCTAAAGAAATTCTTTAAACTTGTACTGTTTAACAAAAACGATTTTACTTACCTGTTTACAGGAAATGTCCCAGAGTAGTATCCAGGTATACTACTCTGAGTAAGAAATGTAATCCAAAAGTAACGTACCTGTAATCTTACTGTAAATCCCATTCATTGTATATGTACTGTATTCTGAAAAGCATTGCATTATCGGTAACACTACTGTAATCAAATCAAAGTAGATTTACAATTGCAATCCAAATTGTGTTACAATATGTATGTTTACTGCAAAGTACTTATCACTTACCTGTGCCAGGCATGCTTGGTTCTAGGAAATAAAATAACTAAAAGAATATTTTTATATAAAAACAATTGGTCTGAAGTTCAGTCTTTGAGTGTGTGAATTCATTTGCTGATCGAGTTTGTACAACAAAGGCTTAACACTGTCCTCTGTCTGATACTGCCTTACTGTTTGACCACACTACCACAAATAGAAAATGAGTGATATCTAACTTTACCTCTGCCTACATTTGGGGTTCCACTGGACTCTGTGCACACTATACCTCATTTTGGTATAGTATATACAGAGCCAGCTTCCTACAATTAATCCCCCATTTTCTCGGTCCGTTTTCTTAACGTTTAGATTAGGGACACTGTCCATAGCTAGTTTTACTGGCACCTGCAAAGTGCCCCTATATTTAATTACAAACAATGTCTTGCATACAATGATGCTATTGAAACAGAGGAACACCTTCTATCCTTTTGCCTAGCATAGATGAAGCAAAGGAAATGCTGGATACTCCCCCTCTGCAGAGTTTTGGGAGTCCGCCATTACAGAATTGCCCTAAGGATATGAAAATACGAAACTGGAATGTCTATAGTCTTTTCTGTTGCAAAGTAACTTGAATCAATCTGGTACATGAGCAAAGAATAGTCGGCCAGGCCCAACAGACAAACGTAATCAACTAAGAGATGCCACAGGAGGGGGGTGCTAGATGGCGCACAGCGAGATGGCTGCATGTTAGTGCTGCTTTGCCGGCCAGAACAAATATCTGACCGAAAATGTTGCATTTGGCGAACAAGGACCTAATGTAGGCATGACTCACGAAATCGGAAAATCGCCGCTAGTAGCTGAGCCTATTGCCAAGCAAAATGGAGCAGAAATGCTTTAGAAACTCACGCTGTAAATCTAGCGATCCGAATATCTGGCTAAGTCAAAATGGAGGCGCGCTACGCTGCATGAATGATGCCGGAACAGATCTAATCTGTGTCTGTTGATGTCCGCAACGTGGATGGACGAGTACCCTGTAACTGTCACCGATGATAGGCTGACCTGCTGGCTGCCCACCTGCGGAAGGTAAATCTGGCACACACACTCCCATGTCGCCCATATCATAAAATAAAACACGCCGCACAAACAGTTGCAGAAAATGGCGATGTGGAGTGACGGAAGATCTCCGGTGTCGGGGCGGCTCACAGCATGAAACTACCCTGACCAACATGCTGCAACCACACTGGAGTATATCATCGATGACATACAGGCAAGTGGTGCGCATATAATTGCGAAGAGAGCATGCGATAAAAAATAAAAGGTACTACTTAAAACAGACATCGACACCAGTGTTGTGGAATATGTCTGTGGCATGAGCGCATAATACAGAAGCAGAAATAATCATATATGTGCCTTGATAAGCTGGCACCACTACAGTTATAGGGACTCAACGCTACAACCGGCAATGTAATGGTGACTGTACTGGGCAAAACGAAACCAGAAACCTGTGCTAAGAAAGCGCGAACGCACGGAGCCAGCCAGATCACGACTAAAAGTGAAAACAGAACAACAGATTCCTATACTCACAGGCCAGAGATAATGCCAGTATAACACGGAGTGCGTGGTGACTTCAGACGCTGCATGAATCTACTACGCAACTGTGTATGAAGCAAACATAGATACCTAGTACGGCCACTGAACAAAAAGAACTGGACGTGCACTGTTGAAAAACTCACGCAATCTGTGCTGCACAAAGATATGGTACTAACCCCTCAGTGCATATTGAAAAATATACTTACGACAATGGGCAAAACGGACAAACAGCAACCGAAAATATAGTTTGAGGCCCGCCGAGCACCCAAGACAACAACCTCACACTCTGACACTGAACTACATACGGAGCACCACCAAGAGACGAGCATGGAACATGCTCTACAGGCCGTTGAGCAAACTTTACAAGCCATAGGCGGGAAAATGAATGCCCTTACTATCCGAGTGGATAACATGGCTGCCAAACTTGATAAACACGGTGTACGATTAGATGCCGCCAAAGAATGAAACTCTGAGGTAGAAGATATATCTGGCGCAACCGCCAAAAAATGCACAGACATGGCGAAACTACTGGGTGTTAATTTAAGATTTGGAAGCGAGATCGCGCAGGAATAACTTTTGAATTATGGGGGTTCCTGAAAGCGCAAATACTGGCCGACTTGAAACCTTTGTGGAGAGAATGCTGCGGGACGTCTTTGGGGCCAATAAATTTTCACCTGTACTAATCGTGGAGCGGGTACATAGATCACCGGCACCAAAACCTCCGCCTGGAGCCCTATTACGTCCCATTACAGGCCGCATCTTGAAGTACAGAGATCGCGACGCAGCCCTACGACTTGCGCGCGAAAAACAGCAAGTCCAGTATCAAGGTAACAACATATCATTTTACATTGTCAGTACAAACGGCACGTAAGGGCTTTGCACCGGTTAAGAAAAAACTACACGATATGGGAAAAGAATATGCCATGCTCTATCCTGCAAGACTGCGAGTTGCGCATGAAGGACAAACTAAAATTCTAGCAATATCAAAGGCGGTACAGGAGTTCATAAAGAAAATATCCACGAGGCGTAAAACACCAGAACCGGCACATTCATCGTTAGGCACATTTTGAAGAAATAGGAGAATGGTAAAAACATGCGACAACTGTGGCAAGACTACGCTGCCGCTAACTCAGGGCAAAAACTGGACTAATAGGAGGATACGACAAGCTGTTAAAGGTAGGATCTGAGCCATGCGTTAAGATATGGACCGCCAAACAATTGTAAACAGACACTGGGACATTGCATGTTACGTGCGGTACACCTAACCCTAGCCCCATGTATCTGAACTACTGTATGGACATGTATCACACTGCATGGAATCTCAATACACGAGACTCAGTATACTAATGAATCAGTCACAACGGTCATAACATCGGGGCAGAGGGATGTGTAACATGTGTGAAACTATGTATAGCTCATGGACATGGTAGGCAACAGGACCTAGATGGCAAGTTTGTATGCTTGTACTTAGGTGCCCTACAAATTTATATGACATTTAAGCCAACTGAATAATAAGTTTCCTGGTCACATCCGCAATGCGGATGAGTACGTGGGTGCCTAGCGGCCCCCCAGAGGGTATTACCCGACACAGTTCCAATGTTACAGGTTTTGTTTAAAAGGGTATGGTTTTGGCATGATTGGGATTGGGTGGGGGGATGAAGGGACTGTTTGGATTTACAGGCAAATGCAATCAGAGTACATTACTAAATGTAATGAAGAGAAAGGATGTTATACAATATGGCAGGGATGAGAATGCACAGCCAATTCCAAACTCTCATGGAAGTAGGATACACGCACCATGGATGTACCACACAATCTGGTATGGATAGTAAAAGAGGGTTGTCACAGATCCGACTATTAACCTGGAATATAAGGGGGACTCAATAACCCAAAGAAAATAGGACAGATGTTTACATACTTAGATAGACACAGTGTCGAAATAGCCCTGTTGCAAGAATCACACTTGGCACAAAATGATAAATGCACAATAGGTAGTAGATGAGCAGATACAGTGCTCGCAGCGTCATACACTAGAGGTGTCTTAATACTAATTAAAAAAGGGGTGCAATTTATAATAGATCATACCCACGCAGACAAACATGTACGTTATATTATTGTCATGGGACATCTACCGGGCAATCATGTAGCCCTGGTTAACATATATGGACCAAATACAGATGATCCCGAATTCTTTATAAACATATGGAGAAAATTACGAGACTTACCAGACATGGATATAATATGGGGTGGTGATCTTAATATCTCACTGAATGGCAAACAGGATAGATCGGGCACCTCAAAAGAGCCTCACAAACGAGCAGTTAAGGTGGTAAGAGACGGCATGTCCGCATTTAAGATGGTAGATGTCTGGTGCCTGCGAAACCCGCACCTATTGGAGAGCACACATACCTCCACCATACAAAACTGCTGGTCACGAATAGATTACTGGCTGATGAGGGAAATAGCTAGCACCTGGGCACAAAATATTAAACACCTGCCAAAGACACTATCAGACCACAACCCAGTACTACTCTCACTAGGACTTCCTACATGCTGCCTCTATATATATGGCAATTTATTGCGAAAGCACTCCTAGATCCAGTTTACAATGCCATGATAGGGGAAGCCATAGAAGATTATTTCTGCCTGAATAAAAACTCTGTAAACGATGCTTGCCTATTGTGGGAGGCATTTAAAGCGACTATAAGAGGTGTTTTCATAAACACGACCACAGGGATACTGAGAGACATACGACAACAGTTAACTAGATGTGAAACCACGCTCAGGAAACTAGAACAGGAATATGTGCATACAAAAGATACTGCAATATATGGCACCATTAGAGAAGTTTTGTCAGAGTATCAAGAATACGCAGAGAGTGAGCTCAAATACATAACAAAAAGACAAACAGCTAGAGCATATGGTGAGGGAGGTAGATCAGGACGGGTACTGGCACAAAAAATATGTAAAGACCAACAGCCGCACACAGTACTTAAAATCAAAGATGCTCAGAGCAATCTGCACTATGACACTAAAGGTATACTAGCAGCCTTTATGGCTAGGTACCAAGAAATGTATGCATCCCGAGACACAGCCAAGACACCAGAAGTTCTAGAATATTTGGAAGACATAGCAATAGCATGTCTTTCCGATAATCAAAAGGAGTACTTAGCTCAACCAATCACGACAGAAGATGTTAGGGACGCCATAAAGACATTACCAAATGGGAAGGCCCCAGGACCAGACGGATTCACTGCGGAATTTTGTAAGGAATATGAAGAAATACTGTGCCCTTATTTAGTAGAAATGTATGGAGACACCCACGAAAAACAAATACTTCCCCCCACGCTCCGTGAAGCCATGATAATAGCCCTCTTGAAACCTGATAAAGATCCGGTTATCTGCTAATCATATAGACCATTATCCTTAATACACACAGACACGGGGAGGAGCCAAGATGGCGACCGGAGCAGACGCTTGAGCGCCCGGCTCCGTCGGCCCTTGGCCTCGGACTATCATCCTGATTCCTATCCTCGCCGATTTTCGAGGTGCAACGTGTGTGACGACGCGCTGACCGCGCCGCCGCTTTCCCGGAGTCTGAGCCCGCCCGGATGCCGGAGTTCTTGGTGCCTTTGTTCTCCGCACTGGACCCCTGCTCTATGGTGGCCTTGGCCGGCCCCCTGGAAGCTCCGCAGTCACTGGACCCGCCGGCGCAAACCTGAGCCCCGCGGCCCCGATCCCGCCTCACACCACGGACTGTCGCCAGATGAGCCGGGGGAGAGACACCCGGACACCTCCTGCACCTTGCACCAGACGGGCTGGAGCTATAGGGTAAGCCCCGGTGTGGCGGGTCTCCTGCCCCGCTCTGTGGACCGCGCTGTGGAGGGCTGCGGACCCCCTTTTTCTATTGCCTAGTCGGCTGCAAAGAGAGTCCGAGGGAGGGGAAGCTACTGTTGGCTTTCACCTGTTGCGGCGCAGACCTGAGGGGAATTGCCTCCTTGTTATGACCCCCCCCTGGCCACTGTACCGTTCAGCGGTAAAACATGGCGTTGATTGCCTGCCCGCTGCTGGGGGGTGATGCTCCGGTCTCGCCCGCTGCCCGCTTCGCCCTCCCTCTACCAGACTCCAGCTCCACGGTGCCGTCCCGGATTGCTGCCGATGTGGGGCCGCAGCTTCCGCTGACATGCGGCTCCGTTCTGGCTGCCCTGCGGGACTTTCGTCTGCAATTGTGTGTTGGCTTGCAAACGCTGAGTGAGCGGTTCGACTCCATACTGTCGGCTGCGGGTCGTGAGCGCCCCGTTTGTTATCAACAAGACGTGGGTCTGCCAGTGCTTCTGCCCTCTTGCGGGGACGCAACAACTGTGTATAACCGTGCTACACTGGTGTCTGCATCTGGCTTTCCCGGCACCCAGGATCAATCGATCTCCTGCTCAATTGCGGATCCTTTGTTTCCCCGTTCATTGCTGCCTGCTTTGTTGTTGCCTGCCTCACCGCGTCCGCAGGAGTATCCAGCTGAGCGACACCTGACGTCCTCGAGGAACCGTTCACGGTGGCCTGCGGCTTCTTTTATGTGGAACTCCTGTACTTTACAGGCCAGGTCTGGACTTTCTATGGTGCACAAGGGGACCTCAATAGATGATCGGCGGCCATTTTGTGACTCTACTTCTCCATCTTCTCCCAAGCGGCCATATTGTCTTTGTCTGCACGAGATGCGGGGCCTTCAGGTGGGGGCTGGTCTAATCTTGAGCCCGCGATCGGGCCAGGGCTAGATTGATTTCTATCACCATGGTTTCACGGATGGGCTGGACGGGGACTGGAATTGTTTGCATATGTTGTGCGCACTCGTTGCGACTTGTCTGCCTTCCTTTAAAATTGTTGTGACACGTTATCTTCACACGACCGCTTTTGGGTGTAGTGGGTTCTCAGTGTGTGGAGGCGTAGCTGGCCGGTGGTTTCGGGCGCTCCGAGGTTATGTGGGCTCCTCCCCGCTTTCTTCTTTGTTTTCTTATTTTCTTAATCTACTCCTACTTTCTCTCTTGTCTATATTTCGGGTTCATTGGGCGACAGGCACTATGCTGGGGGGGGGGCAGGCCGTAGCCTCCGCATTGGTGTAGGGTGGGGGGGTAATTTACTGTTTCTTTTTAGTTCTATGGGCCCTTTTTCTTCTATGTCTCTGCGCTATACTTGTTTCGATTCGGGGTCCGGGTGTGGGGTGGATTGAGTGGGGGCGGCTTTGGAGGGGTGCGTATTTACTCATGTGACTATCCTGTTATATAACTGCATCGCCTCACTGTCTGAGATTTTCTATGGCCGTTTTAATGATGCTGCTGCTCTCCCGTGTGGTGAAGCCATCTTGCGGACTCGAATCTCCTTGGTTCTATCCTCTACTGACTTTTTCCTCGATAAAATTATTTTGAAAACCTTAAAATTAACCTTCACTTCTCCTTCCCCTGGTGTCAAGGATCTCTCCAGTGTATAACTCCTGAATCGTTGCTAATCTTGACCATTGATGCACAGGGGATGTAATGTTTGTCTCAGTGCTTAACCGTATTGTGGCCGGCCTGATGGTTGTAGGCCCGTATTTGTTCTTTTAATATGCACAAATAAAGGTTTTAAAAAAAAAAAAAAAAAAATACACACAGACACTAAAATATTAGCAAAAATTATAGCCAAACGATTACAGCACCTTATGTCTAATATTATTTTACCAACCAAGCAGGTTTCATAACCAACGGATCCACGGCACACAATATTCGCACCCTATATGTTATGTTATTTTTTTTTTTATTTATTCAGCGCACAGCTACTCGGAAGTGTCCCGGCGCTATAGACCGCTGGGGAACCCGTCCTGGCTATCCCTGTGAGATGGTCCCTTTCTGGGTATCTCCAAGGTGAAACCAGGCATCCCCGGCGTCTGTGGGGGGCCGTTGTAGAGATGAGGCAAGCTTAATGCCCAGAGTTGCCAAGTGTGTTTCTGGTTAGAGTAGGTACCGAGGCGAGAATTATCGAGTCCGTTTTGACCCTGGTCCACAACCCTGCCGCGTCAGGAATTGAACCCTGGTCCCTGGCCGATTCTCTGCTTACGGATCTGCCGCCTCTAACCAGTGAGCCACACCTCTCCAATGCCTCTATATGCCTTGTCACCAGCTGAATCCAGAGTTGGAGGCGGCGGCAGTCCTTTTAGACGCTGCCAAAGCGTTTGATTCTGTTAGTGGGTATACCTATTTACTGTGTTACAAAAAATGGGAATGCCGCCCAAGCCTACTACAGTGGATCAAGATTCTATATACCAAACTGATAGCATGAATAAATGTAAATAAGCAGATATCAGACACGATACACATAAAGTGGGGAACAAGACAGGGATGCCCACTGTCACCCCTATTATTTGCAATTGCGTTGGAGCCCCTAGTGTGTAAGATTAGACAACAGCACAAAACCAAAGCGTTGCAGTTTCTTCAACGTCCTATAAACATCTCCCTCTGTGCAGATGACATGGTATTATACGTCCGCAAGCCAAAGGAGAATTTACTTCCACTACTGAGGGAATATATCAAATTTGGACATCATTCGGGCTTCCGAATAAACTTGTGTGGGGCGAGCCATCGGAAGGACGGTGTCATCACTTTCACTTTCACTTTCCTGATTTCATCGCGCCCTGGCTTGGGAGTGCGCCGCGCCGGCCATTTGTCGCACTGTCTTCTCTGGATGGGCAAGGGTATTGCTCTTGGCTGCGGATCACGATGTCAACCAAATCGGAAGCCGAAAAACAGAAGCCCAAGAGCACCAGGCGGGGAGGGTACACCCAAACCAACAACATGGACCGTTATGCCCATCAGAAGGAGTCGCCGGGCGGCTCGGGTCGGCCACTGGAAGCCCTGAAGGACGGTCTGCCCCCCGCTACGGAACCAACCCTCCAGGACGTTATGGGTGCCATTGAGGGGATGCAGGCCTCTATCGGGCGGCAATTCGAGACCTTGGCACACAAAGTGGACACCATCTCGATCGACGTTAACTTGATTCGGGCAGACCTGGGGAAAACCAATGAACGGGTTCAATCCCTGGACCTTAAAACTTCTGGCCTCCTGGGTGATGTCTCCGACCTGCAGCTGGAAGTCCGCAACTTGAGGTCCGCGAACGACCTCTTTGCCCGACGGTTGGAGGACTTTGAAGGCCGGGCACGGCGCAATAACGTGCGCATTATTGGGGTCCCGGAAAACTCGGAGGAACAGTCTGTGGACCTGTTCGTGGAGGACTTGGTGGTTAACCATCTGGCGCCCAAAGGCCTCAGTAAGTTCTTTACTGTTGAACGGGCCCACAGAGTCCCTGGTGGGAGGCCCAAGGTGGGGGCCCCTCCGAGACCGATTGTCGCAAGGATCTTTAATTTCAGGGACCGGGACGCCATTCTACAAGCATCAAGAGTGTCCGGCCCGACGGCCTTCCAGAACCCCACTGTGAACTTTTACCCCGACTTTACTCAGGCGGTGCAGAAGCAGAGGCAGAGCTTCCTGGCGGTTAAGAGAAGGCTTAGAGGGATGGAATTGAAGTACGCCATGCTCTTCCCGGCCAGACTGCGCGTGGTGTATGAAGAGCGGACTTTCTTTTTTGATTCACCGGACATGGCTGGAGAATGGCTGGACACATTGCCCCAGCGACGGGCCGGCGGGGAGCATGCTGGTGGAGCAGAAGGTGGTGGTGTGGATCAGGAATGAGGACTCCGGTGCAAGATTATTTTGACTTTGCCCCGGACAGTGACTCGCAGTTTTTGGTTTCTCCGGGAGTGTAGTAACCCGGGGGGTGGCGGGGGTATGAAGGGAGCTTTCTCCTCCTCTGGGTTTCTTTTTGTAGATTAGTCTTAGAATAGGGCGACAGGCACACTGCAAGTTGGGGGGGCTTTTCAAGCTTACGCAGGGGTGCAGGGTGGGGGGTGGACTGGGACTGTTGGGATGGTTGTTGTTGGTTTTTGTTTTGCAAGGCGTAGTGATGCAAGCTTCTGTAGCTCAAGTGCGGTTCTTCGGGGGGGGTGGCGGTCTCCTTACATTTCGGGATGGGGGTAGGGGCTTAAAGGTACTCAGTTGGAATGTTAATGGCTTAGGGGATCGCATTAAGCGAGGGATCGTTCTGCAATTCTTGAAGCGATGTTCCCCTGATATAGTTCTACTGCAAGAGACGCACTTGATAGGCAACATGTGCTACGCGCTCAACAGGAAGGGCTATAAATTTGTCGCGCACTCGGGGTTCTCCTCGGGCTCCAGAGGGGCTGGAATACTTGTCAGGGCCTCACTGCCGTTTGAGGTTGATTCCACCACTGTTGATGAAAGGGGGCGATTTGCGGCTGTGGCAGGGAGGTGGGAGGGCAGGACGCTGGTCCTGGTCTCTGTGTATGTCCCTCCTGGGCTGCAGCCCTCCACGTTTGAGGACCTGGGGAGGGCTCTTCTGGATCTTCCAGAAGGGATGTTGGTGGTGGGTGGAGATTTTAATGCGGTTGGCTCCGGATTGCTTGATAGACACCCACCTAGGAGCACTGGGGGGGCGCAGAAATGGCTTACGGATTTCGTGGATACTCTTGGTCTGGTTGACTGTTGGAGACTGCTGCATCCCACTCAGCGACAATACACCTTTCACTCAGGGGCGCACGGCAGTCTCTCCAGAATTGATTATGTACTTACTTTGGCTGCACACGCCTCCTTTGTGTCTGAGGCTAGGCACATGGCTAGGGGTATTTCGGACCATTCGCCGGTGTGGATCTGTATGGATGTTGGTCGAGAGATGGGGGGTAGGGTGGCCCCGATTAACCCCTGGTATCTCCGTGACCCTAGGACTCGTAGCGCTGTACTGAAGGCGGTCGATCGCTACTTCCAGGAAAACCTAGGCTCGGTCGCGTCTGCGGTGTCCTTGTGGGAAGCGTTCAAAACTGTGCTGAGGGGAGAGGCCCTTTCCTTGATAACGGCGGCCAAGCGTCGGAGGGATGCGGAGGTTGTACAGCTCGAGGCGGAGATAGCGGCTCTAGAGTTGGCCTTGGAGGGGGAAGTTCTGGCAACAACGCTGCACAAATTGAGCCTTAAGCAGTCGGAGTATAAGGCCCTGGTGACGGACGCGGCCAAAGCCCTGAGTAGGGAGCAGCAGGGGCGACTGTACGATGTTGGGGACAAGGCCGGGAAATTAATAGCGTGGATGGATAAAAAAGAGCGGGCTAACCGTGTTGTGCCAGAACTTGTTACAGAGGGTGGCGTTAGTGTTACTGAACCGGATGGCATAGTTCAGTGCTTCGCGGATTATTTCCGTACGGTCTACACCTCGGTATCGGACAGGCCGGTTGAGGACTCGTGTGAGCTTCTGCGCGATCTGGCTCTGCCTTGCCTCTCTGATATAGACAGGGACGATTTGGATGGTGACATCACAGCTGACGAAGTCGCGGGTGCTATCCGTTCACTGCGCCCGGGCAAGGCCTCGGGCCCGAACGGTCTGCCAATTGAGTTCTATAAACTCCGTCCGGACAAGATTGCTCCGCATCTGCGAGCTATGTTTGTGGAGGCGCGAGAAATGGGATGCCTTCCCTTTGACCAACGTCTGGCGACGATTGTGGTCATACACAAAGACGGCAAGCCCAGAAATAAATGCAGCTCCTATAGGCCGATTTCGCTACTTAATGCCGAGCCGAAAATCCTTGCTAAAATACTGGCCAACCGCTTGATTAGGGTGATTGGGGACCTGATCCACCCGGACCAATCCGGTTTCATCCCGCATCGTAATACTGCGTTGAACCTTAGGCGCATCCACGGCGTGCTCGCGCGGTCGGGACGCTGCAGGAGTCGACCGTTGTGGCTGCACTCGACGCCACGATGGCCTTTGACACGGTAGAGTGGGCATATCTGTGGGCGGCACTTGCAAAATTCGGCTTTGGGCCTGGCTTTGTTGGCTGGGTGAGATTACTATATGAAGGACCCTTGGCCAAAGTCGCGGTCAATGGTAGGGCGTCCTGTCCGTTCGAGCTGGGGAGGGGCACCAGGCAGGGTTGTCCCCTGTCGCCGTTGTTGTTTGCTCTTGCCCTTGAACCGCTGGCGGCATGGATAAGATGGCACCCGGACATAAGGGGGATCCGATGGTCACCAGATCATGAGGACCGCATCTCTCTTTATGCCGACGACATTTTGCTATACCTCACCTCCCCTAGGAAGTCTCTCATAGTAGTCTGTGACGTTTTGGCCTCTTTTGGTAGGAACTCGGGTCTCACCATTAACTGGGGTAAGTCGTACCTGTATGCCCTGTATGGAGACGTCCCTGTTCTCCCGCGGAATTGTTCGATCCAGATCGCCCGGGATGGCTTTTTGTATCTAGGGATCTATATCTCCGCCGATCCGATTGTTCGGTATGAGAGAAACCTGCTCCCTCCATTGACGCGCTTGCGGCGGGATGTGGCGGGTTGGCGGCGGCTGCCGCTTTCCCTCCTGGGCCGGGCCGCGCTGTTCAAAATGATGTCTCTTCCCCGCTTTCTTTATGCCCTGCAGAATACTCTGGAGCTGGTCCCGGCCAGCTATTTTCGGGAGGTTGAGAGCCTCCAGCGCTCGCTGCTGTGGGAGGGCCGACCGCGTATAGCTATCGCAAAACTGACCCTTCCGTGGTACGATGGGGGTATCGCGCTTCCTG
Organism: Triturus cristatus; assembly: GCF_964204655.1. NCBI lineage: Eukaryota > Metazoa > Chordata > Amphibia > Caudata > Salamandridae > Triturus > Triturus cristatus. The sequence goes on from NC_140580.1 coordinate 288,459,364, forward strand.
ACATCAGGCGATACTACTGGGCCACCCAGTTAAGTGCTATCAACCACGGCGTCTACGGACCGGCGCTGAGCCCCGGCTTTGCTATGGACCGATGGTTGCTGCGTGGGGGTAATTACTTTAGAGCACTCTACTCCAGGTCGATGGATGGGTCCCTCACGGGACCGACCAAGACAGCGGTACACGTGTGGAAGGCTGTTACGAACTCGCTGGGTTGGAAGGATAGGCTTACCCGCGCCACTCCGTTGTTTGATTCCGATGTGTTGGGGAAACTTTGGCACACGAAGGGGTTTGAGAAATGGGATCTGATTGGGATTTCCAGAGTGGGGGATCTTCTTGTTAAGGGACGAGTGAAATCGTTTGATGAGCTACGGACGGAGTGCGATCTGGAGGCTACGGAATATTTCCGGTACGCACAGGTGCGCCACGCTCTGCGGTCCGTCCTCGTCGAGGGGGAGGCTGTGCCCGAGTCCTCTCCTTTGGAGGATCGGATTCTGGATGGCCATATGCCGGAGAGTACAATCTCCTTAATCTATAAGAAGCTTGTTAACGTCCGGACCGACCTCCTCCTCGGGGTGCGTGATCAGTGGACTAGGGACGGTCTTGAACTGGATGATGAGGACTGGCAGTATGCCATTTCCTCTCCTAAGGAGGTCGCGATCCCGGCACGGCTAAGGCTAGTGCAGCTTAAGATACTTCATAGAGTCTATGTCACGGGCCCCCGACTATTTCATATGGGTTTCTCCGAGGATGGTTTGTGTAAGAGGGGCTGCGGGATGGTGGGCACCTTCTTACATATCATATGGGAATGTGGTGTGATTGCGGAGTTCTGGAAGCTAATTCATGTAGTGATGCAGGAGGTCACGGGCTTTGCACTGTTGCCAGAGGCACGGCGCTGTCTTTTGAATGTCTGGGGTCCTACTGACTATGATGCTGCGCAGACTCAATGGGTGACCCTGGGAAATATGGTGGCGAAGCGTGATATTGCGCGACTGTGGGGCTCTCAGAGACCTCCCGCTGTGGAAGCATGGATGGAAAATATGGACTGGAGCATGTTTAGGGAGAAGACGGCGTACTGTGCCCGGGGGCGGCCTAAGAAATGGCATAAGATATGGGGGCGATGGAACCAGTATAGGGGGGATATATGTCTGCCCCCGGCCACTGAACCATTGGAGGAGCACCTTTCCCCCTCGCCTTCCTTCCAACTTGGGATTACTATGAGGATATTACGTTAGATTGCTAGTGCCTCTGCTTCTCCCTCATCCGCCCGATCGGTGGTTATGTTCTGTGTTTGAGAATGGGGCTGCGCTCCCACCGGGAACTTGCACGTGTTTATTGGGTACACTGCCTTGCTTGTGTTATTTATTTTAGGTTGTTCTAAAAAAGGAACCTTTGTCTTTTCCTGCACCAGAGCTATGGACACTTCCATGTGTTGTCCTTACTTGGCTGCCGAACCTCCGGGATGTCGGCTGAATAGCTGTGTTCCAGACTGATATAAATAAAGGTTTTTAAAAAAAAAGAAAAACAGACTGGCAAACTTGTTGTGCACTGACTGAAATGCTCACCCCTAACGGAAACCTGCGTATGATACATTACAAATATTTACATCAAACATATCAAAACTGCAGAAATGTGGGCTTAGAACTGACGCCCACTGCCGAAGATTTGGGGAGGACAACACCGACTTTATCCACCTAGCATGGACCTGCGCCAAAGTTAGGGAATACTGGGAGGAGGTAACTGTAATGCTAGGCAAAGTGTTAAAGTCTACTATTGATTGTACAATACAAAGATGCCTATTGGGCCTTGTGAAACATTTGTGCTCTGCCAAGAGGAAGTTATGTACTATAGCGTTATTATTGGCGAAGAGAAGAATATCTATGTGCTGCGATAGTAAGAAATGCCCCAGCAGTAAAGATTGGATACAAGATATGGTGTATTGTAACATTGAGAACATATGAAGAAGCACTCCCAACAAACTCCAAACCTCAAGATTACTGGGCACCCCTGACAGACTATTTGCAGACCCAGCCAGATGCGTCGAGAATTTCTGCTGTATGACTATCTATGCACTGATTGAAAGAAAAACGCATAAATACTGTACTGTAATATGTAAAACAGATATATAGGTCTCTTGCAATGTTGAGACGAGAGACACTACGGCCTTAAGTGTACATTTGTTTTTTGTTGTATGCAGTGTATGGAATGTAATCAAAATAACAAAACATTTTTTTTTAAAAGAGATGCAACAGGATTGTGATCAGAAAATATTGTTTGATTAATGGCATGACTGTATTTTACCATCATTGTAAAAGCTTAACTTATGGATAATTGTCCTGTAATGATGCACTTTACCAATGATTTAGGTGCCGATTACGATCCTGGAAAAAAATTCCCCGTCCGACTCGTATGAGGTCTTTTTACCGTACGAATCGTACAAGTGCCGTACAAACTGCCAAGTACGATTCGCATGGGAAAAAGACCATACGAATGGCATTGGGAATTATTCCCCACACGTCCTCGGGTCGGAAAATGTGTCCGACACATCCTCGGACGATTTACCGTACAAATGTGAAAAGTGAAGTCCGACCGCGCTAGTACGATCCATCCTGTGCGTTTGATGTTACAACCGGATGGAAAAAACACCGTCCGCACCGAACTCCCATAGCAACCATGGAGACATGTGCCCGCATACGCGCCGTACCCCCCCCAGCCCCCGTGAGTATGCGCCGTACCCCCCCAGCCCCCGTGAGTACGCGCCGTACCCCCCCAGCCCCGTGAGTATGCGCCGACCCCCCCGTGTATGTATGGAGCGTACCCCCGTGTACGTACGAGTCGTACCCCCGTGTATGTACGGTGCGTACCCCCGTGTATGTATGGAGCGTACCCCCCCGTGTACGTACGAGTCGTACCCCCGTGTATGTATGGTGCGTACCCCCCGTGTATGTATGGAGCGTACCCCCCGTGTACGTATGAGTCGTACCCCCGTGTATGTACGGTGCGTACCCCCAGTGCTACATGCTGGGGGTACGCACCGTACATGCACGGGGGTACGACTCGTACGTACACGGGGGTACGCTCCATACATACATGGGGGGTACGCTCCATACATACACGGGGGTACGCTCCATACATACACGGGGGTACGACTCGTACGTACACGGGGGGTACGCTCCATACATACACGGGGGGTACGCTCCATACATACATGGGGGTACGCTCCATACATACACGGGGGTACGCTCCATACATACACGGGGGTACGCTCCATGCATACGCGGAGGGGTACGACTCGTACGTACACGGGGGTACGCTCCATGCATACACGGGGGGGTTGGCGCGTACATACGGGAGCTGGGGGGGGTACGGCGCGTACTCACGGGGGCTGGGGGGGTGTTCGGCGCGTACCGGGCCCCCAATTCCACTCGCATCGCGGCGTACTTCGCTTTTCCGGCACTTTTTGGGTGCCGTAAGAATATTGCCGTCCGGACCGCTGTCGGTTCGAATCGTACTTCCTGGTTCGTGAAACGCTGCCTGAGGGCGTCCCGACGTCACATTGGCGCTTTCCCCGGATCACATTTGTATGTATCTTTTCGTCGGTCGGTGTTTTGTACGACTCGTACGGAAATGGTGTTTCCGTGCGAATCGTACTTGCATGTTTGTAATGTTTTACAACCGGTTTTTACAGGATCGTAATTGGCACCTAAGTCTCCACTAAAAATCAAATAGGATTTACATTTTTAGCAGTTCTAGAATATTACCCCATTCAATGTTTGTACTCAACGGAAGCCTGATCCTTTTGATTTATTGAAAAATTGTTGCATAATGTATTGTTGTCTATCTACGAGTATTAAATATGTAAGTGTTTAGATGTCTAGGGGTTGTATCTGAAATGACAATACATTTTGACTTTTGACAGAACGTCTAGTTCATGTTGCATATGTACCTCTATAATTGATCTGTAAAAAGAAATATACCTTTTATTGCTATTGAGGTACCAAAGTCACTAACATCTTCAATGGCAGATTCAGGTGTGCAGTTTACGGAGTCACACGGCTTCAGTCATGTACAACAAAGCAGTATTTAACATGCGACTCGTATGGTCCTTGGGTGCAGAAGAATAAGCACAAATGCAGGATGCAAACACAACAGGCCTCACACAATCATTGGTGGTAGGAGAAGTGTTGCAATGCAGCACAATGGACCACAGTGTCATTGTGTACAGCAGACGAAGTGTAGCAATGTAGGTTACAGGCACACTGTGCCTTACACTACCTACTCTGTTGGAGGAGAGGTTCTCAATGAGTGGCTGCAGGACCAAACATGTTGGCTTTGGCCACAACTTACAGGGGCAGCGCACGTCTGGTTGGGCAAAGGTTTAATTCTCCCTGTCTTGGCAGGCACAGCATTTCTGACTTTTTGATCCATACCTCATGCTCCCATACTCTGAAGATGCTGAAGAAGATTTTAAAATGGCTCCCAATGAGCACCTGGGAAACCGTGATGTACACTCTGGTCACAAGCAGGCTGGACTATAGGAACACCTTTTACATTGGAATTGCATCTGCTTTCAAAAACCATCCAGACACTTCCGCTAGTCCTGACTCCTTTTTGCACAAATCCCACGCACACGGAAACCCACATCTGGCGGTCAGGACTTCTACTACATCGCTCCTAAAGCATGGAATGACCTGCCTGTGCTAATAAGAGCCTCCTCCTCAAGAAACTGAAGACCTGGCCTTTTCCAATTAGTCCCACTAGGCTTTAGGTGTGCCTAGACTTACACCTGCACAGTGCCAGAATACCCTCCCGGGTTAGAGTGCGCTTTAGAAATCTGCATAAAATAACATAACAACACCAGCAAGATTATGAGCTTTAAATGTCGGCTCTACCTCCACAGGTTTACAAGTTGGCTGAAATCCAAAAGTCCGCTCATCTTTAAATCTAGCCCCAAGCTTTTTTGAGTGAACTAATAAATTTACAACACATTTTCTTTCAGCATGCATTTGCTCCGTGGCAACCAGTTTCATGGAAAATGGCATTCTGACATTGAGTCCTGTCTTTCAGATGACTTTTCTCCATTAGGGCAAAAAACAGGATATGTGGTGGGGCAGGCAGCCCCTTTCACTGTAAGAGGTGTTCGGTCAATTTTGGCCTTGTCTTGTGGCAATTTCTTTCTGTAGGTGATGCACTAGCAAAGTAACAGACAGGTTTGGCTCAGACCCAGTCAACAAAACGCTTTTTGTTTGCCTTCCTTCAAACAAAACAAATGGGCTTTACAAAGAATTCTAGAGGAAGGCCACATCTAACGAGCGGCTTGCAGTGTAGGGGGAATTGCAAGTAGAGGGGAGACAGTAAACGCTAACTTCCACTAATTCCTATAAACCACTTTACAGCCGCAGGGGCAACAAACCTGCAGGTGGGACCCGCATGTATCATATTATTCTCATATAAGCTTCACATACAATCAGGAGAAATGAGGAGGCTCAGTAGGCAGTCTGCCTACACTGTTTCAGATAAAAAGAATTGTGCTTCAAGACTGTAATCAGCTGCCACCTACCATTAGAAGTGTCATTGCCTCGTCATGAGAGGAGTATCCACCCATGTTAAAAGGAGTACCTCTTTGGATAGATCTCAATCGTCCTAAAAAAATGTAGCACTCTGTTAATGAGCACCACGCTGTAATCATATAAACCACTTGTCACGAGACTCGTAACTCAGGTCTCCCACCCAAGAAAATAAAACAGGTGTATCAGGATGATAAAAAGAGGCTGTCACATGGATCCATTTAGTTGGGACAGTTAGGGTCATATTTGCAAAAAATGTCGGAGCGCCATGCTACGCCAAATTTGTCAACGCCTCACTGACATTTCTTAAACCCAGGGATGCTCAGTAGTCACAAGAATATAGTGCACCCCTGTGTTTCCCTTAGCGCTGGAGCAAAAAAAGCTGCCTAGCGCAGCGCAAGCGCAGGCACCGTGCCGCCATGTGGCAAGGGTGCCTGTGCTGCAGGGGCAATTGTTTATGTGCAGGAAGAACAGAATGCAGCACACATAGAAAGAGCAAAAAAACGAGGAGAAATTAATCATTTTTCCTTGTATTGCCATTCAAAGACAAAGTATTACCTGGTGTTTGTTTTTGGCGCTACCTCAGCTTTGCAAATCTGGGGCAGCGTCAAAAAGCAAAGGGTGTTGCGGTGGAATGCCCACTGCAGCACCCAGTGCACGCCCTTTGCCGCAGAGGACTGCGGCAGAAAGGGGCATATTTACAAGGTTTTGTTCAGCCGCATTAAGTGTCTTAGCACTACCTTGTAAATACGAGAATTGGCGCTACGCCAAGGGAGCATCAAAAAAGTGACGCTCGGTGGTGATAGGGACTTGTACATATGCCCCTTAGGGCCATATGTATGAAAATGCCCATTTGCGATTCTCAAATACCGATTTTTTGCGAATTGCTACTTGAGAATCGCAAAACCCTATCTATGTAGGATTTGCAATAAATTTTGTGAATCCTACATATTCCTTAATTGTGAATCGCAAATTGCGATTCGCAATTAACAAATACCTTCCCATTCATTCCTATGGGCCTAGAGGCCTATAGGGATGAATGGGAAGACATTCTCAATATGCGATTCCCAATTAGAGAATCGCAAATTGTGAATGCAATTTCAAGGGTGCCAAGGTATTAATAGGACACCCTGTTGCACCCCTGAAATGAGCATGGGTGCAGATGTGGCGCACATACATGCCCTAAGGGCATGTATGTGAGTCACATGGCACTTTGAAAAGTGCATAAAAGTGCATTTTTCGAAGAAATCGCAAATTACCACCAACTTGAAGTTGGTGGTAATTTGCGATTCCTTAAGTCCAAATTGCACTTTTTCTGTGCTTTTTACATTGCATTTAAGGAATCGCACTTTGCGATTCCTTAAAAGCAATCGCAAAATAGGGAATCGCAAAATTTCTGATTCCTTATTTTGCGAGGGATGGTTTGTGTCATACATATGACACTGCTGTTTTGCGATCGCAAAATTGCCTTCATACATATGACACTAAGTCCCCTAAAGTGAACAAAATACACAGAATGCATCCCTTACCCTTTTGTATTCCTTCTGAACCCCCATGGGAAGGGAGGCACGATTGAGGAAACAGATACATGTGGTTTGGATTCCTTTCTAAGTGATTCTTACTTGTAGTTTATTTCAGACCCTTGTTACTCTTATAGCGCTGAGCCATGAGAATTTCGAAACCCCATAAATAGTTTTAACTCGTATCAATAAACAGAATATTAAATACCCAGAGTAAATTTGTTGACTCTATTTCAAACAGGTTATTGAACAAGAACAGCTCAGAGGAGTATTGCAAAGATGCTTTGAAGAAGTTGGATAAAACAATATTATACTTGGACTCCTGGCTGACCTTTTGATTGAGGGCCAGGCATACTGCTGGACAACCAGGCTTCTTGGGCAAATATTACTTGCTCCATAATTTCCTAGTTTTGCTTCTTTTTAATGGGCCCTCACAACAGGCTCCTTGGGTTCTCTCTTCCAGTGGTCCCCTTTCTCCCAACAATTTCAGCATTTCTCTACCTATCCTACTGGGCTTCCCAACTAAATTTCCCATTTAGAGTGAATTCTATGCTGATGATATGCACCTTTTCATCAAATTATTCCCGATCCTTGGGTCCTTTGTATTAACTCACTTTAAGCAGGGATATGTTTGGATGTAAAATAGATAACTGCAGCAAAAGACTCAACATACCTTCTTTGGACTAACAGAGAGCTTGACTTTCCAGCCTCTTCAGCCTCCTCTGCTCTTTCCTGTCTCTCTCGAAGATATTCCTAGGGTAATAAATCTGAGAGTTCTATTTGACCATAATATGCCTATCAAGTATCTACGCCCAAGGAGGGGCTGTAGTTCAAAGGCGGTGCACCCACTGTACACACAAACTCCTTAACAGCCTTTCTTGACCTGAAAAGTCAAGCCTTGGTGATAGGGGCATAAATCTTTTTTTGACTCAATTACTGCAACGCGTCCTGTTTCTGCCTCCAAGTTACACTTATCTAGCACCTACAATGGGTGCAGCAGTTCGTAGTTTGATGGTCACTTAGTTCAGAACAATACTCCATGCATCAAATTCCTGAAGGGGGTCTTCACTGGCTTCCTCCTGGACGTCACAAGGATTACCTTTAAACTAACCCTACTGGCTGCGCAATGTTTTCAGAATTATATCCCCTCTCAGTTTCTGAGATATATTCCTTCCTAAGCCCTGTGCTGCTCTACTGTTTACCTTGTGTCGTTTCCTAGGTTTCGCAGATACCCGGCTGGTGGGCATTCCTTTCCTGTGATCACAGCCAGGCATGGAATGCCCTTCCTCCCTCCAACCTCCCTGAGCCACAATGTCTTAAATTCCGCAGCTTTTTAAGAACAGCTCTGTTTCACTAGTCTTTGTTCTGATACCTTCTCGTCTTACATTATTAGCGCCAGGACACCTTCAGGTGATCAGGCGCTTTACAAATCAGATAACACAACATAACACAACACAACATGCATTAACCTTGCATCATCTGCCAGCTCTGGGC